>NC_091791.1:62755625-64082500 GCF_041296235.1 Equus asinus
GGTAGTAAATCTTCTTTGAATGTTTGATAGAATTCTCCAGAGAATCCATCTGGTCCTGGACTTTTATTTTTGAGGAGGTTTTGATTACTGTTTTAGTCTCCTTACTTGTGATTGATCTATTTGGATTCTCTGTTTCTTCTTGATCAGTTTTCAGAGCTTGTAAGAGTCTAGTAATTTATCCATTTCTTCTAGATTGTCCACTTTGTTGGCATATAGGTTTTCATAGTATTGTCTTATAATCTTTTGTATTTCTGCAGTATCCATTGTAATTTCTTCTCTTTCATTTCTAATTTTATTTATTTGAGCCTTCTCTTTTTTTCTTAGTGAGTTTGGCTAAGGGATCATCTTCCATCCATTCTCTCTTAGCCTGTGTTTGACTTTCGAGCTGAGATCTGTTTCCTGGAGACAGCATATTGTTGAGCCTTGTTTTTTAATCCAACCTGCCACTATGTGTATTTTGATTAGAGAATTTAATCCATTTATATTTAGAGTGATTATTGATATATGAGGGCTTAATGCTGCCATCTCATCACTTGTTTTCTGGTTCTTCAGCATTTTCTTTTCTTCCCGTCCTGTGTTTTTCAGAATACCAATTCAATTAGGTAGTTTTCTATGATGGTTTTCTAAGATTTCTCCTTATTTATCATTTATGTCTCTGTTCTGATTATTTAGTGATTATGATTAAGTTTGTATGGAAAATCTCATACATGAGATAGTCTGTTTTCTGATAGCCTCTTATTTCCTTGGACTAAGCTGATTCCACCCCCTCCTCTTCCCCTTCTAAGTTACTTTGTCATATCTTTAGTTTTAAGTTTTTTATTTTTTTAATTGCAGTAACATTGGATTATAACATATAGCTTTCAGATGTACATCATAATATATTTCAAATTCTGTATAGATTACATCATGTTCACCACCCAAAAACTAATTATGGTCTATCCCCTCACATGTGAGCCTAATCACCCCTTTTGCCCTCCCCCCCACTTCCCCTATGGTAACCACCAGTCCAGTCTCCATTGCTATGTGTTTGTTTGTTTGTTGTTTTTATCTTCTGCTAATGAGTGACATCATATGGTATTTGACTTTCTCCCTCTGACTAATTTCACTCAGCATAATACCCTCAAGGACCATCCATGTTGTCACAAATGGCTGGATTTCATCATTTCTTACGGCTGAGTAGTATTCCATTGTATATAAATACCACATCTTCTTTATCCGTTCGTCCCTTGATGGGTACCTAGGTTGCTTCCAAGTCTTGGCTATTGTGTATAATGCTGCAGTGAACAGGGTTGCATGTATCTTTATGCCTTTAAGTTTTAAAGTTCTTTGGATAAATACCCAGCAGTGGAAGAGCTGGATCATATGGTAGGTCTATTCTTAATTTTCTGAGGATGCTCCATAGTGTTTTCCACAGTAGCTAAACCACTTTGCACTCCCACCAGCAGTGTACAAGGGTTCCCTTTTCCACATCCTCTCCAACATTTGTTTCCTGTCTTGTTAATTATAACTATTCTGACCAGAGTGAGGTAATACCTCATTGTAGTTTTGATTTGCATTTCCCTGATAGCTAATGATGTTGAGCATGTTTTCATTTGCCTATTGACCATCTGTATATCTTCTTTGTAGAAATCTCTGTTCAGATCTTTTGCCCATTTTTAAATTGGGTTGTTGTTTTTTTCTTGTTGACCTGTATGAGTTCTTTGTATATTTTGGATATTACCCCTTATCTGATATATGGTTTGCAAATATCTTCTCCCAATTGTTAGGTTGTCTTTTTGTTTTGTTGATGGTTTCCTTTGCTGTGCATGTAGTCCCGTTTGTTCATTTTTTCTTTTGTTTCTCTTGCCCAGTCAGACATGGTACTTGAAAATATGCTGCTAAGACCAATGTCAAAGAGCATACTGCCTGTGTTTTCTAGAAGTTTCATGGTTTCGGGTCTTACATTCAAGTCATTAATCCATTTTGAGTTCATTTTTGTGCATGGTGTAAGGGAATGGTCTACTTTTATTCTTTTGCATGTGGCTGTCCAGTTTTCCAACACCATTTATTGAAGAGACTCTCATTTCTCCATTGTATGCTCTTGGCTCCCTTGTCGAATATTAGCTGTCTGTAAATGTGTGGGTTTATTTCTGGGCTCTCAATTCTGTTCCATTGATCAGTGTGTCTGTTTTTATGCCAGTACTATGCTGTTTTGGTTACTGTGGCTTTGTAGTATATTTTGAAATCAGGGAGTGTGATACCTCCAGCTTTGTTCTTCTTTCTCAGGAAGCCTTTGGCTCTGCAGGATCTTTTGTTGTTCCATATAAATTTTAGGATTCTTTGTTCTATTTCTGTGAAAAATGTTCTTAGAACTTTGTAGGGATGGTGTTGAATCTATAGATTGCTTTAGGAAGTATGGATGTTTTAACAATGTTAATTCTTCCGATCCAAGAGCATGGAATATCTTTCCATTTCTTTGTGTCATCTTAAATTTCTTTCAACAATGTTTTATAGTTTTTGGTGTACAGATCTTTCACCTCTTTGGTTAAGTGTATTCCTAGGTATTTTATTCTTTTTGTTGCAATTGTAAATGGGATTGTATTCTTAATTTCTCTTTCTGCTAATTCATTGTTAGTGTATAGAAATGCAACTGATTTTTGTATGGTGATTTTGTATCCCACAACTTAACTGTATTCATTTATTTTTTCTAAAAGGTTTTTAGTGGATTCTTTATGGTTTTCTATATATAAAATCATGTCATCTGCAAAGAGTGACAGTTTCACTTCTTCTTTTCCAATATGGATTCCTTTTATTTCTTTTTCTTGCCTTATTGCTCTGGCTCGGATGTCCAATAATATGTTAAATAAGATGACAGTGGGCATCCTTGTCTGGCTCTTGTTGTTAAAAGGATAGCTTTCAGTTTTTTTCATCATTGGGTATGATATTTGCTGTGGGTTTGTCATATATGGCCTTTATTATGTTGAGGTATTTTCCTTCTCTACCCATTTTATTTAGAATTTTTATCATAAATGGGTGCTATATCTTGTCAAATGCTTTCTCTGCACCTATTGAGATGATCATGTGATTTTTATTCTTCGTTTTGTTAATGTGGTGTATCACGTTGACATAGATTTGAAGATGTCGAACCATACCTGCATCCCTGTAATGAAACCCACTTGATCATGGTGTATGATCTTTTTAATGTATTATTGTATTCGATCTACTAGTATTTTGTTGAGGATTTTTGCATCAATGTTCATCAGTGATATTGGCCTGTAATTTTCTTTTTTTGTGTTGTCCTTCTCTGGTTTCGCTGTCAGGATAATGTTGGCTTCATAGAATGAGTTAGGAAGTCTCCCCCTCCTCTTCAATTGTTTGGAAGAGTTTGAGACAGATAGGTATTAAGTATTCTTTGAATGTTTGGGAAAATTCACCAGGGAAGCCATCTGGTCCCGGACTTTTATTTTTTGGGAGGTTTTTTGTTGCTGTTTTTGATCTCCTTACAGGTGATTGGTCTATTCAAATTCTCTACTACTTCTTGGTTCAGTTTTGGAAGGTCATATGATTCTAAGAATTTATCCCTTTCTTCTAGATTATCCAATTTGTTGACATGTAGCTTTTCATAGTATTCTCTTATTATCTGCTGTATTTCTGAGGTGACGATTGTGATCTCTCCTCCTTTTTCATTTCTGATTTTATTTATTTGAGCCTTCTCTTCTTTCTTCTTGGTGAGTCTAGGTAAGGGTTTGTCAATTTTGTTTATCAAATATTTTCAAAGAATGAGCTCTTGCTTTCATTAGTTTTTTCTATTGACTTTTTTTTTAGTCTCTATTTCATTTATTTCTGCTCTGATTTTTATTATTTCCTTCCTTCTGCTGATTTTGGGCTTTGTTTGTTGTTCTTTTTCCAGTACCTTTAGATGTGCTTTTAGATTGTCCATTTGGGATTTTTCTTCTTTGTTGAGGTAGGCCTGAATTGCTATCAACTTCCCTGGTAGACGTGCTTTTGCTGTATCCCACAGATTTTAGCATGTCGTATTTTCATTTTCATTTGTCTCCAGGAATTTTTTGATTTCTCCTTTGACTTCTTCATTGACCAAATCATTGCTCAGTAGCATTTTGTTTAATCTCCACACTTTTGTGGCTTTTCTGGTTTTCTTCCTGTAGTTGATGTCTAGTTTTCATAGCTTTGTGGTCAGAAAAGATGCATGGTATTATTTCCATCTTCTTAAATTTATTGAAACTTGTTTTGTGGCCTAATATGTGATCAGTCCTGGAGAATGTTCCATGTGCATTTGAAAAGAATGTGTATTCTCTGGTTTTTGGATGGAATGTTCTGTATATATCTACTAAGTCCATATGGTCTAATGTGTCCTTTAAGGCCATTGTTTCCTTATTGATCTTCTGTTTGGATGATCTATCCATTGGTGTAAGTGGAGTGTTAAAGTCCCCTACTATAATTGTGTTACTGTCTATTTCTCCTTTTATGTCAGTTAATAATTGCTTTCTATATTTAGGTGCTCTTATGTTGAGTGCATAGATATTTACATGTGTTATAATTTCTTGTTGGATTGTTCCCTTTATCATTATGTAGCGCCCATCTTTGTCTCTTGTTACAGTTTTTGTTGTAAAGTCTATTTTGTCTGATATAAGTATTGCTACCTCCCACTTTCTTTTCTTTGCCATTTGCATGGAATATCTTTTTCCATCCTTTGACTTTCAGTTTCTGAGTGTCTGTAGGTCTGAAGTGTGTCTCTTGTATGCAGCATATACATGGGTCTTGTTTTTTTATCCAATTGGCCACCCTATGGCATTTGATTGGAGCATTTAGTCCTTTGACGTTTAAAGTAGTTGTTGATGACTATGTATTTATTGCCATTTTGTTACCTTTTTTTTCTGTGTGTTTTAGTAGTTCTTCTCTGTTTCTTTCTTTTTCTCTTGCTCTCTTTCCTTGTGGTTTGATGGCTATCTTTAGTAATCTGTTTGATTTCTTTTCTCTTACTTTTTTTCTTGCTTATTATAGGTTTCTGATTTGTGATTACCATGAGGATCCTATTTAATATACTATGTATGTAATAGTCTATATCGAGTTGATAGACTCTTTAGCTTGACCTCTTTCTAAAAGCTCTACTTTTTCACTCCCCTCCTACCGATTTTATGTTTTTGAAATCATATATAGTCTCTTGTTTACTGTCAGTCTATCCATTACCCTCTTATCATAGAAATAGATGATTTTAGTACATTTGTCTTTTAACCTTCATATTGTCTTCACAGGTAGTTGATCTGCTACCTTTACTATATTTTTACCTTTACAAGTGATTTTATTGCCTGGTTTTTGGTTGCTTGTTTTTTTAATTTAACTTTTATTGAGTTAATGATACGTTACAATCTTGTGAAATTTCTGTTATACATTATTGTTTATCAGTCGTGTTGAAGGTGCACCCATTCACCCTTTGTGCCCACCCCGACACCACCTTTCCCCTGGTAGCCACTAATCTGTTCTCTTTGTCTACATTTTTAAATTCCTCATATGAGTGGAGTCATACAGAGATTGTCCTTCTCTATCTGGCTTATTTCACTTAACATAATTCCCTCAAGGTCCATCCATGTTGTTGCAAATGGGATGATTTTATTCTTTTTTATGGCAGAGTAGTATTCCATTGTATATATATACCACATCTTCTTTATCAAGTCCTCTGTTGATGGGCACTTAGGTTGTCTCCACGTCTTGGCTATTGTAAATAATGCTGCAATGAACATTGGGGTGCATGGGACTTTTGGAAATGATACTTCAAGCTCTTTGAATAGATACCCAGTAGTGGGATGGCTCAGTCAGTTTGCACTTACACCAGCAGTGTATGAGGGATCCTTTTTCTCCACAACCTCTCCAACACTTGTTACATTTTGTTTTGGTTATTTTTGCCATTCTAATGGGTGTAAGGTGATATCTTAGTGTAGTTTTGTTTTGCATTTTCCTGATGATCAGTGATGATGAACATCTTTGCATGTGCCTATTGGCCATCTGTATGTCTTCTTTGGACAAATGTCTGTTGATGTGCCCTGCCCACTTTTTGATAGGGTTGTTTGATTTTTTGTTGTTGAGTTGTGTGAGTTATTTATATATTATGGAGATTAACCCATTGTCACATATATGACTTGCAAATATTTTTTCCCAATTAGTGGGTTGTTTTTTTGTTTCAATCCTGTTTTCCCTTGCCTTGAAGAAGACCTTTAGTTTAATGAGGTCTCATTTGTTTATTCTATCTATTGTTTCCCTTGTCTGAGAAGACATGGTGTCCAAAAAGATCCTTTTAATACTGATGTCAAAGAGTGTACTGCCTACATTTTCCTCTAGAAACCTTATGGTTTCAGGTCTTAGCTTTAGTTCTTTGATCCACTTTGAGTTTATTTTTGTGAGTGCTGAGAAAGAATGGTCGTTTTCATTATTTACATGTGACTTTCCAGTTTTCCCAGCACCATTTGTTGAAAAGACTTTCTTTTCTCCATTCTGTGCCCTCAGCTTCTTTGTCGAAGATTAGCTGTCCATAGATGTGTGGTTTTATTTCTGGGCTTTCAATTCTGTTCCATTGATCTGTGCACCTGTTTTTGTACCAGTACCATGCTGTTTTGATTACTGTAGCTTTCTAGTATGTTTTGAAGTCAGGGATTGTGATGCCTCCAGCTTTGTTCTTTTTTCTCAGGATTGCTTTAGCAATTTGGAGTCTTTTGACCCCCATATGAATTTTAGGATTCTTTGTCCTATTTCTGTAAAGAATGTCATTGGGATTCTGATTGGGATTGCTTTGAATCTGTAGATTGCTTTAGGTAGTGTGGACATTTTAGCTATGTTTTTCTTGCAATCCATGTACATGGAATGTCTTTCCATCTTTTGATGTCCTCATGCATTTCTTTCAGGAAAGCCTTGTAGTTTTTGTTGTATGGGTCCTTCACTCCCTTAGTTAAATTCACCCTGAGGTATTTTATTCTTTTTGTTGTGATTGTGAGTAGTATTGTGTTTTTGAGTTCTTTTTCTGTTAGTTCATTATTAGCGTATAGAAATGCTACTGATTTATGTAAATTCATTTTATACCCTGCAACTTTGCTGTAGTTGTTGATTATTTCTAAAAGTTTTCCAATGCATTCTTTGGGGTATTCTATATATAAGATCATGTTGTCTGCAAACAGTGAGAGTTTCACTTCTTCCCTCCCTATTTGGATTCCTTTTATTCCTTTTTCTTGCCTAATTGCTCGTGCCAAAACCTCCAGTACTGCGTGAAATAAGAGTGATGATAGAGGGCATCCTTCTCTCGTTCCTGTTTTCAGGGAGATGGCACTCAGTTTTTGCCCATTGAGTATGATGTTGGCTGTGTGTTTGTCATATATGGCCTTTATTATGTTCAGGTAGTTCCCTTCGATCCCCATTTGGTTAAGAGTTTTTATCATAAATGGCTGTTTGATCTTGTCAGTGCTTTCTCTGCATCTATTGAGATCATCATGTGGTTTCTATTCCTCAGTTTGTTGATGTGGTGTATCACGTTGATTGATTGTGGATGTTGAACCAGCCCTGAGTCCCTGGTATGAATCCCACTTGATCATGATGTATGATCGTTTTGATGTATTGCTGAATTCGGGTTGCCAAAATTTTTGTTGAGAATTTTTGCATCTATGTTCATAAGCGATATTGGCCTGTAGTTCTCCTTTTTTATGCTGTCCTTGTCAGGCTTTGGTATCAGTGTGATGTTGACCTTGTAGAATGTGTTAGGAAATGTTGCATCCTCCCTAAGTTTTTGGAATAGCTTGCAAAGGATAGGTATTAAATCCTCTCTGAAAGTTTGGTAGAATTCCCCAGGGAAGCCATCTGATCCTGGGGTTTTATTCTTTTGGATGCTTTTGATTTCTGTTTCAATCTGTTTCCTTGTGATTGGTCTGTTGAAATTCTCTGCTTTGTCTTGACTAAGCTTTGGGAGATTGTAGGAGTCGAAGAATTTATCCATTTACTCTAGGTTATCCATTTTGTTGGCTTATAGTTTTCTGTAATATTGTCTTAGAATCCGTTGTATTTCTGCGGAGTCTGTTGTTATTTCTTCTCGTTCATTTCTGATTTTGTTTATTTGAGCTTTCTCTCTTTTTCATCTGTAAGTCTGCCTAGGGGTTTGTCCATTTTATTTATCTTCTCAAAGAAGCGGCTCTTTGTTTCATTGATCCTTTCTACTGCCTTTTTTGTTTCAGTAGCATTTATTTCTGCTCTAGTTTCTATTCTTTCTCTCCTGCTGACTTTAGGCTTTGTTCTTCTTTCTCTAATTCAGTTAGGTGTAGGTTAAGTCTTCTTATTTGGGATTTTTCTTGTTTGTTATGGTGTGTCTGTATTGCGATGAATTTTCCTCTTAGTACAGTTTTTGCTGTATCCCATATGAGTTGCTATGGCATGTCATCATTTTCATTTGTCTCCACGTATTTTTTGATTTCCTCTTTAATTTCTTCAATAATCCATTGCTTGTTCAATAGCATATTGTTTACTCTCCACATGTTTGTGCCTTTCTCAGCTTTTTTGTTGTAGTTAATTTCTAGCTTTATAGCATTATGATGGGAGAATATGCTTGTTATTATTTCGCTTTTTTTCAAATTTGTAGAGACTTGCCTTGTGTCCTAACATATGGTCTATCCTTGCGAATGTTCCATGGGAGATTGAGAAGAATGTGTTGTATACATGTCTATTAAGTCCACCTGTTTTAGCTTTTCGTTCAGCTCCACTGTTTCTCTGTTGATTTTCTGTCTGGATGATCTGTCCATTCATGTGAGTGGGCTGTTGAGGTCCCCTACTATTATTGTGTTATTTTTGTTTTCTTCTTTTAGGTTTGTTAATAGTTGCTTTATAAACTTTGGTGCTTCTCTGTTGGTTGCACACATATTTATAAGCGTTATTTCTTCTTGATGAAGTGTCCATTTGATCATTATATATTGGCCCTCTATGTCTCTTTACCTGCCTTATCTTGAAGTCTACTCTGTCTGATATAAGTATTGCGACACCTGCTTTCTTTTGTTTGTTATTAGCTTGGAGTATTGTCTTCCACCCCTTCACTCTGAGCCTGTGTTTGTCCTTGGAGCTGAGGTGTGTTTCCTGGAGGCCACAAATTGTTGGATGTTGTTCCTTAATCCATTTTGCCACTCTGTGTCTTTTTATGGGAGAGTTCAATCCGTTTACATTCAGGGTGATTTTTGCATGATGCATGAGGGCTTAATGCTGTCATTCTGTCACTCATCTTCTGGTTTTCCTCTGTTTCTCATCCTGTGTGTTTTAGCCTACCTATTGACCTCTGCAATTTCTTATGCTGGGTTTTGTAGATTTTTCCTTATTTATGTTTTGTGTCTCTGTTCTGTTTTTTAGTTTAGTGGTTACCCTGAAGTTTGTATTCAGAATCTCGTGCATAACCTAGTCCATTTTCTGGTGGTCTCTTACTTCCTTAACCTAACCTGAATCAGTCGCTTTCCTCCTCCCCTCCTAAATTATTGCTTTCATTTCTTACTCCAACTTATGTTGTGAGTTTATGGTTAGAGTGATAAGATTGTCTTTGCCTTGATGATTTCCTTCCCATATCCTAATGCTATACTTGAATATTTCCTATTCTATTTTGGTTCTATCTATTTGTCTCCCTAGTCTGTGTTTTGTGACCTTTTTCTCCCTTTTTTTCTTTTTTCAGGTATGAGGGCCTTCTTGAGAATTTCTTGAAGTGGGGTTCTTGTGGGTAAAAAGTCACTTAGCTTTTCTTTCTCTGGAAAAGATTTAATTTCTCCCTCATCTCTGAAGGATATTTTTGCTGGATAGAGTATTCTTGGTTGAAGATTTTTGTCTTTTAAAGTTTTCAGTATGTCATTCCAATCTCTGCTAGCTTGTAAGGTTTTTGTAGAGAAATCCGCTGAAAGTCTGATACAGGTTCCTTTGTAGGTTATTTTCTTCTGCCCTGCTGGCCTGAGTATTCTTTCTTTGTCACTCATTTTTGCCACTTTTACTACCATATGCCTTGCTGTAGATCTTTTTACATTGACAAATCTAGGAGATCTGAAAGCTTCTTCCACACACATTTCTCTCTCAATCCCTAGATTTGGGAAGTTCTTTTCTATTATTTCATTGAGCACGCTTTCTGCTCCGTTTTCCTTTTCCATGCCCTCAGGAATACCAATTATTCTTAAGTTGCATTTTCTCATTGAGTCGGATATTTCTCGGAGATTTTCTTCAGTTTTTTAATTCTTAGTTCTCTTTCTCCCTCTGTCTGGACCCATTCAACCTGTCTATCTTTGATTATGCTAATTTCCTCCTCTATGGTGTCTACACGGGCATTCAGGGAATCCGTATTCTGTCTTATCTGATCCATTGTATTTTTCATCTCTAGTATTTCTGATTGATTCTTCTTTATAGTTTCAATCTCTTTTGTAAAGTAACTCCAGAAGTTGTTGGCTTGTTTCTCTATATTTTCCTTTACCTCATTGAGTTTTTTGATGACAGCTCCTTTAAATTCATTGTCACTTAGTTTACCTATTTCAAAGTCCTCAGGACATACTTCTGTGTTTTTGTTGTTTTTCCTTTTGGTCTGGAGCTTTTATGAATTGCTGGATGTTAGAGGAGCGGTTTTTGCGAATAATGCTATTATTTGGTTGCACTTACAGCGTTTTCCCCCTAGATGGTGTTTGAGAATAATGCATTCTGAGCCCTGCGCCTTTAGCTGAGATGGCGGCGCACAGTGCAGGTTCGGGGAGGAGGGGCACTTTTTCTCATGCACACACCTGCATTCCAATTAGCTCTCACTCTCTGGTTTCCTGGGGTCCAGGCCTGATGAGGTCCTCCCATGTGAAAGCTTTACCTCATTAGAGGGTTTCTGCTGCACACATCTGTGGGAGTCTTGGACAATCCTGCAGATGCACGGCCCATTACCCACGGGAGCAATCGCAGTTTCTACGGGAGGGAGCGTAGGTCTCTCTTGTTCCATACAGCTCCTCCCAGGGGCAGTCCAGCCTCTCTGGTCTCCGTTATTTGGCTGCTGTGGGTCTCTGATGATTTCTGTGTTATTAGGATTTTTTTTGGTTGGAAATCTGTTGCTCCTTTTGGTTGTAATTTGGCGGGGAGAGAGTCCCAGGTGAACTCTCTCCGCCATGTTGCTGGCGTCACTCCTCTGGGTTCTCCGTTTGTGGTCATTGCTTTCCCACTTAAATTAAGTCCCTTCATTTCCTGTAGAACTGATTTCTTGGTGATAAGCTCCTTTAATTTTTGCTTATCTGGGAAGCTCTTTATCTCTGCTTCCATCTGAATGACAACCTTGATGGATAGCGTATTCTTGGCTGTAGGTTTTTTCCTTGCAGCACTTTAAATACGTCATGTCATTGTCTCCTTGCCTGTAGGGTCTCAGCTGAGAAGTCTGCTGATAGCCTTATGGGCTTTCCTTTGTATGTCACTTTTGCCTTTCTCTTGCTGCTTTTAGGATTCTCTCTTTATCTTTAATTTTGCACAGTTTAGTTATATGTCTTGGTATGGGCCTCTTTGGGTTCATCTTGTTTGGAGCTGTCTGTGTTTGTTGAACTTGGATGTCTTTTACTCCCTTAGGTTAGGAAAATTTTCGTCTTATTATTTCTTCAAATATTTTTTCTGCCCCTTTGTCTCTCTGTTCTCCTTCTGGGACACCTATAATCTGAATCTTACCACTCTTGATGTTGTCTCAGAGTTCCCTTAGACTGTTCTCATTCTGTCTAATTCTTTTTTCTGTTGTGCTTAGGTGATTTCCTGTAGTCTTTTGTCTAGCTCACTCACCTGTTCTTCTGCATCCTCTACTCTGCTACTGAGTCCCTGTAGTGAATTTTTCATTTCCATTATTGTATTCTTCATTTCTAATTGGTTCTTTTTTATATTTTCCAGTTTTGTTGATGAGCTCACAGTGTTCACCCAGTTCTCTCCCAATATCTGTGAGCATCCTTATGATATTTTCTTTGAACTCTTTGTCAAGTAGGTCACTTATTTCTGTTTCATTTAGTCCTTGTTCTGGGCTTTTGTCCTGTGCCCTTGCTGACAAAGTATTCCTTTGTCTCCTCATTATGCCTCTTTCTCTGTGCTTATTTCTATGTATTAGGTGAGTTGGCTATGTCTCCTGATCTTGGAGAAGTGGCCTTATGTAAGAGATGCCTTATGAGGCCCAGCAGTGTGCTCCCCTCTAGTCACCAGTCCAAATGATCCAGAATTGACCCCTTTGTGGGCTACTTGTGTCTTTCTGCTGTGGAAGGGTTGCTCTTACTGCAGGTCCCCAGGGAGTCTAGTCTTTCCTTCCCTGGCCAGTTGTTTGTAAGTCCTGTTTGGGGAGCCTCAGCACCGTTGGCTACACAGTCTATCAGCACACTCCTGTTGCAGTTTTCCTCTTAATTTGGTTGGTTCCCAGTGTAGCTGGTTGTTAGGCTCAGAGCTTACAGTTGCAATAGGCCTCAGGCCTACAAGGCTGTCAGTTCTCTTAGGAATGCAGCTGAGTAGGGCTGGCCGTAGGCAGGGAGCACTCAATTGTTTCAGGTTTTGGAAGGTGGGGCTGATCCTTTTCATGACTACTTGTGAAGCAAGTGTCTTCTTCGGCTGATAAGCCTCACCAACCACAGGACCACACATACTGTCAACACAGTCCTGGTCCGTCCACACTTCCAAACCCCCTAGAGTATACCCTGATGCCGCACTGCAGAGGCCCCCACCTCTCCACCAATGCTCACCACAGTTCACCTGGTCCTCACATAGGCCCTGCCCCACAGAGGTGGACACACTCGCCTGCCTGTAGAGGATCAAGGCATCCAGTCAGTGCAGGCTGAAAAAGTAGCCTGAGGGCTTGCTGTTGCATGAGGCCAGTCCCTAGGGTGAGCTGCCTGCCCTTGCTGAACTCGATTAAATCTGTGCTCTAGTGGTTGTGGCAGACCCCTGGGCTAGCAGGCCAGGGGAAGAACCTCAATGGTGTGTATGGGGTCTATGTCAGCACACGTGGACCAGGTCAGAACAATTCCCCCACCATTGTCTCAGTCTCCAGAGTGGTCCCTCCTCTCACCAAGACTCCCCCAGAGCCTACCAGGTGAGTTTGGTTTCACTAAAGGACTGTGAGCCTTCTCTCTGGTGATTTTAGCTTTCTGCACTGAGTGAGTTTGTGCACTAGCTCTTTTTGGCTTACAGCCAGTAGTTTTTCTGGGGCTATCCTCATTGCAGGTAATAGCCAGCAAAGCCAGACAATAAGACCCTGGTCTTAGTTGGGCTGAGGCTGAAGGATGCTTATAGCAGTATTGGCCTCCGCTCCAGACCTCACTCCTCCAAGGAGGTTTGCATACCGTGGGGTGGCTCCTGCCTGGCCAGCTGAGAAGCTCCGCTACTCCCAAAGGTGACTTTTTTCCTCTCTAGCAGGAATTTCTGCCTCTTCTGCCTTAGTCATGACTGTCTCTTGTTGTGGGGGGTCTTTTTATCCAGTTTCAGTTTCTTATCCAGGGTAATTTTTCCAAAAATAGTTCTAACCTTGTTGTATTCATGGGAGGAAATGAGTTCAGAGCCTGCTTATGCTGCCATGTTGACAAGATCTCCCCACTTTGTCATATGTTATTTCATCTTTTGTTGTGACTTCCTGGCTAAAGTGACGAGATTATATTCATTTTGGTGTTTTCTTTCCCTTTATCTTTCACGTTATAGTTAAGTGTTTACTAACCTGTTCTGATAGAGATCTGCAATTTTCTGATTTTGCCTACCTATTTGTCCCCTTGCTCTGGGCTATGTAGTCCCTTTCCTATTTTTCTTTTTTTCAGGTATGAGGGCCTTCTTGAGGATTTCTTGTAGGGGTTTTCTTGTGGTGATGAACTCCCTCTGCTTTTGTTTGGGAAAGTTTTTATTTATTCATCATATCTGAAGGATAATTTTATTAGATATATTACTCTTGGCTGAAAGTTTTTGTCTTTTAGAATTTTGAATATGTCATTCCAGTCTCTCCTAGCCTGCCATGTGTCTGCTGAGAAATGTACTGAAAGCCTGATAGGAGTTCCTTTGTAAGTGATTTTCTTCTACCTTGCTGCCCTTAGTATTTTTTCTTTGTCATTTGCTTTGTCTG
This sequence comes from Equus asinus, assembly GCF_041296235.1. Taxonomy (NCBI): domain Eukaryota; kingdom Metazoa; phylum Chordata; class Mammalia; order Perissodactyla; family Equidae; genus Equus; species Equus asinus. The sequence goes on from NC_091791.1 coordinate 62,769,700, forward strand.
GCTTTACTACTATATGCCTTGGAGATGGTCTTTTTACGTTGATATATTTAGGAGATCTCTTGGCTTCTTTCACTTTATTTTCAGCTCCTTGCCCAGGTTTGGCAAGTTGTCTGCTATTATTTCTTTGAACAAGATTTCTGCTCCATTCTCCTTCTCTTCTCCCTCTGGAATACCTATAATCCTTATGTTGCATATTCCTAATTATAGTTGGATATTTCTGGAACAATTTTTTCATTTCTTTTTAGTCCTTCTCTCTCCTCCATTGGCGCATTTGTATATTTCTATCCTCTAGATGTCTAATGTGGTCCTCCATAATGTCATCTCTGTTGTTCAGGGGGGTATCCAGATTTTTCTTTGTCTCACCCATTGTGCTTTTCGTCTCCCACAGTTCTCATTGCTTCTTCTTCATAGTTTCTATCTCTTTTGTGAAGAAGTTCCTGATTTCGTTGAACTGTCTATCTGTATTTTCTTGTATCTTGTCTAGTTTTTCTATGATACCTATTTGAATTCTCTGCCATTCAGATTATGAATCTATGTGCTTTCAGGATTGATTTCTGGTTACTTGTCATTTTCCTTCTGGTCTGGAGATTTAATAGATTTTTCATACTGCTTGATGGCATGGATTTCTGTCTCCACATAGTCAGAGTATACGGTCACAGCTTCCACCTACTGCCACTGTGTGGCAGTCAGAGTTGTTTATTCTGATCCCACTATGATCCACAGCTCCCTAGCTCCAGCCGCTGACTCCTTGTCTGTCTGTGTGGCACTCTGGCCCATCGCTGATCTAGAGCACTGGACAAGGGGAGGGTTGCTTTGTTTCACCTGTGCTATCCTCCCAGCCACTGGCTGCTTCTCTCTATGTATGACAGTCTGGCCGACCACAGAGCTGGAGTGCCAGGCAGGATGATATGCTCTTTCTTTCACCTGTACTGTCACCCCAGCTGCTGGCTGCTTTTGTGCCTGTGTGGGCTCTAGCCAACCCCAGAGCTGGAGTGCCAGGCTGGGGGATGGGTGCTTTCTTTCACCTGCTGGATCCTTGGGGCTTCTCACTGGGCCCTCACTGTCTGCTCTCCTGTGGTGCTAGCTTGATGAAGATACCCCCGCAATAGCTTAGTCACCTCTGTGTGTGGGGCTTTCCCTTGGGCTTTGAGGTAATTTGAAGAGTGATGGTATTCCCGCAAAGGGCCACCCTTCCCCACTTTCCTCTCAGAGCTGCAGATGGTCCTGGGGTTGCTGCTGTTTGGGGAGAAAGAGAAAATTCCTCTTGCCTCTTTCCAATTCCTCCAGGGAGGCAAGCACCTCCACCTTCAGGTGTATGAGTGTATGTGTCTGTCAGATTTCTTTTGTGTTGTGTGAATGTCCTCTGTTTGTGTATGAATGTCCTTTTAGTTGTATCTTAGAGAGGAGAGTGCACAGGGACAGCTCACTCCACCGTGATCCTGACATCAGTCTTCCCTTTTTAAGCACTTTTAAGTGCACAGTACAGTAGTTTTAACTATATACACATTGTTGTGAAACAGATCTCTAGAACTTTTTCATCTTGCTAAAGTGAAACTCTCTTTTCCCTCTTCCCCCAGCCCCTGGCAACCACCATTCTTTTCTGTTTCTAAGAGTTTGACTATTTTAGATACCTCATATAAGTGAAATCAAGCAGTATGTGTCTTTTTGTGGCTGGCTTATTTCACTTAACATAATGTCTTTAAGATTCACCCATGTTGTAGCATATAACAAGAGTTCCTTCTTTTTTAAGGCTAAATAATATATTCATTCCACTGTATTTATATATCACATCTCTTTTCATCCATTTACCTTTTGATGGAAATTTAGGTTGCTTCCACCCCCTGGCTCTTGTGAATAATGCTTCTATGAACATATATCATAAAGATCTTTCTTTCAGTTCTTTTGGATATATACCTTAAGGGCGATTGATGAGTCATCTGGTAATTCTCTCTTTGTTTGGCTGAGGAAGATTAGCCCTGAGCTAGCATCTGTTCCCAGTCTTCCTCTTGTTTTTGGCTTTTGGAAGACTTGTCCTGAGCTAACATCTGCGCCAATCTTCCTCCACTTTATATGTGGGTCACCACCACAGCATGGCTGACAAGTGGTATAGGTTCATGCCTGGGATTCGAACCCCCAAACTGGGGCTGCCAAAGTGGAACGCGTCAAACTTAACCACCATGACACAGGATTGGCCTCTCATAATTCTATTTTTAATTTTTTGAGGAGCCTCATGCCATTTTTCTTAGTGGCCATACCATTTTTCATTCCTACCAACAGTGTACAAGGATTCCCACTTTTTCACATCCTCATCAACACTTGTTATTTTCTGTTTTGGGGTGTGTTTTTTTCATAGTAGTCATCCTAACAGGTATGAGGTGATAGTTCATTATGATTTTCACTTTCATTTCTCTAATGATTAGCAATGTTGAGCATCTTTTCAGATGTTTATTGGCAATTTGTATATCTTCTTTGGAAAAATGTCTATTAAAGTCCTTTGCCCATTTTTTAATTGGATTGTTTCGTTGTTGAGTTGTTGTTGTTCTTTATATATTCTGATTATAACACCTTATCTGATATATAGTTTGAAGTTTGTTATAGTCACTTTTGTCTGGTTTTGGTTTTGTTGGCTGTTCTTTTGGTGTTATATGCAAGAAATCATTGCCAAGTCCAATGTCATGAAGCTTTCCCCCTGTTTTCTTATAGGAGTTTTGTAGTTTTAGGTTTTACATTTAGGTCTTTAATCTCTTTTGAGTTAATTTATATATGGTGTAAGGTAAGGGTCCAACTTCCTTCTTTTGCATGTGTATATCCAGTTTTCCCAGTGCTATTTGCTGAAGAGACTTTTCTTTCCCCATTGTATAGACTTGGCATCTTTCTCAAAGATCATTTCACCATATACATGAGGGTTTGTTTGTCAATTTTCGTTCTATTCCCTTGGTCTATACCTCTGTCTTTATGCCAGTACCATACTGTTTGATTACTATAGTTTTATAATATTTTTTTAAATTTGAAGATCTAATTGGCTTTATTCAATGATTCATGAATCAGGTAGCATCCCATCTAGCAAACAGAGATATTCCATGTAATATGTTTTGAAATCAGGAATTGTGAAGCCACCAGGTTTGTTTTTTCTTCTCAAGATTGTTTTGGCTGTTTAAGGGTCTTTTGAGATTCCATGTGAATTTTTGGATTTTTTTTTTCTATTTCTACAAAAAATACCATTGGGTTTCTAATGGAATTGCATTGACTCTGTAGATCACTTTTGGTAGAATGGACATTTTGACAACATTAAGTCTTCCAATCCATGAATATAGGATATCTTTCCATTTATAATTTTGTCTTCTTGTATTTCTTTCAGCAATGTTTTATAGTTTTCAGTGTGTAAGTCTTTCACCACCTTTGTAAAGTTCATTCCTAAATATTTTTTCTGTTTTTTTCCTGTTGTAAATGGGATAGTTTGCTTAAGTTTCTTGTTGGATTATTCATTGTTATTGTATAGAAACACAACTGATTTTTGTGTGTTGATTTTGTATGCTGTAACTACTGAATTCACTTAGTAATTCTAACATTTTTTTGGTGGAATCTTTTGGGTTTTCCAGAGATAGTTTTACTTCTTCCTTTTCTATCTGGATGCCTTTTATTTCTGTTTCTTGCCTCACTGCACTAGCTAAGACTTTCAGTACTATGTTGAATAGAATTGGCTAGAGTGGGCACCCTTGCCTTACTCTTACTCTTAGAGGGAAACCTATCAATGTTTCACCTTTGACTATTATATTATCTGTGGGCTTTTTGTATATGATCTTAATTATGTTGAGATAATTTCCTTCTAATCTGAGTTTGTTGTGTGTTTTTATCATGAACAGATGTTGGATTTTGTCAGTTTTTTTTCTGCATCAATTGAGATGTCATCTAGTTTTGATGTCTCACAAGACTCTTCTTCCTGTAATAGTTCTTTTCCCCACCCCTTCCTCACTTTTTTTCCCATTGATTTGTCAGAAAAACCAGGTCATTTGTCCTCCATCATATTTCATAGTCTTGATTTGGCTTAGTATTTCCTTGTGGTATTGTTGTTCTATCACCTGTATTTCCTAGTAAGATCTAGAAGTTTACTGTTCAATAGGATTGCCACTAGCTACATAAAGCTGTTTACATGTAAAATTTTTTAATTAAATTAAATCCCTCCATCAGAGTAGTCACATTTCAAGTGCTGAACAGCCACATGTGGCTAGTAGCTCTACCCATTGGACAGTGAAGAGGAATATTTCCATCATTTCAGAAAGTGGAATGACGTAAGAAACTGATATAATAATGTCTTTTTCCATACTGTATTTTATTTGTTTCCATATTCTTGCTATCTGAACACCATTTATAGGTGTTGTCAGACTTTCTAATTTTATTCAGTCAATCATTATTTAGTTAACAAATATGTTCTCAGCACATTAAAAAAAAAGGTAACTGTGAGGTGATGGATGTGTTAACTAACCTTATTGTAGTACTCATTTCATAATATATATGTGTATCAAATCGTCACATTGCAAACCTTAAGCTTGCATAATGTTATATGTCAAGTATTTTTTAATAAATGGAAAAACCATTATTTATATCAATATGGACTCATGGATATTTATTTAGTTCTTTCAGTTATAACCCAATACTGTATTAATTTTATTGCTCAGATTCTTGCTTAGACCATTGGGATCTCTTTCAAATTGGCTTCTCTATCCTTGTGATAGACCCTTTCCTTCTTTTAGCATTTCCTTACTCTCTGGCACTGCAAGATACTCTAGGCTCACCATACCCCAGCCTATTTCTCCAAGGAACTCTAGTTTCATTTATTGAAGACTCGTGTTTAGAAACCAACGTCTGGACAGTAGATGTACTCATTGCAACTGGCTGTCATTGCTTCTAGGTTCCCTCAGCAGATAGAGCTAGGACATATATTTATATTTATTCCTGTGCCTATCTGTCTATCTATCTATCTATCTGTGTGTGTAAGCAGGAGTTCATAATACTGTCTATGAATAATCCAGCACCAGGGTTCATTGTAGCATTTCTCTTTACCTTATTTGTAAGTTCTTTCTCTGATAGTGAGAAAGCTGGTGCTCATTATTTGACTTAGATTTATTTATTTGCTCAACTCTGGTATACCTGAAAGTAGTTACAAAAGTACTAAATCGTACTCCTCTGACACACAAATTTACCAACTGAAGTACAATGTTTATGTACAGTTCTTTTTGTGTTTAGTCTTACAGCATCTCAACAAAGTACTGCCTGCCAGTTATTTAAATTAGCTTCCACCTTCCGTAAGGTTGTAATATACATCTGTAATACAGTTAGACCAGTTTGTCACTGTTGGCATTCCATCCTAGGTTTCCCCAGCATCCTAATTAATATTTTTAAATTTGTATTCCGTAAAAGTAACTCATTGCAGAGTACGGCTCTCTAGGTTTTTACAAATATAGTCATGAATACACCTCTAAATAACCATACAAAATAATTCTGTCACCTAAAAATTCAAAGTTATTGCTCTTTTACAGACAACACTCCCCCCATCCACAACCCTTGGGGAACATTAATTTGTTTTTCATCTCTCTGGTTTCGTATTTTCTAAAATGTCACTTGAATGGAATCATACAATATCTAACCTATTGGATCTGGCTTCTTTGAGTAAAATGTGTTTAAGATTCATTTATGTTATTGTTTGAATCAATAGTGCATGTTTATTATGTAAAATATATAGTTAAAGCAGATATTTTGGGGCTGAGTTCTATCACTTTATATGATGCTTTCAGCTTTATGAGCTTTTTTGTTTAATCTTGCATGTGGTCTTCCCCTCTTTGGTTTGTGTGTATGTTTCTTCCAGTAATTTGTAAGGCTTACATTTTTATTCTAGTGATTATCTTTAGATCTGTAACTTCATATAAATAATTGTGTTTTTTAGGTATTAGCTATTGATTCTTATGAGGAATTCCTCATTCCTTTTTCTTATGAAGCATTTCTTTCTCTTGTATTTTTAAGTATACTTAGACTGTGATGACATGATTTATCAGCTTTTTAGAATCTCCTTGACCCCTGCCTGTAAAGGATGAGGAAATCTTACTTACTCTCATAGTCTCTCACCATCTTCTCTCAATTACTGTATTTATATATTTCTTTATTGTCAGAGTTTATAAAATTTACGTTCTGTTCTATAATCATAACCACTCTCATCCACGCACAATTTTTGGTCCTATTCTTAATAGTTAAAAAGAATCAACATTCATTGCCAAGCCTCTAATAATAGTCAATTCATCTCTGGTTTGCTAAAGCTTATTCTCAGTCATTTCTTCAGAAAGTCACATAGCAAGTATATTCCCCAAGTTCTTTTTATGTTCAAAAATTTTGTCACTTCCTTTATACTTACATGGCAGTTTAGTTAAATACAAAATTCTTAGCTAGGCTTTCTTTCCTTAAAAAGGTGATAGGCATTACTTCATTGTCTTAGGGCTTTAGATGATGCTTTGAACAGTCTGAGCACTAATGTTTATGTTTTCCCTCTTCATTGGTAATGTTGTTTCCTTTATCTAACTTTATTTTTCTACCATCTGTGTATATATTCTTTCGTTTATTTGTTTGTTGTCTGTCTCCATTCAATAGAATGCAAACCTCAATAATAAAGGAATTTGGTCTGATTTGTTCACTGCTGAATTCCAAGAGCTGACATAAGTGCTCACTACTTAGTGTATATCTAATAAACGTTTGTTGAATTAATAAGACCAGACTGATTCTGGCCCATCCTCCATCCTTATAAGTACCTTGATCTTTTTGCTGGGTCACCCAAGGATTCTTTTTAAATTTTGAATTCTCATTCATCTACCAGGGTATGTCTTAGTGTTATCTATTATATGTCAGTGTTGAGCTCTTTCCAGCTGCAGATTAGGTTTTATTTCTAGAAAATTTTCTCAAATATATCTTTATATCAGGACTGTAACTTCTATTTTCTTATTGTTCCATTGGCCCGGTTTATCTTTCACTATCCCTTTTAGCCATTTTGAATCACTCTTTCAGTAAAAAATCTAATTTTGCTTCCTGAGGCAATTTGAAAATACTTTTCTCTCAGCAGGCTGCTGGTATGTTTGGCCTCAACTCTGTCATGTTATTCTGTTACAGTTACTGAATGTATTATGTATACTGTTTTTTCTCTCCATGTGGTGTGTTGTCATTGCTATTTAAAAATTTTTTGTTTCGGTATTTTGGAAGGTTTATATTTCCTTTCTAGTGTTACCTTTTTGTATACACCATTTATAGTGCCCTTATTCTCTTTTTTTCTTACTTAAAATTTTACTATCTAGTCTACCAGTATTTAATGATATTCTTTGATCGCCACCTACTACCTATACAGTGGTCAATAATGTTCTTCCACTTTTTTCTTTCTCCCTTCTCTGTTTTTAAATTGCAGTATTTCTACTTTTTCAGAGTATATAATGTTTATAAACTATTCTGCCTTCCAGTCTTTTAATTTATAATTACAGCTCTATAATTAAGTATAGTGCATCCTCAATAGTCCTCTATTTTTTCCCCAATTACCTCTTGCTTGGATGAAGCTCATCTTCTAATAGATTCCTCAGGAAGGGTTACATGTGTATAATATGCCCTGTGTTCTCTTTTTTTTTTTTTTTGTATAACTTTGGTACGTGAAAGAGAGCTTGGCTGAATATAAAATCTTAGACTTCATTTCTTGAAAGTGTTGCTCTGCTATTGCCCTGCTTTGTATATTGCTCTTGAGAAGTCTAATGCCAGCCTAATTTTCTTACACTTATGATTAAGTTTATCTTTTTGCCTGGAGGCCCTGAGAGTATTTTCTTTGTTGTTAAAGTCTAATAATTTTACCAAGATATATGTCACATTTTGTTTGTAGTCAGCTTCCCCAGGTACACAGTAAGTTTTTTAAATATGTAGATTTAAATTTTCTTATAGTTTTGGAAATTTTTCTTAAATTTTAAATATTGTTTCTGTTCAGTTCTTTTATTTTCTTCCTCCAGGGCTTTAATTATGCATATCTCGAATTTTGTCTTCCATTTCATCCATTTTTCTCTGACCCTTTTTCTTTCTTATTTTCATTCTCTTTGTTATTTGCCTTCATTTCTTTGCTGTCCCATATTATATTTTAATTTGAATATATTATCTCAGACACTTTGAAATTTATCTCTGGAGTGATTTTATCTTTTTCTTGCATTTCTTCCCTGTATTCTGTGCCCTAGTAATGCTGAAGACATGGTCACATGTTGTTTTATTTGGTCTCCTTGTTGTTGCTGTGGCTTATTGGAAGAATATGAATAGACATTTGGTTTAAGGTGAATGCTATTATGTCCAAATACATTTTTAGCTATTTTTCTGTTCTACTTGATTACTCTAGTTTAGGGATATCATTTTGTTATCTTAGATTTACTTATTTTGTTTCTATAATTTCTTGGTAAGTTCTGGACCTGTTTATTTTTTTAATGTTTTTAAGATTTTATTTTTCCTTTTTCTCCCCAAATCCTCCCAGTACATAGTTGTATATTTTAGTTGTGGGTCCTTTTAGTTGTGGCATGTGGGACACCACCTCAGCATGGCCTGATGAGCTGTGCCATATCCATGCCCAGGATCTAAACTAGCAAAACCCTGGGCCGCCAAAGCAGAGCACACAAACTTAACCACTCGGCCACAGGGCCGGCCCCATGTATTTCTTTTAAATGTCTTTCATGTGTCATTTATTTTGACAGTTTATTTTTTCCTTTAATCCACAGATTCTAGGATGGTTCCCTTTTGATTTCTCATGTTTGAATAAGATGTGTTTTTCTAAGCCAGCTGCTTTACAGAAAGTTCAAATAAGGAAGGGGTTAGGGATGTGTTCCATACTAGCAGGAATTATGCTTATGAAATATATGCACCAGTTCTTTTAATGGTCTGAACTTAGTAGAATATGAACAGAAAATAACTGTATGTTTTCTTATCACGATCCTCAAACACTTTATATAAGCTTTCCTTTTCATTAAGCCTTGGTGACATCTAGGGAAAATTTGTCGTAGTTTTTAGTCACTTTTGGGTATTAAGGAAATACTTTTATATTTAGTTATTTAAATTTTAAGTCAAATATCAGTCTTATATGATGTTCTTAAATTTAAAAATTTAACGTCATTAAAAATGTCATTTCTGCCTACATTCAACCATAGAGTCAGTGCCATTCCAATCAAAATGCAAATAAGATTTTTGGGAACTTTAAGTTTCCCAGGAACAGCAGAAAGTCAAGAGTAATCAAGATACTCCTGAAGAAGCACAATATGGGGAGGTGTCCTACCATGTATTCAAACATTTTATGCTTTTGCAATTTAGAAGGTGTACTATTGGCACAATGGTAGACCATTGGAATAAGATGGAGAGGACAGAGACAGATAGATCCCAAAAAACATAGTAACTTGATTTATGAAAGATCTGGCATTGCGGTTCAGAGAGGAAATGGTTGATTATTCAATAAGTGGTGCTGAGGTAATTATTTTTTAGTAAAGAAAAAGTGAAACCGAATGCATGTTTTACACCATATACAGAAAGCAATTTCAAGTTGATTGTACATCAGAATATTTAAGGTAAAATAATAGAGCTTCTAGAAGGTAACCTTGAAGAATACCTGTATGACTTAGAGGGTAAGGAGTGATTTCTTGAGCAAGACACAAAAAGCACAAAGGAACAGACTGTTGTAAAGTTTAACAATTCCAAATGCTGCCCAAGATTAGGATTAGTAACTCTTATATACTTTGGAAAACACTGTTGCATTATTTGTTAAAGTTGAAGATATGAATTCCCTACAGCCTGGAAAATTTTGTTACTTTTGAACACTAGTTGTATCTGATATCTAGAACCTTATCTCATGAACCATGTATGAGGTTTCTGTACAGAAAATCATACACATATTGAATGAAAGAAAGAAATAAACGGAGACATTTAAGATGTTTATGGATTAGAAGACTGAATATTGTAAAAATTCGATATTGTCAGTTCTCAAACCAATCTGGTAGATTCAATGCAATTCTGGTAAAAATCCTAACAAGTAGGGATGTGGAGGGTGTAAGTTAACAAACTGACTCTTAAATGTTTTCGGAAATTCAAGGGATCTTAAAACCCTCTTAACGATGAACAAGATGAAAGAAGTTAATTTCCTGCATATACATTTACAGTAATAAAGATATGTGATATTGGTGTAATGATAGGTAATGGAAGAGAATAGAGAATCCAGAAACTCACCACAATACAAGCTTCCGTTTTAATTAGTATGGTCAAGCTAATGACATATGTTTTAAACATGTACTGATTTCAATAAGTGTTTTAAACTTTATCATAAATATGTGTCTATTCTTTTCATCAAAATCTATTTTCTTGAGACACGAAGTGATGTGGAATATGCCTTGGAGGTCAGATCGGAGTTTAGGTCCCAGTTCAGTCATGTACTTACTAGCTGTTTGTCTGAAGGCTGTTATTTAACCATTCTGGTTCTTAGTTTATCTGCAGTATGAAATAATAAAATTTCCTTCTCAGGATTTTAGAGACAGTTAGAAATAACAAATATAATCCTGCCAGTACATGTTATCCTTGATAACGGGTACTTATTATTAGGTTTTTCAGGAAAAGTAAACATTTTTCTTTTTATTTTTGGTAAGAATTCGTGTTTCACAAATCTGCAAGTGGTATTCATTATATTTAAGCTTATCAAATTGTATCATGGCTGCCATTGACTCTATTTTTATTATGTGGAACTCCTTATTCAGAGTAGCTTCCTAATCATAATTAGTTTTTGTGGTTCTAGAAGAGTCCTATTCTTGCCTTGTATTCATAAAGTGGTTTTGTAAACATTGATTATCATAGCATTATAAAAAAGTAAAAGCCCTCAAAATTATTAATATTCTTTAAAATAATGCAGTTAAATGTAGAAAAGGGTTAGTTGTAAATATTTTATAGTAAGCCCTTTTATAGTAATTAAACTAAGTGATTAGAATTTAATTTTTGTACATGCTGAAGATAATATTTGTTATTAAGAATTTTGTTCTTGTGTGGGTTTGATGCTTCAGTTTAGGAATGAATGATTGCTAGAAAATAACAAAAATATAGCACTTACAGTGTGCTGGCCCAGTGGCATAGCAGTTGGGTTAGCATGCTCTGCTTCAGCGGCCTAGGGTTCACTGGTTCTGATCCCAGGCATGGACCTACGCACCACTTATCAAGCCATGCTGTGGCAGGTGTCCTACATATAAAATAGAGGAAGATGGGCACAGGTGTTAGCTCAGGGCCAATCTTCCTCAGCAAAAAAAATACATATATACCACTTACATTAAATTTTTTTACAGAAAAAGTTTTAAATGATTAAAATCATTTTTAGTGCTGGAATCTTTAGCATTTATTTTATGAAATACTCCATTTTGGTTTTTTCTGGGCACTTTAAAACTGGGAAAAAGATGGTAGATTAGGTCAATTTAATTTGGGGGCTATTGTTAATATTTTTGAACTGAGTTTTAAAACTGAGTAATATTTTCTTGAAAATCCTGAAAATTTTTGACCTGTAGAAAATTCCCACAATCTTTTTCACTTGTTTGTAAATAACACATTAAATATAGGATAAATAATTCACATATTTTCTTTATAAAAATATAATATTGTGTTTAGCTTTCTATCAGATCTCACCATGTCTCTTACAACGTCCCACGTATCAGACCTTAAATAATGAAAATAAGGGAAATGTCAAAGAGAAAATTAGAAGAAATAGTAGAATCATTAAAAAGAGCATATTGAAGCACTAACAGAAAAGTATCTTTCACATTCAATATATTACTTGGCTTATCTAAAAACTGCATTTTTAGCCAACCAGGACTTTCAGTCTTTAGATTTAATCGTTAAAATAGGGATGTAATCCACCCTAACCAAGTGATTCAATATAACATCTTAACTAATAATAACTTAATGTGTCTCCTAATGGCATGCAGTGAGAAGTGTAAAACATCCCCTATTTACACTGAAAAGTTGAGGAATAACCTACAAGGAAAGAACGCATTTTAAAATGTGATAATAGTAAATTAACATACTTTTTATAACTGTCCTGAGTTATCCTTTACAGAGTAATCCCTCTTGGTAACTTGTAAGAAAAATAATTTTCCAAACTTTAGATATTAGAAATAGAGGAATCTAAAAAATGTTTTCCATTTCATTTCTAAACGTGAATGAAAACTAGCCTTTTAAAACATTAAAGACATTTAATCAATCTAACAGGGATTATGTTTAGCTTTGTTCAACAGGTATGTATTGAACATTTAGGTGCTGTGGTAAAGTGGCTAATCTTATAGGCTCTCTGAGATTGTCTAGATTTATACCCTGATTCCACTACTTCAACTGTGTGATCTTGGGTGAGTCATTTGACATATCTGTCTCAATCTCCTCAAGTATGAAATAGGGTAATAAGAGTACCTATCTCTTAGGGTTTTAGTAATGATTAAATGACTTAATATATTTGAAGCTCTTATGAAAAAGCCTGACACATATAATGTTCTAAAAAGTATAGCTGCTGCTGCTGCTGCTACTATTGTTGTTATTGTTATTACCTGGATCTTTGCTAAGAATGAGTAAGCCTGTAAGACTGGACTGCCATTGAGGAGTTCACCGTGTAGTAGTTTGACTCACAGACAAGGTAATTACATATTTTATATTAAAAGAAAGTTCATATAGAACACTTTGTTTATATATTTAGTCATCTTTTCAGCCAGATACTGATTTCTACAATATAAAAGGTAGAGTTTAGCTCAAGAGACACATAAGCGTATACTTAGCAGAGAGTTTATGTAATGTGTCAAAATAACAGTACTGAGAAATTCAGCAAATTTGGATCAAAAGTTGGAAGTCATGAATTTTGGATAAAGATGAGAGAAGTGAGGAAAAACGACTTATTCTCAGCTGTGATACTGACTAGAGGAAGAGTGCAGATAAGTGTAGTAGTACATCCAGTAGGCTAGATCATGTGTGTGTGCGTATACACATATATGAAAAAAATCTCTGGAATGTTTAGATTTGCATTAAGTTCCAATTTTAAGAATTGATTGTCCGTCTGCGTTCTGTTTTGGATAGCATTCTGTTTCCTAAGGCATACGTTGAAACAGAGATATGTCTAGTCCTGAAAGTGCTGCTATTGTTGTGCTAGACTCAGAGCAGGATGGGATAATTTCTGATTATTCTCCAATTGGATCACAGTATGATGGCTCACCCTAAGTTCTATGCATAACTACTAAATGCTAACTCAACAGAATTAAACCAGTTTCTATTTTATCCAGTTAAAATGGAATGCATAGTTTTTTTTCTTCATATATCCATGATTGTCAGTATCTTCAAGTTTTATTTACAAAGGAGTTTTGTTTTAGTTTCTCAATATATTGTTTTGAGAAGAAAATGTAATTTTTGAGAAGAGAATTTTTTGTGCAAAAATGTCTATACTCTGGCATCAGAAATGCTATCTTAAAACCAGCTCTACGTCTTTCAGTTATCTCTAATTAAAATTTATCAGTAGTGAGAAATTGCTAATAAATGAAGTTTTCCTTAATCTCTGACTTTTAAATAATGTACTCTATTTAAATAAGTATTTAAGAATCAGTAATAATTTATAGTCTGAGATAGGTAATATTCTGTTTGATCAGAGGAAAAGTATGGCATTATTTTTAGCAGCATATCTAGATTAAAGTGGAAGCATACTACTAACATTTGGCCAAAAATAAATATTCATTTTATTTCTATATACATTTATTAGTCATCTGATATTTTCCAGAAACAGTGCTGTTTGTTACTCCTTGAGCATATATAATTCTGCCTAAAGACAAGAGAAATGACTTTTTTAATATTATCGCGTAGTTCATTCATCAAGTTTGCCTCTGGAAAACACAATTTTGGTTTTTTGTTTGTTTTTTGTTTGTTTTGTTGCTCAGGAAAATTTGCCCTGAGCTAACATCCATGCCAGTCTTCTTCTGCTTTTCAGTATGTGGGCCACTAGCACAGCTTGGCCACTAACAGAAAGTATATTGGAGAAGTGGTAACTAGATTAGCAGAGTAAAGAAAGCTGAAGCATAAATGCCTACAGACGGAGATTCCAACAAGAAACATGCTGTTTCATCCAGAGAACCTTGTGAAGTTTACAAAATGATAGTATGTACCAGATATCTAGTGAGGCTGAAAATTAGAGGAGATGATTAAGAGTTGAACTTTCAGATTCCCTTTCATATCCCATATAGCCTGACAAATATCCTTCCCTTATCTCTGCAGGATAATGGAGAGAAGGTAGGTTAGGAAAAAATTGGAAAAGCTTCAGACTCAGGAGTCCAAGCATAATGGAGGACAGACTTCAGGATGAAGTGCTGGACTGAAAACAGGCCAAGATGGTTATGTGAAAATCTATAAACTAAACAGTCAGACCCTCAGATCCTTTCCCTGGCTAGCACTTGGACTTAAATTCACTCAAGCAGAAAATTGGAGGATCCAATCTCCTCTGGAGAAATGAAATAGCCCTAGACAAGACATAGAAATTACCACTCCTATAAAAAAGCTTTTACTCAAATATTCTAAGAAGGTCAAAAAGTATCATCTTGTACATTGTCTAATCACATACTTAGCACATCACTCCTAAATATAAATGGACGACCAGCTTTACCAGACATTTGAGAAGAGTCTGACAAAAAGTGAAAATACTAGTATATATTATATATACTAGGGATACAATATCTCTGGTACCTTCTAGACAGAAAGAGAGAATGTTAAAAGACAAAACCCTGTATTTTCAACTGCAATTTTCTTCTGTATAATTGTGGCTGTTGGTAAATCCCTGGCAATATTTTGTGGGTTAACATAGTTGTACACCATCATTAATTACATATGTACCATATGTTTACCCAATTCAAAGTTAGTATATAAGTATCCTTATAGAAACACATTGATAAAATCAATATTGCAATGAATGCATAAAGAAGTTTTTATTTCCTCATTTTTATCTAATTTGAAAACCTTTTCCAAAACATTTTAAAAAGTGCTTATTTCCTTCTTTATTGAAATATTTTTGAAATTCAGATGCCGTGGATTTAAAAGGAAGAAATAAAGAGAAGGAATTTTTAAGTATTTAGATTATGATTGGCAAAAGGATTCATTTCCAGAACTATTGGTTAAATGTTCTAATGCTTTCAAAAATATGGATTCCAATATTGCTATATTAATATAAAACTGATGTGGGCTATTTGTGATTCAACAAACTTATAATAACTTATAATAACTCAAATCACTTACATGATTTCAAAGAATCTCTTAAAAGAACATTTCAAATCTGATTATTCCTACTTACTCAAGACTAGGCCACTGGGGCTGGCCCACAATTTTGTTTTTAAATTAAAAAAAAAAAAGGTTTTTGTGTGTTTATTGAAGAAGATTGTATTTTTTTTAAGTGGTTATGTTTATACTTACACATTTTCTAATGTTCTTTTCTAAGGCCTTTGTTATTTTATTTAACCTTTTGCTATCTGGTTTATCTGTTTGATTGGTATCCTTTAATTCTCATCTCTTGCCTGTATAAGAGGCTTTGGGTTTCTTCTATTTCCTTCTATCTTTCTCTCTCTCTCTTCCTCTTTTTCAGTTACATCATTTCTACTTTGTCCCAACATATAAAATTGGTACATTACTCTTTTACCCTTGGATCTTTTTACTTTAGTCATAGATGTACGTGAATATATTTTTAAATGTTCACCATCATTTAAAACCTCCTGGGGCAGGCCCGGTGGCATAGTGGGTACAGAATTCCCTAAATTCTGTGTTGAAAACTGTTTTTTATAGTCTTGATATTTAATGGACAGCTTGGCTAGATATAAAAATCCTCAGTTTACTCTTTCTTTTTATTGCGTTTTTGAAAATTTGTGGTTCCATTGTTGCCATGCTTTGTATGTTGGTTTTGAAAAGTTTGATACCAGTCTAATTATTTTGCCTTTGCAAGTTATTTGACTGTTGTACTTGGAAGTCTGGAGGATTATCTTTATTTCTTATAATCTAGTAGTTTTACTCTGATATATCTCCTGATTTGTCTGATATATATTCATTGTGGATTAATTTCCTCAGGTATCCAGCAGGCACTCTCAATGTCTTGATTCACGTCTTTCTTATTTTTTAAAAGGTTCCTGGGATTTTAGTTTTGAATATTAATTCTGTTTCTTTATATTATTTTTTTAGGGACTTAACAATATGAATGTTATTCCAACTTTCCCTGTCTTCTATTTCCGCTATTTTTCTCTGACTCATTTTACTTCCTTATTATTTCTTTTTCATTCTCTTTTAATTTCCTGCGTTTCTTCATTGTCTGTTATTACATTTTCATTTGAGTTTATTTCCGTGGGCACGTTGTAATTTATTCTTCATTTCTGAGATGATTTTATCTTAGGTTCATTTTTATTTCCTCAGTTTGGTCAACTCTCTTCTTGCTGTTTTGTTTTTTCTATCCTTAGTTTTTAAATTTCAGATTGATGGTGAGTTTTCATATCTTCAAGTGCTTCTTTTAGTATATTTAATTCCATTTGCAGTGCTGTCTTGCTATTTTCTTTTGCTTCATGTTTGGCTTTCCTTGTGGAATTTTCCTCAAGTGATATGTATTGATTTTCATTTTTGTTATTCTTTCTCTTGTTCATTGTACGTGTGCATGGATGTGTGGATATGTGTGTGGTATTATGGTGCTTTAAATGATTCCTAGTAAACAGTGCCCTCTTCTGTCAGTGTATCAAAGTGCAGATTCTTTAGTGGATTTGTTTGGGGGGTGGGGGTTGGGGATAGGAGTTGTTTTCAGGGGATTTTCTTTTTCAGGGAAGGGTTAGGGATTGTGAGTTCTCCAACTTTGTGCTCTCTCAAAGCTCTAAATTTTCCCCCTTTTGATTCTTTTCCTCTTTGTGACTCAATTGCCAAAGGGGCTTCTTTTTGCCTTTTTTCTCCCTTAGGAATTATGCATTTCAAAGAGTGCCTTTTCAAATTTGTGTACTTTTAAATTCCTTCTCTAATCTGCCTGAATACCTATTTAATATTTTCATTTTTAGGATGGATATCATCTTTCTGACAGTGGTTTTAGATTGCCCTTAAGCTCAGTTACCAGCTTCCTTCTCTTTACCCAACAGTTTTTCTCAAACTACCTTTGCTCTCCACAAGACCTCACAGTGGAGTGGGGGTGGGGCATGAATGTAAGAGATCTTGCAATGGAATTTGGTGATTTTTCTTATTTTATACTTGTAGTTCTTTTGAAGTTTAGGCATTCTTTTTGTTTTCAACTTATGCTGAGGACATGGTGTTTTCATAGATTTATTTTTCCATCCTAGTTCTGTATTGTCTTGGAGGGAGACAGAACTTAGGTGGCAACCATTGTTTCAGCTACGTGGTATTCTTCAAATTAATTTGTTTTAACTTTAGACACCATCTCTTCTTGACTCTAAATAGACTCTTTTGTTTAAAGACTATAAAAAACAGTTTTCAACACAGAATTTAGGGAATTCTGTACCCACTGTGCCACCGGGCCTGCCCCAGGAGGTTTTAAATGATGGTGAACATTTAAAAATATATTCACGTACATCTATGACTAAAGTAAAAAGATCCAAGGGTAAAAGAGTAATGTACCAATTTTATATGTTGGGACAAAGTAGAAATGATGTAACTGAAAAAGAGGAAGAGAGAGAGAGAAAGACAGAAGGAAATAGAAGAAACCCAAAGCCTCTTATACAGGCAAGAGATGAGAATTAAAGGATACCAATCAAACAGATAAACCAGATAGCAAAAGGTTAAATAAAATAACAAAGGCCTTAGAAAAGAACATTAGAAAATGTGTAAGTATAAACATAACCACTTAAAAAAAATACAATCTTCTTCAATAAACACACAAAAACCTTTTTTTTGTTGTTTTAATTTAAAAACAGTTGTGGGCCTGGCCTAGTGGTTAAGTTTGGCGCACTCCACTTCAGTGGCCTGGGTTTGGTTCCCGAACACAGACGTATGCTGCTCTGACATTTGGTCGTTTCGGCAAATTAGACATAATATTGTGTCTCAGGTTTAAAAAAGAAAAAAAACCTGTGCATTCCATTAAAAAATATTTAAAATGTTTTTCTCACTATATGTCAGGCATGGTTCTAGGTATGCAATAAGGACCAAAACAGATGTTCTTGCCTTAATACATATTATATTCCAGCAGTAGAGAGAAAGAATAAAATAAGTAAGTGAATGTATAATATAATGCTAAGTAGTGATGAATGCTATATTTAAAAATAAATTTAAAAGCAGGAGGTTCAAGTACTACCTACAATAGTTGATGAACACCTTTTGGGGCGGTGTTATTTGAACAAATTGTGTTATAGAACAGTAATGTACGTCTCCTTACATTAGCATTTACCTTATGTAAATCATAGAGCTTTTACCACTGATCAGATTTTCATGATAAATAAATTAATTCTAAAATCTCTATAATAGAGTGGGTGGCATGGTATTATGGAACATGTACCAAATGAGAAATATATTCATGAATGTACTTAGAGAAAGTACAACCTCGCAACTTCAAATTGTCTGCTATTCAACTGCTTTCTCACCCTACTTTAGGGAATTGATATTGATAGAGGATTATTTGAGGAAAATAGAGTCTATCCTTTTTTCTAAAAAGTCCACGTTGTACGCTTGGATCATCAGAAAGCTATTTACTGGGTCTTTACTCCCACCTGCATTGCTTTTACTGAGGTGTTTTGATGTGAAGGCCTTCATCTTTCATGGAAGAATGCTACAATAAATAGACTGAACCTGCTATTGAGAAGTTGTTGAGGACAGCAT
This sequence comes from Equus asinus, assembly GCF_041296235.1. NCBI lineage: Eukaryota > Metazoa > Chordata > Mammalia > Perissodactyla > Equidae > Equus > Equus asinus. The sequence continues at coordinate 62,788,561 of NC_091791.1, forward strand.
AGTCTTCTGTATTAATCAGTGTTTAATATGTTAAGTACCATATGAGAAGTATATTTTAGAACCAAATGTTTCTCATACAAGATTGGTATTTTTCATCTCCTCAAGAATGAATGCTAGGTAACTGGATGTCTGACTCTTTGCTTTGACTGTCAAGAAACTTAGAACCAAATTCAGAGCTAGTTCAAGACCCCTATGCCATGTATTTCTTTTTCCTCCAATCTTAACCTATTCTGAGTTTTTTTTAAGTTGCCTCATTAATTGTGGAACATGGCAGGAGTGTGTATAAACAAGTAAGCAGACATGCAAGTCAGTAGACTGCAATTCTAGTACCTCTTCAAATCATTACTTGACCAACTAATGACCTTGGGCAAGTAGACCAACCTCTCTGGGCTTTAATTTCTTCAGTTTATTGAGATCATAATGGTTTATAATATTGTGTAATTGGGGTGTGCATTATTATTTATCATTTTCTGTACAGACTTCATTGTGCTCACCACCAGTAGCCTAATTTTTATCCATCACCATACATATGTGCCCCTTTACCCCTTTCACCCACTTCCAAGCTCCCTTCCTCCCTGGTAAGCACTAAACTGTTCTATTTGTCTGTGTTTTTTCATCTTCCACATATGAGTGAAATCATGCAGTATTTGTCTTTCTCTGTCTGGCTTATTTTGCTTACCATCATACCCTCAAGGTCCATTCATGTTGTTGCGAATGGGACGATTTTGTCCTTTTTTATGGCTGAGTAGTATTCTGTTGTGTATGTATACTACATAATCTTTATCCATTCATCCATAAAAGGGTACTTGCGTTGCTTCCACATCTTGACTATTGTGAGTAATGCTGCAATGAACATATGGGTACGTGAATATCTTTGTAATGTTGATTTCAAGTTCTTTGGATAAATACTCAGCACTGGGACAGCTGAATCATATGGTATTTCTATTTTTAATTTTTTGAGAAATCTCCATAATAGATCAAATATTTTTAACTGTGAAACCTTTTTTCACAGGACATAACTTGGAAGCCCCATATAATAGCAGAATGGCTGTGTTCAGGCCAATGCTACCGTTGCAGGGAAACTAATTCTAATTTTTATCTAGAAAATATTGGAGGTACCTCTTAGAACAAAGAAACACAACCTTTTTCTACACTACAGAAAAGTTTTGTATTTTGTAGTGGGCCTCCTTTGTACCTCTTCATAAAGATTTTGAGTTTCTGTATAATGGATAGAAGTCTTAAGGATAATGAATGCATATTTCATTATTCTAGATCAGTGGTTTTCATACTTTAACATGCATCAAAATCACCTAGAGGGCATGAAAACACAGTTTGCTGTGTCTTGCCCACGGTTTCTGATTCAGTATGTCTGGGGTGGGACCGAGAATTTGCCTTTTTAGCAAGTTCCAGATGATACTGAAGCTGCTGACTCAGGAATTACATTTCAAGAACTACTGTCCTATATCAGTGTTAAAAGTGTATTTTAGTCACTTTTCTTAATTTAAAAATTATATCAATTTGTGTAACTTAATAACAGCCAGAAGACAATTAATGTCTAAGTAACATATGATATCTGAAAAATGCTAATTAACATACAAGGCTTCCAGTGTCCTGAAGGTTTCATATCTGTTGCCAAGGGCTATCTGTACCTTTTGGACTTCTTGTGCTACTGTTATGAGCAGATAGATACTGATCTGGCAGCAATCAATCAGAGTTTGCTTCGGCAATAAAGAAATTGTTCAAGTCTAAAAGCAATTCTGTCCTTTTGACAGGCTTGCAGCACCTAAGAAGAAAATGTCAGAGTCAGTAAAACTACATTTACTGACAGTTTAGCTCTTTCCTATGTCACAGAAAATGGTTTGAAATTTGACTTTATCAAAAACAGAAACATTGACCACTTAGAATGATAAAACAATAGCTTTCAGCTTAGTCATTTTCCATTTATAAAATGATACTTTCATGAAAATAAACAATGCAAACTTCAGAGAGCCAAAATGATTACTCAGAAAAATAGTTGCATTTTGCCATTCTTGAACTCAGATTTAAAACAACTGTGTCCAGTAGTAATGGAGAGAAATCACTATTTTTCATTCTGTAAAGTAGCTACTTAAGATCACTTCAAGATAAAATATGGCCAAAAAGAGCAACCATCTCAGTGTAGGTTCTTAAAGATCATTTGTGTTCTCTATTACTTCTCTTTCAGACCCTGATCTATGTGTTTCATAAACTTTTTCATCTTAGATAGAATTTTGTGTTTTAAAATTTTTCACTAGGGGCTGGCTCCGTGGCCCAGTGGTTAAGTTCGCGCTCTCTGCTGCAGGTGGCCCAGGGTTTCGTTGGTTCGAATCCTGGGTGCGGACATGGCACTGCTCATCAAACCACGCTGAGGCAGCGTCCCGTATGCCACAACTAGAAGGACCCACAACAAAGAATATACAGCTATGTACCAGGGGGCTTTGGGGAGAAAAAGGAAAAATTAAAATCTTTAAAAAGTAAAAATTTAAAAAAAAATAAAATTTTTCACTAAAACCTCAATTAGTTATATGAATCAGAAGTTATAATTCATTGCATTTCTGCCTCACTAAGATTTGTCAATTTCTGGATAAAAGCGACTACTTCCTCAGAAATCCCTTCAGATCTTTTTTAAAGTGCACTTTTGAGATTTACACGTTCTTATGTTATTTATTGCTTCTAAAAATAATATGCAAAAAACATCACTTATGAAAACAAGCTAAATGTCCATAACCAGATAGATAAACACATTGCAATATATCCATGCAATGGAATATTATTCAGCCGTAAGAAAAAATAAATATACTACAACATATATGAACTTCAAAAACATTATGCTGAGTGAAAGAGGCCAGACATAAAAGATCACATGATGTATGAGTCCCTTTATTTGAAATATCCAGAACAGGTAAATCTATGAAAACAGAAAACAGATTGGTGGTTACCAGGAGCTAGGGGCAATGTGGAATAACTTCTTAATGGGTATGGAGTTTGTTTTTGGGGAAGATGTAAACTTTTTGGTACTGGATTGAGCTAATGGTTGCACAACATTGTGAATGTACTAAGTGATATTGAATTGTTCACCTTTAAATGGTTAATTTTATGTTATGTGAATTTTACCTTGATTAAAAAATATCAATTAATTTAAAACCTAACTAAATTGTAGAATTTTTGAGATGGAAGATCCTCTCAAGATCATCCATTCAATCTCCTGTTTTTCACAAATGAATACACAGAAGCTCGGGGCTGGCCTGGTGACACAACAGTTAAGTGTACATGTTCTGCTTCAGTGGCCTGGGGATTCACCGGTTCAGATCCCGGGTGCAGACATGGCACCACTTGGCAAGCCATGCTGTGGTAGACATCCCACATATAAAGTAGAGGAAGATGGGCACGGATGTTAGCTCAGGGCAGTCTTCCTCAGCAAAAAGAGGAGGATGGGCAGCACATGTTAGCTGAGGGCTAATCTTCCTCAAAAAAATGAAAAAAAGGCACAGAAGCTCGTCAAGATTAAATATATTGCTCAAATGTTTCAAATTATCTTGTCCAAAACCTAGACCAGAATTTGAATATCTGAATTTCTACTCCAGTCATTTTTTTTAATTTTTATTTATTTATTTACTTTGATGAGGAAGATTGGCCCTCCACTAACATCTGTGCCAATCTTCCTCTCTTTTCTATGTGGGACACCACCACAGCATGGCTTGATGAGCAGTATGTAGGTCCACACCTGGGAACCCCTGGCCACCAAAGCGGAGTGTGCGAACTTAACTACCATGCCACCAAGCCAGCCCCTCCAGTCTTTTTTTTTTTAACTGTCACCTGCTACTTGATTATCTGTTGCTATTTTAGAAATTTTAGGGAGACATACAACTCCAATTGTTACTTTTACATAAAAATTAAGACAAACACTTTCATTTGTGCCACTTATGAAAAATGTGGGAATAGCAAGTGTTTATTTCAATAATTTGCCACAAAGCAGTCCAGAGCTTAAATTAGAAGAAGGTTATTCTCTGCAATACCTTGGCATCAAAGAAGGCATGCTCTATTTTAATTCTCATCCACAAGTGCCTGGTCTGTGAACCGTGATTGTAATTCATTTTTAAAAATTTAAAAAAATCTTAAAAACATTGGTTAGCTTTATTAGCACATTCCACCACTTGACAATTTTTGTCTCTTCCAATAGATACTACTCATGGTATAAAAATTATATAAATAATCCTGTCCTGCATGTGGAAACTAGAGAGTATCTTCAGAGGCATCTGGGAGAAGCATTGAGTTAGCCTAAGGGGTGGAGATGGAGAGCAGCAATAACTTAGAACCCTCTGGAATTTAGGTGTTGCACTCAAGTGTAAGAGACTTGTGGTAACTTAGTGCTAACCTCAGGAAATAGTCAGATGTTCTCATTTCAAGAGAAGATATCAGGAAATGTAATTATATAGTTTCCTTCTCTCTCTAAATCTACTTTAACTTTAAATTTCGTGTTCTTTATTCTTAAGAGGAAGCTAACTCTCATTACCACTGTACATTGGATTTCCTATTAATATTTCTCTCCAACATTCTTTTTATCTAGGTGATTCTTTTCATTTCCACTTAATAGTACATGTTTCCTTCAGTTCAGGGGTCAGCAAAGTATATCCTGTGGGCCAAATTTGGCCCACCACCTGTTCTTATGAATAAAGTTTTATTGGAACACAACCATGCTCATTCTTTTATGTATTGTCTATACCTGCTTTAGTGCTACAACAGCAGAGTTGAGTAGTTACAATAGAGATCATATGGCCCACAAACCTAAAATATTTACTATTGGGCCTTTAGCAGAAAGCATTTTGCCAACTTATGATCAAGTAGAAGGTGAAGAACAGGTTCTATAAAGTGGATAAACATCACCAGCAAAGGCAGGGATATAGGAAGATGTAGAATTTGTACTTAGGCTAGCTAGAAGCCCCGTGTGATCAGAGTGAGAGTTTCATGAAGATAGGTCATCAGAGAGAGTATAGGAAAGATAGATTACTCTCAGATTTAACGGGTTTTTAATGCCATGTCAGGAACTTGAGATATATTGTATAGGAAACAAGCCATTTAAGGTTTTTGAGCAAAGGAGCTTTGCCAAAACAGGAAACTGTTGCAGTAGTGTTTACACAGTAATGAGGGTTGTATTAATAGGAAATTAATATTAATGTTGTATAAATGGGAAAGATGGCATAGCTGTGAAAGTTACTATAGAATTAAAACTGATGGGACATAGACATTGGATTTGGGGGCAAAGACAATTCTTAAATTCAAACGTCATTGAACATTAATATGAAAAATTATTTACACATATTTGAGAGGTGAAGAACTAATTTTTATAATGGAGAGGGATTATAACACTATAAAGGACAGGAAACAAAGTAGATTAAGTATCAGCATTACTAAAATTGTTAGGGGATCCCAGCCACAGGCAATTTTTCATTGGCTATATTTTACCTTCAGGGCACCCTGCTGCCATCTTTTTATAAAATCCTCTCACCTCTGCTTTCTGGAATGCTACCCTTATACTCAGATTTACTTCTGCTACCTTGTGCAGAGTAAATCAACTTCCATTTTCTAAATACTCTGAATTATGTTCAAGAAGGGCTTTAGCTCTCTCAAATAAAAATGCTTGTCAAGGTATTTTCTTCAACTAGAGCCACAGTTTCCCAACTGTGTACTAAGACATCCCAGGTTGCTGCAGGAAACTCATAAGAGTGCTCTAGGTTGTTTTATCTCAGAGTAATACACGGTTTCAACATTAGATTGCGATACATTCCTTCGGGTTACAAAAATTTTTTGTCTTATGAGAATTTTCAAGATCTACTCTCCTAGCTACTTTCAGATATGCAATACAGTATTATTAACTGTAGTCACCATGCTTTACATTAATTCCCATGACTTATTCATTTTATAAAAGGAAATTTGTACCTTTTGTCTTCCTTCACCCATTTCGCCTACCCCACACCCTTGTCTCAGACAGCCACAGATTCTCCATATCTATGAGCTCAGTTTTGTGTTTTGTTTTTTGTTTTGAGATTCCATATATAAGTGAGATCATACAGTATTTGTCTTGTTCTATCTGACATATTTCACTTAGCATAATGCCCTGAAGATCCATCCATGTTGTTGCAAATGGCAGGATTTCCTTCTTTTTTATGGCTGCTGATATTCCGTTGTATATACATACCACATTTTCTTTATACATTCATCCATCGATGGACACTTAGGTTGTTTCCATATCTTGGCTACTGTAAATAATGTTGCAGTGAACATGGGGGTGCAGGTATCTTTTCGAGTCAGTGTTTTTGTTTCCTTGGGATAAATACCCAGAAGTGGAATTGCTGGATCATTATTGTAGTTCTGTTTTTAATTTTTGAGGAAGCCCCATATTATATTCCATAGTGGCTGCACCAATTTACATTCCCACCAACAGTGCACAAGGGTTCTCTTTTCTCCATGTCCTTACTTATTTCTTGTTAGCACTTTATTTCTTGTCTTTTTGTTAATAGCCATTCTAATAGGTGTGAGATGATACCTCATTGTGGTTTTGGTTTGCTTTTGAGCACCTTTTCGTCTACCTGTTGGCCATTTGTATGTCTTCCTTGGAAAAATGTCTTTTTAGATCCTCTGCCCAATTTTTAATCAGATTGTTTGATTTTTATGTGATTGAGTCATATGAGTTCTTTATATATTTTGGATATTAACCTCCTATCGGATATATGATCTGCAAATATTTTCTCCCATTCTGTAGGTTGCCATTTCATTTTGTTGGTGGTTTCTTTTGCTGTACAGAAGTTCTTTAGTTTGATATAGTCTCACTTGTTTATTTTTGCTTTGGGTGTCAAATCCAAAAAAAATCATTGCCAAGACCAACGTCACTCCACCTATCTTTTCTTCTAGGAGTTTTATGGTTTCAGGTCTTATGTTCAAGTCTTTAATCCATTTTGAGTCAGTTTTTGTGTATGGTACATGTAAGATAGTGGTCCCGTTTCATTCTTTTGCATGTGGCTGTCTAGTTTTCCTACAGTATTTATTGAAGAGACTTTCCTTTCCCCATTGTATTTTCTTGGCTCCTTTGTCGGAAATTAATTGACCATATATGTGTGGATTTAGTTCTAGGCTCTTTATTCTGTTCCATTGATCTCTGTGTCTGTTTTTATGCCAATACCATACTGTTTTGATTACTATAGCTTTGTAATATAGGTTGAAATCCGGGAGCACAATGCCTCCAGCTTCATTCTTTCTCAGACTTGCTTTGGCTATTTGGGGTCTTTGCGGTTCTAAATTTTGAGGTATCTTTAAAATATCTGTACATTGTACTTTGTACTGCAGCAAACATAAAAATAGAAAGTACTCTTGCCCTTAAGTTTACAGTGAAGTTAGGGAGATAAGACAAATGCAAGTTGCTTTTATTATTAAGTAAAATAAAATAAATACCCTTGGTTATTTATTTTGTAATACTACCTACTATGGAAGTTCAAAGAAGAATGAGAACTTCTCATTGGTGGGAATGCAGTAATACTCTGTGGGATGGAAGTTAGATTTCAAATGGGCCTTGATGGATGAATAAAATTCCAACAGGTAGAGGGAGGGGATATTTCAGATAGAAGAAACAACATAAAGAGTCACAAGATTTATTTTGGGAGAAGTAAAGCATTCTGTATGATTGAAGCAAGGACATATGTTGTGAAGTAATACAGATTACAGCTGGTTTACTATGTAAGTTGGAGTACTTCTGTGGAAAGCTTTGAATGCTGGGGTGTGAGGCATTTGGATTTAATTTACTAGGAAAAGAAGAGTGATCAGAGTGATTAATCTGTCAGCAAGATACAGGATGATTAAATCAAAGAGAGAGAGGAGGCAGGAAGAGCTTTTGGAAAAGGAATGATGGATTTTGTTTTATATTTTTGTTTTTCAAAGGAAATACCAAACTGTATATTTTTTTTTAAAGATTTTATTTTTTTCCTTTTTTTCCCCAAAGCCCCCCAGTACACAGTTGTGTATTCTTCGTTGTGGGTTCTTCTAGTTGTGGCATGTGGGACGCTGCCTCAGCGTGGTCTGATGAGCAGTGCCATGTCCGCGCCCAGAATTCGAACTAACGAAACACTGGGCCGCCTGCAGCGAAGCGCTCGAACTTAACCACTCGGCCACGGGGCCAGCCCCCTAAACTGTATATTGACATTAAAGAGTGTACTTTGGTTCAGAATTGTAACTAACAGCTATAACATAGAATTCACCATTCATGGAAAAACAAAACAAAACTCCCTAATGCTCTTGATATTACTACAGAAATAATATTTATAAAATATAAATATGTATGGAGTGTGTGCAACTTGCCAGGCGTGTATTAAGCACTCATTTAATTTTCACAATGACCTTGATAGGTATAGGTGTTACTCCCATTTTTCAGGTGAAAACAGTGAGGTCTGGGAAGTTAAATTGCCCAAAATCACGCAGTTAATAAGTAGTCAGATTGGCAAAATTGTTAAAAATAAGTATACTAGTTTGTTTAAATTCTATAGTGCAGAGAATTGAGTTAAAATCAGACCCTGTCAAATTATTATCATTTGGCTTAGGCATGGCTCCTCTCTTATTATTTTGTTTTTCATATCATTCCTGATCCCTAATTCCGTTCCTCACCCCACCGTGGATACTCTAATGTGTTTGATGTGTCCTGTCTCCTTGAAAAATGTATCATGTTGTTTTAGATGTGTGCATGTGTGTTGATATTATGTACAGTAGATAAAAGTATGTAGATACTTGTATATAGCTTATTCAATCTGATATATATATTTCTAATCTATTGTTTTTAATCTCTATATAATGATGTGCATTCACCACATTTTCCTTATCTTTTCCCATAGAAGTGGACTTCCAGGATGCCTCACACTCCCTTTTACTTTTCAGCAAAGTTGTGATAAATATCCTCTTACGTGTCCCCCTAAAACCGTCTTCTTTCCCCTATTTCTTGCTGCCTCCTATTACATGCTTTTTGAGAGGGTTATTTGGGATGGAAGAAAAGCTGACTTCTGCATTCATGGTATAGTTTGTAGGTATTTTAATCCTTAAAGAGGTTAAAATATATGTGGAGTGAGTGATTTCATTGATGCTTCCAAAAGAGCCACACAGGCAGGAAGTTCTAGGTGAATTATTCTATTCCATTGATGCATTACATTCAGTCAGTGGAGATATAATCAATGCAGCATTTGCTAGTGTATTTGTTCTGACTTTTTTATTTTAGTAATTCTATTGCTATCATTGGTATGAAGTAGTGCATATCACAACATTGTAATTGTAAATGATTTGTACGTTATCTTAATGGTTGTCAAAAGTCAGTTATTTTCCTTACAAGCAAATGAGAACTATGCTTTGTCAGAGTTCATATTTGATCCTCCCTCTCTTACAAGGAAATAGATTTTGTACTTTCTGGGAGATTCATATAAGATGGAGGACCCATTAAGAGTGAGAAAACATGCTATATGGTTGTTGTATTTGTTATTTTTGGCTTACTAATTCATTCATTCTCTCAACCCTGTTCTCTGACTAGTGTTACTATGGCATCTTCATTATGGCATGGAAAACAGACCAATTATGTTCTTTAAAACAACAGTGGTACATCTTAAGATACAGCCTCTGGTACCTTCAACCTCCTTCATCAGTTAGCCTGGGTTTGGTGGGGCTCTCTGGTTGTCCAGATATTTTTCTGTTACCCCACATCCTTCTTTATTTTTCTTTTGCTTGTATGAATAGTGATTTATGCTTATTTAGTTTGTTCCTTTTTCAACTGTCTGTATACTCGAAGAAATAATGTAGACTTACTCCTAGCTGTTTATCTGTTCTTACTCTTGTTTATTGAATTAAGCTTCTCACAGTGTATCTCTTGTTTGTGCATAGATTTACATCAAGTGAACGAAATATTTTTATCTTTTAAGCAGTTTTTATCAGAAGAGTAATTGAACCACATCAGCAAAATTTGAAAAATGAGAAAATAGTAAAATTATCTATAATTTTTCTACTCAAATCTAACCATTTTTATTTTAGGAGTATTTTCTTCTAGTTTTTTTTCTATTAATTTAATCTAATTTGTAACCATATTTTGTACACATTATTTGTATGTCTTATGCTTCATTTAACATTTATGTAGCATAAACGTTTTCCACTTTTGCTACTAGTTTTCATAATCATTTTAATAACTTCAAAGTATTCTCTAGAGCAGCAATGTCCAATGAAAATGCAGTACAAACTACATATGCAATTCAAAACTTTCTAGTAACAACATAAAAAAAGTAAAAAGAAATAGGTAAAATTAATGTTAATATATTTTATTTGATTCACTATATCTAAAATATTTCTCATTTCAACATGTAATCATATAAACTTATTAATTACATTTTTAAGATTTTTGTTTCATACTAAGTCTTTGAAATTGGTATCTATTTTACATTTATAACACCATTCATTCACTAAATTTTCCATGATCAAAATGAAATGTAGTCCTACCAAAACAATAAAACTGTGTTTAGCAGAAAAATATTTTGGACTGCTTCCATTGTTAACTTTAAATAAACTAAATTAAAATTTTAGTTCCACAGTTACACTAGCCACATTGCGTGAGCTCATTAGCTACGTGTGGCTTCTTACATTTAAATTAAAATTAAGTAAAATTTGAAATTTAGGTCTTCAGTTGCACTAGCCACATTTTAAATGATCAATAGCCAGTTTTAGAGTGAGTATATATGCCAGTCCTTACCTGACTATTTATTCCTCTGTCATTGAATGTTTACACTGTTGCCAGGTTTTCAATAAAATAAATAGTATACTGGTATGCTTGTGAATGTATATTTTCCCATATTTTGGGTTATTTCCTTAAAGTAGACTCTCAATAGTACAATTATTGGGTCAAAGAGTATGAATTTGTTTATGGTTCCTTATGTGTATTTTCTGTCAGTTGCATTCCCATCAGCAATATTGATATATTAATTTCACCTACCTTTCGTCATCATTTAGTAGTACCATGTTTCTTTACTTGCTAGAGAGGAATACTTGTCTATATATTTATTTACTAGTGTAGTTCTCTTTTAATGGAATGCTTCATTACGTTCTTCGCTTATTTAGCAATTGGTGTCCTGATGTTTGTTTAATTTTTAATCTATTTTTTAAGTTCTTTATAGACTAAAGATATTAACACTTTGTCATATTTACTGTAGGCATTTTTCCTGGTTTTTTGTTTGTTTCTCTTCCCTCCCTCCCCCCCCCCCCCCCCCGCCTCCAGCCCCAGGTTTGGAAGAAAACCAACTGAAGGTTTTGATTTTTCTATAGCAAATCTTTAGATAATCTTTCTCTCTCCAGTCTTGAAAGCCTTTCCCATTCCAGAAGTTCTCTTTTATTAGAGATTGTCCATGCTTTTAAGAAAAGAAAGTCAAGCTCTTTAAATAACTTGTAATTTATGTGGTTCTGTATTTTCGAGAAAACAAACTAAATGACAAGTTCTTAACCTTCAGTCAAATCCAGTGCTTACCCGTTATTTATAAATGAGCCTCAAGGGGTTACTGACCCACCCCTACCGCCACTGCATATAAAATTTTATGCATATGTGTATCTAGATAGAGGCAAATAGGTTAAAATCCACTCTCTGAATGTTTCAAAACAATATCCATTTCTGCCCTATTACATTCTGATCAGAGTATTTTTCTAAACAAAAGGCCTTTTTTTTTTTTCTATCTCACTGTTTATTCACAGTTGTTAATTATAAGGCATGGTTGCTCTACATAGCTTTATTTCCTTTTGGATCAAGACTCTTATACTTCCAAGAGTTATGAATCCCTAAAATTTACATAGGTGTTTATGTACGCATACACACGTGCGCACACACACATCTATTCCTCAGATAATTGTTGATGGAAATAATAAAAAGAGTTTGTGCTCTTAGGTAGGGAGGATTAAAAAGAACTCCAAGTGATTGCCCTGAATTAAGGTAAATACTGGTAAAGAGTAGTTCCTTTCCTTTTCTTTTAGTATGTTTAACAGTTTAATTTCCCTCATTCCCCTCTGAGAAGTCCTTAGAGTAGTTGGATGACAAATCTAGTATTTGAGATTTCCAAGCATTATGTCTGGCTCTGCTAAAATGGTTCTTTGGCTTTACCTTAGTCTTTCACTATCCCTCCTACTCCTGCATTTTTGTTTTTCATTTTAATGAGTAAAATTGTCTTGCTTACTCTCAGTTCTGGTTAATATTATCCAACCTCCAACACTTAACCTCTTTAGTGTTAGAATCTGCTTTGCTTTTGGTTGCTCTTAGGGACAAATAATAGCAGATTTAACTGTTGTGTAGACTGAAATCCCTAATTTAAAAAGTCACAAGATTTTGTTGATTATATAGAGTATTTTTCTAAACTATGGCCTTGTAAACTATTGGTCTGTTTTCGTTGTAACCTGACACTTGAAAAAAATTTTTATAATGGCACCATTTATATTTTTGGTGATACTACAGTCTGGAACATGTGGCCTAGCAAATATAAATCTAGGAAGAAAAATTATGGTTGGCATCAGTTTTAAGTCTTTGCACTCTGACAGAGCACAAATCCTAAATTGTTTAAATACTAAATATTTACTTAAAGAAAAACAGGAGACCATTCAAAAATGGAATTAATTTAAATTGTGTTTGCCTCATTTAGAAACTGACAGTTTTTTGTATGTTTTTTATAAAATTAACAAAAAGGAGATTAAACTATCCACATTACAATACTCTTGTGTTGGTTTTAAAGTAAAACACACATACAACATACACACATTTGGAATGAGGCCAAATTTAGACTCCAGAGGTGTACTGTTCTGTACCTTAAATTACAATCAGATGTATTTTAGCACAGATCAAATTTTCAGTTAGAAGTTGGTGAGAAGCCTAATTATTTGACCAGGTTGCTATTTATGTAGACCACTCTATGGCTGTCTGTGGTTAATCCACAGCTGGCAGAATGCTAGCTCTGGGAGGTTTTTATTTCATGCTGAAATAGTTTGGGGAGAAATGGGGGTGGGGAGCTTTAAACTCTCCTCATTAAATGAAAGGCTAAAAAGCAAGTACGTACGTATTACTGTGGAGACAAGATGCTATATAATTTAATTCTCCAAGTGATTAATGCTGTAATATTTAATTCTCCAAGTGACAGAAATAGCAAAGGAAGCAGCTTGGATGGTCATGGTTTGCAAGTGATATGATAGTAGGTTAAAAAAGTAAGATGAAAACATTTTTAAAATAATGTTACCTAAGACAAAGACTTGTTACCTTTTAGAATAGTTGAATATTGGTAAAGAATTAAAGGGTTGGGATCTTTAAATGATGAGGACGTATTATGTTATTGTGATAGGAAAACATTTTTATTAGAATTTCATTAGTAGTACTTTAAAGTAATGAGAGAATTACAGTGTAAAATTCTCTCTTAATATCTCAGAATTTTATAAGGGCAATAAACGCTTCAAAGATGGATCTCAATACACACGACTTCTACCACAAAATTAATTTTTTAATATTATTTTAATGTTCAGTTTGAAAGTAATAAAAAAATCTTCTTAAAGCGTGATGAAAGTGGTTAGTTCCTCAGTTTTAAGTGAATATTTCAGTAGGTTTTTTGTAACTGTTAAAAGAAGTTTCTTTTACATTTTCAAGGTTATTTTTTCCATTTATAAGCTAGCTCTTCTCCCCTTCTGGTTCCCATTGTCTTTCTTCTCTGGTTCCTTCCTCTGTCTAATCCTCCCCATCTTTCTGCTTCATTCTTCTGTTTCTCTACCAGATCCTTTTCAATGAAGAGCAAAAATGCTCCAACTTTCCCTGTTCTTAAAAACCACTCTCCCATTCCTCTTCCCCCACTAAAAGTATCTTTCTGCTTTTTTCTTGTCTATTATCTACTCAAACAAGGGGCATTATCTCTGGAGTCATTTGAATCCAAGTTCCATCACATATAAGCTGTATGACCTGTACATTTCTAAACTTTCCCATCTTGCCTTCTTTATTCATAAAAGGAGAATAATAACAGTTATCTACCTCATGGGTTTGGTATAAGGAAAAAATGATAATTGAGTTAATATACATAAAGCTTTTAGTATAGTACTTGGAACACAAGAATTGCTCAGTAAATTTCAGGTGATTCTTTTGTTTACTGATAAAGTTTTCAAAACAATTTATAATCCTCACCCTTACTTTCTCACCATTCTTTCTTTAAAACTATTTTTACCTTCATACCATAAGTACTTTCTCCTCATCATCAAATCCTGTGGCTTTTGCTCAATTCTTTGTTTCTCTACCAATTGATAGCTATAGGTACCTTTAAGTATCTTCTTGAAATTTCCCCTGTTTGATTTCTCTGTTGTCACTTCTACTGTTCTCATTTGCCTTCCTCTTATTCTCTCCTTTACTTTTTTCCTTTCCTCTGCCCTCTCATTTTTGTTCTTCTCCATCCTGTCCTTTACCGTCTTCTTTTTCTACGTTCTCTTCCTCAGTAATTACTACCTCCCTTTTACCATCACGTTCTTCCATGGCTTTTCTTGTGAGTCCAACTTTCTGATATCTATTTTGGAAGTCCCTTAACACCTCAAATGTAGTCTGACTGTAACTAAATATTCTCTCTTTACATCTAAGCCAGGTCTTATTCTCAATTTTTCTGATTCTATTAAAGTGGAACCATATTCAAAATTGCAGTCATCTTTTTTTTTTTTTTTTTTGGTGATGAAGATTCACCCTAAGCTAACATCCATTGCCAATTCTCCTCTTTTTGTTTGAAGAAGATTGTCCCTGAACTGACGTCTGTGCCAGTCTTCCTCTGTTTTGTATGTGGGGTGCTGCTATAGCATGGCATGCTGAGCAGTGTGTAGGTCCATGCCAGGGATCTGAACCTGCGAACCTCAGGCCGCCAAAGGAGAGCACGCAAACTTAACCACTACGCCACCAGGCTGGCCCCAGAATCTCAGTCATCTTTTGACTCTTTCTCCTTTGTCTTCCACATCTTAAACAGTTACTAAGTCTAGAATGTAATACTCCCAGTATGATTTCCTTGTTCAGAGCCAAATGCAGGCCTTTGTTGACTGTTGCTGAATTGCTACTGTCTAGGTTAACATTCTAACTTTTCTCACAAGCTTGTTATTCCTTTCTTTCAAGAAATCTTCGTTATGCATCATGCATCCCCACCCCACCTAATAGACTCCTAACCTGCCACTTAAGTCCCTTAATGGTCTATAATGCAGCTGGCCTTCCCAAGTTTATCTTCTCTTGCCCTTTGTATATTCCTTCCTTCACTCACTTCTGTACCATTCAAACCCATTTCCTCTTTGAGCATCCATGTCTTTACTTATACTTTCTTTCATCTAGAAAGCATAAATGTATTTTAGAAGACTTTTACTAATGTTTAAGATGTAGATAAATAGCATTTTAAAATATAACTTTCCTGGGGCCAGCCTGGTGGCGCAGCGGTTAAGTTCTCACGTACCACTTCAGAGGCCCAGGGTTTGTGGGTTTGGATCCCAGGTGCGGACCAACACACGGCTTGTCAAGCCATGCTGTGGTAGGCGTCCCATATATAAAATAGAGGAAGATGGGCACGGATGTTAGCTCGTTAGCTCAGAGCCCATCTTCCTCAGCAAAAAGAGGATTGTCAGCAGATTGTAACTCAGAGCTAATATTCCTCAAAAAATATATAAATAAATAATAAAATGTAACTTTCCTAACATGAAGTTTTAATTAAAATATTTTTCTATTTCATTATTGAATTATTTTCTAATTATTTGAAGATTCTATTTCAGAATCTTCCTTAAAAAATCAGTTTAGATGTTTCATAAGGTACCAAGCTCTGATCTTAGTAAACTAATTTCATTTTTAAACTAATTTTATTTTTAATAAATATCACATCACTTACAAAAATGCAAACTGTTTATAAGAAGCTGGAAGGATTCAATCTGCCTTCATTACTGTTTCTCTAATTTTAATGTAATTGCTGTCTTGAGTGAGACCTTTCAAATATTTTTTCTTTTGTAGATTCCCCAAATTCTTTCAGTATTGAGCATACGGATCTACTGTGAAATAAGTAATGTTTTATACTGTGACATAATGTCAAATATCAAGCCTATAGAACTCATATGATAAACTTTTCTCCTAATCAAATGCTATTTTCTACCTTGCGTTTTATAACTATTTTAAAGTTTGTAATATATAGGCTTTTGTATTTTGTATAGATTTCTTTATTCTCACTGAGAGTGACTCTGTAGAGATGGCATTTCTAATTTCCCCTCCTTTTTTTCTTTAACCAGGGTTTTTTTCTTACGGTTTCCCCGGAGTCAGTATTAAAAGTGGCTTGCCATGCTTCTGAAAACAACAGAATTTTCACTTTGAATCTGTCTGCACCATTTATTAGTCAGTTCTTCAAAGAATCATTGATGAAAGTTATGCCTTATGTTGACATACTTTTTGGAAATGAGACGGTAAGTTACTTTTTTTAAAAAACGTACCTGATCTTTTTGGTTTCTGGTTTGTGTATAAGTTTACAGATATATAAGTAAAAAGCAAAATATTTGCATAAATATACTTGAGAATTACACAACAAAACTGCCTCAATTTGAACCACACTAATTCAGTATTTTCAGTATTTCCTTCAGTTTATACTAATTTCTTACATAGTAAAATATTGTTTTTTTAAAGGGTTAGGTTATTGAGGTTTATAATTTATATACAGTAAAATTCACTCTTTTTACTGTACATTTCTATGAGTTTTTGCAAATGCATATCTGACATGTAACCACAGCCACAATCAAGATAAAAAACACTTTCATCACCCCTTTCAGTCAACCCTTCCCCTCATTCAAAGCCCTTGACATCAACTACTTTGTTTTCTAACCAATAAAGTAATATCTTCCTCTGAAATTTTCATGAATTAAGGTAAGGGGCATCTAGTCTAAAATAACTGTTTTATGAAGTTAAGTAGCTCTTCAAAGTGTAAGTCTATTTAATTTAATTTGATAAATTATGAGCAAATATTGGTATATTGTCATTTGTATTAAATTTATTAGTAGTATCATTTGCATATTATATTTTAAGGTAATGAAATGGAATTTCATTTTTTTCAGTTTTTTCTCTTTACCAAGAATATACTTTCTTTCATTCTAAATTAGTGGGAAATATATTTTGTTTTTTCTCATTTAGTATTTATAGCTTCTGTTTAACCGGTAGACTTTAAAAATCTGTGAAGTAGAAATAGATCTTCAGTGTATCTTCATACACCTATTTATTGTCACTTAACTTTCATGAATCTCAGGGTCTTTATATGTAAAGGGAAGGAGTTGTATTAATTATCCCAGAAGCCCATTCTGATTCTGATTCTATGATTCTAACAGTTCGATTATATTCACTGATTTTGTATCTAAATAAGATAACTGTCTTGTCTGCCTAGAATAACATAAAATTTGACCTGGAAATAATATGAGATCACCTGGGTGTTTTGTAGAAATAATACGGTGAGAGTATCTTCAAAGGCACTAACCAATTGAAAGAAATCCTGCATTCTTGACAATTCACAAACTGACGTAAAGGCAAGACATAGTGGTAAAAGCCTTAAACTCCTATGTATCTGCTGGAAGTCTCACTTGACTAAAAATCTATGGTTTAGATTTTCCTTACTGCTAGTTTTATTTTCTGAAGGGTAAAGGAAGTAAGTAGGGAAAGTGCTACTCTAGCCCTTTAAATAACATGAAAGAATTCGTCATCAGTGTGGTAGTCTGAGAATCCTTGGGAGAAATTGATACTTTAACTCAGAGTTCTTTATAATCAGGAAAGATCAGACTGGCAATACTTAAATATATGCTCTAGACTTTAACAAGAGAAATGTTAAAACTTTTTAAAATGTAAATATGATTCCAAAGAATGAGACTTTGGAAGTAGAGATAACTTCAGAGGATTGAATACCACCAAAAATTCAATTGTGACTTTATAACTTCAAATGACCTTAATTACTTAAAAAACAGGGAGAGGAGCCTTAAAAAAAAACATTGTGGAGCACACAGAAAACTAATAGAGTTCACATTTGTATAACATGTAAAAAAGGTGGAAAACATTTATAGAATAGGGAACAATGCTAAAAGTTTGGTAGAGACTTAGGAGAATAGAAAAGAATAGAGGCCCAAGAATGACTAGGCTTGCAGAAAATGTTGATGATATCAAAATGATAATCACTTAAAAAATACTCCAAATGTGCAGGCAATAACAGAAAAAATAATTGAGCTTCATCAAAATTGAAAACTTTTGTGTATCACAGGACACTATCAAGAAAGTGAACAGACAACTCATGGGATAGGAGAAAATATTTGCAAATGATATATCCGATAAGGGATTAATATTCAAAATATGTATCTCAACAACAAGAAAACAGTCAACCCAATTCAAAAATGGTCAAAGGACTTAGATAAACATTTCTCCAAAGAAGATATACAAATGGCTGATAAGCCTATGAAAATATGCTCACCATCACTAATCATTAGAGAAATGCATATGGAAACCAAAATGAGATACCACTTGACACCCATTAGGAGGGCTGTTATAAAAATATGGAAAAAGCAAGTATTGGCAAGGATATGGAGAAATTGGAACCCTTATACATTGCTGGTGGGAATGTAAAATGGTATAGCTGCTATGGAGAACAATTTGGTGCTTCCTTAAAAAGTTAAACATAAAATTATTACAATATGATCCAGCAGTTCACTTCTAGGTTGTAGTCAAAAGACCTGAAAGCAGGGATTCAAATACTTGTACACCAATGTTTATAGCAGCATTATTTACAATAGCCAGAAGTTGGGAAAAAAACCACATGCTCCCCAACAAATAAATAGATAAACAAAATTTGGTGTGTGTGTATATATATATATATATATATATATATATATATATATAATGGAATATTATTCAACCTTAAAAAGGAATGAAATTCTGACACGTGATACAACATGAATTAACCTTGAAAACATTGTGTTACATGAAATAAGCCACACACAGACAACTGTTGAATTTTCCTATAAGGATTCCATTTATATGAGGTACCTAGAATACTCAAATTCATAGAGATGGACAGTAGAATAGTGGTTACCAGGCGCTGGGGAAAAGGGAAATTAGGAGTTATTATTTAATGGGTACAAGGTTCTATTTGGGATGACAAAAAAGTTCTGGAAATGGATAGTGGTGATGGTTGTGCAACATTGTGAATGTACTTAATGTCACTGAATTGAACACTTAAAATGGTTAAAATGGTAAAATTTTATCTTACATGTATTTTACCACATTTAAAAAAAGGATTAATTCTACAAACCAGTGAAGTTTGACTACGACTTAATATTGATTATTAAAGGAATCTGTTTTTTCTTACCTAGAAGAGGAAGTGGTAAAACTGCACACTGCTACAAGGCTATAAGTCATGTTAGGATGACTTTTTACTTTTTTTATGTAATTACTGGTCATTTGAATTCATCTTAGTGGATATGTAGTACCTATTATGGCAGACCAGTAAACAGGTATATAGTATATTTGAGATGATCTGTCATAAAATGGATTATAGAATAATAAATATTAGATACAGGGCAATTAAATATATTTGCTATTTTACTGAACCGGTCTTAAAAAGTCTGCTGATAAATAAATAGATTTCTAGTGATATGCCCCAGTGTTTACTCTGAGCTTTGCTCAACTAAACTATCAATGATTCAGATAAAGCTGTATTTGCAGAGAATGCAAATAATGCAACACCTTAACAAATACCGAGTAGGTTGAATGTCTAAGTGAGGCTTTTAAAAAATTTTAATAGACTGGAAATATCAGTTGAGTGATGATATTTAATAAGGATAAATAAAAATGATACCATATTTCGTTACAAAAAGCAAGTATGGTATTTGTGAGCTTTATCTTTTTAATCTCATCTCCCAATGTTCTTCTCCTTGAATACACTAATAATAATAAATTATCTTCAGTTCTTCAGGAGAAAGACATTTTATTTCCAAAATGCTACTAAATGTAAAATATATTTATCAGAGAATACATACAGGATTGTTTTATCTGCCCCTACCCCCCCCCAAAAAAAAATCAAATCTCCTGTGCTTAGTATAAATTGTTAAAATGTCAGCGCTTAGCTAAAACCAAACACACTTGGCTCTTCTTGTCTACCTGATGCCACCTTCCCTTTTTCAGAGGGTCATACACTAGAAATACTGCTTTAAATCTTTTCTGATAACCTTAATATTGAAAAAAAACCGTGTCCACCAAGGCTATATCTTCACAGGTAAAGACAGACAATGATCCCTATGAGACAAGCAATAAATCAGGTGAGCCTCATGATTAGCACAGCTTACTGCTTGGAGAGAATTTCCAGGCCACAACACAAAGAGGGGAACCCTCTTGGCAGTCTCTTTTGAACTGAGGAGAAGGAGCTGGAAGTTCAGAGAATCCGACAGCTAGTAGTTTGCAGGTCAGAGTACCAGAGAGGAAAGAGCTACATAGAGAACACAAGAGATTTGCAGAGTCTGACCCAAGTCTTCTGCTGAGTTCTGGTCAGCACATCTTTGTAAGGAAACTTGCAAAGGCTGGGAGAAGAACCACCTGAAAAGATTAAAGGGAATAATCCTTAGAGTACACATAGGGCCTGTAACGATTCTTGTTCCACTAGCCAGAGTCAATAACCTCATAATTCATGGGGCTTCAAACAGAGTACTCAGAACACTAATGGGACAAAATTAGTCTAGAGTAGAAGCTACTGTGGTCCCTTCTAACAATATTATTCCAGTATAAGTGACAACTTTTATGTAATGGACAAGTTCCTTGAAAGATGTTAAGTACCAAAGCACACTCAAGAAGAAAGAGAAATAGGGCTATTTCAGGTTGTTTATTAAAGAAATTGAATTTTTAGTTAAAACCTTCCCACACAGAAAACTCAATGGCCAGAATGCTTCAAGGTTGAATTCTACCATACATTTAAGGAAGAAATAATACCAATTCTGTATAAACTATCCCAGCAAATTGAAGAAGAAGAAACACTACCATAACCAAACAAAGAATTAAAACTATGAACCAGTATTCCTCATAAACATAGATAAAAAAATTCTTAAGATAATTTTAGCAAATCAAACCTAATAATATGTAAAAAGGATAATTCATCATGACCAGGAATGCAGGGTTGGTTTAATATTTTAAAATCAATCAATGGGGGCCGGCCCCATGGTGGAGTGGTTAAGTTCGCGCACTCTGCTTTGACAGCCCAGGGTTTCATCGGTTCAGATCCTGGGTGTGGACATGGCACTGCTCATCAGGCCATGCTGAGGCAGCGTCCCACATGCCACAACTAAAAGGGCCCACAACTAAAAATATGCAACTATGTACTGAGGGGATTTGGGGAGAAAAAGCAGGAAAAAAAGAAAAAACAAGATTGGCAACAGTTGTTAGCTCAGGTGCCAGTCTTTAAAATCAATCAATATAATTCACCTTAGTAAAACTAAAAAGAAAAAAATATCATCTTAATAAACACAAAAAAAAATTTGACAGAATCCAATGTCCATTCCAGATAAAAGCCCTCAGAATACTAGAAATAGAAAGGAACTTCTTCAACCTTATAAAGGTTGAAGAATCCACAAAAAATGTACAGCTAACGTGCTACTTAATGATGAAAGACTGAATACATTCCTCTAGGATCAAGAAAAAGCAAGGATGTTCACTCTCTCCACTTCTATTCAACATTGTACAGTGTTAAGAAGACATGGAAAACATCCAGATTAGAAAGGAAGATGTGAAACTGTCCCTATTGTCAAATACCATGATGGTCTTTGTAGAAAATCCTACGAAATCAATAAAAAGCTATTAGAACTGAAAGTGAGTTTAACAAGGTTGTGGGATCCAAGATAAAAATACAAAAATCAATTATATTTCTATATATTAGCAGCAAACACGCATAAACTGAAATTTTAAAATGCTATTTCTGATACCACAAAAATATATGACATGCTTTGGGATAAATCTGACAAAAGATGTGTAAAACCTGTGTACTGAACACTACAAAGCATTTTGAGAAAAATTAAAGAACTAAATAGATAGCATGTTCATAGATTTTAAAACACTATTGTTAAGTGTCATTTCTCCTCAAATTGGTCCATGGATTCAACATAATCAAAATCTCAGCATGTTTTTTTGGTGGAAGTCAACAAACCTATTCTAAAATTCATATGGAAAAGCACTGGACTAGAATAGCCAAACCAACTTTGGGAAAAAAAATCAGAGAACCTACGCTCCATGGTTTCAATACTTACTATATTGTAACTGCAGTAATCAATACAATGTGGCATTGGCCTAAACATAGACAAATAGATCCAGGGGACAGAAAAGATAGTCCAGAAGTAGACCCACAATTGATTTTTCAACAAAGTTTCAGAGGTCAATCCGTGGAGAGTAGTTTCTTTTTTAACAAATCATGTTGTAGCAATTGAATATCCATATCCAAAAGGCAAACTTCAATTCATACAACACACAACTGCACAGCTATTCGAGTGTCCAAAATTAAATAGTGTGACTATACCAAATACTGACAGGATATGGAGCTACTAGAACTATCATATATGGCTGGTGAGAATGTAAAATGGTATGTCTACTTTGAAAAACAGTTTTCCAGTTTCTTATAAAGTTACATATACACCCACTATATGGCCTAGCTATCCCACTCCTAGGTATTTACCCAAGAGAAATGAAAGCATATGTTCACATAAAGACATACACAAATGCTCTTAGCAGTTTTATTTGTAATACCCAAAGTCTGGAAACAACCCAGATGTCCATCAACTGGGGACTAGATTGAGAAATTGTTATATATCCATACAGTAGAATACTACTCAACTATAAAAGAAGTGAACTATTTATACATGCACCAATATGGATGAATCTCAGAATATTTATGCTGGGTGAAAGATGAGATACTAGAAATAAAATACATTCTCTATGATTCTATTTAAATTAAATTCTAGAAAATTCAACTAATCTATAGTGACAGAAAGCAGATCAATGGTTGCCTGGGGATGAAGCTGTGCTATGAGGCAATGTTCATAAACAGCCATAAGGAAACTTTTGGAAGTAATGGGTGTGTTCCTTGTCTTGATTGTGGTGGTTTCAAGACTTTATACATGTGTCAGAACTTATCTAATTATATACTTTTAACTTGAGCAGATTATTATATGTCAGTTATACCTCATAAAGCTATTTTAAGTGAATACATAGTGTGTGATTTCATTTAGGTAATTTTAAAAACAGGAAAAGTTAATCGAGTCGTTCAAATAAAAAGTTCCAAAGAACCAATGTTAAAATGAAGTGCCAACTTTTTATTTTTTGTTCAACATGTATCAAATTTCATTATTTCCATGAAAGATCCCTTTATATTTCAATGGTAATATCAAGTCAGAGGAGGAGTGCTTTTATCCTGGGCTTTAATCTTGACAGACTACTAAAAATTATCATGCCCTACCATTGAGTAATGCTTTAAAGTTACAAACCATCATTTAACCTACAAAACAATTCTATGGCTGGTTTTCTAATGCTTGTAAAGTTTCAGCCTGACTCATAAAAGTACTCAGTTTTTGTTGGGTGGTGTTGGTAGTGTTATTAGGAGTGTTGATCTTATTCCCCTCTTAATTAAGTTTCACTTAACTAACTTGCTTGGATAACCTGCACTCCCCACTCCCTTCATAAAACATGAGTGGTGCCAAGTGATTGAAAGAAAACTTGTGGCTGTTAGACTGTTCTCTGGTGTACAACATTACTTCTCTTCCTACAAAACTGTTTGTTTACCAAGAGTCAGTTTATTTGTTTCTAAACCTTTTTTATGCAGTTCATCTTCATTATATAATTATTTAATTATTAGATAATCTGATAAAATGTGAGCGCAAATAGAATGAGAATTAGCTTAATGAATTGTTTGGGTACAAAACTCAGTAAAGACAAATTGCTTTAAAAAGTTGTCCTTAGAGGGGCTGGCTCCGTGGCCGAGTGGTTAAGTTCGCGCGCTCCGCTGCAGGCGGCCCAGTGTTTCGTTGGTTCGAATCCTGGGCGCGGACATGGCACTGCTCATCAAACCACGCTGAGGCAGCGTCCCACATGCCACAACTAGAAGAATCCACAACGAAGAATATACAACTATGTACCGGGGGGTGTTGGGGAGAAAAAGGAAATAATAAAATCTTTAAAAAAAAAAAAAAAATTTAAAATAAAAAAAAAAAAAAAAAAAAAGTTGTCCTTAGATTAGATGTGGGCATGAAAAGTATAAAAGATTAAAGGAAGAAGAAAAGCTGTAACTATCTACACTCAGGGATGCTTCATAGACGTCTTCAAGTTTTCACTCTGCTTTAAAGAAACTGAAACAAGAATTCATAAACTATGAATTATGGATCTGGTTCTGTAAGAAAGACTAGAATATTATTCAGCAGACACACACTAAAAGTCCTGACCCTACTTTAAATATTAGTAAATGATGTATCTTTATGTATTAGTAAAATGTTTAGACTTTTTTTCCTTAATCAATTTGCTAATTTATTAGCCAACTACTGTTCCTTCAGTTTCCTCATGTGCAAAGTGAGGGATTTATATAGAAATGCTAGATGATCTTGTAAATTTTTTCTTAAAATGTTTTAAAAAAATCCTGAGGATTCATTTTCTGACACATTCTAATATTCATTAACGCTGACCAATTTTATTATAAATCAGCAAAGTCCTTGTTCTGAAATCTAGAATAATGTGCCTAAAATATTAATTTATATAGTTATTGTCTTTCATTGTTAGTATTACAGGGTCAACTGTAGTGCCTTTCAAGCTAGATTTTTCCCATCTCTCACCCCTCCCACCCGCATTTCTTTTCTGTTCAATTTGCCCAGGGAAAAGGATGTTCTTCTCTAAGGAATATCTGAAAATATTTGGTTGGGCACATCTTGAGACAAAATAGAGATGTCCACATGACTATCATTGCTGCCTTAATGTGATAAAAAACAAAGTATAATTATTAAATGATATAATTTACCTTTTTTCTTTCTCTCATTATGGTAAAAAATACATTAAAAATTTACCATTTTTAAGTGTACAGTTCAGTAGCATTAAGTACACTCACGATGTTGTGCAACCATCACCACTGTCTATTTCTAGAACCTTTTCATCATCCCAAACAGAAGCTCTATACACATTAAACAATAACTCCACACCACCCCCATGTCCCTAATAACTACTGTTCTGTCTGTATCAATTTGCCTATTCTGGATACCTCATATAAGTAGCATCATAACAATAGTTGTGTTTTTGTATCTAGCTTATTTCACTTAATGGTATTTTCAAGGTTCATCCATGTTGTAGCATGTATTAGTTTCACCTTTGTTTATTCACTCATCTGTTGCTGGGCATTTGGTTTGTTTTCACTTTTTGTCTTTTGTGAATAATGCTGCTATGAAGACTGGTGTACAAGTATCTACTTGAGTCCCTGCTTTCAGGACTTTTAGGAATATGCCTAGAAGTGTAATTGTTGGATCATATGATAATAATTCTATGTTTAACTTTTTGAGGAACCGCCAAATTGTTTTCCACAGCAGGTGCACCATTTTACATTTCTACCAGCAATGCACATGGTTTCCAGTTTCTCTGCATCCTTGCTAACACTTGTTATTTTCTCCTTTTTTGTCAATAGCCATACCAATGGATGTGAAGTAGGATGTTAGCGTGATTTTAATTTGTGCAGTTTACTTTTAGCTGAGATTCGGAAATACATAGAGACAAATTTCCATGTTGCCTTAATTAAAAATTCTTGGTATTGTATTACTTTGCATTTTGTACTTTAAACTGCTCATCTGAATTTATTGCTTGTTCTTGTTAAGGTAGTTTTGAAACTAGTATATAAATTCTTTAAATGTTACGTTGTGTTTTTAATTTATTTTTGACATTTTCAAAGTTTAAAACATTTCTCTTCAGTGACAACCATTTGTTAGCTATACTCACATTTAATCAGCTTAATAAAGGACCTTCTACGTGGAGGTAGAAATATCCATTGATGCCTACTAATGCAAGCTGCTTTGTAGTCATTATCTAGCAATACATGACTAAAGAACTTGATTATTATTCTTGTTTTTCATTTTTATTAAATTAGGAATTTTTTTTGAGTAGTGTCATCTTCAAATGGTCCTTAAGAGTAATACCTTTCAAGGCTCCATAATCACTAGATAATTAACCTGCCAGGATTAAGTATACTCAACTTTGCCTCAGGATGCTTAACTCTCAAATAACGTCAGTTATCTCATGATAATAATTGCTTTGTCAAGAGTTACCACTTAATTCCACAGTGAAACACATCACATCACCCATACAGTGCACTGTAAGATAGTTTAAATAATAAAATACAGCTTGAAAATTGGGCAGAGGAATTCAGTTTAATTATTTCATATGGATTAAGAATGATACATTTTGGATAAAACTCCCCCTCATAGAGCTAGTATTTTGAATCTCCCAGATGATTTCTATTTATAAAGATTATATGTTACTCTGTTTCATCAGTCCTCTTGCTGGCAATATTCCCACAGTGTGCATTTACTTGCAGGGAAATCCACTTTAAACCTGTTGACCCTGCAGAGGATACCAGCTAAATTGAAATTCCTGTCTTTCCTGAGTGATGATTTAACTTTTTTTTAATATCTATTTTCTCAGTGGATGAGTTACAAAACAGTGAACAAAGTTCTACACTTGGTTGTTGTGTTTGTTTCTGTTGTTGAGTAGCTCTTCAATTATATTAGGACGATGATGTACACCCAAAAACAGGAGTGCTACTTAATGCATCAGGACATTTTGAAAAAAACGTAAAATTGGTTTTAGGTATTTGAATCCCTGTTTTCTAAACCTGAATAGTGGCTGTATCTGCTTGGAAATAAACCCTAATCATCTTTTTACCAAAGTGGATGGAATAGGTTGGCTTTTTCTTCTTCTTTTATATACTTTGCTGGGGAAAAGAGACTTTACTGATATTATTGTTTACACTGTTAAATCCATTTTAATCTTTCTAATGGCCATTGATTCTTTTTAAAATGACAGTACAAAAATTAATAATTTGAAAACATCAGTAGTGCTTTTAATTGTAAATAACCTTCAGTAAACTCTATCTTATCTAAAGTATTTTGTCAGTTTCTATACATCTGTAAAATGGAAGTCATTTGCTATTTCAATATGAAAATCTCTGTAAATCTTTATGTCTGTCAAATGTGATCAGTGCTATTCATGCATGTATATTCATTCAGATATTCTCTCTTTGGTTAGGAGACTTTCTGTTCTTTGTAAAGGTATTATTTTTAATTTTTTGAAACACTTTCTCAAATCTATGTACATTTTATCCTTAGAGAATTCCTTTTGGAATTTTTATAACTTTTGGTCAAATCTAATTCCTTAAGATACATGATTTCCAAACATTTTAAGAGAGTTAGGCTGTCACCAGGTCCATATTCTGATAGCAGAAGAGATGATCTTTCCTTTCCTCTTGTCAAGGTGTTCCCAACGTGGATGTGGGAAATAGGGCTGTATCTAAAATGATGATTTTACCCTTTTAAGGGTAGAATACAAAAGTGCCTTCTTTCCTCCAAGGAAAGATGGAAGTCGCCTTCCTGAAACTGTTCATACAGATCTTTCCATTCCTCTTTCTTTGACGTAAGTAGAGAGAGGAGCCCACGATATAGACAAAATCTAAGGTTGTTATAAGATCAGGCAAGGAAGGTGGAAAAAGATGTTTTCAGAAAAGATGCATAACCCCTTCAAAAAAAAATTTGTGATGCTCTTATAAAATTCTGACATATTTATATTTTATGCTAAGGATAATGAAATTTCAATTAAGACAGGGCAGGGGCATCATAATATTGCTGCTTAGCTCCTGGGTTTAACTTTCTCCTTAGGGTCTTTCTGATATATTTTACTTGTCTAAATAAAATGAGATTTACTGTAGCACAAGGGAAGCTTCTAATGTCAGTGGCGTATTGTAAAGATGTGCTGTGGGAAGGATTCAGAAAGAGCCAAAGGCTATCTAACTACATGCTTTGCGTCTCTTTTTCTCCCTTCTGCTTAACTCTCTCCTTTCCTCTTTTGTTCTTTCAATCCTCACCAACATACCTTTCCTTTCTTACTGCCTTCATCTCCCTCCCCTTACCAACTCCGTTGCCTTTCTAAAAATGAAAAGTTTTTAAATCATTCCCAAACTATCATCCATTATTGGTAAAAAGCCCTTCAATTTGAAATGGTTTGAAGTGCTATGGAGATAATCATATTTTATGCAGTTATCCCTTTTCATGTGATTCAGTATTTCGATTAATCTTTTTATTTATTTGATTGTTTTGGTTACTGTACCACAAATTTTGTGACTGTTTTAGTATTATTTGTCTAGTATGCAATGATATAAAAGTAATGAGTTAATATTTAAAGTTCTTATTTAATGCATTTTAAAAATTTCTTCTTATTAAAATTATTTAATGAAATTGACTTATTCTTGTAAATAAAAACTATAAATTTATATGACAGTAGAAGGAGCACTGGACTCTATTTAGAAAATCCGGTTTTTGACTCAGCTCAAATTTTTTTCTATGCCTTTCTTCCTTGACATTAGAGGGATAATTGGCAAAATTTAGATAGCTTCTATAGATTAGTTAATAGTATTTTATCAAGAATTTCCCAGCCTTGATAATTCTACAATGATTATGTAAAATGTTCACATTTGGAAAACTCCTAATGTTCTTTTTCTGATCCAGATCCAATCCAGGGTCCTACGTTACCTTTAGTTAACATGTTTCCTTAGTCTCTTTAGTCTGGAACAATTCTTCAGTTTTTCTTTTTCTTTTATGACCAGACACTTTTGAAGAGTACTGGCCAATTATTTTGTAGAATGTGCTTCAAGGTAGGATTGACTGATATTTCCTCATAATTAATGCTTTTTTGGCAAGAATACCTCAGAAATGCTGTTGTGTCTTTTTTCATACATATATCAAGATTTCAACTTGTCTCATTACTGGTGATATTAACTTGGTTAAGGAGATGTTGACCCAGTTTTTACATTCAAAGTTACTATTTTCCCCTTTGTAATTTAATTAATAAGTATCTTGTGGGGAAATGAAAAAGAGTATGTAAGTATTTTGTTCTTTTATTATATTTTCACCCACTACTTTTAGCACCCACTGATGGTTCTTGCCTCCAACAGTTATTGTGGTATTTGCCAAATGCTCATTTTTCTATTTCCATCATTTCTTCTGCATTTATTATTTGGAATTCTATGTAAGGAAGAGCTGCCCCTTTTCTTCCACTTGTTAATTTGTTAACTTACATGTTTATACCAGTATAATTTATGGATATTTATTTTATTCCATGGGTTGCAACCCATTGCAATCATTATTTTGTTTCATGAGTTATCACAGTTTTGGCCATGGGGAGCTCGTTCATGTTGGCTCCTCTGTTCTTTTGGTGTTGCCTGATTAATTTTGAGCACTTCCTTACTTTCTGGCACTTCAAGTTCTAAATTTGTGCTGTATTTTCCCTGTCTCAGCCCTGGAATTCTGCATTTGTCCACAGAGTCCTGGTTCCTTGGAGACTACTTTATTAGACATTGATATTTAGAAACCAAGAGCTGGGAACTTGATGTGCTCAATGCTACCAGATATGTTTACTTCTCGGGCCTCTCAGCAAACAGATCTAAGAAATATATGTGTATATACATACAAACATCTATGTTTATCTATCTTTATATTAAAAACCATGAGGCCATAATGATACCTCAAATTGCAATCTAACACCACAGGGTTAAAGCTAACCTTCCTTCTTTCCTTATTCGTATTTCCTTTCTTTTACAGTAAGAAACCTGACTTTTGTTATTTACAATTTAGTGACTTATTTGCTCAAACCAAAAATACATATAAAGTAGTTTCAGAATTACAAAGCCACCTTTGAAAGGTAAATGTATTTTGCATGTGGAAGGGGCATGAATTGGGGTCTAGAAGATAGACTGTGATAGGTAGCCTATAAAATGTCCCCGGCTGATCTCTTCCTCCTGGTATTCATGATCCTATAGAGTTCCCATCCTTGACTGTGGATCTAATGACTTGTAACAAATAGAACATGACAAAAGTGATATGTCATTGCCAAAATTAGATTACAAAAGTTCCCTAACTTCTTTCTTATTTTGTCTCTCTTTCCCTCTCTCTTGGAGTCCGTTCTGTGGGGAAAGCAAGCTGCCATGTTTTGAGTAGCCTTAATGAGACTCACATGGCAAGGAACTGATGTCCCTAGTCAGTAGCCAGTGACGACCTGAGGGCTACCAACAACCACATAAATGAGCTTGGAAGCAAATGCTCCCTTAATCAAAGATAAGATGACTGCGGTCCTGGCCTACACCTTGGCCACAGCCTTGTGAAAGACTTTGATTAAGAGGCACCCAGCTAAGCCATGTCTGGATTCCTTATCCGTAGAAACTATGAGATAAAGTTTTTGTTGTTTTAAGTCACTAAGTTTTGGAGTGCTGTGAAAATCAATTTACAAATTAGAGTTCAGTAATTGTGTACAGCTCTTTTTGTCTTTAGCTTTAGAATACGTAGTCAAATACTTTTTTTGAAGTTACTTATGTTAGTTCTTTTTTCCCCAATCTCTCAGGGTGGTTATGTTATTTAATTACAGTTAGGCTCATTTGTTACTGTTTGTATTCCATTTTGGATTCCCCAACATTCTGAATTACTTTAATTTTTTTTTTTAATATGTGAAACATTTACATGGTTCTAAACATCAGACCTACACAAAAAAGTTTACTCAGAAGTGTCACTCTCCAGGACCTCATCTCTCATCTACTTCTTTCCTCATTTTCTCATTCTTCCTACTTTGTTTCTTCCCACCTACCCTGTGCCCCATAGGTAATCTTATTAGTTTCTGGCTCACATTCCTGTATTTCTTTTAGCACAAATTAGCAGCAATATGTTTATTTTCTTATATCCACTTCTTTCTTACATGAAATGCAGCATACTGTAGGTTCTCTTTGCACTTAGCTTTGTTTTGTTTTGTTTTTTGCTTAAGTATATCTTGGAAATCATTCCATAGACGCTCATAAACCTCTTCCTCATTTTTTTTTAGCTGCATTGTACCCCACTGTGTGAATGTACCATAGTTTATTCAGTCATTCTTGTGTATGGGCATTTAAGTTGTTTCCAGTATTTTGCAGTTAAAAACGATCTTTCAGTGAATAACCTTGTGCACTCATGTTTTTATGTTAGAGCTATTTCTTCAGGGTAAATTCCTATAAGTAGGATTGTTGGATCAAAGGATAAGTGCATGTATAGTTTTGTTAGATATTGCCAAATTCCTCTTCAAAAGAGTTACACCTGTTTTCATTCCCAGCAGCAGTGCATGTGAATACCTTTTTCTAGTGAGGTTGTTTTCATGTTTGTCATCAACTGTTTATAAGGTATTTCCATCAAACAGAAGTCATTAGAAGGGTAAAATTCTATTCTTATTTCAAAAACCTAGTTGCTGCAAGAATTAAACTGAATTAAGACTGTAGCATGATTCACCTCCTACCAGCCAATTCATTTTAGCACGGTAAAAATAATCCAAGAAATAAAAAGTGATATCTTTAAGGTATAGACTTTAAAGACTCTTTTGTCTTGTTTTGTGCTTGATTGTTTAAAAGTATTAGATCAATGTGAATGAATCCCCATTATATACTCTTTAGTTTCATTTTGTGTCTGTATATGTTTATCTTTATCTCCTATTTCTCTCCCACAAGTACCTCATTCTCCTGCAGTACATAACTATTCATATTTTCCAGAATGCACTTGTTCGTTTTGGCCTTCGTGTCTTTTTATATGCCAATTCTTCTGTCTTTATCCTCACCCCTCTCCACTTCTATCTGGCAAACTTCTTCTTATCCATTAAAACTCAGTTCAAATATTACTTCCCTCACACCTTCTCCCCTTTTTCTCCTTCTCCCTTTATCCCCATTCACTTAGTCATTATTTAAATGTGATTCTGGGGGTCTGCCTGGTGGCATAGCAGTTAAGCTTGTGCACTCTGCTTCAGCGGCCCAGGTTCTGGTTTGGATCCCAGGTGCGGACCTACGCATGGCTTATCCAAGCCATTCTGTGGCAGGCATCCCACATATAAAACAGCAGAAGATGGGCACAGATGTTAGCCCAGGGTCAAGCTTCAGCTAAAAGAGGAGCACTATTAGCACATGTTAGCTCAGGGCTAATCTTCCTCAAAAAAAAAAAAAAAGTGGTTCTGTGATATTTTGTGTGTAATTATAACCCTTAAATTGTTTAGTAATTACTTGTTAATGTGTTTTCTCTTACACTAGATGTTTCCTTCATATCAGACTTTTGTTCTTCATTATAGTCCTCCTGCCTAACAAATAATATGTATTTATTAAACATTTAATCAATGAATGAATGACTTTTTTCCTTTGCTTGGATAATTTGAATCTTTGCAAATTTTAGAGTATAGTTGTCTTTACAAATATGATTGTCTCTACTTAATCACCACTTTTGATCTTAGAAAAATTTAAGATTTTATCTTAAATCTGAATCTGCCAAACTAAACTTTATAACTACTTTAGATTATATTTGGCACATTTAAAATATTTTTAAGCGATAAAATATTAACCCTTATTTGACAGTTTTATGTATGCTGTGTAACATAATAATGCAAAATTGAAATTAACCTGTAGTTAAATAAACGTGAATGTTCTCTTCACTGCTGACTCCTACCTTTCTTTTCCCTTCATATGGTAGCAAGTCGTACATTACATGGGCTGTTGGGTTGACTCTTGAATTTGAATGACAATCCTAAAATTTATAACTTTTGGAACAGCGTGAAGAAATCCTCTGTAGATATGTATGAAGAAAAACTTGAAAAATACTCATCCCTGTTATTTTTGTAGTTTAAAAATACAGACAGCACTTTTCCTGCCCTCTAGGCACTAGCATGCCTAGTTAGGTAATAACGTGCACATTTGTTTGTGTACTTTGCTTTTCCTTGATCATTATTTTTTCCCTTAGTTTGGTTTCCACAGCAACTGGATGGACTATAATTCAATTCTGACAGTAACTGCTGAGAGTTAGCATTGGACTCTACAGGTTTAAGGGCTCAGTTCTCCACAAGACTACCCCTACTTCAGACGCCAGCCAAACTTTGGGGGTCTCCAGGCCACCCACATTTCTGACCAACTTAGCTGCAAGTCCAGAGATTCCCATAACCCTCTCAGGTTTGATAGTTTGCCCAAATGATTCATAAAACACAAGAAAGCACTATACTTATTATTACAGTTTTATTATAAAGGATAGAATTCAAGAAGAAAGGTCTGGAAGGATCCTAGATACAGAGCTTCCATGCCCTCTCCACTTAGAGTCAAGGCATATCACCCTTGTAGCACATCAGTGTGTTTACCCATCAGGAAACTCCACTAAGCCTCAGTGTGCAGAGTTTTTATTACAGTTTCTTTACGTAGATGTGATTGATTGAATCATTGCCTACATGATTAAACTCAATCTCCAGTCCCCCGTCTTTGGAGGTAGGGCTGACCCCAAATTCTAGCCCCAGTCTGAAGCTTTTTAGGGGCCCACAATAAGTCACCTCATTAGCACTAGAAAGATAAGCCTATCACTCAGGAAATTCCAAGGGTGTTTGAAGTTCTTTGCCAGGAACCAGGACAAGAACCAGATATAGACTTTATTATCCCATATTAAGGGTGCATGAATAGATTATTATTTATGCAAAA
This sequence comes from Equus asinus, assembly GCF_041296235.1. Taxonomy (NCBI): domain Eukaryota; kingdom Metazoa; phylum Chordata; class Mammalia; order Perissodactyla; family Equidae; genus Equus; species Equus asinus. Next base: position 62,822,385 of record NC_091791.1, read on the forward strand.
TTTATAATTGGTGTGCAGAATCATGTAATGTAATCAATAAAAATGAGAGAGAGTACAAATACACAAAATTTGAAATGACGGAAGTAATAATGGAAACAAAAATTTGTAAGAAAGTTTATTTCAAGAACACAGTCTGGGTGCAAGGGATGCTCATTGCTACAAGATTGTTTCTTTATTGTTTGTAATCTTCTTCAGTGGACAGAGCTAGGAAATGTGTGTGATATATGCACACACACACACGTAAGTGTATATGTGCATATGTATATACACATATACATTTATACACATATACACTTATACATCTGTATGTATATTTAATTTTTTAACCTAACTAACCCATGAATTTATGCTGTTAGTTCCACTTCAACTTTAGGGCTACAGGGTTTTTACCTAACCTCTGTTATAATATATCTTTTATTCCCTTTCTTTAACACTAAGAATCTTGGTTCTTTAGGACACGGGGTATGATAGAATTGGAAATTCACATACTTGCTCATTTACTTTATGCCATAGGACATTTACAACTGTCTCACAATAATAATCTTAATACTGTCACTATCAATATGATTACTGAAAACAATTTTAACTTTTTTTTTACTTATATCTATATTTCTCTCCCATTTTTACAAGCTATACTACATTTTTAGAGGATGTAGTCATGATATATATTTCTTTCCCTGTTTCCTCTCATTTATTCTTAGTTATATAAGTAACTATATGTTTAATTACTGCCACCAATCCTATGTTAATATTTCTTTGGTTGTTTTGATTTCCTGTAGCTTATAGCTGATTTCCTCAGGAAAGCCTCATGGAAACAATATTCCTTTAGTTCTCACATGTTGTTAACTGTTTGTAGGCATTATACTTGAAGCTTAGTTTTGCTGGATATAAAATCCTTGCCTCATGTTTTCTTTCCTTGTGTGTTTTAAACATTTTGCTATATTTTCTTTGTTGTCAAAGTCTGATAATAATCTCATTTTATTTCCCCCATAAGTCATTTGCTCTTTTTTGCACAAAGATTTTTTTTCTTTAAAGTGATTTTAGTAGAGTTTATCTTGGTGGCATTCATTCTGGGTCAAAATTCTTAGAAACATAATGTGTATGGTTTTCAGTGCATAGTTTTAAGTCTTTTTTCAGGAAAGTTTTCTTAAAATGTAGTTTTTGGTATTTGTTCTATTTTCTTGCTTTGATTTTCTTTTTTCGGGCACTCTTTTTATCCACATGCTGGGTCTTCTTTGCCTGGCTTCAATATTTGTTTCTTTTCCTCAAAAATTTTTGTGTCTGTCTTCATATGTTTTTGTTTTTAGATTTTCTCTCTTCACTTTCTGTTTCTCTTAAGACAGAAATTGTTGCATTTAATTCTGTGTTCCTTCTAGGTTACTATTCATTTTTTTTTTTTTTTAATAATTTTTTTTTTTTTTTAAGATTTTATTTTTTCCTTTTTCTCCCCAAAGCCCCCCGGTACATAGTTGTGTATTCTTCGTTGTGGGTTCTTCTAGTTGTGGTATGTGGGACGCTGCCTCAGCGTGGTCTGATGAGCAGTGCCATGTCCGCGCCCAGGATTCGAACTGACGAAACACTGGGCCGCCTGCAGCGGAGCGCGCGAACTTAACCACTCGGCCACGGGGCCAGCCCCAGGTTACTATTCATTTTTGAAATACGTTTTTTTTTTATTCTAACTCTTTCCTAAGTTCTGTTGCTTTATTTCTGAATTTTTCTCATTCTAACTTGTTCTGTTTCGTGTTTTACGTCATTTTCTTAATGTCTGTTAGCTTGTGTTGAAATGGTAGATTAATTTTTGTCTATTTTGTGAGCAATCTTTCTGGCATGCTTTCATTGTGTACAGCAACTATATTCTAATTTGTGTAGAGATTCTATTGTATTCAGTCATTATGCACCTTCTGTTGTGAACCACCACCTATGTAATTCTTGGGAGGGAAAAAAACCAAACTCGAACCTGAATCTATAAACTCTCTAAATCTACCATGGGAAGTATAAGAGGCAGAGAGAAGCTCATTAAATAATATCACAGAGGTGCATTCAGCAAAATCTAGATTGAGAGACATTCTATAGGACAAATAATTCAATTTTTTAAACCAAAATTTTAAAAGAGAGAATCTATAGATTAAAAGAGACCTAAAACATATGCCATCCAATGACAAAGCATAGACTTTATTTGCATCCCAATCCCAATGGAAAGTCAGTGCTTGAAAAAACAAAATAACTTTCAAGTCAGTGGGGGCATATGAACATGATTGCATTATTAGTTGCTATTAAGGAAATACTGTTAAAATTTTTAGATGGACAGTGGTATTCTGGTTATTTTTAAAAATAATCTATGAGTTTTAGACATTAAAAAATGTGTGTAAAAACATATATATATGATAAAAACATATATGTATGATGATGATCAGAGAACACGTCACTGAAAAAGCAGTGTTTGAGCAGAGATCTGGAGGAGATATATCTGAGGGAAGAGCATTCCAAGCAGATAGACAGTAAGTGAACATCAGCAAGACTTATGTGGCTAGGAAAGGAAAGTAGTAGCAGATAAGGTGAGAGCTGTGTGGGATGCTGGATTATTTAGGGCCTTGGGGACCATTTTAAGGACTTTGGCTTTGGCTTTTTAATTAGATAGGAGAGAATTGGGCGTGGTTTTTGAACAAAGAAGTAAAATGATGTGATTTACCTTTTAAAGGGATTACTCTGGGGGCTGGCCCAGTGATGCAGCAGTTAAGTGCACATGTTCCGCTTCAGAGGCCCAGGGTTCCTCAGTTCAGATCCCGTGTGCAGACATGGCACTGCTTGACAAGCCATGCTGTGGTAGGCATTCCACATATAAAGTAGAGGAAGATGGGCACAGATGTTAGCTCAGGGCTAATCTTCCTTCAAAAAAATTTTTTTTAAAATAAATAAATAAATAAAGGGATTACTCTGGCTGCTGTATTTATTCACTTAACAAATACTTTTTGAGTGACTACTCTGTGCTAGGTACTGTACTAAATTCTGGGAATACAAAAAGCAAAAATACCTGCCTTTGTGAAACTGATGCTTTACTAAGAAAGAATACACTATAAGGGAGCAAAGACATAAGCAAAGAGACTCATTATTAGGTTTTGGCAATAATCTAAGCAAAAGATGATAGTAGTTTAGACCAAGATAGTGGTGGCAGAAGTAGTCCGAACTGTTTGTTTTAATTCTGGATATATTTTGGATATAGAACCAACAGGATTTGCTAACAGATTGAAAGAAAGAGAAGAGTCAAGGATGACTACATCTTCCTGTTAAAATAACACATAATTACTATTTGTGACTAGGATTTTTACATTACTTTCAATTTTCACCTTTTCAGAGTTAGGAGGATATCATGAACTGGAGCATCTGGGGCTTGCTTATCTACGTTGATCCTGATTTCAACTATGGATAATAGATTTTCAAATTTTTGTCATTTCCATTCAGCGTCTTCCTCAAGATTTAATGGTATAGATGCAAATATTAATGCTTTGTCTCTATGCCAGATGTACTTTTCAATATGATATAGTTATTAGAGCACTAGCCTGGGAGTCATGGGACCACTGATCTGTTAGCCAGTTAAGCTGTGTGTCAGTGACAAGTCTGTTTAACTTCTCTAGCCCTTAATTTTCTCATCTGAAAAATGGCAACAAGCCTACTCTGTTTTCATTAGTTTAAGGTACTCTCTTGGAGATTTAATGTCCTTCAATTTGACAACAACTTATTGAGAGCATATTCTGTGTCAGGCACTGTACTCTGTACTGGGTATTCTAAGATCTCTAAGAATGTTTACACTGCTATTATAGTCAGTTACTTATCACGATCTCTTTCCTGTCAACTTTTTTCAAAGTAGGAATCTCAAATATGTTTTCACATGGAGGGTCAGGTCTGGCTTAGGAGTCCCAGCTAACATGAATTTTAGTTCTAAAGGCTTCAATTTTGTGGTACCCTTGTACTAATTTAACAAGCCCAGGAACTCTGGTTTCCACCAAAAGCCTTTTGTCAGCCCTCTTCCTCTCTGATTTCAATCCATGCTGTAGAGATGGAAGTCTAGGGGACTGGGACTTCAGCTCCCTATTGCCAAATATTGCTACCCAAGATCAGAAGACTTAAATCTATGGTCTTTTCTTAATTTCAAGAGTTCGTTGGCTCCTCCTGTTTTTAATTCCTTTTCCTTGGAAGGGTATTCTAATGTGTATTCAGAAATATGACTGCTCATAGGATTTGTGTTAGCTATTTTCAAGGCCAAGTAGATAGGATGTTCCCATTACTGTTGTTTTATTGTTAAACTACTATTCCTTTTGAGCTATACTGAATAATTCTTCTTGTGAGGCAACAAATGTTTTCAGTAATTGACCTGAATAAAACTAAATATTAAACATGGAGACGTCAGTTAGTAGAGTGGATATTTGTACTAATTTATTCAAATTAAAATAAGAATAGATAAACAGAATTCTTTATTACAGCATCAAGCCAACTTGAGTTGATAGTTTGTAGAAAATTAATTTCTTACAATGTGGGGAAACACACATTTTCTTCTCTCAGCATGGTATTAACTCAAAAATGACCTCTTCAGAGGGAAATTCTGGTTAGGAGGTGAATTCAGGTTACTTCTTCATAATCAAACTTCACATTTGTTATCCTGAAATCAGAGTTTATATTTCTTGTTATGTGGAACCCAGAAATACACAAGGAATACTACAAAATAAATTAGCAAAACTTTTGCTTGTTGCTCAGGACAGTTAGATAGCTACAAATGACAAAGATATGCCAAGCAATGTTGTCACAACTGAATGGTACTTAGTACTATTTTTCAAATAATAAATGAAAGAAGTGAAACACTTATGAGACTGGAAGAGTTATGAAGGGCCTTTAAAAAAATGTGATTTTAATGCATTAGTTACTGTGCGGCAAGGGCATGGGAAAAGGTAGGCCTTTTCTGGAAATATTCTCATCTCTATTTCTTTAGTTACTCTCACTTAGATTGATATTAACTGAGCTCTGGATTTTCATTCCTTTTTATTTTATTCCAAGCAATCAGAAAAATAATCCCAAGACGCCACTGACTTAGTTATCAGATTCCCTGTATCTTTGTGTATAATAGGTAACATGAGTATAGGGAATATTTCTAAAAAGTTGCTTATACCTAGATCAATTACAAGTTAGAGCCTTTAGAAATTACCTGTATTATACGACAATAGAATGTCCTAGATAGAAGAGTAGAAGAGTAGAAGTGGAAATAGAAGGGTAGATGAACAAACTGATTTGATGCATACCTTTTGGTACCTCCCATTCTTAGGAAAGTAATTGAGAATGTATTCAATTTGCTAGCTTATCTTATAATGATAAGTTAATAAAATGTTAAAAATAATTTCTTGTCATGGACGTTTATAAGATCCCTATCAATAGGGATATCAAAATAGATAAATTTTTTAAAATTTCCAACAATACTAATAATACATGCTCCCTGTCAAGAATGAAAAATTAAGAAACATACAAAAAATTAAAATCAACATTCATCATATCATCTAGCATTAAAATTAAAAATTTTTCATGTATTTCCTTGCAGGTTTTTTTCCACACATATTTTTAAATGTTTTATTTTGAAACTATTTCCAACTTAGAGAAGAGTTGTAAGAAGAGTACAAATAAGAGTATTCTCTCTCTTTACTTATATATGCCTAATCACAGTACATATTCAAATTTTTCTAGTTCTCCCAAGAATGTCCTTTCTGGCAATTTTGTTTTCCTGCTCCGTGGTCCAGTCCAGGATCATGCATTGCCTTTACTTGCCATATCTCTTTGGTTTCCTTTAATCTGGAACAGTTCCTTGCTTTTTCTCTCTCTTTCATGACATGGGCATTTTTGAAGTGGATAGCCAACTGTTCTATATATGCAGTGTTTAACAAATTGATATTTTCATTATTATAATTTTATATCCCTTTTTCCACTTAATATATTTTCATCGTTTTCCAATGTCATTGTTTTTTCAGGTATCATTTTGGGTGGCTGTATTATATCATGTATTTTCATTAGTTTTGTATTGTTGGACATTTTTACTGTTTCTAATTTTTTCAGTATTCAAATACAGTTGAGGAGAACATCTTTGTAAATAAATCTTCATTGTAATTTTAATTTCTGAATCCATCTATCAAGTATTTGTTAAGTACTAACAACGTGGAGCAACAAAACAAAAATCCTACAGAAGATGATAATTAAATGTTAATCTCTATGATTCTGAATATAATTAGAATGGAACTTTGGAAAAGGGAAAATTACCAGATAATGAAGTTGCCAGATTTAGCAAATAGAGATACAGGATGTCCATTTAAATTTGAATTTTAGATGGGACACACAATATTTGGGACATACTTATACTAAAAAATCAATTTATTTCATATCTGGAATTCAAATTTAACTGGGCATCTTGTCTTTTATTTGGCAACCCTACCAGAGGATTTTGTGTTCAGGAAATCTTCACCGTAGAGGTGAGAGAAGGGAGTAAAGAAGATGTTTTACACAGGAGGAATAGCTTGAGAATGCCACTGAAGCAAGAATGAGTGTAGTTTGAAGTATACCCAATAAGGATAAAGACTTTGTAGCTTATTCTCTGCTGTATCCCCAGCCTCTTAAACAGTGCCTATGCACTGTAGGTACTCAATAAGTATTTTCTCAATATTTCTCAAATAAATACTCAATAAATGAATAAATAAGTTTGCACTGTGAATAAAACCAGGTCTTTTTGGAACGAAAGTTACCTGTTGTAACTAAGTAAAAAAGGATCAAATTTCCATGATCTTGGAAAACCTGGCAGAAGAATTTGGACTTCCTGCCTTCCTTTATTCAGTTATTTCATAATAATTTATTAAGTGTCTACTCTCTGTCAGATGCTGGGGATACTTGGTGAGAAAGAACAGACATGGTCCCTACCCTCATGGATTTTACAGTCTAGTGAGAGAGACAGATGTTATGTATTTAATTAAGGTACTACTCAATTTATAGTTACAAACTGATGTGTATTATGAGGGGCGGGTACTTTGTTCTGAAATCATATAAAATGAGGGTGTATTCTTCAAAATCAGACTAATTGAGGATGAGATTGTGTTGGGTCTTGAGGCATAGATCCCATTTCTTTTATGAAATCTTCATTTATTCACTAATTTTCTCCCTGAGTTTATAGAACACTCTTTGGGCTATCACACTTGGTTCTTATACAGCATTGGTTTTTTATCTTTTGAACAGGCAATTTAGTTTATATAGTAGATTATATATTCTTTGAGAAAGCAGAGATTAGGGAAGGCAAAAAGGTGTTTAGAATTACTTTTATCCTCCGTAGTTTCATGGATATAACAGATGTAAACTATGTATGTCGACTCATTGAAATTATAATGGTACTTTTGATAGCTATAGATAGATATGCTTATACATCTAAGAGACTATTTCTGGATTCTTTGAACGTCCTGAAGAAGTTCATGATGTCTAGTTGTCATTCTTACTTTATAGATCTTGAGTGGCAATTTTAGGTCAGGGATAGATGTCCAGTGATTTATTGTCAGGGAGCTTTGATAACCATTGTCACCTATTAATTTTAATCAAAACAGTCGATTTTGGGGAATTCAGTCCATTTATGTTTAGGGCAATTATCGATATATGAGGGCTTAATGCTGCCATTTTATCACTCATTTTCCCCTTCTCCTGCATTTCCTTTGTTTCTTGTCCTGTGTATTTTGGTCTGCCAATTGAGTTATGTAGTTTTTTATATTGTGTTTCTTTGTTTTCTCCTTATTTGTTATGCATGTCTCTGTTCTGCTTTTTTGTTTAGTGGTTACCATGAGGTTTGTATTCAAAATCTCGTAGATACGATAGTCCGTTTTCTGATGACCTCTTATTTCCTTAGACTAAACTAATTCTGCCCCTTTCCTCTTCCCCTCCTGAGTTGTATTTCTCATATCTTATTCCATCTTATGTTGTGAGTTTGTGGTTAAAATGACAAGATTATCTTTGTTTCTGGTGTTTTCCTTCCCTTTATCTTTAATGCTATGCTTGAGTATATGCTAACCTGTTCTGATGTATAGCTACAATTTTCTGATTTTGTCTGCTTATTTATCTCCTTACTCTGTGCTTTGTAACCCCTTTTTCCCTTTTTTTTTTTTTTTTTTTTTCAGGTATGAGGGCCTTCTTGAGACTTTCTTGTAAGGGGGTTCTCATGGATATGAGCTCCCTTAGCTTTTGTTTATCCGAGAAAGTTTTTATTTCTCTATCCTATCTGAAGGATATTTTCACTGGATAGAGTATTCTTGGCTGAAAGTTTTTGGCCTTCAAAGATTTGAGTATGTCACTCCATTCTCTCCTAGCCTGTAAGGTTTCTGCAGAGAAATCCACTGAAAGCCTGATAGGGGTTCCTTTGTAGGTTATTTTCTCCTGCCTTGATGCCCTTAGTATTTTTTCTTTGTCATTTACTTTTACCAGTTTCACTACTATATGCCTTGCAGTAGGTCTTTTTACATTGGCATATTTAGGAGATCTGATAACCTCTTCCACATGGATTTCCGTCTCCTTCCCCAGGTTTGGGAAGTTCTCTTCTATTATTTCTTTGGAAAAGCTTTGTACTCCATTCACTTCTTCTCCTTCTTGATTATCCATAATTCTTATGTTGCATTTCCTCATTGAGTTGGATATTTCTGGGAAACTTTCTTCATTTCTTTTCAGTTTTAGTTCTCTCTCCTCCTCTATCTTGAGCATTTCAACATGTCTATCCTCAATTATGCTGATTTGCTCCTCTATGATGTCTGCTTGAATGTTCAGGGAGTCCATATTTTATTTTATCTCTTCCATTGTGTCTTTCATCTCCAATGTTTTGATAGATGCTTCTTTATAGTTTCATTTTCTTTTGTGGAATAGCTCCTGAACTTGTTGAATTGTTTCTCTACATTCTCTTTTAACTCATTGAGTTTTTTGATGATAGCTATTTTGAATTCTTTGTCATTTAGATTACATATTTCTGTGTCCTCAGGACTGATTTCTGAGTACTGGTCATTTTCTCTCTGGTCTGGAGACTTAATATAATTTTTGTTACTCCTAGCGAGCGTGGCTCTGTTTTTGCACATTGTGGTATAGTTTGCTCACAGTTACTGCCTCTCACCGCTGGGTGGGGGTCAAGAGCAGCATATTCTGAGCCCTTTGCCTTCTGCTGAGATCTCAGGCACTGGAGCCGGCTCTGGGTATGGGCAGCGGGGCGCTTTCTTCTGCATGCTCTTGGGGTTTTCTCGCTCTACTCTCCCTATCTGCTCTCCTGGGTTGTTGGCTTGATGAGATCACGCCCCATGATACCTTTCACCCTGGTAGAGGGCTTCCCTCTAGGCTGCAAGGGCCCTCAGGGATCTTTGATGTTCCCACAAACGAACATCCTCTCGCCCTTCCTTCCCTCTCAGAGCCCATGTAGTCCTGGATCGAAGTCTTTTGAGAAAGGAGCAAAGTTTTCTCTTATCCCGTTCCACCTCCTCTGAGGGGGGCTCCAGCCTCTCCACTCTCCATTGTATGGCTGCGTGGGTCTCTCAGACGTCTTTTGTGTTGTGTTTGGATGTCCTCTGTTGGAGTATGAATGTCTTTTTCATTGTATAGTGAAAGGGAGAGATTACCAGGAGAGCTCACTCCACCATCATGCTGACGTGACTCCCAAAACAGTCAATTTTGAATCTGCCTTCAGTATATATTAAAATTCTGACTACTTTTTACCACCTCTACTGCCTTCCTTCTAGTTCATGATGCCCTTGTCACTTGTTTGGATTATTACAATAGCTTCATAATTGCTCTCCCCCCAGTCTTGACCCCTTGCAGCAACAACAGGAAGATATTGGAGGTTTTTAAGCAATGATGAAGATGGTAAAAGAAGATTTATTAAGATTTTCATAAATCTGTGCTTTGACATGGCTACATTGTTTAGTAGATTGGAATAGGGGCCAAGTAAATGTGCGTTGACATGGTGTGATAGGCAATAGAGAGTCAGGATAGTCCAGCAATCAATTTGTAAAGACTTTTTATTTTCTTGGTAGATAAGTAATATAGGCCTACCAATGTTAGTATTTGTAATTAATTTATATTATTTTACTTATTAATATCCATTTGAACCTTAGTTTATACTATGCTATACTCATATGCTATACTCAAATGTAATTGAATTACTTTTTAAGTAAACTTTTTATTATAGCAACACAATCTTATGTAGCAAGAGTAATTACGACTGTGTGGGATTGACTTGAGGATAAGCTAATAGACAAAGCGTAGAGTTCAGAAATAGACCCACACATATACAATCACCTAACTTACAGCAACAGTGCCACTGGTGAATAGAGAGGGAAAGATGGTGCTGGGGTCAATTGGATGTTCATATGGAAAAAAATTAATCTTGACCCCTACCCTACACTGTACACAAAAATCACTTCTATATGGAATGTCCATAAATATAAAATGTAAAACAATAAAGCTTCTAGAAGAACTCATAGGAAACTATCATCATAGTCTTACGTAGGAAAAAATTTCTTGTGAAGGACACAAAATACTAGCAATGAAGAAAAAGTAAATTGGACTAGTTAAAATTAAGAAATTCTTTTCATCACAAGACATCATTAGGGGACTGAAAAGGCAGGATAACAAAGTAGGCTTAAGAACTATGAGAAGTTCAGCAGAGAAGACTAGTGGAAGAAAATATGGTTATGCATAATTTTTTCCCTACGCTATAACTAATAGCAAGAGTAGAGAACCCTACATTTAACTAAAGCTGGAACATATTTTGAGGCCATGTTTGTTCTGATTTTATGCCATTTACATAGTAAATGTACATACCTTACACTTAGAGATCCAGACATACGATATATATATATATTTTAGGGTCTTTTTTTTTAAAAAAGATTTTTCTTTTCCTTTTTCTCCCCAAAGCTCCCTAGTACATGGTTATATATTCTTCGTTGTGGGTCCTTCTGGTTGTAGCATGCAGTACGCTGCCTCAGCATGGCCTGATGATCAGTGCCATGTCCGCACCCAGGATTCGAACCAACGAAACACTGGGCTGCCTGCAGTGGAGCACGAGAACTTAACCACTCGGCCACGGGGCCAGCCCTGTTAGGGTCTTTTTAAGGGTAGAGAGACTTGACTTTTTTTCCCCAACTTGTTTTGTTAATTGACAGCCAACTATGAAATACACCACCTTTATACTGATTAAATTGTGAAATGTCTTAGCCTTTTTCACTAATTTTTTACATTGATAGAAAAGATTAAGAAATTAGGTGGTAATGGTAGATAAACCTAACAAAAAATTGTTTTCATAAGCTGCTGCTATCAACCATTATTTGAGATTTTAAAACATTTTATACTTCTTTATTTTTACTTTATTTTTGCACCATGACCTTACATTTAAAAAATGGTTCATTAATTCAAGATGTCTCCTATGCCTAAAGCAGTTCAAATAGTAGACTGGGGGTAGAAGAAGGATTCACTGTAAATGAGCATGAAGGTACCTTTTAGGGGTGATGGAAATGTTCTAGAACTGGATTGTGGTGATATTGGCACAGAAATCATTGAATTGTGCACTGAAATCAGGTGACTTTTATAGTATGTAAATTAATACCTTAATAAAACTGTTTGGTTTTTTTTTTTAAGGATACCATTAAGATAATAAGTAGGCCAACCACAGATAAGGAGAAAATATTTACAATTTGTGTATCTGACAAAGGATTGTATACAGAATATATAAAGTCCTACAAATCCTGTAAGACAAAGAGCACAGTGAAAAAAACTGGGCAAAAGACTTGGACACTTCACAATGGGAAATAATCTAATGGCCAATAAGCTTGTGAAAGGGGCTCAACATCATTAATCATTAGGGAAATACAAATTAACAGCACAGTGAGATACCATTGCCCACCTACTTCAGTGGTTAAAATTAAAAGGCTCTCAAATGTTGACAAGGATATGGAACAACTGGAACTCTCATTCTCCACTAGTGGGATCATTCAGTGGTACCACAAATTTGGAAAACGTTTTGGTAGTTTTTTGTTTTGTTTTGTGGTTGTTGTTGTTTTATGTTTTTAGTGAAGAAGATTGGTCCTAAACTAACATCTATTGCCAATCTTCCTCTTTTTGCTTGAGGAACATTGTCGCTGAGCTAACATCTGTGCCAGTCTTCCTCTACTTTGTATGGGGGACACTGCCACAGCATGACTTGGTGAGTAGTGTGTAAGTCTGTACTCGGGATCCGAACCTGCGAATCCCAGGCTGCGAAAGTGGAGCCTGTGAACTTAACCACTACTCCACTGGGCCGGCCCCATTTTGTTTGGTTTTTAAAAATAAAGTTAGCTATACATCTAACCTATGACCCAGTAAATCGTTTACTCAAGAGGAGCAAAAACATATGTCCACAAAGAATTATGCAAAAATATTCATAGCAGGAAACAGAGACATTCATCAACAGGACAATTTTCAGCAAATTGTGATATATTCATACCATAGTACACTATTAGACAATAAAAAGGAATGAACTAATGATACCCCCAACCACAGGGATAAATCTCAAAGACATTATGTTGAGCACAAAAAGTCAGATACAAAAGAATATTTGTGTTCTGTATTATTCCATTTAAACAGGAAAAAGAAAAATCTATGATAGAAATCAGAAAGCAGTTTCTTTTTGGTAAGGAACCATAGAGATTGACTGATAAGGGGCAGTAGAGAACTTTCTGTGATGATGGAAATATTCCTTATCTTGTTACGGGTGAACATTTAAGATCTGCATCATGCTGTATATAAATTATACCTCAGTGATAAGAAAATACACAATGCTATAAATAATACCCAGTTGCAAGCCAACCAAGCATCTCTACTAGAAAAAATCTCACCATCTTTTAAAAGAAAAATAAATCCTGCCTCTCGTTTTTAGAAGAAGAAAAGTTTTATTTAATGCTATTTTACATATGCTTACATGTGACATACAAATTGTGAAAAGATTATCTAAAAAAATTGACTAAACATCCTCTGTGAAAAAAGGTAAATCTTTTGCTTTATTGTGTATGCTTTTATATTGGGTAAAACAAAGGTAATTTCCCATGGTAGCCTCTTGTACCCCATTCTCTTACTCTTTCTTATAGTAAAATGGGAACTGTGATGTTTGGCCCATTCAAGGGTAATTATACAGCAATATACTCTCTTTTTCTTTTCTCTTCTCCTTTTTCTTTTTTCTTTCATTATGAAATATTTAATATATATCAAAGAATATATGTAACACGTGTTACAAAGCAAATGCCTATGACTCCCGCCTCATGGATAAAGAAGTGATCTCACTCAAATAGAAGACAAAAACAACAACAAACAAACACATAGAGACAGATATTGGATTGGTGGTTACCAGAGGGGGAGGGGGCAAGGGGAAGGGAGGAGGGCGAAAGGGGTGATTACACACATTTGTGCAGTGATGGATTTTAATTAGTCTTTGGGTGGTGAGCATGATGTAATCTACATAGAAATTGAAATATAATGATGTACCCCCAAATTTATATAATGTTATAAACCAATATTACCACAATTAAAAAGAAATTATACTGTTAGGACTGCAAAAAAAAAAAACCCCACTTTTGCTAATCCCCTGCGGAGCTAATCCCTGTTCTTGACTTTTGTATTTTCATTTCCTTGCATATGTGTATATATATATATTTAAATATCTCTTGCATATGTATGTGTGTATCTATGTATTGTGTATGTGTTTATATATGTATTTATATATGAATACATATAAATATTTATATATAACATAAAAAGTATGTATATAAATATATATGTCTATCTCTTTACACAATATATTGTTGTGTTTCTCTTTTAGCCTTATAGAAATGGTATAATATGGTATATAGTTGCCTGAGTTTTGCCCTTTTCATCCAATAATAGGTTTCTGAGATTCAGCCATGTTGTTGTATGTTTCTGAAGTTTATTAATTTATGTTGCTATATAATATTTTATTGTTGAAATGGTTTTTTGAGATCCCTTTTCCTTTGCCCTCTTTCTCATCCTTTGACCCCACCTGTAGCAGTAGTTAAGTCAGCAGAATCATCAGCGGCTTCACATGTATGGAATGCTTCTAACAAAGAATTGAAATTATGACTTGGAGATATAAATACCATTAGAAATCCCTTCTATTTCTGCAAGCATAGTAAGCTATGTGATTTGCATTTTTATAGTAGGGTATGAATTATAGTTATAATGACAGCTGCAGGGTAGAAAGTTTTAACACACTAGAATGAAATGTATCTTGGAGACATTCTCGGTATCTGAAGATCAGCATGCTCCATATGGTGTCAATGAACCAATGAGTTTGAAGAAAATATTCCTGTCATTGAAACAGCACAAAGTATGAATTACTCTTTTGTACACAAATTTATTCTCTCCAGCTTAATTTCTATATGAATAGTTATATGTCTGAGGTATATTGATTATAAATATAACCTGCTTTATTTAACATGTAATTTTCTTCCATGTTCCAATAAAATGATACTGTATTTTCTAAATTAGAAACTTATTGAAATTTTTAAAAAACTTTTCAGTTCAAAGTTAATAGCAGGTTATAAAATATGGTAAAACTTAACATTGCCATTTACTATGAATAAAATCAGAATTCTGATTTTTTTCGGTAGTCTATTTTGACATTAATATTTATTGTAGTGAAGCAGTGTTTTATTTCCCACAGAATGTGGTTCTTTATAAAAGAACCCCAATATATTTGTTATATAAAAATGTAATTTTTTGTACATGCAGATATAGCTTATTTTATGTGTAAACCATAGTGTTATAGTCATTGTGACCACAGACTTAAGATAATATGGAATTTGGTATAGATTTTAACTTTTAAAAATTATTTTAGGGGCTGACCTTTCCCTTTATATTCTTAACTCATTTGACACATTAAATTTTTTTTAAGTCACTGGCATCAGATCCCGTAACCTGTCTCACAAGTCAGAATCATGGATCAGAAGGAGTAGAGGAAAGAGAGAATTGTCAGAAAACTTAAGATTTCTATTCCTAAGTGGCATGATACAAAAAGTCTAAAATTAAATATGCAGTATTATAAGTATCTCACTAAAATATAGGACATTCAGAGACTTATCTAAAAGTAATCAAGGATAATCAAATGGTGGGAGGATCTTGTTTCTTGGTTGCTTGGTCAGAAAGCACCTATAAGACTGAAATAACTCTGGTGCCAAATCAGAGATTTAACCTTGTATAATCAGACCTAAAAATCTGACTGAGTTGGTCCTAACAGTAGACTCAAACCCCTAGAGAAGATAGGCACAACATTTTTCCTATTGACCAAGGCAGAGACTCCACTCATCCTTATATCATGTAAGACATTGCACATACTGTTTTAGAAGCCTAGATCTCTAATAATAATAATAATAATAGTTAGAATAGTTCTCTTTGAAGCAAGTGAAACCCTGGGATGAAACAACTATTCATTTGTTTTCTTGAATGGGGAAGGCATTATGGGGAGTGAAGGCTTATTAACCTCATTTAAAAAAATAAAAGGGATGGAATTTTATTCTAATAAGTCTTACAACAAGGAATTTTAAGTTATTGCAGCTCCAGGGCAGCAATTACTTAAATATCGACAACTTATAACATGTTTTACATGCCCATTTGCTCTCCTGTTAACTACTGAAATGTAGTTACCATAGCAATGAATGCATCACATGGTTCCTGTGCTAGTTCTAAAATAGGGAAAAGCAATATGCCATATGAGCCATGCTTATTTTCTACATAAGGACTGCATATACAACTTGAGGCTATTCCATACCCTTCTTAGTGCGGATAGCTTATCATTGGTTTAGAAAGCTTTCAAAGTAACAAGCAATTGGCAGGAGTGTATTTCAAGTCTCCAACCTCTCTTGTACTATATGGTATGTATTCTTCGCTACTGAGCTAAATGAATAGCTTCACTAGCTTTGACCAGCATGGACTCTGCTATTGTATATTTAGCCAAATATCTTCTATTGGAATATCAGTACCACTCAGGAGATTTGGTGGGAGGGGTGTATATAGCATTCATGGAAAAATTTTCTCAGTCTTAGTGACCAAACCTTCATCAATCTTAGTGACCAATCCTTAATCAATCTTAGCTTTTCTCCTGCTATCTTCTTTTATGTATCAAGTTAAAAAAATATAGGAGTCTGTTTTAGAATTTAAGGAGCGAAGGATGCCAAGCACAGCTGGAGGCATGCTGTTAGTTTCCTTTTAGGACAATTATTGCTCTGTAAGATTTAAGCATAGGTTACACGGCAGTGTATCTGTAGAAAAAAACTGCCGATTTCTGTGACTGGTGCTGTCAGGTCCCCACTTCTGCCTTACTCTTGCATTCTTTAGAGTATGTAGTAGGCTGTCAGACCTCAAGAAATAGAATAGGAGTATACCCCTGTTACTGTGGATCTTATCAGGTATTTATTTGAAATAGTCCAAGTGCTATGACATGTTAGAGAATGATACTACTCTGTAACTATTTCTAACATGTGTAAAAGTAAGCTAAGTAAATTTCAATTTGAGCTGCCAGCTACATTATACCTAATGTCAATGGTGAGCTACAAATTAAAATTTTTAAGCATTCTTTATTAAAACTACTAAAAGCAGCTATGCTGTACATAGCAAAGGAACCCAATGCTTTATTTTCTCATTACCTTGTATTAACCGAAGTTTGTAGAAGGTGAATCGTAGGTCTTCAAACACAAATTAGTAAACCTACAAAGCTAAATAGGCATATATATTTGACTGACTACTGATGGGGATGTATGTTGATTGTATAATATTTGTGTTTGCTTTTTCATCCCCTTTATAATTTAAAAACCATGTAATTTACTATTACATAAACACTATGTAATATCAGCAACTTCTGTATCCAGATAATTTACAATGAAGTAGAACAGATGACCAGAGATAGCATCATTATCTCATACTTGAACCTTATTTCTTGGTAATTGTTTAAAAATTAGACATTACAAAAATAAATACTGCAGAAAGGAAACTCGTAATCCCATCACGTCTCATAGTAGGATAATCTCTGTTAATAGTTTTGGATATGCTCTTTCAGATTACTTTTTATTGTAAAAAGTATTAGAAATATTCATTTTAGCAAGATCGTACTATCATTCTGCTTTTTACCTAACAAAATACCTAGACCTCTTTTCTGAATAATAATAAGAAGAAGAAGAAGGTAGACTTATCTTCCTTACTTTTTATAATCATTGTATTATAGTATGAATACACCAGAGGTTGTTCTATTGAATGATATTGGATTGTTTCTGGTTTTTGTTATTTTAGTGCCGTAGTGAATATATGTCTGTGTACTTTTGTGTAAATTCTCTTGTTTTTTTTTTAATTGAGGTAACATTGGTTTATAACATTATATAAATTTCAGGTGTACATCATTATATTTCGATTTCTGTGAAGACTACATCATGGTCACTGCCCAAAGTCTAATTGCCATGTGTCACCAGACGCATCTGCCCTTTTACCCCTTTCATCCTCCTCCCTTCCCTTCTGGTAACCACCAGTCTATTCTCTGTGTCTTTGTGTGTGTTTGATGTCATTGTTGTTGCTTTTAGTATTCTGCATATGAGTGAAGTCCTACAATATTTGGCTTTCCCTAACTGACTTATTTCACTTAGCGTAATGCCCTGAAGGTCCATCCACAGTGTCTCAAATGGCAAGATTTCATCTTTTTATGGCTGAGTGGTATTCCATTTTATATATGTACCACATCTTCTTTATCTCTTCATCTGTCCTTGGGCACTTAGGTTGTTTCCAAGTCTTGGCTGTTGTGAATGATGCAATGAACATGGGGGTACATATTATCTTTTTGAATTAGTGTTTTCATGTTCTTTGGGTAAATATGCAGAAGTGGTATAGCTGGATCATATGGTAATTCTATTTTTAACTTTTTGAGGAGTTTCCACACTGTTTTCCGTAGTGGCTGCAGCACTTTACATTCCTACCAGCAGTGTACAAGGGTTCTCTTTTCTCTACATCCTCTCCAACACTTGTTATTTCTTGTCTTTTTAATAATAGCCAGCTTCTGACGGGTGTGAGGGGATATCTCATTGTGGTTTTGATTTGCAATTCCCTAGTAATTAGTGCTGTTGAACATCTTTTTGTGTGCCTCTTAGCCATCTGTGTATCTTCTTTGGAAAAACGTCTGCTCAGATCCTCTGCCCATTTTTTAATTGCGTTGTTTGGGGTTTTTTTGTTGTTAAGTTGTGTGAGTTCTTCATATTTTTTGGATATTAACCCCTTTTTGGATATATGATTTGCAAATATCTTCTCCCAGTTGTTAGATTGTCTTTTTCTTTTGTTGATGGTTTCCTTTGCTTTGCAGAAGCTTTTTAGTTTGATGTAGTCCCATTTGTCTATTTTTCCTTCTGTTTCCCTTGCCTGAAGAGATATGATATTTACAAGGTACTTGTAAGGCTACTGTCAAAGAGTGTACTGCCTATGTTTTCTTCTAAGAGATTTATAGTTTCAGGTCTTATAAGACCTGAATCAAGTCTTTAATCCTTTTGAGTTAATTATTGTGTGTGGTATAAGATAATGATCTACTTTCATTTTTTTGCATGTGGCCATCCAGTTTCCCAGGACCATCTGTTTATCTCCTCTCCCTTTATTGGAGAGACTTTCCTTTCTCCATTGTATGATCTTGGCTCCTTTGTCGAAAATTAGCCGTCCATAGATGTGTGAGTATATTTCTGGGCTCTCTATTCTATGTAAATGTTCTGTAGGCTCAATCTCTAGTAGAACTGCTGAGTATTTTAAGTTCTGATAAATTTTGCCAATTGCCCTCCTTAGAGTTTCTACCAAATGATATTCCTAATTTAAATGTATTTTTAAGCTTTGCTGAAATGATAAATTTAAAATGACATCTTATGGTTTTATTTAGCATTTCTAGAGTTATTGTTAAAGTTTCACATCTCTTCATATGTTTACAAACCATTTGTATTTTTCATCTTCTGTTATACCCTTACTTCTTTGCCCATCTTTCTTTTGCATGGTTTGGTTTTTTCCTACTAACTTTTTTCTTGTGTATTTTTTAACTAAGGAATAAATCCCTCGCTGACTTGTACATATTTCTCCCAGTTTGTCTTTTGACTTTATTTTGGATAGTTTCTTGTAAATGGAAGTTTTAAATTTATATATAGTCAAATTTGTTAGTCTTGTTCTTTATAGCTTCTGACCTTTATTAATATCAAATAGCACATTTCATATGAGTGTAATATACTCATTCATTCACTTATTTTCACAGTCTAATCATTTAAGTCCTGTAGTGTACCAAGTGTCTGCTAGATGATGAGTTGTACTGCATGGACAAACTAAGAATGTAATCATATTTGCAACAATGATGTTTTAGCCTAGCAAGAGACCAAATTCTCTAGAATGGTTAGCACTTACTTCTAAATATTGCCATAAAGTAAAAGTAATGTGTAATATGTAAACCAAAAGTAAGAAGCTACATGTAACAAACCAGAAGTTTGTCCTTTTCTGAAATTTAGTTAATTTAGTCTTTTATGTATCTTTATATTTACTATTAGTTTTGTGGCTAATATATATACACCTTTCCTAGTTATGGTATTATTATGAAAGGCTTTGCTACTGGAATTTCACACAAAGCAGAAAAATTTCCTTTAGATAAAAGCCAAGCCATAATTACCCTCATTCTACATACTGTTCTACAAATTATCAAATCAATAAATACTTATTGGGTACCTGTCTTATTGCTAGCCTCTTAGAAGAAAAAGTCGTGGTAGCATTTTTTTTTTTTAGAGGTGCAAGGTATGAGCCTCTCTTCAGAGCTCATGATCTAGTTTGGAGTACATGGCATAAGTACATCAAAAGTTAAATAATAAAATAATTGATAATTACCCAACGATGTATAAAGACCCCTCTCCCCAAACCAAAAGAAAACAGAACCAAAAAAATGTCAGTTTCTTCTGTAGTAGTATTATCTGCTAAGGAAATGTTACTAGTGGGAAAGGTTTGGCTGCAATCATTTCTAGAATGTAAAATGAAGAAATCATCCAAAAAACTGAAAGTGGCCAGTTTTCAGGTAGACAGAATAAGTGATCATCTGAGAGACTGTGAATTTAATTCTGCCAGAACATACTTATTTTCTTGCTTATTCCACCATTTGCCGGTTACTCCTTTGTGTTAAAGCTTTTCACTCTTAAAATAGAAGTACCTTCTGGAAATTTTGGCATACTAAATGTTGCTAAGTATTAATACCAGAGTGTATCTTTAACATCCTTTCCTCATCTCAGTCTTGGATAGGGAAGGAAAGAGACAATGAAAAGTCTAAGAGTCTGAGAAAATAAACAGTGTGAATCTGAGGATAGGGCATCAGAGTTACCTTTGCACCCCTCAAAGTTTCATCTGAATATAGATTTCTTCTGCCCGATATATATGTGTCTACTCCTCAAGACCACTCATTTCACTGAAATTGTTGGGAACAGTTAAAATATTTTAAGTTGTTCACTGTTTATAACTTATTTAGCATCGTTATGTGTCAGAGTTAAAAGAGAGAAGCAAAACCAGTAGGACCATATAGATATAGATATAAGGAATTGGCTTACGCAGTTCTGGAGGCTGGCTAAGCAAGACCAAAGCAAAGACCAGTCAGAAAAGAGATCGTGAGCAGGTTGAAACTGTATGGGTATAAGCTGGTTAGAGTCTCTCAGCTCAGGGAAAGCCTAAGCTGTCTTTTACAGGGCTTGCCTAATTAAGTCATGCCTACCTGGAATAATCTCACTTTGGTTAACTTAACATCAACTGGTTAGGGGTTCCCATTATATCTGCAAAATTCTGTCACAGCAGCAACTAGATTAGTGCTTGATTGAATAACTGGGGAGGATAGTTCAGTCTGACCAAGTTGGACACGTGGAAAAAAAAAGCCATCATAATCACTTAAATATAATTTAAACTAGTTCTTTTCTTGACTGTAATTCACAAAAGATACTTCACCTCCAAGTGGTAACCCCACAAATCATTTTCAGTTAATGTCATCATACTACAGTGGCCCCAGTCATGCTCAGAAAATAAGCTTCATTGCTGGTCATAAAGTAGGGTTTAGAGTATTGCATATTTGAAAGTTGCTAAGAGAATAAATCTTAGAAATCCTCACCACAAGAATTTGGTGGTGATCATTTTGCAATGCATACAAATATTAAATCATTATGTTCTACACCTGATAATATAATATTATATCTCAATTATACCTCAATAAAAGATAAATTTTTAAAAATAGGGTTTAGAACTAGAAGGACCTCCTTAAGAGGCCAGGGGAACCTCTCCCTTCATTTTACAGGTACAAAAACTCAAGCCCAGAAAGACTGTGAAATTTATTTTTGTTTTTTTAGTACCAATAAAGGAAATATCTTATTAGGAATATATTTTGGTTGACTTAGTCTTTTGCCTGCAGCCCTATAAGATTTATCTAAGAAAAAGTAGGTAGAATACTGAAAGTATTCCATTTTCAGTGCAGTTAAACTAGTTGCCACTTGATGCTGATATTATTATATATGAGAGATCCTGGTATGTAGAAATATGTTTCTTAGGGTACAAAACTGAAAATCTGAATACTTAATGAACTTTGTATAGAGAGCTTTTATGAGAATGAATTTTCTCCTCTTTGCAGGGTTCTAAACATGTTCTAAGAGGTCTCATAAGGATTAGTGACAGTTTTACTATTTCTCCATTGCCTTGCCTCCCAACTTTACCTTGTAATTTTTTCTAATGGATCCCTAGAGTTTACCCTCTGATATTATGGTCTTGAGTTAAGTTAAAGTGAAAGATTTAGTTGAGTTTTTTGTGCTTAATTGTTTATATCTGGTGTTCTTGAGCATTTACACAACCTTGTAACTACTAAAGGTTCCTAAAAACCATTTATTAATTCAAAAAATATTTAAATGCCTGCTATGTGCCAAGCACTTCTCTTGATAAAATGGTGAGCAAGATAGACAATCTAGTGGGAAAGTGAGACAGGGAAGCACCAGCATTAATTGTGCAAAGTATCATTATAGGGGAAGTGTAAGAACATGAGTCATGTTTTTCTTCATGGCCCACTGCCTGACACATAGTAGATGCTTAATAAGTGCTTTTTTAATCAATAAAGCCTATATGGCATTTTTAAAGGAATATAGACTTTTTATTAATTCTAGAATTAATTGGTACTTGGTCTAGAATTAGAGCAACTGGAGCAGTAGAAAAGCAATGAAATGCTCTGATTTAGGGATAGATTCAAGGACTGGAGTATATTGGAATGGGTGCAAATACACTTTCACTCATTAGCAATTTGTTTCATTTTCTTTATAGATAGTCTTATTCTCCTTGTTCCTGACCCCTAACCTTTATTTGAAATTAGTACATCAGTTTGTACTAGTTGGAGTTGCCAGTGACCAAGTGAATATGACATATCTATAAAAGAACAGAGAAAATGAGGTCCTTATTATATTGCTGCATCACTAATCCAGGCTTCTAGCTAAATGCCTAAATGCCAGAATATAAATTAGATCTCTTATCAAATGTGGCACATAAAATTTTAGGATTCTTTTTAGTGTAGTACATGTGCTTTCAATAAATGCCTGCTTTGGCAAGAAATTAAATCAGTGTTCTTTGTGTCAAGTACACTTGCATTATATTTTCTGCTCTATAACTTTAAAACTATCCTTGCGAACCAGGTCAAGGGCAGAATTAAATTTGTTTTCTGGATTTGGTTTTACATTCAACAAGTATTTTTCTTTGTTTGGTTATGTCGTGTTGTGGGTATTTGCTTTATTTTGTTTTTTCACTTAGAACAAAATTCAGAATCCATAACACTGTCTCTCTAGTAACTGTTCTCCTGACACACTGGCCTATTTTCAGTTTTAAAAACCATTGAACTCTTTCTTCTGTCCTCTCAGGCTCTTTGCACGTGCACAAGGAACTTCTGCCTTGACCTATTTTTATCCCATTATTTGGTATTATTCACCCAGCTAACTCTTACTCATTCTTTAAGTCTCAACTTAAATATCATTCTCTTAGAGATTCTTTCTTCATCCACACCACCAAATCTCAGTTAGATTCCCTTCATAGTCTCTCCTATATTACTAGTTCCTAACAGTCCCTGGCACATAGTGGGTGCTTGGAAAGTGAAAGGATGGAGTAATATATTAGCACTTACTGTGTTGTAGTCACTATAAAATGCCCTCAAGGAACTTTCTTACGTCTGGGTTCCAAAAAGTCAAGTTACTTTGTAAGTGATATTCTTAGTTTCACTCTAGGGAACAAAATTAGCAATTCTGAATGAAATAAATATAAAAGATATAAGAATGTACATTTATAGAAATGCATGTATACATATGTCTGTGTATGGCAAGTTGCAAAGTAAAGTGAATATTTCACTGTGGTTGCTATCAAGAAACCTTGAAAGCTACTATGTTAGTGGATACTACTGTATAATAAATTCCTAACAAGTATGTCAGAATACAACCTGTTTCACTTACCAACTTCCCAAGCATCTCTCCGCTGTCTGCATCTTTAACTTCTAACAGTTCTTTGCTTAGAGTCAAAGCCAGAATCTCAGAAATCTCCCAGAAAAGACCATTTAAATCAAATGAGCCCATCAAGATTTGGAGGAAAGCCACTTGAAAAAAGAAAACTCTGTATACATTCTACCTTTAATTTTTGAAGCTTGAAAACCTTCTCAAGCCCTGGAAAACTAATGGTATTTCATTTGTTCTCTTTGATGGTCATGTACCCTGGTTGTGTGATTTTCTTAGCATTCTGTAATACTTTTTGTGTTTACGCTTTCACTCTGTTTTTCTTCGCAGGATGCTCTTTTAAAGTTCCATGCACACAAATCCTTTCTCTCTAACAAACCTTTTCTGACTAACCCTATTCCATTTGCTAAAAACTCTTTGCATTTTCAATCAAAACTACACCAAGATATCACCTTACACCTGTTAGAATGGCAGAAATATCCAAAACCAAGAGTGGCAAATGTTGGAGAGGCTGTGGAGAAAAAGGAACCCTCATACACTGTTGGTGGGAATGCAAACTGGTGCAGCCACTATGGAAAACGGTATGGAGATTCCTCAAAAAGTTAAGAATAGAAATACCTTATGACCCAGCCATCCCACTACTGGGTATGTACCCTAAGAACCTGAAATCAGCAATTCCAAAAGTTCCATGCACCCCTATGTTCATCGCAGCATTATTCACAATAGCCAAGTCATGGAACCAACCTAAGTGACGAGCAACTGATGATTGGATAAAGAAGATATGGTATAGATATACAATGGAATACTACTCAGCCATAAAAAAGGACAAAGTCGTCCCATTCACAACAACATGGATAGACCTTGAGGGTGTTATGTTGAGTGAAATAAGCCAGACAGAGAAAGACGAACTCTGTATGACTCCACTCATAGGTGGTAGTTAACATATGGACAAAGAGAAGTGATCGGTAGTTACCAGGGGAAAGGGGGGTGGGGGGAGGGCACTAGGGGTGAAGTGGTGTACCTACGACATGACTAATAATGATGTACAACTGTAATTTCACAAGGTTGTTAACTATCATAACCTTAATAAAAAAAAACCTCTCTGCATTTTCTCACTATTTTAGTATGTATTTCTCAACATTTGTATACTATACCTTGATATACTTGGTCATATGTACATTATTTTGTATTGGAAGTAGGCATTTTTGTGTTTGTTGTGGTCTTACTCCTTAATCTCACATGTCCCACCCCCCAAAAAAAAAGTCACTTTAATCTTATTTTCCTTAAATTAAATGAAATAGAATTTTAAATCCCTTTCTTGAGGAATCAATATAAGTCATTATTGGAGTGCTTTCCTTCACCTCTGTAGGGCTCTCACACAAGGTAAAACATTTAGGAAATTCACCTCTTCCCCGCCCCAATCTTCTGTCCACATTCACTCTATTGAGACACCCACTGTTAGCCCTTGAAGTTCAGGGGCTCTGCTGCTTCCTGGGGCGTGAGAATCTTGGCCAAAGCTGGTAGCTTCAATAGCTTAGATGTAACTTCCCATGCTGAATATTTTCTGTTCACCCTTCAAGACTGACAATTTTTACTCTCTTCCTTCCCTATTCTGTGCCCAAGGGCCCTAGGAAAATTGCTAAGTATTAGTAGCATAGAGACAAAAGGTATGTAGACTTTGTGGGATCCTAAATTATTTAAAATATGGTTTTAAAGTCCTGGGAGCTAGAAGGTTGGGTTAAAGTAAAAGAGTTCAGAAAGGGAAGTTAGAGCCTAGAAAGTCAAATCACAGGTCTTAGAATTCAGCCTAGCTCCAGTAGTGCACCAGAAATGTTACTGTGTCCTTACCATGTGCTTGTTGAATTGATGAAACAATATTTGCATAACTATTCCCTGCAACTGAATGAGAGAGTTAAAGATTTTAACAATTCAAGATTGCTGCCTAAAGTACTGATGACTTTTAAACAAGTGATCATATCAAGAATAAGGTATAAACCATGTTTTGGGAAGGAGAACAATGTAATAAGACCCCTCCTTGCAATTCTATTTTACAGATTAATGAATATGATTAAAATTAAGATGGAATAAAAATTTCAGAAGACAGTTAAATAAAATCCAAATTGGATGTGGAATAAAGGCCAAATTGTTATTTTCAGTCATGTGGTGCATATTTCCATATGTTCTAAAAATCCTTAAGAACTTGGCACAAAGTTCTGCTGGAATAATTTCTGCCTTTTAAATGACAAGTGCCTCATCTTTAATTGTATTAATTCAGAATCGCATCAAGTAAGAAAAAGCATAATACAGCAGATAAATTTGTAAGCATTTGCTTCCTAACTTTAGCCACAAAATCATTACTGTAGTACATTCACTGTCAGCCTATTTATATACCCTTCCTCTTCTTCACCTTCTGGCCTCCTTATGTCTTTATTTTCTCCTTCTTTTCGTTTCAACCACAATTGCTTCTCTATCAGATGGTTCTTATTTCTACTTCTGAATACATTTAAATGCCATTTATAAAATCATAAATTCTTACTGAATTTATGTTTAAACCTAGTGGGATTCAGCAGTAGTTTGAAACTGCAGTGTAATTATTAAATGTGGGTTTTAATACCAGTGATGATTCACATTTTCCAACCTCCATATTTTGCCATTTGTTTTCCTTGGCAAGGGTTTATTTTAAGTACCCATGAATAAGGCAAAAGGTTTCTTGAATTTTGGCTTTTAGAAAGAAGGAATGAATCTTTTCCTGTCTTCTAAAAACTTAATTTACCTTTTACAGAGAGATATAAGCAGTAGAAAATTACAGATATTTAAATCTGCTCACTGATTTAGGCCAGTCGTTTCTAAGTAGAGTCTCTAGCCTTTTTGTATATGAGGCCCTCCCTAATAATGGACTGTCTATGGATGGGTATGGACCTTCCAAAAATTCATTTTTATGATCATTGAATTTCAGAGTTAGAAGGACTTTAGAAAGTGTTATAAAACTCTCATTTTGGGCATGAGGCATCTAAGAAAGAGAGTTTGTGTCTTGCCTAAAGTCACACTAGAGGTAAAGTAAATGGCAAAGAACTGGAGTCCAAGTTTCTTGATTCCAAGTCCAGGACTCTGTCTTTTTTTTTTTTAAAGATTTTTATTTTTTTCCTTTTTCTCCCCAAAGCCCCCCGGTACATAGTTGTATATTCTTCGTTGTGGGTCCTTCCAGCTGTGGCATGTGGGATGCTGCCTCAGCGTGGTTTGATGAGCAGTGCCATGTCTGTGCCCAGGATTCGAACCAACGAAACACTGGGCTGCCTGCAGCGGAGCGCACGAACTTAACCACTCGGCCACGTGGCCAGCCCCCTAGGACTCTGTCTTTTTATACCATTATTTTATGAAACATAGAAAGCAAGCTGATTGTTCACCTGAAGTTCATTATATTGTTATTATCTTAGAACTTGTCATTTCTGTAATTTGTTCTTTGAGTTAAATATTTTGTTTAGGGGCTGACCTGGTGGTGTAGTGGTTAAGTTCGTGTGCCCCACTTCAGTGGCCCAGGATTTGTGGGTTTGGATCCCAGGCGTGGACCTATACCATCTGTCAGGTCATGCTGTGGCGGCAAACTGCATACAAAATAGAGGAGGATTGGGACAGATGTTAGCTCGGGGACAATCTTCCTCAAGCGAAAAAGAAGATTGGCAACAGATGTTAGCTCATCGCCAATCTTCCTCACCAAAGAAAAAAAGAAGAATTTTGCTTATCACTTGTTTTTTGATCTGCCATCTAAGAATCTTCATTCATCTCCCCTTTTACATCCAGTCTGCATACTGCTGCTAAATAAATTAATCTTTCTAGAATGTAATCCTAATTATGTTGCTTGCCTACTCAAAAATCTTAGTATTTCTCACCTCTTCCATCTACCTACCACACAGTTAAATGAATTACATCCCATCTCCTGTCATTTGTGACAATGTGGATGGACCTTGAGCACATTATACTAAGCAAGATAAGTCAGAAAGAGACAAGTACTGTATAATATCACTTATATGTAGACTCTAAAAATGTCAAATCTGTAAAAAAACAGAGTAAAATAGTGGTTACCAGGGAATGACAGCAGGCTGCGGTGGGGGAGGGGGGTGGCGGGGAGGATAAGACAGATGATATTTAAAGGTACAAATTTGTAATGATGATAAATAAGCCATAAAAATCCAATGCACAGTATAATGAATATAGATAATAATATTGTACTATAATTATGTAATGTGATAAATATCGTTGGCATTCTCTCATATACATGTTTTAATACAGTTCTCTTCTCAAGAATGTACCCTTGCTTTCTTGAGACTCTTGACTTTTCTTGTCATCCTTCCAAAATAAGAAAAATACATTACCATCATCTATTGATTAGCAGGGGATTATGTGAAGGTAGCAAAGCAGAAAGAGAAGTTACTGATAACTGAAAATCCCTATATATAATAACAAAATGGCTGTCACGTCTTGGTTGTCCAGGTGAAGGTTAACCATGGTAAAATTATAGTGACTTATTTTCTTTGACATGGAGGTGGGAGACTTAATACCCTCCCCTCCGGCAACCCACTCCTAAATTCAGACTTGCCTTCCACCCTGCTACTGCTAATCCAATACTGCCTAATTAGCAGGCTCTACTGGGTTGGTGAGCACATTTCAGGCCCCTGTTGTGTCAAACCATCTCTAATCTACTCTGGCTAATCAAGTATTGACTTTCCTTGTTTGTGAGGAGCAGTGCATGTTAATTAGAGATGTAACTCAGATCATTTCTTTCAGAACAAGGTTTTTAGATTTCTGACATTGCTCCTAGCTTCTATTTCCAAGGGGTTCACTGTCTGGATCAGATCTTGTCCTTGGAACACTTAACACATAAGATCAATCGCTTCTTTTGAAATAAGAAAATTTAGCAGTGGGTCTTGAGGTGCACATTTCATGATATCTATAATAATGTGTGCAATGGCAGTGAAAAAATGACATGGTTTACATAGGATATATGTTAGCATTTATTTGCTAGAGGGGGGAAGAAAGGTGTTGTTTTAAAGTGAAAGTGTACCATAGTGGGCTATTGCTGGTTATAAGCTCATTTAGACTTTTGTTTCTATCCCACATGCTGTACATTTTCTAATTATCTTGCATGTCAGCAAAGTAAAACAGTAGCTTGTCACAGAATTGCTCTTAGTTGATAACTTACCAAGTCCTCAAACTGAGTTGGAACTTAGTACTTACCCCTGTTATTTAATGTGTATGTAGGGTATTGTTTTATGGGTTTTGTTTAGTTGGTTTTTTTGGTTTGTTTTTTGCTACTTCTGTCATAAATCTTTTGGCACTTATCTTGTTATGGTGCTGTATTATACTCTTTGATATCCAGTATCTGCCAGAGATGTCTGGACTGTATATATCTTTGAAAATATGATTTAAAAATTTCAGAGTAAAATATTCTTCCAGGAAAGACTATTTCCCTGATTATTTGTGTGATATTTGGAAATGAGACAAATGCCGAAATCCTTCATGATAACTTTTTTTTTTTTTTAAGATTTTATTTTTCATTTTTTTCCCCAAAGCCCCCCAGTACATAGTTGTGTATTTTCACTTGTGGGTCCTTCTAGTTGTGGCATGTGGGATGCCGCCTCAGCATGGCTTGTTGAGTGGTGCCATGTCCGTGCCCAGGATTCGAACTGGCGAAAACCCTCAGCCACCAAAGCGGAGCACGTGAACTTAACCACTCAGCCATGGGCGGGCCCCCATGATAACTTTTCAGAGCAGAAGAATTGCGGATATTGCACAAGATATGGATTGCATAGTCTCATGTAACATATCAGACCAGCAACTTACTACGTTTTTAGCCAAATCTTTTAAAGATTTTCTTTTTCCTTTTTCTCCCCAAAGCCTCCCCAGTACATAGTTGTATATCCTAGCTGTAGGTCCTTCTAGTTGTGACATGTGGGACGCTGCCTTAGCATGGCCTGATGAGCGGTGCTACTTCCGCGCCCAGGATTCAAACCGGTGGAACCCTAGGCCACCAAAGCAGAGCGCGCGAACAACCACTCAGCCACAGGGCCGACCCCCAAATCTTAGATCTCATTCTTGAAAATCTCAGTACACGTAAGATGAATGATCTTTTGCTTTATCCATAAGATTCCTTTAAATTAGTCAGTTTAACTCATTCCAGCACACATTTAATTCATGCTATGTGTGAGACATATTTCTAAGGTATGATATAAAACTTTGTTCTCAAGATGCTCATAAACTAGGGGAGAAAATAGATGATGTAAATAAATTATAGTGCAATGCAAAAAAAAAAAGCATAATAGAGGCATCTACAGCATACTAAGTCAGTCAACTCTGATCCCAAAAATAAAGTATGAACCACAAGAAATCAAGTCAATGTTAATCTAATGCAGAGATATTTCTTCTTTGCTTATTGTAGGTGAATGCTTTGTCTTTATCATTTGGTAAATCAGCAGAGGATTTATTATCTATTCTGTACAGATCAATATGATAGATGCTTTGAAGATGCAAAGTGAAAAAGAGTTTCTGCACTAAGGATTTATAATCTAGTAGGGGAGATAAACTGTCTATACAAATAACTATGTTTCTACTCTGCACATAATTGCCATAAGAGAAACCTTTACAAATTGAGCAAAACTTTTCTGCAATGCATGAAGCCACTTCTGGAGGTAGAGAAAGGAGAGACCATGAACAATTCAAGAAGCCTTCCATTAAGCAAAAGATGGCTGAACTAACCCCAGAGGGATTGGTAGCATTTTGACAAGGGTGGTTGAAGGGTATTCCAATTCATTTAGTGCTTACATGTGCAAGGTAGCATGAAGGCAAAAAAGCCTGGGGCATGTTCAAAGAATAGTAAATATTGTAGTTTGAATGGCATCTGGTACATGTATAAGGGAATAGTAAAAGATTAGGCTAGAAAGGAAAAGTAGAAGCACACTATGGAGGACCTTTGAAAGTCAGGCTATGGAACTAGGACTCTTTATCAGGAACCAGTAAGTAGCTTTTTGAGCAAAGGCGAATCATAGTTGATATTTAGAAAGGTGAATCTGATGGTCACTTGCAAAGATGCATTCACAGTGAGTGTGACTGGTACCAGAAACTGGTTAGGAGACTGTAGCAGTAATCTAGGCAAGAGGTGGTACAGGCTTGACCTAAGTTTGTGTCAGTAGGTATGGAAACAAAGCTATAAATGTTATAGGCCTTATGCTTATTAAATGTACTTGGCAGAACTTAGAAGCTGTCAGATGCAAAGAGGAAAAAGTGTCAAAGGGACTCTGGAAGTGAGGCAGGATATCTGATGATGATATCAAATTAAAGGAACAAAGAAAATTAGGCACCCCCCCCCCAAAAAAAAGTAAAGAGAAAAGATTGGAAAGTTGATAACTGAATTTTTAGAGAAAGGCTGTATTTAAGGAATTTAACAAATGAGAAAGAAGATAAGCAACAGAAAGGTGAGAGAGAAAGGGAAAGAAGATAAGCAACAGAAAAGTAGAGAGGACAGTTCCTAGAAGAGTGGGAAAGTTCAACCTCTAAAACATCGGTAAGTCTCGTTTTTCACCTATTAAATTATCCGTTGGAATTGGAAGATCCAAACGAGAGCTTGAATGTGCAGGAGTAAGTGGGGAAAAATTAACCAAAGACCCAGAGGAGGGGAAATATTTACTCAGGAAATGAAGAGTAATTGGTGATACAAAGAAATTTGGAAAGAGACTGAAATTAAACCTCTGAAAGAATAGAAGGAAATGAGTTCTTATTTTATTTCTTAAAATAATTATTCCAAAGTTTTACACCGTGCAGAAATTCTTCTTCCCTCGAGAAAAGAGATCAAGACCTATTCAAAAAGGTCAAGGAGAAAGGCTGGGATTGGTGACCAATGAGAAAACCGTTTCTTTAATGGATTATAGGTGGAAGCCAACTTGTAATACTATGTACAATAAGTCAAAATTGCTAATAACAAAATCCCATCTGTTAGCCCAATCAGTTTACAATGTTCAGTACAATACAAATCCTTTGTTACTCACCTCTGTGCTACATTACCTTCAATTCCCAATGTGTTGTTGATACCCAGTGAAAACTCATCCTTTCTCATGGGGACTATAGAACACCACAGGAAAGCACTAGGATTGGATAATTTGTGTTATCTCAGATTCTGACAAGAGCTTTGTAATGTAGAAAGACGGACATTTCTTGATTCTAATTTGTAAACTAAGATGATTGGCTCCCATTTCATTATCAAATGCTGTGTGAGCTTTTCAGAAATAGTCAGCAAGGATAAGTGAATCGTGCTTTCAATTTATTGAGTACCTTTCATTTACTGAGTACCTGCTACGTGCTCTGTTGGGTGTTTTCTCTCATTTCTCTATGATTATTTTTTTTAATAGCCTGACTTGTACATTTGGCTGATTTCTTTTCATGCACATTAGATTTTTTTCCTTTAACTTCTTTGTAGTTTCGTGGGTTTGTTTTTGGGGGTTTGTTGTTTTTTTGGGGGGGGGTTCTTAAGAAACATGTTGAAAAACAAAAAAGCAAAGAAACATGTTGGGGGCTGACCCCGTGGCATAGTGGTTAAGTTTGGTGTGCTCCACTTCGGTAGCCCTGGGTTCACAGGTTCAGATCCCAGGCATGGACCTGTACCACTCATCCCATGCTGTGGCGGTGACCACATACAAAATAGAGGAAGATTGG
The DNA here is from genome assembly GCF_041296235.1 of Equus asinus. Classification (NCBI taxonomy): domain Eukaryota; kingdom Metazoa; phylum Chordata; class Mammalia; order Perissodactyla; family Equidae; genus Equus; species Equus asinus. The sequence goes on from NC_091791.1 coordinate 62,854,646, forward strand.
CACAGATGTTAGCTTGGGGCTAATCTTCCTCAAGCAAAAAAAGAGCAAAATTGACAACAGATGTTAGCTCAGGGCAAATTATCCTCACCACAAAGAAAAGAAACGTGTTGATTGTTACTGCCATGACTGTCCTTGCTACTTCCCACTGGGCATTGTGAAAATTTTGAGCTTTTTCTGTTTTGGACTTGCTTGTGAGACAGCAGCATTACAATATACTCTGTGCATAATTATTGTGAGTCTTCTGGCAACAAGGAAGAAAATAATACTGATTATTGGTAGTATTTGGATGGGGTGTCTTATATAAAATCCATAGATTAAAATTCTAACCTGGAGAGGAATTACCTTTTTTTCACTGGAGGTAAGGGACTAGATGCTTCTCTGTTTTTACTGTATTTTCTTATGTTAATAAATTACAATTAGTCCTGTGTGTTCCCTTTTTTTAATTTAATCCAGTAATATTTTGGACTCTGAATGTTACTGGAATTTGTAATTCTATTCCCTCTTTTCCCTCAAAAGACTAAGAGAATCAAAGAATAGGAGAGCTTTTGTGATAAGTTCTGCAGCTAGAGTCAAAACAGCTAGATCCTGGTGCTCTATCCAGCATTCGTATTACACTGCTATATCTCACACCTTACCTTTGCCATTTTGCTCAGTAGTTTCAAAAACAGCTGTACCCAGTGTACTTGTCCATTTCTGTGTTTTGTATATTGTTTTCATTTTGTTTTTACCCTATTTTCTGAGAGTTAATTTTGCAAAACTTCCGGGACTAGAATAAGTTAGGGCCATTAGAATGGCCATGAAGGGTAGAATTTATGGTGACAGTGATTATCACACCCTGGTAACTTGGGAAGCATCAATAATGGAATAGGGAAAATATAAAGAACATTTGAACTGAATGAAGAATGCTGATCTCTCCCTATCTGAGATCTCCCCTTCCTCTTTTCGTCTCATGCTTAGCACTGATCAGTAATGCCATTCTCATTCTCCTGCGTAAACATGTAGCTAAATTCATAAGAATTGGTTATTTATCTTGTCTTTTACTGTCTTTTTATTAGTATAAGTGATTTGATTTTTAGATTTTTTTTGCCAGCGAATGAAGGAAATAAGACCTGTCAAAAGATACACATTTTACTTATCTTAAAGCTAACATACTGGAGCCTGCTCTCCATAGGACCTTCAGTCCATCATTGGTAACTCAATAAAGAAGAAAAAAGTCTGTTTTGAAACTTATAAATATCCTACTCGTAGTGTAATGCGCAAGTCGGCCAACTTTCTCTGTAAAAGTTCAGGTATTATGATCTCTGTTGAAGTATTCAGCTCTGCTGTGGTTGCATAAAAACAACATAGACAATATGTAAATGAATGAGCATTGCTATGTTCCAGTGAAACTTTATTAATAAAAACAGGCAGTGGCTGAATTTGTCCTGCAGGCTGCTGATCTCAGACATAATGTATTGATCATGCATTGTAGTAGAGCCCTCTATTGGTTGAAAGGGAAGACCAGAAAAAAAAAAGATGGAATGATTTTACTAGCTATCTAGAACTTTCTATTTGGTGAGACAAAAAGCAAGAAAATGACAATAATATGGGATATGGTAAAGTAAAGGAAGATTTAGAACTGAGTAGAGTTCTCTCCAGACAATTTCAAATGTAGATTGCTGGTAAAGTAGAATGTTTCTAATTTAGTGCAGGAGCTATAAAGGAACTATGTCCTTTGTACAATAAGGTGTAAAAACCAATATCTGAGGTGCTTAAGATAAATGATCAATCTGTGTTGTCTTTGGCCTGATAGATAAGCTTTTTAAACCAATAAATAGAGTTACAAATTTGTTGACTGTTCCAGGATACTTTAGGATCTTTAAGATGGATCCACACTCAACTTCTGCTGTTAGTAATGAAGTAAGAGGGATCAGATTTATCTTCCTTCCTTAAACGATGTAAAACCAGGCTAAATATATAAAACAACAGTTGCTAGACATTAGACAATAGGCAGCACAGGATGGTAATCCCTGAGAGAAGGGAAACAAATGAGGGAATCCCTACCATTGCTATAGCATCTGTTTAAACAGAGTTTCCAGTCTGCAGTGTAGGAAGGTGGATCCCAAACCCAGTGGTCCAACTGAATTGAAACAATTAAGAGTTAAAGGAGGCCCAGGTGGCTAAAATTTGCAAGAGAGAGTACTGGAGAAGAGAGAGCTGCATGGAGACAGAGCATACACACTAGATATCTGCAGAGGGCTCCCTGGAGTCTCAGCTGAAAACTGATCAGCACATGTATGTGAGAAAACTACTCAAGGCCAAGGATAAAACCACTGGAAAGGAGCAGGCAGAACATTCCCCAAACTCACACAAGGCTAATAATAGTTTATGTCTCCAGTAGCCAGAGTGGAGAAACCTCCAATAAATGGGACGTTTTATTTAGTACTCAAAAAATGTATTACATTGTTAGAGTACCAAATTAGCTCTAGATAAACTACTCTCATCTCATTTAACAAAGCTTAAAAATAAGCCTGGAAAGGATCAAACTGTTTCCAAGTTACCAAACTGAATTTTAGAATAAAGCTCAAAAATGTAAAAAGAAATACAAAAAATCCACTACCCCAAAATATCTAATTCATAATGTCTGGTATCCAGTCAAAAATTATCTGGCCTTCAAAAAGCAGGAAAATACAACCAGTAATTGAATAAAAACATCCATCAATAGAATGAATTCAGAAATGGCACAGATGTTAGAATTAGTTGAAAAGGATTAGCATTTCTAAATATCTTTTATATTTCAAGAAGGTAAAGGAAAGCATAAGCCTGTTAAGGAGAGATATGGAAAATTTTAGAAAGATCCAACTTCTAGAGACAAAAAATGCACCGGATGAGATTAGACACTGCAAAAGGAAAAAGTAGTAATTAGTGATCTTAAAGATAGTAGTAGAAACCATTCAAAATTAAACACTGAGGGGAAAAAAAAAAGACTTGGAAAAACAGTAAGCAGTGGATCAGTGAGCTGTGGAAAACCTTCAAGTGACCTAATGTACATATTTGAAGTCCTGGGGAGGGAGAGGGAGAACAGAAAAATATTTAAAGTAATAAAGCCTGAAAATGTTCCAAATTTGATGAAAACTGTAAACCCACAAATCCAAGAAGCTCAACAAACCACAAGCAGAAGGAACAAGGAGAAAAACTTCACCAAGGAACATCATAATCAAATTGCATAAAATCAGTGATTAGAAAATCTTAAAAGCAGCCAGGATTTTGTTTTTTAAAAAAATACATTATATATACAGGAACAAAGATAAGAATGACACCAGTCTTATCATCTGAAACAATACGAGCTACATCTTAGATCACTGAAAGAAACAATTGTCAACCTATAATTCTATACCCAGCAAAAATACCTTTTGAGAATGCAAATGAAATAAAGACTTTCTCAGACATGTCAAAGCTGTAAGAGTTCATCAGTAGCAGACCAGCACAGACCATTCAGAAAGCCTAAGATCCAAACGCTAGCTATAACAGTCACCTGCTCTATGGTCTTAGACATATTTTAATCTCCCTGAACCTTCAGATTTTCATCTGTGAAATGAGAAAAATACTTAGGGGATTTTTAAGAGGATCAAATGAAATAAGGAAAATAATTGACATTTGTTGAGTGCCTCCTTTGTGCCAAGCACATGTTATCTCATTAAAAATGGAAATAAAATACCCAATAACAGGCCTACTACCCTGAGAATTTTCTTATGCTATCATCTCTCTTCTCTTTCTTCAGTAACTGAAAAACATAGATTGTTCTCGAAGTTAGCCTAAATAAGTTAATCAATCACATTTTCACGAAGCACTTTTCCTAACTTTGTTTTCCTTTAGTTACCACCATTAAATATGCTTAAAGGTGAGAATGAGAAACTCTCCTTGCTAGAATAGACACGTCACCTAATAAATCACTTTGTGAAAGAGTTAAGTATGTTCTAAACTAAGCCTAATTTTTTTGGCTTGTGTTTTAGCTGCCTAATGTTTTTTTCAGTCTCGTTTATTGAGGTATAATTTATATACTCTAATTTTTATTATAAACCTATTGGATAGGTGCCATAAGTGTCTTTATAGCTTATACATTGCCCCACAGAGTTTTTGGCACTCAATAAATGTCAAATAATATTTCTATTCAGCATTCTTCAGACAGGAAGCATATGGTAATAAATGTCAGAGCACAGGTTGAAAATCTCCAAAAGGTTGTATGTTATACTCCTTGGAAAAATCAATACAGATATTTTTGTTAATGGAATTTATTTTAAAAGGGGGTTCCCAGGCTCATACTTTACTTAACAATTTTATCTAGCCTCCATTTACTTTGTTTACAAAGTGAAACTTTTCCTCATCAGAAATAGTGTAATTAACTATATATATTTATAGTACAAATAATATATGTTTATATATATTTTTGTAATTATATATATAGTTATATGTAACTGATATATATAATTATAATAATATATAATAATAATATATAATAATTATATGTAATTGATATATATAATAATATATAGAATATAGTATAATTAAAAATAGTATAACATTAATGTATTCTCATAAAAAGGCACATAAATGATTTTGTAGATAGCATAAAGAAAAGGTAATTCATAGTCTGAAAGACAACATGAGGAAATATTTAGAGGCTTCAGCAACATGTCTTTATAATATATTGTATGAAAAGAAATAAACAGCAGGTAGTTCTTTATTATTAAATATCACCATGACTTAGAGGTATATCACTGCTACGTCTGTTGCAGACCTTAAAATGGTATTAGGCTTTGCCTCAATAATATTTTTTTCACTCAAGGATTCTAGCACTACTTAAATATCTTACTCTAATCTTGGTAAGGTAACCATTGCTTCAGAATAACAAAAGACATTGTAAAGTGAAACTAAACTTGATGCCAAAAAATGAATTTTGTGCAAAAGATAATATATCCCAGTTTATCTATATTGAAGAAATAGATAACCGTAATCACTTATACAAACGCATTTACATAGTATGTATCTAAGTTATCCTTCCATAATTTGCTCACCCTGTGAATAATCTGTTGACAATGCTTGCTTTGATTTGATTTTTGTGAGGATTTTTTTAAGGGGTAACAATCTGAATGAGAAAATATCTGAATTTGGCTATGTTACCTAGCCTCTCTAAAGCTTAGGTTCCTTGCGTGTAAAATGTGGGTAGGGAATCTAGACACAGCTTAGCTTGATGACTGACTCAGTCTCTCATAAGGCTATAATGATGAGGTCAACCAGGGCCGTAGTCATATCACTGCTAGGGGAGGATCCACTTCCAAAATCACTTACATGGCTGTTGGCAAGCCTCAAATCCTCACTGATTGTTAGCCATGGGGCTCTCCATAAGAGTACTCACTGCGTGGCAGCTTATTTCTCCTAGAGCAAGAGCTCAGAGAGAGCATGTGAGCAAAAGGATGGATGAACAAGACATCCCATCACTTTTGCCTTATGTTTGGTAGAAGCAAGTCACTAGATCCAGCCCATGCTCAAGGGGAAGGAATTATACAAGGGTTTGAATACCAGCAGTCAGGGATCATTGGGAGCCAATTTGGAGGCTGCCTGCTATACATATGATCCACAGATAGAACAAATCATTGAGTGCATTCTGGATGCTCTGGAACTCATTTGTTTAAACTATCCTGAGATCTTACCAAGAACTTAAATTCAATAGGCAAAATGATTTTACAGTTTCACATTAGATATTTCATTTATTCCTAGTAACAGTCCAGTGAAATAGATATTGTTGGCCTCAACTTTATGGATATACACTGATAGACTGGGTGACTTGCTCAAGATTACATAGCAAGTGAGCTGTAAAACTGCAAACTTAGTGTAGGTCTTCTGAGTCTAAGCCCTGTACTTTCCATTTGGCTGTAACTGCCTCCTGACCAGTACTATATTGCATTTAAAGCGATTCAAAGAGAGCTTTATACATCAAAGTGTATATATATAAATGTATGAATTTTATAGAGAGAGACTTTTATACATAGATTTATAGAGAGAGAGACAGATAACATTGTGTGTTAGACTGATGTACACCACACCATTTAGCATTTTTACAGTATTGTTTCCAATATTACTGAGTCAAAGTCTAATACCATTATAAGCTCTGCAACAACTGTAGCAGTGATGTACCTTTAGGATAATAGTATCTATTAGCCTAAAACGATACTTAGAAGGTAAATACTTGTTGAATGGAGAGATGAACAAAGTAAAACAGCAGAACTGGTTTGGTGGCTCCATTCTCCCTTGGCTTTTCCCAAAGCTCTGGACTCCTATGACTTGAATGAGGACCAGGGGGACTCCCACTGAATTTTCTGCTTTCTCCTTGCTTTGGAGCAACAAAGTAGTTTGTTTTGGATGGATGGACTGCTTTCTGTGGATGGTCAGAAGTACCTTTCTGTGGTCCTAAATTGGACCTTCTCCCATTTTTGTTTCAGTCCATGAAGTTTCAGCCTACACCCAGGACCCCTCATGTCTAAGATTAAAAAGTAGAGTGGTAACATAAGCAAGCAGATAATAGTTCTAACTGGGTCCAGTGGTTTGAAGTGCAGAGCAGGAAGCAGGAGGGCAAGGGTTATGAGCTTATGGTAAAGTGGTCGTAGTTAGTAGTCATACCCTTCAGATCACCCTGGAGAAAAGAGAGATGAAAATTTTTTTAAAGGCATTTGCTAACTTCGCAAAATAACTTTGTGGCATGGTTAGTAGGAACATAGAAAACTATCTTTACAAAAGCAAAATAATAGCTCCTACAACAAATAAGTGAATTTAGCAAAGTCTCAGGATATAAGGTCAATATACAGAAATCATTTGTATTTCTATATATCTAGTAACAAATAGTTGGAATTGAAATAAGAATATGGACAAGTTATGGTTTTGATTTACTATTGAGTACAGATAATTCTATTTTATAAATTAAAACTGGGGTATTATCAGACAGAATGCAGAGAAATTGTTTCCTCCTCAATTGACTATAAAGCAAATAGTTGTCTTTCATACACACAAACACACACTTGAGTTTCTCCTTCTGTTCCTGTATAATCCGAAGACTGTGCTTTTTTAATAGCGGCTTGCTAATCCCTTTAAATAGCTCTTAATGTAAGTATTCCATGGTTTTCATTAACCATAAATTTCAGATTTTTTTTTTTTAAACCTCGCCTCAATAAACCATACTTGATTGTTGTTTCACTAGCACCCTTTTAGTCTGGTCAGTGAAGCAGCAAGCCTGCTGCAAATCCTAAATAGCGTGGTGTAGATGAGAGTCTAAGACTTTAATTATATGTCATTTTATTCACAACACTCAATTCCAGGAAGGAAAAAATGACTTTGTTGTTGTAAAAGACATATTATGTGAGTATCACTCATTGTAAACCAAAAATGATACTTCATAGACAACAATGGGAACTGGATTCTGAAAATGTGACCTGAGAAACTGAATAACAGTGAAAGTTATCAAAATGGAAAGAAGTGTTAATGTGAAATCCAGCCTTCTCAGAAATACTCTTTCCTGGCCTGTTTGGTTTTGCTTTTGTTGCTTGTCATGCATGAATGAAAGTGCTATACTCTCGGGGGAGCAGGAAAGCCTCTGTATCAGTTGTTTATTTCCTTAATCCATCCTCCTTTGTGATTTTTGATGTCAGATCTAAAATGGAAAGCCTGTAAATATAATGATTATCACATGGATAATCACCTGCATTAGGAACCACCCTGCTTCTCTATTCTAACCCTAGCCCTTCTCCACATGTCACATCCACTCTGCAGTTGGATTTTAACCTGACTGCTTCATTAGACTTGTGAAACTCAGTGCGTGGCGCCCTGGGGCAGCACAGATGGGGACTTGCTTGTTTTCTTTTCTCACTTTTACTGCAAAGGCACACTAAAAAGTCCTTTTCAATTTAGTGTGATCAGTTCACTTGGAATTACCCCTGATATTTGGAACCTGCCTTGCTCTTCTGCCCACCATCTATGCCCCTTTTTTCTTCTCTATTTTCTGACCTAATGCCTTTTCTTTCTGTCCCTAATGCAGTGAATCTGAGAACTAGTATCCTGCTTAAAATTCTTACTGAGTCAAACTATTCCCCTATGTTGTTTTATTTGTTTTGCTGAGAGGAAAAAATAAATGTTGTTCCATCATTGTATCTACAAACACCTTCAGATCAAAGGTTAGCTTTGGGAAAGTCTTCAGTGAAGTGAGCCAGCTGCCTTCTTTAATGGAGTAGGGGGCACCAGCCCCAGATCAAAGGAAGGTGGGAGTAAGTCAGGAGATAAGATCTTTTTAAGCCCTAGAACAAGTGCTTAGCTTTTCAGTGATAGGGCACAGCTCTGCAAACCTGTGTGAGGGGGTGCTGAGATTGGAAATCAAGTTGACTTCTCTTCAGCATATCCTTCCTCAGTCAGAAATATGTTACCACTTGGAATAGTTTACAGATGTGGAAGTGTCCTAGGGCCTGGTTTCCTTACGAATACTGATCTGACATTTATATATGTGCCTTCTTGTAATTAGTCAGTTCTACTATAGCATAACAGATCACAGTTAATTGCTTCTTACATTTGTGTGAGCAAAACTGAACATTAAAAAAGCAATTTAACTACTCCATGTGAATTTTGAGCTTTTATGTCTTAGTACAATTTTAGTCATACAGATTCTTCATATTAACTTTATCTTATAGTCCTCGAGGGTTCCTTCATGTCTCTGATGAAGTTCCATGTGAATAAGTTGTTGTAGCCGAGCTTTTCAGTTGTCTTTTTCGTATAAGAGTTCGCTTGGTTAATTGTTGGGTTGGACAGCTTGGAAAAATACTGCATTGATGTCTTTTGATCCTTATCTTTTTCCTTAACATCCACGTCAGCAAATATTATTGACTATATGGTGTACAAAATTCTACTGTAAGTAAATTGTCAAAGAGGCTAACCTTTCTTGCACCAATTGTCAAGATCATAATTCAGTTTTTTTAATCTACATCACTAAGGCTAACTCAATCAAGGTTATGCTTCTCTAGTGAACAGCCTAAGGAGTTGTACTTTCAGCTTATCACTTTTTATTAACTTCAGTGTTCAGCTGTAATCATCCATTTCAACCTTTTTAAACCCTCGAAATGGTTGTTTAAATCTACACATTATTAGTATTTTGGACCATAAGTGCATACATGCTGTATTTCCCAGTGTTTTCCTTAACATGTAGACAGTACCCAAATTTATGCTGAAGACATTGACCGTACTTTCTGCCTTACATGGTTTGGTGCAGCAGTCGTTTTAGTCGAGTTGGATCTGCTCACTACTCAGGCTCAAATCCCATCTTTCTATTAATATCTCTTGGCAAAGATAATTTTGGAGGAATGTGAGTTAAGATTTAGAGGCTCTTGACAGTTCTCTGCACTTTTTTCCATTTTCAAGAGGGAAGTGGAGTTGAAAAGTACTATTTCCTCCGTTTTCTGTATCAGTCCTAAAATTAAAGTATATGCGCAAAGCAAAGAGTAAAGAAAGACAAAGGATTTGGTTACATAGGTGTGTTTTTGTCATTTGATAACCTGTTATAAGGGCATTAGATTATATAACAATGTTCATCAGATTGTGCCCTTAAGATATTTAATATCTAGAAAAATGTGTATTAAAATGTTTAACTATATTTCTTTAATGTTTAACTTTTGTTACCTTGTCATCTTATGTCAAAGGGAAATAGGGAGGTTTTTTTGGACTATTTGTTACAATAATTTTCAAACAGACAAAATGTAGAAATACTCAATACATCTAGATTTAATAGTTAACATTTTGCCATTTTTGCTTCACTTTATTTTTTTTAAGGTATTCTAAAGTAGGCTACATACATCATGCTGTTTTATTCCTAAGTACTTCAGGATAAACCTCTACAAATTAAGGACATTTTCCATATCAAATTGATAATTCCTCATATTATCTAATTCCTGTTTCATATTCAAATTTCTCCAATTGTCCCAAAAATGTCTTTTATAGCTGATTTGTTCAAAACTGCATCAGGTAAGGTCTCTACATTGCTCTTGGTCATTTTTCCCCTCCTCACTTTATCATGACATTGATTGATTGAAGACACCAAGCTACTTGTCCTGTAGAATATACTTTTTTTTTTTTAAGATTTTATTTTTCCTTTTTCTCCCCAAAGCCCCCAGTACATAGTTGTGTATTTTCAGTTGTGGGTCCTTCTAATTGTGGCATGTGGGATGCCACCTCAGCATGGCTTGATGAGCCCTGTCATGTCCGATCACAGGATTCGAACCAGCGAAACCCTGGGCCGCCAAAATGGAATGTGAGGACTTGACCACTCAGCCACGGGGCCGGCCCCTGTCCTGAAGAATATTCTTACAGATTTGTCCATTTGCTTTCTCAGTGTATCATTTAACTTGTTCTGCTATCCTCTGTATTTCCTGTAGACTGTAAGTTTTGAATTAAAGTTTTGATTAATTCATGTTAAAAATTTTTGGTCAGAAAACTTTAGAGGTAATGCTGTGTACTTTGTACTACATTATAACAGAAGGCACAATATTTGGTGATCCCACTATTAATGATAATAAGTGGTAGGATTGATCACTGGGTTAAGATGATGACAGCTTGAGCCTTCCATTATTAAGCATATAATCTGTAATATTTTGATTCCATGAAATACCCAGTTCCCCATGATCCTTTCACATAATGAATTTAACATCGATTGATGATCCTTGCTCGAATAAATTTCATCAGGGATTGCAAAATGGTGATTTTTCTGAATCTTTACATTTATTAACAGACAGAAGAGCTTTCTGAAAGATAGTGTTTTAATTAAAAACATAAGCACCAGCGTGTTCTTCAGCTTTCAAATGATTATCTGTCTTTGCTGGGGTCAAAACACCTGAACTCACTGACAGCTACAGTAAAAACATGCACTACATCTTCTTTATTCTAACTTGTGAAGTGTGTTGACATTATGCTGCCTTTTTTTTTATGCCAAGGAAAAAAAGAAAGCTTTTTTGGTGTAAGAATAAAAATTGAACTATGTGGGTATATTGAGATAATTGTGTAAAAAGAAGGCTGTTTGAATCAGAGTTTCAAAATGGATTATTTCTTCATTACCTAGCACTTCATAATTAACTGTTCTTTTTTTTTTTTAATTTCAGGAAGCTGCCACTTTTGCTAGAGAGCAAGGCTTTGAGGTGAGTTAACCCGCAATTGCACACTAAACAGATCCTAAAGGTTTTTTCTAGCTGATAATGAAGTTCTTTTGGACAGTGATTGATGTGCTATTATACTCTCAGAGCCTCGCAGCGGTTGCCATGGAAACTTGGCAGTCGTCATGGTTTCTTTGTTCTGCCAGCACAGTGTTATGACGCACTCTGCTAGGTCTGCACCCAACATCGCCTACAGATGTTATTTATTGAATTTTGAAAAGCCTCTTGGGAAGCCAAGAGGTTGGGCACGGTTTCAAGCTGCCTCTGCAGATATGGGGCCTGTCAGTTTGTTCAGTTAAAAAGCTACCTCATTAGCTGCATTACATTTCATAAAGATTCACTGCAAAAGCAGTGGTGGAGCAAGACTAAATAGTGAACTATAATGTCGTTTAAATAATTTCAACCCCACTACATGTAGATTATCATTATGCAAATTAATTTCCAAAAGGTTGTACTTAACAGTTGTTAGGAACTGATTAATTTAAATTCTGCTCATATAAACTTCCTGTTTGAATCTTTTTTTTCCTTCTCCTTTTTTTTTTGGATAGCATAAAACATATAAATTTTTTGAAACTAAATATCGATAAATGGCTTTAATTTCCAGGTCCGGATTCCGTTTTCCTGGTAAAAGTATTATCCTGTCAAGATTCAAAACTCCATGTGGTTGTTGTTGGCAAAATTAGCATAACAGACAAGACCATGTTTTTATCTATATAATATCCATCTTCTAGTCAATTGTTAGAAAATGCTGACTTTAATCTGACCCCAGGATAAATGACAAAGAATTAACTCAGTTTACAAATTTTATGACTATCATATTTATGGAGCCAGAATTATGCAGAATGCTGTGTTCTGTATGGCAAGTTGGAATGTCGCATGGTTGTAATTTTAAAAATTTAAGATGACTAGAGCTGGAATATGGACACTCTCTCCTTATTTGCATATTCAGTATTGTATGCCAGATAGAGAAGCTGTAAGCACTGATTGGATCTATTAGTAAGCTCACTTTGAACTCTTTAGAGAAAGGTGCTGAATGAATTTGTGATGGAACTATTATTTAAATATATGAAAGGCAGATTCATTATCAAGCAACAAAGTACTGTAATACATGTGCATGTTACCCATGTCGTAAGACTTGACAACCAGACACAGAGCTTCCTTTTCTTGGGGGAAGACAGTGAGCATGTGGTTTAAGTATTCTACTTTACTGTCAAGATCCTATGGAAAAACTATATCAGGATAGAAAACTTTGCCTTATAATACTCAACTGTTAGGTACTGTGATAATTTCTTGGGTGCTTGCTTTTTATGTTTTACCATATTCTTGTGAATATAAGGTTGAATCAATGTGGAAGAAGGAGTAAAGATTTCCAAGTATTTTTTTAATCAAATTTAAGTTTCACTTTGTAATTTCCCAAACTGGCAATTGATATACAGGACTAGATGTAACCAGAGGAATATTCAATTTAAAAGTCAAGTGTTTTGATCATGAGAATATAAGTAGATGTTTTCTGTCATGTTTTAAACTTTCATTGATGTTAAATTTTAATATTAACAATTGATATTCTCTGTTGTTACATCAAAATTCTCCACAGATAAAAGCTTGTAAAACATAAATTTGTGCCCTGTTTTCTGTGCTAACATAAAAAATGTATTTTGGTTCTAGAAAATAACCAGTTTTGTAAATGCTTAGAAATATAACAGGTTGCATAACAAATGATTATGATTCTGTAGTGCCTAGATAATAATTTTTTTAAATAGTTTATTAAACCTGACTACTTCATACTTCTATTGCCCCCTTGAACTACTTGCTTTGAATATGCCTGGTTTAAATTCAGTCTTAGCAACAAACTGCTTTTTCTATTTTCTACCAACCAGCACCATATTAACCCTTCCATTAGTTCTTACTTAATGATTCTAGAATTATTTCTTTTAACCATAAATTTGCCATAATTGATTACAGCATATAAGCAAAGTGATGACGATTATAGTAGGAGTATACCTTATTACCTCCTGACATAGCAAAACTGCTCTTTTGGTGATGTTGACGGTGATATGTTAGATGAATAAAGCACACAGTGTCTTGATGTGTCCCTTCATCTGTTCCCTAAAATATTACAAGCACTGCAGAATATATAAGAGCCTTGAGTAGAATAACCTCAAGTAAGTATTGTTAATAAAATATGATCCATGTGTGGAATGCTATCTAGAGAAATTCAGTGATTTTCAAATGCCATTAAAGTTTCCTTAGTCAATTAGACATAGGTATGAAACTTGGTATTTTTAAAGAGTCAAACAAGAATAAATCAGTTTATCTTAACAGTTTAATGTGTATGAAAATGTGTCAGTGCTCTCAAGCCTAGCGTGACAGACTAGACAAAATCTGCATTTTATCCCTCCCAACTTTAATTTTACCTCTAAATTTTGGGCATGAATGAGAGGAGAGAAAAGAAAAGATAAAAAGAAAGGTGAGCATTTTTTTCTTCCCACCATGTCTGCCTTCCTACACTCACTTTCTATTATAAATCCCCATCAGTTCCCAAAACCACTGAGTATTGCCACTAGTGATCTGTCTGCTAACAGACAATCCAAATGCCTCTAAAAATAACCAGTGTTTATTCATCAGGAAATATCCTTAGTGGCATTGTTTATGATATTCTGGTTAGCTTCTCTGCAAAATTTTAGATAATCTTTCTTTTAAAAAAAATCTTTAATCTTTAAAATGAATTGGGCAATTTTGAGTAAGAAGAGGCAGCTTAGGAGGGCACTGGAGAATGAGATAAAAACTGGAGCTGGGCAGAGCACAAAGCAGAATAGAGAGGATTTTTTTATATATATAGGTGATGGAAAATTGCATAGTGCCTGATTTAAATGACAGACCTGCTAAGAATTTAAAATGACAATTCTTGGGGTAAAAAGTTTCATGAGGCCTTTTATTATTCTGGAAAATCAGTTCAGACTGCAATGTGTTTTTAAATCTGTCTTATCTTGAGCTGAGCCGATAAAAGTTTTGTATTTTTAGAACCTGAATAAAAATAAGAGTCTTAAAAGCGTGTTTCATTAAGAAGGCTTTTAAAAGCTGTATTGAAAGTTGATTTAAATAAAGTGAAGAAAATACCTCCAAAACCTAAAAATGAATATTATTTGTATTTTCATTCTCTGTGCAATAGAGTATGTGCCTAATGATAAAGAGGATTCATACCTTCCTTATTGGGTAATTTATTCAGTTTTACTCTAAGCAACAAATTTTAATTTTCTTACTTTAGATCTCTAAGATATAAAACTTCTGACTATAGAGGAAATAAAGTAATCCTTTTCCCTTTTCCAACTTTCCCCACAGCCCATGACTCTACCTAGAGGATCCCAGACTTGTATTCTTTCTCTGACCAATGACAACTCTATCATCTTAAACCACTGAGAGAGTAAAGCATTGAATTGTGCTATCCAATACAGCACCCACTAGCCACATGTGGCTATTTAAGTAAAATTTAAAATTCATTTCCTCAGCGTCACTAGGCACATTTCAAGTGCACTATAGCCAATGTACCTACCATTTTGGACAGTGCAGATATAAAACATACACATCATCACAGAAAGTTCCATTGATCAGCACTGGATAGAAAGTCCACAGAGAGTGTTCAGGAGGTATTGATTCCCAAAGAATTCTCCAAGATTGTTGTAAAGTTCCTGTGTTCCTCACAAATATAAAGAATGCAGTATGATTACCCAGAGTTTCTGGAAATAAACATTAAGTTAGGTCTTGCTGGCTAAGAGAGTGCAATGCTGCTTTGCTAGGTGACTGAGTACCAAAAGAAGACAGTTTCAGAAAAGTTAGATTAAGGGAAAAAAAATACAATATTCTTCTAATTCTCTTCATTTTATCATTTATTCAACAAATCTTTACTGAACACTGACTATGTGCCTAACACTTTGATAGACCCTGAAGACAAGACGGAAATGACCAGAGAGTGTACTGTGAAAGAGAACACAGGAGGAGTTGCTATTTTAGATACAATAGTCAGGGAATGACTCTCTGAGGAAGTACAACTTGAAAAATATGAATATCTAGCCATGGCAGAAAAAAAGCAAAACAAACAGGGAAACAAATTTCAAACAGAAGGAGCAAGAGTATAAAGGCCCTCAAATAAGGAGCAAAAAAAAAAAAAAAACAAGAAAGAGCATAATTACTGTGTACTTCAGGAACTGGCGGAAGGCCAGTGTGACTGGAGTCACATTGAATGAGTGAAGTGGAGTGAGTGAAGAGGAGTGTAGTATGAGTTAAGACTGGAGACTGACACATCATATGAACACCTTAATTATTACAGAAGTTTCTAGTTGGAAAACAAAATATGCTATGGTTAAGTGAGGCAATGTGTGGGAACACCACAATTGGCATTCTACAGGTGTAGGAAGATTGTGACAGTATTGTTTAACATTTATATCACCAGGTTGTTAAAAACGGAATGAAGAGACTATATTCTTTAATTTGGAAGACAATGCTAAATTTAAGGTATTTTATCACCAATGACAATAAAAGCATACTTTTACCTTTATAAAATGCTTCACAGTTTATAAAACCTTTTCTAACATATCATTAATACATTTAATATTCACACAAACCTTCGAGGGCAGGTAGGGCATGTATTACCATATTAGTTCAAGAGGTTTTAAAAAAAGCTACATGATTTGTTCAAGGTCACATAGCTAATATATAATGGAGCCAGAACCAGAGCTCAGCTCTCTAAGTCTGGCATTCTTTACTATATAAACTACACTTCTTTCTCACATTCTAACATGTTGGAGGAGAAGATTAGATTTCCAGATGACCTTGGAAAATGAGAAATATCTTGAAATTCAAATATTGAAATTCACTAGGGTAAAATACAAGCCAGAATAATTAAGAAAAAATAGCAAGCTTGAATACAAGATTGTCAATGACTTGTGAATGTGGCAGAAAAATGATTTGAGATGAACATGCTTTAGTTGTGTGATAACAACGACAGAAAGCACATTGCCAGAATTTGTAGAATCAGTGCAATTTGTGGATAGCATGGAGCAGTGGTTAAGAGTGTAATCCTTGGAGTTAGACTTTGTGGGTGCCAGTCTTGGCTCCACTTAGTGTATTAATGACCTTAGGAAGTCACTTAACTTTTCTGTGACTCAGTTTCTTCATCTATAAAAAGGGAATGTAGTAATAACACCTACTGCCTAGAAAAGTTAAGATTTAATGAGCTATATACATGAGTATATACATATACTTCAGAGCTATATGCAGGCTCACAGCTAAATTGTATGAGCTTTCTTCTACTTCTCCTCCCTCTTTTCCTCTTTCACCTCCATTATTAGATGCCATAATTGAATTCTCTACACTCAAAACTCTTGAGGCCCTTTCTAGAGATTTTGGGGCACCCTCAGCATATGACTGATTTGGAGAGTATTACACTCATTAGAGGAAAGAAATTAAT
The DNA here is from genome assembly GCF_041296235.1 of Equus asinus. Classification (NCBI taxonomy): domain Eukaryota; kingdom Metazoa; phylum Chordata; class Mammalia; order Perissodactyla; family Equidae; genus Equus; species Equus asinus. The sequence goes on from NC_091791.1 coordinate 62,871,323, forward strand.
ATTTATTAAATACTTAGCATGTTCTAAATGTTACATTAAATTCTTGCACTTACGTTATCCTTTTTCATCCTCACAACTATTTATAACTTGTTATTTTGAAATAATTTTAGGCTTAGGAAATTTGCAAAACTAGTGCAGAGAGTTCCCAGATACCCTTCAGTCAGTTTTCCCTAATGTTAACATCTTAATTAACCAAGGTATAATCATTAAAACCAGGAAATTGCCATTAGTACAATACCAATAACTGAACTACATATTTTATTCTGATTTCCCCAGTTTTTCCTCTAATTTCCTTTTTCTGTTCCAGAATCTAATCCAGGATCACACTTTGCATTTATTTGTTATATCTCCTTAGTTTCTTCCTATCTGTTACAGTTTCTCATTCTTTCCTTGTTGTTGGTGGTTGATACTTTGAGGAGTACTTGTTAGTCATTTTGTAGAATGTCCCTCAGTTTGAGTTTGTCTAATATTTTCTCATAATTAAGTTGAGGTTATGCATTTTTGATGGAAATACCAGAGAAAGGATGTGCCCTTCTCATTGCATCATATCAGGGATGTATATGATTTCCCAATATCTTATTCTTGATAATGTTGCCCTCGGTCACTGGGTTAAGGTGGTGTTTGCCAGTTTATCCTCTGTAAAGTTACTATTTTCCCACTATAGTTAATAAATATCTTGGGGGTAATATTTTAGGACTATGCAAATATCCTGTTTTGTCCACTAATTTTAGCATCACTAAATTTGATCACTGGGGTAAAGTGATGTCTGTCAACTTTCTCCACTGTAACATTACTATTTTTCCTTTTATAGCAAATAAGTATCTTAGAGGGAGATACCTTGATACTCCCTACATCTTTTAACATAAATATCATTTTCTTAGTTTTGTAGATGAGGAAATGGATCCTCAGAGAGGTTTATTTACCTGCTCAACATCACACAAATAGTAAATCCAGGTATATCATACTCTAAAGTTCCCTGTAATTTCACCATTCTGTTAAGATATGTTAACCCAAGTATACGGGAGAAGAATCTACCATGTGGGTGGGAGGAATACAGAGCTAGAAATCTGTAGCATTGGGAAGACAAAATTGAGGTTTTCACACGAGTTTTTATACTAGATGGAGATCAGCTATTGAGAGCAAAGCAGTGGCTGCACAAGGCATAGTGAGAAATTTAGATTTAGTGCTCACTGACGGTGATCCCACAGGGACAAAGAGGTTTTATATGAGCTGTAGATATGATACAAATAGAATAAAGCTTAACTTTTCTGTAAAAATTTATGTTTTATATTTGGAAAGTTTATTTCACCCTTTTTCAGTTACCGTTTTTATAAGATTTAATTTGAGACATAAGTAAGATTTCTTTGATTAGGTTACCAAAACTCACATAAAAAAATATCTTCTCACAGGGTTGGTTGAAGACAACAGTGGAATGTCATTCTTAATATATTCTTTATACCACCTTGAAGAAAGACCTCTATTTTAAAAACATCCAGCACATGCATAAGATTCTGCTCCCAAGATGATAAAGTGAATCTGTTTCTGGAGTTTGCCTCTTATCTTTATTAAATATGAACTGTACTCAATCATAAGCAAAAATCCTACTGTCGTAAAATATATGTGTGGTAGGGAGATTGGGAGAATATGTGAGTCATTTTAATTAAATGTATACATTTATTTAAGACAGTGAAGACATTGTTATTATATGGCATTTTTTTGATCCTTTCAGCTGTTACTAGTGATTTCTAATAGTCTTGCCTGCAAAACCTAGGGAATTTCTTTTCTCATCTTATCAGAGTTCAGGCTTAGTTCTCTTCTACAATAAGCAGTCAAAAGTAAAATAGTCAGCATGTTTGAAAGGTCAACAGCATTGTCCTACCAGAAGTGTCTTTTCAGAAAGAACAGTCCTCTGGAATCATCATGTTAAGTGTAGTAGAAGCTTAACTTCATATAGCATCTGGAATTTAAGTATTTAGTGAACAAACAACATATAAATATTTCACTAAAGATTGTCATACCTTTTAAAATGTCATGGTTTCTGATGTTGTTTGTGACCAGAATGATTTGTCTGCCTCCCTTACTTAAATTTTTCGGTCCTGTATATCCTTTTTTTTTTTTGGTGAGAAACATTGGCCCCGAACTAACATCTGTTGCCAATCCTCCTCTTTTTGCTTGAGGAAGATTGTCACTAAGCTATCATCTGTGCCAATCTTCCTGTATTTTATGTGAGATGCCACCACAGCAGAGTTTGACAAGCAGTGCTAGGTCCATGCTCAGGATCTGAACCTGTGAACCCTGGGCTGCCAAAGTGTAGCACACAAACTTCACCACTACACCACTGGGCCGGCCCCCTGTATGTCCTAATTAACATCTTTTATGCCACTCAGATATATTTCTCTCTCCATAACTGTTTGAAACTTTGCACAGTGATACAGTAAACTACCAACAAAGCTGAAACCATGGACAATTTTAGAGGCCCACTGAATTCAGACATGGATTTTTAAATTATCTAAAGTTGTTGAAAACATGATTCTAAAAGTCCTGCCTGTGGCTTATGGGTTAGATCTTAAGTTTCAACATTTATGATGTAAAACTTCACGGCCTATGCTATATGAAAAATAGCATCAGGGTTTCTAGATTAATTTGTAATTTTTTAAGCTTTGTCTTTTTTAAAGAAAATTAAGTCTGTAGGAAATGGCTGGCATCTTTCTCTCATTTTAGTTCTTTGAAAAATTGGGCATTATAGCAACCATTTTATTTCCACAGCATAATTATGCTCTGCAGACCTCTAAAATAATTCAACATTCCTCTTTTTACAAATCTCTCTTTAATTGGAAACTTGCAAATTAACTGGGTATTTGCTGATATTAAGGAATTATTGTGAATTTTTAAAAATATGATAACAGTTATGTGGTTATGTTTAAGTCTTTACCTTTCAGAGATACATACTAAACATTTACAAATGACATGATATAGTATCTGGGATTTGCTTCAGAATAATATGAAAGGCAGATGGATGAAGGTATAGATGAAATAAGATTCATCATAAATTTAAAATTGTTGCAGCCCAATGGTGGGTTTTCCTTGGAGGTTTGTACTATTCTGTTTACTTTTGTACGTGGTAAAATTTTTTAAATAACTTTTAATAGATATTCAGGTCTCTCTTATTTTGAACATGAGAAGCTTAATCCTTAATCTAATAAAGTTTGGCTTTATTGTACTGGTTATGAGAATTTTTTCCTCCTTTTCATTAATAGACTGAAGACATTAAAGAGATAGCCAGAAAGACACAGGCTCTGCCAAAGGTGAACTCGAAGAGGCAGCGAATCGTGATTTTCACCCAAGGGAGAGATGACACCATAATGGCTACAGGTACATGTAGAAACTGTGAGAAACCCAGTTTTATGGAGATTAATCATTCATAACAAAATTCTATATTCTTTCTATTATAATTTATTCAAAACAATGTAACATTTTTTTCTCTTTTTTACTACCTTGACACATTTTGCTCCCTCCCCATACCCCCTCAGCCCTGCCTCTGGCAACAACCAAGCTGTTCCCTGTATCAATGAGTTTGAGGTTTTTTTTAGATTCCACATATAAGTGAGATCATCCAGTATTTGCCTTTCTCCATCTGACTTATTTCACTTAGCCTAATGCCCTCAGAGTCCATCCATGTTGTTGCAAATGGCAGGATTTCCTTCTTTTTGATGGCTGATTAATATTCCATTGTATATATATTCACCATGTTTTCTTTATCTTTTTATTCGTCAGTGGACTCTTAGGTTGTTTCCATGCCTTTGCTATTGTAAATAATGCTGCAGTGAACATGGTGGTGCAGGTATCTTTTCGAGTTAGTGTTTTTGTTTCCTTTGGATAAATACCCAGACATGGAATTGCTGGATCATGTGGTAGTTCTATTTTTAATCTTTCAAGGAACCTCCATACTGCTTTCCGTAGTGGCTGCAGCAATATACATTCCCACTAGTAGTGCACAAGAGTTCCCTTTTCTCCATATCCTCACCAACACTTATTACTTGTCTTTTTGACAATAGCTGTTCTAACAGGTATGAGGTGACATCTCATTGTGGTTTTGATTTGCATTTCCCTGATGATTAGTGATGTTTAGCATCTTTTCATGTACCTGTTGGCCATTTGTGTGTCTTCTTTGGAAAAATGTCTATTCAGATCCTCAGCCCATTTTTTAATTGGATTGTTATTTTTACTGTTGAGTTATATGAGTTAAGTCTTTTGGATATTAACCCCTTATCAGATATATGATTTGCAAAATTTTTTCCCCATCCCATAGGTTGCCTTTTCATTTTGCTGATGGTTTCCTTTGCTGTACGGAAGTTTTTCTAGTTTGATGTACCACACATTTACTTTTGCTTTTGTGGCCTTTGCTTTTGGTGTCAGATTCAAAAAATCGTCACCAAGATCAATGTCAAGGAACTTACCCCTGTGTTTTCTTCTAAGAGCTTTATGGTTTCAGGTCTTACATTCAAATCTTTCGTCCACTTTAAGATGATTTTTGTTTGTGTTGTAAGATAGCAGTCCAGTTTCATTCTTTGCATGTCGCTGTCCAGTGTTCCCAATGCCATTTATTGAAGAGACTGTCTTTTCCCCATTGTATATTTTTGGGTCCTGTGTTATAAATTTTTTTTTTTTTAAGGATTGGCACCTGGGCTAACAACTGTTGCCAACCTTTTTTTTTTTTTCTGCTTTATCTCCCCAAACCCCCCCTGTACACAGTTGTATATCTTAGTCGCAGGTCCTTCTAGTTGTGGGATGTGGGACGCCGCCTCAACATGGCCTGACAAGCGGTGCCATGTCCGCGCCCAGGATCCAATCCCTGGGCCGCCGCAGCGGAGCTCGTGAACTTAACCACTGAGCCACAGAGCCGGCTCCCTGTGTTATAAATTAATTGACCATATATGCTTTGGTTTATTGCTGGGCTCTCTATTTTATTCCATTTATCTATATGTGTGTAGTGTTTTTATGCCAGTATCCTGCTGTTTTGATTACTATATTTCTGTAATATAGTTTGAAATCAGGAAATGTGATGCCTCCAGCTTGGTTCTTCTTTCTCAAGATTGCTTTGGCTATTTGGGGGCGTTATTGGTTCCATACAAATTTTAGGATTGTTCGTTCCATTTCTGTGAAAATGTACTTTTATAGTTTTGTTTTGTTTTTTTTTGTGAGGAAGGTTGGCCCTGAGCTAGCACCTGTTGCCAATCTTCCTCTTTTTGCTTGAGGAAGATTGTCACTGGGCTAACATCAATGCCAGTCTTCCTCTATTTTATGTGGGATGCCACCACAGCGTGGTTTGACAAGTGGTGCATAAGCTCTGTGCCTGGGATTTGAACCTGGGAACCCCTGTCCACCGAAGCAGAGCACACAAATTTAAACCACTATGCCACCAAGCCAGCCCTCCTTTTATAGTTTTTAATTTTAATAAACCTACCTTCTATCTCAGTAGAAAATATTTTATTTTCAAGAAGATAATTTATTAAAATTCAATTGAGTAAATCCACTTTGGTTTGGTTTATTTACTTTAACATTTTGGAGATACTGTCAGTCTAGAAATGTCCTTCCTGGAAAAAAACCCAGAACATTTTACTTACCAGATACCTATACTTTAATAAAATAAATTTATCTAATTGTGAATAAACAAAATCCAGAAATAAATTACTTCTTCAGTTTTAAACTTCAAGAAAAAAAACCTCACTTCTGTTTTTATTCAGCCATCTATTTTATAGCACTCATAGAAATAGAATAGGAATTTCATCTAGTAAACAAACATTTTATTGATTAAAATGATTAATATTGTCAAGATGATGCTATCTACTATTAAAGCCAAAATATGAACCTTTTTTTTTAGATTGGCACCTGAGCTAACATCTGTTGCCAATCTTTTTTTTTCCTTCTTTTTTTCTTTCTCCCTGACGCCCCCCAGTACATAGTTGTACATTCTACTTGTAGGCCCTTCTGGTTGTGCTATGTGGAACACTGCCTCAGCGTGGCCTGATGAGCAGTACCATGTCCTGGCCCAGGATCCAAACCCGTGAAACCCTGTGCTGCTGAAGCAGAGCACGCGAACTTAAGCACTCGGCCACGGGGCTGACCCCAAACCTTTTAATTCTGTCTGAACCATTAAGATTAAAATCAATCAGTTAATTAATAATTATTAAAACAGTAGCAATTATTACCTTTGTGTTGGTTCAGTACTCTGCTGAGCACTGAAATTTAAGATATGAGCCTTAAAGATCTAACTGGGAAATAAAATTAATACACATCAAAATATAAATAAAAGGAAGTATAATTATACTCCTAAATTATTGCTACAGATAATATGGGTTGTATTGATTCAGAGAAGGAGATCAATAAAACTTAAAAAAAGATGTTATAGTGAATATGAAGTAAATTTTTGCTAAATTAAATATTATAAGCCTGAAAAGGGCCAAAGAAGAAATTATTGTTAAATTTTGGGGAGAAGGGAACCTAGAATTAATTCATTCCAATTTTCTTATTTTAGAATTGTCAAAAGCGTGATTCAGAGATTTACTTCAAAAAATATTTGTTTCAAAATAGTTCAGTGAGTGGTAAATAGGGAAGTGGGGTTATAGATGAAATGACATTCATCATGAGTTAATAATTATGGAAGCTGGGTGATGGATATATGACGGGTGGTCATTATGTGTATATGTTTAAAATTTTCCATAATTAAAAGTATAAAAAACAAAGAACACTAAAAAATAATTTTTCAGACAAGATTCAGAGATATTAAGTGGTTTTCCCAAGATACTTTGATATCGTTGGTAAGCCTTGAATTGTAGGAAGGATTTAAAGAAAGGATGACAATCCAGTCAAAGAAGATCATGTAAGCAAAGGCACTAGGTATGATATAATAATCTTTTCCTGTTGTGACAGGAAAGCCACATTGTTGATTTGTACAAGAGAGAAAAGAAACAAGTTATGAAAAGATATCCCTACATTGATAATAACTATCTGAATTCCTGTCTTTCTGTATTGTATGCCCTGTTCCTGTCTTAGCAATGAACACTGTTTGGAAAGTTGAAAAACATGCAGACTTCTTATCTTATAGGAACTGTAGTACTGCCTTCAGATTCATGAAATGCTATTTGGTTGCTCTTTATGGAGACATTTATTTTAAGGCTTTATATTATTGCAGATATACATATTGTACAATTGTCTTCCTCATTGTGAATTTGCACAATTTTCCCAAAATTGAAACCTTTTAAATTAGCCTCCCCTTCCTATGACTGAGTTTCCTTGTCAACTCATTTTGTTCTTTATTAAATCTATTAAACCATTCTTAGGAATGCTTACCAGCAGAAATTTATTTGAGCAAAGACATTGGCTAATCTTTGCTGTTCCTCCTATATGAAAATGAACTTAAATTAGAGGATGTACTGTATCTGCAATGCATGATAAATACAAGATGGATGGAGAATCTGTTCAGTAGTGTCAGCTACAAAAGCAAATATGATAAATGTTAATGCAGTTTTGAGCCCTGGGATAAGCTATTCAGTGCACAAGCATAGCTGAATCTCTTTGCTGTGTTGTTATTCATGGCGGCCAAATAAATGTCAATAATAAAAGAGAATTAAAGATTTTCATTTCCCAGAGGCAATCCTCTAATACAGCTTGATCTTTCATTTCATTTGTAATTCGTTCTCATGTCAGGATGCAATCATTCGTCAAGCTCTGGGTGTCATGTTAAGTCATTTAATAATGATTAAGAACATAAAAATGCTTGGCCTGTGGGGCAATTCACAGAAGAGATGCCAATTTGTTATTGTTTTTCCTCCTTTCCTCTTGAATATGGATCAGTTTTTTCCCTACCTCCTAGCATTAAAACACTAATGGAAGATGGGAAGGGAAAGTGTTCCTTAATTTACCATAAATGACGCTGCAGAATGGCACAAGGCAGTGCTAACACACTTATTAAAACACTAATTAGGAACCATTGTTCCTTAAACCTCACACTATAGAGTATTTTTAAATGATCAATACTAAGTTTGTGGCATGTAAGAATAATGTAACAAAATCAGTTCTCTTGGTATTTAATTCTAGAGACCTTTCTCCTTTTGAGATACGGTGTCTATAAACCACTTTCTCTTATTTTATAAGTGTAATTCTTTGAATTCCTCTTCTCTAAATTGCCTAGATTTTCTAAATCTAAAGTCTTTTCCATTTACCCTATTTTTTTGGTCACCTGTACTTCAGATTGAGTATCCATCCAGCCTAGAAGTTTTGTCACATATCAATCATTGATTGTCTCATTGCTTGCAGGCTAGTTGAGTTCCAAGATTTTCAGAGGGGTTGGGAGGGAGGACACAACAGAACGCTGGAAAGTAATAAGAGTAAGAGGCGGGGAATGAAGGAAAGGGAAAGAAAAGATGATTCTGTCCATTTTGATCCTTTTAATAAATGTTGAATGCACCTGTTAGGTGGCATGAGAGTCAGATCAAGGAAACCATTTCTGTGTCTATAAACTTAAGAAAACTAAGACTATGGATTTTATTACCTACTGGACAGCAGCTACTAATGAGGTCTTTGTATATTAGCACCTTATTATGTTAAGGATTGTAGTGAAAAAAATACATACATTACACACTTCTACATATATATGTCTTTGTAGAAAGTTTAAATTTCTCCAAGTTTTTGTACTAAATATATCACTAAAAATTGGAAAAAGTAATAGACCTTTTGTTATAAATTGAAAATAATACATTTCACACAGTGGCTCTTATGAGACAATGAAATAGGTACCCTGAAGAATAAATTGTAGATTTTTCTGAATACTTTCAGAATTCTTTCTGGGCTATTTGAATTGTAATTTTGCCCAAAGGGAAAAAATGGATTAGGTGAGACATTTTTAACTGGAAGGTTAATGCTATCATATCAGAATCACCTAGTGGTGCTTTGGTAAATACAGCCCTGCCTTCATAAAAGCCGCCTTCCCCCTCAATCTGATATATCCCTGTAAGACGTATTAGAATATACTTCCTCAAGAAGATTTATGAGAATGGGAGTGGTGGAGTCTGGGGGAAGGGGAGTATAGGGTTGTGTATTTGTTAAAAAAACTCTCTTAGGTGATACAGCAATGCTGTCTATCCTCCATTTCTCACTTTGAGAACCACTGGGTTAGTTGATTTGATAATGTTACCTCAAGTCCTATAATCCTGTGGAATGATGGAAACAGAACCTTTTAGTAACTAAGCATCTCGGACTTCAGTAAGTCAGGCCTTGGTGAATGCTTGTCTTTCTTGATCAATCACAAAGTATGAAGGACTCATCCACTCTTACAAGCAATCTACATTATCACTTTCAATAGTCTCCTGCCTTTGAGGAGCTTATAATTTAAAATAGTGTCATCTTAGTGCCCTTTGTCAATTTCTAAGTAAATGGGATTATTAAGTTACTTGTCTTCATGTTCCTGAGTCCTTAAAGAAACTTGTCACCCCTTTTACTAGTTAATTTTTCATGTTCTTTGAAAACACTCAATGCTGTCCATTACTCTGTAAGAAAAGGTCAGTATGATTTGCAATTCTTGTAGGCATAAAGCACAGAAAGTATGTAATAGAAAATGCAAATTCTGAGGGAAAACAATCTCAGCAGCAGAAGAATAATGTCAGCACATCATCACAATCCCTACTGCTACAAAATATTATTAAATCATTTTGAAAATGTTACCTCTGCTACAGCCAAACTGATTTTAAGTGATGATCTTGTTGGCATAGGTTGGTGATGATGTGGATAGAACAAATTAGGTAGCATTCTTTCAGAATGTCTGTGTATGACATTCATAGAAAAAAGTTCTTACCAGATATTTTAAAGAATTTATATTTCTTGACTATGAATATAAACAACTAAGTTATTAGTGCATGTTCCATTTTTAGGTTTTTGTAACCACAAAACAGAAAGTCCCTTTAATTAGCCAAGAGATCAAAAACAATTCAGAATAACATATGTGGAACTGTCACATTCCTGACAAAGTAGTATCTTTGGGGCATGGTTTGTATGCTTTAGTGATCTCTGGCCTGTCAAGAAATGAGACTTCTTTCAACTCCTACCTTTCTGTCAAAGCTGGAAAGCAAAATAGAAGACAACCTCAACCAGGCAAAAATGTTAACCCTATTATAGTGTTTATTTCTCAAAGGACCTTTAAGTCAGATTTATTTGAGGTATAGATTACATATAGTAAAATGCACACATATTTTACTAAATAACATGTAAGAACTACCATCATCAAAATATGGAACATCTTGTATAGTTTGTTTTGAAGTATAATATACATGTAAAATTGGTGTAACTTTTCATTAAGTGAACACACCTGTGTCACTACCACCATATCAAGAAATAGAACACTTCTAGCACTTTAGAAGCTACCCCGTGTGCTCCCCTCCTAATCATTGCCCCCACCAAAGGTAACCATTATTTTGGCTTCTGCTGCTAGCAATTAGTTTTGCCTCTTTTTGCAACAGAATTACCAAGTCCTATAGACTTTTTATCTGACCCTGTCCCCATCCTTTTTTGCGCACTACCTTACTGTTTGACAACATAAGATGCTCTAGGCCCTTGTATTTTCCCTGCCTCACTCCTGGAATTAGCCACTTCAAGTAACTCCAGTTCCTTTTATTGACAATTGATTTTTAGAAACCCAGATCTGGGTGCTAGATAAGCTTATTGCTACTTGAGTATAATTGCTTCCAGGCCCTCTTAGCGAATAGATTGGCAATATGTGTATGTATAATAACCTATGCATACACACCCATCTATATTTATTTCTATATCTATTTGTTTATATGTTTAATTCCATGAGCTCAAACTGACATCTTTGATTCCAGTCCAACAACACAGATTTCATTCTAGCCTTCCTCCTTTCCTTATTTATAGCTTCTTCCTCTGTCATTGAAAGTTCTGGCTCTCATTATCTAAAATATGTTTACTTATTTGTTCCATCCTAAAGTAGTTTTGAATTGCTTACCCATACCCTTGTGAGAAACATATTTACTTACCAAAGTACACTGTTTGTTTACAGTTCTTTTTGTCTTTAGCCCTACAGTGTCTAGTCAAAATATTGTTATCCAAAGTAACTTAGGTTAGTTATTTTATTCCATCCACTTTAGTGTGGTTACATTATTCATTTGTTAGAGTTTGTAGTCCATTTTGGTTTCCTTTCGTATGTGGGTTAATTTTTTTTTCTTTCTTTGTTTTTTTCTTGGTTTTTTGTTTTTTTGGTTTTTTGTTTTTGAGGAAGATTAGCCGTGAGCTAACATCTGCCGCCAATCCTCCTCTTTTTGTGTGGAAAGACTGGCTCTGAGCTAACATCCGTGCCCATCTTCTTCTACTTTATATGTGGGATGCCTGCTACAGCATGGCTTGATAAGCGGTGCATCGGTCCACAGCTGGGATCCGAACCGGTGAACCCTGGGCCACCAAAGCAGAACAAGTGAACTTAACTACTGTGCCACCAGGCTGGCCCCTGGGTTAATTTTTTTAATAAGTAAAATTCACCCTTTATCTTGTAAAGTTCTGTGTGTTTTGACAAATGCATAAGATCATGTAACCACCACCACAGTTGTGATACAGAAGAGTTCTATATTTTAGTTCCAGTTTTCCAAAGTGATGGTACCAATGTATATAGTCCCACCAAAGCATATAGAATGGCTATCTTTCCACATCTTCACCAGAAATTGCTACTATCCATCTTTTAAATTTTAGCCATCTGTTTAGTATGTACTACTGTCTTGTTGTGGTTTTAATTGGAACTTTCCTCTTGTAATGAGGTGGGGCACCTTTTCATCTGCTCATTAGCATTTTCATATTTTTTGTGTGTGAAGTTCCTGTTGAAGTTTTGCCCATAGTAGATTGTCTTATTGACTTATAATTCTTTTTCTGGTCCAGATACAAGTCTTTTGTTAGATTGCAAATATCTTCTCCCACTCTATGGCTTGCCTTTTCATTCTCTGCATGGTATCTTTTTTTTTTTTTTTTAATATTATGGTAGATTACAACCTTGTGAGATTTCAGTTGTACATTATTGTTAGTCATGTTGTGGGTACACCACTTCCCCCTTTGTGCCCTCTCCCCACCCCCCCTTTTCCCTGGTAACCACCGATCAGTTCTCCTTGTCAATATGTTAACTTCCACCTATGAGTGGAGTCATATAGAGTTCGTCTTTCTCTGTCTAGCTTATTTCGCTTAACATAATACCCTCGAGGTCCATCCATGTTGCTGCAAATGGGCCAATTTTTTCCTTTTTTATGGCTGAGTAGTATTCCATTGTGTATATATACCACATCTTCTTTATCCAATCATCAGTTTCTGGGCATTTAGGTTGGTTCCACGTCTTGGCTATTGTAAATAATGCTTCTATGAACATAGGGGTGCAAGGGACTCTTGGGATTTCTGATCTCAGGTTCTTAGGATAGATACCCAGTAATGGGATGGCTGGGTCATAGGGTATTTCTATTTTAACTTTTTGAGAAATCTCCATACTGTTTTCCATAGTGACTGTACCAGTTTGCATTCCCACCAACAGTGTATGAGGGTTCCTTTTTCTCCACAACCTCTCCAACATTTGTCGCTCTTGGTTTTGGATGTTTTTGCCAATCTAACAGGTGTAAGGTGATATCTTAGTGTAGTTTTGATTTGCATTTCCCTGATGATTAGCGATGATGAACATCTTTTCATGTGTCTATTGGCCATACTTATATCTTCTTTTGAGAAATGTCTGTTCATGTCCTCTGCCCATTTTTTGATCAGGTTGTTTGTTTTTTTGTTGTTAAGCTGTGTGAGTTCTTTGTATATTGTGGAGATTAACCCTTTGTCGGATAAGTGGCTTGTAAATATTTTTTCCCAATTAGTGAGCTGTTTTTTTGTTTCAATCCTGTTTTCCCTTGCCTTGAAGAAGCTCTTTAGTCTGATGAAGTCCCATTTGTTTATTCTTTCTATTGTTTCCCTCAACTGAGGAGTTATAGTGTCCAAAAAGATTCTTTTGAAACTGATGTCAAAGAGTGTACTGCCTATATTCTCTTCTAGAAGACTTATTGTTTCCGACCTAATCTTTAGGTCTTTGATCCATTTTGAGTTTATTTTGGTGTGTGGTGAAAAAGAATGGTCAATTTTCAATTTTTTGCATGTGGCTGTCCAGTTTTCCCAGCACCATTTGTTGAAGAGACTTTCTTTTCTCCAATGTAGGCCCTCTGCTCCTTTGTCGAAGATTAGCTGTCCATAGATGTGTGGTTTTATCTCTGGGCTTTCAATTCTGTTCCATTGATCTGTGGACCTGTTTTTGTACCAGTACCATGCTGTTTTGATCACTGTAGCTTTGTAGTATGTTTTGAAATCGGGGATTGTGATTCCTCCGGCTTTGTTTTTCTTACTCAGGATTGCTTTAGCAATTCACGGTCTTTTGTTGCCCCATATGAATTTTAGGATTCTTTGTTCAATTTCTGTAAAGAATGTCCTTGGGATTCTGTTTGGGATAGCTTTGAATCTGTAGATTGCTTTAGGTAGTATGGACATTTTAACTATGTTTATTCTTCCAATCCATGTGCATGGAATGTCTTTCCATCTCTTTATGTCGTCGTCAATTTCTTTCAAGAAAGTCTTGTAGTTTTCATTGTATAAATCCTTCACTTCCTTGGTTAAATTTATCCCAAGGTATTTTATTCTTTTCGTTGCGATTGTGAATGGGATTGAGTTCTTGAGTTCTTTTTCTGTTAGTTCATTGTTAGTGTATAGAAATGCTACTGATTTACGTATGTTGATTTTATACCCTGCTACTTTGCTGTAGTTGTTGATTCTTCATGGTATCTTTTGATAAATAAAAGCTCTTAATTTTAACATAATCCAATTTATAATGTTTTTCCCTATGGGTAGTGCTTTTCGTGTTCTTTTAAAGAAAATCTTTGCACAGCCTATGCTCATGAAGATATTTTCCTGTTCTTTTTTCCTAAAATTTTATTTTTTACTCTTTTTATCTAGATCCGTAGTTCATCTAGCATGAGAAATAATTTTTAAATATAGTACGGGGTAGAGGGCATAATTTATTTATTTTCCCCCTATGAATAACCAGTTGACCCATCATCATTCATTAAAAGGAACATCCCTTCCCTCACTGCACTAAGTTGATACCTCTGTTACATTTCAGATCTACGTTTGTGAGTCTTTTTCTAGGCCATCTATTCTGTTCCACTGTTCTCTTTATCTATCCTTGTACCAGTTTACACTCTCTTAATTATTTAGTTTATAATTTTTTTATATCTGGTAATGTCAGTCTTCCAGACTTGTTCTTCAAGATTATCCAAGCTTTTCTTGGCCCCTTTGCATTTCTACATAAATTCTAGAATCAGCTTGTTTATTGTCACCCTCCTAAAAAATGTTTTTAATCCTTACTAGAATTTTTTCTCTCTCTCTCCAAAGCCCAAATACATAGTTGTATATCCTAGTTGTAGGTCATTCTAGTTCTTTTTGGTGGGATTCCGCCACAGCATAGCTTGATGAGCGGTGGTTAGGTCCATGCCCAGGATACAAACAGGTGAACCCTGGGCCACCAAAGCAGAGCACACAAACCTAACCACTTGGCCACAGGGCTGGCCCCCTTACTAGAATTTTTATTCAGATTATATTGAGTTTGCAATCAACTCGGAGAGAATCTTTACATCTTTACATTATTATGTCTTCCAGTCTATGGAGTATTTCCCTCTGTTAATTTAGGTGGTCTTTAATTTTTCTCCAAATATTTGTTGTTTTCAGTGTAATGGTCTTGTAAATATATCTTTTATAAGATTCCTAGTTATTTGTTTTTTGATGCTATCCATTTTTAAATGACATCCTTTTATATTTCAGTTTCTATTTTTTACTGGTATAGATTTTTTTTATAATGACTTTGTTTTCACTTATTAAGTGTAGTAATGTATCTGCTGATTCTTTTGGATTTTCTATGTATATAATATCATCTGTGAATAATGACAGTTTCATTTCTTCTTTTCCAGTCTTTCTACTTATATTTTTTCTTTTCTTACTGAACTAACTAGCACAGTAAAGCATGTTGAATACAAATACAATTGAAATGGTTATAGTGAGCATCTTTGTCTCATTTCCCATCTCAAGTGAAAACTTTCAATATTTCATCAAAACGGGTAATGTTTGCTATAGACTCTTTGTCAATATTCTTTATCACATTAAGGAAGTTTCCTTTATTAAAAGTTTGCTAAGAGTTTTGTTATTAAGACTTTTTTTAGTCATGAAAGGATGTTGTTTTATCAGATAACTTTTCTGCATCTATTAAGATTACTATATGATTTTCTCCCCCTTTTTCTTTTAATATGTGAATTACAACTTGATTTTTGGAATGGTAAACCACATTTGCATTCTTGGAATAATCTCAATATCATCACGATACTATTTTAATATATTATTGGGTTTAGTCTGATGATATTTTGTTTCAGATTTTTGTAGTGTTGTTCATGAGAGAGCTTGTCTTGTGATTTTCCTTTCTCGTAACATCCTTGTTAGTTTGGGTAGGAGCATTATGATGGCCTTATAAAGTGAATTAGAATGTGCCTTTTTCTGTTCTGGAAGAGTATTATAAGATTGATGTTATTTTTATGTAAATTTTGAAAGAGCTTACTTATCAAAATATCTGCGTCTAGAGAATACTTTGTGGGATGGTTTTTCATTACAGATTCAACTTCTTTAATTGAATAGCAATGTTCAGTTTTTTCTATTTCTTTCTATGCCAGTTTTGATAAGTTGTATTTTTCTAGAAATTTGTCTATTTCATGTAAAAATTCAAGTTTATTAGCATAAATTATTCATAATATTCTCTCATTTTCCTCATTGCTGTAGCATCTATAGTAATATTCCTTTTTAAATTCCTGACCCTGGAATTAAATTTGTGCTTTTTCTCTTTTCCTGGATTACTCTTCCTAGAGGTTTATTTTAGTTTGGATTTTCAAAAAAATAGATGCCAAGATGAAGTTAGACATTCACTAGATTTACTGACAGAAATACCTGTGAGGGAAAATAGAATGGGAATCAGAGGAGGCAGGGAGACCTGTCAAATTGTGTTGCTGGTCTGACCCCTATGTTGGAGAGAGGGAAAGACGGAAGACTGGACTGGAAGAGGCTTAGATTACAATATAGTTAAGTTTTGACGAGGCCAGTGGGGAGTTCTCAAGCCAAAGTGGCCGAAAGGAGTCCCACATCTCTCAAGAATAGGTCTCCATAGTGTTCCTGCTGTGCTCGGTCCCAGGTTCATGGAAAGCGTGGCCTCAGCATGAATACCAGTGGTTGATTCAGAGCACAGCTGGGGCCATCAGTCACTTAGGCTCCACATGACAGATCTGAGGCACGTTTTATGGCCACATAGGTTTATAATTTTATTAGTCTTCTAAAGAACCAACTCTGCCTTTGTTGCTTTCCTGCATTTTGTGTTTTTTATTTTTTAAATTTCTGGTATTACTGTTGTCTTTCTTCTATTTTCTATATGTTTAATTTGCAAATTTTGGGATTTTTTTTTCATTATTTTCAGTTCAAAATATTTTCTAATTCCTGTTGTGATTTCAGCTTTAATCCATAAGTTATTTAGAAAGTTTTGCTTAATTCACCAATATGTGGAGATTTTCTAATTATCTTTTGTTTATGATTTTGGGTTTAATTCTATTGTGGTCACATATGCTGAATGATTTTAGTTCTTCAAAATTTGTTGAAATTATGTGTTATTGTCCACCATATTATCAATTTTATACATGTTCTTTGTGCATTTGAAAAGAATGTATATGCTGACAGTCTTAAATATGGTCTTTGTATATGCAGTTAGGTTAAGTTTGTTGTCCAGATCGTTTATACTCTTGTTTAGTTTTATCTGCTTGTTTTATAGGTTATTGAGAGAGGTTTATTGAAGTCTCCTACTATGATTTGAAATTGTATATTTTTACTTTTGGTTCTGTCAAATTTTGCTTCAAGTATTTTGAAGCTATCTGACAAGTATGTTATAAATTTAGAATTCTTTTTTTTTTTTTAAGATTTTATTTTTCCTTTTTCTCTAAAAGCCCCCTGGTACATAGTTGTGTATTTTTAGTTGTGGGTCCTTCTAGTTGTGGCATGTGGGACACCGCCTCAGCACGGCTTGATGAGTGGTGCCGTGTCTGCACCCAGGATTTGAACTGGTGAAACCCTGGGCTGCTAAGCAGAGCACACAACTTTAACCACTTGGCCATGGGGCCGGCCCCCTAGAATTCTTATATTTCCTGATAGATTGAACCTTTTATCATTTTGAAATATCCTTCTTTACCTCTAGTGATGCTTCTTGCCTCAATATCTGTTCTATCTATTATTAGTATAACTATGCCAGCTTCCTGTTGGTTAGTGTTGGCGTGGTAGACCTTTTTCCATCCCTTTACTTTCAGCCTTTCTATGTTCTTAAATTTAAGATTTTTTTTTTGTAATTGGCATATAGTTTTTGTTGTTTGTTAATTCATTCTGACAATCTTTATCTTTTAATTGGAGTCCAATTATATGTAATATAATTGGGTTAATATATTACCTCTTACTCTTTTTGTTCTATTTGTCCCACTTGTTTATCTTCTTTTTTCTCTACTTTCCTGCTTCTTTTGGATTGTTCCAATATTTTTTATTCTCATTTCTTTGTCTATTAGCTTATCAGTTGTATATCCTTTTAATGTTTGCCCTAAAGGTTACAGGATGTATCCTTGACATATTTAAGTCAAATGTAAATTGTAACTTCTGCCATTTCTCATACAGTGGTAGGATTTTAGAATATTTTAATTCAATTTGAGCCTCCCAACCTTTTTTATTATTGTTGTCAGTCATCTTAATTTACATATATTTTAATGCATTGTATTAACAAAATATTATTTTATGCAGTTAAATTTACTGTTACCATTGTTTTTCTTTTGTTCCTGCATTTCCATGGTTTCATCTGAATAACTATGAATTATTTTATAATTTTTCTTTTGCCTAAATAGCTTCCATTAGTACTTCACTGAGTGAATTCTCTTGGTTTTTGTTTGCTTGAAAATGTTTTTATTTTCCCTTTCAATGAGTATAGAGCACTACATTGGGAGTTACATTCTTTGAGCTCTTTAAAGATGACTTTCCAGTGGGATTTATTCCAGGGATGCAGGGGTGCTTCAACATCTGCAGATCAATCAACATGATACACCACATTAACAAAATGAAGAATAAAAATCACATGTCATCTCAATAGATGCATAGAAAGAATTTGACAAGATATAGCATCCATTTATGATAAAAACCCTGAATAAAATGGGTATAGAAGGAAAGTACCTCAACATAATAAACGTCATATATGACAAATCCACACCTAATATCATTCTCGATGGAGAAAAACTCAAAGCTGTCTCTCTAAGAACAGGAACCAGACAAGGATGCCCACTTTCACCACTCTAATTTAGCATGGTATTGGAAGTCCTAACCAGAGCAATCAGTCAGGAAAAGGAAATAAAAGGGATCCAGATTGGAAAAGAGGAAGTGAAACTGTCACTGTTTGCAGATGACATGATTTTATATATAGAAAACCCTAAAGAATCCACCGAAACCTTTCAGAAATAATAAATGAATATAGTAAAGTTGTAGGATACAAAATCAACATACAAAAATCAGTTCAGTTTCTATACACTAACAACGAAGTAGCAGAAAGAGAAATTAAGAGTACAATCCTATTTACATTTGCAACAAAACGAATAAAATATCTAGGAATAAATTTAACCAAAGAGGTGGAAGACCTGTGCACTGAAAACTACAAAAGATTGTCAAAAGCAGTAGAAGAAGGCACAAAGAAATGAAAAGATATTCTGTGCGCTTGGATTGGAAGAATTAACATAGTTAAAATTTCCATACTCCCTAAAGCAAACTACAGATTTGATGCAATTCCTCTCAAAGTTCCAAGCACATTTTTCACAGAAATAAAATAAGAAATCCTAAAGTTTATATGGAACAACTAAAGACCCTGAATAGCCAAAGCAATCCTGAGAAAAAAGAACAAAGCTGGAGGTATCATACTCCCTGGTCTCAAAATATACTACAAAGCTATAGTAATCAAAACAGCATTGTACTGGCACAGAAACAGGCAGACAGATCAATGGAACAGAATCGAGAGCCCAGAAATAAACCCACACATTTGTGGACAGCTAATTTTCAACAAGGGAGCCAAGAACATACAATGGAGAAAGCAAAGTCTCTTCAAGAAATGGTCTTGGGAAAACTAGACAACCACATGCAAAAGAATGAAAGTGGACCATTATCTTACGCCATACACAAAAAATTAACTCAAAATTAATTAAAGACTTGAATGTAAGACCTGAAACTGTGAAACTTCTGGAAGAAAACATAGGCTATACGCTCTTCGACATCCATCTTAGCAGCTTTTTTTCAAGTACCATGTCTGTCCAGGCAAGGGAAACAATGGAAAAAAATAAACAAATGGGACTACATCCAACTAAAAAGCTTCTGCAAAGCAAAGCAAACCATCAACAAAATGAAAAGACAATGTAACAATTGGGAGAAGATATTTGAAAACCATATATCTGATAAGAGGTTAATATCCAAAATATATAAAGAAGCCATATATCTCAACAACAAAAACCTAACAACATGATGTAACATGTTGCCAATTAAAAAATGGGCAAACGATCTGAACAGACATTTCTCCAAAGAAGATATACAGATGGCCAACAGGGACATGAAAAGATGTTCAACATCACTAATTATCAGGGGAATGCAAATCAAAACTACAATGAGATATCACCTCACACCTATCAGAATGGCCATAAATAACAAGACAAGAAATAATAAGTGTTGGAGAAGATGTGGAGACAAGGGAACCCTCATGCACTGCTGGTGGGAGTACAAACTGGTGCAGCCACTATGGAAAACAGTATGGAGATTCCTCAAAAAATTAAGAATAGAACTACCATACGATCCAGCTATTCCACTGCTGAGTATCTATCCAAAGAACGTGAAACATGAATGTGTAAACATACATGCACCCCTATGTTCATTGCAGCATTATTCACGATAGCCAAGACTTGGAAGCAACCTAGCTGCCCATCGGGATATGAATGGATAAAGATGTGGTATACGTACACAATGGACGACTACTCAGCCATAAAAAAGGATGAAATCTGGCCATTTGTGACAACATGGATGGACCTTGAGGGTATTATGCTAAGTGAAATAAGTCAGAGGGAGAAAGTCAAATACCACATGATCTCACTCATAAATAGAAGATAAAAACAACAACAAACAAACATATAGCAACAGAGATTGGTTTGATGGTTACCAGAGGGGAAGGGGGGAGGCAGGAGGTTGAAAGGGGTCATTAGGCACATGTGTGTGGTGATGGATTATAATTAGTCCTTGGGTGATGAACATGATATGATCTACACAGAAATTGAAATCTAATGATGTGCACCTGAAATTTACACAATGTTATAAACCACTGTTACCACAATTTAAAAAAAGATGACTTTCCCTTATCTTTTGGATTCTCTTATTTTTGTTGAGAAATCAGCTATTCATCTTATTCTTGCTCCTTTGAATATAGTATTTCCACTTTCTTTGGCTCCTTTTTAAGTTTTTCTTTGGTTTTAACTTTCTCCTTGTTTCTGGTTTTCCTTGTATTTATCCTGCTGGGGTTTTTAGTGCTTCTGAACCTAAGGCTGATGACTCTTACCAGTTTTGGAAAATTCTCAGCTATTATCTCTCTAGATACTGCATCCCTCTCTTTCCAATTGGGACACCAATTACATATATCTTAGGTCCTCTTATTGTATCTCATATGTCTTTCATGCTCTTTTTTGTATTTTTCATCCTTTGTCCTCAAACTTCAGTCTGTATATTTTGTGCTGACCTGGCCTTTAGTTCACTAATCCTTTTTCTTCTACTTTGTCCAATCTGCATTTCAACACATCTATTGAGTTCTTTCAGTAATCACATATTTTATTTTCTAAATTATTTGATTATTTTTTTATTATTCCCAGTTCTATAGTTTAATCCTCTACCTTGTCATGTATTTTTTTGAACATGTTAATCACAGTAATAATAAATTTCTTGTCCAAAAACTGTATCTTAGTCATCTGTGGGTCTTTTTCTTTTGTCTTCTTTTCTTTTTGGCTTATTTCTCGATTTACCTGATAATTTTTCGTTAAATGATAAACATTGTCCATAATAAATTATAGCATTTCTGTTGGTGATACTGTCTTCCTGTAGAAGGGAGCTAGAGTAAAGATAGATG
The DNA here is from genome assembly GCF_041296235.1 of Equus asinus. NCBI lineage: Eukaryota > Metazoa > Chordata > Mammalia > Perissodactyla > Equidae > Equus > Equus asinus. The sequence goes on from NC_091791.1 coordinate 62,892,639, forward strand.
AAGGACGAAGCCAACTCAAGGTTGGGTTGCAGTTTTTGTAAGACTCGATCTACTTCTAATTTGCCCCCTCTTCTCTGCTACAGCTCTCCTGAAATCTCAGCTGAAATCCTAGGGTGTTTACTAGGGTCCCTCCTCCTTGGTGAGTTCTGTTTGGCACTATACAACTGCCAAAAACAATACTCCGCCTTTTAGAGGTCTTCTGCTTAGTGTCTTGGCCTCTTGTCCTCCTACCTTACAAATTTTACAAATACCTCAAAGGAGAAACCCCTGAGTGTCAGACTTAATCTGCTGTGTTCCTCTTCTCTTTAGCACTGTGACATCTCCGTTCTGACTGCCTTCACAGCCCCAAACTCCAATTTTTGTCTTACCAGCCCTAAAGATTGACAAAAGCTCTGTTGGCTTCTCCGCCTCTAATTAATATGCTATTGCCTAAATTCCCAGCCTCTCACCCAGCACCAAGAATTTGCAAATACCCTGAGGGAAAATCCACTTTTAGAATGTCAGCCTAGGTTTTTAGAGCTCTCTTCTCTCAGAGATCTTGTCCCATCAAATCTTGGCTACCTTGGTAACTCTCTCATACCTTCATTTTTTTTTTAATTTTTTTATTTTTGCAGCTTTTCCAGCTGATTATGGTGTAGGAGTTGGTTTGTTACAAGCTGTGGCATTAGAGCCTAAATTAAAGTCCCTAGTCAATATTTTTTATTATAAAATAGAAACATATATTGGGGCTGGCCCCGTGGCCGAGTGGTTAAGTTCGCGCGCTCCGCTGCAGGCGGCCCAGTGTTTCATCAGTTCGAATCCTGGGCGCGGACATGGCACTGCTCATCAGACCACGCTGAGGCAGCGTCCCACATGCCACAACTAGAAGAACCCACAACAAAGAATACACAGCTATGTACCGGGGGGCTTTGGGGAGAAAAAGGAAAAAATAAAATCTTTAAAAAAAAAAAGAAAGAAAGAAACATATATGGCCCAAAAAAGTTAAGTGGGCTCGTCTAGTTGTTATATAAGGTTCTTAGCTGGGTTAACCCTCCTTCACCCACTTTGAAAACTCCTGGATTAGGTAATTTACCCAAGATCCCAAAATTAGAGACAAAACAGCTGGATTAGAACCCAGCCTCTTGAATCCCAGTCTAATCTAATCTGTTCTCTGCTACATTCTCATTTATTTATAGCAGTGGTTCTCAACCAGGAGCAGTTTTTCTCACTTTGGTTGTCACAACTAAGTGAGCAGTGGAGGGTGGGAGAATTCCACTAGCATCTAGTGGATAGACGCCAGAGATGACATTACACATTCTATAATGCACAGGACAGCCACCTGCCACAAAGAATTATCTGGCCTAAAATATCAATAGTGCCAAAGTTGGAAAAGATTTTGCTTACAGTATACCTTAGAATATATATTTATAGGATCACTATCTCTTTCCTAGTTACACTTAAGCGTAAGATCAATACCAATAGACATTAGCAAGATAAATCTTGTAGGAATACACCCAGAGGCCCCTTGACCCAAGAAAGTGTCCATATATGATGTAGTTCATACTTAGTTAAGTGTGTCTCTCAGAGCTTCTGCCAAATAATCTCCAATTCTAAGACTTCTCTTTAGTTAGAATTTGTTAGAGCTGGAAAACATTCTGATATTTAGGTGTGTATACATATCTTATAAATGTATTTTTTATATGTGAATGGATGTCTAGATGATAGCTACATTTATAGATATATATACACAGTATCTCAAATGATTCTTAGAGACTATATCTGTCTTATTTTAAAACTCCAAATAAGCAATTTCTATAATTGAAAACTCTTGAAAATAAAATACAATAGATATTTATGTAAGAGGTATATTACCAAATATTTTTCAGAGTAATTATTGTTTGTACCCAGTGAGTGATTCTTCTGAAATTCAATTAGATTCTAAAATTCATTTCTCAGAGCATTACAACTTGGCGACAAAATTTTATTTTGGCTGAAACACTGCTTGCAAGTTTTTGGCTCAAATAAAAATCTTTGGAGGTGTAGTGGAAATGTCTGATTCAGATAACTAAACAGCTAAAATTTCCCTCCATTTAAAGTGGTTGCACATTGAATATTAAAAACTGTGCTTAAATGAAGACTTAACTATCGTATTTGTTTTAAGCCTCAGCCAAGACAGTTCATCCTAATTAAGCTTCTTTAGAAGCTCACATCATTTTTGATTCATTGATTTTTAAAGTAGCCCAATAGAAGCCAGCATTCCTGAGGATTTACCCCTCTGTTTACTCTTGGCCCATAAAGTTTATTTAGCTTTTTCCTGCTTTTATTAATCTATTTTAAGTTATTACGTTTAGAGCTTTTCTGGTTTAATAAACAATCTAAAGTCTCAACAAAAGTCCTAATTTAACTTTTTTGTCAAATTAACAATTTTGCATTTAGCTGTCTATTCGATTTATCATAATAAATTTTACCTATACTCTTAAGTATTTCCGTATTTCTAGAACTCCACTCCCTCCCCACCTATAAAGAAGGGGAAATGTTTTAAAAATGCTTTGTGAATAGGCAACACATTCACATGGTTCAGAATTCAAAAAGTGTAATAATAGAGCTGTTCAGCTGTCTAGTACTTGTGAGAAAGTAAGCAGTTTTTCATTAGTAGGATAACCATAAAACTTATCATCAAAACCCAGACACTTTTGAAAGTGAAAGGGGTGCTTTTAAATATACTAGGACTATCCTGGACAAACCAATCCATTTGGTCATGCTAATCATTATAGCTGGTTAAACAAAGGTATTTGGTAAAGTGAATTCTTGCATTGGTTGAGGTTATGGACTGCGTTATTTCTAATATTTCTTCCAACTCAAAGATTCTTGATCATGTGCTAAGAATATGCCAGGTAATGTAGAACTTAAAGAAGTCTGAGAATCTCTAACCTCAAGCAGGACAAGTTGAAGAAGCAAGGCATCAATAAATAAAACAGTACAGTAACAGTACAAATGAATTCAAATCAGTATGGTCTTATTGAGTGCCTACTATGTATCAAGAATTGTGGTTATAAAGATAAATAACACAAAAACTCCTTTTCTTAAAATCTAGGAGAGACATAATCTCACTAATACAATATGAGAAGTGGTATACAACTTTTACGAACTAATTTTTACAGGAGAACAGAAGGAACAAGAAGTTGGGGAAAGTTTCACAAAGGAGGTAATGTTTGAACTAGGCTTTGAAGAATACTTATAATTTTGGCAAGTTGAGATTACAAAGGGATGTAAGTTAATGGGATAATAAGATCAAAAGGCAAAGAGGCCTTAAAGGGTATGATATATCTCAAAAAACATTAGATATTGGGGAGAGAGGTGTGGATACGCATGAAATGGTAAGTTGTGATAGGCCTTTGAATGCTATGCTGGGCAGTTCATGATTAAGTGCTTAAACTACATAAAAAGAAGGAAGAGATCATTTGGGCTGAGAAATATTTTGTGGTCAGTTTATCTTAATTCCATAAAAGAAACTACACATCTATTTGTTTATAAAGCCCTGTTTCAGGGGGATCAACAAATACTAAAGATGAAGATCTTTTTCTTTTTTTTTAATTAAATGTCAAAGGATAAAAGCTGCAATAATCCCTCTAAAATGTATTAGTGATGAACAATCCCATAGGGTTAGAGTGAGACAAATTTGATAGGGTTAGAAAAATTGTAGAGAAAAGAGGGCTAAATCTAAATCATAGTAAAAGCACTAGGGGAAATGCCTTAGAAAATTAATAATTGGCTTGGTTTAAAGATGATAAAGACTAATGTGAAAGGCTGATGAATTCAGTCATGGAGAAAGTTTATATTAAAGTGCTTTCTAAAAAAATTGCTGCTGGACTGGCTCATATAAAGCATTTTTCTTCCCTTAAAGAAAAAGAGTAAGTAACTCATTAATAGAATTTGCAGTTGATACAAAATTAGGAGATACTGTAGCTATTAATAAAATTAGAGAAATTTTGGTGATAAATACTGGAAGTTAGAAATTCAAAATAGTGTTTAAAATAAGCTATATTCACCTCACTTTTAAATACATATAGAAACAGCAGGTAACATTAGCGAAATTATCTCCATTTCCAGGAGATTATTCCTGGTTGAGGGGTTAAGAACTAAATGGTAGAGCCACTTAAAATTTAGAGCAGTAGGAATATGTATTCACTAAAGAGTTTACATTTATAAAATATACAATGTGATTATAATCTGTGAGTCAAAGTGGATTTTTTTAGGCATATTCAGATAAATCTTTGTGACTATTTTCTATAGAATACTTTTCCTTCTATGACTCTCATTTTAATGAAGGAACTATTATTAAATTGTCTTTTTCCCTTTAGATGTTGTTTAAAAGTCTAAATGGTATCTAGGTCTTAAGGAAGATTGGATGAGGAACAGTGTGTAGAGGCCTAGACAAAAGGGTTTAGCTCTTTGCAACAATTATATGGATCCCTAGCAAGGTTCGTATTTCTATCTGAACTGCTGGTTAATCTGAATATGCCCATGAGTCCTAGAAAGTAAACCATGGCCTTGACTTTCTGTGTCTTGCACTAGGACTTACCATTTTATTTCTACCATAAATTAGCAATTGTAACATGATTACTGTGAAAGATCAACAGTGCTATTTGTTATGATAAAATAAACAGTAGTTTGGGGGCTGGCCCCGTGGCCAAGTGGTTGAGTTCGCGCGCTCCGCTGCAGGCGGCCCAGTGTTTCATTGGTTCGAATCCTGGGCGCGGACATGGCACTGCTCATCAAACCACGCTGAGGCAGCGTCCCACATGCCACAACTAGAAGGACCCACAACAAAGAATATACAACTATGTACCGGGGGGCTTTGGGGTGAAAAAGGAAAAAATAAAATCTTTAAAAAATAAATAAATAAATAAACAGTAGTTTGTCAGTCAGATATTCTGGGATCTTTTAAAACATTTAGATCTTAGACCCTCATAGCAAATACAAGATTTAAGCTTTTTAGAGCCTTGGCTCTAACTACTTTGAGAATTTGACACAAAGGGTAATCAAAAAAGCCTTCTTTTGAAATGGCCTCAGGTTTATCAGTTTCTATCTTTACATTGCTAAGGGATTTCTATATTCACATTTGTTTTATTGAGTTTTTTGTAAGTACAAAGAACAGTTTTGAAAAGAGAAGTTTTTATTATATCTGCTTGTTGGTATGTCAGCATAAGAAGTGGGTCATAATATAAAGGTAATAAGGTTTCTTTGACACGTGCAAGAACTCAACCCAGCATGCCACTTATAAGCTTATCTATAAAATATAGAGGCATTTGTCACCATTGACAGTACTGAAGCTTAATCTGGGATCTGTGTGCAATTCAGCTTTCCATGTGTTACTATGTATTTGATGATCCCAGTTCAGCTTCAAAGCATAGCTAGCTTTTTCCTTCCTGTTCTTTTAAATTTTACCTAAGAGAAGAAAACAGAAATATTAAATAGTTACTCTTGGGGTGATAATTTTTTTCCAGATGAGTCATGCTAACCAACAAGATTCTGGGTGTTGACCTCATGTGCTGTTTCTATGTTCACAAGCCAAAGCTGTGATTAGTTAGATTTTAGTAAATTAAATTAATGGTCTGGGAAGGAGGCATAGTGATTCCGTTAAATAGGAAAGTCAGGAAAGCAGAGCTAGCAGGGCTGAAAAAAACTTAACCCAGGTGAAGCAATTGTTGAGATAAGATGTTCTGGATACAGGGGTTGATAAGAAATCTGACTTTGCATAAGTATAAGTACAGTCTCCACGGGAGTACAAAAGCCTCAGCAGTTCTATTATAAACACACCAAGATATTAAGTGAGCTAGGAGTGGTAGCAGAAAAACAGAAAAATCTCTTTCTCAGGAGGCAATCAGGGTCATTCAGAGAGATCTATTCTTATATAAAAGGAGCTGTATTGGTCTTCTAAATAGAAAGGTTGCCAGGAGCTGGCAAGCACTAAAATACCTAACAAACACCTTGGAGTTAGAGCAGGCTAGTTTTAAAAATTGGAGACTAGAATGTTAGGAAGGATAATCACTCAGGGGTGAGGTTATAGAATCTAGACTGAAGCTCAGTGCAATTCCAAGGATTGGTTAGTACAGAAGACAGTTTATTAAGGTAGAACAAAAGCTTGGTGGTCACAGCTGGGCCATCGTAGCTTCCATCTGGATGTCTAAGGTAATTCCATGCGCTACTTTTTATACGTATTCTGCCTTTACTGGGACTGACTTAGAGTTGGTACCCACCTCTGCAAGTACAACCTGAACTGTAAAGACCTGGGAAAGACATAAGCAGGGCAAAATGAAGAAGGAGCTGACACCAGCAAAAGTATGACCTAAAATATCAGCAGACAAGGTATCCGAACGTGTCTATGACAGGAAGCAAGTTGCAACTCGTTTAACTACCTCAAGGCTAAATTGAATCACTTGCTGTGTGTAACATACTGTGCTGGGGTAATATTGGAAACAAAGGTATATGGCCCTTACTTCAAAGAGTTTATGCTTAAATAAGTCAGGTGAGGTATATATTAGAAGACAGTATATAGAGAAGATTATGTGAATTTTACCAAAACAATGTACTATAGAAATAATGCAAGTCTGAGTTGACTTTACACTAGTGATCAGGGGAACAATGTATTTTAAAAGTGACATGTAAACTGATTTGTGGAATATAAGTGAGATTTTGATGCAATAAGAACTAGAAGTGACCTTAGAGATCATCTGGTACCTCTTGGAAATTTGAAAAATAGTTGAAACCCACTACTGGTGGGAGGAATTTTGTACAGCTTTTTCCTGGGTGATAGCTTGAGAATACATATCCGAAGCCTTAAAATTTGCATATCCTTTGACTCTGTAACATTACTTATAGGAATTAATCCTATGGAATAATCTAGCATATGCCCAAAGGTTTACATACAAGAATGTTCATAACAGCACTGGTGTTAAATTTTTTATTTTTTTAACTTCTCATTTTGCAGCAATGAGGTTGCAAAAGTAGTAGAATTTTCCATCTATGCTTCACTCAGTTTTCCTAAACATTAGCATTTTATATAACCACAGTACAATTATAAAATCCAGGAAATTAATATGCATCTGATACTATTAATAAAGCTACAGCCCTTATTCAGATGTTGCCAATTATCCCACTAGTCTTTTTCTGGTCTAGGTTACAAACCAGGATCCCACATTGCGTTAGTAGTGAGTCAGTTCTTATTCTCTCACAGTTTGGCATAGTTCTTCAGTCTTTCCTTTGTCTTTCGTAACTGACACTTTTGAAGAGTACTGCCCAGTTGTTTTATAAAATGTCTCTCAATTTGGGTATGACTAATGGGTTTCCTCATGATTAAATTCAGATTATGCGTTTTAGGCAAGAATACCACAGAAATGATATTATGCTTGGTGCATCATATCAAGAGGTATATGATATCAGTTTGCCTCATTAGTGGTGATGTTAACTTTGATCACTTGGTTAAGCTGGTGCCTCTCACATTTCTCTATTGCAAAGTTAGTGTTTTTCCCTTAATAAATATTTTGTGGGGGAAATAGTTTGAAATTGTGTCTTTAATTTTTTTTTTTTTGGCTCTCATCATACTTTTTTAACTTCTAATTTTAACATACATTGATTAATCAGTAATATTTATTACTGTGATATTAGCCAAATAATGATTTTCTGTTTTTATTATTCCTCTACATTTATTAATTGGAATTCTATATCACGAAGAGCTTTCTTTTCTCCCCATTTATTTGTTTATTTATTTACTTATTTATATCAGTATGGACTCACAGATTATTCTGTGGATTAAAATTCATTACTATTATTATTTGTTGCTCACCTTGTTCTAGAGTTGACCATTGGAAGGTGCCTTCAAGTTGGCCCTTGTGCCCTTTCAACATGCTCCCATCATTTTTTGACATCCTTATATTCTAGGACAAGATTCTCTAAGTTCATCTTGTACTTTCCCTGCTCCAGCCATGGAATCAACAATTTCTCCAAGAAGCCTTGGGTCCTTTTATTGGCACTAGCTGTTCTCATTGAAACTGGATTGTCTTTACTTCTTGGCCTCTCTGTGTATGGGATTAGAAAATATATGAATGTATACACATCTTTATCTATTTGTATATCTATCTGTGTATATATATTTTTAAAATATGAGTTCATACTGATTTTGTCTACTCCAATCCAACATCACAGAGTTCCCCCTACATCCTTGTTAAGTATAACTTACTTTATGGTAAATAGAAAGTTACCATGGTTGTACAGATACCATGGTATCTATTCACAAAGATATAGTCAGTGAAGTATCACTGCCCACTCATCCCTCCTTTCCCATTCCCATTCTTCCATCCTTTTCCCACCCACTTCTTGTAGGCTACTGGATCCTTTAGTTTATGATTTATCCTTCCTATATTTTATCTTTTTTTCTAACAGCTTTTTCGAGATATAATTCACATAGCATACAATTTACTCATTTAAAATGAATAATAATTCAGGTTTTTTTGGGAATATTCACAGGGTTGGGCACCATCACCACAGTAAATTTTAGAACCTTTTCGTCACCCCAAAAGAAGCTCTCTCCTCAATTCCCCCAACGTCTTCCAGCCCTTTGCAATCACTAATCTGTCTCTGTGCATATGCCTTATCTGGAAATTCCGTATAAATGTAATCTTACAATGTATGGTCTTTTGTATCAGGCTTCTTTCATTTAGTATAATGTTTTTAAGGTTCATCAATGTTACAGCATGTATCAGTACTTTATTTCTTTTCATTGCCATATAATATTCCATTGCATGGTATATTAGTTTCCTAGGGCTGCTGTAACAAATTACCACAAACTGAGTGTCTTAAAACAACAGATACAGGGGCCAGCCCCATGGTGTAGTGGTTAAGTTGGGCACATTCTGCTTTGGCAGCCCAGGTTCACAGGTTCGGATCCCAGGTGCAGACCCACACTACTCATCAGCCACGCTGTGGCAGCAACCCACATATAGAGGAAGATTGGCACAGATGTTAGCTCAGGGCTGATCATCCTCAAGCAAAAAATGAGGAAGATTGGCAACAGATGTTAGCTCAGTGGTAATCTTCCTCAGCTTAACACAAAGCATACCAAAAAAAACATATTCTCTCACAGTTCTAGAAGCTAGAAGTCTCCAGATAGCATATATTACATTATTACTCTATAAAGATAGCAGAAAGACCATATTCTTTCTGAAAACTATAGTAAAGAATCCTTCTTTGCGTCTTTCTAGCTTCTAGTGGCTCCTAGCAACCAATCCTTGACATTCCTTGGCTTATAGCTCTGTCATTTCAATCTCTGCCTCTGTCTTCACGTGGTCTTCTTCCCTGTTTGTATCTCTTTGTGTGCTCACCTCTTATTAGAAGGACTCTCTTAACTAATTACATCTGCAAAGACCTTGTTTCCAAGTAAGGTTACATTCTAAGGTTCCAGAATGAATTCTGGGGGTTCTCGGGGGACACTCAACCCACTCTATAAGAATAGGCCACATTTTATTTATCCATTCATTAATTGATAGACATTTCAGTCCCTCTTTTCTTTATGCCCAAATGAGCAGATACATGAGTATTTTCTTATTTCCCCTTTTTATTTGAAAGGTGGCACACTGTTTATGTTCTTTTGTACTTTGCTTTTTTCACTTTGTAATATACCATAGAAATCTCTCTGTACTACTTCACATAGCTCTTATTCGTTCTAGTCTAAATGTTCAACCATAGATAATTTATTAATATATCTATAAGGTGGAAGTTGATTTAGTCATAAAAGTTTTTTTATTAACATAGGAAGATAAACACAATGTATTTATGTGTGTTTTCTATAAATTTGTAAATAAATTTGTGTTTTCAATGTGTCGTATGTTCACACAGTATGAAGTTCTCCTTCCTAATCTTGTTCCCTGTCTATTCCGTTTCCTTTCCCAGAGGCAACCAGTGCTTCTATTGGAAGTCAGCTATTCATACTGTTCCACACCTTGCTTTCTCACTTAATATATCTTGGAGATTCTTCCATATTTTAATGGCTACATAATATTCCATTTTATTGGTATACCATAGTTTATTTTACTAATCCTCTTCAGATATACATCTTGGTTATAAAAAATATAGCAGTACTATTTGTAATGACCAAAATAATTAGAAATAATTCAAATGTCCATAAACAGTAAAATGGAATATTAAATTAATACAGTGAAAGACATAATGAAAAGAGAATGGGTGAATTACCACTGCAGTCAACAATATAAGTGACTATAACAAACATAATGTTGAGCAAAGTCGTACCCAAAAGAGTGAATCCTGACTACCAATACTAAGAATTATAACTCTGGACAAAATTCTATAAAAGCAACTACCTGGAAACACTAGAGAACAATGAAAATCAGGCAGAAACTGAAAGAGAGTCTATACCTGAAAGAGAATGGGAATGGTCTTGAGCAAGTTTCCTATTTTTGTGGCCTTTTTCTCTATGGCAGGCCCAAGTTGGCGCCAAGTGGCGTGCGTAAAACAATAGAAAACATACAGTCTTACTGACTTGAAGAGCAGACAAACAGTTTGGGGTGACCAAATCAGGCAGAAAGTGAGCAAAGTAATTTCAGAAAGGAGAGAATCATAGAAAGATAGCCCTAATTTCCGCATAAAGACCCTTCTAAAATATCTGGATGACCCAGGAATTACATATATGCAGGATAGCTTTCTAGCAGCCCAGCTAAGTCTAAAATAACTGAATGGAGATTTCTGTTGTTGCCCTTTGCTGGGGCACACAGTTTAGAATTTGAATCTAGCCAAGTTTAATGCCTACTTTGAAAAAAAAATCAATTAATCCTCTTCATAGAAATGTAATTGACTGGTCTCTACAACAGAGGTCAGTAAACTTTTTCTTAAAGGTCCAGAGATTAAATATTTTAGACTTGCAGGCCATATGATATCTGTTACAACTACTCAACTATGCCATTGTAATGCAAAAGTATCCATAGACAATATGTAAATAAATGGGCATGGCTGCATTCCACTAACACTTTATTTACAAAAACAGGTGACCAGCTCACTGGCTATAGTTTGCTGACCCTTGCTCTACAACATCTCTTTCACAATATTGGGGATACAGTCTAAAATTACAAGGCATGCAAAGAAATATGCATAATGAAGAACAAAAGCAATCAATGAAGACCAACTCTGAAATGACCCTGATGTCAGAATTAACAAACAAGAATTTTAAAGAAATTATTTTAACTATAAGATGCAAAGGAAAATTTGCTCATATGAATGAACAATTAGAATATCTCAGCAGAGAAACAGAAACTTTAAAAAATGAAAATTCTAGAACTAAAAAATGTAATTTTTTTGTTTCAAAATTTTATTTTCTTTGAATTTATATTAAACCTTTAATCAAATATGAAAATCACTATTTTTCTTTGATTTAATGTTACAAAGTACTTGTCTCCACATATAGGAATTGCAGACATAATTGTACTTTCATCTAGGTTTTAATCTTTGGCTCCATCCTTATTTTTATTCCTATATCTATCTATCCAGGAACAAAGAAAATGCAAAATATAATGCAACATCAGAACTAAAAAGGAAAACAAATGCATATTTACAGCTGAAAGTATCCTATAGAGCTGCTAGGGTTGGATAAAATTTCTGCCTCTGAACCTTCTAGCAAGTCTAGTAAGAAAGAAAACACATTTTCTTTGCAAAGAGAATATTGTAAGTAAAAGATACTTATTTACTATATGACCTTGGGGAAACTAAGTAATCACCCTGTGCCTTCTGAAATAAAAAATTCACTAGATGCTCTTTCAGCAGTTAGAGATGACAGAAGAGCCAGTAAACTTGAATATAGATCTATAGAAATTATCAAGTCTGAGGAATGGAGAGAAAAAAAAATTTAAACAGAATGAACAGAACTTCTGTAACCTGTGGGACAGTATCAGAGGGCCTAACATATGTGTAATTGGAGTCCCAGAGAAAGAAAGAGAATGGGGCAGGAGAAGTATTTGATGAAATAATAATTGAAAGTTTCCCAATTCTGATCAAAGACATGAACTTCCAGATTTGGGAAGCTCAGTGAACCACAAACAGGATAAATTCAAAGAAAACCACAACTAAACATATTAAAATCAAACTACCAAAACCAAAAGAGAAAGAGAAAATATTGAAAGTTTCTGGAGCAAAATAGCACACTGTGTACAAGGGAAAAGTTGTATGAACAACTGCAGGTTTTTTCATCAGAAATAATGGAGGTCAAAAGAGAGTAGAACAACATCTTTAAAGCGCTAAAAAAAGAAATAACTACCAACGCAGAATTCTGCATCCAGCAAAATTTTCCTTCAAGGATGCAGGTGAAATAAAGACATTTTCATATAAACAAAAAAATACTTACTATGTGATTCTGTTCATAATAAAGTCACTGGAGATGAAAATCAAGTTGCCTTTGGAGGGAATTAATAATTGCAAGAAGGGAATGTTTCAACATAACAAACCATCCTATAAATTAGTAGCTTAAAACAATAGCAGTTTTGGGGCCAGCCTAGTGGCATAGAGGTTAAGTTTGCATGCTCTGCTACAGCAGCCCAGGGTTCATAGGTTGGGATCCTGGGCGCAGACCTAGCACCACTCGTCAAGCCATGCTATAGTGGCATCCCACATTAAATAGAGGAAGATTGGCAATACACTTTAGCTCAGGGCCAATCTTCCTCACACACACAAAATCAATAGCTGTTTTATTTTCTCACAGTTCTGCAATCAAGGCTAGGCTCAGCTTGGCAGTTCTGCCTGTCTTGACAGTGGTCACTTGTGTGGCTGCATTCAGCTAATGTGTTGGCTGCAGGCTGGACTCATTAGGGATAGCTAGAACCCTCTCTCTCTTTCCATTTAGTCTCAGAGTCAGTACTTCCAGGGTCACACTTCCAATCTATACACTATTCTATACATGTGTTATACCTCAATTTTAAACAATTGTGTTATACTCAGTATACCTCTGCTTTCAAAGAAAGGAGTGCGAACAATAGAGAACTTATTTTTTAAAGAATAATGTAGCAAAAATAGAGACTACAAAATGTTCCAGAAAATACAAGTACTTCTATATGACTAGTGTAGAGTTTTTTAAGGAAAATTAATAGATGATAAAACAAAAAGAAAGATACCTTAGGGGTAGATTGGGATAAAATTTGAATGCTTCACTAGAGATTTGGGTCTGATTTGAAAAGATGTGGGAAGTTATTAAAGGATTTTGAGAAGAGGAATAATGTGATCAAAACAGTAGTTTAGGAGATATAATTCCATGCTATTGTATAAAATCAATTGAAGGAGGGAGAAGTTATAATCAGGCAGACCCATATAGGAGCAACAATTTAGATATGCATCAATAAGGATTTGAATTAGAATGGTGGCAAGCTGTGGAAAAGAAGACAATAGAATTTATTCATCCCATATATAGGGATTGAGGGCCTACTATGTTCCAGGCACTGAGTAAGGTACTGTATATGTGGCGGTCTCTATATTAAAGGAACTCATAATATATAAAATAGAGATATAAAGAAATAATCACAATTCATTTTTATAAGAGTTATAATAGATGAATGTTTAAGCTTAAGGACCCAAGAAGAGGGAGTGACTAATTATATGGAGGAGTCTAAGAGGTGCTTTATAGAAGACAGAACGTTAGATGGGTGTTTGCAGTTGGCCGAGAAAAGAAGAACATTCTAGGCAGAAGAAACAGTATGTGCAGAGGCATAGACAAAGAAGAGTAGAACTTCGTGCATTGAGGGACATAGTTCAGTATGTCTACATGTGCAAGCCAAGTGTGGGTACAGGAAGCTAGAAAGATAAAGAAGGATCACATTACTCAAGGCAAAAGACATCATGAAGGAAGGTTTAATTGGGTTTAGTGACTGTGTAAGAGGACAAAAATGACCCTAAGATTTTGAATTTAAGTGACTAGAAGAATGATAATACAAATAAATGGAAATTCAGTATTAAGAATTATATAGCCTATAGATACTTTTCATCTGAGTATACATGGGATACCTAGGTCTTTTTTTATGTATATGTGAAGAATAGCACTAAATGAACGTATTTCATCAATAAAACTCTGAATATCAAATGCTCATCTTAGGTTCTGAAAGCCAGCCAACAACGTAGAGTTGATTATTGACTATTGGCACAGTTTTTTTCAAAATTACAAACTGTAAAAGAAGAAAAATCACCTGAGTGAATGTTTTTCTTAGAAGAAAAGAAAAATCTTTAAATGCATATGGAATAACTAAAGAAAAGACAGAATTGCTATGAATGTTCCAAAGGTTGGTTCTAAATAATCAAATTAATTCCTCTTTCATTTGTTTTAAAATACTGTTGTTTCAAGAACCACCAATTATCAGCTAATGCTGGAGGTCTATAATTATGTGTTAATACATGACAAGGCTGGCGGTCTCCACAGAAGACTGGCACTTAGCAAAATGCTTGAAGCTGCTGTTGGTCCAATGAATCGGTAGTTCAGAAACGTTCCTAGAAAGTAACCTCTGCTGTTCAAATTAAAGATCCATTTATGGAGACAAAACCCACTGAGTACAGGCAGTGTTACTTGAATTATTACAGAGAAATTGGTTAGAAATTCAAATCAGATTTTGATGCTGTGGATCCAGATGAGTGGTTGCCTGGGGACTGTGGGGCAGGAAGAGGTGGGAGCTTACTAAGAAGCATAAGGAAATTTTTAGAAGTGCTGGGTATGTTTATTATCTTGATTTTGGTGATGGTTTCATGGGTGTATACATATTCAAACCTATCAAATTATACACTTTAAATGCATCCAGCTTATTGTATGTCAATCATGCCTCAATAAAGCTATTAATAAAAGAAATGAGTTTAATCTTAGAATGGTCAGGTATAATATTTTACCTGCACCATTATCTGTATAAAAAAGAGTTAGCCATTGTGGCTGGCCCCGTGGCCGAGTGGTTAAGTTCGCGCGCTCCGCTGCAGGCAGCCCAGTTGTTTCGTTGGTTCCAATCCTGGGCGCGGACATGGCACTGCTCATCAAACCACGCTGAGGCAGCGTCCCACATGCCACAACTAGAAGGACCCACAACGAAGAATATACAACTATGTACCGGGGGGCTTTGGGGAGAAAAAGGAAAAAAAAAAAAAAGAGCCGTTTTAAAATATATATATACAACTTGAAGCAATCTGGGCTGCCTGAGTTATGATAAATGGAGTGATTCTTAGTGATTTAGTGACTTTTAACTAACATCTTAAAGTAATATACTTTATTAAGATATAGATTTGTATATGTGTGTTTGTGAATCTCTGCTGACTCTGGATGATTATTTTTCTTGAGAGCTGGTATCTGTGAACTGGATGGGAAACTGGCTTTTATGCAGCTTTTCGAGTATCAGTACCACATTACTGTGAATATTTTTTCCTTGTGAGAGATGCAGAAAGATCAATGTCTCAGGTGCCCCAGATTGTAATAAATACTTTTAATGAAACTTTTTTTTTACCCTTGTACACTTTTTTTTTTAAGATTGGCACCTGAGCTAACATCTGTTGCCAATCTTCCTTTTCTTTTCCTTTTTTTCTTTTTCTTCTTCTCCCCAAAGCCCCCCAGTACATAGTTGTATATTCTACAACTGTCCTTCTGGTTATGGTGTGTGAGACGCCACCTCAGCATGGTCTGACGAGCAGTGCCATGTCCACACCCAGGATCCGAACCGGCAAAATCCTAGGCCGCTGAAGCGGAGCACGTGAACTTAACCTCTTGGCCACAGGGCCAGCCCCGCTTTGTACACTTTTGCTTTTATTAATGAGCTTTTATTCTAGAATTGGACTATTAATGGCTTTCTGACAGTATTATCCTGCCTGTGGTTGAGACCAATGTGAACTCTAGTTATTCAAGATTAATTCCATAGGTAGAACCTAGATATGTTAGAAGACATAGGGACTATCATAAAGAAGTTCAGATTGGGATATGTGATACAGGAGAATCTTTTAAAAGAATTGCTATTTGATGCTTGGGGTGTGATCAATCAGATGCCCTTATACTATTGCTAGAGTATAAATAAGTGAAAGTATTCATATCCTTTTATACAGTAATTTCAGTTCTTAGTATTTAAATACTTAATCAAAAATATAGCAGCAACTACATGTGAAAATATTCATGTCATTTTTGTGTGTAATAGTGAAAAAGCAACCCTAATATTATGGGTAAAGTATGTTGTTTACTTGATGCTACCATTAAAAATAATGTAGCAATTTCAGGTGATCTATATGTATTCTGTTAGATTAAAAATAAACCAACACAATGGGTTCATTCATTTTGTGAAACTTAATTACTTAAAATTGAGGACTTTTCTGTAAGTATAAAAAAATCAGAATATAAAATTGCCTGCTATTACAATCAAAATAGCAAGAGTGATTATGTTGGGGGTAAGATGATAAATACTATGTGTTTCCGTATCTTATTTTTGTATTTTTAAAAAATTATCAGTTGTTTTTAAAAGAACATACTCCTTTTAATTAACTGTACAAATTTAGCTACCCTAAAGTAGCATAACCTACTAGTGGTTTCTTTACTACAGTGATGACTTAATTAACAAATCCTCTATGAACAAAATCTCTTTCCCCAAGACTGGCCTTGGTGCAGCAGGCATGGGGAAGGATCAGTTTTCCCTGAGCTAGATTGGTAGCAGCAGGAACTAATGAGGCAGGGCCTTGAAAGTGGCTTTCTCTCAAATCTAACTCCTCAGGGGTTGACTAGAACTGATGCTGAGGGCACCGCTCTACTCCTGGGACCTACACAGCCTAGTTACCCAGGTGTTGAAAAAGCAATTTCTTTGCCAAGACCATATGTGGCTTTTAAGAGACTCGACAGGATTCTTGCTTTTAGGCAGAGTATTCCTAGTGTGGAATGAGTAAGCTAGAAAATAGCAACGAAGGAATCCCATGTGCTAGGAAGCTTCCACTTGTCTTCTGTGTGCTCAATATACTGCTTTTTTGATTATCTGGGCTTCATTTCATTCAACTATAAAATGAAAAGACTAACTAGAATATCTCTAATGTATGTTTCAGTTCTAATGGACTATATATGTCTGGATTAGAAGTCAGCAAACTTTCTGTAAAGGGCCAAATACTAAAAAGTTTAAACTTTGCAGGATATGCAATCTCAGTTGCAACTGTTCATTGCCTCTGTGATATCACAGCAGCTATACGTGACCGTATATAAATGGGCATGGCTATGTTCCAATAAAACTGTATTTACAAAAGTAGGCAGCTTTGCTAGATAGGACGCACAGGCCATAGATGGGAAACCCTTGGTCTAGATATTAAGGTAACAGAAGTATCATTAAAAGAATCTTTGAAGGATAAGATATAAGCCTTATTTCAGAGAGACCATTCTCACAGACTTTTTACTTTTAAAAGTTAGTCAAATATTTCATTGTCAGGGTTTAGCATCATGAGGAAAAGGATAAAAATACTCTGTCCCCAAGCTATTGTAGTAAATTCTCTGCATTAGAGAAACCCTGTGCCTTCCCAATTAAGGAAGAAAATGGTGTCTACAACACTTGTGACAGGATTCATTTAAGTCTTAAAAACTCTGAGCCTGGTAGGAGAGAAATTCAATGGCCTGTTAATTTTGTTTCTGATAAAATAGGCTAAATCATGTCCTTCAGAGTAGAGTGTGGACTGCAGACCTTTGCGTATGTGTGTATGTGTGTGTGTGCTCGCACGCTCCAGAAAGGAGCAACTGCCATGCTAGGCAGGCTTCAGATCTCCGTCTATCTTGGATTGGGCTTATATCTCATTCTTAAATTACCAGGATTCTAATGTGGAAATCAGTCTGTTTTCACTTTGGAGACCTTTGTCAGTTCTGTCACGCCAGGCCTCAGTTAGTCTACTTTGTCTAATGCATTTATATCAAACTTTACTTCTGTTTGCTATAACAACAAAATAATCATAGGTTAGGGTAATTAATTCAGGCCTATTATTACATAAAGGGATCAGCACAGTGGCACTTTATCTGCCTAGAGAAGTCTAAAATATTTTTGTTGGCCATCTTGCTTTCATGTAAGCACTGTTTGGAATCTTTACTTTCTAAGCTGCATAGCACTAACTCCTTACTGGCTAATCCCACTAAACACAGCTGTGAGCACAACAGACCTGACATATTCTGGCCCTTACTACTTGTCCAGAGTGAGCAGATCGACCATCCCAGCATAGTGATGACTATAGCCCTTACTATAATGCAGCAGTTTTCAAAGTGTGGGCTCAGTGGAGGTCTCCAAGACTCTTTCAAAATGTCTCTTCCATAAAGTCAAAACTACTTTACAATAATAATAAGACAATTATTTGCCTTTTTGACTTTCACTTTCCAGAGAGTTTTCCAGAGGCTGCATTATGTGTGATATAGCAACAGATTGAATACTGAAGCAGATATGAAAATCCATGTCTTTTATCAAACCAGACATTAAAGAGATCAGCAAAAATGCCACTCTTTTCACTAATGTTTTTGTTTGGAATATATCATTTTTCATAAAAATATGTTAAAAGTATAATTATTAATAAATATTTTTTAAGTTCTCTGTTTTAATTTCTAATACAATAAATGTTGATAAATATAACTCACATAAACAAAAGCAATTTGGAGTCCTCCATTTTTAAGAGTATCACAAGGGTCCTTGGACCAAAAGTTTGAGAACTGCTACTCTAATGTAATACCCTTAATTTCAATGCTCTGATCTCATGGTTACTGATACCATCCTCAGCAATTTCCCATATATAAGATATCCACTGAAATTCCCCCAAATAGAGATAACAAATTTTAACAATTTAGTGATTATCCCTCCAGACATCATTCTACTGAGTGCTTGCATGCACACATTACATAATTTTATGTATATAGGATCATGCTATACTTTTCCAACCTTTTTCTCGTGAGATGCTTCAGTTTAATTTTTCTCCCTGTTAACTCTCTGAATTCTTATAAAATCCTAAGATCTCGTCAAGGGCATAGGGATGGTCTTATCTCATTCCCAACTCAAGAATCCTCTCTCAAACACTCACTACTTAGCAGATCTATTCATTTCAGTTTTATAAAGCCTAAATTGTTAGAAAGTTTTTCTTCCTTTTGAACGGACATTTTCCCTCTAATAACCTCTATCTATAGGTCCTAGTTCCACTTTCAAGAACTATGTAGAACACATCTTATCCATTTTCACTGTCCTTCATTCTGGATATTTTCTTCTGATCTGTCTTACAGTTCACTAATTCTTTTCTAAGCTGTGTCTAAGTTTGGTGAACTTAGCAACTGAATTCCTATTTTCAGTTTTTGTTTAAACCCACGAGTTCTTAGTTTCAATTTCCATTTTTTATATTTTATAGTCCTCTGCTGAATTCTCAATCTTGTTTTTAATCTTGATCAGTAAGCATAGTTATTTCAAAGTTTCTGTTTGATAAGTTCAATATCTGGAACCACTTTGGGCTACTTTGTGTTGTGCAGTTTCTGCTGGTTTTAATTTCTTGCTTGTCTCCTTATAGTGCTACTTATTTTTTATTGTGTGAGACATTATGTGTGGAAAATTTTTTGTAGAAATAATTTGATGCATAGGATGATTCATGTTTGCTTTTGGCAGGCTTGGGAATACCAGCACACTAGAGTCATCTTGATCTGAGTTTGGGAATTTAGATGATTGGAAGCTAAGCTACAGTCAATTGCCACGGCCTGTCGACTTCCTGTTCACCCTTAAGCCTAGGTGCAGCCCTTTGGGTTCCCGACCTAAGATGAGCAGGCTTTACCAGGGCCGTCTCTCTTGACAGGTTCTGGATTCCAGTTTTGTCTTCCTAGCAATATCAAACTCCAGACTCACCTCTCTGGGCTCCATTGTCCCTTATATCCTACTCTGGTAATTCTTTACTTTTTTGTCAAGCCTTCGATGCCTTCAAGCACATTTTTCAAAGATAAATTTATCCAGATGTTCTAAACGTTCTTGATGAGACAGTTGGTCTAAATTACCTGGTCTGCCATTATCAAAAGCCCCTAGAACCTACTTAAATTTATGTTAACATTCCTCTGTCCTTCTGGGTTGCTTAGGAAGCTGTTAGGTAGCAGGGATAACCCTGACTTCATAGGCCCATTTTTATCATCTGTACCACATTCATCCAGATGCTCTTTAAGATCACCTCTTGAATGTTTAGTCTGATATTACATTTTGGTTCAGACAAGTTTGAAGGCATGATAAAATTCAAATAAGCAGTTACTCTATAGCCTTCATCTCGTGATTGAATTCTGTTAGGATTAAAAATCACAGTGCTGCCCTTTTTCATATGTTTATTAACCAGGTTAGGCTAAGGCAGCAGTCTAACAGATAACCCACAAAATCTTAATGACTTTCAATAATAGATATTTATTTTTCTCTTACATTCTTATTCATTGGGTTAGCTGAGGTACTACTCTACGTTCTCTTCATTCTAGGACCAATGCTGAAGGGAAGCCCCAATCAGGAGCACACTAGTTGTAGTAGAGGGGGAAAGACATGATGAAAGAACTACACAGTAGTTCTTACAGCTCTTACATCACTTCCCCTCACATTTTGTTAGCTGAAGCAAGTCATATGGCCAAGTCTGCTGTTAATCAGATAGTAAATACAATAATGTGTTTCTTAATGACAGGGATATATTCTGAGAAATGCATCGTTAGTTGGTTTTGTCATTATGCGAACATTATAGTGTAGTTACTCAAACCTAGATGGTATAGCCTACTACACACCTAGACTATATGGTATTAATCTTATGAGATCAACATCACATATGGGTCAGTCATTGACCAAAATCTTGTTATGCACCATATGACCATACAGTCTTTATTAACAGATTATAGTTCTCCCACAGGGATGAACCCAGTAAGGAGGGGCAGTGAATACAATGTACCAGTGGCTCCATTTTACTTCACAAGTTTATATTCTGGTCTCCCTGAAATAACACTAATGCTGAGAATGAAAGATCTCATTGTAATTTAAGATTTATACCAACTAAAACAAAAATCAGAACAAACTATTGTTTAAACCTTGAATTAAGCTAAAGAGTTGGATTTTTTTTAAAAAATCGTTGTTACCCTTCTTTAAAACATTAATTCCATGTATTCATAGTTTCTTTCATCAAGCGTTTGTCTAAATTCCTTTATTCCATCTCTTATGCAACTAGTCAGATGGGAATTTGCTCTTTAGGGAGTTAAATCTTTAATATTAACCTCTAGGTATTACAGGACAGCCCAATTATATTTCCTGTTTTGTATTATACCTTCATTAGCACTA
The DNA here is from genome assembly GCF_041296235.1 of Equus asinus. NCBI lineage: Eukaryota > Metazoa > Chordata > Mammalia > Perissodactyla > Equidae > Equus > Equus asinus. The sequence continues at coordinate 62,913,944 of NC_091791.1, forward strand.
AATTTTCCTATTAGCTTTTCTAGGATTTTTATTTCAACAGTTTTTTTTAAACTTTAAATTATATTCTTCCCACTTATTTGCAATTCTTGTCTCTTCTCCTACTTCTTTAATTGTCTACCGACCAAGGGTATATTTACTATCTCTTATCCTTTCATTCATCATATATTCCCTTAAATTATAAACTCAGTGATTCCCGGTTCACGGCTATATTTATGGTATTTTTCTAGTTGTCCTATTACTGTTCAAATTGTTTTTGAAATGTATTAGGATTTTCTTCAGTGTTTGAGGTTCTCTAGTATGTCATTTTATTTTTATGCATCAGTGCAATTCCTGTATCCTTGTATGAGGTCTCTCATATGATCTTTATTTTATGAGCAAAGTACAATATTGAGCAACATTAAAGATTTTATTATTTCTTAATCTAAAACATGATATTTATTTAATAATGAGGTGGAAATATAGGTTTTCGTGAAAGGGAGAGAGGTGTTTCTCCAAATATAATTCCTGTGTCAAAAAGTTGCAAGTGCTACCACTGTTTTGTGACCTCTGAATGATGTCTGCTCTCTTTGTGCTAAATCTAATAGTAATTGGTCCCAAAGAAAATCGCAAAATTCCCTATTGTTAGCCTTAAAAATGCCCTGATGGTACCTTGTTTTATAGGATGAAAGCTTCAATAAGTGATGTCCCAACCTGAGTGGTTAATTTCGGAACATTGTCTAATACAGTCGTCAGTGACAACTGAACAAGAACTTTTAGGAGCAGTTGGCTGTCCAATAATGGCAAATCTCAAGGCTATGCAGTTTGTGGCAGTTCAGCCCAGCTCTTTTCTCTATTATCATATCAATTGAGTCAGTTCATAGTAGACAAAGCAAGGTTATGGGAACCACCTAGAGCATCATGCACCATTTAGCATCAATGCAGCATACGTGAACATCTGCAACTTCAGTCTTATTAACAGAGGATAGAATGGAAGGCAGTAAACAGCTTTCTTCATCATTTAATTGCAAGATAGTATTTCCTAATGTTTGCATTGTTTATCAACAGGAATTTTGTCAATAATTGTATAATTATGGTTGCCTAGATTACAGTACCCTTATGCATCTTGTCATTTATTACAAAGAGATCTGAATTTAATGTGAATTTGAGCACATGATTCAAGACTAATATAAGTCCCTTGAGGTGTGAGTTGCATAATACAGATATTTTGTGTAGTAGGAAAATGGCAGTTTATGATTCCTCAGTCACTTTGGGGATTAAGTTAACACAGAGAAAAGAGTGAAAGGCAGTGGAAAATGAGGAGAAGCCACTAGTTAGTTTCAAACGTAGACCCACTGAATGTGAAAGTAGGTTATGTTCTTTAGAATTAATCATCAGTAATTAGATGTTTGCTTTAGGCCAAAATTGGGCTGAATGGAAACAGGAGTATTAGGCTTAGGTCTTCCCCTTGGCCTCTATATTTAAAGGGAGAAAATGGCAGAAAACTACAAGAATAATGAGAAAAAAGCTATGGTGGCCAAAGTTAGAAATTCTAAATGTAGAGGAAAGGCTTGACATATCTGTTCAGCCTTCACCTCTCTTGCTTTCGAAGCCTGATAATGCCCCTGCTCCTGACTAGCAAAATTTTAGTGTTTACAGTTAGCATCCCAGTGCATTCTTTGGGCTCTGTGGCAACAGAGTTTCTTTTGGCACACAGTGCAAAATATCCAAGAAAAATGAAGGGCTCTCACAAGGTTGTAATCTATCATAACATTAATAAAAAAAAAAATACAAAAAAAAAGTTAGCATTTCCATTAGAATATTACAATTTATCTAATTTTACATATGGTCAGTCGGGAAAGCTGAGTTCTTATTAGACTGTCATAAAATAATATAGGCAGAAGGATGCAGGGAAATAGCAGAGGTATTTTCAAGTAATTAGTTGGAACTACAGACAGATCAAAAAGAAAGCAATTGTGCAAATGTCAGGCCATTCAAGGTTATTTCACCTTGAGGAGATAACGTCAGATCCCTGCTTTGGATATAAAGGAAGTTCTGACCGTCTTTCTGCCTATCCCCAAATCCTGTCTGAAGACCACTCCTGATCTGTAAAGTTTTTCCCTTGTCTACAGAAAAAAAGGAAAAACAACGACAATATTTACACATATTTTACACAATATATTTACTCAAAAATAGTTCTTTAATCTGATATTTACCCTTCCTACTTTTTTAGTATAGAAATAGCCTTTCTTGTATGAAAATATGGTGATGGTAGATAACAGGTTTTGTTTTTTATCTTACTTGGATAAATAAACAGTTACTTCATTTTGTTTTCCTTATTACAAATATATGTATATACATAAATCTGTATACGCAAATATGTGAAATCCACTACTTTGTTTTATTTGATTGTGGATCCAAAATCTGGTTTCAACCTCGGGTTCCTCAAATAAAACTTCTGCATTTCAAAAAAAAAAAAAAAATGAAGGGAAATAATATAAACTCAGTAACAGTTATTGATGTAGTCAGTGGGCATTGTCTCACAGTAGAGCAGGAATAGGAAAATATGAAAAACAATGGGTGTATTTAAAGCAAGTGAGGCAAAAGGTGTCTGAAAAGTTTGTCTCATTTAAACATGACAATCTCCTATTTTTACTTAAATTCATTTTATATTTAAGGAAAATCTGAGGCCTGTTCATGAAATTGCATTTGAAATATTTTAAGTGGTTAGGGTTTCTCCCCTTGACAAAAAATTAAAAGTATTAAATTAAGTGAGCCCGATTTGAACTGGGCTGTTTCTTCCCTGTTGATCAACACAGTCATTTCCTTTAAAAAAAAAAAAAAAACCTCTAGAATTAGACTGTTTTCTCCCTCTGATTCGTCTGTATTTCTGCCTTTAATAATTCTCCACTCATTTTCAAGCAGCAAATATTTCTTTCCTTCTCAGATTTTTAAGATCACATAAAGGAAGAAGAAAACAGCTGCTATGGTAAAGTATCCAGAGTAGAGAAAGAGAGAGAGTTTTTGTCCCTTTTTTTGTGGTTCTTGGGTATAATGAACATAGCAAAATCTTTCTTACCATTGTAGTTAACCTATCATTTCCTCCATCTGAGGGGTGCTAAGAACTGGCTTGTTAGAGGTAATAGTTTGACCTATAATTACTTAACGTTATACTAAAAGATTCTTTAAAAAAGTAATTACAGCCTCTACTGTAAACTTGAAAAAATTCTAGTTCTGTGCAGAATCAGGGTGGAGATTTTATATACATATATATACAAATGTATGCCTCTCAGATGAATACTTCAGGGAACACATTTTTCTAGGCTGGGGCTTTGCAATAAATGTCTGAGCAGTACCAATTCTGACACATGTACCCCTTTCCTTTAGAGAACTTATATGCAAACATTATTCAAGAACTTTTTCTAGGAGCTATTTATCAAAACTACTATGATAGTACCTTTGTCCTAATGAGTCCCAGTCTCTGTTTAGGGAGTAATTGATAAACTACAAATTAATGTTCCATAATTCACATTACAATGCACATGTAATTATTTTCAGATGAGGCAAACCCTATGCATTTAATTTAGCTGCAATTAAGTAAACTCATTTGAACTAATTAGGTGAGCCTAAAAGGATCACAGGTTTGTGTATTTAATTATCCAAGTACAATCAGCAACCAGTTTCTGAAAAGCTTTGCTGTCTTGAGCCCAACACTGATCTTTGCCCACACTACAATTTTATCTTCTTGGACCTTCAGTAAATTAAAATGCATTGTGAAAATTGTGGAGAGTCTACTTGGTGAGTTAGCTCGTGGTAACTATATTTGTAACTCACCATCTGAAAAAATGGGCTTAAGAATACAGAAATTCTATATCTGACAAAAAAGTCTGTTAGAAATGAAGGAGAAATTAAGACATTTCCAGTTAAACAAAAGCTAAAGGAGTTCATTGCTAGTAGATCTGCCCTACAAGAAGTGCTAAAGGGAATCCTTCAGGTTGAAAAGAAAGGATGCTAGACAGTAACTCGAAGCCATATGAAGAAATAAAGAACTCCAGTGAAAGTAACTACATAGGTAAATGAAATAGCCAGTATTCTTGTATTTTGGATTTGTAACTCCTCTTTATTTAAAAGACAAATACATTAAACAGTAATTATCAATATATGTTAACGGACACACATGTATGAAGATGTTATTTATAATGATGACATAAGTGAGTGAAGGAGGTGTATAGGAGCAGAGGTTTTGTATGCTCTTGAAGCTAAGTTGGTATCAATTTAAACTAGCTTGTTATATATTTAGGGTGTTAGTTGTAATCCCCTTGCTAACCACTAAGAAAATATCTAAGGAATATCTAAAAAATATCTAAGCAAGTTTTCTCTATTTTATTAAAATAGTATGTAAAAATTAGTTTATCAGGAAATATACTTGATTGCTAACTTAGAAGTCTTTTAAATTCAGTCAATCACCAAATATTTATTGAGTAACTAATATAATGGGTTTTCTGCTAGGTTTCAATAATTACCCCTATTTCTTCCCACTAAATGTCTAATCAAGAAAGAAGAATTTTCTGATGTCTAGAGTGACTTCCTAGTCTTGGAATATGCTAGATAAAATGTTCACATTTTCGTATTTCCCAGCCACATTTATGCTCTAAAGAGTGTGAAAGCTTGTGCCCATGACTCTCCCTAAAAGTATAAAAGATGTTTCTGTCTCCATACCTTTAAGACCAAAATACCTGAGGATAAGGAGTAGAAGGCACCTATGTCGTCCAGTATATGTTCCCTTTACTCTCAAAGTATTTAGAGTATTGCCATCACTATCAGAAAATGTGAACCTTACCCTCAGACACTCAGATTCTAGGCTTTCAGAATGAGCTAACCAGAACATGGAGTTCTTTGCCCTTCCATATCAGCAGCCACTATGGTAAAATAAAAAGTAATTACTGATACTTATGTTGTGTACTACAGCTCACATAGAACATTTACTTATCTAAAATGAGGTGTTAAAATAAATGAGCAATTTGATATCTGGGCTGTGGGGCCGTTGCTGCTTCTTTTATTTCTTTGAAGGTTGCTATCATAATTTGTCTGTACATTAAAAGTAGAGATTTTTTTTTCATAGCATAGCACAAATTTCTTCTGTCCAAATGTAACTAATGTCAGGAATTCACATACCACACAATTAATGACACTAGCCTTGCTTCACTGACTTCTCTGTAGCCTAACCAGTTTGTATATTGTCCCTGGGTCATCTGAGGAAGCATAAATAGTATTGTGGTCTATGAATAGGCCAAGTCTAGCAGGTGCTATTTACACAGGCTATAGTATAAATAGTATCCTCTGAAGTTGTATGAGGTGATGTTCCTAAATTGAATTATCTCTCATCTTCTAGTCTCGGAAACAAAGATACTGATTCTTGTGTTGTTTGGTGGAAGAACTAGTAGTAGTTTAACGTAACTAGCAAAGTGTAAAGACTTGACACCTAAGGGCTTCTATTCATTCTGAGGGGGAGAATTATTTGGCAGTTGAGAAGACTAGTTGACATTTAGAACAATATTTTGGGGAGAGAAATGGAAGCACCAGATTCGGACTGTTAGTATGATCTGTTCTGAGAGAAATTAGAGGTAATTGACAGAGTATTGGATGACAGACACCAGCCTGTTTTGACATAAGGTCTTTATCTTTTTTTCTTTATAGAGTCATGCCATTCTTCTTAATCTCCTGATAGGCATGAGTTTGATCCTTAAACTATTCCTGCAACTTTTTAAAAATGTGATGCTGCAACTTCTGTTCATAAAGAATGATGAGGAGTACACCCAAGCTTTAAAAGCAATGTAAAATAGCGTACTTGAGAGGTTTTTTTAATAGGTAATTAACCGTACGTTTACAAATTTTAATCTACTTTTAAGTGCAAGAGAGATTGGCAAATGACTCAATAAAGAAAAGTATTATGTTTAATTGGATAAAATGGTTGTTTACTGGTGTTTATCGCTGTACTCCAAGTAGTCAAGTGATCTGTGAATCTAATTCAGTTTATTGGATGATAAATAGTACTCATAACTTTCATCAGTGTGTGTCAGGGCACCCATTGAAATTGACTCCATACTTTTGGGAACTTTAATTTTATTGTACAATGTAGAATGTTTAAAAAATCTTTTTCTTTCAGTATAAACCTATGACATTATCTTGAGGTATTATCATCCCTGTAAACCAGATTGTCCTAAATATCAGGGATATTTCAGCAATGCTTTCTTGCTGTAAGATTTCTTCTAATCCATAAAAAGAAAAAAGGAACCGCTGGTCCCCTCATATCTAATGCAGCTTTTCCTTTGATAACTTTGTAAACATTTGCCGTTGCCACCATCAACAACTCAAACAGAAATCTTATTGATGGAAAGTCCAAGATTAGAAGTAGTGGCATCACTATCTTCTCCTTAAGAACAGAGAACAGGGGCTGGCCCCGTGGCCGAGTGGTTAAGTTCGCGCGCTCCACTGCAGGCGGCCCAGTGTTTCGTTAGTTCGAATCCTGGGCGCGGACATGGCACTGCTCATCAGACCACGCTGAGGCAGTGTCCCACATGCCACAACTAGAAGAACCCACAACGAAGAATGCACAACTATGTACCGGGGGGCTTTGGGGAGAAAAAGGAAAAAATAAAATCTTTAAAAAAAAAAAAAAAAAAGAACAGAGAACAACTTTGTATATGCATAGCTATTTTGAAAATCTTTACTGTTACACTCAGAAGGAAATACATGATTTTAAGAAGGGGTGCATTTAGAATACTAATAATGTCCTTTATCCTACTACTGCAGTGATTAGAACTAAACCGCAAAAAAATTAGGAAGGCTGTTGATGTTTGGTCACTCAGTTTTTTCCGTAACCATAATGCCTTGGTCCAAATTATCTAATAAATGCCTCTTCCTCTTGTTCTAGACCTAAGAGCCTGTGGTCTTTTTATAAGGAAGGATCACAACATATAGATGTTAGTCGGACTTATATGATACTCCTCATGAGATGAACTCTAACCATGTCACTAGGATCCATTTGATTGCCCTGATTTGATCTGATCCAAGTGTTAACTCTAAGACCCAATATCAGAGCCTCTGTCTGTAAATAGGATCTAAACCTAGGATCATTGAGTCATAAAAGTGTCTTCATTTCTAAATGATGGAAAATAACTTGTTTGAAGGCGCCAGTCAAATCATACTTTCATTATTTCTGCAGGATCTCTTCAGCACAGTTCTAACTGGAAGTTTTTAGCACAAGTTGTGCAAGGTTGAATTTATTCACTATTGAAATAGCTCATAACCATCTGGTTTTCACTTGTGTGGTTTCCTTTCATACAAACATTTAGAAACCTAGAGTAAATCCTAAAAATGCTAAAAGACAGGGTCATTGACAGCTAGAACCTTTAGTTTACTTGGTTTGCTTAACTAACCTAGAGAAGTGTATTATAGTTATGTACCACTTATTCAAGATCATTCAGAAAATATATAGTGAGTTCATACTGTACTACATGAAACAGAGACCAGTCTTAAGGAACTTGAAGTCTGGTAGGAGTAAAAATGTTTATTAAGCACCTACTAGGTACTAGGTACAGAACTAAGCTGGAAATAAGATTAAGTCATGATTCCTACCCACAAGGAAGGAATCATAGTTTGGTAAAAGAAAGAAAGCTTGTGAATAAGTAATTATAAACATGATAAGTACTTTCTTAGAGGTATGTGAAGGCTATAAGTAAGTGATCGCATCAAAGAGGAAGTAATCTGTTCTGCTTCTGAGCAGAACCCAGGAAGACAAGCCTTATCTGAGATTTGTAACTAATAGTGAAAGACAATCTGAGCAGTAAACTTAGTATGTACACAGGAGTAAAAGCATGACACATTTGAAAATTTATGAGTTTGTCAAAAGAGCAATCGCAGGTCAGGGAATGGCAAAAGATGAGATTTGAACAGTGACTGAATTCATGTCCTACAGTTAAGACTTTAGAGAACCATTGACAGGTTTTTAATAGGAGAATAACATGATCAGATTTGTGTTTATGAAAAAATCACTGTTTGTTCATTCAACAAATGTTTACTGAGCACCTATAATACACCAAGCATAGTTCTGGGTGCTAGGGATCTTCAGACAAATTGCCTTTTCTGCAGCCCCTCTTACATAGGTGACCAAATTTTGTGCCACGAGCCCTAGCTCCTTCTCTGGGCACTGATTGAATCAGGGATAGGAACCTCACCAAAGTTAGACAATCCATAGATGGCGAGTCACCTATGAGCTAATAAGCCAGCAAAGGAAACCAGTTCTTATAGTTATGAGAATGGAGCTAATATGTAGAAAGAAGCAGAGAAAGAACAGGTTGAAATGAACTGCTTTATATAAGATTAAAGTGATATGCTTCATTTAGTGAGCCTATTAAAGATAACAGAAACCTCTTAAAGTAAAAATAAATAAATATATACCAAACAAAGGGGAAACAAGGTTTTAAAGCAGTAATTCCATTTATCATTGTTTTCTTCACGACTTTTCTATAGAAAACTATTTTCATATTCAAAGCAAACACTCATTTATTCTCTTATTTGTCTCCATTTAGCCCTGAAGACTTTAACTGGCGCTTACTTGAAACATTTGTATAAAATTAGAAGAAAACGTGAACAAACTAAGAGGCTTTACAGCAAACAGTGATACTCAGTCAAGTAGTGCACAAGGTCAAAACCATACCTTCAGAAGCAACACTTTTAAATGAGACTTGAATTCCCTATACCCAAAAGTCTCATTTTAAGATTAATAATATTCATGTACATTTATTCATTAAATGCTTACTACTTACCAACTTTTGCTCTAAGTGCTTTATATGTATCAACTGCTTTAATGCTCACAAAAATCCTATGAAATAATTACTATCATTGTCCCCATTTTACACATGAGAAAGTTGAGGCATAGAGAGTTTAACTTGGTTACAAGCTTAGTAAATGGGAATTTACTAGTAACTGGGAATGGGAACCCAAGCAGGCTAGTTCATATTCTTAACCACAAAGTAATACTGCCTCTGTTCTCTATGGAATATTTATGTGCTTAATTTAGTCAAATTTAGTTATTGGTACAGAGCTTAGAAAGGGAGTTTAAATGTCAATTACCTGCTGTATACTGCTTAATCAAAATTTGGGACTTTTCCATGATCATCTTTTTTCAGAAAAATGGTAGCAACATTGCTCAAATAACAACTTTGAAATCACATTTTAATTCTTCTCTCTCATTCTTTTTCTCTCAAAGTCTTGCTTTACTGCAGGACCCTAGGCAGTTGACAACCTCTGGGAGCCTTAATGTCAGCTCAATAATACCTACCTCATGGGATTGCCATGAGAATACATGAGATAAAGTAAATATAAAGCACTTGGTGCAGTACCTGACACAGTAAGCTTTTGACTGTCACTTTTTTTACTCAAAAACTACAGTGCATCCCATTGCCTGATATATCAAATCCAAACGTTTGTCTGGCTTTCAAAGTATTGCTGGAAATGGCTGGACCTCCCCCCTTCTCCCATCTAGCATTATTTCTTGCCTTATCTGACATACAAACTTTCTTCTTTCTCTGTGCCTCCTTGGACATATACACCTTTCTTTTCCTCTTGTTTTCACTATACACATCTTTAAGACCTACCTTAAGTTCACTTTTCTCCATGAAACCATCTCCAGGTAATTAATCTCACCTTGTTCCTTTTCTTCTATAAATTCCTGTTGCAGTTATAATAAGTATTATTTGTGTGATACTTCACAATTTCTTTCACATATGCTAGATTTGCCTTTCCATCTAGATTCTAAGTTTTTGGAGAAGACAGATCATATCTTAATATTTCTCCTGTATCTCCCACGAAGGATCTAGCAGAGTATGAAGAGCTCATGGTGAGTGTTCAACAAATACTTGTTACCTGATGAAGAAAATAAACTCCTAAGAGCTTGTAATAAAACCTTGTAAAGTTGTATAGGGCTTTGTATTTGACAGGGTGCTTTCATAACATTGTTAATACTTAATCCATATAATAGTCACAGAAAATAGCTAGAGCAAGTATTATCCTCATTTTCTAAGTAATAAATCTGAGTTTAAGTTACATTGCACAAGGTCTCTTGGTAAGTAGTATCGTTGACTCCACTTCCCCCCTTGCCGTTCCATCCATTCTTCATGAGGCTGCCTGACCTTTTTAAATCAAAGATAGGATTGTGTCACTCCCCTGTTTAAAACCTTCCAATGGGTTCCCATTTTACTTAGAATGGAATTCTACCTACCAACTACCACCACCACCAAACACACCCACACTCACACACACACACAGACATACACACTTGGTCTCCCTACACTCACTATACTCTAGTTACAGTGGCCTTCTTAACCTTAAAGAGGCTTAGCTCACCAAACTTGTTGCTAGCCCAAGGCCACTGCACTTAATATTCCACCTCTATATCTTTACATAGCTGGCTCCTTCTTGCTATTGAAATCTCAATTCAAACATCACCTCCTTGGTGAGGAAGTAACACCCCCCGTCTAAATTAACTTTCCTTCAAGTCATACTTCATCACATCGATCTGTTTTATTTTCTTTGTGGCATTTATTATTATTTCAAATTATCTTGTTCATTTTTTTCTTACTTATATATTGTTTATCCTCACTAGAACGTAGGTCCCATGAGAGCAGGGGGCTTTGTTTGTCCCATTCACATCTGTATTCCAAGTTTCTAATAGAGTGCCTGACACACAATAAGCTCTTAATAAGTATTTGTTGAATGAAGTAGCTGAGCCAAAACCAGACTAAAACCAAGGGTCTTTTAAGTCCTAATCCAGTGTACTTCCCACCATTCATCCTGCCTCTCATGAAAGCGCTTATACCTTTGGAACTACAATAAGAATTGATGTTTAGAATAATGGCATTAACATGTGCTGTAGGATTCTCTATTATCAAAGAAAAATTTGATTCAATTCAATAAACTAAAGTAGAGATGTCATGGTATATTATTATATTATATTAATACATTTAGAAAGATTTCCAACTGGAAAGACTTTCTGCTTTTTCTTTAGTTAACCAGAAAATTAAATTAACCCAGAACTCTTTATTCCCCAAAAGTCCTTGTTAATTAGGATTGTTGTATAAATCTCTATTATTAGCAGAATTTGTCATCTATTTCATTACCCTGTTTTATTAGGGCAATCTAAGCAGCGTGTCTTTGCTCATATCCTGGTATGTGTATCCTAGTGAAAAAAAAGCATTTTCTGGATCCTCATTTTTTTCCTATTTTTCATGCCATTTGTATAACAACATAGTTTCCTTGTGTCTGTTCCCTATATAAAATAGGAATGATGTTATTGACTTGGCTACTAGGTAAAAGAATTAAATTTAGGGTCTATTTAAAATAAAAGCATTAGTGCTTTGCAACATTGTTTGTGATAGCCGAAAACTGAAAACAACCTGAAAGTCCGTCAATAAAGGACTACTTAAATAAGTTATAGTATATTCATACAATGGACTATTATGTAGCAATGAAAAATAATGAGGACATTCTCTGTTTACCAATATAGAAAGATCTCCAAGTGAAAAAACATGGTTCAGAGCAGCCTGCATAGTATACATTTTTTGTTTTTTTTTTAAAAAGAGAAAAATGTGTTTTGTTTGTATTTGCATAGAGAAATTCTGGAAGTATATACCGGAAAGCAATAACAGTGATAACCAGATTGGAAAGTAGCAGGATTAGAAACTGGATGAATGGGAGATAAGATGTGAGAGGGAGTTTTTATATAGCATACCTTTTTATATATTTATACTTTTGAACTATATGTATACATTACCTATTTAAAAGTTAAATGAAAAAAAACAAGCATAACTAAAAGCAATATGTGATTCTGGACTGGATCCTGTTCTGAATAAAAAAATTGCTTTAAAAGACGTTAGGACAATTAACAAAATTGGAGTATGGAACATAGATTACATAAAATGACAATATTAAGTTTTTTAATTCGTCAACTATACCATGGTTACCTAAAAGAATATCCTTGTTCTTAGGAAATACACACTGAGTTATTAAGGAGTAAGGGTATAGTATATGCTCAAATGGCTTGAAAGAATACAATAACAATATGTATGTATATATGGGAGGAATGATAAAGAAGTTGTGGCAAAATGTTAAAAACTGGTAAATCTGGATAAACATTATATGAGGGTTCTCTATCTTTTTCTTCAAACTTTTCTGTTAGTTTAAAATTATCTCTAAATAAAAGGTTAATAAAAACAAGCAAACAAAACATTATTACTCTGGAAATTACCTAATTATAAAGAATGGCCAGCGTGCAGGAGCCTCTTTTAAGAATCCTACGAGTTCTGGTTTTTACATAGTCACTTTTCACTTTCTGGTGAAGTTTTGGCCATCACTTTTTTGTCTTTTCCATGCCTGGTGATACTCAGTCAGAGGCAGTGGCAGAAGTGGTGACTGCAGTCTACCTTGAGGTTGAAAACACCTGCCTACCTGCCTCTCATCCTGCCATGTATCTTTGTCAATTATATCTTCTCTACAATTTAGAGGTGACAGCAATAAAACAGTGACAAAACAGCATTTTAAAATACCTCGAACAAAATTTCTAAGGGTATTAATTATCATTAATATCATTAGAGGTTGTATGTATACAGTGCTAAAATATATAGTTAATTTAGTAGTGATAAGGCTACAGAAACATTTAAATCTAGTTGTTTAACATTGAGTGACTGCATTTTTTATTATTATTTTTCTCTTAGGTATTATGACACTTTTATGAACTAACCATCTCTACTCTAATTGACTTAGCATGATAGCTGTGTGAAGATGTTTTGATTCTGGGCAAACTGGCCTCTTAAGCAATTAGGTAGTGAGGCTTATGTCATAGTAAAGTGAAGAGTAAATTATTTGTTTGTATAAATTGTCCAGAGAATGTTTGAATTTCATTATTTTGTATTTTAAGCAAGCTAAATTGCATTGTTCTGAATGAAAGCCCTGAGAGTCTTATCTAATAAATGACACCATATAAATCTGGTATCAACTGAATTGTTAGTGTTCGTTTCCTGTCTGCTTGAGGAAGCTCATGGTTTTGTGGTTTTATAGAAATCTGGAAAGTAGGAATAATAATTATTCCCAATCCTTTTTCTTCTCACTTTACAAAAAGTTTGGGAAGAATTGAGAACCGATGGCTCTGACTTTTCTAAAGCCCTTAAGTAGAAGTATTTTATCAAAACTAACTGTCATTTTTCTATAACTAAGGCAGAAAGCTGCTTTTGCTGCTTGTTCCCACCGCTACTCCAGGCATATTTCACACCTAAGGTAACTAGGTCCCGATGAGAGTCATTTGAGTGTCTTGGGCCTCATTGACTGAATAATGCCCATCCTATAAATGTGTCTGGAGATTTAGTAAGGTACTTCATATGTTCATACAATAAATGGTCTAGAAGGCTATGGAATAAGTCATGCTAGTGAATACTGTTTTAGTTCTGTGGGGTTTTTTTAAACATCTCTGTAAACCAGCTTAGATCATCACATTTCAAAAAATCAGAATATACCAAAAATATAACTGGACTTAAATATTATTGAACATTGTTTAATCCTGTTTCGTTGATTTAGAACACATTTCAGGATCTTGCAAATTTTCAGGGTCATTATATTGAAAGTAGTTCTCATAATAGAACTCTATAGATACAGAAGATAATAGAAACTAGACTGTGCCTGTACTGATTTATGACAGCTCTCTTACATTTTGACATTCTTGTATATATATTTGTATTAATAAGTACAAAAGGAAAATAATTGTACTGTATATTTCAGAAAATTGAACTTCATATGACACTGAAGGATAAAGCATCTCAAGAATCTACATATATATCCAGAAAAAAGTGCAGTAAAACTGCATTCATTTAGAATTTTCAGTAATTTACACCAAGAAGTCATAATTCTTAAGAACAAAGTTCAAAATAATCTCTTCCATTGTGAATTATGTTTTATTCATAAATAAAGATTTATCCAACCAAAAATCAGTAACTTTTTCAAACAAAGAACTCAAAGAATTATATCTAATTGTGGCTTACTTACCTTTATAGGTAATTATTTTTAAATCTGTAATCCAGTAATTAATTCTTATATTAATTCGTACATTACCTAAAATGTTTTATAGACACGTTATGTTATTATGTAATGTAACCCTATTATAAATGGTAATGGTGTCATTAACTTAGTTCATTTTACCTATTTAGTGCCTGTTTGTTCTTAGTTTATACTTGTTAATTCCCTTTATAGTGTGACTTGTACTTGGAAGTAATAAAATCAGATTTCTTTATAAATATTTATGGTACAGACCTTTCCCTAAATCACACTGTAACCCTTTCCTAATTATTACTAGTGAAGTCTGCTTACATCTTTTTTTTTCTTTTTCTTTTTCTTTTTCTTTTTCTTGCCTATATAGCAGTATGTACTGCATACTCCCTGGAAGATTTAATCCTGGATTTTTATGTCTTAACTTCCAGTTAATCAAAATCTTGTTAACTGCCATGTAGGTCCTGGTGTTACAAAGTATGGAAAGTTAGTTGCTTAAAGAGTTTAAATAGATGCTTCTGGTATGGAGTCTTCTTAGCACCTACAGTCATATAGTCAAAAGGGACCACTAAGTAAATTGGGTTCTCTTCTTGAATATCAATCTTTCCAGGAGGGTCTTTTTTAAATTATTGTATCTATGCTTATCTCTCATTGAAAGTATCCCTTAGTAGCAGGTAGCATAAGGCAGACAGGACATACTTTTTGAAATTCTTAAGTTCTTTACTGAGACCTTAAGGTTCTCAAGATCTCCTTTTCCCTCCCTCTTGATCTTAGATGAGATTGAAGTTTACAAGTCTTCAGCCACACGAGTCCCCATAAGGGATGAAAATTTGTGATTTCAGAAGTTCCAGCCCCCAATAAAAAGCACTATCCAATCTTTTGCACATATCCTCTAGGCCAGATTTCATCACAAATAACTCCATTCTATTGTCATGTGCCAACTTTAAAGTACTGTATTAAGTTACTCTGTAGTCAAAACAACCAAGCCCTGGTCCAGACTGCCGTAAGACAAGAGCCCACTGCACTGTCCGTTTTGTTCTTCCCATGCATTCAGTGGTAGCTTTCCCTTTTGCTAGTTGACAAATAGTTGAAAGGAAATAGTGAGTCTTTTGTAAAAAGTAGCCAGATTAGATTATTTATAATATGCAACTAAAATCAGTAATCCTTGACACTGGCATGAAGTATTGTAACAGAATAATAGTTACATTTTATTGCAATTTTCTGTAGAGAAACACCCCAGGCTCATTATTTATAATTTTTAAATTTACGGCTCTTTAACTATCCAGGATTTCACTGGCAGGAATGCAGTCAGGCTTGAAGCTTTATTAGAGATCCATGATCCAGTCTTTACAAACACTTCCTTTAACTTGTAGTTTCTGTTTAAGTATTTATACTGTCCAGAAAGGTACTGCTACTACTTACAGTCGTTCCCAAAAAATGTGAACTGCCTAGATGTAACACTAACTAAACATGTACAGGATCTGCAGACTAAAAATTACCAAAAAAGCATTGCTTACAGATGACTTTGCACTTTGGTTTCCTTGTACAGAATATGGAGCTCATGCTCTCTCTCTCTTTGAGTGATCAATGATGAAGAACCTTCAGACTTTACTGGGTGAGTTTGTGTATATTGAGCATTACAAAGCGAAGTCAGCCTGCCTTTCTCTGGCTCTAATTGCAGGAAGTGAAGTCATGGCTTTTCCTGTCTTGGATCAAAACCAGAAAGAAATTGTTGATACCAATGGAGCTGGAGATGCATTTGTTGGAGGTACAGACTTGTTTATTTCATACTGACTTTTAAGTTAAACATTGCCTTTAACCCTTGTCTCTACCCATAGCCAAGATTTTTGAATTTAATAACTTTTAATTTCTTCTTTTAGATAATTAATTCCTAATATTCTTTCCATATGCTACTGTCATTGTAAGTTTTATGAGACTATTTTACTACAGGAAAAATATGTACTTTTGGCTTAAAGATAATTTACTATTATGATATATGCCAGTCATTTTCACAAGATTTATTGTGTCTGTCAGAATATTGCATAAACAAGCTGCATCAAATACAGTATATAGCATATTCAAAGCCCTTCAGGCTTAAATGTTAACAAATTGTTGTTCTTTAAAACAAGTTGTGGTGAATATTAAACAGTATGCTAATAACGAAGAATGATGTCTTTGCATTTATATTATTTGGTTAAAACATCTTTTTAACACAATAGTTAGAAGTTTATTGTACTAGGAAGGGTTAAATTTTGGTCTGGTTCAGTCTTGGTAAGAACTGGAACAATTTATAAGGACTAAATCATTTTTGGAATGAGTACTCAAAAAATGACATCAAGACAGTTGGAAGATTCTTGGCTTGATGACTTAGATGGATCTAAAATCTGATTCAAAGGTTCTTTTGATACATCTAAACTCATTCTAGTTAGTGGGGTAGTTAAGCTATGTTATAGTCTCTAGAAAGCTTTAGATTCCTGAATGATAACCCAGAAGAGTCTCCTGATTTCCGTTTATTTCTTATAACATCAAGCAAGACAAGGAAAAAAATGCAAATAGAGCTGACCATTGTCCTCCTTTCTTTGGAAGATAATTTGAGTCATGGGAAACCTATTCAAGATCGCCTGATGGTTTTAACTTAGTCTTGTTTAAAATATATATATTCTTCTATTTTAGTAGTCTTTTTCACTGACGTTTTTCATATTTCCTTCTTTGAAACTATTCATGCCTAGTCTTAAATGAGCTATTAAACATTATACTGGCAGCATGCCCCATGCCCTATTCTTTGGAAAGAGTACATACCACAGATACCATTCTATTTGACTGTCATGCTTGCATCTTTTATTTCTTTGCTCTGAAAGTCTTCATGATCGATTAAATTCTAGTATTTTGCAGCTATTTTTTGTATTCCATACTGCATCAGAGCTATAAATCCATTTAGGCTAAAAATATCTTATCCAGAATTGGGCCAAATTCCATAATACCTCAAGGAAACACTGTTAATTTCTTGGTTAGAAATTGATTAAACAGGAGTCTTAGTACAGAAACTTTTAACATGTACCCTGTGTTTACATTATTTAAGTACTTTAAAATATTTCTAAGTAAGTATTCTATTTCTTTGACATTTAGTAGGGCACATCGTGAGGCCATCCTAGATATGATGGTGATCTGATTAGCCACTACCTCTGACCCTAGAGTAACAGATTCCCTTAGAGACACCTAACTACCTGTAATCTTCCTTCCAGTACTAAGTAGGAATATACAGACTTTTTGAGGGAGAGAGGAGCTATTCATAGGATACTAGGAACAGCTAGCTACCTATTTGTGTTGAGGTTAGGGTGATAAATGAGCTACCTCCTCAAAGCACTTGGGCTCTTTGTTACAGGGTTTTTAGCCTCTCTTTTATATCACTCTACTTACATAGCTTCATTATATACTTATTGTTGGGGTACAGTGAGGCAAGTAAAAAGGAAAGAATGTGGAACTGCGATCTGCAAACTTTTTTGTAAAGGGTCAGATAGTAAATATTTTAGGCTTTGCAAGCCATATACAGCCTGTTTTGCATAGTTCTTGTTTTGTTTGTTTTTTTGTTTTATTTTTGGTTTTTTAGAACACTCTAAAAATGTAAAAACCTTCTTAGTTCTCCAGCTGTCCAAAAGCAGCCACTGGGCTGGATTTGGCCCTCTGGCTATAGTTTGCCAACCCTTTGTGTAATACGTTGGCAGCTTCCTCACTTTACTCACTTTCATCATACCCTGGGTCCACATACTGGATTTCACTATACATATTGAAATCATATAGAGAAAGTGGAAGGCAAGCTGAAATTAGGCAGGACTTCACTGGTAATACCTCAATTAGGTTGCCGTTTTTCTCACTTTAACCCTGCTCTGATCAGTTCCTGGGATAATCAGGTCCTGAAAGACTGAGTCATGCAAGGAGATGAATACTCTAGTGTCATTTTAATAATGAAATACTTATGTTGGCATGTTCAACACATTCTGTCTATGTAAGTCAAGCTACATAGTAATAGCAATAGATAACATTTATATAGCACCTACTAGCTATCTTAAGCACTTTACATATATTAACTCATTTAATGTTTGTAAACTCTCCTTGAGGTAGCTTGTTTTTAACCCCATTTTACTGATGAGAAAACTGAGACATGAAGGTTTAGGTAACTTGCCCAAAGTCTCATAGCTAGAAAGTAGCAGAGCCAGGATTTGAACCCAGATAATCTGGTTCCAGAGTCAATGCTCTTACTCACTGCACTATGCTACCTGTCTAAACTTTTAGGGAAATCTCATCATTAGGACTGAGAACCACAGACCAGCCTTACTAACAAAAGCTGGTTTTGCCAAAAAGAATCTTCCTATTATCTAAATAGATGACATTACTTATTGAACAGGAGCTTTTGTTATCTGATAGGACTCTGAAGACTCTAGGGCAAGACTGTTGCAGAAAAGAAAGAGAAAGTGAAAGGGAGGAGAATTGAAGAACTGTAGTAACCAATGAGTTTGAACCAGAAGCTTCTGTGCTAAGCAGTAGAATGGATTGTACTACAGAGATACAGAAAGATCGTAAACTTGTTTGGTCAGCATGGAATCTGAATACAGGGAGTTATAGCACCAAGCTGATGCATTCATCTTAATAGAGATGATCTTGTTAGTTAGAAATATTCAAAAATTCATTAGTTAAAACCCCCTACTCTCATCTCTACACTAGGGAAGCCTTTCTGCTAGGACTGGAAATACTCCAGCTGTTGAAACATACTCGCCTACCTTGTACATGAATGGAGAGACAATGGCAACTTTTACATTTACCATGTAGTTTCTTTCTTTGCTTTATTGCCTGATTAAATGTCTCCTTTCTGATTGACACATTCTATCTTTAGATAGTTAATGTATTCTATTACTTTCAAGTTTAGCTGGCTTAAGACTATTTCTGTCTTTTGTGACTTTGCATAACTATATTCCAGTCCTAATTTCAAGTTCTTGGTAAAGCATTACTTCACCTACCATGTGCTAATCACAAATCCCGGTACCAGAGTACCATGTATTCTTACTAGCTGCACAAGAGATAAATGACTACATCATAGATTTTCGTGTATAATTTTTTTAAGATTGGCCCTGAGCTAACATCTGTTGCCAGTCTTCTTTTTTATTTTCTTTCTTGTTCTCCCCAAAGCCCCCCAGTACATAGTTGTATATTCTAGTTGTATGTCCTAGTTCTGCTATGTGGGACACCACCCTAGCATGGCTTGATGAGGAGTGCTAGGTCTGCACCCAGGATCCGAACCAGCGAAACCCCAGGCTGCCGAAGCGGAGCATGCAAACTTAACGGTTCAGCCACGGGGCAGGCCCCTCATGTATAATTTTTAAATGAGTACCTCAAATGTACATAAATTAAATTTGTGGTTCCATTTCAAGGGTTTAGTGAGTGGCAAATCTCTCTGGCATCTGCAAGCATACCTCCATGTTCTATTTGGATATCTTAAGCTCTTCGTAACATTTGCCCCTTATTTGTCATTAGCCAGCCCTGATGGAACTGCCCTATTCACATTCTCCCTCAAAAGCCCAACTGCTACGATTGTACCCTTGGCAATGGAGACAATTGTATAATCTCTAAGTATGATTTCCTAATTTCCCAGGTCAGAAGAAAATTTCTTCCTGTTGTCCTGCTGTGCTTTGTCACAGCAGGTCTGCCTTTTCATTTGGAACTCTCTTTGTCACTGCCTTAGTAACAAATGGAAAGATTGAGAACATTTTGTGACAGACACTGTCATTGTTCCCAGTGAAATCTCTTCCCCTATGTCTTCCCAGTAAATGAAACTGAGAAGAAAAATCATAACAAATAACATGAAAGGGCACCTAATCAATATGTTCCCAGTGGACTGTCAATACCAGCCTGTGTTAATCTAATGTGATTTAGTTGTATGTCTTATGGCAGCTGTAGGCATATGCACTGGACCTACAAATCATCTTTAGACTAAAAGTGAGTACATCTTTGACAGATTAAACCCAGGAACATATATATAAAAGACTAGAGACCTCACCCAAGGCCAGCATTTTTAGGATTAAAAAAGCTTTGTTAAATGTGGTTGGGTCCTCTGTAGCTTAGAACAGTTTATTTTGAATGATAGTAAAGTAGCTGTGCTACCTCTAATACTTACATTTTCAAATTTCTCATAAGAGCTTTAGCAGAGAAGATGTATTACCCTAAAAGATGTTACCTACAATATGCAAATAACTCGTAAAGCCACTTTGCAATCACAATGTAAATAATTATTCTATTTCCCAACTAATAAAAAGGAGCATTAATTTCACTTTCTAATTTATGTTCAGAAAGGAGTTTCAGTTAAAAAAAAAAAAAAAAGATTTAAGTTTCCAGAAGAGGGAGGCTACTTCTTTTTCATGTTGGACCTACGTGTACTTCTGAGAGCCACAGGGATTCTCTAAATTACCTTCGTATTTTCTATTCTCACCTTGTTTGTCTGTTCCCACACATTTGTAGCTTCCTCTCCCATTCTCCTTAATTGCTGTTTTCCAACATATAGGTCACACAATGTTATTTGAGTTCATGACTAGTTGGTAGTCAATATGAAGTCAAAACAAGACAAACTTTTACTAACTAGACTGCATAGAAATTGAAAGAAAAAAGTTTACATCTGAACACTTTTCAGCAGGGGGAAACCATTACTTTGTCACATCTGAATAGTCTAAGCTAGCCAAATTGAAGTGGGAATTTCCTGCCAGATGTTAGTTCTTTGAGCAATCTGTGAACATCTAAAGAAGGTATGTGCTAGAGCTATAGCCACTGTGGAGGCTTGCTCCTAATAGATAGCAGACATTTCTTGTACTACCACTGGTCAGAAGATTGTGCAGCCTGTCTGAAGCTAACACTGTTTGCTCTTGTTAAATGCATAAATGTGGAAGGCGTAGTTTGGAAGGTACAACATCATGACTCACAGGTATTATGTCAAGAGTGAACACTGCATTGAAATGACCTCTCAAATGTAGATGATGAAAGTTTTGTTTCATTAATTAAAAAAAGGTGAGTCTGAGCCACCAAAGGTATTCCAGATAACTTGAATAAGATGATTTAATAAAGTCAGTGAAGATCAAAATAAGCCTCTAAATGTGAATGAAAATAAAGAATCTGAAATGGCAGGGAAAATACCATGTATTTACATCATCTTCCTGTTCCAGATGCACTTGGGAATTAGGAAGTAAAAATTTCATTCATAAGAGTTGTGCACAAAAAGTAGATATGCTTTATCTAGTTGAAACAGGAAACATTTTTAAGGGGGAAAAAAAGACTTTCCACATGATTTCACTGTTTTTGTCATCCTCTGTAAGGGAAAATATTGACATTTACCAGACTGTTTGCTTGAGCTTTCTGATCTCCTGCAGTTTATTTTTATAACAACCTTATTGATGGGCCTCTTACCCAGCTCTCTAGGTTTAACTGAGTTGAGTCGATTTGTTACCACAGCTTCAAGTAGCTGTTACAGAACAAGCAGACATCCTAATAAAGCTGTAAACGTGTTTACTCAAACAGAGTATTGATTTTACTTGGAGAGGCAGAAGCCGATGCTTAGCACAGTGTCAGGGTGGATGGATTTCACTGCAGTTTTTCATTGTCATCTGTCATGGTTGTAAAACACTAAGTAAAGTCATCAGAAGATAATTAGAAGTACCAGAAATTTAGCATCTAAAAGCAATTAACTGCTTGGGAGTTTTGTAGCTTAATTAGCTTTTATTAAAAATTTCCTCTAGTAGTAACAGTCCAGCATTTTTAATGGTGCTTTCAGGTACAGCGAGTCTTCAAGGCTGTAACCTGTTAAATATATGAATTTAGTGGCTAAGGGTTTTTCAGACTTTTTCTCACTCTAGAAATTAGGCTAACACCAGAACACAATGTAAAGAGAGAGTGATCTATACTCATACCAGCAGAAGTACATGATTTTTCTGAAAAACCAGTTTTAAAGAAGTAGTAAAGCAATTATAAAATATTTACACACGTCTTTGTAGAAAAAATATCTAGTTAGCATCTTTATTAAACTTAAATGTTTTTGTAGCACAACATGACCTAGACACATAAAACTGTCAGTGCCACCTAGTTTCTAAATACCTTCTTTAGTTAAAGAAGAATCTAAAATATTCTAGCTTGCTGTAAGTTAGTCATCATCTTAAAGATAAAAGTTGATGCACTTCTGTGCAAAAGACAGGGGTAAGACTAAGGAGTCGCTGACCTTCTACAGAAACTGAATTAGCTATTGAATTCGATGAAAGCTGTTCATATAGACACTCTACCTGCCCTCTTGCAAATGACTAGAAAAAGATCACAGTTGAAAACACTCACTCACCTAGGATGATGCACACAAAACTGAAAGTTTCTTAAAAATAAGTTTGGCTGTTATATTCAAAATGTCTTCTCCCCATATCTATAATCATTTGCTCAGTACCTTACAGTACACTTTACGTGCCTTCTTGCACTACTGCCCCAGCCTGCCTAAATGACTAATAAAAATGATGACATCTGAGGGATAACCAATTCTAAAGCCTAGGAGTAACAGACTCTGTCACAAAGGACAGTGAAAGATGTTGGGGAAGGTTTCTTTGCCTTTGAAATGCTATGTAGTTATAAGCCAAGTTCTACCCTGAGTTAAGTCTTTAAGCCATGAAATAGCAGGTTATAAAATTTTGTTATATAAGAGGGCATCACCAGATCTCTTTCTTTGAATTTTTTAGAAGGTAGAGGAGGAAAATTATTTTTCACAATTGTATTTAGATCTTAATTCTATAGTAAAGTATTCGAAGTCAGGCAGAGGAAAAAGAAAGGATATGGATTTATGATTATAATACATCATCCTATTTTTTATATGTGCATTTCAAAATCCCCACAATACAGTAGTTTACTTTGTTCTATTCAACTTTCTTAAGAATGACAACTATGTGAGGGAGCTTGTTGGCATTGAGGGTGGGGCAAGATATAGTAGAGAATCATACTTTGGCTTTAAGACACTTTTCATCTGACTCCTTTGTTCAAATGGAATAGAAACCCATTTCTTCTAGATCAGGATAAGGAATTTATTTTAAGCAAGCACACAAGCATTAAGGGAGGCATTTTAACATGGTGGTTAAGACAATGGGTCAAAAGATGTAAGTTTGAGTTCTGGTACTGCTGTTAACTAGTTGTAGGACTATGGACAAGTTACTTAATGTCTCTAAGCCTCAGTTTCCTCATCTATAAAATGAGGATAATGAGTACCTACCTCATTTGGGTTATTACAACAGTTAAATGAAATAATGTTTATAAAGCTCAGTACCTGACACAGGTAAGGATTCATTAAGTGTTACCTGTTATAAAAAGAATCTCAAACAAGAGCCAAAACTGGACAAGTTTTCACTGAGAGTAGAGCCAGATGGCGATTCTAGATTCGAATCAGTTCTAGAGACCCCCAACAGCAGATATTCATGGACCTTCGTTCCAGTGCTTACACATTAATGTTACTCAGCTGCATTGCGTGTCTGCTTCTTCCTGCCTCACAGTCAGCTTCCTGATCTTTCTTTGCTTTCCATTCTGGCTCCTGAAAGAGAATGTTAGGTTAGTTCAATTCACTTTTTGTGCCATTCATAAGTAGGACACTGGAAGAACCATAAGTTGTTTGCTCTTGGGTCAAATGCCCTACCCTTGGTCTAATTAGCAGGAATGGTTGATTTACACACACAGAACATATCAACTTATCCCCTCAGCAACGCTGGAGGTGAGGCGACTCTTCTTAAAAGGGTAATAAATGGGTGGGCTCTATAAATGTGTATGTTTGCATTCCTGTCTATACCATTTTTCCCATGCTTATGGTTCTGAAAATGTTCCCTACAACATGCTCCATGTATCACACGATATGTGGAACATCAAACATCCTATATCTCAGGCTAGAAACCTAGGAGTCATTCTTGATGCCTTTCTTTTCCTCTGTCCAAACCTTCAGTGAGTTCTTTTGACTCAATTTTAGGGCTATATCTCATATCATCTTATCTCAAAGCCTTCTACTTTTCTGCCATAACTTTAGCTCAAGCCAGCCTGTTTTCTACTTTACTACAGTAACTTCCTAATTGATCTCCATACATTCACTCTTTCTTTCACTCCATTCCATTTTCTACACGGTAGCCAAAATAATCATTTTAGGAAAAAATTGAATTATTTCACTCCCAGGCTTACAACCCTTCAGTTGCTTGTAGTTGTACCTAGACTAAATATCTGAACTCCTGTAGTGGCTTCAAAGTATCTATATCATCTGCTATCCCTGCATCTGTATTTAATGCTATACTCACCTTTGCTTGCATGCTCTGGCTATACTGGTCTTTTTTCAGGCCTTAGACACCTTGCATGTGAAATTCCCTTTGCCTAGGATGGTCTTCCTCTACTCTTGCCACAGATATCTCTGTCTCCTCCTCAGTCTCAACTTAAAGGTCACCTCTTCTCTAATCATCCTATCTGACATGTGTCCCTTCACTATTCTCTACTGCTGTACACAGTCCTTTTCCTTAATAGCACTGAACATTCTCTGGAATTGTCTTATTTACTTATTTATTATCTTAATTACTAATGTATTACTTTTGTTTTTTTTTAGCTCCACCATTAAAATATAAGCCTCAAGAGAGCAGAGACTTGTATGTGTCTTATTCACTGATGTATCCCCGCGACCCAACACAGTGCCTGGCACAGAGTACATACTCAGTAAATATTAGTTGTATGAATCAATGAATCGATCAATTACATGCACAGCTACAAACAGACTTAACTCCCTACCATCAAATAAAAAACATTCTGGTCAGTATATGTAAGAATTTGGTTATTGAGGGAGGGAGGGAGTGAGTCAGAAAATAGCAAGATAGGCCATACTTTAGTGTCAGGTCACCTTGATTTAAGATTAACCCATGCTGGCATGTATATGTGACTAATTTAGTGGCAGAGAGACTGCTCACAGCTACCTTTTCCTTACTGTCACTTAGAATAGAGGTAAATATGGATAGAACACATGTGTTAGGAAAGGAGGCAGTATCTAACATCAGTTGTCCTAAGTACCTACAGTACAAATGTGAAAACTAATTCTTAAGATCATAATCCTGAACATTAGTTCCTACTGTAATAGGCACTGGCATACAGGTCAGAGGCTCCAGTCAAGATTTCACAGAATGTATTGAAGTATCCAGTAGATCTATAAATTTGGTTTGCCAAAATGCCCAGTGGAGTGGCCAGTGCACCAAATAACAGCACCCTTGTCTTGTCCTACCTAGGGTCTTTACTGCTGTTCCCTCACTTACAGGTGAGAGTGGGAAAAACGTAGCTGCTCCACAGAGAAGGCAATGAGAATCTCTGGTGAAGGGTGCTTGACATGAATTGAAACTAGGGCATATCCCATGTTTCATTTTCCACCTGGTTTCCTAAGCTTTAAGCCACAGAATTGGTTTCAACTTTTTAACTTTTGTCAGCACCCACATCACATCACTAAATCTGTTTATTCTCCTTCCTGTCCTGATTATCTGTCACCTACAACAGTGGTTCTCAAACTTAAGTATGCATCAGAATCACCTGGAGAACTTGTTAAAAGACAAATTGCTGGAACCTATCCTCAGAGCTTCTCATTTGGTACTCATCTGGGGTGTGGCTTAGGCAATGCTAAAGTATGGGACCATACTTCAAGAACCACTCATAGAATATTGCAGTAGATCCTATTTGATCTCTCTACCAATAATCTCTTTCCTAGTAAGTTCATACTCCATACTTCTGCCAGGATTATTTTTAAAGCATTTACATGGCTTTCTCTCCTAAAGCTGTAAAATCCTCAAGGACAAACACTAGGTTTTATCCATCTTTGAATCCTTTGATGTCTAGCACAGTACCTAGTGATGGTAGCATTCAATAACTTTGTTGATTGAATAAATCGAAGTATGTTTGATAGCACTCTGA
Organism: Equus asinus; assembly: GCF_041296235.1. NCBI lineage: Eukaryota > Metazoa > Chordata > Mammalia > Perissodactyla > Equidae > Equus > Equus asinus. The sequence goes on from NC_091791.1 coordinate 62,939,984, forward strand.
GTTTTTACTTTCTTTTCATTTGCTTCTTATAACAAAAATCAAGTATAGGAGTGGTAGTGGCATGAGTCTTGTAAATTGAAGATTCAGACTAGTCAAAGTTTTAATTTATATCTTATTCTCTTTCCTAAAACAGCTATTAGTAATAAAAATATACCCTTAAAAACATACAGCCTTTCATATGCCCATGTGGCAGCATATATCTGGTAACTATTGGCATAGAAGGTATAGCAGGCCAGTCTAAGAGAGCTCATAAATCATCACTAACGTATACATATCTAGGAAAGATGGAAAGTAAACAAGAATCGAAAAATCAAATTGACCCAGGCATAACTGAGAGCAAATTTTTTTATAGGGAGGAGGAAGGAGAATATAGAGTGCAGCACCATTGGTTGCTGTAAAATATTATATCAGGTTTGCTTTAATTACATGGTAATGTCTCTGAGAACAAAGGTAATTACATGATAACTTATGTTACTACTCCCACATTATCTCTTAATAACTATGTAATTAACTTGTCACTATTATACAATGTGTAGCTTGATATTACTCATGTATGAAAGACATTGATAACTTAAATGAGCTGGGGTGGGGCAAGGGATAGAGACAGTAGGGACATCATAGTATTATAGCAATCAGGAATGCAAATGACTCATTAGATCATTGACCCAGTCCTTAAGGATATGAGCCAAAGCTGTGGAGAATACCAACGGAGTCTGGGGTGAATCATGTATCTTCCGGAAAACAACAAACACACAATAAAGTAAATAAGTCCACCAAGCAGTGGAATAGATAAGTGCGTTTGGGATATAATGCATATACTTTTAACAGTTCATTTTGTTTAGTGAGGTTTTTCTTTTTAAGTAAATATTAAGAATTTAAAACTATGGAAAAACCTTTCTTTCACCCATATCATTTTACCAACATCTTGAGTTTGTATGTGTGGCCAGGGTGATGAGGATGTGCAGCACCAGGAACTCTCTCATTCATTGCTAATGTGAATGCAAAATGGAACAGCCACTTTGGAACACAGTTTGGCAGTTTGTTACAAAACACAGTCCTACCATATAATCCAGCAGTCGTGCTTCTTAGTTGTACAAATGAGTTGAAAACTTAGATCCACATAAAAACCTGCACACAAAGTTTACAGCAGCTTTATTTATAATTGACAAAACTTGGAAGCAACAAAGATGTCCTTCAGTAGGCAACTGGATAAACAAACTGTGGTGCATCCAGACAATGGAATATTATTCAGCCATAAAAAGCAATGAGCTATCAAGCCATGAAAAGATGCAGAGGAAACTTAATACGTAGTGCTAAAGGAAAGAAGCCAATCTGAAAAGACTACATACTGGATGATTCCAACTGTATGACATTCTGGAAAAGGCAAAACTATGGAGACAGTAAAAACATCAGTAGTTGTCAAGGACCAGGGTAGGGAGTAAAGAGGGATGAATAGGTGGAGTACAGGGGTTTTTTAGGGCAGTGAAACTCTTCTGTATCATATTGTAATGATAGATAACAGATCATTATACATTTTTCAAATCCTATAGAAGTAACAACACAAAGAGGGAACCCTAATGTAAATCATGGACCTTAGTTGTTAACAATGAATTAATATTGGCTCATCAATTATAACAAATGTAGCAAACTAATAAAAGATGTTAGTGAGGGGCAAACTGAGGGATGGGAGAATGAGAGGGTATATGGAAACTCTGTACTTTCTACTCAATTTTTCTTAAACCTAAAACTGCTCCAAAAAATAGAGTCTATTAATTTTTTAAAATAGAAGTCAAAGTGGAAAAACCTGCCTTCTGTCCATCTCATTTTACCAGTATCTTCAGTTTGTGTGTCTGTCCTACGTTTCCCAACTTTATCAATTACAGTGTCCTAAGGTGTTAAGGCTTAGACCTGTGTCCTATGGCCAGTGCCCTCACAGTTTTTACCAAAAAGCTTACTTTCACTGCTATCACATTATATACAGTGATCCTTTCTCCTTAATTCTGTTAGGAATTCTCCCAGCAATCCCTGCTAGGGAAGCATTTGTCCTTGAATTTCTATTTAAAAGAGGCAGACTGATTTACTTGGCATATGGCTTCTATAGATGAAGACTTTATTTGGGGAAGAAAGACTGTGCTAAGGTTCCCTCAGAAACTTTCTAAGATTGCTATGTTTCCCTAAGCCTAAGGGTACAGAAAGTAGTGAAGATCTTTATGTCCTTGATGAATCTTCTAAGAGTGACCAGTTTCATTCTACTTAGACTTATACAGATTTACTTTAAAGAAAGCTCTGTTCGCAAGTGGCTACAATTATTAATGAACTCTAAAAGCATGAATGGAAAACTGTTAAAACATCACTGAGCTGAAATTCTTGAAAGAGTTGTTCTTAACCATTTTTCTAAATAGTTAAATGTTCCTATATTATTCTTTAAAATAATGTTTATTGGCTTTTTTCTGATTATAAAAGTAATATTGCTTCTTATAGAACATTTAGGAGATAAGAAAAGCAGACAGAAAATAAAAATCGTCTCTAAAATCTGGAAATTATAAGGTTGTCTTTTTAGACACACAGAGGTTTTGCTTTTTTACTATTTTGAACAAACATGTTTCTGAAATGTATTGCATGGATCTGACGATAGACTAAAAATGGAAGGAAGCACATGTAGGAGTTTAATAAAGTCAGGATTTAAAATCAGTGGATTCAAGAGCACTCTTTAATATCTTTGCAACTCTTTGTAAATCTGAAATTATTTGAAAATAAGATATTTAAAAACGATAGGAACAGGATGGATTTTTTAAGGTATGGTAGTAGAACAAAAGTAAAACTCTTTGGGAAAAAATGAAGGTTGATCACTATCAATCGTCATACTCAGATAATTTCCAGATGAAGTAAAAAGTTAAATGACTGGGAATGTTTCCTACAAATCAATAAAAGAAGAGAAATACCCTAATGGAAACAACAGGTAAAAGTTGTTATCAGGCAGTTCATGAAAAGAAGAAATACAAATGGCCAGTAGTGGCTTAGAGACCTCTTCCAGTTCCTAGAAGTGGAATTGCTAAGCTAAAGGCTTTGTGTACTTATAATTTTGATTTGTTGTTAGTGCCATCAAGTCAATTCTGACTCCTGGACACCTGTGTACAGCAGAGTGGAACTCTACCTACTCTTTTTGTGCCATCCTCTCACCTTCCAGCACCACATCAGACAATGCTTTGCTGCTATTCACAGGGTTTTAATGGACAGTTTTTTCAGAAGTGGGTGGCCGGGTCATTCTTCCTAGTCTGTCTTAGTCTAGAAACTCCAGTGAAACTTGGTCACCCATACAACTGACAGACAGGTGTTGTGGTTCACCGACCAGGAAACAAACCTGGGCCACAGCAGTGAGAGTACCAAATCTTGACCACTAGACCACCAAAGCTGGCTATAATTTTGATATATATTGCCAAAGTGCCCTTCAAAAGTACTAATTTACACTCCAGCATATAAAGAATGTCCACTTCTTGATAATACAGTGTATTAAATATTTTTGTCTTTGCTAATCTCTTAAGTGAAAAATGATTTCACATTGTTATCATTAAGTGAAAAAAGCAGGCTACAAGACAATATCTAAGAAGTGTCAAATAAAATTAGAAAAGCAAGAGGAGAAATTACAATGGGTGCCACAGAAATACAAATGATTACAAGAGAATTCTACAAAAAGCTATACGCCAACAAATTGAATAACCTAGAAGAAATGGATAGATTCTTAGAATCATAAAACCTCCCAAAACTGAATCAAGAAGAAATAGAGAGTCTAAATAGACCAGTCACTAGTAAAGAGATTGAAATAGTACTCAAAAACCTCCCAAAAAACAAAAGTCCAGGACCAGACTGCTTCTCAGGTGAATTCTACCAAACATTCAAGGATTTCATAGCTATCCTTCTCAAACTCTTCCAATACATTAAGGAGGAAGGGATGCTTCCTAGTTCATTTTACAAGGCCAACATTAACCTGATACCAAAACCAGACAAGGACAACACCAAAAAGGAAAATTACAGGCCAATATTGCTGATGAATATAGATACAAGAATTCTCAACAAAATATTAGCGAATACAGTAAACAATACATTAAAAGGATCATACACCACAGTCAAGTGGGATTTATTCCAGGGATGCAAGGGTGATTCAGCATCTGCACATCAATCAACGTGATATACTACATTAACAGCATTAAGAATAAAAATCACATGATCATCTCAGTAGATGCAGAGAAAGCATTTGACAAGATTCAGCATCCATTTATGATAAAAACTCTCAATAAAACATGTATAGAAGGAAATTACCTTAACATAATAAAGGCCATATATGACAAACCCACAGCTAACATCATACTCAGTGAAAAACTGAAAGCTATCCTTCTAAGAACAGGAACAAGATACCAGTCTTATTCGACATAGTATTGGAAGTCCTAGCCAGAGGGATTAGGCAAGAAAAACAAATAAAAGAGATCCAAACTGGAAAGGAAGAAGTAAAACTCACTATTTGCAGATGACATGATTCTGTATATAGAAAACCGTAAATAATCCACCAAAAAACTATTAGAAATAATTAACAAATACAGTACACTTATAGAGTACAAAATCAACATACAAAAATCAATTGTGTTTCTACACACTAACAGTGAACTGGCAGAAAGAGAAATCAAGAATATAATCCCATTTGTAGCTGCAATAAAAAGAATAAAATACCTAGTAATAAATTTAACCTGTACACGGAAAACTATTAAGACGTTCTTGAAAGAAATCAAACAAGATACAAAGAAATGGAAACATTTTGTGCTCATGGATTGGAAGAATTAGCATAGTTAAAATGTTTATTTTACTTAAAGCAGTCTACAGATTCAGTGCAATCCCTATCACAATCCTAATCATATTTTTCACAGAAGTAGTACAAAGAATCCTAAAATTTATATGGAACAACAGAAGACTCCGAATAGCCAAAGCAATCCTGTGAAAAAAGAACAAAGCTGAAGATATCACACTCCTTGTTTTCAAAATATGTTACAAAGCTATATTAATCAAAACAACATGTTACTGGCACAAAAACAGACACATAGATAAATGGAACAGAATTGAGAGTCCAGAAATAAACTGACACATTTATGGACAGCTAATTTTCAAAAAAGGAACCAAGAACATACAGTGGAGCAAAGAAAGTCTCTTCAATAAATGGTGTTGGGAAAACTGGACAGCCACATGCAGAAGAATGAAAGTAGACTATTATCTTGCACCATACACAAAAATTAACTCAAAATGGATTAAAGACTTGAATTTAGGGCCTAAAACCATAAAACTCTAAGAAGAAAACACAGGCAGTATGCTCTTTGTCATTGATCTTAGCACCATATTTTCGAGTACCATGTCTGGCCAGGCAAGGGAGACAATAGAAAAAATAAACAAATGGGACTACATCAAACCAAAAACCTTCTGTATGGCAACAAAATGAAAAACCATCCTAACAATTGGGAGAAGGTATTTACAAACCATATACCTGATATGGGGTTAATATCTAAAATATGTAAAGAACTCATACATCTCAACAACAAAAAAACTAACAACTCAGTTAAAAAATGGGCAAAAGATCTGAACAGATGTTTATCCAAAGAAGATACACAGATGGCCAACAGGCACGTGAAAAGATGTTCAACATCACTAATTATTAGTTAAATGCAAATTAAAACCTCATGCCCATCAGAACGGCTATTCTTAAAAAGACAAGAAGTAACAAGTGTTGGAGAGTATGTGGAGAAAAGGGAACCCTCATACACTACTGGTGGGAATGTACATTGGTGCAACCACTATGGAAAACAGTATGGAGATTCCTCAAAAAATTAACAATAGAACTACTATATGATCCAGCTATTCTGCCTCTGGCTATTTATCCGAAAACGTGAAAACACTAATTCAAAAAGATATATGCACCCCTATGTTCATTGTGGCATTATTCACAATAGCCAAGACTTGGAAACAACCTAAGTGCCCATGATCAGGTGAGGGATGAAGAAGATGTGGTATATACACATACAATGGAATACTACTCAGTCATAAAAAAAAAAGATGGAATCTTGCCATTTGCAACAATGTGGATGAACCTTGAGGGTATTATGGAGTCAGATGGAGAAAGACAAATACTGTATGATTTCACTCATGTGGGAGATAAACAAACACTTGGATGCAGAGAACAGATTGGTGGTTACCAGAGAGGAAGGGGGTGAGGAGAGGGGGAAAGGGGCACATGTGTACAGTGACAGATGACACGCAGACTTTTGGTAGTGAACACGATGTAGTCTATACAGAAGTCGAAATATAATGATGTACACTTGAAATGTATATAATGTTATAAACCAGTGTTACCTCAATAAAAAAAAGAAATTACAGGCTGGCCTTGTGGCCTAGTGGTTAAGTTCAGCACACTCCACTTCAGCAGCCCAAATTCAGTTCCCAGGCATGGACCTACACCACCCATTGACAACCATTCTGCGGTGGCAACCCACATACAAAATAGAGGAAGACTGGCACAGATGTTATCTCAGAGTAAATATTCCTCAGCAAAAAAAAAAAGAAAAGAAATTTTAAAAAGACAACATAATGACATTGAGATATATAATACATATGTATATATACACTATATATACACACAGACACACACACACATATATATACACATATGTGTGTATACACAGACATGCACACCACACACACACACACATATATATATATGAAAAGCCTGGAAGAATATACAGAGAAATATTCCATGTAATTCTTTCCTAGTTTTAAAAAAAATTTGAAATTACACGTTTTATAAATATGGAATAACATGTATAATCAAATACAAATAATATTAATAAATGAGCAGGCTTCTACATACATTCAGGTTGAGAAATAGACTGATACCTTTGAAGCCCCTGTATACTGTACCCCAGTTAGGTCCCCAGCACCAGAAGTAACTATTTCTTAATTATTGTTTTCTTACTTTTCTTTTAAGTTTGTCACATGTTTATGCATTCCAAAACAATGTGAGAACTCACCCATGTTCACGTATATAGCTATAATTTGTTCAATTTCATTGTAGTAATATGCCACAATTAATTAATCCAGTTTGCAGTTGATGGACACGAGTTGTTTCTAGCTTGTTGCTATTATTGCCAATGTGACTATGAACATTCTTAGACATGTGTCCTAGTGGTGCAAGAGTTTCTCTAGGATGTATACCTAGTTGTGAAAAATGCTTAGTCAACTTTACTAGGTAATGCCAAATCGTTTACCTAGTCCACTGTGCCAATTTAAACTCCTATTAGCTGTGTATAAAGGTTATAAGGCATCCTCATCATCAAGCGGCATTGTCAGACTTTTAAATTTTTGCTAATCCAGTGCATTTATAGTAGAATCTCAGTGTGGATTTAATTTGCATTTTCCCTCATTACTAATGAGATTGAACATCTTATGTTTCCTTCTGAAATGCCTCTTCAAGATGTTTTCTTATTTTTTTGTTGGGTTGTTTTTCTTAATTTATAGAATATCTTAGATATTTTAGAAACTTTGTTAGTATATAGAAAACAAACTTGATTTGTTTCTTCCTCTGTCTTTAAATGTATCTTTTGAAGAACAGAAGTTTTCATTTTACCAAAGTTGAATTTTTTAATCTTTTACTTTATGGTTTGTGCTTTTTGTGTCTTATTTAAGAAATCCTTCTTACCTCTATAGCATTAATGTATTCTTTATTTTCTTCTAGAAGTCTTAGAGTTTTACCATTCACATTTAATTCCTTGATACATCTGGAATTTTTTTTTCATACAGAATGAGGTCATTTTATTTTTCCAAATTGAAAACTAGTTGCCTAAGCACTATTTTCTAATAAACCATCCTTTCGCCATGGATTCACAATACTAACCTCTGTTGTAGCTCGAATTTCCACATTTGCATAAATCTGTTTGGGGACTATCTCTTCTTTTCCTTTGCACTATTTATCTGTATCTGTGCCAATACCACACTGTATTTATTATTTTAGTTTTATAATAAATGTTGAATCTGGTGAGGCAAGTATTTTCTACCTTGTATATTCTTCAGTAGGAGTGTTCAGCTATTCTTGATCCTTTGCTTTTTTCCTACAAATTTCAGAACCAACTTGTCAGGTTCCCCAAAACCTTGTGGAGGCTTTGATTGAATTTGCTTTAATGAATCTTCTTATCTAAGAACCTAACATATCTCTCTGTTTATTTAGGTACTTTTATAATGCCTTTGAGTAAGGTTTTATAATTGTCTTCATTAGAGACTGGCATAATTTATGTTGCTTTTGTATCTTTTTCAAATTCCTTTTGTTTTAATGTTGTTTATATATATATGAATAATTGACTTTTGTATATTTCTCTTGTATCCAGCAATCTTTCAAAACTCTCAAGTCCAGCAATTCCTAGATTCTTTGGAGTTTTCTATATACATTCCCCTTAATTGAAAATAATGACATACTTATGTCTTCCATTCAGCCTCTATGTGCTTTGAGGAAACTAGCTTAGCACCTCCTGTGTACAGTTTAAATATATGTTTAGGCGTCATATCAGACACTGGATTCAGTTATTCCAAAAATTGATCACTCTCTTTAACATCAGTGAAAGAAAAGTTCAAATGAAATTAACAAAAAGATAGCAAGCTATACCAGTTGTTAATGGACTGAGGTTTATTCTGAGAGTTCTGGATCAATGATTGTTCCAAGAAAAAGAGCTAGCCACCATTAGCACTAAGAACCAAATTCGGTGTCAGTAAGAAGCCTTCACCTACCTTATGCTTCAACAGCTAGAGACCTAAGGTCCATGACATGGCCTAAAGTTGGGAAAAGTCTAAGAGACCCTGGGATAAGCCCCTCTGTAAAAGGATGAGAGAGGAGTTAAGAGGTCAGAGAGAGAAGGATCCAAAGTAGAAAGGCAACAACTGCCTCAACATATGAGCTCTTCATTTGGAAAGCTATGTTGATGTTTCGTTTTCTCCAGTGTTATGTTCTCCTGTTCTCTTAACTGTGTTGAAAAGCATATATACAGAGCCTCACCCTTCATTTTCAAGATGCTGTACTGGCATGGACCATAAGCTAATGGCACCAGCAAAGGGGCTCCTAAGGGACCTTTTCATATTGAGCACACATACTAAGTCAGTTATTCAAGATTTTGCTTTTTGAACTCTTGGTATGCCCAAAATCTTTACTAAAAGAGAGCTAGCTTCTTTTATTTTTATATCTGCAATCCATATTTATCTACTATAGTGTTTGCCAGCCACATTCTTTATAATTCACCACATTCAGTGAATGAAATATGAATAAGCACTTTGTTTACTTGCCGATACAGTATTTTTATATATTAATAGCATATTATTATTGTTGGGGGTTTTTTCCTACCTAAAAAACTGCTTTTTTGGAATAATATTCCTAAAATGCAAAGATCATTTAAAAATGGAGCGGGGGAGAGACCAAAAATCCTATGGAAAAATAAAAACAAACAACTCACAGAAGGAGATTTGTTCTTTATACATATAAAAAGGTGTTCAGCCTCACTCATAATAAGAGAAATACAAATTAAAATTACACTGAGATGCCATTTCTAACACATCAGATTGCTGAAAACTCAAAAGCTTGACAGTACACTCGGTTGGTGAGATTGTGGGGAAATAGACGCTCTTAAACATTACTAATGGAAATAAAAATTGCTCAACTCCTTTGAAGAGGAATTTGGCAATATCTAACAAAACTACACATATGTTTACCCTTCAGCACAGAAATTCTACTTCTAGAAATTTATCCCGAAGATATACCCTCAACAAAACAAAAATTCATACACAGAAGGTTATTCATTGCAGCATTATTTGTAATTGCAAAATATTGGAAATTATTTGAACATCCACACATAGGAGATGGAGTGAATAAACTATGGTGTATCCATACAATTAGGTGCTATGCCACTGTATGAAAGAACGAGGAAGAGATCTATGAATTGATATGCACTGATTTCCAGGAGATATTTCTAAATGAAAAAAGCAAAGTGCAAAAGAATATATACACTGTGTTATCTCCTTTTGTGTAAAAAGAAGAGGAAATAAGATATACTTATCTTTATGTAAAGAAACTCAGGAAGACAAACCAGAAAAAAGTAAAATTGGGTACCTATGAGAGATGGTGGAGGGGCATAGGATAAAAGGAAGTGCACTTCTCTGAGTATATCTTTTTTAGAGCTTTTTACTTTTGGAAACATGTTAATGTTTTCCATATTTGTTAAAAATTAAATTAACAAGGATAGAAGTGAGGGACTAAAACTGAAAGCAAATTGAAACACATGATCCCAACATTTTTTCAATCTTAAGTACAATGACCCACCCTGAAGTGGGGTAAAAAAGAGAACTAATCTAAGTAACATTCTGAACACAGTATTTGAGTACGTGGGAGAAGAGCAAACCAATCCTCAAATTTTTTTTAGTAAATTTGGGGTTTTTTGTAGAGTTGGAATGAAGCAATTTTGAAGCTGTTTTAAAAGTATTACAAAACTGAGCAAAAAAACAAGTATTATTGAGAGCTAGAATTCTCGCTGTAGAAGAAGGAACATGATAATGACAATAATGGAATGGGGAATGGTAAGAAAGAACCCTGTTGGGATGAATTGGAGTTGAAAGTATCGACATCAACTCAATTTCTAAAGTAGGTCTGTGATATAAGTGTGTTATGTGTATCTGTGAGTGTGTGTACATGCATACTTCCTAGCTCTATTCACTGACAGGGTCCAGAAGCAAAGAACACACCTACCACCTATTGGACTCTAATACCATTCCACCCTAATAGGAATCAGGTATCCTTGGAGAAAGAATTAATGAATTATAAATCATTAATAAAAAAGAATCTGTGCCTCCTTGCTGATAATAAATAGATTTAAAATAACAAGTGGAAGAAAGGGTAGGCTCTTGCATATAGTAGAATGCCAAGATCTGACTGGTAAATGTGAAAAGAGTGCTGGAGTTGGAAAATCATCATGGAAAGAATCATGAATGGATACTAAATCTGAGAGAGGGAGTGGGGACTTTTGATGGGGAACAGAATATTTGCACAGTCCTAAAGTGTCTGTCAACAGACTGCTTGTTAGATGCAAGGGAAAAAATAGTAGCTATACGTGGAGAAATAGGACAACATCTTGATCAGTTGATCAAAATTAACGTCACCAGTGAACAGCAGCTGAACATAATGTGCCTCTAAATGTGACACCCTGAGAAGGACACGACATAATTTTTCTAGTATTCTTGCCAGCAATGCATAATCCGAATTTAATCATGAGGAAATATCAGACAAACCCCAAATGAGAGGCACTCTATTAAAAAGGGAGTAAGGGATGACTGTATGTATTTTTCAAAAATGTCCCTGTCACAAAGCCAAAGAAAGACTAAGGAAATGTTCAAGATTAAAGAAGGCTAAAAAATACAACAAATCCTAGACTAGATTCTATCCTGGAAGGAAAAAGAATGCTATAAAGGATATTATTGGGTCATTGACAAAATCTTAATATGGACAGTAGCTTAGATAACAGTATTATAACAGTGTTTGCTGAAGTTGAGAACTGGATTGTGGTTATATATCAGAATAGCCTTATTCTCAGGAAAGACACACTGATGGATTTAAAGGTAAAGAAGCATGAAAAATGCAGCTTGTTCTCAAATAGTTCAGGGGAAGAAGTTATATACAGAGAGTATTTGTGTGCAAAAGAAGCAAAATGTTAATAATTATGCCTGAGCAGAGGATATTTAGATGCTTTTTGCACTATTTTTATTCTTGCAGCTTTTCTTTGAATTTGAAATTATTTCCAAATAAAGGTTTTCGTTTTTTGTTTTAAAGATTTTATTTTTTTCCTTTTTCTCACCAAAGTCCCCCGGTACATAGTTGTGTATTTTTTTAGTTGTGGGTCCTTCTAGTTGTGGCATGTGGGATGCCGCCTCAGCATGGCCTGATGAGCGGTGCCATGTCCATGCCCAGGATTCGAACTGGCGAAACCCTGGGCCGCCGAAGCAGAGCTTGCAAACTTAACCACTCGGCCACGGGGCCAGCCCTAACGTTTTTTTTAAAAATACACTTTAGGCCATTTAATAATTAAAAATCTAAACTTAAAAAATTGTATTTGGGAACATTATGATAGTTGATATAAGCCAGAGACAAAAGGACAAATAGTGTATGGTCCTAGGCTTATGAGGTACCTAGAAGTAGCAAATTTATAGGGACAGAAAGTAGAATAGCAGTTATCAGAGGCCAGGAGTAGGGCAAAATGGAGAGTTATTGTTTAATGAGTATAGAGTTTCTGTTGAAGTGATGAAAAAGTTCTGGAAATCGATAGAGGTGATGGTTATACATTGCAAAATGTGCTCAATTCTGTGAATTATGCACTTAAAAATGATTAAAATGATAAATTTTAGATTATGTATATTTTGCACACAAAAAATAATCTCAGGGATTTTTATTCATATTATAAAAGGATTCCCCGTGATTCTTTAAATATAAGCTCTCTTTGTTTAAACAATTTTACAGAATTTTTGAGTTTTGTATCAGCTACTTTATTAAAGTTCCACTTCTGATTTATTATATAATATCTGTAGTTCATCTCAGTTGGTTTTTAAAAATAGATTATTGAAAGACTGATACTCACTTGGGGCAAAGGTCTTAGCTTTTTTGTGCATCCAGATTTTCTACTTGTGAAAACAGATGTCTCTTCAGAGTACTGCATTTCAGTCATCAGCTAGCTCTTCTCTTAGAAAGAGAATGCTGGTGATGCTGGTACTTGTGATTCACAAAAATATTTCCTAAACTAAGCTTTTCTTTTTCTCACAAAGATCATACCAAGAGGAATGATGAAAACAGATGTTGCTTATAAGACTTCTAGACATGTTTCCATTGTAAGCTGATCTGGATCTGAATTTGGCATCTGCGCCATTCACTGTGTGGGCTGGGCATTTTAGTTGCACAGTTTGGCTGAAAGTTAATGTTGACCTTTGACTGTTACCTGAAAACTCAGTGATAAAATACTCTTACTATAAACCTCTTGAGAGAGTGATTTCACATTCTAAGCAAATGTCTTTAAAATACTTCACTCCATTAACGAAATTAATTTTATTCTTTGGTTGGGAATACTTATTTGTTTCATCGGATACAGAGCATTCCCCAAATCTAACAGGGAAAAGCCTGCGTGGTCAGAATGGTAAAAGAGAAAGGACATAAGTCTCTTATAATGCTCTCTACAGGTTGTTATACCACAGCTTCTCAATTAACCTTACCCCCTAGACTGCCCACAACCTGGGAGAAGGCCTAGAAGTCTGCCTACAGAACAGTTTTTCATTATCGTCTGTTCTTATGAGTATTTGAGTACTGCTACAGCAGCTCAGGTTTCCCCATGGGGAAAATAGCCCCAGATTCTTCAGTTCTTGACATATCTTATTTGTAACTACAGCACTTTTTGCCTTCTTTTATAGTTTTATTGCTATGTAATTGGCATACAATAAACTGCACATAAAGTGCACAATTTTATAAATGTTGACATATGTATACACCCATGAAACCATCACTGTAGACATATCCCCTATTCCCATGCTCTTTTGTAATCCTCCCTTCCTGCCCTTTCTCATCCATCCCCATTTGGGTTATTTCCAATTTGGAGCTATTACAAATAAAGCTGCTGTGAACATTCATTTACAGATCTTTGTGTGGATATATGCTTTCATGTACCTTGGGTTAAATAGAATGACTGGGTCATAGGGTAGGTGTATGTTTAACTTTTTAAGACACTAACAAATGGTTTACCAAAGTGGTCTTATCATTTTATGTTCCCGTGTCAGTATGTGAGAGTTCCAATTGATAGATACCCTTGTCAACACTTGGTATGGTCTGTCTTTTTAATTTTAGTCATTGTAGTGGGTGGGCAGTGGTATCTAATTTTGATTTTGGTTTGCATTTCTCTAATGAATAACGAGGTTGAACATCTTTTCATTTGCTTATTTGGCATCTGTTTATCTTCTTTGCTAAAATGTTTGTTCGACATTTTTGCCCACTTTTTATTGGATTGTTTCTTGTTATTTAAGTGTAAAAGAGTTTAATTTGGCAAAGTCCAAATTATTTTTTCTTTTATAAAAGTTTGTACTTCCTATATAAGAGATCTTTGGCAAATTCAACATCACTAAGATTTTCTCCTATGTTTTCTTCTGAGTTTTATAGTTTTAGCTCTTACATTTAGATCTATGATCCATTTCAAGTTGATTTTTGTAGATGATGTGAGGTAAGGGTTCAAGTGATTTTTTTTTTCACATGTGGCATCCAACTGTTCTAAGACCATTTGTTTAAAAGATTATTCCTTCTCCACTGAATTGCTTTGATATTTTTGTCAAAAATCAATTGACCATATTGAAGTAGGTTTATTTCAGGACTCTCTATTCATTTGCATTGATCTATATGTCTATCTTTATGCCAATACCATAATATCTTGATTATATTAGTTCTATATTAAGTTTTAAATCAAGTAGTCTTTTTCAAAGTTGTGTTGTGACTAATCTGTCCTTTGCATTTCCACATGAATTTTAGAATCAACTTTTCAGTTTTTATAAGAAAAGCCTGCTCAAATTTTGATTGATATTATATTGAATCAATAGAAAAATTTCTGCAAAGCTGATAACAATATTGAATCTTCTGATCTATGAACACTTTATATCTCTCCATTTATTTGGATTTCTTTTATTTCTCTCAGCATTGTTTTGTCATTTTCAGTGTGCAGGTCTTATACAACTTTTGTCAGATTTATCCCTAGATATTTCACATATTTGATGGTATGGTAAATAGTATTTTTAATATTAATTTCTAATTGTTCATTGCTACTATATACAATTGCTATATATACACACATTACTGGTATAGAAATTCAACTGATTTTTGTGTGTGGTCTTGTATCCTGCAACTTTACTAAACTCACTTAGTAGTTCTAGTAACTTTCTTCTAGATTCCAGAAGATTTTCTAGATAGACCAGGATTTCTCAGTCTCGGCATTATAGATAGACATTGGAGGATATTTAGCAGCATTCCTGGACTCTACCCACTAGATGCCAGTACCACCCCCTTCACCAGTTGTGACAACCAAAAATGTCTCCAGACTTTGCCAGATGTCCTCTGTGGAGCAAAATTGCCCACTTTTGAGAAACATAGACATAGACAATCATGCCATCTACAAATAAAGATAGTTTTACTTCTTTTTCAATCTTGATGCCTTTTATTTTTGTTTGTTTGTTTGCCTTATTGCACTGACTAGAGTCTCCAGGCCAGTGTTTAAGAGCAAATGTTCTTGCCTTGTTCTTGATCTTAAGGGGAAAAACATTTCATCATCCACCATTAAGAATGATATTAACTGTAAATTTTTCAGAAGTGCCCTTTATCAGGTTGAGGAAGTTCCCTTCTATTCCTATTTTGCTGAAAGTTTTTATTAGAAGAGATGTTGAATTTTGTCAAATTCTTTTTCTGCATCTATTAAGATGATCTTACAGTTTTCTTAGTTTACATGGTAAATTACATTGAATGATTTTTGAATGTTAAACCAACCTTTCATTCCTAGGATAATTGATTTATTACCTTTTTAATATACTGTTGGATTTGATTTGCTAAAATTTTCTTCAGAATATTTGCATCTCTGTTCATGAGGATTATTGATGTGTAGTTTTCTTTTCGGATTTTGGTATCAGAGTAATGCTGGCCTCAAAGAATGAGTTAGGAAGTATTCACTCCTTTTCAGTTCTCTGAAAAGTTTGTATAGCATTGATATTATTCTTCCTTAAATGTTTGGTTGAATTCATTAGTGACACCATCTGGACGTGGGATTTTCTTTATAGGAATCTTTTTTACTACAGAATCAATATATTTAATAAATACAAGGTTATTTAGGTTACCTATTTCTTCCTGAGTGAGCTTTGATAGTTTGTGTCTTTCCAGGAATTTGTCCAATTCATGTAACTTGTCAAATCTATTGGCACAAAATTGTTAATAACTTTTCCTTATTATTCTTTTAGTATGTGCAAATTCGATAGTGATACCACCTCTCTTATTTTTGATATTGATAATTTATGTCTTCTCTTTTTTTTTTCCTGATCAGTCTGCCTAGATGTTTAATTTTATCCTTCTTGGACTCCCAATTCTGTCTTCTCAACTCACTGAGGCTGTTGGATTCTACATAGGTTGTCCCTCCTTGTGTTGTAGCCTGGAAACTCTCTAGATTGTAAACTAGAGCAATTTTATGGTTTACCTCACTTGTTTCCTTTCCTTCATGGATCCTTTGTGGCTGATGTACAATATTTGAAAAATGTTGTTTATATGCTTTGTCTTTATTTTAGTAGTTTCTGGAGAAACGGTAAATCTGGTTCCATTTGTTTCATCTAGGTCAGAAGCAGAAGTCCTCAATGCTATTTTACCTTATCATAATTTATTTTAATGTCATGCTGGTCCATGGTACTTCACTATATAAATTATTTCACTGTTACTTCTGGGAGTGAAAGGAAGATGTAAGATCCTTCATAACTTTTCAACTCTCAGATTTATACTTGGAGAAACATCCAGATGATAGAATTTTGTCCAGATAGCAATATTCTAAGAATAAGAATGATACAGAAGGGGAATCCAGAGAGAAGGAGAGAGGGATACTAATAACTACTCAGCTTTAAAGACCCAAGGTAATATTATTTGGCCAGTATTTCTTACAATCTTTTAATCTCAAAGCTAAAGGAAAGCATGATAGTTTAGACTTAGAAAGACTAGACTGGCTTGATGGTGAGTTGTCATGTCCCAACTTGAGCTCTTTAAAAGAAATATTAGGGGAAGCTCGTGATGTTTGGCAGAACACCTCTCTAGCCCTTGAGGTTTAACACTTTACTATCAAGACTGAAAAAAAGGATAGATGCATGGACCATTTTTTGGTCTGACTCAATATGACATTTCTGACACTATTACACAGTACTCACGTTGTTCTCTTTTGTCTGTGTTTCAGGTTTTCTGTCTCAACTGGTCTCTGACAAGCCCCTGACTGAATGCATTCGTGCTGGCCACTATGCAGCAAGCGTCATAATTAGACGGACTGGATGCACCTTTCCTGAGAAACCAGACTTCCACTGATGGAAAAGCAAGAAACCCAAGCCCAGGAGGCCAGACACTGCCCTGATTGCTTCCTGAGAATTCCCATATTAATAAAGAAAATTATCTGCCATCTTTTCCTGCTATAATAATACTCATTCTTGATTTAGAGGACACAGTAATGCTCAGTAGACTCTTTATTCTCTCAATAACCTAAAAAAATAATGTTTATTTCCACAGTTTGAGAGTGCCACTTAAAATTGTCAATTAGGGGCCGGCCTGGTGGCACAGCGGTTAAGTTCACGTGTTCCACTTTGGCTGCCCAGGGTTCGCTGGTTCGGATCCCCAGTGCAGACATGGCACCGCTGGCAAGCCATGTTGTGGCAGGCATCCCACATATAAAGTAGAGGAAGATGGACACAGATCTTAGCTTAGAGCCAGTCTTCCTCAGCAAAAGGAGGAGGATTGGTGGCACATGTTAGCTCAGGGCTGATCTTCCTCAAAAAAAAAAAAAAGTCAATTAAACAGAAATATAACACTTCAATAGAAATTTTTATTTCATTTTCAATTACTTTGTAAGTTCATGTGTATTTAGGAAATCAATCAGTTTTTTTCCTACATCTCTGCCTTGAATGCAGATGCAATTTAATATAATAGATTTTTTAAAATGAGTTAATCCTGACACATCAATCTTTAGCTTTTTATACAAGTAGGTTTAATTTGGGAGTATCTGTGTATGTGTGTGATAGAATTTTGTGCAAATAGCCATATTCTAAGAATAACAACGATACAGTAGGGGAATCCAGAGAGAAGTACACACACACACACACACATATATACATATATGTACCACATATATACATGATAAATAGTCAAATAAAGTACAGAAATACTTATCTTGCCAAGTTATGCCAAATAATCTCTTCAGTGCGTGCTCAAACATGTAATAAACTTTGGATAATTACATAATTTGCCAAATTGTTATACTACAGTATTCAAATTATCTTATATTTACTTATGTTTCTCTGTAATTTGATACAAATAAAAATTGTCATATAGGAATTTTTTTCTGTCTTTTCCCTGTGCTCAACAAACTAAGAAAGAAAGATCATTATTTAGTCCTGGACTCTGAAATGATATCTAATTTGTTGATGGAGATAGAAGGAAGAATAACATAATACATTGAAAAATAACTTAGTATTGGAGACCAGTGAGTCACTGTTTTAAGGAAGACAAATAGTATAGTAGAACCTCTGGAGTCAGACTTAATTACCTTCACATGACCTTGGGTAAATTACTCAGCCTGTTTGAGCTTCAATTGCCTTTCTATAAAATGGGATATAACCCGAATGTACAAGGTCATTGAGATGATTTTAGAGAGAATACCAAATGGTTTTTGTCAGTGGTTTTTAGGGGTTTGTCAGAATATCAGTGGTTTTTAGTATATTCACAAAATTGTGCAGCCGTCACCGTTATCTAAATCAAGAACATTTTCATTGCTCCAAAAAGAAACTCTATCTCCCAATTCACCCCACTCCCCATCCCCTGGCAACTACTAATCTGTTTTCTGTCTCTATAGATTGGCCTACTCTAGACATTCATAAAAATAGAGTCATGTAATTTGTGTTCTTTTTGGGTCTGGCTTCCTTCACTTATCATGTTTTCAAAATTCAACCATCTTTTAGCATATATCAGTACTGCATTTCTTTTTATTGTCAAATAATATTCCATTGTATAGATATACCATATTTTCTTTATCCATTCGTCAGTTGATAGACATTTGGGTTATTTCCAGTTTTTGGCTATTCTGAATAATGCTGCTGTGAACATTCCTGTATAAGTTTTTTGTGTGGATATATGTTTTCAGTTCTTTTGGGTATATACATAGGAATGGAATTGCTGGGTCACGTGGTAACCCTATGTTTAACTTTTTGAGGAACTGCCAAACTTTTTTCCAAAGGGACTGCACCATTTTGCATTCTCACTAGCAAGGTTTGAGGGTTCCAATGTCTTCACACCTGTGCCAGTGCTTGCCATTATCTCTCTGATTATAGTCATCTTTGTGTGTATGAAGTGATATCTCATTGTGGTTTTGATTTGCATTTCCCTCATGCAATTGAGTAAAGATGTTGTGCATCTTTTCATGTGCTTTATTGGCCATTCATATTTTTTCTTTGGAGAAATATCTACTCAGATCCCTTGCCCATTGTTTCAATTGAGTGAGTTGTCCTTTTATTATTGAGTCGTAAGAGTTCTTTATATAGTCTAGATGTAAGTCTCTTATCAGATACATGATTTACAAATATTTTCTTCCATTCTGTGGATTGTGTTTTCACTTTCTTTTTTTTTTTTTAATTTTTTTTTTAAAGATTTTATTTTTTTTCCTTTTTCTCCCCAAAGCACCCCAGTACATAGTTGTATATTCTTCGTTGTGGGTCCTTCTAGTTGTGGCATGTGGGACACTGCCTCAGCGTGGTTTGGTGAGCAGTGCTATGTCCGCGCCCAGGATTCGAACCAACGAAACACTGGGCCGCCTGCAGCGGAGCGCGCGAACTTAACCACTCGGCCACGG
The DNA here is from genome assembly GCF_041296235.1 of Equus asinus. Taxonomy (NCBI): domain Eukaryota; kingdom Metazoa; phylum Chordata; class Mammalia; order Perissodactyla; family Equidae; genus Equus; species Equus asinus. Next base: position 62,959,690 of record NC_091791.1, read on the forward strand.
GGCCAGCCCCAGTGTTTTCACTTTCTTGATAATGTCATTTAAAGCACAAATGTTTTAAATTTGTATGAAGTCCAATTTATCTATTTTTTCTTTTGTCACTTGTACTTTTGGTTTCATATCTAAGAAACCATTGCCTAATCCAAGGTAATGAAGAATTACATCTTTGTTGTCTTCTAAGAGTTTTATAGTTTTTACTCTTACATTTAAGTATTTGATCCACTTCCGAGTTTATTTTTGTCTATATGTGAGGTGGGGAGTTCTAAATTAATTCTCTTGCATGTGGTTGTTCAGTTGTTCCAGCACCTTAATGAAAAGACTGTTTTCTCCACTCTTGGATTATCTTGGCCCCCTTGTCAAAATTCAATTGACCATAAATGTAAGGTTTTATTTCTGGTCTCTCAATTCTATTCCATTGGTCTATATGTCTATCCTTATGCCAATCCAACTGTCTTGATTACTGGAGATTTGAGTAAATTTTGAAATCAGGGAGTCTTCCGACTTTGTCTCTCAAGAAGAATTATTTTGAGTGGTAGGGTATCTTTATCATATTAAAACTAGTACAGAATGTCTTCCTCTTAGATAAGCAGGAAGGGCACTGACAAACCTTTCCTGCCCCTTTTTTGATGAGTAAGTCTCTTACCCCAAGACTATTGTTCAAGTACCACTCACCAACTAGGCTTTTCTGACTTCAAGTCACCATTTGGAGGTTCCAAAGTATGCTATTTGGTAATACTTAACATGCACAGAGATCACATAAATTTCTCATAATAAAAAATAGTCACTGGGATATATGGATTTTGTCTTTGAGTTTATGGCGTAGTTTTTTAATTCTCTGTTCTGGTACACGACAAAGGAAAAATAATGGCTAACCTAGCAAACTGGGTCTCAGGAAAGCTGCCTTTGACTGACTGTTAGGCATTCCCCTCTGTGGCCTAAATTTTTCCATCTAGGAATGAGAAGTAGTTAACCTAGTCCCACTTCATAGCATCTTGGTTTAACAGATATTTGAAGGGAGGACATGTAGTATGGGGGAAGAATAGTGAAGTTGTCAAGAAGACTTGGGTTCCGGCCCCTCATTGGCTTCAAATAGTTGTGTGACCCTCTTATTCTGTGTAACTCACAAGGCATAGATGCTTTAGTTGTAACATCCCTAAAGTATATTATAGACCAGTGGTTTTAACAAGGTTGGCTCCCTGTATGTGGGGAAAGGTGGTTCTTGAGTGAGCCAGAAAAACAGGCTATTTGTGTGTCACAGTCAGCAAATGAGGTAAGCACAGGAAACTGATACCCTAAGGGGCAGGCGTAGGTGGTCTGGAGAGTTAGAGCATTGAGGTAGGCCTAGTCTCACCAAATGATCAAGGTTGCCAGAAAACTGCTTCCATGAAGTGGGAAAGAAGGTGGTATGAAGCGTTTGGAGGCAAGCTGGGTTCCCAAATAAATGTACCAGAGTAGGAGAGAAAACAAAAAGCTAGAGTGGCTATTGTGTTTTCTTCTAGTTTTTGCATCTGTCTTCATCATATGTATCTGTAAGTGCTGCTTTATTTCTCTGAAAGAATCAGAGTAAGACTTTTTTTTTAGATCAGGGTGAGAGAAGTAATTCTTTATCTTAAATAAAGTCCAAGTAACTTTGGCTAAAAGCTATTATTCTTACCCAATTTTGGAAAGCAAGTACTATTCTTTTTTACCCTTTCAAACAGACACATAATATAAAGATTGTTTTAGATATACACGAGCCTACAAAGGAAGCATGTGTTTGGCTAGCAGTCTAAAAATACCACCAGTGTTGAAATATAAAAATATGAGCTTATTCAGTTCTGTTACTCCATCACCCTCAGAAAGACATCCATTTAATAACGCTTCCACTGGATAAAATAGGTTTAAAGTGTAAACAATTTCTTCATGATTCAGTAGCAGTTCTATGTTCAAGTCCTTGGCTTTGTGTCCCCTTGGACAAGTTCTTGAACTACTCTAAACCTTGGTTTTCTCACCTGTGAAGTGAAAATATATCCACCTTCGGAGAGAGTGTTAAGAGAATGTGTGAGTGAAAACTATTAATAGTAAAATAATTATGAAGTAGTTTGATATTTCACAAAGACACCAAAGCAACCCAATGGGGAAAGGAAAGTCTTTTCAAGAGATTATGCTATAACAACTTGATATCTATATGGGGAAAAAATGAACCTTTGACCCTGACCTCACACCATACCTAAAAATTAGAGTGGGGTCATGGCCATAACACAGCAGCTAAAACTTAAACTTCTAGAAAAAAACATAGGAGAATATTTTCACAGCTTGGGAGTAGGTGAAAGTTTCTTGTAGAGAACTTTGAAAGCACTATCTGTAAAAGAAAAAATATTGATAAATTGAAGTCAAAAAAAATTAAGCTTTTTGTTCTTCAAGACACTGTTAGGAATAAACAAGCCACAGGTCAGGATAAAATATTCACAACACATATATCTAACAAAGACCTTATATCCAGAATATATTAAAAACTTTTACAACTCAGTATGGGGACTGGCCCCGTGGCCAAGTGGTTAAGTTCACATGTTCCACTTCAGCAGCCTGGGGTTAGCCGGTTCAGATCCTGGATGTGGGCCTACACACTGCTCATCAAGCCATGCTAAGGCAGCATCCCACATAGAAGATCTAGAATGATGTACAACTAGGATATACAACTATGTACTGGGGCTTTGGGGAGGAAAAAAAAAGAGGAAAATTGGCAACAGATGTTAGCCCAGGGCCAATCTTCCTCACACACACAAAAAATTTTTACAACTCAAAAAGACAAACAGATGACTTTACAAAAGAAAATATATGAATGACCAATAAGTACATGATAAAGTATTCAACATCATTAGTCATGAGAGAAATGAATGTTAAAACTTCAATGAGATGCTACTGCACTAGATTGACCAAAATTAAAATGACGGCACCAAATGTTGGAGAGGATGTGAAGAAACATTGCTAGTGGAACTGTAAAATGGAACAGCCACTTGAGAAAAAGGCTTGGAAGTTTCTTATAAAATTAAACACACCTATTTTATCCAGCCATTCCACTCCTGGTATTTATCCAAGAGAAATGAAAGCATATATCCACAAAAAGGCTTGTATTAGACTATTTATAGCAGTTTTATTCATTATTTACAAAAGCTGGAAACAGGGTAGTATTCCATCAGCAGGAGAATAAAAACTTTGGTATATTCCAACAATGGAGTATACTCAGCAAAAGAAAGAAATTAACTATTGATGAGACAACATGAATCAATCTCAGAAATGTTTCACCGAGTGAAAGAAGCCAGATACAAAGAGTGCAAACTAAGAATCCATACATACAAAGTTCTAGAGCAGGCAAAACCAACCTACAGTGAAAAAAAGCAGAGCTGGCTTTCTGGGAGAGGAGAGGAAACTGACTGGGAAGGGAAATGAGGGGACTTTCTAAGCTGACAGTGATATTTCATGTCATTGATAAGGGTTACACAGGTGTATGCATTTGTCAAAACTCAGGGAATGTCCCACTTAAGTTGTCTGATTTTTTCATCTCACGCACATGCAGAAAGGAACCCTAAGCAAATATCAGACTCTAGGTAGTGATATGCATACTGAGAGAGATGAAGTGTATTGATGTCTTCAACTTAACAGCAAAGTGCATCAAAAAATAAGATGAATGGGAGAGCCAGCCCAGTGGCACAGCAGTTAAATTCACATGTTCCACTTCAGCCACCTGGGGTTCGCCAGTTCGGAGCCCGGGTGCAGACCTACGCACTGCTTGTCAAGCCATGCTGTAGCAGGCATCCCACATATAAAGTAGAGGAAGATGGGCATGGATGTTAGCTCGGGACCAGTCTTCCTCAGCAAAAAAAAAAGAGGATTGGTGGCAGAGGTTAGCTCAGGGCTAATCTTCCTCAAAAAAAAAAAAATGGAAAGAGGGATGGAAATATGAGTAGATAAGTGATAAGGCAAATACAGCAAAATATTAATTGCAGAATCTAGGTGAATAGTAAATAGATGGATGTTTGCTATGTAATACTTTTCAGCATTTCTGTATGGTTGAAATTTTTCCTAATGTTGGGAAAAATATAAAGTACTTAGGAAAACCCATTAAACTTGATTGATTGCAGCATCACATGAAGAAGATAAAACTGCACATTAATACAAAAACATACATATTATTTACTTCAAAATATAATTTTTAACATGAATTACATGTCAAAATTAGCCAATCTTGGGCTTCTGCGTGGTTTCTTGGGGCTGCCACAATCTCCAAGTTCCTCTTTTAAGTATGGAGCACCCTCTCTTCGTCCCCCAACCCACCTGGTAGTTGGAAGATTCATGAAGCACCCCTGCAAACACCAACCAGGCCTCTCCCCACCCAGACCCCTGAATCCACTGCAATCTGCTTCTACCTCCTCTGAAGCATCCCTTCTCCTGATTAGAAAATTCCTAATTGTCAGATCCAATGGCCTATGTTCAGTCCTACCCTACCTCATCTTTTCTCAGTATCTGACTTGGAGGGTCACACTCTCTTAAAATTTATTTTCCCTTGCCTTTGTTTTTTTCTGAGGAAGATTTGCCCTGAGTTAACATCCATCGATATTCTGCCTCTTTTTGCTGAGGAAAATTTGCCTATGCCAGCATCTGTGCCAATCTTCCTCTATTTTGTACGTGGGTCACCACCACAGCATGGCTGCTGATAAGTGGTGTAGGTCTGTGCCTGGAAACTGAACCCAGGCCGCCCAAGCAGAGCATGCCGAACTTAACCACTAGGCCACAGGGCTGGCCCCTCCCTTGCCTTTACACAACCACGTTTTCCTCATTCTCTTGCTCCTTTACAGCCTCTTCTTAGTGTGTTAGGAAGAGTTCCTCTGTCCTTCTCTTCAGTGTTAAGGAGCCTCTACCTTCACAAGCCTTTTGTAACTCTATAAGCTCCTCCTAGGTAACCAATTTGACTCCCATGAATTCATCTATCACCTGATTACTCTCAAAATCTCTGTTTCTAACCTGATCCCCTCCTGACCTTTAAGCTTGAAACCTACAGTTCAGCCCCTTGGGATATTCTCTAGACACGTTGATTGTCAAAACCAAACTCACCTTCTCTTGAACATCCAGACTCATTCTATTCCTCCTACTTTGTCTCCCTCCATTAATAGAAATAATTCTTCCTGACTTTCTCCCTTCCTCACCCATATATCTAGTTGATCCCTAAGTTCTGTCAGCTCTACCTCTCTTAAATCTCTTCCTCACCTCTTCATCCCCTCAGGTATAATTTAGACCTTCATCATGTCTAACTAATTTACCCAACTTTCGTTCTTCCCCTTCACTAGTCAGTTCCCTCTCACCATGGAGGATGCCTTGCTAAAGCAGAAAAACAATCACATTCCCTAGTCTGTTTAAATTCCTTGACCATCCACCCTTAATCACTTTAACAGCCTTGCTGTGGCCATCCCTCCTTATAACCCTACATTCCAGCCCAAACACACCTTATAACTGTGCTCATGCCTCTCTTTGGATTACTGTTTTTCTTCTACAACGACTCAGGTTTAAAGATCCAGTTCAAAAGTCAGGTCCTTTAAAAGATTTTCTCTGAACCTCCCAGGCAGTTAGTTGCTGCTCCATCCTTTTTTCTCTCAAAGTACATTGCATACTTTCTTATTGTAGTTTTTACAATCATGATGTATCATATAATTGTTTATTGATGTATATGTCTTCTTCTAAGGTAGAACTATCCATTGCCACATAGTAGACGCTGAATAAGTGTTTGTTCAGTGAAGGCCTTTCTCACTTCTCAGTGTCTCTGCAGGGCATTAGGGACTTAGAGATGACAGCTTGCCAAGGATTTTAGCTGCCAGAACAGCTATAATTATTCATATTATCTGGTTATACTTCTCACATTCTGCATACTGGACCCCTTCCTTCTTCCCTATTCTACTCCATTCATAGAAGTCTGTCCCCTAAGTAGGCAAGAGAAAATGGTACCCAGTTTGCCACAACTGGATCAGCTTTTCTCCCCCTCCTCAGTCACATAATCTACTTGCACATGAATGAAATATGATCATGTGGTATGATGTAAGCTTTTATCCTTTCTCAACTTTGTTCCTTTCTCAACTAAGAAAAAGCTATAGGGTAGGAATTTGAGGACTGGGCTCCAGTCTAATCCATGCACTAACTAAATAGTAAGGGGAAAATGATACCACCACACTGAGCTTCAGTTTCTCCTCTTTAAAATGACTTCGTGAGAGACATTTGTAAAGACCTAACACAACGCATAAATGTGCAGCACTCATTCATTCATTCAACAAACATTCACTGACTGCTTACTAAATATCATATACTGTGCTAGGTGCAGGTATATAGCACTCAATAAAAATGCAAGTTTGTTTTCTTGCAAATGTGTTTTGGACTTTGTTATGTTTTTAATATTCTGTATGGTGCTGTTTCCTCCCCACCATGTTCTCCCTTGGCCAAAATAATTTTTCTCTGAATTCTTCCTTTAAGGTCTGCTAAGTAGTGTAGAGTGGTGGTTAACAGCATGGGCTTTAAAGCCAGACTTTCAAGATTTGAATCCTGGCTCTACCACTTTTTAGCTGTGAGACATTGGGTAAGTTGCTTAAATTCTTGGTGTTTTGCTTTCTGCATCTTTAAAGCACAATTTCTACCCATTAGTTTGTTGTGAAGAATAAAATTGTTAATACGTGCAAGTCTTAAAATGTTATCTGGCATTAAGTAAAGTGCTTAAGAAGTGGTAGCTATTAATTGCTACCTGTGCTTCATAGGGTACTTACTATGCCATGAAAATCAGTTCTGCGCCGGAGCTACGCCAGGCAGCAGACAAAACTCTCTGCCTGCCATTAGCAGAGGGGCCACGCCCAGCATTCACGGCTCCGGCAGAGGCCCGGAGAGAAGCCCTGAGGGCGGGGCGACCCCCAGCTGCCGTTGCCCGCCCCGTGGGTCTAGGGATTGCCGGAGATCTCGGAGAGGACCGGGGCCGGGGGAACTTTCAAAGGCTGGTTCTGCGACCCGGAGGGGAAGCGCCGGAGCTCCGCCCAGGCAGCAGACAAAACTCTCTGTCTGCCATTAGCAGAGGGGCCACGCTGAGCATTCACGGCTCCGGGAGAGGCCCGGAGAGAATCCCAGGGGGCGGGGCGACCCCCAGCTGCCGTTGCCCACCCCGTGAGGCTAGGGATTGCCGGAGATCTCAGAGAGGACTGGGGCTGGAGAGAGTTCCAGAGACCCAGCTTAGTAGCCTAGGGGGAAACCCTACAGGCTCACAGCAGCCTTAGGGAAAGCCTCTGCACAGCACCAGTAGAAGGCACCCAGCCGCCAGCCACAAGGCTGGAAGACCCCAGGGCAAAAGCAGCATAGCTAGGTGTACTAACCACAGACTGTAGAAGATGCCAATAGCTCTCCTGTGACCCATAGAGGACAAGTGAGATTTGGTGGGTGCCGACAGCAACGGAGCGACAAATATAAGTGATCCCACCCCTGGCCGCTGGAAAAGCCCATAACACCATTGCAGACCCCAAGGAGAGAGCACATCTAGGTGGGCTGCAACAGTAGGCACCTGCAGCCTGAAGCCCTGTGACGGCCCCCACGGCAGAGGAGGGAATCCAAAGGGCCACTGTGGCTACGAAGAGGGGCCCAGGCCCAGTTAGCAACTACAGACAGGGTTCCTGGTTGGTGAAATATAAACAGCTGCTCCTCCCACCGCAGCAGCTGAAACAAGTGAAAGGAGCAACTAAACTCTATCTCCATGCGGAGGCACAAATCAACAACATCAAGCAATATGAAAAAATACATTAAATCTCCAGAACAGAAAGAAAGCAACAAATACACAGAAAACAATCCCAAAGAAAATGAGATATATAACCTAAATGACGATGACTTCAAAACAGCCATCATTAAGATTCTCAATGAGTTAAGAGAGAATTCTGACCGACAACTCAACGAGTTCAGGAGCTATGTCACAAAAGAGTTTGATACGATAAAGAAGAACCAAACAGAAATATTGGAAATGAAGAACACAATAGAGGAGATTAAGAAAAATCTAGATGCTCTGAACAGTAGGGCCGATAATATGGAGGAAAGAATTAGCAATTTGGAAGATGGCAATATAGAATTGTTGCAGGCAGAGGAGGAGAGAGAAGCAAGACTTAAAAGAAATGAAGAAACTCTCCGAGAATTATCAGACACAATTAGGAGATGCAACGTAAGGATTATAGGTATACCAGAGGGAGAAGAGAAGGAGAAAGGGGCAGAAAACCTATTCAAAGAAATAATGGCTGAGAACTTCCCAAATCTGGTGAGGGAGATGGATCTTCAGGTGACAGAAGCCAATAGATCTCCAAACTTTATCAATGCAAGAAGACCAACTCCACGGCATATAGTAGTGAAGCTAGCAAAAGTCAACGACAAGGAGAAAATATTAAGGACAGCCAGGCAAAAGAAACTAACCTACAAAGGAACCCCCATCAGGCTATCAGCAGATTTCTCAGCAGAAACTTTACAGGCTAGAAGAGAGTGGAATGATATATTCAAAAATCTGAAGGACAAAAATCTACAGCCGAGAATTCTCTACCCAGCGAAAATATCCTTCAAATACGATGGAGAAATAAAAACTTTTCCAGATAAACAAAAATTAAGGGAGTTTATTGCCACAAAACCTCCTCTTCAGGAAATCCTCAGGAAAACCCTCACTCCTGAAAAATCCAAAAAAGGAAAGGGGCTACAAAACCAAGAGCAGAGGAGATAAGTAGAAGGACAACAACAGAGAGTAGCAGCTCTACATCAGAACAGATTAAACCATGGGACGAGAAACAAAGGAAACTGAAGAAAACCGGAAAACAAGACACAAAATGGGAGTGGAAGGCCCCCACGTCTCAATAATCACTCTAAATGTAAATGGATTGAACTCCCCAATCAAAAGACACAGAGTGGCAGGATGGATCAAAGAACAAGATCCAACAATATGCTGCCTCCAGGAAACACACCTCAGCCCCAAAGACAAACACAGACTCAGAGTGAAGGGATGGAGAACAATACTCCAAGCTAATAACGAACAAAAGAAAGCAGGTGTCGCTATACTAATATCAGACAAGGTAGATTTCAAAGCAAAACAGATAAAGAAAGATAAAGAGGGACAGTATATAATGATAAAAGGGACTCTCCACCAAGAAGACATAACACTTATAAATATATACGCACCCAACACAGGAGCACCAAAATTTGTAAAGCAACTCTTAATAGAACTAAAAGAAGACATCAACAACAATACAATAATAGTAGGGGACCTCAACACACCATTAACACCAATGGACAGAACATCCAGACAGAAAATCAACAAGGAAATAATAGAATTAAATGAAAAATTAGACCAGATGGACTTAATAGATATATATAGAACACTTCATCCAAAAACAGCAGGTTACACATTCTTCTCAAGTGCACATGGAACATTCTCAAGGATTGACCATATTTTGGGAACCAAAGCAAACATCAATAAATACAAGAGAGTTGAAATAATATCAAGCATCTTTTCTGATCATAACGCTATTAAACTAGAAATCAACTACAAGAAAAAAGCAGAGAAAGGTGCAAAAATGTGGAGACTAAACAACACGCTTCTCAACAAACAATGGATCATTGAAGAAATTAAAGAAGAAATCAAATATTATCTGGAGACAAATGAAAATGAGAACACGACATACCAAATCATTTGGGATGCAGCAAAAGCAGTCCTAAGAGGGAAATTCATCGCAATACAGGCTCACCTCACTAAACAAGAAAAAGCTCACGTAAGCAACTTCAAACGACACCTAACGGAACTAGAAAAAGAAGAACAAACAAAGCCCAGAGTCAGTAGAAGGAGGGAAATAATAAAAATAAGAGCAGAAATAAACGATATTGAAACAAAAAAGACAATAGAAAGGATCAATGAAACAAAGAGTTGGTTCTTTGAAAGAATTAACAAAATTGACAAACCCCTTAGCCAGACTCACCAAGAAAAGAAGAGAGAAAGCGCAAATTAATAAAATCAGGAATGACAGAGGAGAAATCACAACAGATACCAATGAAATACAAGAGATCATAAGAGAATACTATGAAAAACTATATGCCAACAAATTGAACAACTTGGAAGAAATGGACAAATTCCTAGACTCCTACAATCTCCCCAAACTGAATCAGGAAGAAATGGAGAATCTGAATAGACCAATCACAAGTAAGGAAATAGAAACAGTAATCAAAAACCTCCCCAAAAACAAGAGTCCAGGACCAGACGGCTTCTCTGGAGAATTCTACCAAACATTCAAAGAAGACTTAATACCTATTCTCCTCAAACTGTTCCAGAAAATTGAGAAAGATGGAGAACTCCCTAACACATTCTATGAAGCCAACATCACTCTGATCCCCAAACCTGACAAGGACAACACAAAGAAGGAGAACTACAGGCCGATATCACTCATGAACATAGATGCAAAAATCCTCAACAAAATTTTGGCAAACCGATTACAGCAATACATCAAAAAGATTATACCATGATCAAGTGGGATTTATACCAGGGACACAGGGATGGTTCAACATCCGCAAGTCAATCAACGTGATACACTACATCAACAAAATGAAAAACAAAAACCACATGATCATCTCAATAGACGCAGAGAAAGCATTCGACAAGATCCAACACCCATTTATGATAAAAACCCTCAGTAAAATGGGTATAGAAGGAAAGTACCTCAACATAATAAAGGCCATACATGATAGACCCACAGCCAACATCATACTCAATGGACAAAAGTTGAAAGCCATCCCTCTGAGGACAGGAACAAGACAAGGGTGCCCACTTTCACCACTCCTATTCAACATAGTACTGGAGGTGCTGGCCAGAGCAATTCGGCAGGAAAAAAAAATAAAAGGAATCCAAATAGGTAACGAAGAAGTAAAACTCGCGTTGTTTGCAGACGACATGATCTTATACATAGAAAACCCCAAAGAATCCACAGAAAAACTATTAGAAATAATCAACAACTACAGCAAAGTAGCAGGGTATAAAATTAACGTGCATAAATCAGTAGCATTTCTATACACTAACAATAAACTAACAGAAAAAGAACTCAAGAACTCAATCCCATTCACAATCGCAACGAAAAGAATAAAATACCTTGGGATAAACTTAACCAAGGAAGTGAAGGATCTATACAATGAAAACTACAAGACTTTCTTGAAAGAAATAGGCGATGACATAAAGAGATGGAAAAACATTCCTTGCACATGGATTGGAAGAATAAACATAGTTAAAATGTCCATACTACCTAAAGCAATATACAGATTCAATGCTATCCCAATCAGAATCCCAAGAACATTCTTCACAGAAATTGAACAAAGAATCCTAAAATTCATATGGGGGAACAAAAGACCACGAATTGCTAAAGCAATCCTGAGCAAGAAAAACAAAGCCGGTGGAATCACAATCCCCGATTTCAAAACATACTACAAAGCTACAGTGATCAAAACAGCATGGTACTGGTACAAAAACAGGTCCACAGATCAATGGAACAGAATTGAAAGCCCAGAGATAAAACCACACATCTATGGACAGCTAATCTTCGACAAAGGAGCAGAGGGCCTACAATGGAGAAAAGAAAGTCTCTTCAACAAATGGTGCTGGGAAAACTGGTCAGCCACATGCAAAAGATTGAAAATCGACCATTCTTTTTCACCACACACCAAAATAAACTCAAAATGGATCAAAGACCTAAAGATTAGGCCTGAGACAATAAGTCTTTTGGAAGAGAATATAGGCAGTACACTCTTTGACATCAGTTTCAAAAGAATCTTTTTGGACACTGTAACTCCTCAGTTGAGGGAAACAATAGAAAGAATAAACAAATGGGACTTCATCAGACTAAAGAGCTTCTTCAAGGCAAGGGAAAACAGAATTGAAACAAAAAAACAGCTCACTAATTGGGAAAAAATATTTACAAGCCACTTATCCGACAAAGGGTTAATCTCCATAATATACAAAGAACTCACACTGCTTAACAACAAAAAAACAAACAACCCGATCAAAAAATGGGCAGAGGACATGAACAGACATTTCTCAAAAGAAGATATGAATATGGCCAATAGACACATGAAAAGATGTTCATCATCGCTAATCATCAGGGAAATGCAAATCAAAACTACACTAAGATATCACCTTACCCCCGTTAGATTGGCAAAAACATCCAAAACCAAGAACGACAAATGTTGGAGAGGTTGTGGAGAAAGAGGAACCCTCATACACTGTTGGTGGGAATGCAAACTGGTACAGCCACTATGGAAAACAGTATGGAGATTTCTCAAAAAGTTAAAAATAGAAATACCCTATGACCCAGCCATCCCATTACTGGGTATCTATCCTAAGAACCTGATATCAGATATCTCAAGAGTCCGTTGCACCCCTATGTTCATCGCAGCATTATTTACAATAGCCAAGACGTGGAACCAGCCTACATGCCCAGAAACTGATGATTGGATAAAGAAGATGTGGTATATATACACAATGGAATACTACTCAGCCATAAAAAAAGACGAAATTGGCCCATTCACAACAACGTGGATGGACCTCGAGGGCATTATGTTAAGCGAAATAAGTCAGTCAGAGAAAGACGAACTCTATATGACTCCACTCATAGGTGGAAATTAGTATATTGAGAAGGAGATCTGATCGGTGGTTACCAGGGAAAAGGGGGGGTGGGGGGAGGGTACGGAGGGGGAAGTGGTGTACCCACAACATGACTAACAAAAATGTACAACTGAAATTTCACAAGCTTGTAATCCATCATAACATTAATAAAAAAAATAAATAAAAAAAAAAAAAAAAAAAAGAAAATCAGTTCTGGTCCAGGTACAAAAAATCAATTAGATTAGAGACCTCATTTCTCATCTATACGCCTTTAAATAACTTTGCCTGGAAATTTTCTTATAGACCTGCATTGTCCAATAAGATAGCTGTTAGCCCCATGTGACTATCAAGCGCTTGAAATGTGGCTAGTTGGAAGAGCGGTGCTGCAAGTATAAAGTAAACCAGATTTTAAAGACTTAGAAGAGAAACATCAGTGAAAATGACAGAGTATAGAATGCCAAAAGTCTGTCACTCTATAAGAGCGAAACTGGCAAAAAACTGTCAGAATCAATTTTTCAGAACTCTGGACAATAATCAAAAACTTGAAGCAACTTGGGGATCACTTTTTAAGAAAAATGGCTGCACCTTGGTAGGAACAGTGAGCTTTGTGACATTTTAACTTGCTCCAGTCCCATCCCACACACTCAAAGGAGTGCAAGAAACAAGAAATTATGGCTCGTACCTGGAGAAAAAAGCAACCAATGTAAAACTGTCCCTGAGGAAGCCCAGACACTGGACTTACTGGACAAGACTTTAAATCAGCCATTTTAAGTATGTTCAAACAGCTGAAAGAAAACATATCTAAAGAACTAAAAGAAAGTATGATATCTCACCAAACAGAGAATATCAATAAGGAGATAGAAAAACATAAAAAGAAACCAAATAGATATTCTGGAATTGACAATTACAATAACTCAAATGAAAAATTCACTAGAGGAGTTCAACAGCAGATTTGAACAGGCAGAAGAAAGAACCAGAGACCTTGAATGTAGGTCAATTGTGGTGATCTAATCTGAGGAACAGAGAGATAAAAATGAAGACAAATGAACAGTGCCTAAGAGACCTATGGGACACCATCAAGCGTACCTACATATGTATAGTAGGAATCCCAGAAAGGGAGAAGAGAGAGACTATCTGAAGAAATAATGGCTGAAAACTCCCCAAATTTGATAACAAACATTAATCCATACATCCAATAAGATCAATAACCTTCAAGTGGGATAAACTCAAAGAGATTCACATAAAAACGTACGAGGAATCCTCAATAAGATTAACAACTGACTTCTCTTCAGAAAAGACCTGAACAGACATCTCACCATAGAAGTTATACAAATGAAAAATAATTATATGAAAATATGCTTAACAACATATGTCACTAGGGAATTGCAAATTAAAACATCAACTTCACATCTATCACAACAGCCAAAACCCATAACACTGACAACATGAAATGCTGTCATGTGGAGCAACAGAAACTCTCATTCATTGCTGGTGGGAATACAAAATGATACAGTCAGTTTGGAAGACCGTTTGACAGTTTCTTACAAAAATAACATATTCTTATCATATGATCCAGCAATTATGCTCCTTGCTCTTCACCTGAAAGAAATGAAACCTTATGTCCAGACAAAAATCTATACACAGATGTTTAAAGCAGCTTTATTCATAATTGCCAAAACTTGGAAGCAACCAAGATGTCTTTCAACAGATGAATGGGTAAATCAACTGTAGTGCATCCAGACAATGGAATATTATTCAGCACTAAAAAGAAATGAGCTACCAAGCCATGACAAGACATGAGGGAACCTTAAATGAGTATTACAAGTGAAAGAAGTCAATATGAAAAGGCTATGTACTGTATGATTCCAACTATTTGACATTTTGGAAAAGGAAAAACTATGGAGACAGTAAAAAGATCTGTGGTTGCCAGAGGCTCGGGTGGCAGAGGTGAATAGGCAGAGCACAGGGGATTTTTAAGGCAGTGAAACTATTCTGTATGATACTGTAATAATGGATACATGTCATTATACTTTTGTCCAAACCCATAGAATATACAAAACCAAGAGTGAATCCTAATATAACTGTGAACTTTGGGTGAAGCTATGTCAGTGTAGGTTCATCAGTCATAACAAATGTACCACTCTGGTGTGGGATGTTAATAGTGGGGGAGACTGTGCCTGGAGGGGAGGCAAGGAGTATATGGTAATTCCTTGTATTTTCTATTCATTTTTGTTTTGAAACTAAAACTTGTCTAAAACATAAAGTCTATTAAAAATAAAAAAGCTGTGTGATGACATATTCAAAGTGCTGACAGAAAAAAACTATTAACCAAGAATCCAGCAAAAATATCCTTCAAAAGTGAATGTGAAATTGTGACATTCCCAGATAAACAAAAGCTGAGAGTGTGGGCCGGCCTGGTGGCACAGCGGTTAAGTTGGCACATTCTGCTTCGGCGGCCCAGGGTTCCCTGGTTCGGATCCTAGGTGCGGACATGGCACAGCTTGGCAAGCCATTCTGTGGTAGGTGTCCCACATATAAAGTAGAGCAAGACGGGCACAGATGTGAGCTCAGGGCCAGTCTTCCTCAGCAAAAAGAGGAGGATTGGCAGCAGATGTTAGCTCAGGGCTAATCTTCCTCAAAAAAAAAAAAAAAGCTGAGAGTGTTCATTGCTGGCCAATCTGCCCTGGAAGACATGCTAAACAGCATCCTTCAGGCTGAAATGAAGGGACACTCGACAGTAACTTGGATCCATAAAAAGAACACTGGTAAGGGTAACTACCTGAGTAAATATGAAAAATCACATGGATAAATATTTTTTAAATAATGTATTTTTATTATAACTCTTCTTTTATCCTATCTTATTTAAAAGAAAACTGCATAAGCAATAATTATAAATATATGTTGATAGGCACACAATGTATAAAGATATAATTTGTAACAATAACAGCATAAAGGGAAGACTGAGGCAATAGAGGAGCAAAGATTTTAGATACTATTGAAATTAACTTGGTAATAATCTGAATCACAGAGACAGAAAGTAGATTAATATTTGTCAGCGACTGGGAGAATGGGAGGAATGGGGCGTGACTGCTAATGGTTATGGAATTTCTTCTTGGAGTGATGAAAATATTCCGGAATTAGATAGCAGTAGAGGTTGCACAACCTGAATGTATTTTAAAAAACCACTGAATTGTACACATTAAAATATGAATTTTATGATATATTAATTATATCTCAATAAACCTTACTTTGAAACAAACAAAAAGATAAGATTAATTGTCCTATATACATTAAAGTAGTTGAATTTGCAGTTAAAAAACTTTCCCACAAAGAAAACTCCAAGCCTATATGGTTCCCTCATGAAGTCCACCAAACATTCAAAGAAGAAAGAATATCATTCTTCACATACTCTCCTGAAATAAACTGAAGACAATGGAAGTCTTCCCAATTCATTCTCTGAGGCCAGTCTCAAAAGCAGACAAAGGCATTAGAAGAAAATAACAAACCAATATCTCTCATGAACATTGATTAAAAAATTTTTTAAAAGCTTTTTTCAGCAAACTGAATCTAACAATACATTAAAAGGTTACTACATCGTGATCAAGTAGGGTTTAACCCAGGAATATATGATTGGTTTGACATTCAAAATCAATCAGTGTAATTCACCATATTAACAAACTAAAAAAGAAAATTATATGATCATCTTAATAGACACAGAGGAAGCATTTGACAAAATTTAATATCCATTCTTGATAAAAACTCTCAGAAAACTTGGAATAGAAAGGAACTTCCTCAACATGAAAAAGTGAATCTACAAAAACCCTACAGCTAGCATGATACCTAATGGCGAAAAACTGAATAATTTCTCCCTAAGAGCAGGAACAAGAAGACAAAGATATCTGCTCTTTCCATTTCTATTTGACACTGTCCTGGAGGTCTGGCCACTGTTGTCAAGCAAGAAAAAGGAAAAAAAGCAGCCAGATTGAAGAAGTAAAACTGTGTTTGTAGATAATACAGTTGTCTATGTAGAAATCCAATGGAATCTAGAAAAAAGCAACTAGAACTAATATGCAAGTTTAGCAATGTTGAAGCATACAAGATAAACACAAAAATTAATTGTATTTCTATATTCTAACAGTAAAAAATTAAAAATTAAAATTAATAAAATATTTATAAAAACATAAAAAATATTAACTACTGGGGGATAAATCTGACAAAATATGTGACAGTCCTTTACATTGGAAACTAGAAAACACTGCTGTGAGAAACTAAAGACCTAAATAAATAAATAGATATAGCTTCTTCATGGGTCAGAAGACAAAAACATTAAGATAACTGTCCTCAAATTGATCTATAGATGATTCCAGCAGGCTTTTTTGTGAAAACTGACGAGCTGATTTTTAAAATTCATATGAAAGGGCACAGGACCTAGAACAGGCAAAAGAGCTTTGAAAAAGAAGAGCAGTCAGAGGATTCACACTACGTGATCAGCTCAAGGCGTATTACAAAGCCACAGTAATCACACCAGTGTGGCACTGGCATAAAGATAGATGAACAGACAAGTGGAACAGAACTGAGGGTCCAGAAATAGACCCACACATATATGGACAAGTGATCCTTTAACAGCTTTATGAGATGTAATGTACAAACCATACTATCCACCCGTTTAAAATGTACAGCTCAGTGTTTTTTAGTAAGTTCACGGGGTCGTGCAATAATCACCACAATCTTTTTTGTCCATCACGTTTTTGTCCATCCAAGAAGAAACCTTGTACTTATCAGCAGTCACTCTCATTTCCCATTACTACCCCTGCCTCAACCCTAAGCAACCACTAATATACTTTCTGTCTCTACAGATTTGCTTACTCTAGACATTTTGTATAAACAGAATCATAGAATATTTGGTCTTCTGTGATTGGCTTCTTTCACTTAGCATAATTCTTTCAAGATTCATCTATATTGTAGCATACATCAGTATTGCATTCCTTTCAATCGCCAAATAATATTACATTGTAAGAATAAACAAAGGTCATTTTGTTTATTCATTCACCAGTTGATGGACACTGGGGTTGTTCCCACTTTTTGGCTACTGCAAATAATGCTACTATGGGCATTTGTGTACAAATTTTCATGTGGACATATGTTTTCATTTCTCTTGGATAGATATATAGTAGTAGAATTGTTGGATCACTTAAACTCTATGTTTTCCTTTTAAGGAACTGCAAACTATTTTCCAAAACAATCACAAAATTTTACATTCCTGCCAGAAGTGTATTAAGTTTCCAATTTTTCCACATCCTTGCCAACACTTGTTATTGCTTGTCTTTTTGATTATAGCCATCCTAATGAAAGTGAAGTGCTATCTCATTATGTTTTTTTTTAATTGTGGTAAAATACAAATAACATCAAATATCTCATTTTAACCATTTTAAGTATATAACTTAGTGGCACTAATTACATTCACAATGTTATGCAACCTCTACCACTATTTATTTCCAAAACTTTTCCATCACCCCATACAAAAACTCTGTACCCATTAAACATAACTCCCCACCTTTGCTCCCAGCCCCTGGTAACCTCTAATCTACTTCCTGTTGCTATTAATTTGCCTATTCCAGATACTCCATATAAATGGAATCATATAATATTTGTCTTTTTTGTCTCTGCCTTATTTCACTTAGCATAATGTTTTCAAAGTTTATCCATGATATAGCATGTATTAGAATGTCATTCCTTGTTATGACTGAATACTATTCCACTGCATGGATATAACACGTTTTGTTTATCCATTCATCTGTTGATGGACACTTGAATTGTTCCCATCTTCAGCTACTGTGAATAATGCTACAATGATCATTGTCATACAAGTATCTGTTTGAGTACTTGTTTTCAGTTCTTTTGGGTATATAGTCAGGAGTGGAATTTCAGGGTCATCTGATAATTGTAACTTTAACTTTTTGAGAAACCACCATACTGTTTTCCACAGTGGAAGAACAATTTTACATTCCCACCAGCAATGCACAAAATTTCCAATCTCTCCACATCCTCATCAACTTTTGTTACTTTCTGATTATTGTTGTTTTGGTTTGTTATTGGTTTGGTTTTTTCAATATTATAGCCATCCTAGTAGGTGTGACTCTTACCTAGTAGGTGAGAAGTAGAATCTCATTGTGGTTTTGATTTGCATTTCCCTAATAACTAATAATGTTGAGCATTTTTTCATGTGCCATCAGCCATTTATATATATTCTTTGGATTAACATATTTTCAAATCTTTAGCTCATTTTTTAATTGGGTTATTTGTTTGTTTTGTTAAGTTGAAAGTGTTTTTTTATATATTGTGAATGAAATTCCTTTATCAGATATATGACCTGTAAATATTTTCTCCCATTCTGTAGACTGTTTTTTCACTTTCTTAATGATATCATTTGCAGCACAATTCTCATTTTGATGTAGCCAAATTTATCTATTTTTTTCTTCTGTCACCTGTGCTTTTGGTATCATATCTAAGAAATCATTGTCTAGCCCAAGGTCACAAATATTTATTTCTTTATTTTCTTCTAAGTCTTTTATAGTTTTAGCTCTTACATTTAGGTTTGTGAGTTAATTTTTGGCTATGATGTGAAGTAGAGATCCATCTTCCTTCCTTTGTATGTGACTATCCATTTGTTCCAGCACTATTTGTTGAGAAAACTATTCTCTCCCTAGCAAATTGTCTTGGCATTCTTGTCAAAAAAAACAGTTGATCAGGCATAGTGATGTCAGCATTATGGCAGAGTGAGCTGTTCCCTTAGTCTCTCCCCTTAATTTACAACCAAACAGACATTCATTAGCCAACAGACGATTCCCACAGGAATGCTCCATGCCAAGTAGTATGGCTCAGCCACTGTGTCGACATCCCCACCAAGTGCAACAGCCCAGGTGAAGCACCCATGAGTGCAGAGTGGGCCCACACAGGTGAAAGAGAGCACCCCTCTCCTCTGGCCCAACACACCAGCTTGGCCAGTCCCTGGCCAAGGCAGCAGTTTCCCATCAGAGTGCCTGTGTGTGCATGTGTGACCCACCAAGCAGCTGTGGCCAGCAGGAAAATGCCTGTCAGCACAACTTCTAGCAGACATGGCTCTTCAGAAAACACAGCTCCTGCCCCTCGCCCAGAGGTGGCAGGTGGAATCTGTGACCTGATACTACCACTATGTGCCTGCAAAGGATCACTTTATCAAACACCATGAAGAAATGTATTAACACTTCAGAGCAGAAGAAAAATGACAAGTCTCCAAAACCAATCCTGGACTCACAGAAATTTACAATCTAAATGACAGAGAATTCAAAATAGTCATCATAAAGAAACTCAATGAGTCAAAAGGAAATTCAGAGAGACAGTTCAATGAACTCAGGAATAAAAGTAATGAGCGGAAGAACTACTTACCAAGGAGATTGAAACTCTAAAAAAAAAAAACCACTCAGAAATGTTGGAGACGAAGAACACAATGAATGAGATTTTTTTCAAAAAATCTAGAATACTTCAAAAACAGGGCTGATATTATGGAGGACAGAATTAGTAATTTAGAGGACAGAAATATAGAGATGCATCAGGTGGAGGAGAAGAGAGAACTAAGACTTTAAAAAAATGAAGAAAGTCTTTGAGAAATATCCAACTCAATTAGGATATGTAACATAAGGATCGTAGGTATTCCAGAGGGAGAAGAGGGAGAAAGGAGCAGCGAATAGCTGAGAACTTCCCAAACCTCGTGAAAGAACTGGACGTACAAGTTTATGAAGCCAATATAATTCCTAATTACATCAGTGCAAAAAGACCTTCTCCGAGGCATAGAATAGTAAAACTGGCAAAAGCCAATGACAAAGAAAAAATATTAAGGGCAGCAAGGCAGAAGAGAATAATCTACAAAGAAACCCCTTTCAGGCTTTCAGCAGATTTCTCACCAGAAACCTTACAGGCTAGGAGAGATTGGAATGATATATTCAAAATACTAAAAGACAAAAACTTTCAGCCAAGAATACTCTGTCCATCAAAACTATCCTTCAGATACAATGGAGAAATAAAAGCTGTCCCAGATAAACAAAAACCTTGAGCAAGGAGACAAATCGATGGACAAAACCAGGAAATTGCAGCTCTCTATCAGAGCAGGTTGGCAAACAATTATGACAAAAAGATAAAGGGAAGAAAAGCATCAAAAATAACTATAAACACTTCATTTGATCACAATGAAGTGTTTATACTTTTCTCCAAAAAATTGAAGAAGATGGAATGCTTCCTAACTCATTCTACAAGGCCAACATCACCCTGATTCCAAAGCCAGACGAGGACAACACAAAGAAGGAAAATTATAGGCCAATACAGCTGATGAACGTAGATGCAGAAATCCTCAACAAAATATTGGCAAATTGAATACAGCAATACATTAAAAGGATCATACACCATGATCAAGTGGGATTTATACTAGGGACACAGAGATGGGTCAACATCCACAAATCAATCAATGTGATATACCACATTAACATTTGACAAGCATTTGACAAGATCCAACATCCATTTATGATAAAAACTCTCAATAAAATGGGTATAGAAGGAAAGTAGCTCAACATAACAAATGCCATATATGACAGCCAACATCATACTCAACAGTGAAAAACTGAAAGCCATCCCTCTGAGAACATGAACAAGACAAGGGTGCCCACTCTCGCCACTCCTATTCAACATAGTACTGGAGGTTTTGGCCAGAGCAATTAGGCAAGAAAAAGAAATAAAAGGGACCGAAACTGGAAAGGAAGAAGTGAAACTTGCTGTTTGCAGACAACATGATCCTATATATATAGAAAACTCTAAAGAATCCACCAGAAAACTATTAGAAATAATCAACAACTACAGCAAAGCTGCAGGGTACAAAATCAACTTACAAAAATCAGTTGTATTTCTATACACTAATAGTAAACTAGCAGAAAGAGAACCCAAGAATACAATCCCATTTACAATCTCAACAAAAAGAATAAAATATCTAGGAATAAATTTAACTAAGGAAGTGAAATACCTATACACTGAAAACTATGAGACATTATTGAAAGAAATCGACGATGACATAAAGAAATGGAGAAATATTCCATCCTCATGGATTGGAAGAATAAACATAGTTAAAATGTCCACATTACCTAAAGCAATCTACAGGTTCAGAACAATCTCAGCCAGGATCCCAATGACATTCTTCATGGAAATAGAACAAAAAATCCAAAAGTTTACATGGAACAACAGAAAACCCCGAATGACTAAAGCAACCCTGAGAAAAAGGAACAAAGCTGGAGGCATCACAATCCCTGACTTCAAAATATACTACAAAGCTATGGTAATCAGAACAGTATGGTACTGGCACAAAAACAGACACAAAGATCAATGGAACAGAATTGAAAGCCCAGAAATAAAACCACAGATCTACGGACAGCTAATCTTCGATAAAGGAGCTAAGAACGTACAATGAAGAAAGGAAATTCTCTTCAATAAACGGTGCTGGGAAAACTGGACAGCCACACGCAAAAGAATGAAAGGAGACCATCTTCTCACACTATACACAAAAATTAACTCAAAATGAATTAAAGACTTGAATATAAGACCCGAAACCATAAAACTCTTAGAAGAAAATATAGGTAGTACACTCTGAAATTGGTCTTAGCAGCATCTTTTCAAATACCGTGTCTACATGGACAAGAGAAACAAAAGAAAAAATAAACAAATGGGACTACATCAGACTAAAGAGCTTCTGCAAGGCAAAGGAAATCAGGAACAAAACAAAAAGACAAATCACCAACTGGGAGAAAATATTTGCAAATCATATATCTGACAAGGTGTTAATTTCCAAATTATATAAAGAATTCAAACAACTCAATGACAAACGAACAACCCAATCAAAAAATGGGCAGAGGATATGAACAGACATTTTTCCAAAGAAGACATACAGATGGCTAACAAGCACATGAAAAGATGTTCAACATCACTAATTATTAGGGAAACGCAAATCAAAACTACAATGAGATACCATCTTACACTTTTCAAAATGGCTATAACTACCAAGACAAAAGAATAACAAATGTCAGAGAGGATGTGGAGAAAAGGGAACCCTCATCCACTGCTGGTGGGAGTGCAAACTAGTGCAACCACTATGGAAAACAGTATGGAGATTTCTCAAAAAATTAAAAATAGAAATATCATATTATCTAGCTATCCCACAACTGGGTATTTATCCAAAGAACTTGAAATCAATAATTCAAAGAGATGTATGCACCCCTATGTTCATTGCAGCATTATTCACAACAGCCAAGACTTAGAAGCAACCTAGGTGCCCATCAACTAATGAATGGATAAAGAAGATGTGGTATATATACACAATGGAATACTACTCAGCTATAAAAAAATTCAAAATCAGCCCATTTGCAACAACCTGGATGCACCTTAAAGATATGATGTTAAGTAAGGTAACAGAGACAGAGAAAGACAAACACCGCATGACTTCACTCACATGTGGAAGATGAACAAACACATGGATAAAGAGAACAGATTAGTGGTTAGCAGAGGGGAAGGGGTTTGGTGGGTGGGTGAAAGTGGTAAAGAGGCACATATATATGGTGACAGATAAAAATTAGACTGTTGGTGGTGAGCATGATGCAGTCTGCACAGAAACTGATAAATAATAATGCACACCTGAAATTACACAGTGTTATCAACCATTATGACCTCAATAAAATAACTGAAAATAAAAAATTGACCATAAATGTATGGGTTTATTTCTGAAATTTTAATTCTGTGACAACTGACTTTTGTTAAAAGTCCAAAAGCAATTTGGTGAAGAAAGGATAGTTTTATCAACAAACGGTGCTGGGACAAGTGGCTGGTTTTAAGCCAAACAAACAAAAAACAAAAAAAACAAACCCTTCAATTCATGTATCACAATTCATATCATGTATATCTCATACACAAAAATTATCTCAAAAGGGACCAGAGACCTAAATTTAAAGCCCAACAGTGTAAAACTTCTATTAAAAAAAAAAGAACAGCATCAAAATCTTGCGGTTGATTAGGTAAAAATCTTTAGATACGACACAAAAGCACAATCCCCAAAATCAATAATTTGTACTTCATCAAAATTAAAAAGCTCTGCTCCACAAAAGATACTGTCAAGAAAATGAAAATATAAGCCCCAGAAAGGGAATATATTTGCAAAACACATATCTGATAAATGTCTTGTATCAATAATATATAACAAACTCTCAAAACTCAATATAAGGGGCCGGCCCCGTGGCCGAGTGGTTAAATTCACGCGCTCCGCTGCAGCGGCCCAGGGTTTCACCGGTTTGGATCCTGGACGCAGACATGGCACCGCTCGTCAGGCCACGTTGAGGCGGCGTCCCACATGCCACAACTAGAAGGACCTGCAACTAAGATATACAACTATGTACTGGAGGGATCTGGGGAGGTAAAGCAGGAAAAAAAAAAAAAAAAAGATTGGCAACAGTTTTTAGTTCAGGTGCCAAGCCTTAAAAAAAAAAAAAGATTTTAAAAACCCCCAGTTTTATAGATAAAGATTTTTTTTTACTGGGGTCATATCAGCTTATAACACTGTAAATAGACAAAGATTTGAACACATACTTTGCCAAATAATCACAGGAAAAAATGCTCAGCATCATAGAGCATTAAGAAAATGCACATTAAAACCACAAAGAGGTACCTCTTCACACCTATTAGAATTAGTAGAATTTTAAAAACTGACCATATTGAGTATTGGTGAGGATGTGGAGTAACTGAGCTCTCGTATACTGGTGCTCAGAATATACAACAGTACAACCTCTTTGGAAAGCAGTTTGGAAGTTTCTTAAAGTGATAACTATATACCTTCCACATCATCCAAATATTCCACTCAGGTATTTATCCAAAAAATGAAAGCATACATCCATACAAAGACTTGTACATGAATGTTCATAGCAGCTTTATTTGTAAAAGCCCTGAACTGGAAAAAAACAAACGTCCATCAGCAGATGAAAGGATAAACAAATTGAGGTATATACATACAACAGAATACTATTCATGAATAAAAAAGAATGAATTATGGATATATTCAACAACATGATAAATCTTAAAATAATTATATTCAATGAAAAAGCCAGAAAAAAAGAAGTACATACTGTGTGATTTCATTTATATAAAATTCTAGAAAATGCAAATTAAACCATTGTGATAGAAAGCTGATCAGTGGTCACTTGGGAGTAATGGGGTGATGGAGTAGGGATGGGTGGGAAGAATGGATCTCAAAGAGGCACAAGGGAAATTTTGGAGTGCTACCTGTGCTCATTCTCTTGATTGTGGTGATGGTTTCACAAGTGTATGCCTACATCAAAACTTGCCGAGTCATATACTCTATATATGTGCATTTCATTGTATGTCAATTATATCTCAGTAAAGCTATTTTTTAAATTAGAAATTTTGATAATGTACAATCATACAGCTATCTTGGCAAACATTTGGGGAGTTCCTCAAAAAGCTAAACATGGAGTTACCGTCTAACCCAGCAATTCCATTTCTATGTGACTACCCAAAAGAAATGAAAACATATGTCCACACAAAGAAACTTGTGCATGAATCTCTGTAGCAGCATTATTCATAATAGCCAAAAATCAGAAGCAGCTCAAATGTCCATCAACTAATAAATGGAAAAACAAATATGCTATATCCATACAATCAAATATTACTCAGCCATAAAGACAAATCAGGTAGTGATACATGCTGCAACAGAAATGAACCTCAAAAATGTTATGCTAAATGAAAGAGCTACCACAGAACGCTACATATTATATGATCCCATTTATATAAAAAGTCCAGAATAGGAAAGTCTGTAAAGATAGAAAGTTCATTAGTGGTTGCCTAGGCCTGAGGGTAGGAGGAGAATGGGAAGTGACTGCTAATGGGTACAAAGCTTTCTTCTGAGGATAATGAAAAAGGTTCTGAAACTAAATTATGGTGATGATTCCACAGTTCTGTAAATATACTAAAAACTACTGAACCATATGCTTTAAACAAGTGCACTTTATGTTATGTAAATTATATCTCAAAAAAGCTGTTAAAAATTACATATTTGGCTAATACTATATTTCTGTTGGACAGGGCTGTTTCAGAAGAACACGGCTTAGTGCAAAATACGGGCTGGAGGGAAGCAGGACATAGTGATATTCATTGTGTGCCTGCCCTGCATATAATGTGTTCCATGAATATTTGTTCATTGTTAACATAGAATAAATGTTACAGCCAATAAAAATATATTAGAGGTAATTTTTTGACCACAAGATTTTTTAAAACTATCATGTATACAAGATTTTAAATACTCTGTTTACATTTGTGAAGTAATAATTAAATTCTCTCAAGTTAGCTTGAACGTACAGATTACTTTCGAGTGTTGGATAGTTTTTGCCTTTTTTATAATCACTAAGAATCCCATCCTCCGTGCTGCCCTGTTTACAACAAAGTTTCTTTTCCATCTTGTTGGATTGTTGCCTTGGGAAAGTTCAGACAGAAGCAAGCTTTCTATCAAGTGCCACCTAATGGTGTGTCAATATTTGGCTGTCTCAAATCTTACATCCACCAAATGAATTTTACTGAGTTTGCTGCCAGAATCAAAGAAGTTTATGGTCATAAGCTGAAAGCATGATGTCTGTGTGAGTTTGGGGCACGATGGTGACTGGCAGTTTATTTTTTTCTAAAGGATGAAACTGTTTTCCACTTCTTCTTCAAAGGAAAAGATCATCCTAAAATATCCTGCATAGAAAATAAAGAGATAAAAGCTTTGAGAAGCTTAATGGTCCCACAAAGACGTCCATGCCCTAGTCCCTGAGCCCTGTGAGCATGTTACAGAACATGGCAAACGAGCCATTGCAGATGGAATTAAGGTTACAGACTTTAAAATAAGGAGATTATTCTGGATGACCTAGGTGAGCCCAGTCTAACCACATGAGCCTTTAAAAAGCAGAGAACTTTCTCTGGCAGGAGGCAGCAGAGATGAGGCAGAAGGAGAAGTCAGAGAGATCTGAAGCAAGAGAAGGACTCATTGCACCTTCGCTGTCTTTGAAGATATAGAAGCAATGAGATAAGGTACACGGGAAATCTTTTGGAGCCGAGAGGGACTCCAGGCTGACAGCCAGAAAGGAAACAGGCCCTCAGCCTTACAGCCAGAAAGAACTGAATTTGACCAACAACCCGGCTGAGCTTGTTAGCGAATTCTTCCCCAGAGCCCCCAGTAAGGAACAAAGACATGCTGGCACCTCAATTTCGGCCTTTTGAGATCTGAGGGAGAGTACCTTGCCAAATCCCACAGACTTCTGACTACAGAGCTCTAAGATAATAAATGGGTGTTGTTTTCTGCTTCTTAAGTGTGTGACAATTTTTTACATGGCAATAGAAAACTAATAGAAGAGCTGTTGGAAAGAGGTTTAGGGGCCCCATGTGCTTTAAAGGTTCTTAGGGAAGGTAAGGGTGATGGTGCTTAAATTTAAAAATTGGAGGACACACTCAGGGATATAAATAAAAACAAGAAGGATTATATTGTATCACAGAATCAAGGCTTTGGGCTCACAGGTTGGCCCTGACGCTGGACTCTGCAGCAGGCATGGAACAGGCCTGATAGATTTAGCTACAAGTATACAAATTCAGGAAGACACGGAGAATGAAGACAAGAAGTGTGAGCTATTGGACTCTTATTTGTATCTGATGTAGGCAGGTTCCATGAGAAAGGAACAGCAACTGTGCTGCTTGTTGCCCCTGGCCTGTCCTCACTGGTATTCGACTCACCTCATACAAAGCCACTTGGTCCCCTCTGCCTCAAAACATCCGTCCAATCTTGTATTGGCCAAGAGTGTTGAACATACTTGGTGTCCTCTCTAGAAAAAAAGCCAGTCCTTTCAAGATGTGCACATCCAAGGCCGCTGTCACCCCAGGAGGGAAC
This sequence comes from Equus asinus, assembly GCF_041296235.1. Classification (NCBI taxonomy): domain Eukaryota; kingdom Metazoa; phylum Chordata; class Mammalia; order Perissodactyla; family Equidae; genus Equus; species Equus asinus. Next base: position 62,987,337 of record NC_091791.1, read on the forward strand.
AGGACCAAAACAAGAAATACATTTCTTATCAGCTGGCTTATTGTCGTATAAATCTCCATTCTGTCCCATTTACATAAATTCTTTCAAAGGTCTGAGATTCAGAAAACCTGGGGCTTAATTCTAGAATTGCTTAATTCTAGCCTTCTAGTTTGAACTTTATGATTTAATGTGATTGTCAAGGAATAAGAAACACTTAATTGCAATGCTATATAAACTATGGAAATAATGGCAAGGTTTCCAATTTATTTTACAAAGCTAACATAAACACACACACACGCAAAACACAGGCTGGACCAGACTAATCTCACTTAAGCTATTTATATGGAATTTACAAACATACATCCTAAATGGAATACTACCAAATCTAATTCATCAGTACAATATATTAAAATAATAGTAATCTATTACCAAGCAAGGCTTGGCCCAGAAATGCAAGGATGATCAATATTTTAGAATTTATTAACAGATTGGGTCTGTTTTGTACACTAGCATAGTCCTGGTGCATAGCATAGTGCCTGGCATACAGTAGACAATAAGTACCTGCTTATAAAGTAAATAAATATTTACTATCAATAATCTGCTTGAAAACAAGAAAAAAAATCCCATTCAAGTAGCAATTGTATATAAATATATAAAAATGTGTATGCATGTATTTGAACGCGTGTGTGTGTGTGTACATGTGTATATATGACCCAGGAATAAACTTAACAAAATGTATGTAAGTTCTACTTGAAGGAAAGAGCAAAATTTTACCAACATACATAAAAGAAGATAAGTACATGTACAACAATGTGACTATAGGTAACAGTACTGTATTGTATACTTGAAATTTGCTAAGAGGGTAGATCTTCCTCACCACAAAAAAAAGAAAAGAAAAGAAAGAAAAAGGTAACTAACTACATGAAGTGGTGGATATGTTAATTACCTTGATTGTGGTGATTATTTCACAATGTATGCCTATAACAAATCATTAAGTTGTACACCTTAAATATGTAAAATTTTAAATTGTCAATTCTACCTCAATAAAGCTGGAAAAAAAATATTTCTGAAATGTTCCTGAAAAAAAAGTGAAACATGCTGTTGTGTTTATAAAAAAAGATAAATACATGAGAACATGTCACATCCCTGGATAAGAAAAGGCAACATTATAAAGTTGTCAGTTCTTCTCAAACTAATTTATAAATGTAGTGGAGGTCCCATTAAAATCAAAAAGGGATTTTGGGAGAGGTGAGTGAATGAATTTTGGGTGTGTGGGGGGGAATATCAGGGGATATTTGCATACTTAAGTACTAAAGCCTCTTAGAAAGCCGAGTATTTAAAACAGTAAGATTTGGCATAGAATAGATAGAGAAGTACAATAAAATTTAAAACCTGGAAACAGACCCGAGTATATCCAAGTATTTGTTATATCATAAAAGTAGCATTTAAAATCAGAGGTGGGTGGATGGACGAAGTGGGTGAAGGGGATTAAAAGGTACAAACTTCCACTTATAAAATAAGTCATGTGGATGTAATGTACAGCATGGTGACTATAGTTAATAATACTGTATTGCATATTTGAGGTTGCTAAGAGAGATCTTAAAAGTTCTCATCACAAGAAAAAAATTTCTAACTATGGTGACAGATGTTAATTAGACTCATTGTGGTCCTCATTTTGCAATACATTCAAACATCGAATCATTATGTTGTACATCTGAAACTAATAATATTACATGTCAATTATTTCTCAATAAAAAAATCAGAGGGGTAAAATATTATTCAAGCAAGTAGTACTGGGATAGTTGGTTTGTTTGGGAAAATTAAGCTACAGTTCCCACTGCATGCCAATCATCAAGGTAAAGTTCCAAATAGATGAGTTATTTTTTTAAATATCTTAACTAGAGATTATAGAAAGTGTTGAGTCATAAAGGTTTTTCATAGCATAATACCCAAAGCAAAAATCATGAAAGATGCATAGATTTTCCTACATAAAATTTTAAAACTTACATTTGATTTCAAAAAACTGAAAAGGCAAATGACAGACAAGGATAAAATGTTGGCAGTATGAAAGATAGACACAGGCTTAATATCCTTTATTTAAAAAACACTTTTGCAAAGCAGAAGGAAAAAGACATGCATCCTATTAGACTAAATAAAAGGCAATTCACAGAAGAAGAATACAAATGAAAAAAATGTTTATTCTCACTAAAAACATGGAAATGCAAATCAAGATAAGATATCTTTTTATACCTTTCAGATTGGCAATGATTTAAATAACGATAATCTAAGTATTGGAAACAAGGCTTCATATACTGTCGAAGGTGGTTAAAAACCTTAAAAATATGACCTAGAAATGCTATGTCTAGAATTTGTTTCTGAAGAAAAGTTCGTGACCTATGTAAAGATTTATGGCGAAGGATGTTCATCACAGAATTCCTTAAAATATTTTTAATAGAAATCATTTAAACGTTCTGCAACAGAAGGCTGCTTTGGTGAGCTACAGTCTACAGATATGATGGAATACCACAGAGCTCTTAAAAATCCTGTTGACCAGGGGGCTGGCCCCGTGGCCGAGCGGTTAAGTTCGCGTGCTCCGCTGCAGGCGGCCCAGTGTTTCGTTGGTTCGAATCCTGGGCGCGGACATGACACTGCTCGTCGAACCACGCTGAGGCAGCGTCCCACATGCCACAACTAGAAGAACCCACAACAAAGAATATACAACTATGTACCGGGGGGCTTTGGGGAGAAAAAGGAAAAAAAAAAAAATCCTGTTGACCAGTATATCTGACAGTAAGTATCGGAATGTCCGACCACTAGGCTCTGGAGTCAGACCTCGATTCAAACTCATCTCCTCCCAGTTTTACACCATGGGCGTTCTGTTTAATCTCTCTAAGCCTCAGCTTCCACACTTAGCTTTTAAAGTCGTCATGGGGATTAAATAAGTCGTTTTCTATGAAGTGCTTATAAACACATCGCCTGGCATTCAATGAATATTCACGGCTATACATGTAACGATTGGATTCTAAATCTTGAAGTCGGTAATGCTGGCATACAGAAGACATTTAATAAACATCTTTGAATAAATAAAATATGATGAATATGATGGAGGATTTGACTGAGAAAGTTGCGTTTAGGTGAAAAAGATGTGACTATAACGTAAGGAAACCTTGATTTTATAGGACTTTACCGAACTCAGAGAGAAATACCAAAACAGAGCTTTAAAAGTATTTTGAACAGTAGCAGCATATTGAAATAAATATATATAGCCTCAAAGGATGAATTCTTTGGAAAACAAGACTCACTTCAATGTAAACGTTCTGTGAAAGTAGAGATTGTTTTTGTGCTGTAACTTTACAGCCATTCTCTACATGGTCAGCTTCAAAATACCTTTAGTACTTCATTCGTTCAACAGATACTTTCTGGGCACCTAGTATGTGCTAAGCACTGCCACAGACCCAAAGTCTTTGCCTTTGGGGATCTTTTATTGTGGTTGGCTTACGTAGTCTCACTTCCCCATGGGCACTTCGGTAAGTTCCCAGTGCTCTGGAGGGCGTGCACTCGGTCGCCCAGGAAAATGCCAGGCTTAGCTCCTAGAGAATAAGGAGGTCCTGCCACATACCCAACCATGTAACCCCAGGCAACTGCATTGTGACTCCAGAGCTCAACCTCCTCATCTATAAAATGACAGTGTTAGAGGGATGACTTTTCTATACTGCAAATAGAAAGAAATTAGTTGTGACCCACAAACACAGAGACACACAAGTGAAAGATGTTTTACGAATGTCTTCCTCTTCCAGCTCTGAAACTTCTGTTTTTCTAGTGTAAAAATGTCTGGCAAGAAAGCAAAAGCCCTGGTGATTGATGACTGCCAGCCTTACTGGATCTTAGGCAACTCTTCAAATCAAATCACTGCACCTCTCCAGGACCTTCTCTATGAAATCAGATTCTTGGCCTAGATGGTCTCTGAAGTCCCTCCATTTCTAAAATTCTGCTTTGTGATCATTCAATTCTATTCAATGATCTTTTTTTTTTTTTTTTGGAGGAAGATTAGCCCTGAGCTAACTACTGCCAGTCCTCTTCTTTTTGTTGAGGAAGACTGGCCCTGAGCTAAGATCTGTGTCCATCTTCCTCTACTTTGTATGTGGGAAGCCTGCCACAGCATGGCTTTTTGCCAAGTGGTGCCATGACCACATCTGGGATCCGAACCAGCGAACCCTGGGCTGCTGAGAAACGGAACATGTGTGCTTAACCACTGCACCACTGGGCCGGCCCCCTCAATATCATTATTGAGCACCCTTTACCAGGCACTTTCTAGGCCTAGGGGAATGACTCATAGACCCTACCATTTAAGGACCCACCATCTTTTTGAGCAAGACAGAGTGGGTAGCACAAAGATGGAAATGGGTATGTGTATGCTTATTCCAGAGTTGGTTTATAACATGCTTGAAGGTCATTAACAAAAGGCCATGGTCTCTGCCTGTCTCCTATCTGGGCCTCAGCCATTTTTATAGTCCAGTAAATGGGAAATGAATATCCTAGGAGTCATACATCCACCACATTTTCACCCCCTATCCTGAAGGAAAGGGGTTTCAAGGGAGGAGCCTCTGTCCATTCTCTGTGGCCAGAGTCAGCTTGCAGCAAGCTCTGGTGACAAGGAGAAATGCTTGCATATGCTGCATGTGCTGCATGTTATGAAGGACAAATGCAGAATACAAAATATAGCTAATTGCTGAGTTAATTGTCTTACTAAAGTCTAAGCGTTGTTTTTCAGCCCTCACTCCCCTACCCTGTGAGTTGTTTAGTTTTATCAGTTAGCTTTTTAAAATCACTGTCATGAAAAACATAATTATATGGATAGCAATCCAAAAATATTTCCTCATTTAAGACCCACAGCCATATCAATTTGACCACTTTCCATCAGAAGATATAGTTTGAATTGTCAGCTCAAAAGCACCGTCTGCCCAACAAGCCAAATGCCAACACGTAAAACCCCTTCAAGCCAATCGAGTTTATTTCCAATGTCAAACACAGTTTTGAAATACAGGTTTAAACAGCATGTGAACTGCTGGTGAATAATTGCTTCAACAGGATCCGCCTTTCAAGGGCCAAAGGAGTAAACATGATCTTCCGTGCGAATAAAATGCAATGGTTGTGTATAGATGAGACGTATGAAAGGTTTACCTTCAGCTGCACGATCAGAAGGAAACTCTTTCCTTGCTTGAGCATGAAAGCCCATCTATAAGCAGCTTTACCAGCTCTCTGGGGCCAGACAATTGGACCATTCAAAGACAGGACTGGGAAGTGCTAACCCATTTCCAGGGATTACTCTGCGCGGCGGCTCACTAGAAATAGAGCACTTTGTCCTCCTTCCCCTTTATGTGAGTAAATGTCTCATTCTTCTGGAGCCCCTGCACCTGCTCTCAGTCTCTTGCTGCTACTGTTTAACCTTAGCAGCAGAAGGGAAGCAAAAGGTAGATGAGCCAGCCACAAAAGAGACCCATCCCAGTGCCAGGAGGGTAGCATTCTCTTTCTAGGAATTGCCGTTGGGCCGCAGATCCATTACTCAGAGTGAACTCAGCATGGGTTGGAGTACAGTTTTTCTAGAAAGTAATAAAGCCATCCAGAAGGCCATTGTAAACCACACAATCCAAAAATGTTCATTGAAACCTAACAAATGCCAGCAGCTTCCAGGCCCTGGGAAAAGAGCTCTGTTTACAACCAAGTCCCTGCTCTCAAGGAAAACACATTCAATAGGGCAATAAAGGTAATAAATAATTACATCGTATGTTCAGGTGATGTTCAAAGGAAGATAAACCAGGACAAGGGGCAAGTGCTATTCCAGTTGGACTGCTCAGGGAAACTTCCTCTGACAAGGCAATATGTGAATGAAGAAAGAGACTGAGTTGTGCACAACCTGAGGCAAGAGAGTTTCACGTAGAAGAAGCAACAGCAAAAAGGTCCTGGCTGCAGGTGTGCTTGGCATGTTTGGGCACCTGCAGGTGGCACTTTGAGGAGCTGATGAAAGAAATACCTTCTAGGGAGGCTCTTACAGGAGATTCTGAGTTAGATGGTGAATAAGGTGCTTCTTATTAAAATTGCTAGTGACGATCTCTCCATGTGAACGGTGGGTGGATCCCGCCCATAATCGGAGCTCAGATCTTCCAACCCTCCATCCAGTCTCCTCAACACATGCTTTTTTTTAAGAGTCAAAGCTGCTGAAATGTAAGCAGCCTCACAGACACAGCCACAATAGGATGAAAACAACAACAAAAAGTAAGTCTGGTCTTAAAAATATTTATAAAGAAAAATAAGCCTTTGGTTATTCTCTGTTGATCATTTACTAAATTACAAACACTTTATATATTAACTTGTATGTAGGTGTGATTATCCTCATTCTACACATGAGTAACCTGGATCAGGATTGGATCCCAGGCTGGCTGATTGCAGAGCTGGGGTTCTTTTCCACTGCAGAGCATCGCCTCCTCGGTGGGGTGATTATGTGCATTGGATATTACAGACTCATTGCTAACCCAGTGGTTACAAAGTGTTGTTAAGGGAGCAGACTTCCAGATTTGGGTTGAAATTACACAAGGACCCTCAATATCTGGCAAGTTGTTAGTGTATGGTTAACCAGTGCTTTCTTCTAAACTAGTGCCATACGTGTAGTTCTCACAAATGAAATGGCACAAAGAGGTTAATACTCATATTCCTTTCTGCAGAGAGACTTCTAGTACCTGGAATCATGGAATGCGAGGGTTAAAATGGACCTTAAGTTCTCTGAGACCAATCTTCCTCTGATGGTCTCACCACTCCATCCTTCTGCCATGTGGTCATCCTGTTCATGCTTGAACACTCCAGTTTCCAGGAAATGCACTGCTTCCTGAGCAGCGCTCCTGTCTTTGGGCAGCTTCCTTACACTGTGCCAATATCTGTCTTCCCTTAGTCTCTACCCTGTGAAATTAATTCATACTCTTCCTGGGAGGCTATGCAGTATACCTCTAATCCCTGGTACAAGGAAGCCCAACATTTGCTATATACTTCTATTAACATAACCCAAAGTCACAGCTTTTTTGACACTCATATCATACTATTGATTCATATTGAGGATTTTTATCAACTAAAACTTGTGGGGTTTTTTTTAAGTTTATTACTTTTAAGCTATATCCCTGTGTCCCGACTAGTACAGTTGATTTAATGGACAATTATAAGACTTTACATGTATCTCTATTAAACTTTCACTAGATGCACATCTGTTGACTAGATCTTTCTGGATCTTGATGCTGTTATCCATTTTCTTGCTGTTCCTCCCACTTTCACTTCACCTGTGATTATTTGAGGAATCACCTATCAACAGGGCCTCAAAATCAAATACCTATAGAGGCCAAGGAGGTAAGAAAAGTGGATCACTAGGGCTGGGTGTAAGTGTGTACTCCGTGTGAATGACGTGGGCTCTGTGAACAGGGGAGCAAAAGCCCCTTGGCACGGGGGCGGCTGCTATTTGCTCCAGCTGACTGTTGCTCTGCAGGAATGCAAATATGCTATTGCCAGATCTCCAGCTTTTGTAAGAGAATCTGGAATTCTAGATTTTTTTTTTTAAATCACCTGATTTTAAAACATTGACTCTGTGGGTTTTTTTAACAGGATGTGGGACAAAAATGTCTGTAGAACAGATGTCCTGTGGGCCACCAGTTAGCAATCAATTAATTAACTCATTCATCCATCATTAAACTAATTGAACTATCAGGATGGTGGTCAGAGCCTGTGACACACACACGTCATTCTGAATTCATCCTCCAGCGCCCTCCGGATGTGATCCTTCAACTACCCACTGAACCACTTACTTGGGTTGACATCCAGCCTCTCATTCACTCTCTTGCCCAGACACCCTGGGGACTGCTCCATAGAGGAAGTGCCTCATCTCAGAAGACGGTGTAGACGGTGTAGAAGGGCAGAGCTCAAGCTCTCGAGTGAGTCTAGGCTCTCATCTTCCCCCTGCCACTTCGTGGCTGTGTGACCTTGGGCAAATCACTTCACTTCTCTGTGCTTTAGTTTTCTCATCTGTAAAATCAGGATAAGAATAGTATCTACTTCGCAGAGTTGATGTAAGTATTTTACAAAATCATACATGTAGAGTGCTTAGCTCAGGGTCTAACACATAGGAATTACTCAATAAATTTTACCTATACTTGTTACTTTTATGGTTATTATTATGATGATGAATCACATTGTTACTTCCGACATCTACTGCAGATGGTAACTGGACAACGGGAACAGCCCAGTGAGCACAGAAGAGATGCTCTTGGAAACACACCTACCTTCTTCCTTCACTCATGACCCCCTTAACCTGGAAAACTCAGCACATTGCTGAAGCTCCTCTTAGAGAAAATACTTCCAATGGTGAGAGCAGAAATCCCAATTTGGTTTTCACATGACACGGACCAGATCATGCTGCTCCTCGCCTTAAAAACTTTCGATGAAGTTTCCTGTTTCTTACAAAATGATGTTCAAACTCCTTTGCCCGTCATTCCAGATCCCCTCCCCATATCTTCAGCTCTTCTCTCAGGAGACCCTCCCCAGGAGAGTCCACCTCAGAAATTCCATGCCTACGACTTGGCACTCCCTGGACATGCCCTCGGCCATTGAACACCAAGCCTGTGAGCTCTTCTCTCAGGTAAGGTGCCCTCACCTTGCTTTTCACTAAGTCCCATTCAACCTTCAAACACTCATGAAATTCAAGGCCACTCTGAGAAGTTCTTCCTTTGAAATTATTTAGCATTTTCTGTTTCTACTACTTATTTGGCATTTACTATATTCTGCTTTCTATTGTTGCTTGACTTGTAAGCTACACGAGAGGAACTGAGTCTTGGTCTTTTTTGTGACTCTCTCCTCAACACACACACACCCCACATAGCACAAGGCTGAGAACACTGAGAATGCTCAATAAAGAAATATTTTTGGCCTGAATGAATGGCCAAAAGGACTGTTCCTTTCAACAATTATGGCCTAATAAATTATACTGGCACTGCCTCCTGGAGGGAAAGGCCACACTAAGGCTCCCACAGATGGGGAAACTGTGCTGTTTGCCAAAACCCAGATGCAGGGCAGCCTTGGCCCTGTTTGGCTGTCTACCTGAAACTGGGTTTAACAACTTGGCCTGCAGTTTTACAGCTTGAGTCACTAGGATCAGCACAACAGCACGAGTTCTTTGTCCACATCCTGGTGCCAGGTGTTAGGGGAACTGGCTGTGGCGGCTCACCCGGCTAGAGGAGGCCTGCGGCGGGTCGGCGGGGGGGGGGGGGGGGGGGGGGGCGGTGCCTGACCCCCAAGCTGTGAGAGCACGGGACTTGTCTGTAAAAGGAGACTTCATCTGGACCCTAAGCAAGAAAAAAATACAAGGAAAGTTTATAGCATGAGGATTCTGGGCTGGATACTGCAGCAGGATGTACACTGGGTTAGAGGTTGGGGTGGGGGGACATAGAATGACTTTGAAGGTCATGACCGAGCTGGACAAAGCTGAGAAAGAGTCTGGACTCAGTCAGATTTTATTTCCATGGCTGTTAGAGTTGTTTGGTCCTAGGAAGGTGAAAGAATGCAGAAATCCATCAAATTTAAATCTTTAGAGTTGAGGTTACGTATCTTAAGAGCCGAAGAAATGTAGTATCCAAACAAGTGATATAAGGGTTGAAGACTTCTGTGAGTAGAGGTGAGAAGGGTTTCTGGCTATCTGAGCACTCCCTTTCTGGGTTATGAAGTCATTGGTACAGTAACTATAAATAGGGTTCAGGGCAGAGGTGTGCTGGTTAAGGTTTAAAAACCAGTTCTCCCAAAAAGCTCTGATTTGTAGCATTTGCAGATTTCCATGGTGTAAATACACCCACCATAGCCAATTTCAAACCACTAATGCGAGGCTCAGAATATAGAATTGAGAAGAGATTGCACAGCCATCTCGTGCAAACCTGTACGAGTGACTCCAGCACACACTAATTCCCCGAATCCTGTCCAGGTCACCAACAAGAATCCCATCAGCAGCCCACTTCTCTGGTAGTTTTGCAACCTTAAGTAAGTCAATGAGCCAAACTCAAAAATTGTATCAGAAGATAATACTAAAAATTTTGTGAGGGGCTGGCCCTGTGGCCTAGCCGTTAAGTTGTGTGCACTCCACTTCAGCGGCCCGGGCTTGGTTCCTCGGTGCAGACCTACACCACTCATTGGTGGCCATGTTGTGGTGGCAACCCACACGCAAAATAGAGGAAGAATGGCACAGATGTTAGTTTAGGGTGAATCTTCCCCAAACAAAAAGAGGAAGATTGGTGACAAATGTTAGCTCAGGGCAAATCTTCCTCAGGAAAAAAAAATCGTGTGAGATAATATAATTTCCTTAATGGATAAGTATCTTTCAAACCTGGTATGATTTAGAAGGAAGTAGGGAAATGTTTAGAAGAAGAACACTCAGAGAATTAATATTTTTGAGTTAAGATGTTTGTACACATTGTTTTTTGTGTACTTCTAGTGCTTAAAAGAATTTAGCCTGTTAGTATAACAGCTCAGCCTTGTGACTTCAATTTCAAACATGTCATCAAGCTCTTTCTCTCTCTTCCCTTCCCTTTCTTCCCCTGTCAGTGCAACAGCCACTGGGTGAGGCAGAGCAAAGTGGATTCAGTCAATTCTCGTTATTTGTGGATCCCATATTGCCTACTCACTAAAATTTATTTGTAATCCCAAAATGATTACTCATGACACCTTTGAAGTCATTCATGGGCATGCACAGAGCAGCAAAAAATTTGAGTCACCTTCCCAGTTGAGGTTGAACAAGACAACCCTCTGCCATCTTGTTTCAGCTATCATACTGTAAACGTGTCATTTTCTTTTTTTTTTTATATTGCAGTAACATTGGTTTATAACATTATATAAATCTCAGGTGTACATCATTATACTTCGATTTTTGTGTAGATTACTTCATGTTCACCACCCAAAGACTAATCACAATCCATCACCACACTCATGTGCCTAATCACCCCTTTTGCCCTCATCCCTCTCCCCTTCGCCTCTGGAAACCACCAATCCAATCTCTGTCTATATGTATCAGTTTGTTGTTGTTTTGATTATCTTCTATTTAAGAGTGAGATTTGACTTTCTCCCTCTGACTTATTTCGCTTAGCTTAATACCCTCAAGATCCATCCATGTCAGCACAAATGGCTGGATTTCATTGTTTCTCATGGCTCAGTAGTATTCCATTTTGTATATATACCACATCTTCTTTATCCATTCATCCCTTGATGGGCACCTAGGTTGCTTCCAAGTCTTGGCTGTTGTGGGTAATGCTGTGATGAACCTAGGGGTGCATGTATCTTTATGCATTCATGTTTTCATGTTCTTTGGATAAATACCCAGCAATGGGATAGCTGGATCATATGGTAGATCTATTCTTAATTTTTTCAGGAATCTCCATACTGTTTTCCACAGTGGCTGCACCAGTTTGCTCTCCCACTAGCAGTGTATGAGGGTTCCCTTCTCTCCACATCCTCTCCAACACTTGTTTCCTGTCTTGTTAATTACAGCCATTCTGATGGGAGTGAGATGATATCTCATCATAGTTTTGATTTGCATTTCCATGACAGTTAATGATGTTTAACATCCTTTCATGTGACTGTTGGCCAACTGTATACCGTCTTTGGAAAAATGTCTGTTTAGATCTTTTGGCCGTTTTTTAATTGGGTTGTTAGTTTTTTGTTGTTGAGATGTATGAGTTCTTTTACCTTTCGAGTATTAACCCCTTATCAGACATATGGTTTGCAAATATCTTCTCCCAATTGTTAGATTGTTTTTTCATTTTGTTGATGGTTTCCTCTGCTGTGCAGAAGCTTTTTAGTTTGATGTAGTCATTTGTTTAGTTTTTCTATTGTTTCCTTTGCCCTGTCAGACATGGTACTTGAAAATATGATGATAAGACTGATGTTGAAGAGCGCACTGCCTGTGTTTTCTTCTAGAAATTTAGTGGTTCCAGGTCTTATATTCAAGATTTTAATCCATTTTGAGTTGATTTTTGTGTATGATGTAAGACAGTGGTCTCCTTTCATTCTTTTGCATGTGGCCGTGCCGTTTTCCCAACACCATTTATTGAAGAGACTTTCCTTTCTCCATTGTATGTTCTGGGCTACCTTGTCAAAAATTAGCTGTCCACAAATGTGTGGGTTTATTTCTGGGCTCTTGATTCTGTTCCGTTGATCTATCTGTCTGTTTTTTGTGCCAGTAGCATGCTGTTTTGGTGACTATAGCTTTATAGGATATTTTGAAATCAGTGAGTGTGATACCTCCAGCTTTGTTCCTTTTTCTCAGGATTCCTTTGGCTATTCAGGGTCTTTTGCTATTCTATATAAATTTTAGGGTTCTTTGTTGTATTTCTGTGAAGTTTGATAGGGATTGCATTGAATCTGTAGATTGCTTTAGGAAGCATTTTAACTATGCTAATTCTTCCAATCCAAGAGCACAGAATATCTTTCCATTTTTTTGTGTCTTCTTCAACTTCTTTCAACAATCTTTTGTCATTTTCAGTGCACAGATCTTTCACCTCATTGATTAAGTTTATTCATAGGTATTTTATTCTTTTGGTTGCGATTTTAAATGGGATTGTAGGGGCCGGCCTGGTGGTACAGCAGTTAAGTTCACACGTTCTGCTTCTCAGTGGCCCGGGGTTCGCGGGTTTGGATCCCGGGTGCAGACACGGGACCGCTTGGCTGTGGTAGGTGTCCCATGTATAAAGCAGAGGAAGATGGGCATGGATGTTAGCTCAGGGCCAGTCTTCCTCAGCAAAAGAGGAGGATTGGCAGTAGTTAGCTCAGGGCTAATCTTCCTCAAAAAAAAAAAAAAGGGATTCTATTCTTAATTTCTCTTTCTGCTACTTCATTGTTAGTGTGTAGAAATGCACTTGATTTTTGTATGTTGATTTTGTATCCTGCAACTTTACTGTATTATTATTTCTAAAAGTTTTTTTGGCAGATTCTTTAGAGTTTTCTATATATAAGATCGTGTCATCTGCAAAGTGACAGTTTCACTTCTTCATTCCAATTTCAATCCTTTTTTTTAAGATTTTATTTTTTTCCTTTTTCTCCCCAAAGCCCCCCGGTACATAGTTGTATATTCTTCGTTGTGGGTCCTTCTAGTTGTGGCATGTGGGACGCTGCCTCAGCGTGGTTTGATGAGCAGTGCCATGTCCGCACCCAGGATTCGAACCAACGAAACACTGGGCCGCCTGCAGCAGAGCGCGCGAACTTAACCACTCAGCCACAGGGCCAGCCCCCAATTTCAATCCTTTTTATTTCTTTTTCTTGCCTGATTGCTCTGCTAGGACTTCCAATACTATGTTAAATAAGAGTGGTGGAAGTGGGCATCCTTGTATGGTTTCTGTTCTTAGAGGGATAGCTTTCAGTTTTTCTCCATTGAGAATGATATTAGCTGTGGGTTTGCCATATATGGCCTTAATTATGTTGAGATACTTTCCTTCTATACCCATTTTATTCATTTTTTATCATAAATGGATGCTGTATCTTGTCAAATGCTTTCTCTGCATCTATTGAGATGATCATGTGATTTTTATTGTTCATTTTGTTAATGTGGTGTATCACATTGATTATTTGCGGATGTTGAACCATCCTTGCATCCCTGAATAAATCCCATTTGATCATGGTGTATGATCTTTTTAATGTATTGTTGTATTCAATTTGCTAATATTTTGTTGAGGATTTTTGCATCGAGGTTATCAGTGATACTGGCCTGTAATTTTCTTTTTTCGTGTTGTCCTTGTCTCGTTTTGGTATCAGGGTAATGTTGGCTTCATAGAATGAGTTAGGAAGCTTCCCCTCCTCTTTAGTTTTTTGAAGAGTTGGAGAAGGATAGGCATTAAGTCTTCTTTGAATGTTTGGTAGAATTCACCAGGGAAGCCATCTGGTCCTGGCTTATTATTTTGGGGGAGATTTTTGAGTACTGTTTCAATCTCCTTACTGGCGATTGGTCTATTCAATTTCTCTATTTCTTTTTGATTCAGTTTTGGAAGGTTATATGAATCTAAGCATTTATCCATTTCTTCTAGATTATCGAATTTGTTGGCATATAGCTTTTCATCATATTCTGTTATAATCTTTTGTACTTCTGAGGTGTCCATTGTAATTTCTCCTTTTTCATTTCTGATTTTATTTATTTGAGACTTCTCTCTTTTTTTCTTGGTCAATCTAGCTAAAGGTTTGTCAATTTTGTTTATCTTTTCAAAGAACCAGTTCTTGGTTCCACTGATTTTTTAGTCTCTATTTCATTTATTTCTGTGCTGATTTTTATTATTTCCTTCCTTATTACCAATTTGGAGCTTTGTTTGTTTCTTCTTCCAGTTCCTTTAGATACACTTTTAGATTATTTATTTGAGATTTTTCTTGTTCGTTGAGGTAGGCCTGTATGAGTATAAACTTCCCTCTTAGAACCACTTTTGCTAGATCTCATAAATTTTGGAATGTGGTATTGTCATTTTCACTTGTCTCCAGATATTTTTTGATTTCACCTTTGATTTCTTCATTGACGCAATTGTTGTTCAGTAGCATTTTTTTAATCTCCACATATTTGTGGCTTTTCTGATTTTCTTCCTGTAGTTGATGTCTAGTTTCATACCTTTATGATCAGAAAAGATACTTGGTATTATTTCAATCTTCTTAAATTTATGACACTTGTTTTGTGGCATAATATGTGATCAATCCTGGAGAATGTTCCATGTGCATTTAAAAAGAGTGTCTATTCTGTGGGTTTTGGATGGAATGTTCTGTATGTATCTACTAAGTCAATCTGGTCTAATGTGTCATTTAAGGCCAATATTTCCTTACTGATCTTCTGTTTGGATGATGTATATACTGGTGTAACTGGAGTGTTAAAGTCCCCTAGTATTATTGTGTTACTGTTTCTTTCTCCTTTCATGTCTGTTAATAATTGCTTTAGTGGCCAGCCCCATGGCCGAGTGGTTAAGTTCACATGCTCTGCTTTGGCAGCCCAGGGTTTCACCGGTTTGAATCCTGGTTGCAGACCTGGCACCACTCATCAAGCCATGCTTAGGCAGCATTCCACATGCCACATCTAGAAGGACTAAGGATACACAACTATGTACCAGGGGGCTTTGGGGGAAAAAAGGAAAAATAGAATTTTTAAAAATAATAATAATTGCTTTATATATTTAGGTGCTCCTATGTTGGGTGCATAGATATTTACAAGTGTTATATCCTCTTATTGGATTGTTCCCTTTATCATTACATAGCACGCTTCTTTGTCTCTTGTTACAGTTTTTGTTTTAAAGTCTATTTTGTCTGATATAAGTATGGCTACCCCAGATTTCTTTTCATTGCCATATGTGTGGAGTATCTTTTTCCATGCCTTCACTTTCAGTTTGTGAGTGTCTTTAGGTCTGAAGTGTGTCTCTTGTATGCAGCATATATATGGGTCTTGTTTTTTTATGCAATCGGCCACTCTATGCCTTTTGATTGGTGCATTTGGTCCATTGACATTTAAAGTAGCTATTGATAAGTATATACTTATTGCCAACTTGTTACTTTTTCCTGAGTGTTTTACTAGTTCTTCTCTGTTCCTTTCTTATTCTCTTGATCTCTTCCTTTGTGGTTTTTTTGGCTTTCTTTAGTATTATGTTTGGGTTCCTTTCTCTTAATCTTTTGTATATTTATTATAGGTTTCTGTTTTGTGATTACCATGAGGTTCATATATAATAACCTATGTATATAGCAATCTATATTAAATTGATGGTCTCTTTAGTTTGACCTCTTTCTGAAAGCTCTACTCTTTTATTCCTCTCCTCCCACATTTTATATTTTCGATATCATGTCTAACCTCTTTTTTGTGGATGTGTATCTGCTACCCTCTTATCATTGAACTGGGTAATTTTAGTACTTTTGTCTTTTGACATTCATATTATCTTCATAGGTGGTTGATCTGCCATGTTTACTGTATATTTGCCTTTACCCGTGATTTTATTGCCTGGGTCTTTTTGTGTGTGTGTGATAATTTTCTCATTCCTATTTGTGGTCTTCTCTTTCCCACTTAAATAAGTCCCTTTAGCATTTCTTGTAAAACTGGTTGTTGGTGATAACTCCTTTAATTTTTGCTTGTCTGGGAAACTCTTTCTCTCTCCTTCCATTCTGAATGATAACCTTGTTAGATAGAGTATTTTTGGCTGTAGGTTTTTTCCTTTCAGCACTTTAAATATATCATGCCACTCTCTTCTGGCCTATAACGTTTCTGCTGAGAAATAAGCTGATAGACTTATGGGGTTTCCTTTGTCTGTAACTTGTTGCCTTTCTCTTGCAGCTCTTAGGATTCTCTCTTTATCTTTAATTTTGGACATTTTAATTATAATGTGTCTTACTGTGGGCTTCTTTGGGTTTGTCTTGTTTGGTGCTATCTCTGCTTCTCACACCTAGATGTCTGTTTCTTTCCTTAGATTAGGAAAGTTTTCAGCTATTATTTCTTCAAATAGATTCTCTGCCCCTTTGTCTCTGTCTTCTCCTTCTGGGACACCTATAATATGAATGTTTGTGCACTTGATGTTGTCCCAGAGGTCCCTTAGACTGTTTTTGTTCTTTTTAACTCTTTTTTCTTTTATCTGTTCAGCCTGGGTGATTTCCTCTAGTCTTTCATCCAGTTCACTGATCTGTTCTTCTGTATCATCTACTCTGCTATTAAGTCCCTCTAGTGAATTTTTCATTTCCAGTATTTTATCCTTCATTTTGATTGGTAGTTTTTTATATTGTCCAATTCTTTGTTGACATTCTCACTGAGTTCATCCAATCTTCTCCCAAGATCAGTGAGCATCCTTATGACTTTTTTTTTTTTTAACTCTTTGTCAGGTAGATTCTTCATTTGTTTCATTTAGATCTTTTTCTGGAGTTTTGTCCTGTTCCCTTACTTAGAATGTATTCCTTTTCCCCTCATTTTGCTTTTTTTTCTTTGCTTATATCTATGTATTAGGTGGATCAACTACATCTTCTGATCTTAGAGAGGTAGCCTTATGTAAGAGATGCCTTATAATACCCAGCAGTATGCTTCCCTCTCATTACCAGTTCCAAATATTCCAGTAGTGACCCCTGTGTGGGATACATGTGTCCATCTGTTTTGGCAGGTTTGCTCTTGCTTAAAGTGCCCAGGGAGTCTAGGCTGTCCATCTGCCAGCTGGTTGTAATGCTCAACTGCATGTGGCTGCTATGGACCTTTCAGTCACTTTATTGGGCATGGGGAGCCCCAGCACAGTTGCTGCAAGGTCTAATAGCACATTCCTGTTGAAGTTTTTCTGTTAAGTGAGTAGGCCCCCAGAGTGGCTGGTTGCTAGGCTCAGGAGCTTACAATTGCTATAGGCCTCCAGCCCGCAAAGCTGTTGTCAGCTCTCTCATGATTGCAGCTGAGTGGGGTGGCCCCAGGCATGGGGGCACCCAATTGTTTCAGGCATTGGAAGGTGGGGTCAATTCCCTATGTGGCTGTTTGAGAAGCACAAGTCTTCTGCAGCTGACAAGTCCCACCACCCATAGGTCCACACACACCATCAACACAGTCCTGCCCCATGCACATGTCCTGACCCTGTGAAGTGGACCCAGTTGCCCCAATGCAGAGACCCCACACGCTCCACCAACGCCCCACACACTCCACCCACTCCTTGTGCATGCCTTGCCTTGCAGAGGCGGACCCATTCAGCTGCAGAGGATCCAGACACCCAGCCTATCCAGGCCCACAAGTCACCCAAGGGCTTGCTGTTGGGTGGGGCCAGTCCCTAGGGCAGGCTGCCTGCCCTGGCTGAGCTGAATTAAATCAGTGCTCTAGTGGGTGGGGCAGACCCCTGGGCTAACAGGCCAGGGGAAGAATTCCAATGGTGTCTGCCAGTGTCTGTGTCAGCATACCTGTACTGGGTCATAATAATGGCTGCCACCAAAGTCTCAGTCCCTGGAGAGTTCTCACCTCTCACCAAGATGCACCCAGAGCCTATCAGGTGAGTCTCTTTTCATCAAAGGACTGTGTACCTTTCTTTCTGGTGATTTTAGATTGCTTTCCAAAATGGGTGAATTTGTGCATGGGTCCTTTAAGAACCAGCTTCATTTTCCCTTATGTCTGACAGCTTTTCTGCGGGTAGTCACTGTTGTTGTTAGTAGCCAGCAAAACCAGATATTATGAGTCTCATCTTGGTTGTGCTGAGTCCAAAGGATGCTTATAGCAGTAATGCTCCCCCGTTCAGGTCCCTCACACCTCCAGGGAAGGCTGCATACCTTATGATTGCTCCTGGCTGGCTGTGAAGTTCCTGGGGTCATGAAGGTGGCTTTTTTTTTCTCTCAAAAAAGCAATTTCTGCCTCTTCCACCTCAGTCAGGACTGTCCCTTGTTGAAGAGGTTCTTTTTCTCCAGTTTTCAGTTCTCTCTTGGAGTAATTATTCCCAGAGTTGTTGTAACTTGGTTGTGTCCATGGGAGTAGGTGAGTTCAGGGTCTGCCTATACCACCATCTTGACACATTTCTCCACAAGTGTCCTTTTCTTTATCTATTTAGTGCCATGTTTTTCACATTTTTGTCCTTTTTTGGTCTTGTTTCACTATTTAAAATGGCCCAAGTGTGGTCTTGAAGTGCTGTCTACTGTTTCTAAGTGCAAGAAGGCTGTGAAGAGCCTTATAGAGAGAATACATGTGTTAGGTAAACTTTATTCAGGCATGGGTTATAGTGCTGTTGGCTGTGAGTTCAATGTTAATGAATCAACAATATCTATTGAATAATGTACTTTAAGCAGAAATACACATAAAATGAGGCATGTATTAATCCATTGACAAAAATATTGTGACCAGAGGCTCTCAGGATCTTAATCCTATATTTCCTTTAGGAGCAATGGTTCAGTATTCACTAATTCAGTATTTAGGGTGACTTTATTGAACACAACTACCACGAATGAGAACTGACTGTACCTTTAGATAGTAAGTGAGGAGCAGTCCAGAGCAGTGTCAGATCCCAAGCAGGGTGAGGAGGGGATCCATGCAGGGGGAGGTTAGAGTGGAGAGCCAGAGTCCAAGCAGGGAAAAGAGGGTGGCAGCCCAGGTGTGAGATTAATTTTGTGCATAGGTATTGATCAAATAAATAAACAAACATATTGAGAGTAATGGAAGCCACATTTCTCTCTGTTTCTGTCAACAGAGAGAACCTGGAAGGAGCATTACCCCAATGGCAATGAGTATACCTACAGCCCCAGTCTTAGCTTCTAAATACTATCATGGCTCCTTGGAGAAATGGGTGATTCCAGGGCTAGGGCAGGGAAATGCAATATAAACCCAAAACATCGTATTGTGCCAGAGAGCAAAGAGTGCTCAAAAAATGATGGGGCATGTCAAAAGGAACAAGCCAGCCTGATTATAGATAACATGAGAATCAAAATAAAGAATGATAGTAATGGATTATAATCCATTTAATAAAATAGGAAATATATAGGCATAAATAAATAAATGAATATGTTAAAGTTTTTTCAAAACTTTTACAAAAATGAGATATTTATATAGCTTCAAAATACTGATTAGTTACAAAGGGACTAAAAAATTCAGTTTACAGTGAAGACTGGAAGACACTACCTTACTCGAGCAATCAAAGTGAACATGAGCAGTAATGAGAAAAACGAAATCACACCAACTGACAGAAGGCAATAAGAACATAACAGTGCTTCCATGATATTTCTGCCCAAGATGCATACCCTGAACCTCTCATGAGGATTGGACATACCCAAACTGGGGACTACTCTGCAAAATAATTGGTCTGCAACCTTCAAAAATATCACGAATATGAAAGTCAAAGAAGGGCTGAGGAGCTATTCCAGGCTGAAGGAGAATAAAGAGGCAGGACAACTAAATGAACATATGGTTCTGAACTTATCCTTTTGCTATAAAGAACATCATTACAACTATTGACAAAACTTGAATGGGGTCTAAGGAGTTAATAGTAGTAATGTATCAGTTTAATCTCCTGATTTTAATGGCTGTGTTGTGGTTGTATAGGAGAATGTCCTTTTTTCTAGGAAAATATACACTAAAACATTTGAAGGTTGAAGGTGATGAGGCATCAGATTGGCAACTTACTCTGAAATGGTTTGAAAAAAAGTGTTTGGACTATACTTTCAACTTTGCTAGAAGTTTGTGTTTGTATCAAAAATGTGTAATCAGGTAATTGATTTAGATTTATGATTTTTAAGTAGAAATCTTACCAGGTTTATATACAGTAGTGAAACATTTTAGAAAAATTAGGTTCACCATATCTATATGTTTAATTTATTAGATTTATAAAAATTACATGGGTACTTGGGAGGGTTTGTCAATTAGACAACTGAAATAGCTTTAAAAGGAAATAAAATATATCACATTTATAAATGCAGTTTTAAAGGGCTAAAAGTATTTAACTGAATCTATAAATGAGATCAAATTATTATTTTGAAAGTCCTTAAAAGTAATTGCTAAAACTTTCTAGACTTATAAATAGAATAGCGTCTTCAACTGAACTGAAAAATCTAATGAATATTAACTTTTTAAAGCCAGGGTAAATACAAATACAAATAGGTTTTTCTGGGGGATTCAACAATTAGCTAGCATTGCTTTAGCACTAATTTTGTGCCTAGAGCTGCTAGGATAAAGAAGAAATATAGGGGCCAGCCCCGTGGCCGAGTGGTTAAGTTTGCACGCTCCGCTTCGGCGGCCCGGGATTTCACCCATTCGGATCCTGGGCGCAGACATGTCACTGCTCATTACGCCATAGTGAGGCGGGGTCCTACATGCCACAACTAGGAGGATCCACAACTAAAATATACAACTATGTGCTAGGGGGATTTGGGGAGAAAAAGCAGAAAAAAAAAAAAGAAGATTGGCAACAGTTGTTAGCTCAGGTGCCAATCTATAAAAAAAAAAGAAAAAAGAAAAGAAATATAGAACATAATCTCTGACCTGCTAACTAATCAGTGCCAGGAAATCAACACACAGGAGACAATAACAAATACAACAATATGACAGGTGTCAGAAACTGAGATTATGTGGCATACCCTTGTGGATAGCCCAAGAAGGCAGAACGCCAATCAAGAGTAAAATAAATGGAGGCAATTATAATCTTCAGCTTTAATACTCCGGATGGGGTAGTCTACACAGCAAGAACAAACAAACCTTAAACTCTCAGAAGTTTAACACATAAAAGTTTGCTTCTTGCTCAGGCAAAGTTAAATGAAGGCCAGGCAGCTATTTGCCACGTGGTGACTTAGGGATCCAGGTATCTTTCATTTTACGCAGCTTCACCGTCTCCAATCATTGCTTCGAGGAGTGCTGTAACGGAAAAAAGAGAGTGGAGAGCTCCCATCTGCTCTTAAATGCCTTAGCCTAGAAGTTCAACTCACAGCCCATTGGCTGGAAATAGTAATGTAGTCCCGCCTAATCACAAGTGTGCTGGTCCTCCTGTGTGCCCAGAGGGAAGAGAACCAAATCTGCTAACACAACAGCATATTTGGAAAGGATATAGTAATTAGGAAGACAGATTTTGGAGTCAGATGGAGCAGATTTAAACCTAGATCCACATAGTTAAAGTAACAATATGTGTGACTTTGAGCAAATAACTTCTCTGTGCTTCTCTGTAAAATAGACTAACAATAACTACCTCAGATGGTTGTTGTAGGAATTAAAAGGAGATGATACATCTTATCACAGAGTAAGGGCTCAAAAAATAGTGGTTGTGGTTGTTGTTATTGTTATTATTACCAAGTCATCCACTAATTGAACTTGTCACTTCAAAAGTAGTGAGTTTCCTCTTTCTTGCTGTTATCTAAAGAGAAATAAGCCAGCAATTTATCCAGGATCCTGTGGGAAAGATTCAAGCTTCACACAGTGGTGAGACTAGATGTGTAAGGACCTTTTATGGAGACTCTGTTTTATTCTAAGTGCACTAGAAGATGAAGGAAATTGGTGTGGAATGAAGGAGATGAGCATTGAAAGATGGGAAGAGTTGGCCACGGCCACCATCAGCACTTGCCTACAGAGTGACTCTCGGTCAGGCAACCCCAAAGGAAAACACAGAGTCAGAAGACCTGGCTGAAGAAGCCCTCTTCTGCCTCTTTCAAACGTAACATTAGCTTCTTCATTAAAAGTCTGTGTGCTGTCATTTCAGCAAATGGTACTGGGATTACTGGATATCCACATGCAAAAGAATGAAGTTGGACTCCTTCCACACATGCACCATATGCAAAAATTAACTCAAAATGGATCTAAGACCTAAACCTATAAAACTCTGGGGCCACCCAGTGGCATAGTGGTTAAGTTTGCATTCTCTGCTTCAGTGGCCTGGAGTTCATAGGTTTGGGTCCCAGGTGTGGACCTAGCACCACTTGTTAGGCCATGCTGTGGCAGCATCCCACATACAAAAAATACAGGAAGGTTAGCACAGATGTTAGCTCAGTGACAATCTTCCTCAAGCAAAAATAGGAAGATTCGCAACAGATGTTAGCTCAGGGCCAATTTCCCTCACAAAAAAAACAACAAAAACTCTTAGAATAAAACACAGCTGTTAATCTTCATGACTTTGGTTTAGGTAATAGCTTCTTAGATACAAGACCAAAGGTACAAGCAACAAAAGGAAAATTGACAAATTAAACTTCTTCAAAATTGAAAGCATTTGTGTTTCAAAGGACACTATCAAGAAAGAAAGTGAAAAGACAACTCACTGAATGGGAGGAAATGTTTCCAATTTATATATTTGATAAGGGTCTAGTATCCAGAATGTATTAAAAAACTCTTATAACTAAATAACAAAAAGAAAAACAACTAAATTTTAAAATGGGGAAAGGATTGGAATAGACATTTCTCCAAAAACATACAGATGGTGAATAAGATGCTATGAAAAGATGCTTAACACCATTAGTCATTGTGAAAATGCAAATCAAAACTACAATGAGATACCACTTCACACCCACTAAGATGACCATAATCAAACAGATGGACAAAAACAAGTGTTGATGAGAATGTGGAGAAATTGGAATCTTCATACATTGCTAGTGGCTATGTAAGATTCTGCCACCATTTTGGAAAACAGTTTGGCAGTTCCTCAAAAAGTCAAACAGGGGCTGGCCACATGGCCAAGTGGTTAAGCTTGTGTGCTCCACTTTGGCAAGCCAGGGTTCACTGGTTCAGATCCTGGGCACAGAACTACACACTGCTCATCAATCCGTGCTGTGGTGGCATCCCATGTAGAAGAGCTAGAACGACTCACGACTAGGATGTACAACTATACTGGGGCTTTGAGGAGGAAAAAAAAGAGGAAGACTGGTAACAGATGTTAGCTCAGGGCCAAGCTTCCTCACCAAAAAAAAAAGAAGTCCTTTAAAAAAAAAAGTTAAACGTAGTGCTACCATATATGACCCAGCAGTTATACTCTTAGGTATATACACAAGAGAAATAAAAACATATGTCCACACAAATGTCCATAGCAACAATATTCATAATAGCCAAAAAGTGGAAACAATCTAAATGACCGTCAACTGATAAATCAATAAACAATATGTGGTACACATTTAGTGGAATATTGTTCGGCCATATAAAGAAATAAAGTATTGATAAAAGCTACAACATAGATGAACCTTGAAAAATTACACTAAATGAAAGAAGCTAGTCACAAAAGATGACATATTATATGATTCCACATGCACTGAGCAGAATAGACAAACCTATAGAAACAGAAAGTAAATTAGTGGTTGCCGAGGGCTGGAGGCGGTGGGGAGAAATGAAGGGTGACTGTTAATAGCCATGGGTTTCTTTTTGAGGTGAAGAAAATGTTCTAAAATTAATTGTGGTTACATTTGCACAACTCTATATATACCAAACGTCATTCAATTATACATTTTAAAAAGGTGAAGTGTATGGTGTGTGAATTATATCTCAAAAAAGCTGTTATATTAAAAAAAACTGCAAAACACATACCTGATAAAGGAATTGTATCCCGAATATCAAAGAGTTCTTAAAACTCAACAGTAAGAAAACAAACAACCCAGTTAAAAAAATGAGTAAAAGAGCTGAACAGATCCTGACCAATGAAGCTATGCAGATGGCAAATAAGCATATGATAAGATGCTCAACATCATATGTCATCAGGGAATTGCAAATTAAACAACTACCCATCTATTAGAATGACCAAAATCCAAAGAACAGACAACACCAAATGCTAGCAAGGATATGGAGCAACAAGAACTCTGACTCATTGCTAGTAGGAATGCAAAATGGTATAGCCACTTCAGAATACGGTTTGGCAGTTTCTTACAAAGCCAAACATACGCTTACCATACAAACCAGCATGGTGCTCCAAGATACTTACCCAAATGAGTTGAAAACTTATGTCTACTTAGAAACCTGCACATGAATGTTTATAGCAGCTTTATTCATAATTGCTAAAAGCTAGAGGCAACCAAGATGTTCTTCAAAAGGTGAATGGATAAACAAATTGTGGTAATCTATATAACAGAATATTATTCACTGATAAAACGGAAATGATCTATCAAGCCACAAAAAGACATGAAGGAACCTTAAATGCTTAGTACTTAGTAGAAGAAGCCAGTTGAAGAAAGCTACATAGTATATGATTCCAACTATATGACATTCTAGAAAAGGGAAAACTATAGAGACAGTAAAAGGATGAGTGGTTGCCAGGAGTTTGGAGGAGGGAGGGAGGACCAGGTGGAGCACGAAGGAGTTTTAAAGCAGAGAAACTATTCTGTATGATATTGTAATGGCAGATACACAACATTATGCATTTGTCACTCATAGAGAATATACAACACAAAGAGTGAACCCTAATGTAAACCATGGACTTTAGTTAATAGTAGTGTATTAATACTGGCTTATCAATTTTAACAAATACACCACATTAATGCAAGATGTTAATGATAGGGCAAACTGTGTATGTTGGGAGGGCATGTATGGGAACTCTCCCTACCATCTGCTCAATTTAGTGTAAACCTAAGACTGCTCTAAAAAATAGTCTATTGATTAAAAAAAAAAGGAAAAGAATATGGGCAACAGAAGGCAGATAAAAAATACACAAGACTGTAACACAAATCAGGCAAAAAATTAGGAACAAATGGTACTCTTTAAATAAAAAGAATTTTAAAAAATGTTTTTACAGAGTCTATTGCTTGCCAACTATGATGTTTCCTCTCTTAAAAGGACAAATGATGTCGTGGCACTATATCTCCCTGTTACTACTGCCATGTTCACAACAAGACCAATGCCAGATGCTCTCCTGACAGCTACAGGGTGCCAGGGAGATCTCTGCTCTGAAAATGTAATCAGGGAAAGAAATGTGTCCTCCACTTCCATCTCAAATTTAATAGTCACTAAAAATTATTCTGTATCACATGATTTGTATTCTTTTTTGGAATGTGTCCATTGAGAACACAAGCACTTAGAGAAGCAGCCATCATGGGCTCACACAGAACCAACTCCATTTCCTTGCTCTGCCAAGGCTGTGGGAGGGACGCTGTCCCTGAACAGCAGGAAGAAACCAGAACACACTTGGCCACTTTGGTCCAAATCGAGTAAAGAGCAAGAACTACGCACATCACCAGTGAACTAAGGACTATGTGGCAGTGGTTCTCCACCCTGCTCTGCTTGGACTCACTTGGGAAGACTGTCAAAATCACAGATGTCTGGCCCCACCCTATTCATTCATTCAACAGATATTTATCAAGCATTATCTCTGTGCCAGGCACTGTTCTGCTGTTTACTTGGAATACAAGACTGACCAAAAAAAAGGACAAAATTCCTTTTGTGGAGCTCATGTTCTAGTGGAGAGAGTAAGAAACAATAATAACAATAAGCTAGTAAATGATATGGATGTTACAAGGAGTTAAATGCCGTGGAGGAAAGACACAAGGAAAGGGAGATGAGTGTTAAGAAAGGTGAGAGGAGCTGGTTGCAATTTTAAATCTAGGAGGCAGGGTAGGCCTCATTGGGAGGACTACATTTAAGTAGAGACCTGAAGATGGGGGAGTTAGTCACCCACAGAGGGAACAGCATTTGAGGCAGAGGGATTGAGGCCTGGTCAATTGTAGGATCTCCAAGGACTGTCCTTGGCTGGACTCCGAGTGTCTGTCCTCTGCCACTAATAGATGGTCCTCACTTGGTTTCTCTCTCTCCATTCTGGGGTTTGAGAGGTGGGTATGTGACAGCTAGGGGCCCTTCTAACTTGAGACTCTGGTGGCAGGTTGGAACAGGAATGAGAAAGATCAGGGAGATTTAAATCACTGGAAACACCACTTCTGATTTATCAAAGTGAGCTACAATGGAAACGAGGCAGCCACCACGTGCTGACTCCTGTGGACGCAGAGTCAGATCTGAGCAGCAGATCAAGCATGTGGTGTGACAACAGAGGTAGGTAGTTTAAGGCAAACTTGACAGTAAGTGTGGTCCCAGCCTAATTTATTAACTCATTAAGTGGAACATACTCTGATTTCACACAGATTAGGTTTGTGTAAAATATGCTATCTCAATGTGTATATATTTTCTGCCATTGTTTGAAATAGAGAAACCTATTGTTTTTGGGAATTTCATCTACAAAGTTCACGGAAGTGGATATGTCAGCTATTCATCTATAAAAACGAATGTGTGCTTGAAATATAAATGGTGCTAAATATGACTTCACTTCACGCTATTAAGGTGCTACCCAGGATGAGTTGCGTTACAACACCCAAACCTTAGTGGTTTATAACAACAAAGGTTTATTTCTTACTTGAGCTCTGTGTCTATCATGAGCTAGCTGGAGCCACTGCTCCGTATCTTCTCATTCTAGAACCCAGGCTGGCAAAGCAACTGTCATCACAAACATTGCCAGTCGCCATGGCAAAGGGAAAGAGCTCTGGGAAGCGTCTTCCACTTTCAATTAAATGCTTCAGCCCAGGCACAGTACTTGCACTCAGGACTCAAGAACAGGAACAAGTTACATGGCCCCACTCAACCACAAGAGGGCCAAAAATTACAATTCTTCCATGTCCCAGAAAGGCAGAGAGCTGGAAGTATTTGGTGAATAGTAGGTAACCATCCTAAACTATCAGAGCTCACTGGTATTCAGACAACTGGCCACGAGCAAACCCAGCCAATCAGCGCTTGGCACACAGCACTCCATTGCCATTGTGCTGCACATCTGAGAAGTAGGCTACTAGCTGAGGCAACTTCTTGATGTAGCAATTAACTATGAATAGAGACAAATCATAGTATGGTTGTACTTATCACAAAGGAATGTCTCCAAGCCGGAGAGAACATGACAAGAGTAAACTTTGTATCAGGTTCTGCAAAAAGACAAAAGGAAGTGGTAGCCTGCCTCCTCCCTGGCTTCACTCTAAGACCTCTGGAGGATACCACTATCCCCGGAATGTCCTAGGAGTGGGAACTCAGAAGAAAAACATCACATCTGTTCTGGGTGTGCCAAATTTGAGGAAACATCAGAATGTCTATAGAAAGCTGGATCCAGCAGGCAGGTAGTGATGTACCTCAAACCAGAAGTGGGGCTTAGAGACACACATGGGAAAGTCGTTTGCATCGAGGTGAGAGCCAAACCAGGAAAAATGAGGAAAAGATCAAGGACAAAACCTTACCAATGCTGTTGGACGTTGACAAAAGACCAGAATGTCTGAGGACCAGGAGGGCGACTGTCTTGAAAGCTGAGAGAGGAGACTGCCTCCAGGAGAAGGGTTTGGAGGGGAGGAGGTCAAATGGAGTTGGTCCCAGTGGATGAAGAGGGTATATCCAGGCATAGGGAATACATGAGCCAATGCCAGTGATTCTGCTTAGACATCACAGCCCTAGAAAGTCTCCCCTGACTGCCCCAAACTGCATCCGCAGTCCCCAGTGCAGCGTGTCCTTCTCTCCTCCCCATCCCTCCCTTCTGACTGTGGGCTTCTTGGTTCCTGGGACAGTGTTTTGTTCACTGTGTCCTCCCCAGTGCCTCGTCCAGTGCCTGACACTTGGAAGGCACATTATAAATGTCTGCTTAACAAATTAAGAGACAAATGAATAGAAAGAGAGGATATATCCAGAAATTAGTGAAGACTGAAGCTAAGGGATCAAATAGGGAAAAAATAGAAAATAAAGAAGCAAAGATAGATGCGATTAGGTTTAATTCAACAAATAATGTACTCAACCATTCTGAGAAGGGTAGAGGGTGGATACAGGATGTCAAAAGACAAAGGTCTTGTTTTCAAGGTGCACATAGCCCAGTGCACAGACCACATATAACTCTAATATCACAGAGTGAGGGAAGCTCTAGAAGACATGCACAAAGTGCTATGGAGACTTAAAGTAGAGAGAAATGGAAAAACAACCTGGATGAGAAGGCATTTGAGATGGGCGGTTGAAAATAGGAATGGGTTTCCCAGGTAGATGAAACAGGATTACAAAGGGCACCAGGCTGGGAAACCACGGGCTTCCCACACATAGGATGTCAGCATCTAGAGTTGGGAGAAGTGAGAATGACTGGTGAGTCAACAGGAGGAGAGGAAGTTCTCTTCACAGGAATTATTCTGTGTGAATATAAAAATGTGAGCACATGGGCATGACTCAGACTGAAGACGGGGTCTCTGTGTGGTCAGTGAGCTGCTGTCACCGAGGAACAAAGATGCTCAAAAGAACAAATGCAAACAGAAGGTGTCAAGAGGCACCTTCCTTCCCCTTCACACCCACTTGAGAAGACCTACACCAGGGACGCAGAAAACCACTCTATCGTTGACTTCCCTGGAGCCCTAAAAGAAAAACTTCTGGCTAATATTCTGTCAGACAGTCTAGATGGAAATTTTAGAATTTATATTTCAAAATTAGTGACTGTGATTTATTTGCCACAGTCACTTGTCAGTTTGGGACATTGGCAAAGTACCCAGCCACTCGGATTGGCCAGAGGACCTGTCCCTCTCAAAAGGGCCCCTAAAGTTCTTCTAGCCAAATTCTGCAGGAGGCGAGGACCAAAGATGCTGACGCTGTGGCTGCTTCATGCCAGAATTGAACTGTGGTGACCACAGCCAGGGAAGAGGAGCAGAGCTGGGGGCAGGAGCTCTGGGAGCCTCACCTGGAGGTGGAGGACACACACGCAGGCAGGCTCCTAGAGGGGGACGGGAGAACAAGTCCCAGCTCCCTGTCTCCTAGTCGTTCTGCCCTTCAGCATCCCAGAAGGACAAGGGCCTTCCAGTTTTCAGCAGTGCTTATTCATGTGAACCAAGGTGAACTTCCCCAAATTTTCCTTGTAAAATAATCTTCGATAGCTGTGAGAAGTGGCAGGATCAAAAAGCGTCTGTACTTTCTCCAAAAACAGATCAAAATCCCTCCTCGATCTAAATAAAGTGACTTAACAAGTTTTCACTTAATTCAGAGAGAGGATTTGCATCCAGTTCAACAATCTACTGGCCAAAAAGGTACTTTATGGAAACTAAGCAAAGTTATGAACCTCTGAGCAAACTTGTTTCTAATGGAAATTACAAAGCAGCAATGATATAATTATGAAGGAGATTTTATAAGAAAAAATTTCTCCTAGCATGTTTAGAGACACTTTATGTTCTATAACATAGAACACTAGTACTGGGTTGATTGGAAACCAATGACATGATATATAATAATAATATGTTTCTTTTTCCTTGTAAATCTAAGTATTCACCTGGGCCCTTATCTTGATCTTTCCGGTTAATCTGATTTACAAGTCATAAAAATCCAATGCCTTGTGCTCAGAGGTAGGTCATAGTGGCCTCACCCAGGGGTGAGCACCAAAGGGATGCAATGAAATAAGAACATCAAGGATCAAGCCCTGAGCATAGCAGAGTGCACACCTGGAAACCAAAGCCTGATGCGTTCTGTTGTACCATCTCGAGTTGACCCCAAGTAAGTTCAAACTAAGGGAAACCAAAGAAATTTCATTTTCCATAGGACACAGCATCTCAGCCCTTGGGAAGGGAAAGGACAGAGAAAAATCAGAAATTCTGAAATCCCAAGTAAAATGGCCAGTGTATTGGGTGGGAAAAGTGCTGAATGAGAAGTAACATTTCCCAAAGTATGGTACCCAAGGTCACTTTAAGGAATACGCAACGGAATTTTTTTTTAATTTGGAACATTAATATGGGTATGCTAATGAATAAAGACAAGTGATACTGGCTTTTCTACTTACGATATTGATATAAAATTTCCCTTTTGACTATGTTTCAGTGAAACAGCAAGTTCATTTATATAAAACTTTTAATAAATAATAGCATGGTTGGCCTTCAGCTAATGGTGAAATGGTGATACTGATACTGCATCGTGAAGTCTGGGAAACACTGAGCAGAGACAGGTGTCCTGGGCCTGCTGGGCACTTCTTTCTGTCCCAGAGTGGGAAAAGTCTCATTCATTCATTCATTCATTCATTCGACTTTTAGTAAATGTTTTTTGGGTCCCTGTCATGTTCCAGACACTGTCCAAGGGCCCGGCATCTGATGGTGAACAAGACTTGGTCCTTGCCCTTGGGGATCTACACATTAGCAGGGATGCAGACAATTAAAGAGACAGGGACCATATGCCATGGTAAGCGAAAAAAAGGATCAAGACATGAGGTCATAAAAGAAATAGATGCTTTAAAAGAATGGATGGTAAATTATATGAACATTTAACAATCATAAAAAAAGAAACAAAATTGATAATATAGTCATAGCAGAAATAATGAACGTATAATATTACCTTTATTCATGAATAAAGATAACGTTTCAATGTTGAGCATTTACCACGTGCCAAACTTTACATATATTATTTCATTTATTCCTCACCACAACATGGCAAGTTAATTGTTATTAAATCCATTTTACAGGTGAGCAAACAGAAGGTCATTCCCAAATGCACACAGCAGTGCTGGGATTCAACTCAGATCTTCCTGGTGCTAAATCCTGAGCACATTCACTAAGTCATGTTGCCTCACTGGAGCAGATGTTGGAAGAGCAAGGGAGAGAGAAGGGAAGTGGAAGGAAAGTGTAGAGCAAAAAGGGAGAAGAGGCAACTAGGATGAAGAAGTAAGGGGATGGATGACAAGATAGAGAAACAAGTGAGGGAGGAGGACAAGGAAGAGGCAGGAAGCCTGTGTCTTTGAGATGGGGGAATGAAGAGGGATAACCTGATTCCATTTAGGTGGTGGGTGGGCTGGGTCCACCAGGCCAAATCCATTCCCTAGAAACTCTTAAATTAAAAACACGGAATGTTCACAATAGGAAAATATGTAAGGAAAGAGAATAGATTTGTGGTTGTCCATGGCTGGAGGCTTTGGGGTAAACAGGGAGTGACAGCTAATGAGTACAGAGCTTACCTTTCAGGAGTAAAAATACTCTAAAATTAATTGTGGTGATTGCTGCACAACTTTGTAAATACACTAAAAACCACTGAATTATATACTTTGGGTGAATTGCATGGTATGTAAATTATATCTCAATAAAGTTGTTATAAAAAAATCAGAGAACTTGAGAATAGATCAATTGAGATTATCTCTGCTGAGGATCAGAAAGAAAAAAGATTGGCAAAAAAGAACAGAACCTCAGAGACCTGTGGGAAACCTTCAAGTATATCAACATATATATAATAAGAGTCCTAGAAGGAGAGGAGAGAGAGAAAGGGGCAGAAAAAATATTTGAAAAAAGGATGGCCAAAAACTTTCAAAATTTGAGAAAATAAACCTCGTGAAAACCGTCCACATATCCAAGAAACTCAGCAAAAACAATGTAGGATAAATTCAAGGAGACCTGAACTTGGACACATCATAATCAAACTGTTGAAAGGGACCAACAAAGACAGAATCTGAAAAACAGAAAGACAAAAGCAACACATCACATATAAGAGATCCTCAACAAAAGTAACAACTGATGTCTCATCAGAAATCAAGGAAGTCAGGGTCCGGCCCGGTGGTGCAGTGGTTAAGTGCGCAGGTTCTGCTTTGGCGGCCCAGGGTTCACTGGTTCAGATCCCGGGTGCAGACATGGCACCACTTATCAAGTCATGCTGTGGCAGGCATCCCACATATAAAGTAGAGGAAGATGGGCACGAATGTTAGCTCAGGGCCAGTCTTCCTCAGCAAAAAGAGGAGGATTGGCAGCAGTTAGCTCAGAGCTAATCTCCTTAAAAAACGAAACAAAACAAAACATAAATTCTAGTCCAGAAATAAACCTATACATTAAAAAAAAAAAATCAAGGAGGTCAAAGGCATTGGGATGACATATTCAAAGAAAGTTGAAAGTTGAAAGAAAAAACTGTCAACCAAGAAGTCTATATCCAGTAAAATTATCCTTCAAAAATTAAGAACTCAAAAGATATTTGTATACCAGTGTTCATAACAGTATTATTATTTACAAGAGGCAAAAGATAAAAACAACCAAAATGTCTGTTGACAGATGAATGACTAAACAAAATGTGGTATATACACACAAAAGAATGAAATTCTGATACATGCTATGTGGATGAACTTTGAAGACATTGTGCTAAGTGAAATAAGCCAGACACAAAAAGACAAATATTGTGTGATTCCACTTACATGAGGCACCTGGAATAGGCAAATCTGTAGACACATAATATTGAATGAAGATGCTCGCCAAGGGTTGGGGGGAAGAGGGATTGAGGCATTAGTGTTTAATGAGGACAGAGTTTCAATTGGAGAAGATGAAAAAGTTCTGGAGATGAAAGGTAGTAATGCTTGCACAACAATGTGAATGTGCTTAATGCCACAGAAATGTCCACTTAAAAGTAGTTAAAATAGTAAATTTTATGTTCTGTATATTTTACCACAATAAGAGAAAAATACAATGTTAGAAAAAAACAGCAAGAAAAATTGAGGAGAAATTAAGACATTCCAAGATAAAAACAAAACAAAACAAAAATATAAGCCAGCCCTGATGGCCTAGTGGTTTAAGTTCAGAGCTCTCACTGCTTTGGCCACCCAGGTTCATTTCCTAGTCTCAGAACCACATCACCCGTCTGTCAGTGGCCATGCTGTGGCAGCAGCTCACGTAGAAGAACTAGAAGGACTTATAACTAGAATTACAACCATGCACGGGAACTTTGGGGAGGAAAAAATAAAAAGAGGAAGATTTGCAACAGATGTTAGCTCAGGGCAAATCTTTCCCTGCAAAAAAAACAATTGAGAGAATTTGTCAGTAGCACACCTATCCTACAGAAAATAGTAAAGGGGGTCCTTCAGGCTGAAATGAAAGAGCACTAGAGAGTAATCCAAACTCACATGAAGAAATAAAGAGCATTGGAAGAGATAACTAAATAAGTAAATATAAAAGACAGTATACACGTATATTTTGTTTGTAACTCTTTTTCTCCCTGATTTAAAAGACAACTGCTAACAAGACAAGTACTAACTATAAGCCATACAAAATATATATTGATGGACATATTTTGTATAAAGATGTATTTGCTTGGCAATAACAATGCAAAGGAAAGGGGAGTGAATGGAGCTATATAGGACAAAAGTTTTTATATATTTTTGAAATTAAGTTGGAATCATGCCAAACTGGATTGGTTTAAGATATGTGAATTGCAATCCCCAGGAAACCACAAAGAAAACTAAAAAAAATAGTAAAAGAAATGGCAATGAAATTAAAATGATATTGTAAAAAATATCTAATTAACAGAACAAAAGGCAGCACTGAGGAATAGAGAAATAAAAAAGACAAGACATATAGCAAACAAATATCAAATGACAGATGCAAATCCTACCTTATCAGTAATTAAATGTAGATGTACTAAACCCTCCAATCAATAGGCAGAGATTTTCGGCAAGGATAAAAGAAAATTCAACTATATGCTGTCTACAAAAGGAACATTTTAGAATCAAAGACACAGGTTGAAAGAAAAGAAATCGAAAAAGCTACACCATGCAAATAGTAACCAAAAGAGAGCTGGAATGTCTATGTGAATATCAGACAAAATGGACTTTATAATAAAAATTGCTACTAGAGACAAAGAAAGAGATTATTTAATTATAAAATGGCCAATATATCAAGAAGACATAACAATTATACATCGATGGATATATGTAACACAGGGCCCCAAAATACGTGAACCAAAAACAGTCACAATTGAAGGGAGAAATAGATAATTTAATAATAAAGATTTTAATATTCTGTTTTCCATAATGGATAGAATAACTGGGTAGAAGATCAACAAGTAAATAGAAGAACTGAACAACACTATAAACAACCTAACAGACATCTATAGAATACTCTAATAATAGCAGAATACACTTCTCAAATGCACATGGAATAATTATCAGGATAGACCATATGCTAGGCCATAAATTTTTTTCAATAAAAATTTTAAAAGATTGAAGTCATACAAATATGCCTTTGATCACAATGAAAGTACAAATCTAACAGAAGGAAATTTAGGAAATTCACAAATATGTGGAAATTGTACAATATACTCTTAAACAACTAGTGGGTCAAAGAAGTCACATGGGAAATTACAAAATACTTTGAGATGAATAAGAATGAGAATAAAAATAAGAGCAGAAGTAAATGAAATAGAGAATTAGAAAAACAACAGAGAAAATTAACAACCCAAAACTTGGTTCTTTGAAAAGATCAGCAATATTGACAAACATTTAGCAAGACTGATCCAGAAAAAAAGAAATGATACCCAAGTTATTAAAATCAGGAATGAAAGATAGGATATGATTACTGATTGTAGAAAAGAAAAGAATATTCTATGAACAATTTTATGCCTACAAATCAGACAACCTAGATGAAACTGACAAATTCCTAGAAAGAATAAACTACTGAAACTGACTCAAGAAGAAATAGAAAATCTGAGTAGATCTATAACAAATAAAGAGACTGAATCAGTCATCAAAAACCTCCCCACAGAGAAAAGCTCAGGACCAGATGGCTTCACTGGTGAATTCTACCAAATGTTTAAAGAATTAACACAAATCCTTCACAAAGTCTTCCAAGAAACACAAGAGCAGGGATTACTTCTCAACTCATTCTATGATACCAGTATTATTACCCTCATACCAAAACTAGACATGAAACTATAGACCAATATACCTTAAGAATATAGATTCAAAAATCCTCAACAAAACACTAGGAAATCAAATTTAGTGACATATCAGAAGGCTTATACTCCACACCCAAGTAGGATTTATCCCAGGAATCCAAGGTTGGTATAACATACAAAAATCAGTCAACGTAACTCACCACAATTATAGCATAAAGGAGCAGACAAATGGTGATCTCAATAGATACAGAAAACCATTTGACAATATCCACCATCCTTTCATGACACAAATACTCACCAAACTAAGAACTTCCTCAACCTGAAAGGGGTATCAATAAAAAACTCACAGCTAGCATCATACTTAATGGTGAAAGATTGAAAGCTTTTCCTCTTACATTGGGAACAAGACAAAGATGTCTGTTCTTGCCACTTGTATTCAACACCATATTGGATGTTTTAGCCGGGGCAATTAGGCAAGAAAAGAAATAAAAGGCATCCACATTTGGAAAGGAAAAAATAAAACTCTCTCTTTCGCAGATGAAATGCTCTTGTATATAGAAAATCCTACGGAATCTGTAAAAAAACTATTAGAACTAATAAACAAGTTCAGAAAGGTTGCAGGATGAAAGATCAATATACTACTACAATTGTATTTCTATACACCAGCATTGACCAATCTGAAAATGAAATTAAGAAAACAGTTAAATTTACAACTTACAACTTTATTCAAAAAGAATAAAATACGTAGGAAAAAATTAACAAAACAAGTACAACATGGTAGATTGAAAACTATAAAATATTGTTGGCTTAATAATAAAAAGGCAGGGGCTGGCTCCATGGCCAAGTGGTTAAGTTCGCATGCTCCACTTCAGTGGCCCAGGGTTTCACCAGTTTGGATCCTGGGCGTAGACATGGCACCGCTCATCAGGCCATGCTGAGGCAGCATCCCACATGCCACAACTAGAAGGATCCACAACTGAAATACACAGCTATGTACTGGGAGGAGTTGGGGAGAAAAAAGCAGAAAGAAAAAAGAAGATTAGCAACAGTTGTTAGCTCAGGTGCCAGTCTTTAAAATAATAATAATAATAATAAGGTAAATAACCTAATTAAAAATGAGCAAAGGATCTGAGTAGATATTTCTCCAAGGAAGATAGTATATAAATGGCCAATAAGTGCATGAAAAGATGGTTTTTAACATCATTAATCATCATGGAAACGTGAATCAAACCCATAAGGAGATACTTCATACCCACTAGGATGGCTACAATCAAAAAGACAGCTAATAACAAATGTTGGCAAGAATGTGGAGAAATTGGAACTCTTGTACCTTGCTGATGGGAATGTGAAGGCACCCTCTTTAGAAAACGGTCTGGTAGATTCTCCAAAGGTTAAACATAGAGTTACCACATGACACAGCCACTCCTAGACTAGGCAAATACGAAGAGAAATTAGAACATATGTTCACAAAAAACACTTGCACAAGAACTTGATAACGGCAATATCCATCACAGCTAAAAGCCAGTTTATGTACTTAGTGTGAAAAATAGTGCCCTTTATATGAGTTTCATTAGCACTGCCTATAGCGTGTGTTTGTAAGCCCCATGAATGCAAGCACCATGTCTGATTTCGTTCATCATTGTGTGTCCTCCATGTAGCAGAGGGCTCAACACAAGGGAGGCAGTTGATAAATAGTTGTTGAATTGGTGAATGCATGACGTGCCAAGAAGGGAATACCCAAATAATATGGCTAGCACTTTCTCTCCCTTCAGAAACTAACTCATATTCAAAAAGTTGGTTGGTGGACTAGGAACAAGGGTAGTTAATTAAATAATTCAGATGTTTTATTTTAAAATTTTAAATTGGCATATAACATATATACACGATTCACCTTGAAAGCATGTGAACAGATGTTAGAAGAATATGGAGATTAGCGTGGGTCCTGCTAAACTCATGGAACACACATCCATATAAATGTAAAATTTATAAGAGTACAGCTAAATGAACTGTCACAAAGTGAATATAACCTTGTAACCACCTCTCCAGTCAAGAAATCCAACATTCCTGTTTCCGAGAATCACCTCCAACTGGTGACCCGTCCCAAAGACTACCTCCTCCCCAAACTAAACCTTCATGGCTTCTAAAACCACAGATTTGTTTTGCTGTTTTTTAACTGTATATAAATGAAATCATGCAGTATGTATTTTTTTGGTGTCTTTTCTTTTGGTTCAACATTTACCTGTGGTGGTGTAAGTAGCTGTAGTTAATGTATTTCCATTGTCGTATAGTACTCCAATGTGAATACACTGTGGTTTTTGTATCTGTTCTTCTCCTGATGCGCATTTGGTTGTTTCCAGTTTGGGGCTATTATGAATGATGCTGCTATGAATATTCTTGTACATGTCTTTTGAGGTCTTGCATATGTATTTCTGTTAGTTATATCCCAGAGGGTGGAATTGCTGAATCAGAGGACACGACCTGTTAAGATCTAATAATGCTGACAGACAGTTTTCCAGCATGTCTGAGAATGTCAATCAGTCCACATCCTCACCAGCACTTACTGATTTTTAGTGGCTCAATATTTAGTAGCTGACATCTCCCTTTCAGAATTAGGATGGTTTTAGCTAAAGGAACTGCAATGATTTGCTGGTAGGACAGCTTCTCTCCAGCACTTGTCCTTGTACAGGTTAGCATGGCCAACCTAACTTTTTATGGATTCATTTATTATTCCTTTCTTCTAAAGTTATGAGATATTTCAAGGCTACACAAAGAGAAAACAATAGAACTGATACCACATCTCATTTCTCAGCTTTGTCAAATCTCAAGATTTTGTCATATGTCTCAGATCAATTTTTTAAGACAAAACATTACAAATCAATTGCAAATCCATCCTCCTTCAGCTCCAAAACCAGAGATAATTACTATTCTAAATTTATAATTCCTTTAAGTTTTTATACTTTTGCTCCATATATATGTATATATAAACAATATATAGTATTGCTTTACATGTCTTAAAACTTTATATAGATATTATACCATAAATATCATTCTGCATCATGATTTTATTGGTCAACGTGATTTTGAGATTTAGCCATGTTCATTCATTCTTGGTGTTTTGAATACACCAGTAAACAAAGACAAAGATTTCTGCCCTCATGCAACTTGTATTCTAGCAGGGGAAGACAGAAAGTAAACATTAAATATTACATGTGAATTATATTGCGTGTTTGAAAGGAGATCATCATTCTAAGGAGAAAGGAAAAACACAGCAGGAGAGGTGAGCTTGGGAGTATCAAGGGGAGAGGTATTTGCGACTGTAAATTGTAAACTGAGTGGCTGGAGAGGGCCTCCCGGAGAAGGTGACATTGGAAAGAAGACTTGACAGAGGTGAAGGAGGGAGCCACAGACAGCATTCCAGTAACGTCCAAAAATAATAGGTAGGGTGGGGGATGCAAATCATGGAGGAACTTGTAGGCCTTTGTGAGGATTTTGCTTTCACTGGAATGAAATGGGGAGCCAGTGAAGGGCTTGGGGAGCAGAGGAGAGACTGACTTAGATTACATTTTAAAATGTTGATACACATAACTCTGGTTCATTTATTTTAACTTTTGTATGGTGTTCTATTGTAGGATCACACATTTATTCACTCTCCTATTAGAGGACATTTAAATTGTCTCCATATTTATTATCCACAATGCTGCAGTGGACATTTTTGTACTTGCTGCTTGGAACACGTGTAGGGGAATTTTTCTAGGAGGGGAATTACTGGATTGTGGGGTATTTGCCTCTTAAATGTTATTAGCTATTGCCAAATTGCTCTGCAAAGAGTATGTCCCACTTCACACTGTCAGTGTATATAGAAGTTTCATCTGCTGCACAGCCTCACCAGCTGGAAATATGTCTTTGTGGTTTTAATTTGCATTTCTGCATCCCTGGTAAAGTTTAACACCTTTTCACGTCTTTATCTGTGGTTTGGGCTTTTCTTCTAATTGCCTGTCCATGTCCTTTGATCATTAGTCTATGGAGATATTTCTCCCTTTTTGAAAATTTATTTTTAAAAGTTCTTTATATATTCTAGATACTGATCTTTTGTTGACTGTATACAATCTGTTGTTGATTATGTGTAATGCAAATATCTTCTCCCCTTTTCTGGCTTGTCTTTACTTTTTTAAAGGCATCTTTTGGTGTACAGAAGTTTTTAATTTTTATATGATTCAATATTTGAATCCTTTTCTGTTAAGGCTTCTACTTTTTGCAACTTGTTTAAGAAATCTCCTCTATGCCATGGTCATAACATTTTCTCCTTGTCATTCTTCTTCTATATTTGTTAATGCAATCAATCTGGTTAGTGTTAAGAGGGAAGAGGAAGGCTGATCTGTCCCCTTGGAGGTGACTTTGCATATCTTGCCTGGATTCTTTAATGCTGATTTCATGGTTTAACTCTCCGTGAACAGTTGCATTCTACTTTTTTCCGGGCTCCAGGGAAAACTTTACTGAAACATCCAAATCCTAGGCAGTTTTTTACTAAATGGGCCTGGGGTGGAGCCCAGGAATCTGCATTTTGATATACAACCCAGGTGATTTTGATGCAAGACGTCTCCTTTTAAATTCCTGGATAGTGCTTAACCACCCTTCCAGGTGGCTGGCAACAGAGTAAGGAACTTAGATTTTGCCAGCTGATGATTTAGCCTCACTCTGCCTCCAGTTCCTCTTTAGCAAAAGTCCCTCCAAGGAAGAGTTCTTCCACGAATGGCGAGTCCACTGATGAGTTTCATGTGTAAAGACTTAGCCCGGGCTGGCATGTAGCAAGACTCAGTAAATGGTGGATGTTCATTAACCCTGAAGGCCTCAATCTCTGGGGTGAGCTGGCCCTGCCTCCCTCCTAGACTCATCTCCCACAATGCTCCCCATCTTGGGCAAGTCACTTAACCCCACAGAGCCTCAGTTTCATCATCTGTAAACTGTTATTAATAATCCCTGTTTTACAAGGTTGTTGTAAGGATTAGAAATGGCAAATAAAATGCCCAGGACAATGCCCAGCATGTAGTGCTGCTACAGGGTCTGTGC
Organism: Equus asinus; assembly: GCF_041296235.1. Lineage (NCBI taxonomy): Eukaryota > Metazoa > Chordata > Mammalia > Perissodactyla > Equidae > Equus > Equus asinus. The sequence goes on from NC_091791.1 coordinate 63,027,436, forward strand.
AAGCTGAGCAGTTGTGTTTTTAATTCTGGAGAAGCTGAAACTTGATGTTCAGAAGTTTTTCTCACCAGGGAGCCACAGCCCCTGGATGATGCTGAAGCATCTCCCAATGTCCCCTCCCCATGCCTAGAACAACTTGGGACATACAGGCTTTCAGTAAAGGTTTGATAAATTAATGTTTCCTTTCAGTGTAATACACAATTCTTACATTCAATCAGCACCTCCAAGGAAGCCACAAAACTGGAAAAACATTTTTATTGTTTTATTTAATGGGTGCCTCTACAGAGCCTACAATATGTCAGGCGCTGTTCTAAGTGCTTTGTATTAATTAACTTATTTAATCTTCATAACAACCCTATGAGGTAGATACTATTGTTATTCTCATCTTATAGATGGGGAAACTGATTTAAGGAGCAACCCTAGAGGGAGTGGATTGAACCTTCCAGGTGTGCTGCATTCAGTATAGTGGGATTAGAAGAAGGCGATTCAATTGCTCATCCTTCCCAAAGCTTGCTGCCTCTGATTGTGGTGGTTTAATATGGTGGAAAAGAACCTTCTGAATGGAAAATCATATATCCTTGAGCAATATTAGTTGTACATAAATTCTATAATTTAAAACCTATCTTACCACTTCCCACCCATTAGTATGGCTACCATAAAAACAAACAACATTACAAGTGTTGGTGAAGATGTGGAAAAATTGGAACCCTTGTGGTGCACTGTTGGTGAGAATGTAAAATAGAGCAGTTGCTATGGAAAACATTATAGCAATTCCTCAAAAAATTAGAATTACGATACAATCTGGCAATTCCACTTCTGGGTATATACCTAAACACTTGAAAGCAGAGATTCAAAGAAATATTTGTGTACTCACATTCATAGATGCATTATCACAATAGCCAAAAGGTGGAAGCAATCCAAAAAAATATGATATATATACACACAGTGGAAGGTTGATTCAGCCTTAAAAAGGGAGTTCTGACACATACTACAGCATGGATGAAGCTTCAGGACAATATGCTAAGTGAAATAAGCCACACACAAAAAGACAAATACTTTATGATTCTACTCATATGAGGTACCTAGAGTAAACAGATTTATCGAGATTGAAAGTAGAATGGTGATTGCCAGGGGCAGAGTGAGGGGTGGAATAGGAAGTTATTATTTAATAGGTACAGAATTTCAGTCTTGCAAGATATGAGTGCAATTAATGCCACAAAACTGTACACTTAAAAATGGTTAGGATGGGGCTGGCCCCGTGGCCGAGTGGTTAAGTTCGCGCGCTCCGCTGCAGGCAGCCCAGTGTTTCGTTGGTTCGAATCCTGGGTGCAGACATGGCACTGCTCATCAGACCACGCTGAGGCAGCGTCCCACATGCCACAACTAGAAGGACCCACAACAAAGAATATACAACTATGTACTGGGGGGCTTTGGGGAGAAAAAGGGAAAAAATAAAATCTTAAAAAAAAAATGGTTAGGATGGTAAATCTTATGATATATATATTTAACCACAATAATAATAATAATTTTTTAAAGGAGAAAACAAACAAACAAAACTACTTATGTGATGATGGAAGAATAGATTGTAAGCTCCAGGAGACCAGTGACCTGTCTATTCTATTCATTATTGTGTATACTCAAACAATATCTGGACATGTTGTATGTACTTAAAGATATTTGATGAATAAATGAACATTAAAAAAAAACCCTCCTGCTAACTCCTATAGCCAAATAGGGAGCCCCACGAGAAATGGAAAATGGTGTTGGGAGGAGTAGGGAGAAAAAAGTGGAATCAAGGTAGAAGCCAGTTGTTCAATCTCCACCTGAGCCAGGCACGAGCCTGCTAAAAGGCAGCTGGAGAGGTGGGGAGGTTTCCCTGAGGTGGGAAGCAGATGGAACGCGGCACTCAGGAAACTGATTTCTGTCTGACTTTGTTGATGGCTGCACTGGCCTCCCAGGGCCTCTAAAGAAGGTCTGAAATGTTACCTGGGACTCCTTTCTCACCTCCCCACTCCTGGACAGTCACCATGACTTTTCCATGCAACCTCTACCCCACCTCTGACCCTTCCTTGCTACCTTATTGCTGCTAGCAGAGTCCTTTCTAGTCTGTCTCCTCACCTCTAATCCTTCTGTTCTCCAACCCCAATTAAACAAAGTGATCCTTCTAAAAATTAGTTTTCGTACTTTTAAAAAGTTAATAAATGAGCCTCACTCTCTACCTACTAAAATCTGAACTGAGATGTTTAAAGAGCTCCATAGAACTCTATCCTTTTGCAATTGACATACAGGCTTGCGCTTCCCCTACATGTCTTAAGTGGTTTTTTTCTTTGTTTTTTACTTTTTATTATGGAAGATTCTAACATATCCAAAAGTAGAGAATACAAGGAACGCCCATGGACCTCTCCCATAGCTTCAGCAGTAGTCAACATATGTTCAATCTTGTTGCACCTGGACCCCCACCAACTCCCTGACCTCAAACACTACCACTTTTTTGACTCATGGGCTTTTTAATCTTTGGGTTTTTTTGATTTTCAAATAATATTTTTTACAAAAACTTCAAACAGGGGCCGGCCCCATGGCCGAGTGGTTAAGTTCACGCGCTCCACTGCAGCGGCCCAGGGTTTCACTGGTTCGAATCCTGGGCGTGGACATGGCACCGCTCATCAGGCCACGCTGAGGCCACATCCCACATGCCACAACTGGAAGGACCCACAACTAAAAATACACAACAATGGGGGCTGGCCCCGTGGCCGAGTGGTTAAGTTCGCGCGCTCCGCTGCAGGCGGCCCAGTGTTTCACTGGTTCGAATCCTGGGCGTGGACATGGCACCGCTCATCAGGCCATGCTGAGGCCACGTCCCACATGCCACAACTAGAAGGATCCACAACTAAAAATACACAACAATGGGGGCTGGCCCCGTGGCCAAGTGGTTAAGTTCGCGCGCTCCGCTGCAGGCGGCCCAGTGTTTCGTTGGTTCGAATCCTGGGCGCGGACATGGCACTGCTCATCAGACCACGCTGGGGCAGCGTCCCACATGCCACAACTAGAAGAACCCACAATGAAGAATATACAACTATGTACCGGGGGGCTTTGGGGAGAAAAAGGAAACAATAAAATCTTAAAAAAAAAAAAAAAAACACAACAATGTACCAGGGGGCTTTGGGGAGAAAAAGGAAAAAATAAAAAATCTTAAAAAAAACCTTCAACATCACCAATGTGCCGAGCAAAGAATGTGAAAGCCTCTCACAATCCCACATTTCTGAGACAATCATCGTTCACAGTTTAGTGTAGGTTTTTTCAGATTTTTTGCTGTGCATATATTAACATATGAACTAAATATTTTCACAATATTATTAATCATATTTAATCTGTTTTGCAAATTGCTTTTTCCATTTAACAATATATCCTGGAAATGTTCCATATTAGATCATGCAGCTCTCTACCTTGTTCTTTCTTACAGCCAGATTGTGTCAGGCTACATACTGTGCCATAGTCTATTAGCCAGTCTCTATTGGTGGACAGTTGCATGAGCAGTTTCCGTCTTTTCATTGTTACAAAAAGTTTACAGAAAATGTGTTTTACATGTTTCTTTCTGCACTTGTGCAAGAATTTCTACAGGAAAGAGTCCCAGAACTGGAATTGCTTAGTTCACAGGTAAAGGCATCTTAAGTTTAAACAGATACTGTAAAATGTATGAAAAGTGTATGAAAGTACTTCTTTTGCCACATTCTTGGGTATAATTAATGTATCTAATCTTTGCCAGTCTGATAAATTTAATCGCTATTTCATTATAACATTTGAATTTGTTTAATTCTCTGTGAGTTTGAGCCTCTTTTCATCTATTAGCCAAACATCAGAACTTCAGGGAGGGAGTGGAGGAGGCAGTGTTACTGGCAGAGGGACAATGGGGAGGGAGAGCCTGAGCCTGGAAAGGTGGGCTGGCTCTAGAGGGCAAGCATCTTGAACATCTGGCTGAGGCAGCTGGACTACAAGCTACAAAATTCAAACCAAGGAGTGACTAGGTCAGATTCTCTGCACTCAGACTTGGTGTCCTGTGGTAAGCCTGAAAGCCCCCAGCCTGCCTCTGTCTTCATTTCTGGGAAGCCCCTTTCCCCAGAGAAGCCCTGCTTCAGACCAGCCAACCCCTCCACCTCCCCAGCCTTCCTCCTTCAAATGCACCAGTGCTCAATTATGGTTTCAATAAAAGATGGCGGATTTGGGGTTCATCAGAAGATTGAGACACTAAAATTATTAGTAGAATAAATTTTTGTTAAATTTTAATACATGAATTCCTATACTTCTCAATGTGTATAGTAATTAATAACAATCAAAATTGTTTCCTGCATAGGACCTGAATTCAGAAAATTCAGTTGTAGCCACTAAATTCATTCACTCACTCAATGGCTCCCAAAGGCTTCTTGAGTGTTGCCAGGTATTGTCGCCAGACACAGGGATACAACACAGGAGACTTGGTCTCAGTGGAAACAATTCTTTTATTTCAAAATGAACTGTCAATATCAAAATATTATTAACAGGTGCAAAAACAGAACTAACAAAAAGAGAGTGAGCCAGCAAGAGAGACACCCTGATCTATGTTCAAAAGAATAAACACTAAATGCAAAAAAATTATTTTACCACGTTTAAAGATTGCCAAAGGAGATAGTACAAAAATGTAGAAAAATAATGTAGTAGAGAGTAAGCTGCAAATTAATATGAACTATAATGAAAAAATCTGTTTCAAAATGTGACTCATCTGATAATTTGCTTATAATATACAAGAATTGTTAACAATTTAAAGTACTTTTATCAAAAATGCATAATCTGAATCTAATCATCAGACAAACCCAAACTAAAGGAAATTCTACAAAACAATTGGCCTGTAATTTTTAAAAATATCAAAGTTATAAAGACTAGGCTGAGGAACTCTTCCAGATTAAAAGAAATTAAGAAGACAAATCAAATAAATGCAACATGTGATCCTGGATTGGATCCTGGTTTGGGAAAGAAAAAACTATGAAGGGCTTTATTGCGACAATTAATGAAATTTGAATACAAACTACAGACTAGATAACAGTAACTTAACAATGTTAAATTTTCTGGATTTGATAATTTGACTATGATTATTTAAAGGGACGTCCTTAATGTTAGCAGTGAAGATGGAAATATTTAGGAGTAAAAGTCTACCATTTGCTCTCAAATACTTCAGTAAAAAGATAATAATAATAGTATATATTGTATAGAAAGTGATGAGGCAAATGTAGCAAAAATAAGAACAATTGGTGAATCTAGGTGAGGAGTGTATGGGCGTTCATTGAATTGTTTTTGCAACTTTTCTATAAATTTGACATGTTTTTAAAATAAAAAAGCCTTTTAAGATATGTAAAGATATAAAGATATCTCCCATATCTCTGGTATGGTAAGGGTCATTGTTTAGAGTGGCTCGTTCATGCTTTCTGCAAAGAGGGGGCTAACCATGCAAGTGGGGCAGTATTGGATGCCTGAACACTGCCCTCCTAGTGTCAACACCAATGTTCTCTGCTCATGGAATGTGGTTCTTAGAAAAACAATACCGATGTCCGAGCTCCAAAATGAAATCAGCTTTGGGGACAAAGTTTAACTTTGTACCTTTGCCAATTTTGCCCCTGAACATCAAGTAATATATGAGACCCTGGCAGCAATGCCTAGCCTGGCCCACCTCTGCTAAAGGCTGGAAGTAGTTCTGTACTCTTCCTTTTCCTTTTTTAAAATTTTTTAAAAATTTATTTTTATTTATTTATTTTTTGAGGAAGATTAGCCCTGAGCTAACATCTGCTGCCAATCCTCCTCTTTTTGCTGAGGAAGACGGCCCTCAGCCAACACCTGTGTCCATCCTTCTCTACTCCATATGTGGGATGCCTGCCACAGCATGGCTTGCCAAGGGGTGCCATGTCCACACCCGGGATCTGAAACGGCGAACCCCAGGCCGCCTAAGCGGAATGTGCGAACCCAACCGTTGTGCCACTGGGCTGGCCCCTCGTTTTTTTTTTTAATTTGAATTTTCTTGGTTATTCTTGGAGAGGCCAGGAATGCTCTGAAGCTTCCATAGATTAGAGTTAATCATTTGCACGACACAATCTGGGCCACCCTGTTCTTTGCTGTTAGAAAGGAACTTTCCTTTTCCTCTTAGGCCCCTCAGAAGACAAGCTGAGGGTCTTCTGAAGCTGCCCCAGGCCCTGTGGATGGAGGTCAGCCTGCTCAGTGCGGAGCCAGAGTAGAGTGAGTCTGTTAGGAGCTGGGAGAGTATGTCTGACATGGGGCTGGATTGGGCCTGGGCCAGGCCGGAGGCTGGGGTTGGACTGGTCTACTCTCACTTGCCCTTGAATGTTGAGACTGCTGACCTCTGAGGTTGGGGTAATACCTTGAGAATTCACTACATTTCTGTCACAAGTTGAACATGACTGTTTCATGGCAGAAGTTAGAACACAAGAATGTTTTTTCTTTGTGTACTATGCAAATTTTCCTAGGAGGCCACAGGTTCTTGGCACTCACGCACAAAGTGGAACTACAGTCACTGAACAAGTATCTATCGGGTGCCTACTGGGAGTTCCAGTGGTCAACTAAATAGTCAAGGTCCCTGCACTCACGGCACTCAGAGAAAGTGAAAAGAGTCAGTGGGTTAGGACATTACAGCGTGTCACAGCACAGAAAGAGCAATTGCCTAGAGCCTAGACAATATGTATATATTTTTTAAAGCTGAATGGCAAAAACCACCAAAAAAATTTAAAAGGTAAGTGATAAACTGGAGGACAAAACAATATTTGCATATGTCAGCTAAAGGGCTAAACTGATGCAAAAAACAGACATACTACCCAATAGAAACCAAGGCCAAAGGTACTTGAGCAGACAATTCAATGAAAAGGAAACACAAATGGCTCTTAAACATCTGAAAAGGTGCTCAACCTCATTTATAATAAGAGCAATGCAAATTGAAATTCAATGAGATAGCACTTTCACCTTGGCCAAGAACAAAGGTTGATAACACTGTGTAGAGGGTTGGGGAAACAGGCTCCGGGATATCGCTGTAGGGAGTTAGCACTGGAACAACTGCCCTTTGGGGCAAGTTGGCCATAGTTGCCAAAATTTTTTTTTTTTTTTTAAAGATTTTGATTTTTTCCTTTTTCTCCCCAAAGCCCCCCGGTACATAGCTGTATATTCTTCGTTGTGGGTCCCTCTAGTTGTGGCATGTGGGATGCTGCCTCAGCATGGTTTGATGAGCAGTGCCATGTCCGCGCCCAGGATTCGAACCAACGAAACACTGGGCCGCCTGCAGCGGAGTGCGCGAACTTAACCACTCGGCCACGGGGCCAGCCCCCCATAGTTGCCAAAATTTTAAGTACACATCCTTTGATCCGACAATTCCAATGCTAGGTACTTATCCTGCAGGCACACTTAAAACTTGCAAAATGTCATACCGTTAAGTGAGAAAAGCAAGGTACAGAACGGTACATATCATATGCTATCAGCTGAGTTTATATGTAAAATCATGTGGCTGTACCATAATTTTCTTAACTTTTCCCCTAATGCTAGGTATGTTGTTTCCATGTTTTTATGATTATAAGTAATGCTGGATGCACATCTTTTGTGCATGAATCTATGTCCACATCTTGGATTATTTCTTTGGGACAGTCCAGATTACTGGGCCAAAGAGAATTTATGATATACACTGCAACAACCATCAGCACTTGTTAAGCAGCCTGTATTTTTTCTCCTCTTCCTCACAACAGCCCTGTGAGGAGGGAGGAGCACTCCTATTTTCCTCATACTTGAGGAAAGGGGTTTAAGGAGGTGAAATGACTTGCCCTGGGGCACACAGCTGGAACTGCGGGTATCACAACTCACATCTGCTTGGCTCCCAAACCCCTGCTTTAGAGCCCACTCATCTGCGTGGGGCGTTTTTAAGGCTCTTGATAAACATGGTCAAATTACTTTCTATTAACATCATTTCAGTTTACACTCATACTGAAAGTGCCAAACTTGCCACACCCAGGCCAGTGTGGGGGATTCCATATTTTCATTTTGCCAATTGGGAAGGGAAAAAAATAGCAACTCACAGGTCTTCCGTAACTTGTGAATCTGAACATTTTTCATACGTTTATTAGCTGTACTTTTCTTCTCTTAAGTGTACATGTTGGATTATACATTTTTAAAAATATGTACAACTTTCTTAAAAATGTAGCATGTCAGTTCTTATCTAGTCTCAGTAAAGACACTGGTTCATGGGGGCAAAAGCAGCAGCTGAGGCAACCAGATGGGTTGTTATGGCTCTTGGCTCGTGTCCTTGGCTTTACATTGGAGTTGCAAGTCCAGGAGGCCTAGGACTACCATGGGAGACATCGGGTGCATTCAGATTGAGAAAGGTGACAGCAAAGAGTTGGGCGTGATGCTGAAACAAAACCAACACTAAGATGAACCATCTATGTATTGCTTTCTGCTAGAGCAACAAATGTCTGGGGCCATTATCACCAGAATGGCCCTTTCCTTCTGCTCATTTGGCGATGTCAGGCTGGTGATGGCCACAGGACTCGCTGGCTGGGTCACCCGGAGGCAGGCATATTTTTGGTGCAGAGCAGACTTATTCAGGAGCAAGGCTGTCAGTTTCCAGAACCTTCTGCCCCATTTCCCCGCTTCCTTCCAGGAACACTGTTGGGGTCATATCCGGCCAGCAGGAGGAAGGCTGGGTGCCGGCTCCCTGACTGCAGAGGGCTCAGAGGCCATGCCAGACCCAGGCCCAGGCCCTGGCTCTAGCTCGCCCTTCCCAGCTGGAAGGGAGATGGTGGTCCCAAGGTGCTCGGTTCTGTAAGGCAGGCCCCCTGGAAGGGAGGCCACATAACCCGGCAGTGGGAGGGCAAGCAAGAGGCTTCTGTCAAAGTCTGCTGCTCACTGCGAGTTTTGTGCGCCTGACAGCGGCCCTCAGCTAGGTGAATTCTTTCAGAAACGGTCTCATTCACATGCTGCCAAGACATCCGCTACCTATTCTTGAATTCACACAAAAATTAAAAGCAAAACCACAGCCCGGCTAATTTAGCAACTTGCGAGATGCAGCTGGTGCTCCTTTGCGTGCTGAAATGGCCAGGCCTTCTGGCCCCCACCCCTGCCACAGGGAGGTCTCCATGGAGTTATTTTGTATCCTGCCGCTCCAGGCCTGATTGTGACAGCTGAGTGACTTAGCTGCCACCGTGGGATATGGAATGACAAAGGCGCAGAGCATCGCCCTGTGGCGGGGGAGGGCGAGGTGGGTGAGGGGCTGCCGAGGAGCCCCTGTCCAGCAGCTGCCTGGGGGAAGCAAGTCGCGTCCTCGCTCCTTCTGTCTCTCTCTGTAAAATAATTCTTTGTTTGTTTGTTTGTTTGTTTGTTTTTCTTTTTGAGGAAGATTAGCCCTGAGCTAACATCTGCTGCCAATCCTCCTCTTTTTTTCTTTTTTTTTTTGCTTAGGAAGATAGGCCCTGAGCTAACATCTATGCTCATCTTTCTCTATTTTGTATGTGGGAAGCCTGCCACAGCATGGCTTGATAAGCGGTGCTCTGGGCGCTGAAGCTGAGCCTGTGAACTAACTGCTACGCCACTCGGCTGGCCCCTGAATAATTCTTGTAGGAATTAAGTGAGAGGCTTTTGTAAACCCCAAAGCAGTTATTCCACTGTCCTCACAGCCTGCAAGTGGTTAGACCTCAGGCCTCCCCAAGGAAGTCTACCTGGGACGGTTCTTTTCTCTGTTGCTGCCAGTAGCACCTTCTCTTTCTCTTTTCCATTGAGTGCAGGACTCCTTCCTTCTGCCCCAGAGGCCATTTCGCCTTCCTTGGCCTTCTGCCTTCCTGCCTTCCTGCCTTCTCATTGTTGGTGGAGCCAACCTCCTCTCTGGCCAGGAGCCTCGGGCTTCAGTGCCTGGGTGAGGTGGTGGGTGCTTAAGGGTTGCTTCTGGTCCACAGGTGCCCTCTGGGCAGTGGAGGAGGGTGGGTTGCTCAGTGGCTGCCTGGACTCCTGACCAGCTCCACGGGGCCACCCTCATGGAGCAGCGGCTTCAGGCCTGGGCTTTGGGTTCAGATGTCATTGAGGGGCAGGTAGAGTGTAAGGATGAAGAGCCTGGGTGGGAATTCTGACCTCCTGCCAACTGCTCAACACCTCAGGGCCACAGTTTCCTTGTCTGTGAATGGGCGGGGGGTGGGGGGGGGAGGTGGGTAATAGCAGTATTTAAAAAGGATTTTTGTGAGGCTCAAATGAGCCAATTCAGGGAAATCACTTAGCACTGTAAGTACTCCGTAAGTGGTAGCTGTTATTAATAATATTGTTACACCAAGCAGTCTAAAGCCATGCTCAGCAAACAATGCTCCCTCAGTCCAGTTCAACATCCTGCATTTCCACACTATTCATCTTTAGAGCTTTTGAGTGGAACCACAGAATTACGCAGCACCATGCCCAACATGAGTTCCCCTACTCCTTTAATTGATAGGAATAAAATATGCTTCTCCTAGGTCATTTGTCATTTCTTAGAGCTCCAAGACTAGGTTGAGAAGCTGCAAAGAGGGCACTGAATGGACTGGGGTAGAATTTCTTTCTCTTAATAAGCAGTCATATTCCCAAGAAACATCCATTATTTCCAAAAAACTCAATTTACAGTGGTGAGAAAGTTAATTATTTGAAAGCTAACAAAGCCACACTGAAGTACTAAGGTGATTCCGACTTCCTTTTCTCTCCTTTCAGGGCAAAATACAGTAGATTCTAGCCTGAGAGTGACACTACTGCCCCAGGCTTTCACAGCTTTTATTTACATGGAGAAATGGATCCACTTTTTAATTCTCTCCATGTCATCAATAGTTTACTAAAGTACTATGAGGAAGATCCAACATAGCATGATATATCTGATATATCCATCACAAACATGGCCAATGGGCAGTCAGCTGGGGTGCTTGGAGAAGAGGATAATTAGTGGAGAGAGGAGTGCTTTTACCTCAACTACATAGTCACTGAGATTTAAGAAAGGTGTTTGTAAAGTATTGCATTTAGGGAGTATATTAATTTAGGTTATGCAACACTACTACCTGCTGTAGTAGACACATTTCAACATCTTTTTGGCTTAACACAACAAAATGTATTTCTCCTGTTATATGTTAAAGCAAGTGGTGGCGGTGGGGGGGTGGGGGGTACGGGGAAGTCTGCTCCTTTCAGTCACTCAGAGGTCCAGGCTAATAGTGGCTCTGCCAACTTGAGGTTCCTCATCTGGAACACATGGATTCTGAGATGCTTCTGAAGGGAAAGAGAGGAATAGAGAATGACCATCTTGGTTCTTAATTTCCTTGACCCAGAAGTAATACATACCACTTCTGCTCATCATTCATTGGCTGAAACTAGCTACATGGTTCTAACCAAATTGAAAGGAAGACTGTGAAATGTAGGGAAGCACAGGGAATAGTGGTGAACACTGATCTCTCTGCCAGGGATTGAGATACAACAAACTACAAATACACAGAACTTGGAGTTGTTATTTCAGGTCATCGGTTATGATTTAGGAAACAAAATCAGAAGCCATTATTGACTATTTACTAAAGATTATTACTTGACGTGTGGCATTGCTATTGTAAGAAAACAGAAGATCTAAGTCCCAGCCAGTAGATATGCCAAGTCACATCAGCCACTGAAGTAATGCGCATGGAGCAGATTAATAGGCTGCAAACTCCAGAAGGCAACAGCTAAAACAGTTTTGGTAGTAGAGAAGAGCTCCTCAAAGTATGGTACTTTTGCTCTTAGAAAGAGAGAAACTGAGATGGGAGTGGTTCCTAGTCATGTATATACATAATATACATATACATATATACATAGTACACACTATGTATACATATATATAGTAGAAAAAATAGCAAATATAGTATATAGTAAATAAAACACACCCATTGATCAAATGCTAAAGTGTTAAGTGTTTAAAGACAACTCCCCAACAAACATACATAGCTTAGAAAATGTGGTTTTAGATTGGGTAACAGGAAGTACTATTTCACAGTGGTTAGGAAATGTATTTATCCAACCTTCATACATTTAATAAATGCCTATGATGTGTAAAACACTATAGAAGAAATCTTTAAGCTTATGAGGTTTACAGTTTAATTTATGAATTTTAAAAGGTAGGCTTTAGATAAGCAGATGGATAACAGATCCTTAACCTTCTATTTTATTCAACATATGTGCAAGGCAATTTGGGGAATATAAAGATGAACCAAATCCAGTCTCAACCCTGAAGGAGTTTTTGGCCAAGGGTGTTATGATCAAGCTCAACCACATTCTCCCACAAGCAGTCTTTTGTTCCTAATACCGGGAAAGGTAGCAAGCTGGAGAAAAGACTCATCAGACTTACCCCCTTGGCTTTCTGTGGGATGTTTTAGACATGCTAACTTCATTTAGCACCTTACAACTGGAAAGGAGAACTCAGGTCCTCTCTCTGCAATTCTGTTGAAGAACTGGGTATTTCCAGACATGGAATGATTATGATAATGCAAACTCTCTAAGGAAGCTCAATATTCTAGTAAGTTCTAGTAAATTACTTTTTACTACTCTAGTTTCCTTAGCTGAAAATTTTATCCCAACCTTCAGTCACAGTAGAAATATTGACAGAGGCAAAAAATTAGAAGAATATGTGATAAAATATTATCATTCAGCATCAGGACCTACAACTAATTTTTCTCCTTTTTCTCTATTGTCCATTCTATGACACATATGTATACAAATTTTATGATTAAAAATGAGGTAGAAAAAAAGGAAGTTATTCAGAAATTTCACTCTTTCATTAATTCTTTACGCACACTGTATACAAGAATAATGCCCTTTTGGGAACCACAGGGTAAGTTAATAATAAATTACTGAGGGCAGAGATTTGCAGTTTACTATTTAAATAAGTTGTAGGATTTGGGGCCTGTTAAGACTTTAGAGATAATGTAAAATAACTCCCTTGATTTAATCTATTTGTTAACTTAACAAATATTTATTGAGCATCTACTGTGTACAAGGCACTGTGCTAGGCTCTGAGGACACAGCACCCACACAGGGTTTACTGTCTCATAGAAAACCCAAGTTTTAAGACAATGCCACTCTGTGATTCGCCCAAGAACACACATTAGTTGGTGGCAGAGATGGGTAAAAATATGGTGTCCTACTTTTAATTTGGTGCTCTCTTCCATATTCCTTTGCCACTGACCCTCTGAGGTGTATATTTTCTTTCTGTACTGAAGACAGAATAAGAGAAAACCGTCTTGGATTAGTTGAGTACATTGGGTCGTACAAACTGGAGAAAATTGTTAGACTGAACATGATCTATACTTCCTTACCCCTAGAAAAGTATAAAATAGTCCAGTAATTCTTAAATGTACTCTTGTCAGGTAGCCAGACTCAGAGATGAAGTTCCACTGTCTGCACTGCAATGGAAAAAAAAAGAGGAAGAAAGAAAATGTACATGTGAAGTAAAGCTGCCCACTTTCAAATTAACGGGAGGGGCTTTCATTCAGAGAATATGTTCTTCTAACTGTTTTGGGAGTTAAAAATGTCCTTTCTCCTATGAAATGATGCAGGTAGTGGATGGCAGTTAGTTCTTTTTAAAAATGTCCTTATTATCAAAATTAAAAGTTGGCAACTCTGACAGTTTCCCCAAAATTTCAAAATCCAAATGACTGGGAATCATTAAGTTAAGTATTGGGATAGTTCAAATTTTCTTTAGTATAGCCTGGTGCTAAAAACTGAGTCGTAAGACTCTCTTCTGATGATTAATGAAAGGTCACCACACCTTTGAGTCTCAAAACAAAAACGAAAAGATCCCTGACAACTCTGTCCTCTCAGCAACATTTAGCTAACTTTACGATCTTTTCCCACTCCTCTGTCTTCTTCAGAATTTCTCACTTGATGCTGAGACATCCTCCTGGTTTATATAAATCAATGGTTCTCTACTCTGACTGCACAGGGTGCTTTAAAAAAAAATACTGATGATGGGGCTAGCCCGGTGGTGCAGCAGTTAAGTTCACATGTTCTGCTTTGGCGACCCAGGGTTCACTAGTTTGGATCCCGGGTGCGGACATGGCACCGCTTGTCAAGCCATGCTGTGGCAGGCGTCTCACATATAAAGTAGAGGAAGATTGGCAACAGATGTTATCTCAGGGCTTATCTTCCTCAAAAAAAAAAATACTGATGAATGGGCCCCACTCCCAGATGTTCTTATTTAAGTGGCTTCAGGTGGAACTTAAGGGCTAGGCTGGCTCAAAAATTTCTCAGGTGATTCTAATGTACTGCCAGGGACGGGAACCACAGGTATGGATGGTGTTTCTCTACTAAGCAGCAGGCATTAGGGCAGTTACACAGATGAACAAGCTGGTCTATGCAGGAGAAAAGCTGAATAGGACAACAGACTGGCAAATGTGACAACAGAGTGTGCTAAGTGCTTTTATTTATTCCATAATTCAACAAATAATAACAGAGCACTTAACATGTGCCAGGGCTGGAGTAAAGGTGTGCTCAAAGTCCTGTGGGCTACCTGAAAAGACCAGGAAAACTTCCCAGAGGAGGCAGCAGTGAATCATGGGTTTGGAGGAACCCTTCTCAACGTCTTCATCAGATAAGGTAGCGGCAGCCATGGCTGCAGAGGGAACAGTGAGTGCTGGGCATGGAGGAGTGTGATGAGTTGGGAGAAACTAGAGATGAGATATTGGTTGGGTGCAGATGTACTTCTAGCCTTAGAGGTAGACTAAGGAATTTAGACTTGATCCAGAATGCATTTAAAAGACATTAAAGGTTTTTAAGCAGGAACACACAAATGGGGTGTGGGTGCAGAGTACTGGTATTTAAGATAATACAGGCTGTTCATACACAAAGCTATAGCTTGAATTTGCTAGCCTATTTAAAACTAATAGTTTGACTGGTCATCCCACACTCCCTCTGCCCTTGACTTACTTTATCAGACACTGTGTGGGGACAATTTCTGGTTAATGAAGAGAGAAGATTCCATGTGGCAGTAGGAAGGGGAGGTATAGACCAATTTTTTTAAGTGACTAATTGACTGTAAATAGAATTCATGTGGGGCTGAGGCCTGGACAAATCCTTTCTGAATCCAGGCTTGTTGCCTCCTTACCCACTTTCCTTCAGAAGGACTTGTTAGTGCATCTGTGGATGTTATGTCTCTTATCAGGCTGTTTGTCTGATTTGCCTCAGAGCAAGGAAACAAACACTAAAGATCAAACTCTCCAGGTTCCCTTCAGCTCCTGAAGCTCCTCTGCATTCTTTTTTATCCTTACTCAGGACTCAAGGGCACGTTGGTCAGACCATGGAATCATCCCAGTATCAGGGACTATAACAGTCTGGCTTAGACACTCACAGAAGAAGCATTCCTTTCCAGTTGGGGAAGTAGAGGATTCAGCCTAGGCCAGTGGTTCTCAAATTCAGTGATCATAAGCTTCAAGTCAAGTCACGGGCTAAAAATGTAGATTTGGGAGCCCCACTCCAGACCTACTGATTCAGAATCTCTGGGGTTGGGCTGAGGGACTTGTGTTTTAAGCACTCATTCCCACATCAGTATGATGGCAGTGATCTGTGGACCACACTGAGCAGTATAACTGTAGTTGTCAGTAGTTCTGGCAGTGGTGGCCGTTGGGGGCTGTTTTGGGGGAGGGAGGAGGACTGGTCAGTGAGCCCCTGGATTCATAATCCTTCAGCACAGTCAGCTTGCAAATTTTGCACAATACTTGGTTTTCAATTCAAGTTATTTCTAGGTTAACTTCTTAACTGAGCTGTTTAGCTCAGCAGAAGACTTGAGATACCATAGATAAGAGAGTTTTAGGAGTAGCATTAAGTATCTCTGGCTGTGTCTTTGTTTCCTTTCCAGTCCCACTTATCTCAAGAGCCAGGATTTCTCACCTTAGAGGGGAGTATCAATGGGAAAGCAAAACATTCCCTTTGCTTGCCATGCCACTGTTAGAGAACAATGTTTGTTAAGAAAAGAACCTCAGAAAACATATTAAGATTTTGGATAAAGACATTTCTCTGTTCTGTGTTTGCCAGCTCCAGGGGTTACAGGACCACAAGTTTAGGTGAACAAGACCCATTTCTCTCTAAGGTGTCTCTTCACTTCTTGATGCACTGGAAAGCCAAGTGGCTAACTCATTAGTGAGAATGAGTGTTAGATGCTCATAAATCTCCCACAATTCATTGCCTGAAGACATCTGAAATGTGTACTTTTTGGCTTTTATTGTCTTTGGTTGCTTCTTTAGCATACTTTAGTTTGAGTGTACAGTTAATGGGGTTTTGAAACTTGTTTTTAATTAAGACATGGTTTATTTTTATTGGTTGAGATAAAATGCAGTCTGGGACACTCAAATCTAAGTTACAAAATAAAGTGCATCTGGGCAGACCATAGGAAAAAAATGGAAAGTAAAAGCTAAAGTGTCTGCCAGGATTCTTAAGTTTACTTAGTAACTTCTTGGAGAATAAAAATCCCAGCACCTGCGTTATAAAAAAAAAGCACACCTTATAAACGTCCTTCTCTTTGAAATAACTCAATGAACTAGACTGAATTATGAACTAATGCCTTGTAAAAATTCACCTTGAGCCAGCTACTGAAGACACTAAAGAAAAGAGGTAGAGAGACTCTGAGGAAGCCCAATCCGTTGTTTGTTTTATCAGTAATTTAACTCAAAAGTAGCCAAGCTGATGGCGGATGCAAGCTTTCCCTGTGTTTGTTTCCCTGAGCTGAGCCCCTGAATGCCAAGATTTAATCTAAAGAGGTTTGTTTTTTTAAAACTAACAACCAAGTAATAAAACACCTATAAAAGGGGTTTATAATGGAACCAGTGACAGTTTTGCGCTTAGTATTACAACTCTTTTGCTCCCCCTCTCCCTTTATCTATCCTTTCATCCAACTCTGTGCCCTTTGTCTTAGCTCCTTTCTCACCTTGCTGCCAAGAAGCTATAAGTAGAGGCAGCTCACACCCCAAAGGAACAGGCGATCTTTAAAAGTAAAGTGTGTATTGTGCTCTGCATTTGAGGACAAGGCTGTGCTGCTTGTTTTGTTTGTCTGAGATAAGTTGCTCTAACAAAGTACCTACCTAGTTTGTACAGTGGTTTCTAATGGGGAGCTGAAGATGCTGCTGCTGCACTGTCAGTGGCATGAGGATGCTGGAGTCAACCAGTGCAGGAAGCTTGGGGCCTCCCCTCCCTGGCACCTTGCGTCACTCTGCCAGGGCCCAAGACTGCCCTGACTCCAGGGACAGACTTCAGTCAACAGGTGGTTTTCCACCCAGGCCACCATGCCTGAAATTTGGATCTTTTACAAAGACATAGTTCTCCTCCTCCTCCCGAAGAAATGGCGCCTCGGAAGGGAAACTTTGTGCTCAAACTCTGTAGGAGCCATTTCTTGAGCCTACTTTTCCTATTTTCGGAAGTCTCTCCTGCTAGTATGCCACCCATCTCCGGGAAGAACGAGGGACGATCTCTTCCGAGTCTGGAGGGCGCTGGAAGGCATGTGGGCAGCGTTAGACTGGCCTTGACTGGGCGGCCAGAGAAGCCCCCAGCCTCCCTCATGTGGGCCTCAGGAACTCGGGGGGCCCAGGGGAAGCCTGGAAAACCGAACTTCGCCATCAGCCTTCCTTCGAGCGCTGGCTAGAAGAGAGGGGGAAGGGCCCCCCCAGCGGTCTTCCCCCGATTCCCCCCGCCCCCCAGCACCTCTGCCGTCGGCTGCAACGCCCAAGAAAGCACTCCGAACGCAGCTCAGAGCTCTCTAGCTCCTCTCAGGCCGGGAGAGGGCATCTTGAGGGGCAGCTTCTCCCTCCAGCCCGCGTCTGACATCCCCACTCCCACCCAAGGATGCCGCCGCCGTGCCCTGTCCGCAGTCGCTGAATGTCACTGCTCCCTCTTCCTCCTGATCAGGGTAGACACAGCTCCCGAGGCATCCTCCACCCCAAAACTGCCGCGATCGCCCGAGGGTGCAAGGCCTGGGCGGAGGACGAAGTTTGGGGCCCACAGCGGCGGGAGGGGGGGCGCGTTGGCGAGGACCGCACCTCTCAGTCCCAGCCCTGGCGGGCACACTCCCCGCCCCAAACGGCCCAGGCGTCCCCATCCTCCCGCGGACACCGGCATCTCCGCCCTCCCCGGAGGGCGGCGAGTGGAGCCCCCCAGGGCGGAGGCAGGTACCCCCGGGGCGGGGACTGGGGCGGGCGGGGTCCAGGCTGCGCCCCTGGCCGGGCCGGGCGGGCTAGCTGGCGGCGCGGGGGGAGCAGGGCTGGGCGGCGCTGCCTCGGGCTCTGTGCGCTGCAGCCCGGAGCCGAGGAGGAGGAGGCGGAGGAGAAGGAGGCGGCGGCGGCGGCGGCGGTGGGTCCCGGGCGGGGGGAGCGCGGCGCTGCGGACCCGGGCGGCTGGCAAAGGACGAGGCGGAGGCTGAGGAAGGCAGCGGGGAGACTCGGGCTGCAGCAACAAAGGGCAGCAAGCGATTGGCCGGGCTGCAGGCGAGGTTAGCCGGGGACCGGGGTGGCTGGAGGCAGCGGCGAACGGTGCACGTGCTTGCAGACACGGGCTAGTGTGGAGCCGGGGGGTGCACGCCCGGCGGGTAGGGGCTTGCTCCCCCTCGGTATGGGATGGAGAGGAGGCTGCAGCAACATCGTTCTGCCTGCACGCGGCCTGTGGCTTCCAGGGTAGGGGTATGTGGGGGGTAAGGATGAGAGCCAGGGGGCGGGCGAGTAGTCGCCCGGGACGGGACGAGAGAGGGTGGAGGAGGGGGCGGGATGGAACGCTCCGGGCGGCGCGCCCGTCCGCGCTCTCCACTGCGGGAGCCGGCGACTGAGAACCTCGAATTTTAACTTCGCGTGCCCGCCCGCGCGCGCCCGCCCCCGCCCACCCCTGAATCCTGCGGCCGCCGCCAGCGATCAGCTCTCACACAAACTTTAGCGGCGGGCTAGGGGTTTGGGGTTGAGTGGGGGAGGGGAGAGGGAAAAGGCCCTCTGATTGGCGTTGTCTCCAGCCAGTAAGGCCAAGCGCCTCTTCTGCGAGTAGACCCAATCCATTTCTAGAGGTAGAGGGGGCGGGTAGGTGGAAGTAGAGGTGGCGCGGTGTCAGAGAGAGAAAAAGGGCTGGACCAATAGGTGCCCAGAAGAGGCGGGCCCAGCGGTCTGTTGATTGGTACTGGCAGTGGGCCCTCCCCCGGGGTGGTGCCGGAGAGGGGGATGATGTGTGTCGAGGGGTGTGTCTATGCGGGGCGAGATGACCGGCAGGAATCTGCCCCAATGGGGTGCAGAATGGTTATTGTGTGCGTGACGGACAGAGCCGTAGGCCAACGGGTGGCTCTAAGTGTCTGCGGTGTCGTCCAATGGAGCAGCGCTGGGGCGGGGCCGCGGCTCGGGTTTAATGAGACTCCATTGGGCTGTAATCAGTGTCATGTCGGATTCATGTCAACGACAACAACAGGGGGACACAAAATGGCGGCGGCTTAGCTCCTACCCCTGGCGGCGGCGGCAGAGGTGGCGGAGGCGACGGTACCTCCTCCAGGCGGCAACCGCGGATTTTTCTCAGGCAGCGGCAGCAGCCCCGGCAGGCGCGGTGGCAGTGGCGCGCGGCCAGGTCTGTCACCCACCCAGCGCGTTCCCAGGGGGAGGAGACTGGGCGGGAGAGCAGCAGAAGGTGGGGATCGGGGGTTTGTGACGCCCCTCCCACAGGCCTCTGCGCGAGGGTCACCGCGGGGCCGCTCGGGGTCAGGCTGCCCCTGAGCGTGACGGTAGGGGGCGGGGAAAGGGGAGGAGGAACAGGCTCCGCCCCCCAGCGGGCCTCCAGGGCAAGGGGCGGGGCTCGAGGGTGGAGGGGGCGGGGCGATATCGGAGTGGGGGAGGGGCTCGGGTGGTCGGAAGGTGGGGGGCTTGTAGGAGTTTTCTGAATCGGAGTGACCTGGTAGGAACGGTGGGGAGCCAGCGAGTGGTTGGGAAGGACTGGTGAGGGGATGGATAGGATGGGAAAGTGGACGTGTGCATGCAGGTGCAGAAGGGAAGATACAGAAAGGCACAATATTGGAGATGTGGAAGGGGGACCAAGGGTAGATGAAGGCAGGTGAAATGATTCAGAAGGGTGAGATTGCAGTTGTCTGAGAGCAGAGTAAGGATGGATTTAGGTGTGGTGGATGTGGAGTGGAGTTGAGAAAGCAGTGTAGAGTAGATATTGGATTGGGAGTAGTATTAGGGGAATGTGAGGAGCAGGTACAGTTGCTGTGGTGGGAAGGAGATACCTGGGTGAATTGGCATGTTGGAATAGAAAGGAAGTTTGCAGGCTTTGGGTTTATGAAGAATTAAATAAACATGGCAGGGTGAGGTGGATATGCCTGGGAGAGTCTCTGAAAGATGATAAGACAGCAGAGCAGACTTAAATGTGAAGGGAGGCTACTTAGAACTTGCAAAATATATCTGTAGCAGAAAATCTCATGGGGATGAGGGATTCCTGGGAGTGGGAAAAGGTGGCAGGCGTGAAGAAAGATGGCTGGAGCTGGGCAGTAGTAGGTCGAGGTGAATGTGATTTGGTGGACTGCACCAGGACTGAGGATGGGACAACGAAAGGTGTTAGTTTGGGACACAGGGTTGTTAGATAGGGTGGATTTCTTGGGTGAAACTTGAGCTGGAGTCTTGAAGGTGGGGCAGGAGAAGGAAAGAAGGGTGTTTCAGGATGAGGCTTCTGTACTACCTTGGGAAAGGATACTGTGTATTTTTGAATTTGTAAGTGCTTTGGTATGGCCAGACTGCAGGGAGTAGTGGGAGATCAGGGACAAAGGCAAATGGCCTCCTGTGCCCCATGAAGGAGTTTAAGTCCTGCAACTGGGAGAGGGTATTGGGATGTGATAAAGTGAGTATTGGACCAAGGTTGTGAATAGATAGTGATAAGGAATTACAGATGTGGAAAATGGGAAAAGAGAACCATTGAACCAAGTATGTTTGGGGTGGAGGTACCAGGAAATTCAAACTAAAGAGTATATGAAGACTCTTCCATACATGAACAAGGAGATGGAAGTAGCAAATGGGAGTTAGTTCTGTTAGGATAATGTTAGTTCTGTGGTGCTCCAACAAAGGTTTTTTTTTTTGATATGACTATTAGTAACGTACATTCTTACCGTCTTACTTGTGTACCTTAGATTTTCTGGGATAGCCTGAAATAAAACACTCCATTCTTTTCTTATATATATTTTTCACACATGTATCAAAATGAATTGGGGCAGTCTTTTTATCTTTTTAAGACAGAAAGGATAGGGAGCTGGTCCCCTTGCCGAGTGATTAAGTTCATGTGCTCTACTTTGGCTGTCTGGCATTTCACTGGTTTGGATCCTGGGCACAGACCTAGCACTGCTCATCAAGCCATGCTAAGGCAGCATCCCACATAGCAAAACTAGAAGGACCTACAACTAGAATATACAACTGTGTGCTGTGGGCCTTTGGAGAGAAGAAGAAAAAAGAAAGAAGGAAAGGATAATATTGCATGTTTCA
The DNA here is from genome assembly GCF_041296235.1 of Equus asinus. Lineage (NCBI taxonomy): Eukaryota > Metazoa > Chordata > Mammalia > Perissodactyla > Equidae > Equus > Equus asinus. The sequence goes on from NC_091791.1 coordinate 63,048,936, forward strand.
GTAAAGGATCAGATTCTTACCCGAGAACTTCTAGTTAGGATTGAAGGCTGGGGAGGTGAAAGGATGGTTAGAAAAAAAAATGAAGAAAAGGTAGAGACAGAGGAAGGTTTTAACATTAAAGGGGGAACTTAGGGGAATAACTGGCTGGTGGTGATGACATGGTCAGTAGTTTTGCCTACCAGCCATACGCAGGCCTCTGAGTAGAGTGGATGTTATGTCTGCCGTTACAACCAAATGTTTATCTTACGCACTACTTGTGAAGATAAAGTGGAAATTGTCAGATGTAAGGCATAACATGAATGAAAGGTAAAATAGGGTGAGTATTGGAAGGTAGTTGAGGAAGTTTGATAAATAATTTTAATGTGCTTTAGAAACTTTCATGGACTTTCACATACCGGTTAGAAGAAGACCTAACTAATGGATCTGGCTTTATTAAATGCCAGGATTCCTAACAGGTGACTTTTCAGTCTCTTAGATAGTTCTCTACAAAATACCTTCACTTTTCCTGCATACAGATGCCTGTATTTGTATAAAGTGAGAGAAAAGGAAATTGTTTTATGAAAGTAGGGATGTGTGAGCTATAGTGATCAGTCTTTGCTTGCAGAATGGTAAATGATGCATAGATGGGAGAAGTGTGATGGAGGGATATTTCTTCCTTATAATGCTTTAATTTGCATTTCCAAAGCACCTTTAAGCACTTTTTTACAGGACTCCCACAATCTTCCACAATTTTTGTAACATCCATTCCACTTCTGCAGGATATTTGAGTTGTTTCCAGGTTGGGGGAAATTGTGAACAAAGCTGCTCTGAGTGTTCCCGTACCTGTCATCTGGTGCACATGTGTGTAGGTTTCTCTAAGGTGTGCCCCTAGGGTTGGAATTGCTTATTCAAAGGTAGGGTGACCGCTTATCCTGGCTTATACCTGTTGTCCTGGTGTAATTATTAATGTAATCCCTTTAATTCTCAAAAGTGTCTGGATTTGGATGATGAGTTGTGTTGTTGCCCTAGTCGCAGAGGATGCTATTTTCAGCTTTACTAGGTACCAGTCAAACTGTTTTCCACTGTTGTACCATGTCACACTCCCTCCAGTGATATATGAGAATTCCCATTGTTTCTTGTCCTCTCGAACTCTCAGTCTTAGCTTTTCAAATTAGCTAATCTGGTAAATTTTGCATCTACCTGATTAGTAATCAGGTTGAACAGCTTTTCATACATTTCTTGGCTATTTGGATTTCCTCATTTGTAAAGTTCCTGTTCAAATCTGCCCCCTATTATTTTTTTTTTAAATTGGGCTTTGTGTCTTTTATTGTTGTTTAGAAGTTCTTTATTTACTGTAGATACAAATCCTTTGTTATGTATGTTGCAAATGCCTTCGTCAATTCTGTGGCTTGCCTTTTCACTCTCTTTATGATGTCTTTTAATGAGCAGAAGTTCTTAATTTTAATGGAGTCAGATTTATTGTTTTTTTCTTTATGGTTAGTGCTTTTTGTGTCTTGTTTTAAGACTCTTCCTGCCCTCACGTCAAGTAGATATTCTCCTATGCAGACTAATCTCCTAAAAGCTTTATTGACCTTAGAGATACATGATTATGAGTAAAATACACTCTTATCGACCCCATCCTCACCATTACAAATCTATTTTTGCTTTTCTTCGCTTTTTCTTTTTCCTCTGTCTTGAATTTTTGCTTGTCTACATCTATGACTAAGAGCCAGGTGCTGACTTCCCCTTGTCCTAGGAGCAAATGATCGTACACACAGAAGTTTAGCCAGATTAGATTTTACAGGTCTCCAGCCGACTGTATTGCCCTTTTTCCTTTTATGAGCTAGCATTTTATTATGTTCCTGCCATGTGTCCACCTCCATCCTTGGTTCTTTCATATTTGTTATCTCAATTATTCCTCTTTACAGTTCTGCAAAACGAGGACATATTCTCATTTTTACAGATGAGAAAACTGAGACTTAGGTTGATTAAGTAACATGTCCAATATGCCACAGCTTAGGTAGCTGGCAAAGTGGGGACTTGATCCCTACCCTCTAGATACGTCCCATCATAGCACACCTTGTTAAGTAAGATTTCAGTAGCATATTTGATAATTTCCAAAATCACTGAGAATAACATTTTTACTTTTAATGTCACATGTCCTAATTAAGCACACATAGAGATAATTATTGTGAAACTGGATAAAATGATCAACCTCACTGTGTCTGTTAAAGTAAGTAAAGCTGGAGTAGCCAGTGGACCTTCCGGGGTCCTGGGATGGCCATAGAGGTTCTGTAAGCCCTGGAAATTGTGGAAATAGCTGTATGTATATGTGGTCATTTTTAAAAATAGATCTGTAATTTTTTGTGATTCTCAAAGGGAGCCCTAATTTGTTTTCAGGCTATACTGGATACCCTGTTTGAAGACATTTGTGATAAAGGTAACATTTAAGTGTGAGATGATCTATATTTTCAAAATAATCTTTTAAAAATTCAGATGTCAGATTTTTTCTTAGTATGTTGTTCTGTCTTTGTCATTAAAACCCAGCTAAAGCTAATTTGTAATTAGAAAGAAATCTAAGATTGAATAGAAATTTTAGATGTCCCCCAAAAATCGCTCCAAATTTAGTTGATTATTTCTTAAGTGCAAATGCTTAGTTATAATATATCATCATTACTAATCAGTACCCTGGCTCCAAAGGCCTGATGACTTCAAATGACTTTTCATCTTGTCTCTAAAATCCTGTTTTACAAGGGATCAAATTTCCTGGGAGGTTCCTAACAGTGTGATTAAAGTTTAGAGATTGAAACTCTTGAGCTCTTAAATGCAGAGATGACTGTGCAAACCTAATTCATGGGCTTCACCAGGAGATTTGGGACATGTTTCTACTCATTTATGATGATGATGTTGAAACTAATCTTTGCTGGGATTATGGAAGCCATAATAGTTTATTGATGGTTCAGTTATTGTTTGTTGAAGCAGATTTACACAATTATAGTTTAATGACATAACAAGGATATTGTCAACTAGGAGAGCATGACATGAAAAATTAAACTTCTAATTAATGTAATATGTATTAGTTGAAATGATAATTTTCATGGTGATTTAGTCTCTTAGAAATCCTTGGAAAACATTATTAGCTTATGAATGGAAAACTATGTTAATGAGTAGTGAGAAAGAACTTAGTATTATTCTAAAAAGATAGGGAATTAAATATTCAATTCAACTAACATTTATTGAGTGCTTACTCTGGGCTTGCTGCTGAGTTAGACTCATAAATATAAGCTGAATAAAATTGATATTTGAAGAGATGAAATACTGGTTGCTTTTGTTTATTCCTTCAGTCATTCTTTTCTCCATCCAATACTGGATGGATACTATGGCCAGAGTGATTCAGACATTCAACAAATTTGTGTGTGTGCATGCATGCACTCCACTATGCCTTATTGTGTCACTACTCCTTCAGTGGCTTCCTATTACTTCATCTGTCATGTTCTCATGCTTCAGGCCAGCTTTTTTATTTTGCTTTTTCTCCCCAAATCCCCCCAGTACATAGTTGTATATTTTAGTTGTGGGTCCTTCTAGTTGTGGCATGTGAGGTGCTGCCTCAATGTGGCCCAACGAGCGGTGCCATGTCTGTGTCCAGGATCCGAACCGGTGAAACCATGGGTCACTGAAGCAGAGCATGCAAACCCAACCACTCGGCCATGGGGCCGGCCCCATCAGCCTAGCTTTTGTGACAGCCAACTGTATTTCTTATTCCTCTGTAACACATACCTGTTCTAGGCATGCACATGGATAGACTCAGTGTCCATTTTGTCTGACAGCTCATTCTTAGTTTCTTTGTCTTCTCCTTGATTCCCTTCATTCATTCACTGATGTATTCATTTAACCAATAGGCTTTGAACCCTTCTTATGTTCAAGTTGTGGTCCTGGGCAATCTTGGAGCATACAAAGATGAATCAAACATGAATCCTGTTCTTAAGAATTTTACAGTCTAGTAAGGGAGATGAGGTCAGTATGCAAATAAGCGTAATTCAAAGTAGGAAATGAATGCCAAAATAGTAAGAAAGCTAAAAGCTTCCTGTTGGACAAAGAGATGTAGGGCTACTGAGAAGGTGTTGTTTGCACTGGGCCATGAAAGATTTGAATTTGGTTGGAGAAACCAGACAGTTATCCAAGTTCTGCCTTGTCTTTCAAGGTTCAGTTTAAGTCCCATCCACTCAAGTGGTGTTCTACGCATCCACACTTAGCAAGGTATAGTCACACTTGTTTCCAGAGTTCCACAGTTTTTTCCTTCTGTAGTCAGAGGAACCCTTTCTTTGAAATGAATCTTGTGGAGAAGCCCACTGTATATATAGAACAGTTAAGATGGAGCTGCTTTTTTGGGTACAAGGGGTTATGGCCTACAAGGGGCACCTGCAGGTGATGCCCAAAGCATGTTCTCACAAGAGATCTAAGGAACCTAGTTTGAAAACCAATGGAGAGACAGGAGAGAGTTTAGGTTTTAGCATCTGATTGAAAATCCTTCATGACTTACTGGTCTGAGGTCTTGGCCAGGTCATGTCTCACTTTTCGTTTTGCAAAGTGGAGCAACAATGCTACCTTATAGGCTTGTTTTAAGGTTTACTGATAATCTGTGTAGTGCCTCACCCACAGCAGGTGTCAGAAAATGGTTGGTGGTATTATAGTTTAGTGCTTTATTTCTTTTTTTAAAAAGTAATTTATTGAGGTGAAATTCACATAACATAAAATTAACCATTTTAAAGGGAACAATTCAGTGACATTTCACACTTAGTACATTCACAGTGTTGTGTGACCACCACCTCTATCTAGTTCCAAAACATTTTCATCAATCCAAAATAAAATTCCTTACCCATAGAGCAGTTTCTCCTCAGCTTCCCTACCCCCCGCCAGCCCCGTAAATCTGTGTTCTCTCTATGGATTTATCTATTCTGAAGTTTCATATAAATGGAATTATATGATATGTGACCTTTTGCATGTGGCTTCTTTCACATCTTATTGAGGTTCATCCCTGTTGTACGTGTATCAGTACTTAGTTCTTTTTATGACTGAATAACATGCCAATGTGTGGATATACCACATTTTGTTAATTTCTTCATCTGTTGATGGACATTTGGGCTGTTTCCACTTTTTGGCTGTTGTGAATAGTGCTGTTACGAACCTCTGTGTATGTGTACTTATTTGAGTACTTGTCTTCAGTTATTTGGGGTATATACCTAGAAGAGGAATTGTGGAGTCGTGTGGTAATTTTATGTTTAACTTTTTGAGGAAATGCCAAGCAGTGCTTTGTTACTTCTTAATTACTTCCCATCCGCATAGCTCTTACTGTACGGCTGCACACACACAACAACATCTCGCTAAATATTTATTTGTTGTTCTTTGATTAGTATTTATAACCTTACTTCCCAATTCACATTTTGAGCCTTGAACATTAATTTTAGGGGAAATGGATGCATCCAGGACTTGAAAGTTAACAAATATCACCATGTGGATGATGTTTGATGTCAGACAGCAGATATTTGTTAACCGAAGACGCTGTTTTGAGCAACTGTGCCAATAGTCTATGCTGGATGGTTATAAAAGAAAAGTCAAGGTGCCTTCCCTTAAGCAGTGTATGTTCTGTTTTGGAAGATACTTTAAGATTTGTGAGTCTCACTCAGTTACATAATAGGCTATGAAAATAATCCAGGAGCTTATGAAAGTGAGAGAGCTAAAAATAACTGTTAGCAAGGAAAACTCAGAATGACAAAAGAATACACTCTTATTAATATTTATTCTTTTTTTTTTAACCATTGTTTTTGGCTCATCCGTAATCTCATGACTCAAGTGTTATGACATTGATTTTGAAACAACACACAGCTTTAGTAAAAGCTTAGAGGAGGCATCACGTAATATTTATGATCCAGGATATTTTGACTCTTATGCTGATGTGAATATTTTGGAATAGTGTTGATATTTATATCCTACTAATGAAGCCGAAAGCTCAGTGTTGGACTAAGCATTTCTCTAGATCTGTTTAGAGTAGTCTGTAATAAATGATGTAACTAGTGTTTTATTATAAAACTATATGATAGAACCATATAATTTACTGATATTATTTTGTAGTTAAAAATAAAATGATTCAAAACCTTAGAAAATAGAATAATTTAGTTTCATGTTGCATGAGTCCCCAGAATTAATTTGGAATGATTCACTTCCTTTTTGATAGCTTTCTAGTCTAACTTTCAAGTTTTTATAGAAAAAAATGAGAATAATGATTTTTAGGGTTGTACTTTTGATAGAATGTCCTGTTTACATATGAAACAAATCCTAGTGCTCTGAAAAAGAGAAGTGGCGTGGGTAATTCTGAATCGGGAAAAAAAAGCGTTTCTGTTTGGCTTTTGAATGAATTATGAATTTTTTTCCTATAGATTTGTCTTTCTAGTTAGATATTGCTTAGACTAAAGTTAAATTGGTTTTCAATCTATTCTCTTAGCATATACTAATTTACAGTGGGGCCAGTGGGATGTCAGAAACAAACCAGCCTAAGATTAAAAAATTTGCAGTGGATAATGTATAAAGTGGATAATATACATGTGTTTAGTTGAGAATTGGCTGTGGATAAGAGACTTCTGATTCTGTTCCTCTCCTAGCTGTGTGTGTTTTTTTAACACTGATTCTGCTTGTAGCAAAGAGCTGAGTTACATCTGCTTTTGCCTAATTAACTCTGTTGGTTGGTGTCAGATGAGAGCTAATTTTGAGATTAAATTGAGGAGTGGGGTGTGTGTCTGTGTCTGGGGGAGGGCAGATGGAGGATCGAAGGTTGCTTGGTTGTTTTGCATGAGATCAAAATGCAGTTATTCACTACTATTTTAAATGCAGTTATTCACTGTTATTTTAAATTTATTTTTTGGTTTTGAAGTAAAAATGATCACTACTGTCCAAAAATGTGACGTATGTCAGCACATACTTACTGCTCTGGAAACTGGTACATCCTTCTCTTAGGTGCAGTTATTGGCCATATCTTGCTAGTCTAATCAGTACCTAGATGCCAGGTGACCCTTGGAACAGATAGTGAATGTTGCCTGAGAGAGTTAATATTGACCTTTTAAACAAGTTTGGACTTTTTTTTTTTTCGGATAAAATGTTATACCTGCCTGCCTATTTAAGTAATAGCAGGCTTTTTTTTCTTCATAAGATTCTTTCTTAGACTTTATCACAAACCTAATTTTTCAAATTTGGAGAACAGGGCTGGCCTCAAAGAAGAGTGAAATTTATTTCTTTAGGCATTTGCTTTGGGGCTTCATTTCCTGTCCCAAATTCCATATTCTTAAATATCCTTTAGTGGTATGAAAGAGTTGATATATCACTAAATGTAGTGTACTAATAAACTCAAGCTGCAAGCTGCAGGTGTTGAATAGTTGTGGAGTTCCATAGATGGTTGCTAGATTAAAGGGATGTCCTTATGCCCAAATTAACATTTACTTTTTTTTTCTTTTGGCAGATTTGCCTGAAGATCTGGACAATCTTCACTTTTGTCATGGACTGTTAAAATATTTGGAGTTCCAATTCTGGTATTTTCCCTTATATTTTTAATGTATAAAATGTCAGTCTTATTGAAATTGTTGGTAATGGATATGAATGATTCTTTTGATTATAGGTGAGGATTGTGGTAATAGCTTGTCATGAAGGTACACTTTGAGCATTTATTAATTATGAAATGCAGTTTGTTTTAATGTATGTTCATTTGCTTGGGTAACCAAAATGCTTGAAAGCAACTTTGCAATATTGGATACTTTTCTGTGACCTCTTCTGCTTCTGTAGTTATATTGTGTACAGTCAGATTAAATTAATTGATTCATCCTGAATAAATGATGAAAGATGAAATAATGACTTGGATGTGGTGAAATGTCTTCTAATGAAATTTTGCCCCAAATCATTTTACTTTGGAAATATCAGCTTCCTGTTCTAAACTTACACATGATGATTCCTGTGTTCTATCGTGAAAGTGGTTACACTGTGAAAGCCAGTGATTTCATTCCTAAACATACCATGTCCCAAATCTAACATTTTTGTCAGTGATTTATAGAATGACACAAAGGGAATGCTTATTAGATTTGCAGATGACATAGATGACAGAATCAAGATTCAAAACAAATTTTAAAATATTGGAAGATATACTCAAACCAACAAGATGAACTTGAACTGTAATAAATTTTAAATTCCAGCATTTAAATTTGCACAAGGAAGGGAATGAAAAGACTCAGCTTGACAGTATTTTTGAAAGAAGATTCTTAGTTGGACTGCATGCTTAGCATGAGCCAGTTGAGTGGCTGTTAAGAAAGTTCGGGGGCTGGCTTCATGGTGTAGTGGTTAAGTTTGGTGTGCTCTGCTTCAGCGGCCTGGGTTCACAGGTTCAGATCCTGGGTGTGGACCTACATCACCTGTTAACCATGCTGTTGTGGTGACTGACATATAAAGTGGAAGAAGATTGGCACAGGTGTTAGCTCAGGGCTAATCTTCCTCAAAAAAAAAAAAAAAAAAAAGCTCATGTAACCCTGGATTGCATTTATAACTAGATAATGCCTAGACTGCCAGATTTTAGGATGGGCACTAGTCAAACTAGTGAGCAACCAAGAGAAGGCGTGCTTGGAAACTATGTGATATGTGGAGATGTTAGGAACTGGGATGTGAGTGCTGTAAGGTAGGGCTGGAGGTAGAATGGGGTTTGATTGTTAGTGATTTTCAAAAGATATTTGTTTTAGAAATATTGGAAGGCCTGCCATATTAAAGAATTATTCAGAATTTCTTCAGATTGTTCCAGAGAAGTAGGACTAGTGTTTAGGAGTTATAAGAAGGCAGATTTTGGCTCCTGTGAGCAGGAGATATATTACAGTTAGTTGTCCAACAGTGGAGTGAACTGCCTTAAAGAATGACAAATTCTCAATCCCTGGAAGTATCTTGACACTTGATGGTTCATCACTTGGGGATATGGAAAAGGGGTCTTTTACTGGATAGCTGGAAGTTGGACTGGATGACCTCTAAGGTCCCTTCAGCCCCAAGTTTCTGAATCTGGGAAAAAAATGGAGTGAACCTGCAGTTTACTGATTGCAAAGAGGATAATCCTTTTTAAACTGCCTCTTTGAAGCTGATTGAAAAAGTATAGTTCAATGGCCCAATATTTGAGAGCAAACGTTAAATTCTTCAGTATATCTGGCTAAAGTTTTGAGGAAAGACGTTGTTTTCCCTTTTTAGGTTAAAAATCTAAATCAATAACGAGAGAGAACTTTAATTTTGTATTTTATGAGACATTTTTCAGAGTGTGTAGATACTGCATTTGATGGTAGCTACTGTGTATTGAATATTAGATATTGTTTTCACTTAATTCTCTCAACAGTCCTGTGAAGGATGTGCTATTATTGCCCTACAGGTAAAGTGACTCAAACTTAAGTCAATTACTCAGAGTTTCTTTGCTAGACTTTGGTAGAACTGGCATTCATACCATTAGTCTGATGGCAGAGGCAGAACTAGCTAGAGCAGGCAGTTGTGGCTTAGGTGAAGATAGTGCTGGGTTTAGATTTTAGAATAATGGTGTTTGAGCCTTAAGTCTACTATTGACTGTGACTTTGAGTGAGTTACAGCTTTCCCTGAGCCTCAGTTTACCCATAGAGTCGTCCTGTAGATTAAATGACAAGCATTATATGTGAACACACTCTGTAAATTAATTTTTTTTTTGTGAGAAAGATTGGCCCTGAGCTAATGTCTGTTGCCAATCTTCCTCTTTTTGCTTGAGGAGGATTAACCCTGAGCTAACATCTGTGCCAGTCTTCCTTTATTTTGTATATTGGTTGCCACCACAGCATGGCTTGATGAGTGGTGTAGGTCTGGGCCCAGGATCTGAACCTGTGAACCCTGGACTGCTGAAGCAGAGCATGCTGAGCTTAACCACTACACCACCAGGCTGGCCCCTCTATAAATTGTAAACTATAAAAAAGGAGTTAAGATTTGAATATTGTCAGTGGAGAGCGAGATTAGAGCCCAGATCTGACCTAACTCCCAGGCCAGGGCACTTTCTCCTGGTGCTCTTGCAGTGTACTCAATACCAGATTGGAGATCTAGGGTGGTTTTTGTGTCCATCAGGAGGGTCTCAGAGCAATACTACTGTCTACCTGGAGTCAGATTTGTGTGAACCTTCCTTGTGTTGAGCAGTGTCTTGAACTAACCAGGTACTAAGATACCTAGAATGCTACATTATTTAAAAGGTGAAGCATTGTGTTACTATATTAGTTTCGGTTTTCCAACATGTGGGTTAGAGAGTGTCAGTTTTCCAACATGTGGGTTAGAGAGTGTCACAGGCTCTTTTCAAAGGGATGAGAAGATGTAATTCTATAGAAATGGCTAGATGGGAAATTCTCTTATGTGTGAGATTTGGGAAATATAATGTCTAGCTGAAATAGAAAATCAGAATTTTTGCTCTTTTTTTTTGTTTAGGATTTCTTGAAGTAAGTTTAATGTGCCTTCACCAGATTTCATATCATAGACTTATATGATGTTGATTTTATGTTTATGATAGACATGTATCTTGAACCCCTTTCATGTAATTTTATTAATTTCAATAAAGGTTATACATTAAATATAGAACTTATATGTCATCTCTTAAATGCCCCATAAGTGACTTCATATAAATAACAAGTGAAAAATTCTAAAGAGATTCCTTCTCAGACTGTGACCTGATTTCTGGTTGGAAAATATGGTCACTGACTTTGTTGCATAATACCTGCCTGTCAGTACTTCTCTGGTCATTTTGCATCTGAAAAAGTAATGCTTAAGAGTCATTTAATTTATTTTTAGATGTTCCATTATTAAGAGCCTTCCCTCCCTTTTTATCCTTTAAGGTCTTGATATCCTAGTTAAAGATGTTCCTCGCCAGAATGCAGTCTTTCCTGTTGGGCAGATAAGACAACTATCAACATTGCCTCTTTGTCCGTCTTTTTAATCTCTTAAGAATGGATGTTTGTAAGATGTTGCTTATATGGTCTGGAATACTCTGCCCATTTGTTGAATTGTAAATGACTTTTAAATGTGCAAGTTCTGTTAAATACAAGGAGAACCTCTATGGGTAACTTTTGTATTGAAGAAGTCATTTGTCAACCATGGTAAAACTTGCAAACCCACTTTATACAGAGTGGATTCTTGAAGCTATACAGAAAATAAAAAAGCAAAAGCAAAGGCCCTCTGAAGAGAGAATCTGCCATGCAGTGAGCACTTCCCATGGGTTGGATAAGAAGACAGTCTCTGAACAGCTGGAACTCAGTGTTCAGGATGGCTCAGTTCTCAAAGTCACCAACAAAGGCCTTGCCTCTTATAAGGACCCAGACAACCCTGGGCGCTTTTCATCAGTTAAACCAGGCACTTTTCCTAAATCAACCAAGGGATCTAGAGGATCATGTAATGATCTCCGCAATGTGGATTGGAATAAACTTTTAAGGAGAGCAATTGAAGGACTTGAGGAGCCAAATGGCTCCTCCCTGAAAAACATAGAGAAGTATCTCAGAAGTCAAAGTGATCTCACGGGCACCACCAACAACCCAGCCTTTCAGCAGAGGCTGCGACTGGGGGCCAAACGCGCAGTGAACAATGGGAGGTTACTGAAAGATGGACCGCAGTACAGGGTTAATTATGGAAGCTTAGACGGCAAAGGGGCTCCCAAATATCCCAGTGCTTTCCCATCCTCGCTCCCACCTGTCAGCCTTCTACCCCATGAGAAAGACCAGGTAAGTGAAGAGAGAATGTTAATACGTTCCAAGTATTACCCATTTGATTTGTACAGTTTCAGTTAAATTTCATATGGACAAAAATTCTGAGTAAAGTTTGATAAAATCAAATGTTTTGCCTTAGAGCAGGCTTTTATATTTTAAAATGTGTATTTTTTTTACAATATAAACTGTCCTGTATTGTTTTACGACATATTAAGGGCTTTCCCATTGGTTGACTAAGAATTTAACATGATTATGTCACTTGTTTTTTAAACTAATTCCTAATTGATAAGTGCTTGAAAGGACCAGGATAGATAACTTTAATTCTCCTTCCTCAAGGCAGGATCATATATATCATATATCAAAAATCTAAGAAAGGCCATAGTATATTTTCCTTTTTAAAAAAGTTATTTTTTAAATTTTTTCAGCTTTATTGAGGTATAATTGACATATTTTTCTCTTTATTATTTTCAGAGAAGAAGAATCTGTAGACTAATTATTTTAATACTGATAGTCTGTGCGTTTCTGGAATTGTTTTAATATGTGACCTAAATATCCCGCCTGTTTCAATTTAAAGTCATTTATTATTGTCCACTTCTCAGTGGTTGAAAGTGAATGTTTATTTGTCTCATACTGTATCTTCTTCTCTTTTCTAATTCTCTTGGTTTCTCTGGGCCTTATGTTATTTCTATAGTATTTATAAATATGTGGCAGATTTCTCCTTAAGTTACTGCTAAAATTTTAAGTCTTTGGTTCTGTAGGATTTTCCAGTGTTTTGTTTCAAAGCAGCTGAAATTGCTTCCCAAACTAAAACCAAAGTAGAGCAGTAGCAAATTGTTTATGATAATAATTCAGGCCCTCCAGTTTTAGGATTGTCTGTCCTTTGGGCAAGTGGACACATTGATATCAGTTAACTTTACCTCTTGTAAACCATTAACCATTGTTCTTAGAAAGGGTGGTTGTATGTGTTAACTACATTTTTAGAAGTGATGGAAACACGAGTGTTAGGAAAAGTTATGCTCCTGTTGGCTTGTTTGTCCTGTTTGGATGTGGCCAACTCTGGAGATAGACCCTGCTTCCCTCAGTGCTTTAAGCTGATAGAGGCCCAGCTCTAGAAAGTGAGTATGACCAGGTGGTTTGCCTTTCCACGGACTAATCTCAGCCCTAGCATTTATTTCTTAACTGTGTTTTTATTTTATTAGTTTTCCTCAACATTTATTTTGGTGGTCTTTGTTTGTGTAACCAACCCCCAATTCTTTGTCAGAGAACGTGAGCATAAAGAAAGAAGTAAACCTATGAAATTTTCATTTTAATAACATTTGTTTCAAAAAAATACAGCAAGTGACTCAAATCCTAATTCCTGTGTCTGACACAGCCACATTAAGCACTTCTGTTTCTCATTAACTATTTTTATAAAAGCTTACACCATGAGGAAATTCGTTAAGGGGATATAGAGCCATTTCTTGATAGATTTGGATATCTTTGTTTTCATATTATATATATTACCCTAAGGTATTTTAAGGATTTATCATTATCGGGTATATGGACTAATTCAGGCAGCTTTAAGCATTTAGCAGGATGTTTCAAAAATTTTGTGATCCAGGGAATCTCTTTACTTCTGATAGAGAAGTCACTATAGATTTTCCGCAGTCCCTTTCTTATCCGTCTCTTTAACCTTGCCCATCATTTCTTGCTAACCTTATCATATTTTTTCATACAGCATCTGTATGGAAGTATTTTTAGTCTAAAGGAAAATTCATGTCTGAAAGTGTCTCGGATTGAGAACAGAGTAATTTATTGCTTAACATGCAATTGTTACTGCTTTTTTTATGATGCTGATGTTTAAATTGTCCAGTTAGCATCATCCTATAACAAGGAATGCTGAGAAAAATGTGTCCTAGAATGTTTATTTGATGAAATTTGGAGATCAGTTGTATTGAGTAATGATAATCTAATTCTTAAAAAAGAGCAAATAAAAATAAATATCAGATCAAATCAATTTGGACACAATATATTTTTTTGTTTGTATTGTATATTACAATAGCACTTTTCCTTGAAAAAATGTAATAAAAACCACATCATAATATATTGCCCTTTGAAATTACAAGTGGTAAATAGTTTAAAACCATGTAAACTTCCTAATAAGCTAAATGTAATAGAAATTCTTAACCTGGGATCCATGAATGAGTTTGGAGCAGGTAGGCCACAAATCCCCTGAAATCGAATGTCAGGTTTGTGTATCCACGTGTTTTTCTAGGGTCAGGGTCTATAGTTTGTTGTTGTTGTTGTTGTTGTTGTTTTTAAGATTGGCACCTGAGCTAACAACTGTTGCCAATCTTCTTTTTTTTTTTTTTTTGGCTTTTTCTCCCCAAATCCCTCTGGTACATAGTTGCATATATTAGTTGTGGGTCCTTCTAGTTGTGGCATGTGGGATGCCACCTCAGCATGACCTGATGAGCGGTGCCATGTCTGCGCCCAGGATCTGAACCATCGGAACCCTGGGCCACCGAAGCAGATTGTGCAAACTTAATCACTTGGCCACCTGTCTGGGCCCCGGGTCTATAGTTTTTATCAGATTCTCAGAGGGATCCAAAATATCAAATAGTCAATGTGAACATTTTTGTACTGTAGAAAGTGTTTTGAGTTTCTTATGCTAATTGTTGGCTTTTGATTATTCTTGCTTCAGCTGCTAAACTGGGATCTGTATGCAGATTGGTTGTACTGTAGTTTCATGTACATAGGGCTTTTTTCTTTTAAAGATTTTATTTTTCCTTTTTCTCCCCAAATCCCTCTGGTACATAGTTGCATATTTTTAGTTGTGGGTCCTTCTAGTTGTGGCATGTGGGACGCCGCCTCAGCATGGCTTGATGAGCAGTGCCATGTCCGCGCGCAGGATCCGAACCAGTAAAACCCTGGGCCGCTGAAGCGGAGCGCGCAAACTTAACCACTTGGCCCCAGGGCTGGCCCCTATACAGGGCTTTTAAAAATATATTTGAAAGACAGGTTATTGTAGTTCTTGATGTGCTAGAAGTCTGTAGAGTTTGCATTGTATGAGGACATTTATGATATAAATGGCAAGTGTTTGTACAGAGATGAAATAAACTCAGTTACAATTTTGTCACCTGATGTCTTTCAAAGAAGCTGTTATTCTAGTTACTTTTGCTAAGCAGTTTCATTTAACTGTAAAAAAGAAAATAAAAATAGTAACTAACATTTCTTAAGTGTTAAATGCTAGCACTATTCCAAGTGCTTTATATTTATTCCTTACCACAATAACTGTGAGGATCATAGATTATTATCCTTATTTTACAGATGAAAAACTCAGGCTCAGAGCCCAAGTAATTTGCCCAGGGTCAGTTATAGAGCTGGTGAGTGGTGAAGCCAAGATTCTAAGGAGACAGTCTGACTCCCCAGCTCTGCTACTGGGCTGGGTACTGGTCTACAGTGGCGGCTTTTCACTAACACTAAAAATAGGTCTTCCTGTACCTCGAATGCTTAGAAGCAGTTTTCTCCCAACAAATCGATATCTGGCATTTCAAATTTGGTAGTTGCAATGAGCTTCTTACAGATCTTAAAGCAGATACTATTTATAATGTTAGCGTATATGGGAAAGCAACAGGGAAAATAGTAAACATGTGTCTAGCTAGATTTAATGTCATCATGGTTCCTATGCACGGTGGCTGGGAGGGGTATAGTGCAAGTCACAGTAGCAGGGCTCCTTGCTCTCTGAAATGAAACTGCACATCTCCTGATAGCCTAGAATTCCGAGTGGATGTTACCACACTGGCTCCTTAGCATCACTTCTTTGTATTTCTTTAAGAAAGCTGTCTTTGGTGAGGTGATATGGAAATGAATTAAACCACCGCAGATAAAACTTTATCTTTGACTTAGTGAGGAAACTCCTCAAAGACAGTATTAGTGTTTCTCATTAAAAGTGGTAAAGCTCAAGTAGGTCAGATTATGAGGACTTTGGAAAGTCAAATATTCTAAGAGAGACTTCGTTTATCACCACACGCTTTGTAGCATTAAGATTTCATTTGAACATTTGGGCTTCAGCATTTTTATAAAATCAGTTTAGTTCAATTTTAAACAGGTTCTTTGGTATTTCACTTTATTGAGAATATCTTCCTAAAGTTTGTTAAGTATCAAATCTTGGTATATTTCTAGTGCAGTCCCTAATAGGAAATTCTCATTCTTGACTGCTGTAGGTGTAGGCTTCTACACCTTGTAGAAGTAGGGCTTTTGGTATTTTTTTTCTTGAAGAAATGAAATAACTGTAGTAGTCTTACAAAAACCTTCAAACATAATTACAAAAACAATGATACTGTCATTAAGAAAAAAACAAAGAGTTTTAAAAGGAGCACAGATGTTCAGAAATGGGGCTGAGAGACAAAACTGTTAAAATCACTTGTGGATCCAAAACTAAAATACTTGTATATATATATATATATATATATATATATGTACTGGGGGGATTTGGGGAGAAAAAAGCAGGGGAAAAAGAAAAAGAAGATTGGCAACAGTTGTTAGCTCAGGTGCCAATCTTTTAAAAAAAAATCACATGTGGTCTTGGCCTGTTTAGTTGTTTATTACATTTGTCCCCCACCCCCTTTTAGGGAAATATCTTATTAAGGCTTTTGGCAATGTTATTAGTATGAAATATTTCTATAAATGTAAGATTAATGTACATCCTACATCAGTTTCTTGTGTTATGTAAATGCCATAAATTGAAGAACTTTATTTATAGATTTTCCTTTCTTCAGTTTTCTCCATTCTGTCCTCTCCTCTCCAGTTCCATTATCCCTGCCCTAGAGAGACCCTCTTCATCTCTCTCTGGGACTGTTCCAATTGCCTGTACTTTGTGAAGGACCATTCACTAGTCCATATTGTTCTTTGATGTGGCAGGCTTCCAGAAGTCTCTCAGCCCTAGGGGAATTGTTCATAGTCTCAGACAACTCTGGATCTTTTTGGCAGAAATGTGTGTATTTTTTATCTGCTAATTATAGAGAGTCTAAATGTCCTCCTCTCTGTTGACCTTCTTAGTTGTCCTTTGAATTGGTGTCCTTTGTATTGCAGATGTCACCTTTCTCAAAGAATGCTTAGCTATGTGTGTTCAACTGAAAGTTGGATAAAGCTCTAAATATTGCAAAATAGACTCTTCCATGTAACCTGAATTTTGGGATTGATATGGATGAAAGTCAGTTTTAGAATGACTAAAGTCAGACAGAGACCTATTATAATGTGAGGGTCTAGCTGGATCAAATACTTCCTGTTCCAGGGTCAGGGAAGAAAAAAAAATTGTAGTTCATGTTTTTCCTATAATTAAGCTTCAGACGTTCTTCAAAATAGCAGAGTATCTGAGGACTACTTTTGTGAGCATGCAGTACCAGTCCTTGAGACACTGTTGAGAGAACACTTGCATTGTCTCAAACTAGTTAGTTGGGTCAAGGGAAAGATAAAATGAAGAGTGAATGAGTCTTTCTGTTGTACTCTGAGGCATGACAGCTTGTTCACTTTTGAACTTTTGTCAAGATAGGACTTGTCTAGGGGGCTGGGCCTGGTGGCTCAGCATTTAAGTTCTCACGTTCCACTTCGGTGGCCCGGGGTTCACCCTTTGGATGCCGCGTGCGGACATGGCACCACTTGGCAAGCCATGCTGTGGCAGACGTTCCACATATAAAGTAGGGGAAGATGGACACGGATGTTAGCTCAGGGCCAGTCTTCCTCAGCAAAAAGAGGAGGATTGGAGGCAGATGTTAGCTCAGGGCTGATCTTCCTCAAAAAAAAAAAAAACCAAGATGGGACTTGTCTAGACTTCTAATGAAATAGCCTTCAGGTAAAGTAGAGACATTATGTCGGGGATTTTTGACTCTTAAAATGAGTGTTAAAAATTCTTTTTAACTCTGGATCTTATATGTATTTGGTACTGTATTGCTGCCTTTTCTACAACACATGATTCCATCCTGAATGATACATAGATCAGTCTATTTTCTGATTTCCTAATGGTATTATCTTTCAAGCATTGAGGATGCTAAGGGTGTGGACTTTTGAATAATTTTGGATATTTTTGACTGCTTTCAGGAATGTATTGTTGTATTCCATATACTTATTTAGCTTATAATAGCTACATTTATTATACTTTCTGTGCTAAGAAAATCTGTATTTTATAGCTTTGAAGTTATTTAACAGTTAAGTGCTGTTTGCTGATTTATTCTGATTGTATCTTGGATGGCAAAGATTTTTTTTCTCAGAATGAAGGTCTATATTCTTTTTATGTATTTTATCTTTGTACATGATAATGTACAAAGGATACATGAGAAGATTGTTTTATCATTGCAGTAGCAAATTTTGGTTGTGAAATTCATACCGTTTTGTTTATACGTTTAATTTTTTTGGCCTGTACAATTAAACTACAGTAGATCTGATGAAATTGTTCTTCCCTAGTTACACCAACATTTAAAATGTGAATCTGCATCTTCTCAGGTACTTTGATCTCTCCAATCTATTAATGTTTCTAAGTACATAAACATCAATTAGCTCACTAAATTGAAGTTAGCAAATGAGTCAGCCATGTAATTTGTTCGTGACATTTTGAGTTAGCAGGGCCAGGAGGAAAGTATGATTTTATTTGTGTATGGGTGCTTGCTGTCTTCAGGTGGTGATGGGGAGTTTATATGTGTAAAAAAAGGAAGTCTGGCCAGTGTGCATTGTGAAATACAGATCACGGTTATTAGGCTTCTGCTTGGGACTCCACTATTTGCCCAAAGAGCTCTCCACAAGTTGCAGACTGCATACTATTGTTTTTCCTTTTATAGGTGAACCTTTTAGTTAGCAGAGTATTAATGTGGAGTATAGCTTTTTTTGTTTCATGAAAGGTAATAGTTTGAAAAATCTGTGAAATGAACTATATAAACAAAATTCTAGAGTGAATGCTATTAGATTTAAATTGTGAGGCTGGTCTCTACAAAGATATAAAATAAATACTAATCAGTGGTCTAAGCAAAATCCAGGAAGGATTTGTGTTAATTTGACAAGTGGGTTTAGAATTCTTTAGCCATTATTTTTTAGAAACCAGCTTTGTTCATACATCCTTTCTCTAATTTGCTTCACTTTTGATCTTAGATAAAACCAGCTGCAATTTTGTTTCATTAACAAACTTGACTGGTTAACAGATGTTTGTTTTGGCTTGATTGTGTCCTTTCTATTAGAAACAGCATAAGCATACATAGAAACCATGCTGGGCCTTTTCCTGTCTGTAGCTAGACAGGCATTTCAGAAGAGCAACTTAATTTTATTTACAAGTTCAGTTTTTGTTCTTCTGTACTATTATTGTAGGTATACAAACATTTTAGCTCTTGTTCCCTCTGTCAGGGAGGTCTTTGTTCTTAATCCTCCATCTGTTAGTCCAGTATACCCCCAAGCCCCCCTTTTTTAGCATTGCAAAATCTTAGCATGCAGGGAAAAAGATATTGCAGAAGAGGTGATTGAGATATCAATGACTCTTCCACACTTCAAGGGAGGGAATGAGACTAGCCTGGTGAATTTAGATAATTTCTTCCATCTTCTTTGATGTCAGTAAGCTGCCATGTGGAAAGCAATGAGGCCTACAGGAAGGAGGTGAGCCTTGTCTCGGCTGCCTGTGATATTTGGGAGTGATGTGGGCTGGGAGCCAGAGACACACTTGAATGTTTCTGTAGTAGTTTCTGATGTGGCCAGTCCTGATTTTTATCCACGGTTTACTGCCATGCTCGTGACCCTCTCAGCTCATAAATGGGAATGATGGAGTTCAAGAAACAGAGAGTAAAGGTTATATGGAGTAAGAGAAACAGTAAGAGAAACAAAGAATGCTCAAACTGAAATCCAGTGTTAAGGATATCAAATGATAATTCCTATTTGATATTTAATCAACTTGTTTCCAAAACTGGTGTTTTAAAATCATGTATGATCTTCTATCTTATATCAAAACCCAACCCCAGCTATTGAACCTTGAGATGTGAGTAGAGCAGCAGAAAACAGGATCTGCTAGTAGAAGAGTGTGACCTGTCTGAAGAACAAAAGCTAGTCCAGTTAGACTGCTGGAGGATGTGAGGAGACTGGGACGGTAGGCAGGGAGATAGCTCCTCCTTAACTTTGTAATTTACAGAAGTGCAATATTTCAGAAAAGTTTAAAGGGTGGTACAATAAGCTCTGTATTTCTTTCTAGATTTATCAGTTGTTAACATTTTGCCACATTTGTTTTTTTCTCTCTCCTGTGTATATTTTTATATGTGTGTGTATATACACATATATATACGTCATCATATTTTTTGTCTGAACTATTTGAAAATAAATAGCAAACATTATGATTTAAGATATCATAATATTGTTATAGTAATAATTATATATCAAGGAACATTCTCCTATATAACTACAATACTCGTATCTCATGTAAGAGATTCAATAGTGGAACAAATGTTATATACTAGACAGTTTATGTTTCCCCCAATGGCCCCAAAATGTCATTTATAACTTTTGTTTTTGTTCTAGGATCCAGTTAAGGATCACACACTGCATTTTGTTGTTGTATCTCCTTTAATAGAGAATGGTTTCCCCTCTTTTTTTGCTTCTCTTATCAGTGACATTTTTGAAGAATCTAGGCCAGTTGTCTTGTATGATGTCCCACAGTTGTCTGAGTGTGTCCTCATGACTAGATTCAGGGTAAACATTTTTGGCAAGTATACTGCATGGGTGATGTTGTATTTCCTCTTTGGTCATCTTAAGAGATATATCCTTTCACATTGTCTCATTACTGGCAGTGCTTATTTGATCAGTTACTTAAGGTGGTGTCCCAGATCACTCTTTATAAAGGCATCTTTTCCCTTTTGTCGTTAATAGGTAATCTGTACAGTGATACTCTGAGACCATGTGAATAACCTTTCATTCAGTGTGTATTAGTTTTCTTTTACTGCTGTAACAAATTACCACAAACTTAGTGGCTTAAAACAATACAAGTTTATTGTTTTACAGTTCTGTAGGTTGGAAGTCTAACATTGATCTCATTGGGTTAAAATCAAGGTGCCAGCAGGGCTCTCTTCCTTTCTGGAGGCCCTAGGGGAGAATCTGTTTCTTCATCTTTTCCAGTGTCTACAGGCTGCCTGCATTCCTTAGCTCATGGCTCCCTCCCTCCATCTTCAAAGCCAGCAGCATTACATCTCTTTCCAGTCACATCTCTTTCTGACCATAGCCTGGACAGGGTCTCAGCTTTTAAAGGATTCATGTGATTAGGTTGGGGCCATTTAGATAATCCAAGATAATCTCCCCATCTCAAAGTCCTTCACTTAATCACATCAGGTAAAGTCATTTTTGCCATGTGAGGTGATAGATTCACAGGTTCTTGGCATTAGGAAGTGGACATCTTTGTGTGTGGGGGAGTATTCTGCCCGCCACACAGTGGTTTTAGTATCCTCTTCTAAAGCAGTTTTTGCATTGGGGGTTGCAGATCTTTGAAGGTTAGCGCCATGGTGTAACATGGTCTAAGTCTGCTTAGAAAGGAATGAATCACAGTTTATGGGAGTAATGCTGCTTGAAGGCTGAGGGTCAAGAGGCCTGAGTTCTAGGTCTGATGGTACATACTGAATCATTTCCATGAGGGCAGGAACAGGGACTGCTTCCTGCTTCCATTTAGTATTTCTTTACTCACAAGTTGAAGAACTGAAGAATGGATTTGGCAATAATAGCTTGAGAGTTTTTAACAATAGGAGTTTGGATATCCAAAATGTTTTCTAAGAAGTGTATTTAAAATTGTAGACAAATGTCTTTCATTTAAATGCCCACAGAGCACATGAAAATATGTAAGGCAACTCAATAAGAATAGGCTCCTTGGTGACGTTTTAAAGACTAAACGACATCTGAAAAATTTTGATTTTTATTTAAATTCTAATCCCCAATTAGAGAACTCTAAATAGGCTGAAAAAGAAACTGACTTATTTAAAAAAGAACAATATCATGCTCACAATGTTATGTGTCAATTATATCTTAATACAGTTGGAAAAAATAGCATGAAGAAGGGTGTACATTACATTCTTTCAGTTCTTAGTAAAAACTCAGAAAAAATAAATATCAAATAAAGATTCACAAAGACAGTTAACCTCAAGAATTCTTCATTTCCTTTCATTTCACGGTGTTTTCGTAGAATCTTCTGCAGTAGCTGCAGTTAATTGGAATGCTTTGAAAATACTGACTGTTCCTATTGTTAGAGAATAACTGTTTAGTAGTCTGCCTATAAATGTCCTTTCTAGAGCTGTTAAAAAAAGGTGATCTTTTCATCTGATGAGCTCTGACCCTCTGTAAACCTTCCAACTTATCTCTTTTTCCATCAACTACTGAAATATGACAAGATGCCAACAATTACATCCCCTCAAAGTATTTATACCAACTTATAAAATCACTTCTTTATTGGAAAACTGTGTAATATCTTGATTTCAATTTAGCATGGCATGTTGGTTAGCAATAAATCTTACTAGGGTATGAACACAAACCTGAAGGCAGTTTGCAGAACATCGATCAGGTACGAATTGTATGTATTTTTCTAGCTTCTAAAAATTTCAGAGTAAAGTAAACTAAGTAGTTATCATCAAGACCACCACTTTTTAGGTCATCTTTGTTTGACATAGTAGAACATCACCATATATCTTGCGGGAAGTGCCTTGACTCTCCTGAAATTCATGATTTGTGTCTGTGACCATTGAAGTTCCCCATTTTGTCTGTGATATACAACATAAGCAAAAGAACATGGTTAAAATATGTACTTCTTGGGGGCCAGCCTTGTGGTGTAGTGGTTAACTTCAGCGCACTCCATTTCTGTGGCCCTGGTTTGCAGGTTCAGGTCTCAGGTGCAGACCTACACCATTCGTCAGCCATGCTGTGGTTGTGACCCTCATACAAAATAGAGGGAGATTGGCATGGATGTTAGCTCAGGTGAATTTTCCTCAGCAAAAAAAAAAGAAAAAGGAAAAAATGTACTTCTGCCTTGTAAACTGTGCGTAATAAACAGTTCGTATTAGATTTGAAGACTAAATAAAATGTGAAAGAAGATATTAATATTAAACACCTAGTGCTTACTATGTACCAGGTAATATTCTAAGTATTTAATATATATAAAATAATTTTATATGAACCCTGAGAGATTAGTACTGTTATTAATGGAATTTTACAAGTGAAGAAAAAGGCCAGAGAAGGTACCTTGTCCACGAGTACACAGGAATTATTGGAGCTGGTGTTTCAATCCTGGCACACAGGATGGAGTACAGCCACTTTACCACCTGCCAGTCATCTCATTTATTTGGATGAAATTGACACATATCTGTTGAATTCTTGTAACATACAAAGCACTGTACTAGGCACTACAGAAGTTACAAAATATAAGCCATATTCAAATGGTAATTAAAATTATCAGTTGAAACATGCCAAGACATGCAGCTATGTGAGTCCTTCTCAAATGACCTGTGGGGTCATCTTCATTTTCAGAGTGATTGAAATTTTCTTTTCTTTAGGAATGAGTAACAACAGCTAGCATTTACGTATTGTTGACTATGAGACAGGCGCTACTTAAAGTGCTTTAAATATAGTAACTTGCCTATGAAGTAGTACTTCTTTTCACTCTTAGTTTACAAAGGAGGGAACTGAGGCACATGAGGTTAAAGGACTTGCCCAGGGTCACATAGGTATTGTATAGTAGAGCCAGGATTCAAACCCAGGCATCTTGGCTCTATCATCTGTATACTTAACCATTACACTACACTGCCTCTTGTTTTCCTCATGAAGAAAAATTTCTTTTAAAGAAAAGAGCCTTACATTAAGTTCTTATAAACCTGGACTTCTAAACGCCTTTTTGTGTTTGTCATAGGAGTCACTGAAGAGACTTAAAATTTATGGTGTGACGTCATATAAGGTAGCTTTTCCTGCACCGTGTTCTGAGGTAGAAGGAAGTGCATCTGTTAATGATGCTGATAAAGTTCTGAGATTTAAAGTCTCTGAGGAGTTTTGAAATTTAACTTGCTTAACCCACAGTTTCCCAAGATAATTTGACGATGGGCCTCCTCCTTTCCCTTTTTCCTCACTACAGCCTTTCACTTTCTAGAAATCTTTGCATTTGGTTAAAAACAGCTCAGACAGTGCCGTTTCCTCATTTCTTCCAAATGATTTCTTCCAAATACACAACCCAAAGGACACCATTGATTAATTGAACTTAGAGTTTGTGCTTCAGAATAGAAAACCCAAAATCAGCAAATTCGTCCCTTGTCTCTATTATGAGTTAATCTGGTAAAACTGTTGTATGATAATTCTTCAACTGAAGAATAAAATTTTAGAGTTGCAGGCGATCTTTGAGATCACCAAGTTCAGGGGTTTTAAGATGAGATCCAAGGACCCCCTTCAGGGAGTTTGTGAACCCCTGAAATTGTATGCAAAATGTTGGGCTTGTGTATTTATGAGTGTTTTTCTGGAGCCTCTCACCTCTCCCCTCCTTCAACAGGTCATTTAACTTAGGCCAGTGGTTCCCAGACTTTGCTGCACATTAGGATCATCTGAACAGCTTTAAAAAGTTCTGATGCCCAGATCACACCCCACACCTGTTAAATGAGACTGTTGGGGTGGGAATGGGAGCCAGGCAAACTTTTTGAAGATCCCCAGGTGATGCCAATGTGCAGCAAATCACTGCCCGAGGCTAACTTTCTTCTTTTATAGATAAACAAACAGGGCCTACTTATGTGGTTGAGGAAACAGTCTAGAAGTGTTAATTAGGCAGGGCCCTCATTTTTGCTGAAAGAGATCTTAGAGATCATTCTAAAAGGAGTCTTATGGGGAGCTGGCTCTGGAGCCAGAATGCTTAGGTTCAAATCCTGACTTTTCCACTGGGCAAGTTCAGTCTGTCTTGGTTTCCTTAGCTGACAAATGGAAATGATAATAGCACAGACTACATAGGGATAATTTTCAGCAACTGCATGGCCCTGAGATAGCGAGGTAGTGAGCTTTTCCTGGGCTGTGATAAAAAGGGCAGCTTATACTCTTGGGCACAGTAAGAGGGGCCATGTAAGGGCTTCCTTGCTCTTACTTTTTATCTTGCTAATGTGGTAGAGGGAAGAGCGGATCCCTGTACTTTACTTTGCATTTCTTTGATTATGAACAACTTGAACTTTTTTTTTTGTTTAATGGTCATTGCTCAAAAACTAGTGTGGTTATCTCTCCATCCTTCATCCCTATGCCCTGGAAGCAACCATCTTCAACTCTTTCAACCGTCTTTGGTAATTTCATCTGGAAGTTAGAGTTCTATATTTTTAAACAACATTCTTATAATGCTGTTTCTTGATTTTCAATTTTAGACATTTTCTATTGACTTCTTGCCAAGGAAAATAAGGGCAAAGTTCTCTTAAAACACATATAGCCTTCCGTTTCCCGTTGCCCTTCTCATCTCAGTATAATTGTCATCATTTTTGCTTAGGTCAGTATTTGTATTGTGTTTATATTTTTATGAGTATGCAAGTACTATTCAGTTGAGCTATAAAGTATACGGTTACCAATTTTTGTGATTTTTTTTCTCTTGCTTGTTTTAGAAAGTTCTTCCCCATTCTGAGTTCAGAGAGGCATTTACTGGTATTTCCTTGCAGTTTTCTGTTTGTCTTTAGTGGTGTTCTACTTAAATCCTTAAAATCATTTGCAATTTTTATTTTGGTAAATGGTGTATGTTTCTTCTTCTTCTTCTTCTTCTTTTTTTAAATAGCTGACTGAATGTTCCAGGATCATATATTAAAAGTCTTACTTTCTCCACTAATTTATGATGCCTTTAAAGATTTTATTTTTCCTTTTTCTCCCCAAAGCCCCCCGGTACATAGTTGTATATTTTTAGTTGTGGGTCCTCCTAGTTGCGGCATGTGGGATGTCGCCTCAGTGGGCTTGATGAGCGGTGCCATGTCTGCGCCCAGGATCTGAACTGGCGAAACCCTGGGCTGTTGAAGCGGAGCAAGCGAACTTAACCACTCGGCCACAGGGCCGCTCCCCTATGATGCCTTTAAAAAAAAAAAATCACATCATAATTTTATATCTGTCAGAAATGTAGATCTCAATACACAGCTTCACTTTTGCCTTTGATAATTTTAACTCAATTAACTTTCGCACTTTTATTTCACTTAACCTCATTTAACCTGTTGGAGCTGTCTCCAGTTTTGCTTTGGAATGTAGGGGAGGAGGAGGCTGAAGGCAAGAGGCGAGTGGCCTCCATGGTACAGTATTACCATCTCCAAGAATACATAGGTCACTTGAAATCATTTGCCACTTAAATTCTGTGGGTTTCTAGAGGGTCTTAGCTAGCCCTCTGTGTCAGCCTGTGTTTCACTAACTCCTTATGATCATTTTGTGAACCTGAGGATTCAGAAAAGGATTTATTATAGCTGATTAGCTATTGGCTTTAATGATGTAGAAGTGCGCTTGTCAGAGATCCTTGCTGTGTTAAATCTGACACAGTTGGAAGAGAGTTTCCTGTATGGCATGCCTTGAGCTGTTGCCCATCAGACTCTGGCCCCTACCTGCCATCTGACCTCTCCAGCCACCTCACTCTCATTCACTGTTGCCCAAATATTTACACTGGGCTGTGAATTTCCTAAATTTACTTCTGTTATTGATTTCTAATTTCATTCCATTGTGGTTAAAGAACATACTTGTATGATTTTAGTCCTTTTACATTTATTGGGGCTTGCTTTATGGCCTAACATATAGTCTATCCTGAAAAATGTTCCATGTGCACTTGAGAATAATGTGTATTCTGCTGTTGTTGGGTGGAGACATCTATAGGGGTCTACATGTTAGGTCTAGTTGGTTTGTAGTGCTGTTTAAGACTTGTATTTCCTTGCTGTGATCTGCATGGGTATACTATAATTGAAAGTATAAAATTGAAGACTCCAACTATTGTTGACTTTGTCTCTTTCTTCTTTTAGTATTGTCACTTCTAGATGTATTTTGACGTTCTGTTGTTAGGTACATATATACAGTATTTATAGTTGTTATGTTTTCTTAATGTATTGACCCTTTTATCATATACAATGGCCTTTTTTGTTTCTAGTAAGAACTTTCATGTTGAAGTCTGTTTTCTGATATTAATATAGCCACTTCACCTTCCTTTGGTTACTGTTTGCATGGTATATCTTTTTCCATTCTTTTACTTTCAACCTATTTATGTCTTTGAATCTAAAGTGTATATCTTGTAGACAGCATAAATAGTGCTGCTGTGAACACTCATGTAAAAGTATTAATTTAAATATGTGTTTTCAGTTCTTTTGGATACCTACCCAGGAGTGGAATTGTTGGGTCATTTGATAATTCTGTGTTTAACTGTGGGGTTTTTTGGTGAGGAAGATTGGTCGTGAGCTAACATCTGTTGCCAATCCTCCTCTTTTGGCTTGAGGAAGATTGTCACTGAGCTAACATCTATGCCAGTCTTCCTCTATTTTGTGTGTGGGACACCACCACAGCGTGGCTTGATGAGCAGTGTGTAGGTCTATGCCTGGAATCCACACCCGTGAACCCCAGATCTCTGAAGCGGAGCATGTGAACTTAACCACTATGCCACCAGGCTGGCCCCCTATGTTTAACTTTTTGAGGAACTTCCTGACTGCTTTCAACAGTGGTTCTACCATTTTACATTGCTATCAGCAATGTATGAGGGTTCTAATTTCTCCACATTCTCACTGACACTTTTTATTTTCTTTCTTTCTCTCTTGTTCTTTCTTGGTAGGCTAATGCTCCCTTATTTTCTTTTTCAGAATCTTCATGGCTAATTGTGCTTGCTTATTTTTCCACATAAACTTTAGAATCAGCTTCTTAGTACTCAAAAGATCTTGTTGTAGTTTTATTGGAGTTTTCAGTGTATAGAATGGCATTCTTATAATACTGAGTCTTATATCGAAGAACAGATATATCGTTCCACTTTTTTAATCTATTCTTTTACTTAAATTTTTTTTTTATTGTGGAGAATTTTATGCATACATAAAAATCAAGAGCAGTGTTCACCCATTACTGGCTATGAAAATAATTAGCCCATGACCACTTTTGTTTCAGTTATATCCCTACCCACTCCCTCTGGCCCCTGCCACTACTGAATTATTTTGAAGCAAATCCCAGACATTATATGATTTTATCTGTAGATGTTTCTGTAATATAACTATTATCATCCATTGAAAGTCTTTTGGATATGAGTATAAATGTATAGAGTATAGAGTGTTGGTAGTATGTATGAAGGATGTTAACTTCTTGTTAAATTAATTCCTAGGTATGATCTTTTTGGGTTGCTATTGTAAATAGACTCTTCCATTACTTTCTAATTGGCTCTTTTTTTAATACAGGAAAGTTATTGATTTTTACAAATTAATTTTGTGCCTAGCCATCTTACTAAATTATCTTTTTGTTTATAATAATTCTTAGTTTATTATCTTGGATTTTCCCCATATGTAATGCTGTGATCTGCAAATAATGATAATTTTTACTTCCTCTTTTGTAATTTCTATATCTTAAATCTTTCTCTTGTCTGATTTTTTTTTTTTTTAAGATTTTTTATTTTTTCCATTTTCTCCCCAAAGCCCCCCAGTACATAGTTGTATATTCTTCGTTGTGGGTTCTTCTAGTTGTGGCATGTGGGACGCTGCCTCAGCGTGGTCTGATGAGCAGTGCCATGTCCGCGCCCAGGATTCGAACCAACGAAGCACTGGGCCGCCTGCAGCGGAACGCGCGAACTTAACCACTCGGCCACGGGGCCAGCCCCTCTCTTGTCTGATTTTTATCAGCTCTAATACCTCTTTAACGATGTTAAAGAATATTGGTGATAGTGGATATGTTTTTGGGGAATACTTCATTATATCGCCATTAAACATGGGTAGGGAGTGGGATGCTGGCTTATGTACTTACTATGTTAAAGAAGTTTCATTGTGGATGGATTTTTAATTTTATCAGGTGTCTTTTCAGCATTTATGGAGATATGATTTTTCTCCTTTGATCTTTAATATTATTAATTATAATAACTGGTTTCCTAATATTTAACCATCCTTGCTTTCTGAGTATGAATCTCACATCTTCATAATATATCATTTGTTTAATAAATTTAATCCATTCCTTTGAATAGTAAATTTTCCTGGCATGTTTAAAAATTTCAGTCTTAATTCCCCATAACATTTTAGAAACATGTCTATTCAGTAAAGAAGTGTTCTTATTAGTAAACTTATTCCCTGTTGCCATCTTTTTGTTATCCTCGTGTATTAGGTGATCACATTGCATGGGAGTTGAGGGGGGGGGGAGGGAGAGTGAACATAACCTCCTGCAAGAGAGATAGAACACAGTATTGGGTTTTAGAAGCTATGATGTAATATATTGTACATGTATGATATATCCAAATCTTTGTTGTAACAAACTATAATGTAATAATTTTTTACCATTAAATTAAAACCAAATATGTCTAATGCGTGGTAGTACTTGAAACGTATTCGTGGCAGCATAGTATGATGGAAAGAATATGGGCATTTTAAATTTAGAATTTGAATTTTTTGACTTTTAAGAAGTTATAAAGGCCCTGTGTGTCCTTCCCCTTAAAACAGCCTTCCAAAGACAACTACAGTTAGTGATTTGTATGTATTCTTCTAAGCTTTCTTAAAGCACTTGTAAATAAATATTATACATACATTTGTATACATATTTTAACAAGAAATAGATTTATACTTTTGACTTTTTTTCTTTTAAAATTTATTTTTTTTAGATATGTAAGAAATGTATGAGTACATTCTTCTTGAAAAAGTTCTAATAATGGAAGGAAAACAAAGGCCCATGCTAACTCCTTGAATCTCAGTCATCTCATCTATAAATAGGAATAATAAAATATTCTTCATAGAGCTGTCAATTAGGATTTAATGAGATAATACATTTGAGAACCTAATACAGTGCCCATTCAATAAAAGAGATGAGCTGGTTATTTTGAACATGTATCAGCTCTGGAATTTTTAATGAAGCACGTTTTGGCATATAGCTCTATGTTTTGACAGTGATATTTTGACTTACTATGTCCTTTTTCAAGGCCCTGTAAAGAAAGAGAAGATCTTAAATGTTTTCCTTCATAGCTTTGTGTGCTATAAATGAGTTTAATAGCAGAGGGTTTTTTTTCTTTTTCTTTATTAATTATTTAGATTACTTCTCCCCTACTCCTCTCAGGCCATTGTTTAGTTCAGTGTTTTTCAAATCAAAGTGTGATTCCATTACAGTTTTTGCCACTTTCATATACTGTCCATATTAATTATTTTCTTAATATTTTTTTTCACATTGTCCCATTAAAGAACCATAACAACCAAATGCCATGCATGAACCTTGGTTGACTTCTATACTAGCAATTGGGGGACAATTAGATACATTTGAATTTGGACCAGATATTAGGGGCGATTGACATTAATGTTAATGTTCTTCATATGATGATGGCATTTTGGTTATCTAAGATTATGTCCTTATGAGTTAGGAAATACCTTCTGAAGTATTTAATGGTGAAGTGACATGCTGCTGCAGCTTACTTTCACATGGTTCAGTAACAACTATAACAAAAGTGTGTGTATATAAATATATATGTGTGAGTATAGATAGATACAGGTGTAGATAAAATTATTAGGCAAAAATGTGAATAATTGGTGAATCTAGGTGAAAAATATTCAAGCATTCATTGTATACTGCCAACTTTTCTGTAAGCTTGAAAGTTTTTCAAAATGTAAATTTACAAAGAGAAGTGTAATTAGAATACTCATTAAAAATTAAACTGCCTCACTTTCTTTAATAGATCTATTGAAAAAGGAAACTATATCATTACCCTAAGTGGAAAACAAGTATACCTTGTCATAAGTAGAAGGTAACTTGTAAAAGTTATTATTAAAAAAGGTTTTATTAAAATGTGGCTGGATACTGTTATCCTCCAAGGCTCCGAGCCTGAGGCCTGCTCTCTCAAAGGAAGACTAGCCAGCATTAGAGAGGCGAAAGACATAGTGGCCCGAAACTGAGGCTTTCTCATTGACTTAATGAGAAGGTCTCAGAGAAAACTGAAAAGGGGACACTTGAAAGAGAGAGCTTTCTCTCTCTGTGTGATTCAGATCACCTCAAACATCTCAAGTTTCATCTCAGAGCATCTTGAATCCCACACTTTGAGAAATACTGCATCCGTTGATTTAGGTGTAATGTGTTAGAAAGAAAATGAACTTCTATATTGAATTCCGTTTATAGTGCCCATTATCTTTTTTTTTTTAAACTTCTATGTTGAATTATCATCATCATTATTATTATTTGGTAGTTTTAATCACTATAGATGCATGTTTTGCTGAATGGTATCCTGGCCTAAGGCAGATGTCAGATTCTGAAGTCTGAATTGTTACTGGTTTCCTGCTCTGAAGTTGCTCTTGTAGTTGGATTTTCGCTGTTTTTTTTTTTCCTTCTCTCTCTCTCTCTCTTTTCTTTCCTGCTACATTGCTCCTGCTGTTATTTGGAAGCCATGAGGTTGGTTTGCCTCTTGAACAATGAAAGGATCCAGATCGTGTCTGTCTCACATTTTGTTATCCCCATACAAGACTCAATTGAATAAAACATATTACCCATCTGGCCTGGAAATCTCAGTGGCACTCAAAATAACTTACTAACAAGTTGTTAGATCATGATATCTTGAAATTTTTTTGAAAGTTCAGCTTCTTTTTAGCTGTTGCTAAGAGAGAAATTTCATTGACGTGAGGGACACGAAGACATGTTTGCACACTGCCAGTTGTTTTATAGGCATTTGGCTCTGCCGCCTTGCAGATGGTTAGACTCTGGGTGGTGGGTAAATGTGTGCTGATTATCTTATTGAATTAAGGTAACCTTTTGTCGTTCATTGAATTCCGCAGACCAGTTGGTCAGTGAGCAGCTGCTCCGTGTGGCTTGGTTTGGGTTGTGGAGTACACAAAGACTATCTTAAAGGGTGGTCAGTCTGATCCAGGTATTCAACAAAGCAATAGTGAAAGCCTTCTTCCTCTTTTGACACTGTTTTCAGTTCTGATGGAAGTGAATGAACAAAAACGTTTTTACTTTTTGCTCAATTAACTAAATGATTTAAAGCCACGGATTATTGAGTGTTTGGATGAATGCTTGAGAATTGTTTTTTACCTGATATTTTAAGTTGAAGGAAATATGTTTGATCTTAGAAGCATTCTGATTTTATGGCAGTGTTTGTGTTTGAAGATGCATGATAAGCTAATGGAGTTCTTGTTTTTTTGGTTTATTTTCACAAATATTCTGGACTCTAAAAGCATGCCTTAGTGATATCATGTCTTGGCAAATTCCAGCAGCATAATTTTTGTTTGTGGGGCTATTTTATTTTAAATCTGCCATATTTTTATATGGATTTTATCTCAATTTCTGTAAACTATTTCAGGTGGCTTCATTTTTAATAAAGGGGTTCTTAATTGTTTTAGTAAATTGGCAAAATTGTGTGGCTCATTTCTTCTTTAGGAGAATTTTTCTTGGACTAATCTTTTTGGTTTCACTCAGGGTACAGTGTAGGTGGCCTCAGAGAAAATGACTGTAACCACTAGTTGATTTGCTTATTGTCAGAGAGAAATCATTTAACAGTGATTGATGAGGAGTCATCTGATTTCTCTAATTTGGTCATCTGTTGGACCCTGGAGACTTTTGATTCAGAACCCACTTTTTCATTTGGATTTATTTGCTGGTAATCATCATAATGCCCACCAACATTTATTAAGTATATATTCTGTGTTGGGCACTGGACTCAGCCCTTTACATATGCTCTTTGATTTTATCCTCACATAGTTGTGTATTTTTTTAGTTGTGGGTCCTTCTAGTTGTGGCCTATGGGATGCCACCTCAGCATGACTTGGTGAGTGGTGCCACGTCTGATGCCAGGATCCGAACTGGTGAAATCCTGGGCTGCCAAAGTGGAGTGCGCAAAACTTAACCACTCAGCCACGGGGCCGGCCCCAAGATTTTATTTTTTTTATTTTTCCTTCTTCTCCCCAAAGCCCCCCAGTACATAGTTGTATATTTTAGTTGTGGGCCCTTCTAGTTGTGGCATGTGGGACGCTGCCTCAGCATGGCTTGATGAGCAGTGCTAGGTCCGCGCCCAGGATTCAAACTGGCGAAACTCTGGGCCGCCGAAGTAGAGCCTGTGAACTTAACCACTCGGCCATGGGACTGGCCCCTGTTTGGTCTTTTTTTTAACTTCAGTTGTCCTCTCTAGATGGAAAAGCTCCACAAAGAGCTTATCTTTTCGCTCACCTCTGTTGAATGAGTGCAAGTACTTATAATGTTTATTAGCTAACATTAAGTTTCCATTTGTCTCTTGCTTCATTGCAGAAACACCACAACCTGTTCAGAAACAGTCAGACAGATTTTCACTAAACTTGGACAGTTTTTGGAGAGTATGTCTAGGATGATCAGGAGACATGTGTCATATTTTCTGATCCTGTGTCAGAGGTAACATACAGAGATTTTAAACATGAGACCTAATTGAAAGTCCTAAGGGCAAGTCTCTGAATTTCAGACCTTGGTTTGCATTTTAGATTTGAGTAGCTTCTTACTTGGGCCTCCATATCTTTTTTTTTTTTTTTTTTAAGTTTAGCACCTGAGCTAACATCTGTTGCCAATCTTTTTTCTTCTTCTCTTCAAAGCTCCCCCGGTACAGAGTTGTACATTCCAGCTGTAAGTCCTTCGGTTATGCTGTGCGGGATGCTGCATCAGCATGGCTTGATGAACGGTGCTAGGTCCATGCCCAGCATCCAAACTGGTGAAACCCTGGGCCGCCGACACAGAGCATGTGAACCCAACCACTCGGCCACGGGGCTGGCCCCTCCATGTCTTGATCTAGGATGAGTAGCAACAAGAATCTCTTTATTTAATGATGACCAGTGAATCTCCCAATCAGTTATCAGCTAATTTCAAATAGATCCATTTGATCTTTTCATTTTCATTTTGCTTGTTTAAACATGTCGGCTATTGAGAGAGATCATTTTAATTGCTATTTTTTTTTCTGTGAAACACTTTCATGAGCTAATGAAATAAGCAAGGCAAATGTTTGTAGTATAAAAGAAATTATGATCTATCAATGTCTGAGGCTAAAATTTGGTTAAAAGAAGAGACAGTGTGTGTTTTTACATAACCCTGTGGGATGTATAGTGATTACTAGGAAGGTCTAAAATAGATACTTTAGGAATGTAAGAAAGCCAATTGCCTGGTATTATAAAAATCTTACTAAGATAATCTGTAGACATCTGCAGATGGAAAAAAGTAGAAGAAATCAAATAAAAACAAAAGTCATTTCAACCTCTGACATTTTACAAAGTAATTTTGAATTTAGGGGTAAAAGATTGGCCTTTGAGTCCTTGGAGAACAAATGGAAACTGGAGTCTCCCACCTACTGTCTTTCTTGTAGCACACTCTCCTCTCTGATGGGCTAAGGAGTAGTCATTATCCTTACAAAACATATGAGGCAATTGAGGCCCAGAGAGAGTTAGGGCCACACAGATGGGAGTCAAATCCGTCTTCTGACTCCAGAGCCAGGTCTTTATTTATAATGCTGTGGGCTTCCTGTTTTGAGCTGAGGATGTATGTCTTTCTAGCACTTTAAACCATCTTGTTCTGGCATGCTAAACCATCTTGTTATTCATCTTGGTAATCTTCACAGTGCTTACCTTGGGGTGAGTGTTAATGTTGGATGCACTCTGGCTGTGACCATGTACTGTAATATCCCGTGGAAGAAAAGGGGCCTTACTGACTTGCACCTATCAGTGTGCAGCCTTACACAGTGCTGTCATTGACACGGCACTTTCTTTTTTTAGCAGTTTATTTATTAATTCTTTCATTTATTCATTCAAAAATATTTACTGAGTGCGTACTCTGAGCCAAGCACTGTTCTCGGAGATGCCCCTTTTTTTCACAGAGTTTATATTATACTAGGAGAGGTGCTGATAGCAAATAAACCAACAAGATAATTAAAGACTGTGTTAAGTGATGTGAAGGAGATCAAGAGCGGAGAGACAGATAAAAACCAAGGAGTGCGGCTATAGATGCTGTGCTCTGGAAAGTTCCTGAGGAGAGATGAGAGGATGAGGGGTCAGCTGTAGGAAGAGCTGAAGGGCTCATGGAGGGAAGGGTCCAGTACCTGTGTTTGAGGAAGAAAAAGGCAGTTCGTATGCTATGGCAGAGAGACCCAGGGAAGAGCAGCAGAGAGTTTAAAGTTGGGGAATGACATGATCTAATTTGTGTTTTTTAAATCACTGAGAAATGAGAGACATGACAATTAAATTAAATGTGTGGTTAGAAAAAAAAGTTGCAATAAAGGGCAGTATTGGAATAAATGGCAGAATTTGAATATGGACTGAATATTAGATAACAGTATTGTATCAATGTGAAATTTCCTGAATTTGATAATCCGTTGGAGTTTTGAAGAGAATGTCCTTGTTCTTAAGAGAGGTGAAGGGTCATGGTCTTTGCAGCTTATTCTCAAGTGGTTTAGAAAAGAAAAGAGAGAGAGAGAAAAATAGAAGGTGGCAAATTGTTGAGGGCATATGGGTATTTATTGTAATATTCTTGCAACTTTTCTATAGGCTTGAAATTTTTAAAAAATAGAACTTTAAAGGTCACTGAGGCTGCTGTGTATGGGAGGCGTTATGGGGGCAAGAGAGGCAGGCGGTCCTGGGAGGAGGCTGTTGAGGTGATGGAGGCATGGGCTGGGATGTAACAGTGGGGATGAAGAGAAGAGGACAGATCTGAAATGTGTTTTGGAGGTGAAACTAATGGAACTTGCTGGTGAATTGGATGTGGCGGCCGAGGGGAAGAGAGGGAGGTAGAAGTTGCCCCATTGGTGTGCCTTAATAATTAGACTGAATTCTAGTAGAATCTTCTCCTTCCCAAGGTGCTGGCACTCTCAATCTGTTCTACGCAAGTCAGCCACTCTATGAATAGTTAACAGAGGGATTTATTTCACAGGTGAGGTGAGGCTCAGCGAGGTGAAGTGACTCATTTGAAGTTATCAGGTGTAGGCAGCAATTTTACCTAGAAAACTAAAATATAGGCATGAGATCAGTGTTCTTTAAACTGAATTCTCTCCCGTTAGTTGGTTGTGAAATCAATGTAGGGGTTTGCTACCAGCATTAAAGGAAAAAAACCCACTAAAAATCGTAGCATGTCCCATGTACAAAGGGTGAGTACTGTTTCATGAAACTTCTGTTTTAGTTAAATATGTACATATATGTATTCTAGGTCATGATGTAAAATGTATTATTTACTTTGAGTTGCCATCAAAAGGATTATTGTAAACAGAGGTCTTGCAGTCCCCATGGGAATGAGAAAGCAAAGCACAAACTCACTTGGGTGGCTACTGTTGGCTGTCCTGTGTTGTTTATTTCTTGAGTGATTGATGGACTGTAAGTCAGTGTTTTCTTAGTTGATTTCATAGTTATCTTCTACTTCCAGTCTTGAAATCAACAAATATTGAATGCCGGCTGTGTGCCAGGCATTGTTCTAGACAATTGCAGTGAGCAGGAATGACATGACCCTCAAGGAGCTTACAATAAACATGTTCATTCAGTTCTCTTAAGTGATAGGTGTTCTAAAGATTTGGTAGGACTGGTCTGGGAAGGCTTCTCTGAGAAGGTGACGTTTGGGTTCAGACCTGAGTGAAACTGAAGATGCAGCTTTGCTTCAAGGAAGAGTGTCCTAAGCAAAAGCAGCAGCCCAGGTAAAAGCCATGAGTTGAAAACAAGCCAAGGGTGTTAAGAGGGACAGAAAGATGGCCCATGTAACTCTAATGTGGGGTCCAGGGAGAGTAGAGGAAGAGAAGGTCAGATTTAGGATATTTTTTGGAGATAAAGCCAGAAGGACTTAATAATGGATTGTATGTAGGATGTAGAGGGAAGGGACTTAAGGATGATTCTGGGTGGATGATGCTATTTACTGGTAGGGAATGCTGGAAGATGATGTCGAAATGTGATTTGAGAAAAAAAAAATCAGTGGTTCAGTGGTTCTATTCCTGGCTGTGAATTTGAGAGGCCTGTTGGACATCCAAATGGAGACCCAGGGCGGTCAGCTGGAGAGTCGAAATCTTGAGTAAGAGGTCTAAATTGGAGACACAAATTTGAGAGCCATCAATGTATAGCTGACATTTAAAGGAATGGGACCTGATGAGCTTACTTGAGGGAGAGTGCATTAGAAGAGCAGAGGCCTGAGGCCAGATTCCCAGGGCAGTTAAGAAAGAAAGAGCAAGGGCCGGCTCATATGGGCTGAGTGGTTAAGTTTGTGCCGCTCCGCTTCAGCGGCCAAGGGTTTCGCTGGTTCGGATCCTGGGCATGGACATGGCACCGCTCCTCTGGCAGCGTCCCACATAGCACAACCGGAGGCAGTCACACTAGAATCTGCAACTATGTACTGGGGGGCTTTTGGGAGAAGAAGAAAAAAAAAAAGGAAGATTGGCAACAGTTGTTAGCTCAGGTGCCAATCTTTAAAAAAAAAAAGAGCATCAGTGAGAAGGGAAGAAATCCATGCCTGAGCCTAGAGATGTTTTGTGGAGGGAGGAGGGAAGGGCTGGATATCAATTTTCGTAGAGTTGATTCCGTTTTTCAGTCCTGGACCTCCTAGCAGTAAGAGAAGTTAGAGAAATTAGTTCACTATGTGAGATATATGTGTTTTTAAATATCTTTATTTTTTATTTCATAAATTGGGGATAATAGTACTCATTGCGCAGAGCTGTTTGGTAAATCAAATTAGTTAATACACAGAGTGCTTTGGACAGTCCATGGCATATAATAAGAACTCAATAACTGTTAGTTGTTTGCAGTGGTGATTCTTACTGTAAGAGATCAGTTCAAGCTTAAAGTGTAGATTCCAGATTAGTATAGAAGTAAATAGTAGTAGTTCTGGCTGTTCGTGTGTATATGCTATGTGATAATCAATTTTGTTTAGCTAGTTCTCTGAATAGCATAATAAAGCAATCTTGATCAATGAGGGGATTTCATTTTACTACGTCCCTTTAAAAGGTATCAAGTGACCCTAAAATCAAAGTAATGGAAAATTGTCTTCCTTTTCCTGAAACATTTAATTTGCTGTTTCTTCATCACACATCATCCTTCCTTCCTTTCAAGGTCAAGGTTAATTTTTACTACACTGCTACATCTTCACACAAATTATCATCTGAAGGAGCTTCTTAGGTTTGACAAATGAAATATCTTTTCCTTCCCAGGAGGAACTTGTTAAACCAGTAAAGTTCAAAATTCTAATTCCCATTTCTTTCTAGTACACACCATTTTATTCATCTCGAATAAACATACAACCTCAAACATCCTACAAGGCAAATAGATTCCTTTTTAATTAGTGGCTCTATATACAGAATTTTATCATCATGAAATTTATAAACCAAGAAGGGAACAAATATTTACACTTGCAACTTCATGTCAACATTACCCCCTATTTGAAGAGCTCTGAAAATGTAAATATATCTCCCATTTTTTTTATTACGGCAATAGAAAAATAGGCTTCAACTTCTTAGGAGCTTGTCTGCCCTATTATGTAGAGAATGTGGAAGATATGTATAAGTATTCCTTCTTTGTGACTGGCATTACTTTTTTTCATACAAAGACTTGTTTTATTAAAAGTTAATCTTCACTTTTATTTTTTTGTTGCTTTTTGTAGTACTATTTCTTAGGCATCTCCAAGTACTAAAGCAAGATTTTATTTTGAGGAGTTATTGCTTTGGTAATTATCATACAGAGTTATTTCTCAGTTTAAGTAGACCTTTTATTCCAAGGCAAAATTAAGGCAACCACAAGGGTTTCTGGGAGCGGAATAACGAAGAGCTAAGGTTTTGTGTGTCAATGTGGGCAGTCTGCTGCTTTACGAAAGAAGATTTTAATGGTGCTTAAATATGTGATGGTTTAAAGATCTCAGTGAAAACTAAAAAGCTTGTTAAAAATGCATTGAAATAATTTAGAAAAGGGAGGGGGATGATTTTGCCAAGATTTGGGAGGTGTATAATTTTTTCAAGGCTTTACTGCCGTTTTGATGCTACAGAAAGTGGCTTTGCCTAATTTCAGCTATTATATGGTGGTTATAGTATGCCTGCATCCAAAAATGATTTTAGGTCACTTAGTTCATTGAAGTATACTTAATATACTAATTTTTTTTCACAGCATCAAACATAGTTAGGATGAAAGAACAGATAAACTGTGTCTAGAATGAGTAATTTAGTTCTAAACATCCTGGAAGTTAAGGAGAAAAGAGAAAGATGTAGTTTATGAGTCTCATTATCAGATATGGAAGCATAGAAGTTTCTAGAGAATTTTTTTCCTGCTTTTTCTGAGTTCAGGGATAATTTATTTTGGATTCTAATCCTATATAATTGAGTAATAACATTGACAGTCTTCATTCCTAATGTTGTCTCTTCTCTCACCAAAAGGAAAATACCTGATTGTAAAAATAACGCATGCTGGTTGTATAAAAAGAAAAATTGTAAACAAATCAGAAATACATTTATCGAAATGAAGTCTCCCTGAATAACACTAAACCCTTGTCCAAGGAGACTTTTCTCATTTCTCATTCCTCAGTTCACAGAAAGGAATGGCATTAAATCATACCTCAATGGAGACATTTTCGTAAAGAGCTATGATGATAATGAGTTTAGCAAACATTTATTGGGCATCTCAGATTTGCTGGTGTTAGGGATATAAAAATGAGTAAGACACCACTCCTTCCCTTAAGAAACTCAAAGATTAATGGAATTTAACTTTTCAGTCAGTGACTCATCAAATCTTTCATATTCATTCATTTACTGAGTACCTATTATGGGTATATAGTACATAGTGGTCAACCAGGGACACTAGTGGGTTGTGTCAATAACTAAGCATACAACTAATGCTAATGGTGTGTGCTAAGTGCCTGGGCTTGCGGTGAACAGATTACCTTGAGAGCACAAAGAAGGAGAAATTTGTTTTGCTGGGGAATGCTTTGCAGAGGGAGGAACTTTTAGGTTGATATTTAGTGTCAGAGTGTACCAGACATTCCCCAAATGAGGAGGGCATTCTAGGCAGAGGAAATAGTGAGCACAGAGTTTTCGGGGATGTGATCCAGAATGCATGTTTGGGCAATGGTAAGTAGCATATGGCTGAACAGAAGGTATGGCTCAGGGTAGGGGAAGTGTGATGGAATATGAAGCTATAAAGATGGTAGAGTTGTGTCCAGTGAAGAAATTCAGACTTTATTCTGAAAATAGGCTTTTAAGCAGAGGAGGAAAGATTTATGTTTTAGGTAGATAACATGTAGAAGCATGAAACATTGTGGGGTAGAGAAATTGGAGGCAGTGAGTGATATGCTGGTTGAGGTAAAGGAGAACCGGGGTCTTGTGTGTAGACCAGTGTCTTTGTGGGTTGAGAGGATGGACTGAAGTGTTGAGACATTTCTAATCTAAGTTGTGTGGCATGGGGGAGAGGAGTATGTGAGGGATGATGGTTGCAGAGAGAACAGGTCACTGGGAATACTAACATTCAAGGATTAGCCCAGGAAGTGGGCCTGTTCTTCATATTATTGGATATTCTGAGCAATTTTACTTCTCATTTTGTTCCCTATACGTAATAGTTATATTAGTAAATATCTTAACAGACAATTTATTGTTATTTACAAGATACCTTATTATCTAATATATATAAATCTTTAAGACTAAAGCCTCTTTACAATAAAATCAGACTTGTTTAAATCTTTTTAAAAGAAATCTTGATGAAGTTATATGTGCCACTATGTAGAGCCTCCACTTGTCCTTTCCTCATTTAGGCAAAATGGTGCGTCTTTCAAGGCACCCTCCTCCACTCCTCATATCCCTGGGGCAGAGGAAGTCTTTGGGCTG
The DNA here is from genome assembly GCF_041296235.1 of Equus asinus. Classification (NCBI taxonomy): domain Eukaryota; kingdom Metazoa; phylum Chordata; class Mammalia; order Perissodactyla; family Equidae; genus Equus; species Equus asinus. The sequence goes on from NC_091791.1 coordinate 63,089,589, forward strand.
GTGCTAGATTTTAATACTGGCTCCTGCACTTTCTAACTACTTGACTTTGGGCCTTTTACTTCATCTCTGAGCCTTAGACTTCTCACCTGTGAAGTGGAAAGATTAGTATCTATTCAAGCAATAAAAGATTTATTGATTCAAAATGGATTATCTCCAAGAAAGCCACGTGACATTTTGAAGAGACCATTTTGATGTAGATTTGACATTCATGCCTATTTCCTAACCATGGGAAAGAAACTATTAACCTTTCAGCTTTTAAAAAATTTCCCAGTTGTATAACCAGTGAACACCCCATCCCATATCTGACCCAAACCTTATTCCATCTCTGAGCTTTTTCTTTTTTTGTAAAATATGCATATCTGAGAATGTTTAATGAGAACAGTTTACTCTTATTTCCCATGACTACCTTTAAGCCTGGAGTGGCCTGCTTTTTCTTAAGTTTCTTTCTTAAGTTTCATAGGTAATGTAAGTTAGGGATATGCTCAACTCAAATAATAGAGCTTCAGTGGAGATTGTCTCTTGTAGCAGCCCAGGGTAGGCATTCCAAGGCTGGGACAGCCAGCTGCCCATGATACTATGATGCCATCAGGAGCCAGGGTGTTTGTATCTTTCTGCTTCACCATCCTTAGCATAGAGGCCTTCCTCATGCTTTTCTTATCATCACGAAATAACTTCTTCATGTCTAGGCATCACTTCTTTGTTCCAGCAGGGAAAAAAGGGAAAGGGCCAAGGGTAATAGCAAAGGCTTTCTCCTGCTGAGGCTTTTCCTTTTTATTCAGGAAGTGAGGCAACCCCCTTCCCCCACAGGGGCTTCTGCCTATATTTCGTTGCCTTCAGCTGAGTCACGTGGCGGTCACTAGCTGCAGGTAGTCAGGGAGGTCAAGAATTTAGCTTTCTAGTCTCTTTGGTTAGAAGACAAAGGGGAAGGTGATGGGAATGGGTTTGCATCAGTTGGTTTACAGAGCATCTACCCTTGTTAGGGCAACATTATCTTGGTATAGTTACCAACTTCAGGGTCTTATCTAAGGTGACCAACTGTCCTGGTTTGCCCAGGATTGAGAGCTTTGCTGGGATGCTGGACTTTCAGTGCTATAACCTGGACAGTCCTAGGAAAATGAGGGTGATTGTTCACCTTAGTCTTGCCCATGTTCTTTTGGTCTAAAAATATGGAAGTGAGTCATCTCTTGAGGATGGAGCCACCTTGATTGGGTTTAAAAAGATCGAAAGACAGTTTAATAATTTAATTTTAATAATAATCTAATAGTATCAAGTAATAATTTAATTATAAATTATACACAATACTTATTAAACTATTAAATAATAATTTACAATGAGAAATAAGTGATATTGGATCCGTGGAGCATACTGGAAGCAGAACCCTATGGAGCTGCTTAAAGCATGTGAGATTTTGACACGGGATTTTAGGGCTGCCATGTTACCCACCTCAAGGTGGCTTTGTTCACAATTAATCCCCCCCGGGATTAATTCTGTAGTGCTAATGCTGCTCAGAAAAGCCTTTCCAGTGGGACTGAGCTCAGTGTTCCTAGTCCCTCTGCTAATGAAGCTTCTCCCCTAGACGGTGCCATTTTTGTTTTTTCGCTGTTTTTGAGCTCATGTTGCTGACAAGTCTCCCCTTCTGATGGACGGTCTTTGGATATGTTATGTTCAGGCAAATCTTTTTTAAAATTGTGGTATAATTCACATATTGTGAAATTCACCCTTTTAAAGTGTACAATTCAGTGGGGTTTTTTTAGTATATTCACAAAGTCATGTAACTTTGACCACTACCTAATTCCAGAACATTTTCATTACCCCAAAATGAAACCCTGTACCTATTAGTAGTAACTGCCTATTCCCTGTTACCCTCAGCCACTGGCAACTGTTAGTTTACTTTATATCTCTTGTGCATTTGTTTCTTCTGGACGTTTCATTTAAATGGCATCATACAGTATATGGCCTTTTTAGTGTCTCGCTTCTTTCACTTAGCATAATGTTTTCAAGTTCATCCAATGTGTAGCATGTATCAGTACTTCATTCCTTTTAATTGCCGAGTAATATTGCATTATATGGATATACCATATTTTGTTTATCCATTCATAAGTTGATGGACATTTAGGTTGTTTCTGCTTTCTGGCTATTTTGAATAATGCTGCTGTGAGGATTTGTGTACAAGTTTTTGGGTGGACACATGTTTTCAAATCTTTGGAATATACCTATATTCTCTTGGAATATACCTGGGAGAGGAATTGCTGAGTCTTCAGGCAAATGTTGCTCTGATTCTTTAAAGAGACTGTTATCTCTGATAACTCAGAGATTTAAAAAAACAATTTTTTTTTTTATTGTGGCCTAAATAGTTTATAACATTGTGAAATTTCAGTTGTACATTAATATTTGTCAAACACCAGATAAATGTGCCCCTGCACCCCTTGTGCCCACCTTCCCCCCACTTCCCTTGGGTAACCACTAACTTATTCTTTTTGTCTGTAAGTTTGTTTATATTCCACATGAGTGAAATCACATAGTGTTTGTCTGGCTTGTTTCACTTAACATGATGCCCTTAAGGACCATCCATGTGGTTGCAAATGGGATGATTGTGTCTTTTTTTATGGCTGAGTAGTATTCCATTGTATATGTATCCACATCTTCTTTATCCAGTCATCAGTTGTTGGACACTTGGGTTGCTTCCACATCTTAGCTATTGTGAATAATGCTGCAATGAACATAGGGGTGCATAAGTCCCTTTGTATTGTTGACTTCAAGTTCTTTGGATAAATACCCAGTAGTGGGATAGCTGGGTCATATGGTAATTCTATTTTAAGTTTTTTGAGAAATCTCCATACTGTTTTCCAAAGTCGCTGCATCAGTTTGCATTCCTACCAGCTGTGGATAAAGGTTCCCTTTTCTCTACAACCTCTCCAGCATTTATTATTTTTTGTCTTGGTGATTATAGCCATTCTAATGGGCATAAGATGATATCTAAGTGTAGTTTTGATTTGCATCCCCTGATAATTAATGATCTTGAGCATCTTTTCATGTACCTATTGGTTGTCTGTATATCTTCTTTGGAAAAAGGTCTATTCATATCCGCTGCCTACTTTTTGATTGGGTTGTTTTTTTGTAGTTCAGTTGAATGAGCTCTTTATATATTATGGAGATTAATCCTTTATTGGATATATGATTGCAAATATTGCTTTTTCATTTTGATCTTGGTTTCCTTTGCCTTCCAGAAGCTCTTAAGTCTGATAAACTCCCACTTGTTTATTTTTTCTTTTGTTTCCCGTGTCTGAGTGGATGTCGTATTTGTAAAGATCCTTTTAAGATTGATGTCAAAGAGTGTACTGCCTGTATTTTCTTCCGGAAGTTTTATGGTTTCTGCTCTTACCTTCAAGTCTTTGATCCATTTTGAGTCTATTTGTGTGTGTGGAGAAAGATAATGATCTACTTTCATTCTTTTCCATGTGGCTGTCCAGTTTTCCCAGCACCATTTCTTGAAGAAGCTTTCCTTTCTCTGTTGTATGTTCTTGGCTCCTTTGTTGAAGATTAGTTGTCTCTATATGTGTGGTTTTATTTCTGGGCTTTCAGTTCTGTTCCATTGATCTGTGTGCCTGTTTTTGTACCAGTACCATGCTGTTTTGATTACTATAGCTTTGTAATATCTTTTGAAGTCAGGGATTGCGATACCACCAGATTTGTTCTTCTTTCTCAGGATTGCTTAGGCTATTCGGGATCTTTTGTTGCCCCATTTGAATTTTAAGATTCTTCGTTCTGTTTCTGTGAAGAATGTCAGTGGGATTCTGATTGGGATTGCACTGAATCTGTAGATTGCTTTAGGTAGTATGGACATTTTAACTATATTCACTTTTCCAACCCGTGTACATGGAATATATTTCCATTTCTTTATGTCATTATTGATTTCTTTCAGTAATGTCCTATAGTTTTCCTTGTATAGGTGTTTCATCTCCTTGGTTAAATTTATTCCTGGATATTTTATTCTTTTTGTTGCGATTGCAAATGGAGTTGTATTTTTGAGTTCTTGTTCTGTTAGTTCGTTAGTAGAGTATAGAAATCCCACTGATTTTTGTATGTTGTCTTTGTATCTTGCAAATTTGCTGTAGTTGTCAATTATTTCTAATAGTTTTCTGATGGACTCTTTAGGGTTTTCTATATACAAAATCATGTTGTTTGCAAAGAGTGAGAGTTTTACTTCTTCAGTGCCTATTTGGATTCCTTTTATTTCTTTTTCCTGCCTAATTGCTCTGGTCACAACCTCTAGTATTATGTTGAATAAGAGAGGTGATCGTGGGCACCCTTGTCCTTCCTGTTCTCAGTGGGATGGCTTTCAGTTTTTCCCCATTGAGTATGATGTTGGCAGTGGGTTGTCATATATGGCCTTTATTATGTTGAGGTATTTTCCTTCTATACCCATTTTTTTTTTTTTTGAGGCAGATTAGCCTGAGCTAACATCTGCTGCCAGTCTTCCTCTTTTTGCTGAGGAAGACTGACCCTGAGCTAACATCTGTACCCATCTTCCTCTACTTTATATGTAGACACCTACCACAGCATGGCTTGACAGCAGTGCCATGTCTGCACCCGGGATCCAAAGTGGCGAAACCTGGGCCGCTGAAGTGGAATGTGTAAACTTAACCGCTGTGCCACCGGGCCGGCCCCTATACCCATTTTATTGAGAGTTTTTATCATGAATGGATGTTGGATCTTATCAGGTGCTTTCTCTGCATCTACGGAGATGATCATGTGGTTTTTGTTTCTCCTTTTGTTAATATGGTTTATCACATTGACTGATTTGCGGATGTTGGACCATCCCTGTTCTCAACTCAGAGATTTTTATAGTTTGATTCTTACTGGACAGCATTAGTCTTCCCAGATTTGGTGGGTATACATCTGAGTTGCCCTCATTTGACTCTCTCCACTTCAGGGTGGAGAGTTATTGTGAGGCTTAACTGAGATAACCTGGATAAAGTGAGGTGCTGGCTCATAGCCTGCACATCACTCAGTAGTGGTGGTTCCACTGTCTTGAGCTTCCTGCCTTTGCCTTCTGGCCAGCTTCAAACACCCTATACCTTCTGTTCTCTGCCTTCTTCCTTCAGTCAAAACAGAAGAATCTGATATTATTCACTGACACTTGTGATTAATTGACTAGTTATAATGAAAACAACTGTAATCTCAGGCAGAATTTACATGTTAAAGCTATGTTGCAGGCATTCCACTAGCTAGCACACAGGTAGGGGTGGAGTTTTAGATGCTAGCGCCCCTCTCGTCACACCACGCTTCCTGCTGAGGTTGACCTGAAAGTAGCCCTAATGTAGACCTTTAATGGGTGACATGGAATGGAAAAACAGGGCCAGAAAGAACCTTCTCTCCCCTCCGCAGTTCTCTGCCTGAAGCTGAAACCTGGACTGTCTGCTGGGGCTGCAGGAGTTGGATTCTCCTCTTTACTTCGGAACCCAGAGCTCTGTCCCTCTTCAGTTTCCTCTGCTGTCCCCGCTTCCCTATTTGAACAGAGATTCCTCTTATTTCTTGTCTTACTGTTAATAGTAATCTGGCTCACTGCCTCTTTTCCTTAACCTCATCCTAAAACTGTCGATGCATATTTTATATTTTCTTGCATGTTTGACTTTTAGTTAATATTTAACGATAATTTCATTATTTAGCTCTCCTCTTATCTGATATCCTGCAACTCATCCCTGTGCCTCGCAGTTCTAGCCTCTGATAATTGTTTTGTAAAAAAAACAAAAAAGTAATATTTGGACATATTCTTTGTTAGTGAAGGTCTTATTGAATATGAGACTAACACTGCACATCCGTAACAGGTTGTTCCACTTCATGAATACTAATATAATTTAGAAAGAAATCTTTCTTTGTTATAGACTTTTTCTACATGGGCCACATGTTTCCAGACCTATTTCATAGTAATTTGTGGTTTTTAAGGTATGTCAATAGAGATGCTGTAGCCAGCATGCCTGGATTATGTTAGATAAACATTTTGTAAGATTGCTTACTTTTAAAAGTTGTCTTTGTTTAAAAAGTTAATTTCTTCTCTAATGTCTCAGTAAAGAAAGTTTTTGGTAAATTTGATTCTGGTTAAAACATTTTATTTTTAATGTTTTAAACTTTTTTTCTGAGGGTTGATATGTTAATACTTTTTTAGTCTACATACTTTCTTCTAAATTTTAAGAAACTTGTACCAAATCTTACAATATACTTTTGATAATCATTTGGGTTTTCTTTATTAAAAACAACAAAATAAAAATTTCAATGAATGATAGTATGCATATGATAATGTATTCCTCGTCATTTAAATGCTTTTGGGAGTGTGACTCATGCACTATTTTCTCTTGAGTTCCTGAGAGTTTATAAAAAAAGATTACAAACAGTTGGCAACGGAATTGAAATAATAGATATGTAAATAGAAGGGAAAAATGTTCCTCATTTCTTCCTCTCTTGATGAAATTTTTACCACTTAAAATTTTCCAGTGAAGTCAAGGTCAGTATGTGAGCCCAATATGGTACTACCCACCATAGTCTAAAGATTTCCTGGTTTGTCACAGAACATGTATGTTCCCAAAGGAGAAAGTAGAATTTTTTTTTAGAGATTGGCACCTGAGCTAACAACTGTTGCCAATCTTTTTTTTTTTTTCCTGATTTTCTCCCCCAATCCCCCAGTACATAGTTGTATATTTTTTTAGTTGTGGGTCCTTCTAATTGTGGCATGTGGGACACTGCCTCAGCGTGGCCTCATGAGTGGTGCCATGTCCGCGCCCAGGATCTGAACCAGTGAAACACTGGGCCGCTGAAGCAGAGCGCGCAAACTTAACCACTCGGCCAGGGGGCCAGCCCAGAAAATATAATTTGATTTAATGATGATAAATAGCTCTTCAGGGACACAGGAGTCAGGAGTAAAAGGGTGATTACTGTTTTAGGACTATGAGATGCTGTAGAGGGGAAAAGGTGACCTGAAAGTTAAAGTTGACATCACCAAACTGCCAGTTGTTGGCCATCCCTAATATCTCCAGCTGTCTTCCTGGCATTGTTTTAGGGATGTATTTCCTTTGACCTTTCTGTTAGTAGAAAGTCATAGGCTTTAGGATCCAACAGAAAACTTAGCTGAAAACAAAGTGAAGTTGTTTGTGATCCCCTTGAGTGGTCCTTAAGTAGAGCACATCTCAGTAAGAATTAGTGAGAATGACCTTGGTAATTAAAGCTCAGTTTATTAGACAGTGTGGTGGACAGCCCAATGAGAATGTCACAAATGTGTAAAACTGTGTAAAATTCAGACTCTAATGCATTATTTTATACCTTGACACTCCTGGATAAGTTGTTATTTTTACCTCCAGGCCTACCCTTTTTTCCATCATCCACTGCAGTTTTGATTTATTTTTTATTGTACACTTATTATACCTCTCACTGCTTCACTGTTGGGGGAAAACTTTTCTATCACAGTGTAGAAATAGCAGATCCCTTTTCTTTAACTCCCTGTGTGTATGTTTTATCTGTTAGGGAATGTTGGCATTAGTGGAGAGGGGGAGAGGGAGGCGGAGATGACCCACATAGGTGCTTCCTTTATTCTAATTTACATAATCACTTAACATAGTCATGGCAGTTTTTCTCCTAGCTTCAAATTCTGAACTCTTAGAAGACTTAGGTGTTTTGGTTTTGTATGCATACATTTTGAAATCCCTGGGCTGAAAATTTTCGAGATGTTTGCACACTCTACTCAGCCTAGGACATTAAGTGATATATAAAAATTAGTTCCCTAAATGACCATTAACCAGAAAATTTTCTCTGTCCAGAGAAAGGATTCATGCAACTCTAAGTATGCATTGCCCTCTGCGAAGCATATTAATTTTGGCAACCAGAGATAGATGAGAGTTATACTGTGTTTAAATTTTTCGTTGTGATGAGACAAATCTATTATTATAAAAGCACTACTCATCAGTGAGAGTGTTTCCTTCTGTTGTTTTAATTAAAGGAGAAGTGTATTTTTAAATTTATTATAGCACTTTGATGATCTGATACTTCCTGGCTGCAAGCTGAGAATTCTTTGGGTTTTCAATGTTTATAATGCATCTAGAGCAGTGCTGACCAAAAGAATGATGGAAATATTCTGTATCTACACTGTCCAACATGGTAGCCACATGTGGCTGGTGAGACTGAGGAAATAAATTTTAAATTTTCTTTAAAATTTAAATAGTCACATGTGGTTAGTGGTTACCTTGTTGTACAGCACAGATCTAGAGCATCTAGAAAGTCTCCATTTAGTGTAATGGCATCCTGGGCTCTCAAGCTTCCTTGTTTTTGGTTGGGAAGTTGAGGCTGATTAAATTTGAAGTTGATAATGGATAATATTGCTGTTAGCCAAAGGGAAGGACTTCTTTAACAAAGATGTAAGTTTATTAGACTTAAATATATTAGAAATGAAATATTAAGAAATAAAATAAATAGAAATATTTGAGAAGTCAAGTATTCATCCAAAAATAATTCTAATATAATTAATTTAACACATATTTAGAAAATATTTCTTATATGTAAAGAACTGTACTAAATGAAGAGGTGAGATGAATGGAACTTAGGTGGTCCCCTCAAGGAGCTTTCTATTTGCGTCTTCCTACGGGGGCTTTGATGGACCAAGGGGTGAGCTCTGTTCAAGGGAGGGTACCTGCTAGAGTGCAGAATGCCAAGTGGGGTATTTTCATCAGGCTGTTAACATCAGGAGTTGGCTTCAGTATTGTGCAGGATGGCTGGGGCTGTAACAGCATGAGGAGGAGCTATTTCATCAGGGAACAGTAAGTTGCCTCTCAACTCTGACATGCAAGATTAATTTTGGGTGAGAGAGGGTTGAGGGGGGATTGAGTCCCAAGTGATTTCCCCAGGTGTGCACTGCAAGAAGCTCTGCTGAGTTCCAGATGTGTTTGAGCAGTGCCCCTCAGGTCTTCACTGCTTCTGAGAGATGCACTTTCTCAAGATTCTGGAAAGCTGGAGGCAGAGACATCGGACATGGGTCCTTCCTCACACACACTCTCTTTCACCTAGGTGAGGAGGAATTCTTGATGATACTGAGCTTGGCTCACCAACCAGGAGTGTGTAATGTATATAAATATTCCCTTAAACAGAAGTATGGAGGTTGTTGGGTAAGCCAGATTTTTTAAAAAATTGCAGCAAGAGTTCAGCTTTTTATTTTCTTTCCAAATCTGGCAAGACCCTTGAGTTCAGTTGGCTGTGCTCTTAGTTGGAAACCCAGGGGCAAAGGAAAACCCACAGAAAAATAGTCTGCATCTGCTTCTATTCTGTGTAGCCACCTTACTTGCCCATTAAAGTTCTGTGTTTTTGGCTAAATAAATCATGAACTTATAGCAGAGGGGTATGTGTTCCTACCAATCTATGACCCATCTACAGCCCCATGTCTTCCCATTGGTGCCACTAATAAGAGCTCACTTGGCGCTGCTTGGAGTCAGGGAACTCGGAACCTAACTGTCCTGGGCCCTCTTTCTGGCAGTTGGGTGAGTCATGAGGGACTGAGGGGTGAAGCTCACACAGGCGGGGAGTAGTAGGTTATGGAGTGAGAGAGGGAGACTGTGTAAACAGTGGGGAGCTGGACACAGAGGAATTAATAATCTGATCTCATGGTGCAGATGTGGAGGAAAAGGAGCTAGGCTTTTCCCCTTGGCTCCCTGGGGACAGGGGACTGTGTCACATGGACTTGTGTCTTGGCAGCTGGGCTTGTCAGGATCTAGTCACCAGAGTTACCCAATGCTTTGGGGTTTGTTTTTGCCAGGTCAGGGTTGTAGTTCTGCAGGCAGCCTATTATATCTGAGTCTGAGGGAGAGGGGGAATGGGTTATCTTTACACAGGGTGTCCAGACACCCCTGGCTCAGGAACTCAGCCACATATTGTGAGATGCTTGCCTCTCTCTGTGTCTGGTCATTGGTCTGTGGCCTTGGGCCATGATGTCAGGCTGACTAAGTTGGCACATGTAGCCTGGAATGGGTTAGGCTTCTGTCTCAGACATTAAGGAAAGGAACTGTCTAGTCCTTCCTGAAATAGTGCCCACAGGCTGGCAGAGTACTGACTGGCACCTGCACCTTTCAGAGGTAGTCTCAGGATAGTTGTGTGGAAATTGTCCAGTGTGTGGGTTGTGGGAGTGTATTCCATCTCCTTCCAAACACTGCCAGGGCAGAACCCAGTGGAGTTTACAAAGAATAGGTTGCCTATTAGAAAAAAATATTACCTATATGTAAAGAATCTTGGGTGCAAATGGGAAATGATGAGTAAATTTGACTGTTTAAAAATTTGAAATGTCTGTATCACCAAAGGCAAAACTGCAAATATAATTAAAAGAAAAATAATAGACTAGAAGAAAATAGTTAAATAGAAAGAATATAAGGAAGCTTCTACAAAATAATCAGGTATGATTTTTCTCCCATTAGATTGACAGAAATTAAAAAGATTGATAATATTCTGTTTTGGCAACAATGAGGAGAGATAGGTATACTTTATATAGAGCAAGTGTATAAATTGTTCAGACCTTGTGGAAGGGCAATTTCACAGTATATATGAAAATAAAATCACATACCTTTGATTCAGCAGTAATTTTGCCTCTAGTGAAATTCACATGGGCACATGCTTATTCCATCATTGTTAGTAATGGTATTGGAATAGTATTGGAATAACTAAATGCACAATGGTACAGCCAGCATATGGAATATTATGCAGCACATAAAAAGTGTGGTAGATATATATGCAACTAGTATGTGAAGCTCTCCCAAATACATTTTTAGTGAAAAAAATTTACAAAATTATCATATTTACATTAAAAATTCCTCAAAACTAGATATATTTCTATATTTATTACATTTAAAAAATTCTATATGTATTGTACATATGAAATCTATAGAATAAATTCATTTTAGATATATTTAAAAGCTCATTTAGATGTATTTCATGGATTCTAAAACATGTTATTCACATTTCAACATTTCTGAAATCAGTGTATCTAACAATTGGTGGCATAGTTAATAGTTAAACTTTTTTTCTTTCTTGGTGAATCATGATATTGTAAGATTTTAGATTTAATGAAAGATGGTACGTAAATAGATTGATAAAGGACTCTAAGGAAGGATGGGATGGGGTTGAAGAGGTCAGTAGAGACTTCATCTGTATTTGAATTTTTTTAAACCATGAAAATGTATTACTTATTGTGTAATGTTATATGTATTAGAGGAGATAGAGTTGCCTAGAGATCTGTGTCATCTGAGCCATTTCTCTACATCTGCCATTATACTTGATACTCAGCTTTGTCTGAGCACTTTATGGCCTGGATGGCTGAGAGATTGTTCAGCTCCATTAAGAATTTAAGTAGCTGTGAAGATACAGTGGGAGAGAATTGAGAGCTGAGGTCTGAGAAAAGGGGGATAGGAGAGCAGGATTCTAGAGCCAGGACCAATTGCTCCATCATAACCTTTACTTTCTGTGTGAAGAGGTTGAAGGTACCAGTTTGCAAGGTGGTGCCAGGTTAGTCAGGGGTAATCACTGTAGGGTTACCCATCCACCAGCTGTGGGGGGCGGGGGGCGGTTCCCTGAGGTACACCTTGTCTGTGGTGTCCCATCTGCTGTTTGGATAAGGGAATTGTATGGTGAGGCAGAAAAATAGATCAAACCAAGGAGCATTACCTAATGCCACTAAAAGGAAAATGCATTGTCTGGGTAGAGAACTAAGCCCTAGTGGGGAAGAGCCAAAGGAATAAATGGATTTTTAAATCTGAGGGGTGTAACAAGGCAGGTAGGAGATGACCTGCCATAGATTGGAGGATGGGTCTCCTCTGTTCTGGAGGGAAGCAATGGGAAAATTTTAAAGCGTAGGTTATGGCCAGACCATGAAGAGCCAAGAATGCCAGGTTTAGGAGTTTGACCTTGATTCAGTAGGCACATGTTTTACATTTAATCTTTTGGTTACCAAGTATTTTTATACCATCGTTGGTTTGAATGTTTTTTAATTTGGTCACTTCAAGTTTATTTTCTAGGGTTTTTATGATGTATGTTCAAATCTGTGTTAAAAGTATGTAGAGCATGGGTTTTTGGTTTTTTTTGCATATAAATGGTTCAATTTCAAAATTTCATTTGCGCTACAAACTTTGTTTTTACTTTCAGCCTTCCAGCATTTGCAAATAACCACTTCTCTTTTGAAGGAGATCATAGGAGAGCCTAGTGTTTATCCCTATTCAATGAAAATAAAGAACTGTGCCCTATAAGAGGTGAAATTGAACATAAAAGATTTACCGAGTAAGATTAGTGGGAGATGAAAATGGGTGAACATTGTTTAGGGAAAGCTGTAATTTTGTTACCTTTGCTACAGTATGATTTGGAACAGCTTCTCTTGTCCTGCAATTCTTTACAGCCTTTCTTTTAAATCTGGCCACCTTTCCATTGTCAGTTTAACTTCAGTGTTAGCCTGGTGCTGCTGCTTCAAGTGCTGCCTTTGGCAGGAAGCCTCCAGTCAACTTTCCGGACTCTGGTTTTGGCTCCTCTGGTGCCTTGCTGAGCTGAGCTGACTTTATGAATTTGAAATGTGGAGGATCAGTTTGGGGTAAGGAAATGTGGTAGCAATTCTTGCTTTTTCTGCCACAATATAACTTATCAGATCCTCTTGTTTTTCCCTAAATGGTAAAAGGGTTTGCATTGAAATGGTTATTCATCTGTGTCTATGATGCACTTAAAAATAATAATTTCACTATTATGTTACAACATGCGTTATTTATTATTTTAGTAAATGAATATTTTAACAAGCGGCAATTTGCAAATTTAAACATGACAATTAACATGATATGACATAAAAAATTAAATAATCTCCCAGCATCTTTGTCATCAGCATTGCATTAATGATTTTAGCCCTCTGGCAGCTTTCATTTTTTGTTTATTTTGACTGATGATGGCAGATTGTGATAGTGATACACTTTTATAAATTATTTTTTAGTCAGAATGATATTAGCCTGTAATGTTGACTGGCAGAACTAACACTGTTTATCATTGCCAGTGTTGTTTTGACTTATATTCTGAGTTCTTTCAGAAAGATGATAGAATGTCTATAATGGACATTTGCTGTCCACTGTAGGTTGCCCAGTGGTGGGCTGTGGTGGGGTCCACCTTCTGCTGTGGAAGCCAGCCCAGGTCAAATGAGCGTTTCTTCTTCTTGCCCCGTAGGAGTTACAGGGGTGGGCTCACTACTTAGGCTCAGCCTGCTGACTGCTTTCACCTGGAGTTTAAATCTGGAGAGAATGTTGCAAAATGCAGGGACAGTTAGTAGTGGCAGTAGAGTTACTGAAATTACTAAGATTTCTTTCCTGGATAGTCCTAGTCGTACACATCAATGTTACTACAGGTGGGCTTAGCTTTTACTTTTGTACATTTTGTACTGATGCCTCTAACGACCTTTGTGCATATGATCAGAACTTTAAGCATTGGATTGCAGAGAGTTCAAGCTATTGCATGGTGATGCTGCCTGCCAACCAACAGTTTGGGTTCAGCAGTGTTGACATCTTTTCCTGTGTAACAGTGCTTATTTGTGCAATTATTTGAATTTTCAGTAGAGTTGAATTTCAAACTGTCCTTGGAGGAGTTTTAGACTTCATGGAGATACCTTGGGCACCTAATAACAGTACCTCAGTTTGATATAGTCCTTATCATTTTTATATATGATAAGATGTTAAATGGGAGGTTTCCTGTTGTCTAAAATTTTGGCCAAAGTCCAAAAGCTGTAGCCAGTAGATGGAAAGTACCCACGTAGTCTGAGGAGAGATTTTAGAAGCATCCGTTGCAGGACTTGTCAAGAATTGGCCAAATAGGTCTAGCAACTTTTACACCCTCTACCCTGTAACCCAGCCTGTGTCAGGAAGACTAGAAATGGATTACATGCAAGGAACTCCCGGGGTAGGGAGTGCTCTTCCCTGAGGGAAGTGGGGGTTTCCCTCTCTCTGTCCTGCCTGCAATCATTTGAGAGAGACACCAAGAGAGTAATGAAAAGATTGGGGTTGATTGCAAAAGGAAATTGACATTTTATTGAACTGCACTCACAAGACAGGTGCTACTGTGGGATTAGAATGGAATCTGAGAAAGAGTTCTTTAGAGATTGTCGTGTGTCTTGGAGTTTGGAGATGTCTGTGAACACAGAGACTGGTGTCTTCCTCTCACCTGAAAGCAGCTGTGTGGCTGGAGCTTCCTAGGGTGGAGGGGTAGGGGGCAGTGTGTATAGAGAGGGGGCAGTAAATGCTTGACCTTTTCTGCTGGTCAGGAGGTCTCCCTGGAGGGCAGCAGCTGCGAGTCATCTTGAAAAACCTTCGCTGCAGAAGAAGACTGCCCACCATGTGTAGGACTCCAGCAGAAAGAGACTGTGGGTGAACCACAGGGGCAGGAACTCAGCGGAGGCTGTGAGAGATGAGCCGAAGGGCCCTCATTGCCTGCCTCAGGCAGCGTGGAGGTCCCAGTGAAGGGGTCTCACTAGTGAGATCTGGCATTTGGACTCCTGCAAGTGGCAGATGTTTTACAGACCGGAGGACCACAGACAAATGGATAGACTTTCCTGTTTCCTTTTCCTCAAAATTGCCTCTTTTGCTCTGGCCCCCCACCCTTTCCTCAATGCTGGTCTCAGGGGAAAAGCTTCACACTGGATGAAATTAGTTTTGGTTTAGACTAGATTGGACTTTTTAATGCCTGAAAGTTTGGCTTATTTATTTAAGATAATGATTTCTTTTTAAAACTCTAGCTACAAATCAGTAGTTCTGAGTTACTGAACCCTGAAAAGTCCTTTCATGATGATACATTCGGCCGTCTCGGCCCCAGTAGACTAGAGCTAGGTTTTATCACTAAGTATAGTTTCTATTATGTTGTATCCTGCAGATTTCAAGCATACGACTTGCCAGCAATTACTGTGTCATCTGAGAAAGTTGAAATTTCATGATAAGCTGAAGACTGGAAATTTGCTAACTCAGTATACAGCTACTACAGGTCATGTCCCCATATTGGCCTTAGGGACCCCTTATGAATTAGCCTGAAACTTTGCAACTTTTAATTGTAATTTTTTGTATTTGTTGTTATTGGTTTATTTATTTTTAAATTATGGTGAAAAACATAAAATTTACCATCTTAACCAATTTTAAAGTGTAAAGTACATAGTACAGTACATTTTTAAAGTGTATTGTACAGTAGTGTTAACTTTGTGCACATTGTCATGCAGTGGATCTCTAGAACTATTTCATCTTGTAAAACTGAAACTTTGTATCCATTAAACACCAATGCCTTCTCCCCTTTCTCCCTACCCGAAACCCTCAGCAATCACCATTCTACTTTGTGTTTCTAAGAGTTTGATTACTTTAGATATCTCATATAAGTGGAATCATGCAATATTTGTCTTTTCTGGCTGGCTTATTTCATTTAGCATAATATCTTCAAGGCTCATTCATATGGTAGCATATGACAGGATTTCCCTCTTTTTTAAGGCTGAATAATATTCCATTTTATATATATACCACATTTTCTGTACTCATTTATCCATTTACGGACACTTGAGTTGCTTCTACCTCTTGGCTATTGTGAATAATGCTTCAGTGAAGATGAGTGTGCAAATATCTCTTTTAAATACTGTTTTCAATTCTTTTGGATATTCCTAGAAGTGGGATTGCTGGTTCATATGGTAATCCAGTTTCAATTTTTTGAGGAACCTCCATACTGTTTTTCAAAGTGGCTGTACCATTTTACACTTCCACCAACAGTGCACAAGGATCTGATTTCTCCACATTCTCATCAACACTTACTATTTTCTGTTCTTTTGATAGTGGCCATCCTGATGGGTGTGAGGTGATTTCCCATTGTGGTTTTGATTTGCATTTCTCTTATGATTAGTGATATTGAGTATCTTTTCATATGCTTCTTGGCCATTAGTATATCTTCTTTGAAGTAATGTCTGTTTGAGTCCTTTCCCATTTTTTAATCAGATTATTCGTTTGCTTTTTTGCTTGTTGAGTTGTAGCAGTTCTTTGTATATTCTGGATATTAACCCCTTATCAGATACATGGTTTGGAAATATTTTTTCACATTTCATAGGTTGCCTTTTCACTCTGTCCTTTAATCATATTTTTTGCAGTTAAAACATTTATTATAATTATTACTTTGGAATACTGAAGAGATTAGGAAATTATATGACAGATTTTGATCAGGTCTTCAGTATCTTCCCAATAGGCCCTATTGAGTAAGGCCTAAAGTCTGAATTAATTCCAGAGTTTGACTAAATGCTCTTCCTCCATAATCTTGTTCCCATCGACCTTTCCAGCTTGGTACACCCCATCATCATTCCTCCTTATCTCCCCAACTCCTCCTCTGTCCAAAGATTCCTAAAAATACTCTATTTCATCCTTTTGTACCCTTTCACTCACTGTTCTCTTTTTGTTTTCTTTTGCATGGCATATGGAATGCCTTACTTTCCTTCGTGCTTTACCTTATTTTTCAGGCTCCTTCTCCTTCTTCTCCATTTAGACTCAGGTCAGATGTGAAGATTTTCCAGTCAACCATTCAGTCAGCAGCTTCCTTCTTCCATAGCTTCTTACATACAACCCAGGTTAGAACACTTGTCCGGAGGTATTGTGAGGATTTTTATAACTCTCCTCCCCTCCACCCCAGGAGTGTAAACTTCTGGAGCACGCAGCTTGGTCTTGTATTTTCACTCCTTCGTTCCTGTGAATCTACCACATATCCGGCCTATAGAGTTTGTCTACTTTAAATGATTATGGGTAGAAAGAAAGAGCAAACGCCTTTTTAGGAATAACAGAACTTTTTACCAATTGTGCTTCTGAATATCCTTTCTCTTCTAATTTTACCTGGTAAGATTTTGGCAGCTAATTGTAGATTTTATGAACTTACTTTGGGCTGCCTTTCTCTTCTGTTATAAAAGCAATAATTAGAGGAAATGATCCTTTTGAGAGGTTGCTTAATGAGTTCTGCTTCTGTTAAATGTGCTGCTTTAAATCTTATTTCAAGTAAACTGTACTAATGCCCAAATTATTTCACTGAAGATCGGTATTGAACCAAAGTATTATGATGATTAATTTCCTTCTGTTAAATTCCTTATAGTCTTTGGTGGTGGTAGTAGGGCTTAACAATCAAAAAAGAATGTATTGATGTTACATTTAGTATGGTTTACTCTGCTTGATTATATCATTCAAGAGTGATTTTGTGTGTCTTATAAGATTGTGCCATATTGGAATTTTATTTTCTGTTTTTGTTTTAACCACTGGTTTTTAAATTTAATGGTTTAAGATTTCAAAAAGCCTTTTTCTCTCTAAGTATTCAAATGCTTTTGTTATAATGCTGCAGACTAACCTTCTGGTTTCACTGCATCCTTCTCCACCCTTGAAACAAGCCCAGGCACAGACACACACTCTGGCACACACCCCACTGAACCCTTTCTCCTCCCCTACTCCTCGCACCAACATGATGCGAAATGTCTGTCCCGAAGACACTCTGATTGTGTACCTAGAGTGGTGGCCCAAGTCTAGTAGCCATTTGTGTTGCACCTCACCTCCCCACTATGGTGGCCCACAGGCATACCTCCTATCCCTTAGTCCCATTATGTTGATTAGTTCCTTTTGCTTCCATTGAGTCTTGTGGGCAGGGAAAATCCAGTGAGTCACGACTACCTGGAGACTTTCTTTTTTCTATTACCTCCTAACAAGGCCTGTTGCTTGCATCCTACAGAAAATAAATGATAGGCCTCACACGTATTTTGTGTCTTAGCAGTGAACTTCATCCAAGATGGATTTGATTTTTAAATGATTCCAACTTGCATCATGATTTAAATCACTAGTCAGGCAATTTCAGCTTTTCTATAAAAAACACATCCTGTTAAAAATTTAAATGTATTCATCATGGTTTGCATTCAGTAAATGAACACTATAAACCTATAAGCAGAGATCTGTGTTGCTTTTTTGGTGTCAAAAATTGAAAATTTGGGAACTATTTTGTTTCTTAGAACTTGAAAATTCTATAGGAAATTAACTATAGTTCAGTTGCAGATATTTTTGCCATGTTAAATTAGCTTTTTAACCATACCAAGCATAGCAGACAAACAGACACTTTAAAGTTATTTTGTTCAACAGAACACAATAAGCCCTTATGTATATTTGCTGGACCTTTTCTTTGTCAATAATAAAGAACAACAATAAGGTGCTTATTATAGAATTTATGTCTTCTCAACAAATTCGAAATGCATTTGTAAACTAGGCAAGGCCACCTAGAATTTGGATCTTCATGAGTCGAGGTGTGTCGCTTTGTTGTTCTGTAGTCACTGAAGTCAGGTTTGTGATGGGAAGAATGTGTGCTGTGGACTGACCTCTTCTTGTACCCGTTCTGTGACTTTGCGTGAGCTAGGGTTAACCTCTTTGAGGGTTTTTTTCTTGTTTATAAAATTGGAAGAGGATTAAGATCATGTTTGAATATAGCACAAGGTATTAACTAATTTATTTTTTCTAGACAGCAACTTATATTTGTGTATTGCTTTCAGATGATGCTGTTTTATTTTTACTTTATCTCAGTGGATCTTCACTGCCTACTTATACAGTGGGTAAGGGAGGCATTACTCTTGTTTTGCAGCAAAGAAAACAGGTTCAAGAGAAGTTTTGTGCCTTGTCTGTTTTATCTTCTCCTGGTGAGTCAGTGACAGAACAAGAACTCCAGCTTGGGTCCCCTGACTCCACATCCTATGGTTTTCCCACTGAAATGCTATTTCATATTGTGCTATGGGATTATTCCAACAAGTGGTTCTTGAATAATGTTTCCTTAGCCTCAAGTATGTAAGTTGGATTGTGAAGGTTTTATCACTTGGGGTCTGTGCACTGTGACCACTCTTCTTTGGGTGTGAAGTTGACCTGTACTCCTGAATAAGTGAGTGATCATCTCTTTTTTGAAAAGAAACTTGAATATCTGAGGTATGGCAATATTACAATGAAACCTACTCCACATCAATACCAGCATTGTTATTTTTGGTCAAATATTACGTAGTTAGACTTTATCATCCTTATCCTAGTCTGTATTGAACTAACTTAAAATATCTCAGATTTAGGCAGCTTTTATATTCTTTTGACTATATAGCAACAAGAGATTTAAAACTTTAAATCAGTTACATATATGAAACAATAAGAAAGCAGTGCAAGATAAAATTTCTTGGTAATGTAGAAGTTGAAGTTCTGGAGAACTTCAGAAAAGATAGATCGGTAGGATTTCCTAGAGAAAGTGTGAGTTTAGCTGCACCTTGGGTCAGAATAGCAATCTTTCTATTAACTTATTGCTAATATCTAAACACAGATAAGTCTGGCATTAACTAATGTTAATATTATCTATAGACATCTAATCTTCAAAACAGAAAGTGGAGGTGGATTAGGCTCAATGGGCTCCTGTTGCTCAGAAGATGTGGTCAGAGCTGTTTCTCTGTATTTTGAACTCTGCTCTCTGTATACATATTTATTATACATATTGGCTTTCTCCTTGGGGATGGGAAAGTGGCTACCCAAATATCCTGCCAGGTGAGCAGTTTCAGCCCCTAAAGACTTTTCTCTCCCAATCTGCATGTAGAAACAGCTTACCTGAGGCACGTGCCTACCCCTTAGACCAGCCGTTGTCACTAGAGGCTCAGGGAGTATGGTTTGGAGGATGTACCCATCCAGGTGGCTGGGGGTGAGGGCACTGTGATTGACAGTTCCCCAGGACCAGGAGTGGAAGTGGGGTTCCCTGGAAGAAAGGGAATGGTGTACCAAAGGAAGAGGAGAGAGTGGGAAATGTGCACAGCAGCTACAAATAATAGCTATCATAGTCTGTGACATAGATAGTCCTGCAAAACAGTTTCAGAATTGTTCACTGGGTTCGGGTATGGGGACATTAAACACAGAGAAATATTCAAAGTAATTCTAGACTATTTGTCCAGGTATCATTCCCTGTTAGAGGAGTTTTTAAAGCAGCAAATCTTTAACTACTCTTTTTACCCAGTATACCATGAAAGTATGTACTCTGACTGTTCAGTTGTTTGTGCCTTTGAATATTCATATGTATCTTTTATATTTGTTTTTGTAGGTTAAAAATGTAATCACCGTGGCCATCTATTTGGATGTGACAACCCTTCATTTTATAAAATAATTAGTGTTGAATCAAAGTTTTTGCTCAACATCTCCTATCAAGTAACCTATCAAAGCCAACTGAATGAATGATTAAAAGGTTCAGATCAAAAGCAACTGGCTTAACTTCATGGAGGTTTTCATCCTTTATTTTAAGATGTGTCTATGTCTAACTGATTATTGCTCACCTTTTAGAAAGAGATATTGACGTCCTGTAAAGTGTGCACTGACCTCACTTCTGGATGTGTGGGCAGGTTTCACTGCAGGCCTCTGAAGCATTGATATTCCTGTAACCTTTGAGGCAAGATGTGTGTATAGTGTGTTAATGAGCTGGTTGAAGTGATGTACAGTAATTTCATCCTTGGGTAAAAACAGATGTGAAAGATTCTGTTTTAATAGTTAATCAGGCTCCAAGCCTCTGTTGGCTTGTTTAAGTTGACCTGACAGCATTATACCTGGAAACACTTTGAATTAAACTCTAAGTGTTTGACCTTGTTCAAACAGTTGTAATTTAATAAGGCTGCTGTCTTGGTGGAGATAGTGTGGCTAATAGGCAAATCCTTTTCTGGCTAGGATTGTTCTGTTTGTGAGTGCTTGGGATGGGGGGATTCAGAGATTCCTAGATTTCCACCAGCTTTTGAGAGGAACTGGAGTTGAAGAAGTGAAAAAAATATAAATTAAGAACTTGTCTTTTAGAAGACCTTTAAAAACGTGTGTTTTGTTTTAATTTTTAGCCTTATGGAAGTAATGTTTTTAATGTCATTGTAGTTGAGCTCATTTTGGTTGAAAAGAATGAAAAATCATTTATTGAAAAGGGGGGCTAGAAAATTCTCAGAAATCAGAGTCCTAGGAGAACTGGGTGCTAGCTCTGGCACCCTGTCCATGTGTCTGTCCATCCCTTGGTCCACCCATCTGTCTGCCCACCTCCCTGCCCATCCATTCTCTTCTTGTCCCCTCTAGTCTCTGTCTTTGCCTTCGTCTGCACATTGCTTGCTCTGCTCTCATCTGTTGCTTCCTCACTCTGTGTTCCATATCTTTTCCTCTACCCCATAGCTTCTGCTTACTCATCATTTCTGTCCTCTCATGCCATCAATTCGCTGTGGCCCTTATTAATTTCAACTCTCTTGTATCCTTTCAGCTCTAGTACCTGCTATTAACAAGTTTGTTTCCTTCTTCAGATTCCAGATAGCCAGGTTTCTACTAGTCTTTTTTGTGCCATGCCAAAACTGCTTCTGTTTTTTAGAGCTGGGGGCTATGCACAGGACAGGTTTTGGCTTGAAGGAAAGCTTGATTGGACCAAATACCACGACTTGCCCAGTGTAAATGTTTATATATATATATATATTCCCCCCACCCTGGTTATAAGAGTGCTTATTGGAAAAAAATGAGAAAATTTAAAAATTAATAAAAATGTAATTAAAATCTCCTGTAATTCTGTTACTCAAATGACTAACCACTTTGGTATATTTCCTCTTATATTTTTTCTAGTTTACACGTAAAAATTATATACACATTAAACACCCTCAAAATTTAGAACCGTATTGATAATATTTTAAAGGTCTTCATATCTATTTGTCACCAGTGACATTTGTAGGAATACTCTGGCTATGAGACTTGTATTAAAAGCTGTGCAGTCTGGTGTGAATATTTTATTAATTCTTGGCCTTTGACTAATTTTAATGTGTGGCATCATTAATCATTTTGTATTATCCTCTCTTTGACTTACATTATTTATCAACCCCTTTCCGAGGAGTTAACTTGTGTTTCCATCTCTCACAGTGCTTCACATAGTGCCTTGTACTAAATAGATGTCCAGTAAGTATTTAGTCTATGCTCTTTTCTTAATTTTTATGAAAATTTGTGTGCTCAAAATACATTGATAAGGTTCCAGCTCAAAGAAATAAAAAGTAACAATATATATGTATAAGCTAGTATGCTAAAGATATGGAAAAGGAATAGAGAGAGAAATATCCTAATTGCTTTAAAACTAATGGGCATTTTAACAGTCCATGTGGTGTATGAGGTGTCTCCTGTAGGAAGCTGGCTCGTTGTTTCAGGAACCCTCCTGGGGTAGCATTCATTAATTATCTTGTTGGATTTGCCATGGTCCAGTGTGGTAGGCAGAATCCTAAGAATAAGCCCCAATGGCCCTTGCCTTTGGTGTACTCCCCTCCCCTTTGAGTATAGGTGGAACCTGTGAATATGCTGAGATAGCACTCCCATTATTATACTACCTTGTATAGCAAAAGGGAAAGTATCCAGGTGGGCTAATCTAATCACACCAGCCCATTAAAAACAGTTTTTTTCTGGCTAGTGGGGAAGAAAGAGAGATTTGAAGTATGAATAGGATTCAATTCACTGTGTTGTTGCTGGCTTTGAAGATGGTGGGGGCCATGTACCAAGGAATATGGGTAGCTTCCAGAAGCTGAGTGTGGCCCCCAGCTGACAGCTAGCAGAGAAATGAGGACCTCAGTTCTACAACCGCTAAGAATTGAATTCTGCCAACAACCTAAATTATCTTGGAAGTGGATTCTTCCCAGGAGGGTCCAGATAATAGCCAAAGCTGGCCAAATACCTTCAGTTTGGCTCTGTGAGACCTTAAACAGAGAAGCCAGTTGAGCCTGCCTGGACTTCTGACCTACAGAACTGTGAAATAATAAATAGGTGTAGTTTTGAGTCACTGTTTGTGGCTATGGAAAATTAATACATTCCAGGGTCTGGCTGATTCTTAGCTTTGTCAAATTTTGTCCTTATTTTTTTCTGGATATTAAGGGCAGAGCTCTTTTGCAGAGACTAGCCTAGCTAAAGAAACTGATGCATGAAGTCAGGAGGCCAGTATAATTATTTGTTTATTTGCCTGAGAAGTAGTTGTCCCAAGGACCGGGGTACTCAGTTTGAATGGTCAGTATATTATCTCCCTGAAGCTAGACCGCATAGGAAGCCAAGCTTGTATTACTGAGCATGGCATCTAACCAGAAGAGTTAGTTAGATGATTACAGTTTTTCTCTCACAACAGGGATGCCTTCTCTTTGTCCTGGACAGTGTTTATATGGGAACTACCAACTTATCTGGAGACTTTCTGTCTTAGTTTCCAATTATTGTATTAACAAATCACGGCAATTTAGTAGCTTAAAACAATTCACTTAATATCTCATAGTTTCTGTGGGTCAGGAGTCAAGGCGTGGATTTGTTGGGTCCTCTGCTCAACATCTCACCAGGCTGAAATCAAGATGTTGGCTGGGGCTGTGGTCTCATCTCAGAGTTGAGGTCTTCCAGGCTCACTGGCTTTGGGCAGAGTTTAGTTCTTTGTGGTTGTAGGACTAGGGCCCTCTGTTCCTAGAGGCTGCCCTGCCACGTAGCATTCTCTACAACATAGCTTTTTGCTTCTTGAAGGTCAATTTGAGAATCTCTCACACACTTCCAATCTTTCCAATCTCTGATCCTTTTAAAAGCCCCCATCTGATTAAGTCAGGCCTAAGCTGGATGATCTGCCTCTTGATGGGCCCAAATCAATGGATTTGAGACCTTAATTACATCTGCAAAATTCTCTCACCTTGGTCATATAACATAACCTAACTGTGAGAGTGAAATCCATCATATTCATGATCCTGACCACACTCAAAAGGAAGAAATTATAGAGGATGTATATACCAGGGGGCCATCTTAGAATTCTACCTACCGCTCCCTTAGTCTGTGCATCCATTGCTGACTGACCACCTTGCTGTTTGACAGCTTCACTCTTTAGCTGTGTTAATACATCCAGTGTTTGGAAGTCCAGACTTGGAAGCTATTTTGCGTCTCTAAAGTGACTCCATAGTTCTACTCATATTTAGTATGTGTTGATTTTAAAGTTTAAATTTGTAAAGGCAGTTTTATTTCTCTCTTTCCCCCTTTAGCAGTTGGGAGATGGGCAGGGGGAAAGGTCTTCACTGTAATTTCCAAGGTCCTGACAGCAGTGGGCCTCTGTTTTTAGTTTTATGGTCTAAAGATTTTGGATTATTAGAGAAATTCTACCCTCACTGTACTTTTTGAGGATTGTAACTTAACATTTCTACTTAATGGATGGAGAAACAGAAAAGAGGAAATGAGTTGTTTGTATAGTTAAATTATTAACCATTGAAGAAATGCAAGTACATTGTTTCTTATTTATTTTCTGCATTCTCTCAATATGATAACTTCCACTAAAGGCATAGTCTAAAATTAAAGCAATTAAGAAAAACTTTGCTATTATGGGGATTTTGACAATACATAAACAATAGATCTCCTTGCCCATTAAAATGAATGCTAAGGAATCCAGAATGTTGTCATGAGGTAGATGTTTACCAATCCTCGTCTTGTGAGAGATCGTTGCCTTAGGTCACAGTGGCCAGGGATGTAGCAGAGTTAACCTCCCTCGCTTTCTAGGGAAACTGTCAAGAAATGGGCAATGAATTAATAAGTAAAAAGTGTTCTCTGAGCTATCGGCAGTCAGTTGTTGATTGACTGATGGAAAAGGTAGGAGGTAGGCTAATGGAAGACAACATTCAAACTCAGCTGTTGACTCTCAACTGAGCGGAACTGGGGGTTTCTGCTGCCTTTTGCTTATTTTCCCTGAGTGGTAGTAGCATGTAGGTTAAACCTGGGAATCGGGCTGCCTGGGGTAAATCCTCATTCTTCCATTTACCTCAGTCTCTCGAGCCTTTCTTTTCCTATCTGTAAAATGAGGGTTAAAAGAGCCCCTGTGAACTCTTAGTATGATGCCGAGCACCAGTGCTAGAGGTGGACCAAGGAGAGGTGGCTGTGATGGGAGCCATCAGCCCCAGCAGGGAGGAGTTAGAATTATTTAGAATTGCCAGTGCAAAGTGATAATAAAAAGCAGACTTACTTTTAGTGAGTTCATTACTGTTTTTAAATTCTCTACAGACAAGGTACCCCCTTATTGCCTGAACCCTGGGTGAAGCACTCCTTCTACTTTGAAATGCTACTGCCTTGCATGTAAGTGCTCAAAAATGTATACTGTTACATCTCAGCTCAAATGTGAGAGGAGCAGTATGTTTTCTTTAGAGAAGAAATCCTAGGTGAACATGGTCTAATAACATTTGTGATAGTGTGTAGAAAAATTGGTGTAATAAAAATAATGAGATTTTTAGTATGCTTTGTAAACTGTTGTAACTAAAATGTAGCAAAATCTGTTGAGAATGGTTGTAAACTAAGATATAGCAAAATCTGACCTGAAAAATAGAAAAATGAAGCAACAACTGATTACTCAAAAAAATCTTTCTGCTTTTTTCTTTGTCTGGATCCTAAACATTGTGATGTTTTAAACGTGTACACGAGTACATGAAATATCCCCTTCACTTACTTCAGTCTTCTGTTTTGTCTATACACTGTGTTTGAAAGACTATAGTGAACAAACTTAGAGTGTAAGCCGGAGCTTGGCAATCAGGATGATTCACAGTCTTGGCCTCGGCCCACTTTCCCTGAGTCGTCACTGCAGGCTCTCTGCTCCAGCTAGATTTACTGTCTCCTGCTCCTGCTGGGCTGCTTCTTGAGCTTCCCGTCCTGCAGTGCTTTTCACTCTGCCTGTCCCAAACTACCCAGCCCAAACCTACCTGGTGCAGTTTTGCAGTGTAAGTTCCTTTAGCTCAGTGAACCCTTCCATTCTAGACCCGTTTACTGCATTTTAATAGTGCTAAATTTTTTCTTTAAATTTACAGCACTTGTGTATAGGGCTCATATTTCTTCCTGTCTACAGATGTTGGTTGAGATTTCACTGTGGTAAAGGCAAAATGATCTCCAGGTCCTGCAGAGAGTGAGTTGAAAATGGTGGAAATGGTCATTTTATTGACTTCGTGACTTTCTCTTGTCCCCTTTTCTTTTCGGGGTACGTTCCTTTCCCATCTACCCGTCTTCTCTATTCCTACTATAGGCAGAACCAAACTCACCAGAACTTACTTACGCTAAGTGGGAAAGAACTTCCAGAATATTTCAGAGGGGATTCTTAGAGACCACTCAATACAGAAATCTCTTGAGAGGGGTTTACCTGTTCAGTTTGCACACTTCCAGTTCCCAATTTGGCCTGCCCTGTTTGTCAGAGGGGCATTCTTCCTTTTGAATCTAAAACTTGTCTTCATTCTGGTGCTCTCCAGTGCAGTTACACTGAACAAGCCAAGTTTCCAATGCAAAATGTTGTGTAGTATTCATTTGGACCTTATGAAATTGCTGACATTACACTGTTTTTGACCTGTAAAAATGGCAATTTTATATGGGTCACCCTGATATATTCCTGCTGATTCTCTGCTTTTCCAGTTTTTATGTTCTTCTAGTTTAAATAACCTCTTATCATTTAGATCCTTAATATAAGTTCTTAGTTCCTTGTTTCCTTTTATATTTTTTTTATTATTTTACGTCCATTTTTACTCTGCTAGGCCCCAGGGACTTGGCCCCTGAGGCTCAAATTCTGCGGTGGTTCTTCTTCCCCATATCAACTGCGAGTTCTTCCCAGACCTTCCTCCTTTTTGGACTCTGAACCAAGATTTCTTAATCATGATATTCACAAGTATATATATGATGGGTTAGGGGGACAAGTAGATAATTGGGGACGTGAGAAATCTGATGGTCATCTTGATTTATTAAAATGTAAATGAAGCCAAGCCTGTTTCCTAAAATCAGTTTTAGAGTTTATCCTCTTTATTGTGCAGAATTGTGCTCAGTCTAGCTCTTTATTGGCTGGATACCAGGCTGAACTACTCAGATTTGGGTTAGCATTACACCAGAACTGGACTCTCACATCTTTTCCGGATAGTCTTCCCACTTTGTGCATAAGCTGCTATCTCACTTCCTCTCACTCATGACTCTGTGCTGCTTTCCTTTAGCTCTCTTGGGTTCTGTATGGATACTGGCCTTCTGGATGAGGAGCGAGGGTGCTATGGCCAAAGCTGTTTTTTGACTTAAGTTTAGACCAGCTTGGGTTCTACAGCAGACCTAAATTTCTTCCCCCAAGTTCTTTGTGCATATTACATGGAGTGCTCAGCACTCTTTGTCTGTTCTTTGTTTCATAGGAAATTTTGTGGAGCAGTTGTAGTATTTATAGGATGAGCAGAGTACTCAGCTTCCGAGCCCCACTCCAAACCACTTAGATCCCAAACTACTTTAAGGGAGGAGGTTGTTATGCCTTTGTGTTCAGCTGTTTCTTTTTTCCCCTAATGTCCTGTTTTTGTCTCCTGCTTTCTTTAGGTCATGTATCTACTGAGTAGAATGGAACAAAGGAAAGACCTCTCATTCTTGTTGCTCTATTAATCAGCCTACTTTGGCTATGCTATAGTTTTTCAGTCAATTGGTGAATTCAGCTGTCTTTAAACTAATTTCTCTCTCTTCTCCGTAATTATAGCATGAGAATAACTTGTTACCTGCCCTTTTTTGTCTGTGGCATTTTTTGTGACTCACTGTCCTATAACCTTATCAGGAGGAGAAATGAGCTTAGTTTTTGAGGTTTAGTGCTTAGTGACTCCATCTTGGCTTCTAAAGATACTTCACTTCGGGGTACTTAGAAATAATCTGTTTAATTTTTTCTGAAGGTTTTGCTGAGGGTAAGTGCAGTACTTTCTTGTCTGTTATTTTCTGAATTTTCTTCCTTTACTTTGTTTTGTTGCTGTTGTTGGCATTTGCTCATATACAGACTTCTGGCATCTCAGCTACTCTCCCTGACTTTTCAAACTGAATGGACTACAGATCTGCCACCTCACTGGAAAGTTTCTCTTGGGTTTAAGAGAAATTTTGTCTAGGCCTGGAAACTTGAACTTCTATAAAACAGATATCACCACTCATCTTTTATGGACAAAGGCAGGGAGTAATTACGTATACATAGAGAAGCTATGTCATCTCTTATCATTTCTTCCCTCATCTGGGTTTGAGGTGTTTTATCTTGTCTAGCCTACCCCTTGCCATTTTCAAGATCTTTTTCTTTGACTCTTGATAGAAGATCTTCTGTATTTTTCTTCATTCTTGAAAGAATGCATTATTTAAAATATATTTTGAGATTGGGTACTTTATTTTGTAAAACATCTTTCCTCTAAAATCTTCAGAGTAACTTTATTTTTCTTTGATTTCTATGGGTAGCATAGCAGAGTATGATATGTGTGAGGATATTTGATGAACACTGTTTATATTCTTCTGGGATTCATGCTCTTAAATGAGAGCATATATGTGTATGTGACTGTGTGTGTGTAAGCATATTTTTAAAAATTCATTGTACATAATTTTTACTGTCTTTACTCACTTTAGACCTTAGTCCACCTGCTGCACCATGCAGTTTTTGTAGAACCATGTCATTGGTTTCTCTCCACGCCTTCTTGTTCTCATCATGATTTTATATTATTATTTTGTAATATTTGAGATTCTTACATCCATTTCAAATTATCTTTCCTTTGGAAATATTTTGATACGTTTTGTAGACTGACTGTGTATTATGTCCATAATCTGGGGGAAAAACACAATCAGTGTTGTGATTACTTTTTTTTTGAGGAAGATTGGCCCTGAGCTAACATCTGTACCTGTCTTCCTCTATTTTATATGTAAGAAGCCTGCCACAGCATGACTTGATAAGTGGTGCATAGGCCGCGCCTGGGATCTGAACTGGTAAACTGCCGGCCACCAAAGCGGAACATGCAAACTTAACTGCTATGCCACCAGGCTGACCCCTATTGTTACTTTTTTAAAAGAAGATTCTGTTTTCCAAAATTATATTCCCTTTTATGTTACAAAGGATTTCTAGGCTGGTTTCTTTCTAAGCATATCTTCAGTGGCTATGAGATCAGCCTACAAATATCCTAATTTCTAGGCTATTTGGGCATGTTATTACACTGTCTTGCATATATATTTCTGATAGTTAAAGTTTGAAGGGGATAGGGTTGGAGGAAGAATTCCAACTTTGAATAGATTTTCTATTAAATGGTCATTCAGTTAATATAATTTCCTATATTGTGCATCTCTTTATGTAAAAGGTCAGCCGTGTGTCTTGTATTTAGCACTCTGCCTGTATGGTAGAAAGGTTATTTATATGTGAGCGTTTCGCTTTCTCCTATTTGTCTCTCTTTAACATCAGTTGTAACAGCTGTGATTGCAGTTCATAATATGGGCAGCCATAGCCAGTTTTTAGACCTTCAAAATTGCAAGTACAAAGGAGGCTATGATATATTGTCCTGTATTTGGGCACATATTGGGATACTTTCTTTCATTTCTTATTCTGTGGCATTACCTAATTATGGTCAAGTTCATTAATGACCCACGTGATTTAGTGCTCTACCTGATGTCAGTGTCTCTGTGGTGGAGCAGAGTGACTGTGTCACATTGTGCCGTCCTGGCTGGGCTCTCTAACATGATTGCCCAATATCAGCCCCAGGGGAGCCAGCAGCTGGAGCAGCCATCTGCTTTTTGACAGCCGTGTGTCCTTGTTGCTATTGATAGGGTTGATAGGGTTGTCCAGTTAAGTGTGAAAAACTGGATCTAACCATAAATGGTAGTTATATGATAATCCTGCAGATAAATAAGAGTCACGTGAAGTATTAGTTGAATTTGGGGTGTGAAGAAAGAGAAAGGGGTAGGCCAGTAGTTGGAGGGAGAGTTTTGGTCTAACAAGCTATTCAGTGTAGTTATTTTCTATGTTAGAGAACTCTGCAGGTACCTTTTGTTAGGGAAATCTGAAGTTAAGCATCCCCGTGGTAAACTTTGAAATAGATTTTTAAATATTCTCATAATGTTAATTGTTTCTAGAATTCACAAGGATTGAATTAAATTTGGATCTTGCTTAAAGAAGCACATTACCTCACATAAGTCAAGCAACAACTTGTATTTTGGAAATTTGCCCTTTTGAGAGAGAGTGCACAAAGGTGAAAGAAAACTTATATGCCCAAGGCCCACTAATAGATCTGCTTCTGGAGGCATGAAGCAACCTGACCTGCAGGGATCACCCAGGACTTCCCCGGAAGAGACCTATGCCCAGTGCCTGAATCTCCTGCCTATCCAGTTCTGTCAGGCAAGTACACTAGACCTGTCTTCAAGGTTAGCATGAGCTTTAAGTGTAGTTATTTAGCAAGTCTGTAGCAGTTTCTTAATACAGTGTATCACTGTGCTTTCTCAAAGTATAATTAGTTAATCCAGAAATTAAAAGTCCTGTCACAGAAAACAGATGCTATTCTCACAAAAAATGAGAAATAAAATTCAATCAGATTTATTATTTAAATGAATTCTTTTTAAATTGAAGAATTGTTCAATTGGAATTGTTCAGTTGGTCAATATGGATAGTTTTCAACATAATTTTCTCGATAATAGATGCTTAGAACTAATTTGGATTTAGTTAATTCGATATTTATCTTGTTTATGTCTTATTTACTGCAAAGGTTAAAGCAATTTATTTCTTCTGGAAAATTTTAGGAAAACTTACTTATGAATAAGGTACTTCAGATGAAATTGGTAACTTTTTCAAGCTGTTGGCTCAAGAAATTAGGAATTTCTTTAATAATGAGCCATCTTTTTTTAATTCGACAATTTAAAAGGCCCATATAGTTAGGTTATGATTCCAGTGTATACTCAGTGCAAATTGATTTTTTTTCTGTTGACACATTCTACTTCGTTTTCAAAGAGTAGTTTATAGAATTTCCTTAAAAGCAAAGACGATGTCTTTAGAAATACAGCTTTTCATTAAAACATGTTTTTACTTTGGCAAAAGTAGTGATAATCATAATGATAAACTGTTACTCTATGCAGCTTAAGAGAATCAGTTGTTAAAGCATCTGTGTAGGTCTCTGTATTTTTCAGAATCATGCTACAGGCTGACAGTGCATGTTCTACCCCGTCCCACTGTACGCTGTAGCATTCTGAATTTTCCTCACTTCTTTGAATATGCTGTGCTCTGTGTACTTCTAGATCTTCCTTGCTTGTGATGGAGATAGCTAAGATCTATAGTTTTTAATACTGGTGTTGCCATGTAGTGAGCCCATGTGAGACATCATAATGCTTTAGTGGTAACTTGTCTTGTAGATCACTTTTGTGCTTTCACTTATATCTATAATCTAAATGTTATATGGAATTGATGCTTTCTTTAGTAATTCATATTTTTCTCTAAGTTAAACTGACCTATCACGTTTGTATTTTATAATCCCAACAGTTTTATCAAGGGCATATTTTTCTATTCTTTTCTGTAGCCTGGCACTTTGCTTTGGAGCTTGGTTTCATGTGCAATGAAGTGTCAGAATGAAATATCTGCCCAGTAGTACTGGATTTCATGTATTATGATTTACATATTCTTCTGTGCATCACTGAGTTCCGTATTATCCAGAGAGTGCTTAGAGTCGTGACGCAGACTCTTGTATTTTTATCCACTGCTCTGGCCATAGACATATTTGCAGGTATAATAAATTTGCTTTCTACCTCTCACATAATTTATTTGCTTGGTTTTGTTTCTTAATTATACTTGATACATGTGTACATGAATTCATTCTTGGTAAAAATTCAGATAGTATACATATGAAAACAGTTCCTTTGACCTGTTCCATTATTTATTTACATTGTATATTTGAGCAATTTGTATAAAACTGAACATTTCTTTGTGATGTTTCTAGAATTTGATAAAATAATTCAATCTAGCAAGCACTTATTAAAAAATTATTTTGAAAATAATGCAGAAAAGTTGCAAAAAGAGTAGAGTTTATATATACCCTTTAGCCAGTTTTCCCCTAACTTGCATAACCACAATACTGTCATCAAAACAAGAAATTCATTGGTACAATGCTGTTAACTAAACTACAGTCCCTATTTGAATTTCACCACTTTTTTACCTACAGTATTTTTTCTGTCCTAGGATCCAGGCCTGAATCCCACGTTGCCTTTGGTTGTTTCTTCTTTGTCTCTTCAATCTGTTATAGTTCCTCGTTCTTTGTCTTTCATCTCCTTAGCAAACCATTTTAGACGCTTACTATGTCCTAGTCACTAAGATTGTTGCTTGGGGGTAGGGAGATAAAAGAATAGAAAAGACATGGCCCTTACCTTCTAGCTCTAATGAGGTAGACAACGTATATACAAGTAACGTCAACATAATATAGTACCTTCTGTAACAGGCCTTTGTACTATCTTGAATAGAGAGGAAAGAGTCACTAACTCCCTGGGTGACAGTGTTGAGGCAGCCTTTTCAGAAGAAATGGCATTAGATCTGGGTCTTCAACGATCAGAGAACTTCTCTTTTTGGAGAACTGGCATAGAAGAGGAGGACTTTGTGGACAGAGGCAACAGTATTTGGCATGAATGCATGAAAGACTGGTGACTTTGTAGACTGGTGAATCACTTAATAGGAATGGAGCATAGGGGATGTGGAGAGCATAATGAGAAATGAAACTAGAAACAGTTAGGGGCCACCTTTTTTCACTGCTTTTTAATGATAAGTGTATCCTCATAATTATGAGGTAAGTTTTTGACTTTTTTTTTGTAATTTCAAGTTAACCATACCTATGAGCATTTGATTTTTAATCAGTGTTTCTAATTTCAGAATGCACAACATTAAAATTTTATTGCCTTTTTGGAGAAACAAAGGGAACAAATAATTATCTTCAGCTGTTATGTAGCATTAATATCTTTTTAGTTCTGTTAATAAAAATATGAATTCATTTTATAGTATTTATTGAGCACCTGTTGTGTGACAGACACTGTTTCAGATGAGGGACATAGCAGCGAAGAAAACAGAGATAACGTCCTGCTGTTCTAATACATTAGTGGTTCTAGTTGTAATATATTTGAGCTAAGGTGGCAGTTCAGTTCAGCAAGCATTTGTTGACTGCCTGCCATGTGTGAGGCATTGCATCTAGGGGCTCAGGGATACAAAAATGGATAAATAAGTGACTGGGTCTTGAAGAAAGAAAAGAAATTCATTGAGTACAGTTTTACTGGCACAAGTAATTTTATCTTTATTTCACATTCATGATTGAAGATTATTTTTGCTAGGTATAGAACTCTAAGTAGTTATTTTCTTTGAACAAACATTGAAAATATTCCCCTGTCTCCTGACTTTATTTGTCAATCTAAGACAACTGCCTTTTCTCGGACTTCTTTTTTTTTTTTTATTTTATTTTATTTTATTTTTTTTATTAATGTTATGATAGATTACAACCTTTTGAGATTTCAGTTGTACATTTTTGTTAGTCATGTTGTGGGTACACCACTTCCCCCTCCGTACCCTCCCCCCACCCCCCCCTTTTCCCTGGTAACCACCGATCAGATCTCCTTCTCAATATACTAATTTCCACCTATGGGTGGAGTCATATAGAGTTCGTCTTTCTCTGACTGACTTATTTCGCTTAACATAATGGCCTCGAGGTCCATCCACGTTGTTGTGAATGGGCCAATTTCGTCTTTTTTTATGGCTGAGTAGTATTCCATTGTGTATATATACCACATCTTCTTTATCCAATCATCAGTTTCTGGGCATGTAGGCTGGTTCCACGTCTTGGCTATTGTAAATAATGCTGCGATGAACATAGGGGTGCAACGGACTCTTGAGATATCTGATATCAGGTTCTTAGGATAGATACCCAGTAATGGGATGGCTGGGTCATAGGGTATTTCTATTTTTAACTTTTTGAGAAATCTCCATACTGTTTTCCATAGTGGCTGTACCAGTTTGCATTCCCACCAACAGTGTATGAGGGTTCCTCTTTCTCCACAACCTCTCCAACATTTGTCGTTCTTGGTTTTGGATGTTTTTGCCAATCTAACGGGGGTAAGGTGATATCTTAGTGTAGTTTTGATTTGCATTTCCCTGATGATTAGCGATGATGAACATCTTTTCATGTGTCTATTGGCCATATTCATATCTTCTTTTGAGAAATGTCTGTTCATGTCCTCTGCCCATTTTTTGATCGGGTTGTTTGTTTTTTTGTTGTTAAGCAGTGTGAGTTCTTTGTATATTATGGAGATTAACCCTTTGTCGGATAAGTGGCTTGTAAATATTTTTTCCCAATTAGTGAGCTGTTTTTTTGTTTCAATTCTGTTTTCCCTTGCCTTGAAGAAGCTCTTTAGTCTGATGAAGTCCCATTTGTTTATTCTTTCTATTGTTTCCCTCAACTGAGGAGTTACAGTGTCCGAAAAGATTCTTTTGAAACTGATGTCAAAGAGTGTACTGCCTATATTCTCTTCCAAAAGACTTATTGTCTCAGGCCTAATCTTTAGGTCTTTGATCCATTTTGAGTTTATTTTGGTGTGTGGTGAAAAAGAATGGTCGATTTTCAATCTTTTGCATGTGGCTGACCAGTTTTCCCAGCACCATTTGTTGAAGAGACTTTCTTGTCTCCATTGTAGGCCCTCTGCTCCTTTGTCGAAGATTAGCTGTCCATAGATGTGTGGTTTTATCTCTGGGCTTTCAATTCTGTTCCATTGATCTGTGGACCTGTTTTTGTACCAGTACCATGCTGTTTTGATCACTGTAGCTTTGTAGTATGTTTTGAAATCGGGGATTGTGATTCCGCCGGCTTTGTTTTTCTTGCTCAGGATTGCTTTAGCAATTCGCGGTCTTTTGTTGCCCCATATGAATTTTAGGATTGTTTGTTCAATTTCTGTGAAGAATGTTCTTGGGATTCTGATTGGGATAGCATTGAATCTGTATATTGCTTTAGGTAGTATGGACATTTTAACTATGTTTATTCTTCCAATCCATGTGCAAGGAATGTCTTTCCATCTCTTTATGTTATCGTCAATTTCTTTCAAGAAAGTCTTGTAGTTTTCATTGTATAGATCCTTCACTTCCTTGGTTAAGTTTATCCCAAGGTATTTTATTCTTTTCGTTTCGATTGTGAATGGGATAGAGTTCTTGAGTTCTTTTTCTGTTAGTTTATTGTTAGTGTATAGAAATGCTACTGATTTATGCACGTTAATTTTATACCCTGCTACTTTGCTGTAGTTGTTGATTATTTCTAATAGTTTTTCTGTGGATTCTTTGGGGTTTTCTATGTATAAGATCATGTCGTCTGCAAACAACGCGAGTTTTACTTCTTCGTTACCTATTTGGATTCCTTTTATTTTTTTTTCCTGCCGAATTGCTCTGGCCAGCACCTCCAGTACTATGTTGAATAGGAGTGGTGAAAGTGGGCACCCTTGTCTTGTTCCTGTCCTCAGAGGGATGGCTTTCAGCTTTTGTCCGTTGAGTATGATGTTTGCTGTGGGTCTATCATATATGGCCTTTATTATGTTGAGGTACTTTCCTTCTATACCCATTTTACTGAGGGTCTTTATCATAAATGGGTGTTGGATCTTGTCGAATGCTTTCTCTGCGTCTATTGAGATGATCATGTGGTTTTTGTTTTTCATTTTGTTGATGTAGTGTATCACGTTGATTGACTTGCGGATGTTGAACCATCCCTGTGTCCCTGGTATAAATCCCACTTGATCATGGTGTATAATCTTTTTGATGTATTGCTGTAATCGGTTTGCCAAAATTTTGTTGAGGATTTTTGCATCTATGTTCATCAGTGATATCGGCCTGTAGTTCTCCTTCTTTGTGTTGTCCTTGTCAGGTTTGGGGATCAGAGTGATGTTGGCTTCATAGAATGTGTTAGGGAGTTCTCCATCTTTCTCAATTTTCTGGAACAGTTTGAGGAGAATGGGTATTAAGTCTTCTTTGAATGTTTGGTAGAATTCTCCAGAGAAGCCGTCTGGTCCTGGACTCTTGTTTTTGGGGAGGTTTTTGATTACCGTTTCTATTTCCTTACTTGTGATAGGTCTATTCAGATTCTCCATTTCTTCCTGATTCAGTTTGGGGAGATTGTAGGAGTCTAGGAATTTGTCCGTTTCTTCCAGGTTGTTCAATTTGTTGGCATATAGTTTTTCATAGTATTCTCTTATGATCTCTTGTATTTCATTGGTATCTGTTGTGATTTCTCCTCTGTCATTCCTGATTTTGTTAATTTGCGATTTCTCTCTTTTTTTCTTGGTGAGTCTGGCTAGGGGTTTGTCAATTTTGTTAATTCTTTCGAAGAACCAACTCTTTGTTTCATTGATCCTTTCTGTTGTCTTTTTTGTTTCAATATCGTTTATTTCTGCTCTTATTTTTATTATTTCCCTCCTTCTACTGACTCTGGGCTTTGTTTGTTCTTCTTTTTCTAGTTCCGTTAGGTGTCGTTTGAGGTTGCTTACGTGAGCTTTTTCTTGTTTAGTGAGGTGAGCCTGTATTGCAATGAATTTCCCTCTTAGGACTGCTTTTGCTGCATCCCAAATGATTTGGTATGTCGTGTTCTCATTTTCATTTGTCTCCAGATAATATTTGATTTCTTCTTTAATTTCTTCAATGATCCATTGTTTGTTGAGAAGCGTGTTGTTTAGTCTCCACATTTTTGCACCTTTCTCTGCTTTTTTCTTGTAGTTGATTTCTAGTTTAATAGCGTTATGATCAGAAAAGATGCTTGATATTATTTCAACTCTCTTGTATTTATTGATGTTTGCTTTGGTTCCCAAAATATGGTCAATCCTTGAGAATGTTCCATGTGCACTTGAGAAGAATGTGTAACCTGCTGTTTTTGGATGAAGTGTTCTATATATATCTATTAAGTCCATCTGGTCTAATTTTTCATTTAATTCTATTATTTCCCTGTTGATTTTCTGTCTGGATGTTCTGTCCATTGGTGTTAATGGTGTGTTGAGGTCCCCTACTATTATTGTATTGTTGTTGATGTCTTCTTTTAGTTCTATTAAGAGTTGCTTTACAAATTTTGGTGCTCCTGTGTTGGGTGCGTATATATTTATAAGTGTTATGTCTTCTTGGTGGAGAGTCCCTTTTATCATTATATACTGTCCCTCTTTATCTTTCTTTATCTGTTTTGCTTTGAAATCTACCTTGTCTGATATTAGTATAGCGACACCTGCTTTCTTTTGTTCGTTATTAGCTTGGAGTATTGTTCTCCATCCCTTCACTCTGAGTCTGTGTTTGTCTTTGGGGCTGAGGTGTGTTTCCTGGAGGCAGCATATTGTTGGATCTTGTTCTTTGATCCATCCTGCCACTCTGTGTCTTTTGATTGGGGAGTTCAATCCATTTACATTTAGAGTGATTATTGAGACGTGGGGGCCTTCCACTCCCATTTTGTGTCTTGTTTTCCGGTTTTCTTCAGTTTCCTTTGTTTCTCGTCCCATGGTTTAATCTGTTCTGATGTAGAGCTGCTACTCTCTGTTGTTGTCCTTCTACTTATCTCCTCTGCTCTTGGTTTTGTAGCCCCTTTCCTTTTTTGGATTTTTCAGGAGTGAGGGTTTTCCTGAGGATTTCCTGAAGAGGAGGTTTTGTGGCAATAAACTCCCTTAATTTTTGTTTATCTGGAAAAGTTTTTATTTCTCCATCGTATTTGAAGGATATTTTCGCTGGGTAGAGAATTCTCGGCTGTAGATTTTTGTCCTTCAGATTTTTGAATATATCATTCCACTCTCTTCTAGCCTGTAAAGTTTCTGCTGAGAAATCTGCTGATAGCCTGATGGGGGTTCCTTTGTAGGTTAGTTTCTTTTGCCTGGCTGTCCTTAATATTTTCTCCTTGTCGTTGACTTTTGCTAGCTTCACTACTTCTCGGACTTCTTTTTTTAAAGATTTTATTTTTTTTCCTTTTTCTCCCCAAAGCCCCCCAGTACATAGTTGTATATTCTTCGTTGTGGGTCCTTCTAGTTGTGGCATGTGGGACGCTGCCTCAGCGTGGTTTGATGAGCAGTGCCATGTCCGCGCCCAGGATTCGAACCAACGAAACACTGGGCCGCCTGCAGCGGAGCGCGCGAGCTTAACCACTGGGCCACGGGGCCAGCCCCTCTCGGACTTCTTTTTAAGATATTTTCTTTGGTTTTTACTTTTGAAGTTTTGCTGTGATATGTCTAGATATGGATATCTTTTTATTTGTTTTGTGGGATCTGAAGATTGGTGTCTTTCATTAGTTCAGAAAATCCTCAACTGTTATATCTTCACATATTGTTTCTGCTGCTGCTGCTTCTCTTTTTTTGGGTTTCCGATTAAACATATGTTAGACTTTCTCACTATGTGCCTTATGCCTCTTACCCTCTCTTCTGTAGTTTTCATCTTTTTCTCTCTCTTAGCTGTACTCAGAATAATTTCTTCTCAATTGCAGTTTCTAATTCTTTCTTTAATTGTATCTAATCTACCATTAAACAGATTCACTGACTTCCTAAATTCAGTTATTGTATATTTCAGTTATTGAATTCTTAGTTATTTTCCAAATTTGTCACTTTTATAGTTGACCGTTCCTTGCCATATGTTTAAGCTTCATTTTTGTCTCTTTGAATATAGTAAACATAATTTTTAAAAAATTTTTGCCGATATTGTCAATATCTGAAATTTCTGTGGATCTGATTCTGTTGATTCTTGTTTCTGTTAGTTATGATTCATGGTGTCTTGTCTCTTCATGTGCCTGATTATATGTTGGATATTTTTGAAAAAATATTTATGGAAATAATTTGAGATGTAGAATTTTCATGTGCTTCTGTCTTCTGCCTAGTTGAGCAGTTTAAGACCTCCTCAGGCCAGGTCTGTGATTCAGGTGTTGTGAGTTGGGCTGCAGATCGATTTCTAGGCTGCTTATGTATTGATCACTACCTTCCTTATGTGTGGCCCAGCTTATAGTAGGGGTTGGCCTACTAGAGACCCCAACTTCTTAGGCCCCAGAGGCCACCAAAATTTCATCTCAGCTTTTTTTCCTTAGTTGGCAAATAACCTTAGGACAAAAGTGTCTCTGAGTGTTGGGCTTATCTCTCTGGCCTTCTGTTCTCACCAATCTTGGACAGATAATTTGAATCTGGCTCATTATTTGTTTGTTGCTTGTAGAAAGATATATTGTCCACCTTTTTACATTGTCTTTAGCAGGAAGATTGGTATGAATTGTCTATTCTGCCA
Organism: Equus asinus; assembly: GCF_041296235.1. NCBI lineage: Eukaryota > Metazoa > Chordata > Mammalia > Perissodactyla > Equidae > Equus > Equus asinus. The sequence continues at coordinate 63,128,643 of NC_091791.1, forward strand.
TATCAGAAGAGTGCCTCCGGCACTCTTTTACTGCCTAAACTAGACAGTTCGCTATTTTGGTTGGATTGTTTGGTTTTTAACATTTGTTAATCTTAGGTTTTCAACAGGTCATAAACTTTGTGGATAAGCACTTTGTCTAATATTCCTTATCCATATCACATAGCATTTATTTTTATTTATTTTTTAATTTTTATTTTTTTTGGATGTACATCATATTTCAAGTTCTGTATACATTACATCATGTTCACCCGAACACTAGTTATAGTGCATCCCCCCACATGTGACCCTAATCACCCCTTTTGCCCTCTCCCCTTCCCCCTCCCCCAATGGTAACCACCGGTCCAATCTCCAATGCTATGTGTTTTTTTTTTTTTTTGTCGTTTTTATCTTCTACTTATGAGTGAGATCGTATGGTATTTGACTTTCTCCCTCTGACTTATTTCACTCAGCATAATACCCTCAAGGTCCATCCATGTTGTCACAAATGGCCGGATTTGGTCATTTCTTATGGCTGAGTAGTAGTCCATCATGTATAAATACCACATCTTCTTTATCCATTCGTCCCTTGATGGGCACCTAGGTTGCTTCCAAGTCTTGGCTATTGTGTATAATGCCGCAATGAACATAGGGGTGCAAGTATCTTTATGCCTTTGCGTTTTCAAGTTCTTTGGATAAATACCCAGCAGTGGAATAGCTGGATCATATGGTAGATCTATTCTTAATTTTCTGAGGATACTCCAAACTGCTTTCCATAGTGGCTGCACCAGTTTGCACTGCCAACAGCAGTGAACAAGGGTTCCCTTCTCTCCACACCCTCTCCAACATTTGTTGTTTCCTGTCTTGTTAATTATAGCCATTCTGACCGGAGTGAGGTGATCCCTCATTGTAGTTTTGATTTGCATTTCCCTGATAGTTAATGATGTTCAGCATCTTTTCATATGCCTGTTGGCCATCCGTATATCTTCTTTGGAGAAATCTCTGTTCAGATCTTTTGCCCATTTTCTAATTGGATTGTTGGTTTTTTTGTTGTTAAGCTGTATTAGTTCTTTGTATATTTTGGATATTAACCCCTTATCTGATATGTGGTTTGCAAATATCTTCTCCCAATTGTTAGGTTGTCTTTTTGTTTTGTTGATGGTTTCCTTTGCTGTGCAGAAACTTTTTAGTTTGATGTAGTCCCATTTGTTCATTTTTTCTTTTGTTTCCCTTGCCCAGTCAGACATGGGACTTGAAAATATGCTGCTCAGACCAATGTCATAGAGCGTACTGCCTATGTTTTCTTCTAGAAGTCTCATGGTTTCGGGTCTTACATTCAAGTCTTTAATCCATTTTGAGTTGATTTTTGTGCATGGTGTAAGGGAATGGTCTACTTTCATTCTTTTGCATGTGGCTGTCCAGTTTTCCCAACACCATTTATTGAAGAGACTCTCCGTTTCTCCATCGTAAGCTCTTGGCTCCCTTGTCGCATATTAGCTGCCCATAAACGTGTGGGTTTACTTCTGGGCTCTCAGTTTTCTTCCATTGATCTGTGTGTCTGTTTTTGTGCCAGTGCCATGCTGTTCTGGTTGGTATGGCTTTTTTGTAGTATAATTTGAAATCGGGGAGTGTGATACCTCCAGCTTTGTTCTTTTTTCTGAGGACTCCTTTGGCTATTCGGGGTCTTTTGTTGTTCCATATAAATTTTAGGATTCTTTGTTCTATTTCTGTAAAAAATGTTGTTGGAACTTTGATAGGGATTGCATTGAATCTGTCGATTGCTTTAGGAAGTATGGACATTTTAACAATGTTAGTTCTTCCAATCCAAGAGCACGGAATATCTTTCCATTTCTTTGTGTCTTCTTCGATTTCTTTCAACAATGTTTTATAGTTTTCGGTGTACAGGTCTCTCACCTCTTTTGTTAAGTATATTCTTAGGTATTTTATTTTTTTTCTTGCAATTGTAAATGGGATTGTATTCTTAATTTCTCTTTCTGCTACTTCATTGTTAGTGTATAGGAATGCAACCGATTTTTGTACATTGATTTTGTATCCCACAACTTGACTGTATTCCTTTATTATTTCTAAAAGTTTTTTAGTGGACTCTTTACGGTTTTCTAGATATAAAATCATGTCGTCTGCAAAGAGTGATAGTTTCACTTCTTCTTTTCCAATGGGGATCCCTTTTATTTCTTTTTCTTGCCTGATTGCTCTGGCTAGGACTTCCAATACTATGTTAAGTAAGAGTGGTGACAGTGGGCATCCTTGTCTGGTTCCTGTTCTTACAGGGATAGCTTTCAGTTTTTCTCCATTGAGAATGATATTTGCTGTGGGTTTGTCATATATGGCCTTTATTATGTTGAGGTATTTTCCTTCTATACCCATTTTATTTAGAGTTTTTATCATAAATGGATGCTGTATCTTGTCAAATGCTTTCTCTGCATCTATTGAGATGATCATGTGATTTTTATCCTTCATTTTGTTAATTTGCTGTATCACGTTGATAGATTTGCGGATGTTGAACCATCCCTGCATCCCCAGAATGAAACCCACTTGATCATGATGTATGATCTTTTTAATGTATTGTTGTATTCGATTTGCTAGTATTTTGTTCTTCAGTGATATTGGCCTGTAATTTTCTTTTTTTGTGCTGTCCTTGTCTGGTTTTGGTATCAGGATAATGTTTGCTTCATAGAAGGAGTTAGGAAGTCTCCCCTCCTCTTAAATTTTTTGGAAGAGTTTGAGAAGGATAGGTATTAGGTCTTCTTTGAATGTTTGGTAGAATTCACCAGGGAAGCCATCTAGTCCTGGACTTTTATTTTTTGGGAGGTTTTTAATTGCTGTTTTGATCTCCTTACTGGTGATCGGTCTATTCAAATTTTCTACGTCTTCTTGGTCCAGTTTTGGAAGGTTGTATGTTTCTAAGAATTTATCCATTTCCTCTAGATTATCCAATTTGTTGGCATATAGCTTTTCATAGTATTCTCTTATTGTCTTTTGTATTTCTGAGGTGTCCGTTGTAATCTCTCCTCTTTCATTTCTGATTTTATTTATTTGAGCCTTCTCTCTTTTTTTCTTGGTGAGTCTAGCTAAGGGTTTGTCAATTTTGTTTATCTTTTCAAAGAACCTGCTCCTGGTTTCATTAATTTTTTCTATTGTTTTTTTAGTCTCTATTTCGTTTATTTCTGCTCTGATTTTTATTGTTTCCTTCCTTCTGCTGACTTTGGGATTTGTTTGTTGTTCTTTTTCCAGTACCTTTAGGTGCACTTTTAGGTTGTCAATTTGGGATTTTTCTTCTTTGTTGAGGTAGGCCTGAATTGCTATCAACTTCCCTTGTAGAACCACTTTTGCTGTATCCCACAGATTTTGGCATGTCGTGTTTTTATTTTCATCTGTCTCCAGGAATTTTTTTATTTCTTCTTCGATTTCTTCATTGACCCAATCATTGTTCAGTAGCATTTTTTCAATCTCCACATTTTTATGGCTTTTCTGGTTTTCTTCCTGTCGTTGATTTCCAGTTTCATACCTTTGTGGTCAGAAAAGATGCATGGTATTATTTCGATCTTCTTAAATTTATTGAGACTTGTTTTGTGGCCTAATATGTGATCAATCCTGGAGAATGTTCCATGGGTATTTGAAAGAATGTGTATTCTGTGGTTTTTGGATGGAATGTTCTGTATATATCTACTAAGTCCATCTGGTCTAATGTGTCCTTTAAGGCCAGTGTTTCCTTATTGATCTTCTGTTTGTATGATCTATCCATTGGTGTAAGTGGAGTGTTAAAGTCCCCTACTATTATTGTGTTACTGTCTATTTCTCCTCTTATGTCTGTTAATAATTGCTTTATATATTTAGGTGCTCCTATGTTGGGTGCGTAGATATTTACAAGTGTTATATTTTCTTGTTGGATTGTTCCCTTTATCATTATGTAGTTCCCGTCTTTGTCTCTTATTACAGTTTTTGATTTAAAGTCTATTTTGTCTGATATAAGTATTGCTACCCCTGCTTTCTTTTCTTTGCCATTTGCATGGAATATCTTTTTCCATCCTTTCACTTTCAGTTTCTGAGTGTCTGTAGGTGTGAAGTGTGTCTCTTGTATGCAGCATATACATGGATTGTTTTTTTATCCAGTTGGCCACCCTATGGCATTTGATTGGAGCATTTAGTCCATTGACATTTAAAGTAGCTGTTGATAAATATGTATTTATTGCCATTTTGTCACTTTTTCTTTTTTTGGGGTGTTTTAGTAGTTCTTCTCAGTTCCTTTCTTTTTCTCTTGCTCTCTTCCCTTGTTGTTTGATGGCTATCTTTAGTGATATGTTTCATTTCTTTTGTCTTGCTTTTTTTCCTGCTTGTTATAGGTTTCTGGTTACCATGAGGATCCTATTTAATATACTATGTATGTAACAGTCTATTGACCTCTTTCTAAAAGCTCTAGTTTTTCACTCCCCTCCTTCCACGTTATATGTTTTTCACATCATGTATAGTCTTTTGTTTAGTGTGTGTATATCCATTACCTTCTTATCATTGAAATAGGTAATTTTAGTACGTTTGTCTTTTAACCTTCATATTACCTTCACAGGTAGTTGATCTGCTGCCTTTACTATACTTTTACCTTACAAATGATTTTATTGCCTGTTTTTTCTTGTTGTTGTTTTGGGTTTTTTTGATAATTTTTTTCTTTTATCTCTATTTGTGGTCATTGCTTTCCCACTTAAATAAGTCCCTTCAGCATTTCTTGTTGAACTGGTTTCTTGGTGATAAACTCCTTTAACTTTTGCTTGTCTGGGAAGCTCTTTATGTCTCCTTCCATTCTGAATGACAGCCTTGATGGATAAGAGTATTCTTGGTTGTAGGTTTTTTCCTTTTAGCACTTTAAATATGTCCTGCCATTCTCTTCTCGCCTGTAGGGTCTCGACTGAGAAGTCTGCTGACAGCCTGATGGGCTTCCCTTTATATGTCGCTTGTGGCCTTTCTCTTGCTGCTTTTAGGATTCTCTCTTTGTCTTTAATTTTAGACATTTTGATTATAATATGTCTTGGTGTGGGCCTCTTTGGGCTTCTCTTGTTTGGAGCTCTCTGTGCTTCCTGAACCTGGATGTCTGTTTCCTTCCTCAGGTGAGGAAAATTTTCCACTGTTATTTCTACAAATAAATTTTCTGCCCCTTTGTCTCTCTTTTCTCCTTCTGGGACCCCTATAATCCAAATGTTAGCACGCTTGATATTGTCCCAGAGTTCCCTTACACTGTTCTCATTTTGTCTAATTCTTTTTTCTCTTTTCTGTTCTGCTTGGGTGATTTCCTCTAATCTTTCGTCTAGCTTGCTGATCTGTTTTTCTGCATCCTCTACTCTGCTATTCAGTCCCTCTAGTGAATTTCTCATTTCGAGTATTGTATTCTTCATTTCTGATTGGTTCTTTTGTATATCTTCCAGTTCTTTGCTGATGTGCTCACTGTGTTCATCCATTCTTCTCTGCATATCTGTGAGCATCCTCATTATATTTTGTTTGAATTCTTTGTCAAGGATGTTGCTAGATTCTGTTTCACTTAGTTCTTTTTCTGGTGTTTTGTAGTGTTCCCTTGCTGGGAAAGTATTCCTTTGCCTCCTCATTATGCCTCTTTCTCTGTGCTATTTTCTTTGTACTAGTTGAGTCAGCTATGTCTCCTGATCTTGGAGAAGTGGCCTTATGTATGAGATGCCTTATGAGGCCCAGCCGACTAGCATCACCAGACCGTAAGAACCAGGAGTGACCCCTTTGTGGGCTACTTGTGTCCTTCTGCTCTGGCAGGGTTGCTCCCACTGCAGGTACCCAGGGAGTCTGATCTTTCCTTCCCTGGCCAGCTGGTTGTAAATCCGATTTGGAGGGGCCTTAGCACTGTTGGCTACAAAGTCTATTAGCACACTCTTATTGCAAGTGTCCTCTTAATTGGGTTGGTACCCAGTGTAGCTGGTTGCTAGACTCAGGGTTGTACAGTTGTGATAGGCCTGAGGCCAACAAGGCTGATGTCAGTTCTCTTAGGAGTGCAGCTGAGGATGGCTAGCTCTTGGCATGGAGGCACTCAGTTGTTTCAGGCTTTGGAAGGTGGGGCTGCTCCTTTTTATGGCTATTTGTGAAACACAAGTCTTCTGCAGCTGATAAGCCTCACCCCCCCCCCCCCCCCGGACCACATACACTATCAGCACAGTCCTGGTCCGTGCACACTTCTCAACCCCCTGGAGCATACCCCACCGCCACACTGCACAGGCCCCCATCTCTGCCCCAGTGCCCCCCACAGTTCACCTGGTCCTCACACAAGCCCTGCCCCACAGAAGCAGACACCTTTGCTTGCCTGTAGAGGATCAAGGCACTCAGTCAATGCAGGCTGAAAAGTAGCCTGAGGGCTTGCTGTTAGGTGGGGTCAGTCCCTAGGGCGGGGTGCCTGCCCTGGCTGAACTGGATTAAATCTGTGCTCTAGTGGCCGTGGCAGACCCCTGGGCTAACAGCCCAAGGGACGCACCTCAATTGCCCCCACCAGTGTCTGTATCAGCATGCCTGGACCAGCTCAGAACAAAGGCCCCCACCAATGGCTCAGTCTCCGGAGAGGATCCTCCTCTCACCAAGATGCCCCCAGAGCCCACCAGGTGAGTCTTGTTTCACCAAAGGACAGTCAGCCTTCTCTCTGGTGATTTTAGGTTGCTGCAATGAGTGAGTTTGTGCGTGGGCCCTTTAAGACCCGGATCTTTTCGGCTTTTGGCGGATAGCTTTTCTGGGGGTGTCCTTGCTGCAGTTAATAGCCAGCAAAGCCGGACAGTAAGACTCCCCTCTCAGTTGGGCTGAGTCCGAAGGATGCTTATAGCAGTGTTGGCCTCCGCTCCGGACCTCACTCCTCCAGGGAGGGCTGGTTCCTTAGGTTGGCTCCCGCCTGGCCATCTGAGAAGCTCTGCTGCTCCCAAAGGTGGCCTTTTTCCTCTCCAGCTGGAGTTACTGCCTCTTCTGCTTTCGTCAGGACTGTCCCTTGTTGTGGGGGCTCTTTTTATCCAGTTTTCAGTTTTCAATCCAGGGTGATTCTTCCTAAAATTGTTGTATCCTGGTTGTGTTCGTGGGATGAGGCGAGTTCAACTTCTGCTCACAGCGCCATCTTGACGAGAACGTTCACATAGCATTTAATATAGTGGCACCTGAATAGTTGGTTCTCTACAACCATCTCTCGATCAGTTGACTCATTAAAGTGACAATCTTCCAACCTACAGTGATTTCTCCTCTTTGTTCATAAGGCTGCTTTTGTCCTTCAAAGAGAGATTTGTTATAATTTAAAAATAACATGTCCACTTTTCTCCTCTCCCTTGCTATTCCACGCCAAGATGGGATAACTCTAATTAAACTAACCACTAAAACCCTGGCATAAAATGGTACCCAGGGAGGTTTTCTTAATATTAATTTTTTATATTCTAAAAGGAAAGATTATTTGGATGTTTTGGAAATCCAAAATTTTGGCAATGAAAATATTCATATAATTTCTTTTGAGCTTGATTTGCTATGGATTTATTTTTGTTTGTTTCATTTTGCCTTGAGATCAAATGGTTTCCTAATGTAAATGGATTACATAGTCTAAGTATTTTTAGACCATAGAATTTTTAAGTTTGCAATTTCCAAGAGCAAACTGTCTCTTGCTCTTTTTTGTGCACCTATCCAGTGTTGTTCTAACCACTGAGTAAGAAAGGTATCACTTAGGAAGTTGTAGATGTGCTTTTCTTCTTTTATTGTCTTTTGTTAACATGCACTGAATACCTAGTATATTAAAAATGGACTTGCCTATTACATTCTCATTCCTTTTCCAAATTCATCCTTGCTGAGGGGGTGGGGGGTACCTCAAAACCAGGACTGCAGGACCCTTATAATTCCTCCTCACCATTGGTTCTTCTGTACTTTTGGCAGTTTTCTAGTGGCTGCTTGAACTATTGGTTTTCAAACTGACCTGATTTGCTTCACATGTAAACAAAATGGCTTAAGCCACTGTTGATTTTTGTGGCAGCTCAGTTGCTTGGCGCAAGGTCCTAATGAGACACAGGTTATAGGTCCAGACTCTGAGTGGGTTGGTAAGCTTTGCTCTGGCCTATGGCCACAGATCCTGACTCCCCCTTGCCAGCTGTCTTGCACATGTATGCCATGGCTCATTATGGGGACAGAGTAGGGGGTCTAGATAAGACAAGGCAAATCTATCATCTCTGCCAGAAAAGACAACTCCTACCAACAGGTCAATAACCTTTTTGTTGGAAGAACAGCACATTAGTATTAATTCACATAGACATGTTCATCTGAGTCTTTTTCTTAAAATAACTCTTGTGATTGTATGGGTTGTCTGAAGCAAGTTTAAAATACTGCTCACATTCTTTAAAATGTTTGAATATAAGGGTGGCTTTATAGTTTGTAAAAGATTGTTCTCGATCAGAGATTCTCTAAATAGAAAAGTAAACTTTAGAAGTCACATTTGATAAGGCACTAGAAATAAACTGCAAAATTGTTATTATGAAGAAATCTATCAAGTTTAGGAAATGTCTCCCAGGTCCTTTCACTTCAACCAACCCCCTCCTAAAAGAAAAGAAGGGAGAGAGGGAGGAAGAAAGGAAAGAAGAAAGATAGATACACAGACAGACAGAATGGTGCTCAAAAAAAGAACTACTCTAGAAAAGCATGCAAGTTTGTTCTTTGCCAGAGCATTTTAGCAAATATTATCTTGCAAAAGGACCCAAAGATAATTGAACAGATTTTTTTTTAAAAGCTTAGTTTTCATGGTCTAAATAAATCTGACCAGGAATTTAGACATTTCTTAATGATATATTTCAAGTCCGTAGATGATCTGACACTATTGTCATTTGAAATCTTAACTTACATGGTGTAAAGCAAAGGGGTATTTGTGTGTATGTGTGTGTTACTTCCTAAAGGTATTGCAGGTCCCCTGGTAAACTTTCTTTTGGCCTGTATCAGTGAATCCTAGAGTATGGTATTGTACCACTGGTGGTGGACCATGGACAAACACTTCATTTCTGTAATCCTACTTTTATTTTAATATGTATTGGGGGGAACCCTGCTTCAAACCTGTCATTTCATGGACATTATTGCTTAAGATGAGTTACTTTTTGCGTATATTTTTTAAAAGAACAAAAGTGAGCCAAGTTAAAAATATTAAGAAAATAATAGTGCAGATGAAGCAAAATTGCTGAGGATGGTCTGGGAATGACTCAAGATTGGTTATTGGCCTGAGTAACTGGAAGGATGAAGTTATCATTTACTGAGATGAACAGAGATGGGAGGAGAGTAAAGGGGAAAGATGGCATACGGTGGAAGGTGTACTGTACCTTTAAATTTTTTTAACTTATTGTTATTTACAATACCCACCTCCCGCCCCCACCCCAGTGCACACAAAGGACCTGTACTTACTTTTATTCTGAATTTGTTACTGTAGATTTCCTGGAATACTTTTTCAAAAACTATAAATAGTCATAGTTCATTTTGCTCAGATTTTTTTTTTTTTTTACTTCCTCCATAAGCTATTGGCTTCCAAATAGCAATATATTCTGCCAATTTGGTGACTAATTGGGTTAGAGGTTAATAGCATGACATTCTTATAAACATCATTGGGAGTGGTGTATCCAAATGAAATCTTATATTAGGCAAAGATTCAAAGAAGAGGAATGACTAAAAAACATGTTCCATGCCAAGTGAATATTAAGAGTTTTAACTTTGAGAGGAAGGGACATTACCCTTGGAAATAACTGTCTTAGTTGGATGTTCTCTACTTAATTCTCATAGTTGGGCTTTAAAAATGAAAGATATTCCTTACCATGAAAACATCACTTCTTAACCATGAAATTGACTTTTTAAAATTAGAAATTCTGTGACTTGCTTCCTACTCTGCTGATTGGATATTCTTCCTTTGCCAGAAAAATATAAAGTTGAATTTTGTGCCTTCTAGCCAAGAGAATCACTCTTCTGTCTCTCTGTAGGCCAGTTAAATGCTTCCTACTGTTCTGTGATGAAATCAGATGATGGAACCTGTCAGTTTGCTCTATTGAGTTATTTTTTTCAACTTTGTTTTAATTGTACCTTTGGGACATAAACTGTTTCTTAACATCTGAAAGCTAAAGGTCTAATATTAGAATTTTGGGGATGATAGAGGAGACCTTTTAGCTTCTGTATCCAAACCAAAATATGAAATCTCTTTTTTATTGTGGAAGAATCATTCTACCCTTTCCCTCCCTTAGCCTCCCCCACCCCTGCATCCCTCCAATTTACATTAATTTCAAAGAAGAGGATTTCCTAATAAGCAGGTCTAGGGTTAGGCTTGTTCCAGTCTTTCTTTATAATAACATTTCTTTTTCATAATCCTCACAAAGGCACTGGTAATCACAGTGGTTGACAGAGAATAGAGCATTTTGTGAAACCTATACCTGGAAATTGAGTCACTTTTATTGCTTAAATTTCGTTAACAAAGTAACATAGGTTCTGTTGGATGAGTATTTGTTATAAAAGTAAATTATTAAAGGGTGGAAACTGTCTATACAGGGTGAATGTGTAGGAAGATATCTGAACTGGATTATTTGCTTCTTCATCTGTGTTTTCAAAGCTCTTTAACAGTAACTCTTATAACCCTCATTACACAGTGTTATTATTAATTTTTAGGTGTCATTGTCTTCTGCTGGGAATTCTTTTATAACAGTGCCTGATAGATATTTATTCATTCACTGAAAGAATGTATTGAGTGCTCTTTATGTGTGGGATGCGGACACAACACTGTGTAGGAGATAGAGTGGTAAGCAGAACAGATGCAGTTTGTACTGACTAGAACTTACAGTCCATGGCAAGGTGGAGGGCAGGGGAGCCAGTAAACAAATAATCACACAGATAACCATGCAATTACAATGATGATAGGTGCAGGGCACAGTGAGTGTGTAACTGGGTACATAATATGTATATTAGTATGTATATTGTGAACACAATAAATGTTGAATTTGATTTTGAAATTGGATAGACATGGGGTTTTAGACTAGTCAAAAATGGAATGTTATTATTTTTTTTCAAAAACCATTTATCTATGTTACCTATAAGTGTAAATATAAACTCTTATTCTATTTTATGTATATATGTTTTTAATAAGCTGACCCAGGTCCTTCCTTGGGTCCATGCCTCTGCATGTTTGTTTTAGTCTTTACCTAGCAACACTTATCACCTACACTTCAAGACCCAGCCTAAATGCCACCTTGTTCCTTTTGTATCATCTCACAACTTTTTTACGACAAGACCCTATCATATTTACCTGTGAAATCTTGGAGCTTGGTCCACCACTTTGCATGGAGGTATTGGACAGAGATTTGTTTAATGAATGAATGTATCTGATTACGTGCCTTCCTCAGTGCACACCAGAGACCTCTGTTCTGGCTCTCCCAGGAAGGAGTGACCTCTAGTTAAGTCAGCTCTGTGTCCCATTCCTTTATTTTGAGGTATTTATTCTTCCTCATCTCACACAGGGTTGTGAGGATTGAATGCAATAATGAAGTAAGAGTTAAGCATATTCAATAAATGTAAGGCAATAGAATCATCATATCAACATTAGTTATTACTACACTTCTGTTGTTCCTTAGAATACACATTCCAGAAATATAATTACAAATCTTGCTGAGGACATGAGTGTTCTAGGTTTGACCTATATGTTGATGTAATAAACAATTCTCTACCAATTAGTGTTGACCCAGTATAGGTGCTTGACAAGGCTCCTTTAAGGCTTCTGTACATCTCTTCAACCTCCCACCCTAATAGTACAGACTGCTAATGAATTAGGAGCCATATCTGTCAACTGACAAGGGACTGCCTAGAGATGATCCCTGCAGAGTGAGACCTCAATGTTTCTGTGGGTATAAAGAAACCTCTCAGGAGAGCCTGAATGATTCAGGAAATCTGAACTGGGGAGCTAGCATCTCAGCAGGAGGCACCTTGTCTTGGCAGACTGGAGCCTGCTGTAAGAAGCCTTTCTTTGGCTCTGACAGACTGTTGGGGAAATTGAAAATCTCTTTTTAAAAAAGAGATCATTTAAAATCCTTTCTGATTCAGAGTCTCAGCAAGTAGTGATGGGCTGGATTATTCACTGGTTGGGTTGCGGGGGTGGAGGGTGAAGCCTCAGGGGGCTCTGGGTTCTCTTAGTAGCCCTTTTCCCCAGCCCGTCACTCCTCACCCTTCCTCAGATGTCTTTCTCATGCTAACTTGGAGTAGATGCTGTTTTTCCTACCCATTTGCCTTTGTGGATGTCCTTTGGCATTTACAAGCATCCAGCACCAATTCAGTGCTATCAGGAGTCTACTGGTAGCTTCCAAAGTGACCTTTGCTCTTGGACCCCATGTTTTACAGCCTAGGAAATATGCAGACTAGGTGGTCATGTGCTGCTTTCCAATGCTTGTATATAGGAGAGACCCTCTGAGCTGCCCTAAACTCGAGAGGACTCCACAGGCTTATGCAAGCTAACCTGGATCATGAGTCAGACATCCAAACTCGTCAGCAAAGAGTGCTCCAGGAAAAAGAAATAGCCTACCTGGCATTTTATTATTTGAAAAGTTCTTTTAACTAGGGAGTCCTCTATTTCATCAAGGGTAGTAATGCAAGGATATACAATGCAAAACTCAAGAAAAAGTAAATTGTGTTTTGTATAGCTGTAATAAGTTTTTAACTCCACTCAAAATTTGTGAAGTTGTTAATCCTACTCTATGAACCAGGATATTTGAATAAAGCAAGTGTCTATTACTTGTGCCAGATGCAGGAGTTTACTTTCTCTTTCCCTGGTTAAATTATTACTTACTTGATAAATAAGTAATTTTTGCAAGTCTGTTATATCCTGATGGTGCATTAGGCCCTGAAGAGGCTATAAAAAGTGTAAGACCCTCTCTCTCGGGAAACTAGTAGTGTGATTGAATGGATAAGATTTATGCATGTGAAACAGAATGCTAGATATTTTGAGTAGTAATCAAGTGTAATAGTGTATGTTTTCAGTTTTCAGTGCTATGCATGCAAGAAGGAAGAGAGATGAAAAGTATTATTTAGTAAAATTCACTACTACAGAAGAAATAAATATTTGTAATATTTTCTATTCTCCTGTCAGGAAGAACAATTTGAATCTCTGATTTAATCACTGGTGGAGAGCATGGTTTTTATTCTTTTTTTTTAAAGATTGGCACCTGGACTAACAACTGTTGCCAATTTTCTTTTTTTTCTTCTGCTTTTTCTCCCCCAATCCCCCTGTACATAGTAGTATATTGTTTTAGTTGTGGGTCCCTCTAGTTGTGGCATGTGGGATGCCTCCTCAACGTGGCCTGATGAGCGGTGCCATGTCTGCGCCTAGGATCCAAACCAGCAAAACCCTGGGCTGCCAAAGTGGAGCACGCGAATTGAACCACTCAGCCACGGGGCTGGCCCCCTACCTGGTTTTATTCTGTACTTTAAAATTCTTAGCTCATTTATGTCATTTGACATACGAACTTACTTTTTGGAGAAAGAAATCTTTAGTTTTTATACATAGTTGTTAAAACTTTAAAGGCTTCATAACCCTTTTCTTGAAAAATTAAGACATCAAGTCAACAAGTATTTATTGATCACTGACCTGGGGCCAGTGCATGTACATTTTTTAGTTTTTAGACAACCGTAAAGTAACCCTGGAATAATGCCTTCTAAGATGACTTTGATAAGTACAAGATGGTGAGTTGAGCTTTTAGCCAAGAACCTTTGTTTTTCCTTGCTGAATATTTTTCTCTTTTGTTGTGTGGTAGAACTTAGAGTTAGAAATGTTCAGACTGTTTCTGTCCAAGCTGCATTCTCATCATTGTCAGGATTTGTTCAGTGATTTATAATTAATTAGATAAAAATTTGCAGAGCTTTCAGGCCTCTGTAGTGGGAAATGCTACATAATACGAGGTAGTGGTGGTTTGGGCCTCATCTCTTATTTCTGATGTCTTTCATGATTTTATGCCTATCTCTACCAAACAGAATTCTTTCTTCTTAATGGAATTTGAAAGTAATCATTTATCTTGAATGAAATTGGTTTCTTCTACCTATTGCCTGGGAATTTAGTTTTCTAACTAGAATGTCTGATCTATTTTATGCGCCTGCCAAAAAAATCCCCAAATACTGGCCGCCTGAGTTCTGGCTAATGTTTCCAGGCACTCTGTTTTGAAAACATTCCGTTTCTACCCTGTGTTACAGATGCTCTTGCGTACAGTGAAATCCTGTGATAAATATTTTTCAGTGAACATAAAGTATTTGAAAAATAAACGAACGGCATTGTTATCATTAGTCATACATTGACTGAGTGCCATGTGTATTCATCATCATGTACAGGACATAGTCCAAGACACAATCCCTATTTAGTGGTTTTATAGTCTAATTATCTGTGAAATGGTCATGTCAGAAAAACCAACGAGCCATCAGTTGGGCAAATTGTTTGCAGTTAGGATTAATAACCTGCTCTGGGTAATTAATGGGAAAATATATGTAGCTTCTACTGGGGTGATAGTTTCAGATATATAAGTAGTAAGTGTGTATTCAAAATAGTTCACAGTAAGTAAAATAATTCTTATTACTACATCCTAGGTTTAGTTCTTGTCTGTGCTTTAACCCACTCAAGAAAAAAGTGAACACAAGTAGGTGGTATCTACCATTGTTTATGTTAATATTATTTAGGTCTTAAAGTCAGTCAGTAGCAAATTATAATATTTGAAAAATGATTGCTTTTCACAGACTGATTATCCTTGTAGTATCTATCTTTTCTTGATTATTTTAAGATACTTTGAAAGTACTTGATATCTATTTAGACTTCTTTTGTGCTAGATATGAAATATTTATTTTGCATTAGATAAAAGGAAAATATATTAAGGTTGGGTCTATACAATGCAAATATCTGTTTAAATTCAATATTCAGATTGGAGTTTTGTGGGCAAAATATTTAACAAAATTTACATTTGATTTACCTGTTATTATTCCCTGTGCATCTATGATCACATAGACTTAGCTGAAATGAGACACAGTGAGTATAGATATAAAAATTTATGTATTTGAATAGGATTTTTCCCAGCTATGTGAAGGTGTAGTTTTTTGGTAATTGTCTTTTAAGAATGATCATATGGTCCACTTGACTTCATTACAATAAAAGCTCTTTTATTTGAGGTGGTAAGAATTGCTTGGTTAGTTTAAAATTGTTTAAAAGGAAGGAATAAAAAAGGATATATATAAACATTTTATTAATATTTTAACTATAAGATATATATCATGTTTATGTGTTTGCCCGTTGTGTGATGGAAGGCAGGCTTTTCTTCTGAGCATGGGTTGGAGTTGCCCATCTTTTTTCTCAACAATTTTCAGTCTCAGTTTCTTTAAAGGCATTTATGAAGCAATCTGAATGCAGAATTCTTCTAGATTGTAATTTCCTCCAAATCTTGTACAATTTATTTTTACTATTAGTCAAATTTGTCTAAAAACATTCAACTAAGTGTCCATAGAGACTACAATTCTTTTGTACACATAGTTTATTGGATGTTGTATAACAGTGTTTAATTAAGGTACTTAATTATGGTAACAGGCATAACTGACATAAACAGATTTGAAAACAAACACAATTAAGCACAGAACTCAACAGGTGGAAGCAGAAGTGTCCTAGACAATAGCTTATTAGCCACTAGTGTTGAGCATTTTGTGGGGAAATAAAGAGCTCTGGACTGGCGAGGCCGTTACGTGGTGGTCAGTTAGGAGAGCTTTGTTTTTCTTAATTTGAGGCTGTTGCCAAGTTGGCTCTCCATCTAAAGGACCTCCTTTCTTTTCCTGTCCCTGCATGAATCCTTGCTCAAGTCTGTGTATTTTAATCGTCATAGGCACCACCCCTTACCTTTCTACCCATGTCTACTGCCCTTTACTTCTGCTGTTAGTTTCTCTCCCACCCTTCGTTTTAAAATTTTCATCAAAATTCACCTCCTTTTAGAAGCCCTATGCACTGACTCTACCCAACTTTTATACTTCTATTGATAATTTATGTTCTAGCTATACAATTTTAATGAAATAAAACTTGAAAAACCTGAATTTTAAAATCAAATATAGTGTCCTGTATATAAGTGCTCAAATATTTCTTTAGCTAAATGAATTTATAAGAAGAAAATAGAATAATTCTTTTTCCCCTCAGTTTTATTGAGATACAATTAACATGTGACAATTTTTGACACGTTTAATTTTCAAAACTGTTCATCATTCCTTTCTTTTACAAGGGATAGAGGAACTGATCTTTGAGAATTTGACTTGCCAACCTTACACAGAATATGTTATTGAAGGAAGTATGAAACACACGTGTTTGTGGAATTATTTTGTCTAAAATCATGGTCTTGAATTGTATGTATCCTCTTTCCCCATATAATTTGTAAACTCTTCAAGGCACGAGTCACATGTTCTCGTTCTTTTAATCTTCTCTGGCATAGTGGATAGAGAGTCTGTGCTCTTGTACAGTTGAAGTAAGTAGCAGGTGCTGAAAAAATGTTGATTGGCCAAAATATCTACGTCATAGGGTAATAACTCATAGCTGCTAACATCTTTTGAGCACTTACCGCATGCTATACACGTGCTTTAAATATGTGATCTCATGTAATTCGTACAACTATTGTTGTTCCCATTTTACAGATATAGAAACTAAAGGAGGGGTCAAATACTTGGCTTGGTCACACAACTAGAAAATGGTAGAGTTAGGGATTAAACCCAGGGAGTCTGGTTCCAGATTCTATGCCCTTAATTCCTTTACTAGAGTGTGTGTCAGCAACCTTTCAAAAGTTTGTGTAACACGTTCTGAAAACTTTGATGAAATATGAATTTTCTCTTAACATAAGTGGAAAACTAAAAAATAATCCTTAGATGAAGTTGATTTATGTTAAATAGGAAGCCTTGGGAAGGCCTCATTAGAAAATGAGAGTGGAAGGGAGAACAACCATGGTGTTATCTGCTCTCCAATGAGAAAAATATCTTCTTACTGTGAACCCTTTCATTTTATACATGTAGTACCTGAATGAGGATGGGATAGTTATCCAGCTCTCACATCTCATTGCTGGGTGACATCAGGGAGCTCTTTTTTTAGGATAGCTGTCCATCTGTTCTTCTCCAGGCACTCCTGGATCTGTGCCACTGCCACTTGGCTGCTGGCTTCAAGAGAGCCTAAATCAGTGAGTTGCTCACACCAGGGAGAACAAACAGGCTCTTCTTCTTAAGGTATCTGTAATTCTATGACCATAATTAGAAATGAAACCTTTTTAATATAATTTGCAGCTCATAAAGAAAGACTTTCTGCTTACACACCATTTTTTCCTGTATTGTTTCACATGCTGATCAGGAAACAGGTTACTTTGCCTAACAATAGACTATTGAATTTAGTGGAGAGATCCAGATTCCCCAAAACCCCTAATTTTGCTGTGTGGCCTTGAGGTTATCCCCTGCCGTTTCTCAGCTCTTGGTTTGTAGTGTTACGTGATGCAGCTAATGCAGCAATATAGACAGTGTTGCATGTGACAGCTTTCATTCACGCAATTAGTTCCTTGGAAAGAAGAGAGCCTAGAAATAAATATCTCATGAGTAGAGACACTAGTTTGGGGGCTTGTGGTTAGGGTTTGAGTTTATTGTCATTATCATAAATGATAACATTGTTTGGGTGGTTCTACAGTGTTCAAAGAGACGTAGGTCTCTTGATTTTTGCCTGATGGTTTGAATTTGAGTGATGTTGATTAATTCATGAGGGCAAACTGCAAGGTAGCTGTTCCGTATTGATTAGACATATGCCCCTGGTTGTATGCTGCTAGAAAGGACTCAATTGTGAAATACTCCTAAAGCTAAATCAATAAGCTGCAAAAGTTGTTTTTCCCCCATAAATGTCTGTATTTTATCCCTTTAACCAAATGAAAATAGCGGGCTGGCCCAGTGGTGTAGTGTAAGTTTGTGCAGTCTGCTTTGGTGGCCCAGGGTTCGTGGGTTCAGATCCTGGGCGAGGACCTAGCACTGCTGTCAAGCCACGCTGTGGCGGCATCCCACATAAAATGGAGGAAGACTGGCACAGGTGTTAGCTCAGGGCCAATTTTCCTCACAAAAAAAGAAAGAAAGAAAATAACTGTTAGGAATTTCTATGATCTGGACTGTTAAGAAAACTAGCTGTGTCTTTGGAACAGTATGCTCATGTTAATCATTCCAGGTGCATATAAATTATTCATATGTACATCTTCACTGAGGATAACTAGCTTAATGGAGAAGACAGCATAACAATTTTCTTTGGAAAATTATCATCTTTATTCTGGTGACGTGGGTAGAGAACTTTGCTCAGAGCATGCCCAAATACTAATAAAAATTTCAAGGGCTTTGAGACGTAGTTCCTCACAGTATAAGAGTTTTTAAATGTCTACAATTTCTGTTATGATCAAGGCCAGTAATTGCTAAACAATTAGCTGTACTGGCAGAGTCACTAGGAAGTTTTCTGCCTTGGCAGTTTTTTCTGAAGACTTTGTTGAATTTAGATCAATTTCTGGCTGACATTTTTCCCTCAATGTACAGACTTGTCCAGAATAACACTAGTCTTTAAGAAATCTTCATGAAATCCACTAAACTCAGTAGCTTCTAAGCCTGTCCTTTTCCTCTCCTCACCTTCTCTTCCAGGTTTCTAGAATGGGCTGTTACGTCCTGCTGTGTGGACTTCCTGGCCATGCCAGCCCCTTCCTTAAATCTTTACAGTGGCATCTCATTTCCTTTTGCATCTCTTCTAGCTGTTCACTCCATGCATCAAAGCCAGGCACCAGCAGGCTCTGGATTATCTCATTTCCCTCCTCTGCTGCTTAGGTCCCCAGCCTTCTCTCTCTCCATTTGTTTTAAGTTCCTTTAGGTAGCACCTTCCTTGTGAACTCAATACATTAGTCTTTTGAGCCATCTCCCAAGCACTATCAGTTTCTTATACTCTCCTCTCAACATGCTGTCCTTTTTTCTTCTGTTTTAAGTAACTTCTGAAATCTCATCTTCTGTAAAAGTCATTTTGAATTAAGCAGAGAATTGCTGATGGTCTCCTCTTCATCTACTCTGACAATAATAGACCTCCCATGGCTGCTGCTTATAATATCCACTCCCATTATAAATTCACCTCCGCCTCCCACCCCCAAAATGACCCTTGCCCTTGACTTATTTTCCATCCCTGTTCTGGTTACTGTTCCTAATTTAGAGACTCACACAGGGGTGAAAAAAGCAGATTCTGAGGTCGACTGCCTGACTTGGAATCTGAGCCTTGCCACTTGCAGCCATGCTCCTTTGGGCCTGTTATTTAACCTTTCTGTGCCACAGTTTCCTCCTTAATAAGACTGGGGCAATAATAACACCAACCTGAGATTGTTGAAATAATGTGAGTACTTCACACAGTACCTGGCACATTGTAAACATGCAATAAATATTAGCTGTTATTATTATTATTATTATTTATTAACTGGGGGGAAGAATGAAGAACACACCCCCTTATTTTATACACACACACACACGTATATGCACATGTGCGCTCACACATCTGTGTACACATACATAGTTAGGAAAAACATTCAGAATTGTGATGTAATTTCTTTTTTAGAAAATTAAAAAATGCATATTTTAAATGCTGAACACATAAAGTTGAACAAAATCCTGGCTGGTGAGGCAAGGGTTTAAACAAAGGTAAAGAAGCTGTACCAGTTGTTTGTGCATACCTATTAAAGATCTGCTGTTAGTGGTTTGGTCTTTGTTTAAAAGCACCAGAGCCCTGTGTGTATGTATGGACACTTGCATACTTTTGTGTGATAATGATTAAGGTGACAGGTTTTCCTTAGGAAAGTTTCAAAAGCAAGCAGTGAAAAGCACCCACTTTTGAGTAAATGAAAGAGAAATTTATTTTTTGAGAAAGGATAGTGTGAAGAAGAACACTCTTTTCAGAAATGACTGTAGAAGAGGACTAGTCAGATAAATATGTCATGAGTTTATGCTTACCCCCTTTTAAAGTCTGATATATCTTCAGCACAGCCATTATTTAAGCATGAGAAGTAATTAATTGCTTTTGTTTTCTTGGTTTTGCTGCTTGCAAATATTCTGTTAAGGAATTTTATGAACATGCTAAAGGTAATCCTGGGCTGACGGGTAATATTTTCTAAATAGAATACTTACTAGGCTTATGTTGATTATTTATATTTGAAAATGTTGACTGTAGATATTGGTGGATTGCTTTCAAATTAATCACTTATTCCTAATTTATGAGGGATGTATCAGTGAAACATTTATTTAGAAAATAGAAATAGTTTTAGATAGCAAAGTGGAGTCTATTAAAAATAATAATAAATGACGTAATATACCAGTGTTTTTTGTGTAATATTGGAGGACCCAGAAGTATGCAGTGTGCGTATGACTTTATTATTTATTTTTTTAGTGCCGTTAATCATATCTTAGAGTTTACTATTCTTATAAGTGTAACATTACTTGGATTTCTCTAGTTTCATTTATTTATGTAATTTTATGGCTTATATCATTTTAGGTTGTTTTACTAATGCCAGTTTTGTAAAATAAAATTAACTAGAAAAATTATGAAGGAGGGTGGCATGAAAAGAAGTGGCCAGAGTTACACTGTTTCATGTTTGTAACTTTCATTTCTTTTCAAGTGTGGATTTATTCTTAGTGATACAAATTGCTGTTTTCTTTGGCAGCATTAGAAGCAAGTCTATGTGAAATTATGTAATGTCTGAAAAGTTATATTCATGATTAATTGGCCTATCCTAGTATGGCATTTGTGTGTGTGGAATAAGGCGATCACGCTTTTTATTTGGCAGTGAGTTTAAGTGCCCTTGCTCGGATCCAGTTACTCTACAGGGCTTTGTGGCTGAGAACTGTGTGTTTAGCTTGATCTCTAAAAAGTGTAAAATGTAGCTTCGAAGCCAAATATGCTGGAACTCATATTGTAACCAAAGTTAGTCTTCAGATAACTTCAAAAGCAAGCTCTTCCACTCTGTCCCACCTTAGTTAGCCAATAAAGCCAAGTGATTTAAAACAACATCATCTCTGTGGCCTCTAAACACACGGCCAGTCTTGATTATCCAAGGGGAGATTGCCTGTAGTGTCAAATAATAGTTTTAAATTCTTCCTGACATTGACCCAGACTGATTAGTTACCACAATCTGTCTATTTATTTATCTAAGCTGGACTTTATAGGAGCTAGAAAATAAGGCCTTTAAACAATTGCCCCCTCCTATGTGTCAACTTGAGAAATGGTGACGTCCATTGATAACAGTACAGTGATGGTGAACTTAATAATCGGAATAAGGTACTGCAGTGGTCCTGGAGCCTAATATCTTGGGCAAGTTAGCTTTGGTTTTCTTATCTGTAATGTGGAGATAATAGCACCTACCTTCTGGCATTTTAATGGTTAATTAAGTGCTTACCTGAATATGTGTTCAGAGTAAGTGTTCTTCAAATGTTTGCTGCTAATTACTGTTACTACTGCTGCTGCTACTACTACTGCTAACTACTACAACTGCTACACACCAACTACTAACTATTCCTATTATAATAGCTCCTCCTGCAGGGTTTTGCTCTTTGGTAAATCTTCATATTGAAATGGTAAAACATATCTTAAAGTTGAATCTGAGTAATTTTGGGGTTACTTTTTAAAAGTATCAATATTCTTACTACTCAGGTGTGGACCACAGATCAACAGCATCAGTATCACTGGGGGGCTTCTTAGAAATGCAGAATCTTTGGCCCCATCCCAGAACTACTGAATCAGATCTACATTTTAACAAGATTTCCAGGTGTTTTGTTTAAAGTTTTATATTAAGGTTTTTAATATAAAAACTTTTTAATATAAAGTTTTGTTTAAAGTTATATATTAAATTTTCAGAAGCACTAATCATCATTTCCTGACCTTCTCCCTCCCAACTATCCTCAAAATCATCTGAATAATTTAGAGATGACTGTCTGCAGTATCACGTAAGCCAGGCCCTCAAAATAGACATATGGCAGGTAATTAGAAAGAAGGGATGTTGGAAAGAAGGAAGAAGGAGGGAGGGAGGAAGAAAAACTATGCCTGACAATACTGATATTATAATTCTGTAGATGGGTCTGTGCTCAGCTTGTTCTCAGATTGTGCTCAAACTGATTTCAGATTGTTCTTTGTTGTGACCCTGGATATGGAAAGGATTACTGAAATTTTATGGGCTGGTAAAACATTTCTGTGACCTTCTAAGTTTCAGTGATCTGTCAAACTTTGGAGAGTTTCCTTTTAACTCACGGTCAAAAATTATTATATACTCCTTATTTTCTTAAACACACACACACTGTGCAATCCTCTTATAATCATGCTTTAATTAACTTTTTGGTGTGAGGATGCTGTTCTTAATGTGCTGATCCTGAAAGATCATTGGAGAGTAGAGTTTCGTTTACTGTTCTCTGTCCTTTGCTAGTGCTTTTGCCTTTGTGTGGTTTGTCTTCTCCAATGTAAAGGTTATGAAGATGTATGAGAACATTGGTCTTTGATTAACCATGAATTGTGGAGGGATAGCTTTATATGTATTATCATATACCAGAAGATAAGGAAAATTATTCCTTTTTGACTTAAAATATGACCTTGGAATCCATTTTTTAAAAGTTGTTTTGAAAAACAAATTTAAGTTAAAATGTGTTGTAGTTTTCAACTATTAAATTGGCAAGGAAAAAAATTTGATAAAATATGTTAGGAATATACAGTGGCACAACCTCATAGAGTCAAAAATGCCCATGTTCTGTGACCCAGCAATCTCGCATCTAGGAATTTATCCTGTAGGTATGTTTGTACATGCAAATGCTTGTATGTACATTTTTGTAGAGGAAAAAAAGTAGTGATAATCGTCAGTATCTATTAGGATGAAACTGGTTTATGTACCTCAAGTTTTTTGTTTTGTTTTGTTTTTTAAGATGTTATATGTTTATATGTGCCAGGTCTATCAATGAAAGTGTCCCAATGAACCTTTGGAACAGGGATTTGAGTGTCCAGGGGTTAGACATAGGAGGGAGACTTATTTTCCATTGTGTGTAACCTCATACTGTTTGGATTTTTTTTTAAACCGTGTATGTGTAGTACTTTAAAATCAAGACACTAGCCCTTGCATTAGGCCGTGTCTTTAACACTCGTGTATTTGTTTTTCTTTTTTCTTTGTTTTTTGGGCTATGAGCTTTATTTTTTTTAATTGTGGTAAAATGCATATAACAAAATTTACCATCTTAACCATTTTTAATAATAGTGTTAAGTACATTCACATTGTTATGCAACTGTCACCACCATCCATCTCCAGAACTCTTTTCATCTTGCAAAACCAAAATTGTGTACCCATTAAACATAACTCCCCATCCCTCCTCCTGCCAGCCCCTGGCAACCACCAGTCAACTTTGTCTCTGAATTTGATCACTCTAAGTATCTCTTATAGGAGGAATCATATAGTTATATATATATATTTTTTCCCAAGTCGGAATCATTTGGTTTTATTTTTATTTATTTATGTATTTATTTATTTAATTGCAGTAACATTGGATTATAACATTATATAGCTTTCAGATGTACATCATAATATATTTCGAATTCTGTGTAGATTACATCATGTTCCCCACCCAAAAACTAATTATAGTCCATCCCCTCACATGTGAGCCTAATCACCCCTTTTGCCCTCCCCCCGCCCTCCCTTCCCCATCGTAACCACCAATCCAATCTCCAATTCTATGTGTTTGTCTGTCGTTGTTTTTATCTTCTACTTATAAGTAAGATCATATGGTATTTGACTTTCTCCCTCTGACTTATTTCACTCAGTGTAATACCCTCACGATCCATCCATCTTATCACAAATGGCCAGATTTCATCATTTCTTATGGCTGAGTAGTAGTCCATCGTGTATAAATACCATATCTTCTTTATCCATTCGTCCCTTGATGGGCACCTAGGTTGCTTCCAAGTCTTGGCTATTGTGTATAATGCTGCAGTGAACGAGGGGTGCAAGTATCTTTATGCCTTTGCATTTTCAAGTTCTTTGGATAAATACCCAGCAGTGGAATAGCTGGATCATATGGTAGATCTATTCTTAATTTTCTGAGGATACTCCAAACTGCTTTCCATAGTGGGTGCACCACTTTGCACTCCCACCAGCAGTATACAAGGGTTCCCTTCTCTCCACACCCTCTCCAACATTTGTTGTTTCCTGTCTTGTTAATTATAGCCATTCCGACTGGAGTGAGGTGATCCCTCACTGTAGTTTTGATTTGCATTTCCCTGATAGCTAATGATGTTGAGCATCTTTTCATATGCTTGTTGGCCATCCGTATATCTTCTTTGGAGAAATCTCTGTTCAGATCTTTTGCCCATTTTTTAATTGGATTGTTGGTTTTTTTGCTGTTGAGCTGTATGAGTTCTTTGTATATTTTGGATATTAGCCCCATATCTGATATATGGTTTGCAAATATCTTCTCCCAATTGTTAGGTTGTCTTTTTGTTTTGTTGATGGTTTCCTTTGCTGTGCATGTAGTCCCATTTGTTCATTTTTTCTTTTGTTTCCCTTGCCCAGTCAGACATGGTACTTGAAAATATGCTGCTAAAACTGATGTCAACGAGCATACTGCCTATGTTTTGTTCTAGAATTTCATGGTTTCGGGTCTTACATTCAGGTCTTTAATCCATTTTGAGTTGATTTTTGTGCATGGTGTAAGGAAATGGTCTACTTTCATTCTTTTGCATGTGGCTGTCCAGTTTTCCCAACACCATTTATTGAAGAGACTCTCTTTTCGAAACATCGTATGCTCTTGGCTCCCTTGTCGAATATTAGCTGTCCATAAATGTGTGGGTTTACTTCTGGACTCTTGATTCTGTTCCATTGATCTGTGTGTCTGTTTTTGTGCCAGTACTGTGCTGTTTTGGTTACTATGGCTTTGTAGTATATTTTGAAATCAGGGAGTGTGATACCTCCAGCTTTGTTCTTTTTTCTCCGGAATCCTTTGGCTCTGCAGGGTCTTTTGTTGTTCCATATAAATTTTAGGATTCTTGTTCTATTTCTGTAAAAAATGTTGTTGGAACTTTGATAAAGATTGCGTTGAATCTGTAGATTGCTTTAGGAAGTATGGACATTTTAACGATGTTAATTCTTCCAATACAAGAGCACAGAATGTCTTTCCATTTCTTTGTGTCTTTGATTTCTTTCAACAATGTTTTATAGTTTTCGGTGTACAGATCTTTCACCTCTTTGGTTAAGTCTATCCCTAGGTATTTTATTCTTTTTGTTGCAATTGTAAATGGGATTGTATTCTTAATTTCTCTTTCTGCTACTTTGTTGTTAGTGTATAGAAACTCAACCAATTTTTATATGTTGATTTTGTATCCCGCGACTTGACTGTATTCCTTTATTATTTCTAAAAGTTTTTTACTGGATTCTTTAGGGTTTTCTAGATATAAAACCAAGTCATCTGCAAAGAGTGACAGTTTCGCTTTTTCTTTTCCAATGTGGATCCCTTTTATTTCTTTTTCTTGCCTGATTGCTCTGGCTAGGACTTCCAATACTATGTTAAATGAGAGTGGTGACAGTGGGCATCCTTGTCTGGTTCCTGTTCTTACAGGGATAGCTTTCAGTTTTTCTCCATTGAGAATGATATTTGCTGTGGTTTTGTCATATATGGCCTTTATTATGTTGAAGTATTTTCTGTCTATACCCATTTTGTTTAGAGTTTTTATCATAAATGGATGCTGTATCTTGTCAAATGCTTTCTCTGCATCTATTGAGATGATCATGTGATTTTTATTTTTCATTTTGTTAATGTGGTGTATCAAGTTGATAGATTTGAGGATGTTGAACCATCCCTGCGTCCCCAGAATGAAACCCACTTGATCATGATGTATGATCTTTTTAATGTATTGTTGTATTTGATTTGCTAGTATTTTGTTGAGAATTTTTGCATCAATGTTCATCAGTGATATTGGCCTGTAATTTTCTTTTTGTGTGTTGTCCTAGTCTGGTTTTGGTATCAGTATAATGTTGGCTTCGTAGAATGAGTTAGGAAGCCTCCCCTCCTCTTCAATTTTTTGGAATAGTTTGAGAAAGATAGGTATTAGGTCTTTGAATGTTTGGTAGAATTCTACAGAGAAGCCATCTGGTCCTGGACTTTTATTTTTTGGGAGGTTTTTAATTGCTGTTTCTATCTCCTTACTGGTGATCAGTCTATTCAAATTTTCTACTTCTTGGTCCAGTTTTGGAAGGTTGTATGTTTCTAAGAATTTATCCATTTCTTCTAGATTATCCAATTTGTTGGCGTATAGCTTTTCATAGTATTCCCTTATTATCTTTTGTATTTCTGAGGTGTCCATTGTAATCTCTCCTCTTTCATTTCTTATTTTATTTATTTGCGCCTTCTCTCTTTTTTTCTTGGTGAATCTTGCTAAGGGTTTGTCAATTTTGTTTATGTTTTCAAAGAACCAGCTCTTGGTTGTATTAATTTTTTCCATTTTTTTTTTAGTCGCTGTATCATTTATTTCATTATTTCCTTCCTTCTGCTGATTTTGGGCTTTGTTTGTTGTTCTTTTTCCAGTACCTTTAGATGTGCTTTTAGATTGTCCATTTGGGGTTTTTCTTCTTTGTTGAGGTAGGCCTGAATTGCTATAAACTTCCCTCATAGAGCCGCTTTTGCTGTATCCCACAGATTTTAGCATGTCGTATTTTCATTTTCATTTGTCTCCAGGAATTTTTTGATTTCTCCTTTGATTTCTTCATTGACCCAATCGTTGTTCAGTAGCATTTTGTTTAATCTCCACATTTTTCTGGCTTTTCTGGTTTTCTTCCTGTTGTTGATGTCTAGTTTTCATACCTTTGTGGTCAGAAAAGATGCATGGTATTATTTCGATCTTCTTAAATTTATTGAGACTTGTTTTGTGGCCTAATATGTGATCAGTGCTGGAGAATGTTCCATATGCATTTGAAAAGAATGTGTATTCTGTGGTTTTTGGATGGAATGTTCTGTATATATCTACTAAGTCCATCTGGTCTAATGTGTCCTTTAAGGCCAGTGTTTCCTTATTGGTCTTCTGTTTGGATGACCTATCCATTGGTGTAAGTGGAGTGTTAAAGTCCCTTACCATGATTGTGTTACTGTCTATTTCTCCTTTTATGTCTGTTAATAATTGCTTTATATATTTAGGTGCTTCTATGTTGGGTGCGTAGATATTTACAAGTGTTATATTTTCTTGTTAGATTGTTCCCTTTATCATTATGTAGTACCCGTCTTTGTCTCTTGTTACAGTTTTTCTTGTAAAGTCTATTTTGTCTGAGATAAGTATTGCTACCCCCGCTTTCTTTTCTTTGCCATTTGCATGGAATATCTTTTTCCATCCTTTTACTTTCAGTTTGTGTGTGTCTTTAGGTCTGAAGTGTGTCTCTTGTATGCAGCATATACATGGGTCTTGTTTTTTTATCCAATTGGCCATCCTCTGGCATTTGATTGGAGCATTTAGTCCATTGACATTTAAAGTAGCTATTGATAAATATGTATTTATTGCCAATTTGTTATTTTTTTTTTCTGGGCGTTTTAGTAGTTCTTCTCTGTTCCTTTCTTTTTCTCTATCTTTAGTAACCTGTTTGATTTCTTTTCTCTTACTTTTTTTCTTGCTCAGTATAGGTTTCTGATTTGTGATTACCATGAGGATCCTATTTAATATTCTATGTATATAACAGTCTATATCGAGTTGATAGACTCTTTAGCTTGACCTCATTCTAAAAGCTCTATTTTTTCACTCCCCTCCTCCCACGTTTTATGTTTTTGAAATCATATATAGTCTCTTGTTTAGTGTTTGTCTATCCATTACCCTCTTATCATTGAAATAAGTCATTTTAGTACATTTGTCTTTTAACCTTCATCTTATCTTCACAGATAGTTGATCTGCTACCTTTACTATATTTTTACCTTTACAAGTGATTTTATTGCCTGTTTTTTTGTTGTTGTTGTTTTGTTTCTTAGATATATATATTTTTTTAATCTCTATTTGTGGTCATTGCTTTCCCACTTAAATAAGTCCCTTCAGCATTTCTTGTTGAACTGGTTTCTTGGTGATAAACTCCTTTAATTTTTGCTTGTCTGGGAAGCTCTTTATCTCTCCTTCCATTCTGAATGACAGCCTTGATGGATAGAGTATTCTTGGCTGTAGGTCTTTTCCTTTTAGCACTTTAAATAGGTCATGCCATTCTCTTCTCGCCTGTAGGGTCTCGGCTGAGAAGTCCACTGATAGCCTGATGGGCTTCCCTTTGTATGTCACTTGTGGCATTTCTCTTGCTGCTTTTAGGATTCTCTTTATCTTTAATTTTGGACATTTTAATTATAATATGTCTTGGTGTGGGCCTCTTTGGGTTTATCTTGTTTGGAGCTCTCTGTGCTTCCTTAACTTGGATGTCTGTTTCCTTCTTCAGGTTAGGAAAATTTTCCTCTATTATTTCGACAAATAAATTTTCTGCCCCTTTGTCTCCCTTTTCTCCTTCTGGGATACCTATAATCTGAATGTTAGTGTGCTTGATATTGTCCCAGAGTTCCCTTAGAGTGTTCTCATTATGTCTTAATTCTGTTTTCTGTTCTGCTTGGGTGATGTCCTCTAGTCTTTCTTCTAGCTCGCTCATCCAGTCTTCTGTACCCTCTACTCTACTATTGAGTCCCTCTAGTGAATTTTTCATTTCCAGGATTGTATTCTTCATTTCTCGTTTTTTTTTTTTTTATATCTTCCAGTTCTTTTCTGATGAGCTCACTCTGTTCATCCAGTCTTCTCCCAATATCTGTGAGCATCCTCGTGATATTTTGTTTGAACTCTTTGTCGAGTAGGTCACTTGTTTCTGTTTCATTTAGTCCTTTTTCTCGGGTTTGGTCCTGTCCCCTTGCTTGGAAAGTATTCCTTTGTCTCCTCATTATGCCTCTTTCTCTGTGCTTATTTCTATGTATTAGGTGAGTCGGCTATGTCTCCTGATCTTGGAGAAGTGGCCTTACGTATGAGATGCCTTATGAGGTCCAGCAGTGTGCTTCCCTCTCATCGCCAGTCCAGAAGATCCAGGAGTGACCCCTTTGTGGGCAACTTGTGTCCTTCTGCTGTGGCAGGGTTGCTCCCACTGCAGGTACCCAGGGAGTCTAGTCTTTCCTTTCCTGGCCAGCTGTTTGTAAATCTGCTTTGGGGAGCCTCAGCACTGTTGGCTACAAAGTCTATCAGCACACTCTTACTGCAGTTTTCCTCTTAATTGGGTTTTCCCAGTGTAGCTGGTTGCTAGGCTCAGGGGCTTACATTTGTGATAGGCCTCAGGCCTACAAGGCTGTTGTCAGTTCTCTTAGGAGTGCAGCTGAGTGGGGCTGGCCCTAGGCAGGGGGCACTCAAATTGTTTCAGGCTTTGGAAGGTGGGGCTGCTCCTTTTTATGGCTATTTGTGAAGCACAGGTCTTCTGCTGCTGGTAAGCCTCACCCCCCACAGGACCACACACACCATCAACACAGTCCTGGTCCAGCAAACTTCTCAACCTCCTGGAGCATACCCTGTCTCCGAGGCCACACTGCAGAGGCCCACACCTCACCACCAGTGCCCCACACAGTTCACCTGGTCCTCACACAGGCGCTGCCCCATAGAGGCAGACACCCTTGCCTGCCTGTGGAGGATCGAGGCACCCAGTCAATGCAGGCTGAAATGTAGCCTGAGGGCTTGCTGTTAGGTGGGGCCAGTCCCTAGGGCAGGTTGCCTGCCCTGGCTGAACTGGATTAAATCTGTGCTCTAGTGGGCGTGGCAGACCCCTGGGCTAACAGGCCAAGGGATGAACCTCAGTGGCACCCACCAGGGTCTATGTCAACTCGCATGGACCAGTTCAGAACAATGGCCACCACCAATGTCTCAGTCTCCGGAGAGGTCCCTCCTCTCACCAAGATGCCCCCAGAGCCCACTAGGTCAGTCTGGTTTCACCAAACGGCTGTCAGCCTTCTCTCTGGTGATTTTAGGTTGCTGCAATGAGTGAGTTTGTGCGTGGCCCCTTTAAGACCCAGGTCTTTTCTGCTTTCGGCTGATAGCTTTTCTGGGTGTATCCTCGCTGCAGTTAAAAGCCAGCAAAGCCAGAGAGTAAGACCCCCGTCTCAGATGGGCTGAGTCTGAAGGATGCTTATAGCAGTGTTGGCCCCCGCTCCGGACCTCACTCCTCCAGGGAGGGCTGCGTACCTTAGGGTGGCTCCCGCCTGGCCAGCTGAGAAGCTCCACTGCTCCCAAAGGTGGCTTTTTTCCTGTCTAGCAGGAAGTTTGCCTCTTCTGCCTTAGTCAGGACTGTCCCTTGTTGTGGGGGTTGTTTTTATTCGGTTTTCAGTTTTCAATCTGGGGTAATTTTTCCAAAAATAGTTCTAACCAGGTTGTGTTCATGGGAGGAGATGAGTTCAGAGTCTGCTTATCCCGCCATCTTGATGAGATCCCCCTACTTTCTTTTTCCTTTTCTTCTGGTGAGGAAGATTGGCCCTGAGCTAACATCTGTTGCCAATCTTCCCCTTTTTGCTTGAGGAGGATTGCTGCTGAGTTAACGTCTGTGCCAGTCTTCCTCTATTTTGTATGTGGGATACCCCAAAGAATGGCTTAACAAGCTGTGTGTAGGTCTGTGCCCGCGATCCAAACCTGTGAACCTCAGGTCACCAAAGTGGAGTGTGTGAACTTAAGCACTATGCCACTGGGCTGGCCCCTTTTTAACTTTTAAAGTGTGTTCATGTACATAGACTTATTTATATTTCTGGGGCCCTCAGACAGTTATTAAGAGTGGTCAATGAATTCCCAGTAGCCTCACTGCTCTGTATTTACTCTCTCACTCCTTAGACTCTCCTGAGCATCAACTGCCTGATGTCCTAGTCTTTCAGGGCTATGATTCTCAACCCGGAGCACCATCAGAACCTCCCTGAAGCTTTTAAAAAATTAAGATGCCTAAACAGATGTTAGCTCAGGTGCCAACCTTTAAAAAGAATAAATAAATGAAACTCATCAATGGCTTCCCACTTCTCTTATGGTGAAGCTAATATCCTTAAAGTGGCTACAAGACCCTCCAGTCTGACCCCTTCTGCTACTGTGCCTTGTGCTATTAGTCCCTTACTTCTCCCCAACCTGGTTTTCTCTCATTTTCTCAAACATGCCACATCTCTTAAGAGTTCATCCCCCTGCCTAGATTGCTCTTCCTGTCTCTTTGTTTGGCTAATGTCCACTTCTTTTGGAGGTTTCAGTTTACTGGCTTATCTCTGGAAATCTTTCCTGACTCAACAAGTCTGGGTTGGGAGTCCCACCCCTGAGCTCCCACAGGACTCTCTCCTTCTGCTATCAAAGCACTTATCACAGTATTGTGTAATGACCTGTTGACTCATCTGCCTCCCTCACTCAGTTGTAAACTCTATACAGGAAAGGTTATATCTGTCTGTCTGTATTAAATCCTTAATACAGTGTCTGGAAATAGGTGTTCAATAGACATTTATTGAATCTGTGGAAGTATGGAAGATAAATGAAGGTTAAACGATATGCCCAAGGTCACAGAGTAGGAATCAGCAAATAAGCATTTAAACCCAGGTCTCTTTGGTTCTAAAGCTGAGTCTTTCCACCTCATCAGAGTTTCTTAACATGTGTTGTGCCTTAGACACCTTTGTAATCTTGTAAAGTTTATGGTCTCATTCTCAAAAGAATAATTTGAAGGGCATAAAATAAAATGTATATGATTACAAAGGAAATAAATTATATCGAAAATAAAAAAAAAAAATTAAGATGCCTAAGTCAACCCCAGACCTATTGAATCAAAATCTGTGGGTTTGGCTTAGGCATGTACGTTTTTAAAGAGCTATATAGGTGATTCTGATGTTCACGCTTGTTAAGAACCACTGTCTAGAGAGCAGTTCTTGGTGAGATTCCTTTTTCGTAAACCATCAACTGTTACCACCTGCCCCCACAGCCTCCTAGGAGTGTTGTAGACATGGCACCAGAGTAGAGTGAGTGGATCTTCTGCTCTACATCCACGGAAAAGGGAGCGCCCCTCTGAATAGCCTCTTGGCTTTCTGTCTTGTTTTAGAATAATAATGATCATGGTAGTGATGATAATAAATCAGGTTTCAGCATTAGAATCATCATTTTCTGCAAATAAAGAACATTGAAAGTAAATAGGGGAAACTAAAAGCTGATCTTTGAAAACATCAATAAAATTCAGAAATCTCTAGCTAGACCAATCAAAAAAAGGGGGAAAACATAAATTGCCAATACCAGGGCTGGGGGAGGGGATATCACTGAAGACATAAAAATAAGAATAATAAGAATAATAAGGAAATATTATGAGCAATTCATGCCAGTAAATTGGGCAACTTAGATGAAATGGGAAAATTCTGTGAATGCCCAAATTACCACAACTGACACACACACAAAATGGGAAACCTGAATAGCTCTATATCTATTAAAGAAATTGAGTTTATAATTTAAAACTGTGCTACAAAGAAAACTCCAGGCTCAGATAACAGACAGCTTTAATGATGAAATCTGTCAAACATTTAACAATGCAAATGTTAGGTAAATTCTTTCAGAAAGTAGGAGGAAACACATCCTAATTCATTTTATGAGACCAGCATTACTTTGATACCAAAACTAACCAAAGACATTGCAAAAAAGGAAACTGTGGAACCATATTCCTCATGAAAACACATGTTTTCATGAAAACATGAAAAACCTTTCAAAAATATTAGCAAATCAAATCCAGAAACATATGAAAAGGAGAATATATTGTGAGGTTTATCCAGAATGAGATTATCTATAAATGCAAGGTTGGTTTAATATTCTAAAATGAGGAAAACATATGATCATCTCAATAGATATAGGAAAGCAATTGACAAAACTAAAAATCCATTCATGGTCAAAACTCTCAGCAAACTAGCAATAGAAAGAACTTTATTAACTGATAAAAGGCATCTATAAAAAGAAAAACCGGGGCCGGCCCCGTGACCGAGTGGTTAAATTTGCACGCTTAACTTTGGCGGCCCGCAATTTCACTGGTTCGGATCCTGGGCGTGGACATGGCACCACTCATCAGGCCATGCTGAGGCAGCATCCCACAAGCCACAACTAGAGGGACCCACAACTAAAATATACAACTACATACTGGGGGGCTTTGGGGAGAAGAAAAAAAAAAAGATCGGCAACAGGTGTTAGCTCAGCTGCCAATCTTAAAAAATAAATAAATAATGGTGAAAAACCAAATACTTTCTTTCTAAGGTCAGGAGTAAGATAAGTATGTCCCCTTTCATTATTTCTATTCAGCATTATACTGGACTTCCTAGCCAGTGCAATAAGACAGGAAAAGAAATGAAAGGCATACAGACTGGGAGAAAGAACTAAAACCATCTCTAGTTTCAGACCACATGATTGTCTATATAGAAAATCTTAAGGAATCTTTAAGAAAGCTACTAAAACTAGAGTGAATTTAGCAAGGACACAGGGTTAATATACAAAACCCAATTGTATTTCTATGTAGTAGTAATGAACATTCAGAAATTGAAATATTTACGGTAGCATCAAACAATATGAAAATACTCAAATTTAGCAAAATTTGGACAAAATATATACCCTGAAAACTATAAAGCATTGTTGAAAGAAATTAAAGAAGACCTAAATAAATGGAGAAATGTCTATCTTCATGGATTAGAAGACTCAATAATGTTACAAATGCAGTACTCCCCAAACTGATCTATATAGCAGCACAAGACCAATAAAGATCAGCAAACTTTTTCTAGAAATTGACAAGCTGATTAAAAATTTATATGGCAGTGCAAAGGACCTAGAATAGCTAAAATAAACTTGAAAAAGACCAAAGTTGAAGGACTAATTCATTGAGAAGAAAAAAAAAATCTTCTCATCAAATGGTCTTGAAATAAGTGGATATACATGTGGAAAAAAGTGAGTCTTGACCATTACCTCATTCCATACACAAAAATTAATTAAAAATGTATCATAGACTTAAGTTATAAACTAAAATCATGAAACTAGAGGAAAATATAGGATAAAACCTTTGCAACTTTGGAATAGGCAAAAATTTCTTAGACTGAACATAAAAAGTAGAAGAAATTAATAAATGGGACCTCATCAAAATTAAAAGCAGGCCAGCCTGGTGGCATAGTGGTTGAGGCCATGTGCTCTGCTTTGAACACCTGGAATTCACGGGTTTGGACCCAGGTGTGGACCTAGCACTGCTCATCAAGCCACGGTGTGGCGTCGTCCCACGTAAAATAGAGGAAGATGGGCACAAGATGTTACCTCAAGGCCAATCAATCTTCCTCAAAAAAAAAATTAAAAACTGGTGTTTTTCAAGAGAAATTATTAGGAAAATGAAGAGACAAGCCACAGAATGACAGAAAATATTCACAGTACGTATCTCTTGTATCCGTGCATATATATATACGCACATATACATACAAAGGACTTGTAACCATTATATGTGTAAGAAACTCTTAAAACTCAATAATAAGCAAACAACCCAATTTAAAAAATAGGTGTTACAGGTTGTGTTCCTCAGGAAGTGGGCACTGAGGTAAAGTTTTGGGTGTAGAATATTTATAAGGGATGCTCTTAGTATTATCAATGCTTATGGGAGGGAGGGCAACAAAGCAGTGTTGTGCATAGAGAAGAACTGAGCAGTTATGCAGCTAATAACAGCCTTGGCTGACTTCATACGTAGCTCTGGAGCTAGATTGATCTGACAGAGTTTGGGCCAAGATGACCAGATCTTTATATTTCTCTATCACTCAGTGATGAGGACCTGTACCACTTGGATAAGGGCCACCCCAGGAAGGGGCATGTCCTTGGGTGACATGACTCCACAATTGAAGCAATCCCTGGAGGGAGTGACAACTGAAAACTGCCTATAACATTCTCAGTAGCTGGGGCAACAGGTTTTCCACTGAAAGAGGGTCTGGCAATGTGTTGGAGCAGAAGATGATGATGGGCAGAAGAGTCTACCAGCAACTGTACAAAAGAAGATATATGAAGAACCATTAAGCACATGAAAACACATATACAGCATCATTAACTATCAAGGATATGCAAAATAAAACCACAGTGAGACACTTCCACACAATCTCTGGAATGGTGAAAATTAAAAAGACTAGCAATCCCAAGTGCAACTGGGAGTGTAAAATGGTTGAATCACTTTGGGAAACACTTTGTTAGTCTCATCAAGGTAGATATACACTTACTGTATGACCCAGCAATTCTACTCCTAGGTATTTACTAAAGAGAAATAAAAGCACATATACAAAGAGACTTTTACATGAATGTTCGGATTAGCTTTATTCATACAGCTCAAAACTGTAAAGAGTACAAATGTCCATCAACAGGTAAATGGATAAATTCATTTAGATACATTGATATAATGAGATACTGTGTAATGTTAAAAAGAATAAATTACTCACACATGCAACTTATGGATGAATCTCAAAAACCTGCTGAGCACAAGGAAGTCACAAAAGAGTATGATTTCATATTTGAAATCCTAGAACAGGCAAAATAATCTATAGTAAGCAGATCAGTAGTTATCTGGGTCTGCAGGGGGAACAGGATTGCAGAAGGACTTGAGGGAACTTTCTGAGGTGATAAACTTCGTGAGGTTCTATTTCTTAATTGTTGTGATAATTCTATGGATATATGTATTTGTCCAAACTTTAAGAGGGTACATTTTATTATGTATAAATTACACCTCAGTAAAGTTTTTTTGTTTTTCAAAGTAAAATTGAAGAAGAAGAACAAATGGGGGTTTATGTTCATGAGGGATATTGATTGTTCTTTCAATTTTTTCCTTGTAATGTTTTCGTCTGATTTTGGCATCAGAATTATGCTGGCTCATAAAGTTAGTTGAGAAATATTTCCTCCTCCTCTGTTTTTTTAAGTATATCATCTCAGATTTGTAGTGTATTCTTAAGTCTTTGAAAGAGTTCACCAGCAAAGCTATTGGGCCTGGAGTTCTTTGTTAGGGAGGTTTTAAGTTATGAATCATTTTTTTTAATGGATGTAGAATTATTCAGATTTTTAACTTCCTCTCATGTTAGTTTTGTGAATTTAGTCTATCAACTGAAGTTGTCCATTTTATCTAAGTTGTCTAATTTGTTGCATAAGCTGTTTATAACATTTCCTATCATTTTATTGTCTTCAAGATCTATAGTGATATCTCCTTCCTACTTCCCAATATTGGTAATTAGCATTTTTCTTTTTCTTGAGTAATCTAGCTAAAGGTATATAATAAAGCTAAGCATCTACCTACCTTATGACCCAGTAGTTTCACTTCTGGGTATTTACTGAAGAGAGATGAAAACACATATCCATAAAAATACTTATATAAGAATGTTCGTAACAGTTTTATTCATTTTAGCCCTAAGCTGAAAACAGCTTAATTGCTGATCACCCATAGAGAGAATAAGAGAATTTTTGTATGTTTTACAGTAAAATACTACTCAGTAATAAAAAGAAATGAGTAACTGATATGTACAACAGTATGAATGAATCTGACAGTACGGTGAGTGAAAAGAAGCCCTACAGAAAAGAATTCAATGTCTAGTTCCATTTATACAAAGTTCTAGAACAGACCAAACCAAATTATGGTGGTAGAAATCAAACAGTGGTTGCTTGGGAAAGGATTGACTGGGAAGGGGCAGGAGACAACTTTCTGGGGTTATGGAATGTTTTATATTTTGATAGAGATGTGGGTTACATGAGTGTATGCATTTATAAAACTCTTTGAACTGTACATTTCATTGTATGTAAAATATATCTTAACTTAGTTGTACAACAATGTGAATGTACTTAGTGCCACTGAACTTTACACTTAAAAATGGTTAAAATGGTAGATTTTATGTTATGTATGTTTTACAATTTAAAAAATATAAGTGGGTGGATGTGAAGGTTCTAAATGGGCAAACATTTAAAGTGTTTATTTCCCCTCATAAGCGTGTACTGTTGTATTATTCTTTCTTTATTTTCCATTTATATGCTACTGTAAGAATGCAATTTAGAAAATGATGAGAAAGTGCCAAGTGTGAGAAATAATGTTACATTTATGTATTCTACAAATATTTATCAGGCATCCACAGTGTGTATAGTTCTTCAGTATGTGTGGTAGGTAATTAAGATGAACTAAACAAGAATCTCCTTCAGAGAGCTCACAGTGTACTAAGCTTTGGCTTAAAATATGCAAAAAAATTGATTTCGCAAAAATAAAGAGCTTTTTTCCACCTACTGTATATCCTTCAGTAGGCTACTGTAGACTCTTAAAGTTCTGAGAAATTGAACTTAAAAATCCTTGCCATGGGGGGAAAGCCTGTCACATCCGGTGTTTCTCTTCTTGGCCTTGCTGTAGCTTGCATAGGTAGGGGAGGGGCTTACCTTTTGTGCAGTTTCCATACAGCCTGGAGTGATGCTGGAGCATCACGGCCGATAATGTTCATGTAAGTGCACAGGGTGGTGCCTGGCCTAGAGCATTAGTAGATCTAGAGCCTCCACCAAAATAGGTTTAGGGCAGAGTCCAACAAACAAGGTCAGAACTCTTGACATTCAGGTAGTAATTATCCAAGCAATCCTCTTGGCCTACTGCTTATGACTACTGAAATTGAAACGGTCAGTGGTAGTCTGAAAGTGAGGAAGACCAAAGCCAAAACGTCAGGGCCATGGAAATTCTGTACATTAGATGGTTTATGTGCCCACAGGGTTATTGAGAATTAAGTGTAGTAATGGAATTACACCACTTTTATTGGTTCTGTGAGGACAAGCACTTGGACTACCAGTCATATTCTACTTGGTGTACTTGAATGCTGAGTAAACATTAGTAACTTATTGAATAGTGCATAGCATCTCAACTGCCATGTAAATTCTGTGAATGTAGAACATTGTTGGGGTTGTTGTTGGTGGTGGTGATGATATTGTTGAGAAAGTGACTAACACCACTTTTCTAACTTGCTAATATCCACCTACCTAATGTCTCATCTCTTCATTCTGCTTCTCTGTTTGGATCTAATTACAATCAATGCAGTTGCCTATGTCTCCTCTGAGCAGTTAATGATGGTTTCTCTTAGTGGAATGATCATATCTAGTGCTCACATGGTGCCTAGGTGGGGTTGTAGGCACCACATCTAGATGAAAACAGATGCCATGGGGCAACTGGGGAAGTCAGCTGTATGATTCCAACTATAGGACATTCTGGAAAAGGCAAAACTATGGATGCAGTAAGAAAAAAAGATAAGTGGTTGTCAGGGATTAGAGGGGAGGGAGAGATGAAGAAGCGGAGCACAAAGATTTTTTTAGGGCAGTGAAAATACTCTGTATGATACTGTAATGGTAGATACATGTTATCGTAAATTTGTCCAAAACCATAGAATATACAACCAAGAGAGAACCCTAATGTAAACTGTGGACTTTGGGTGATAACTGTGTCAGTGTAGGTTTGTCAGTTATAACAAATGTATCACTCTAGTGAGGGATGTTGATAATAGGGGAGGCTCTGCATATATGGGGGCAGGGATATACAGGAAATTTCTGTACCTTCTGCTCAATTTTGCTCTGAACCTAAAACTGCTCTAAAAAAAATAAAGTCTAAAAAAAAAGAGAAACTGTTAAAGATTTGTGACACTTGAATATGAATTGATTTTAAAATTCCATTTTTCAAAATCTAGGGTAGGGTTTGTATTATATTGCTAATATTATGACATGTTTGCTGAACGGAACAGTTTGTAAATCCTAAGCAGACTTTCTGTAACCATGTGTTGAATTTCCAGCTGTGTTGAATCAGCCTTTGATCCCTCTTAAGAAGATAAATGCAATATCTGCAGTTTCTAATGGTAGGGGTGGAGGAGAGACTTTCAGATGAAATCTTAAAAGCCAGGTCTCTGTCCAGATAAGAAATTAAAGACCCTGCGGAAGGCAGTTGTTTCATTGTCCTTCCCGCTTCCCCCACTCCAAATTTGTAGGCTTCATTTACTCCCCACCCTCCACCTCCAAAAGGAACAAATGAGATGCTATTGTTAAATGCAGTGTGCAGGATTAGATTTGTTTCCTTCCAATAGAATCACTTTCCTTAATCAGCACTCTTATAAATGGTACACCTGCCTAATTAGAACGAGTTCTAGACTGCAGGATACCATGTGAGCATTTCAATTAGATCCACACAATTGATAACTGTTATGGCTGATATTCTTAGAGTCTTTCCTTCTCTTCTTATTCCATTGTGGCTAAGTTTTTATTATTCTGTACTTCTGAATCAGCCTTTGATTATGGGAATTTCCCAGTATGTAGTCATTGATATTGTTTTTGTTTCTAAATGATTCTTTAAATGGAAAAAGAAGTAATGTATTTATAGATATGTGTAGGGATGCTTTTAAATATTTTTATTTTATTAGATTTAATTTATTTGTTGTCACTCAAAGTACAGAGAATCCTCTTCACTGTGACAAGGAGGCAAAATACGGCAGTCACATTCAAGATCTCCATACATTAGCAATAATAAATCCTTTTGCCCAGTGTAATACAGAAACTCAGTCCAGAGCCAGTGGGGATGATGTAGTCCTCCCTCACAGAACCAATTACCCACAGAGAAGTATAATGAGCAGGAGAGGTGATACTATAGAAATCTATATGGCAAGAGTAAAATTATGGTAAAATTGTTGCCTTTGAAAAGTCTTATATCTCCAATTATCTTCTGGAAAAAATTATTTAGGCATCTAGTCAGGTTAAAATTCATGACAGAATTGCAAGAATAGCCTTAGAATAAAACAAAACGGTACATAGGTGTAGAAAAAATGATGATAGACGCGTCGTAAACAAAGTTCTGCTGCAGACCAAAGGATGTGCTATGAGGGCAAGCTGGTCACCAAACCTTCTTGCAGAGGAATGGCTGCACTGATCACAGTTATAGCACATACCTTTGGGAAGAAGACATCGCTCTTGAAAAATAAGACAATTTAGATTATCACAGGGAGTTTCTACTTTTAAAGTTAGTATATTTCCGAAGACCACATCTTAAGCAGATAGCTGTAAAGGAAAACCCTGAGTGTGCATGATCTATATATCCTAATTAAGAGTGGGCCTGATCTGTTCAGACAGACATCAGTTGAATAAGGTAGGTTAAGTGACAAGAAATGAAGTCCCGCTCTTTAATAGATAAATGTCAAGTAGAGGGCTAAAGTGGCCAAAAAAAAAAAGTTAGCATGTTACCCTAAAAACAACACGAACAGCTTTCAACCTCTGTCCTGGCGCTATCAATTGTGAAGTTTGTAGAAAATAATTCATGACCAATCATAAAGCACCAGCGTTTGTAAAATATTTTCTTTTTAAAATAAGTTGAACAGATTCATGCTCTTATTATAATTTTGTTACCCGCTGCAATGTATTCATTCTCCTTGACTTCTTTTTTTTTCTTTTTTTTACTTGTATTGTTTCTTGAGAAGGAAAAAAGGGAGCAGGGTCACAGTTAGGTACTGGCAACTGGGTGTGGACCCAAATTTATTTTAAACACAATCCATAGTGACTACTACTGAGCAATCCCTGATAGTTAATACTTAGGGTAGTGGCAAGATAATTTTCCTTCTAGCTATTTTTAAATTTTGGTTCTCTCTTGTCAGATTATAGCCAGAGAAGTGCATTTATGCCCAAATGTGTCATTCATTATAAATGGTCGGAGTAGACAAAAGCCTTCAGATTAGATAGTAATGGAACCCACCTTGCCATCAGTGGTGGCTTCACAGGTCACATTGTAGCCATTAAGGATATACATTAAGACAAAGAACAGTAGTCAGTGTTTGGAGACCTGTTGAACTGGAGGAACCGGTTCCTAACCTGAAAGCAGTTCGACCATTTGTTCATTCATTTATTCAAAAATGTACTTGGAGGCTGGAGCTACAGCAATGAACAGAGTCTCTGCCCTCCCGATGGAGCTTTTATAGTTTAGTAAGTGAAATAAAATAGACAAATGATACATAATATGTCAGATAATGATGAGTGTTGTGCGGAAAAATAAAACAAGGCCTGGAGGATGCAGAGGTGCTGGTGAAGGGCAATTTCAGAGAGAATGGTCAGGGATAGCCTCTCTGATAAGGCGGAATACTGAATCAAGCTCCAAATGAAATGAAGGACCGACCGTGGGAAAAGTGGAAGAGCAAAGGGCTTGGAGTCAGCAGGCTGGGGTCCCTCTGTCTACCTGTAAAATGGAGACAGCAAGAGCCGCCAGACCTGTCTCACAGGATTGGTGTTTGGCACAAGTGAGACATTTGAGAAAAGCATTTTGGTAAACAGTGAAGCATTACCTAAACTTCAAATTTCAGTGCCAAACAAAACAAGGGTGCAAATTAAAGAGATAGGTACAGAAGAGTCTTAAAACAGCCCTTTCATGCAACTTGTTTTGCAGTTACTGAATTGAGTTGTCTGAGGTAAAGTGTAGAGAACTTTCTCCAAAGATGAACTTTTTCATACTTGAGTGTGAAGGATTTATGTTCATCTTTCTTCACTTTTATGGTGTTATTCATTTAAGGTTTTATGTTTGTTTATGCTTTTCTTCCTTTGACATCTTTTTCTTTTCTTTTACTTTGAGCTTTCCTTTTATTAATTCAGCTACAGGCCTCTTGGCTCCCACTTGAGGCGTTTTCTACCCTGTTCCTGTACTCCCTGATTAATTCGTTAAAAAAAAAAACTTCTAAGATTAATATTTATAATGGGGGCTCACAGAATCAAAGTCTTTTATAGAGTAATTCTAAACTCCACAGCAGTTCATTTGTGCTGATGTTTATTAAGGACTTGAAGTTGTTCGTTTGCTCTTTTTGTTTTTATAGCCAAAGTGAATTTTGCAATAATTGTAACAATGTTTGAATAGAACTTTATAGTTACAAAGTACTTCACACACTCACTCACATTTGAACTTTAGCAGCACTAGTGCTAGAAAATGTGGACGCTATAGTGCCCTTTGACAAATGAGGAAACCTGAGGCTCACAGAACAAAATTTAACTCCAGGTCTTCCCATGATACAAGCACAAGTACATGAATGAAAAATGCTGAATTGTTTTCAACACTTGGAATTACTAAAATGATATGTTTTGTAAGTAGATTCGAGAAGTTGCAGATGACTCAAGAAGATGACTCCATGGGGGATTATGGAAAGAGAGGGCTATATCCCTGACTGTTGTGAATGGAGACCATGGGGAGAAAACCCTGTTTTATGTCATTGTCAGAAAGAGGATGTGAGCCCTGAGAACCCCTGGCTCTGATCAAGTACATGAGCTTTCATTTATTTTTGTCCGGTTACTTAGACTAACAAGACTATCACATGAAGTTGTTTCCTTCAGGGCAGAAACAAAAGTAACCGTAAGCAAATATAAAATTTCTCAAAAATGCACTGTCATGGATTTAAAGAATGTTTGCTCAGAAAAGGCTATTTTATTTTGAAGTCGAGGGTCCTGAAAACTCTTAAAATGTCTTTTTAAGTATAATAGAATCAATAAAAAATTAGAGCTGGGAAGAGCTTTAGCAATTATCCAGCCTTGGAACCATTGAAATATTTGATCTGGAAAGGACCTTTGAAGAATCCCGGATCCCCGACTTGTACACAGCTCCTTTCTTTGTCCACTGTGGCATCCTCACCATCCTGATGGGGCCCATCCGGCCTCTCCATGGTTTCTTCTGATTACGGCGGCCTTCAGCTGCCTCAAGAAGAATCCATTCCATGAAGACTGTATGATTCCACTTACCTGAGGTACCTAGAGGAGTCAAATTCATGGAGACAGAAAGTAGAAAGGTGGTTGCCTGGGGCTGGGGCGAGGAGGAAGTGGGAAGTTAGTATTTAATGAGGACAGAGCATCAGTTTGGGAAGATGGATGGTGATGCTGGTTGTACAACAATGTGATTATACTTAAGATCACTGAACTGTATACTTAAAAGTGGTTGAGCCTGGTAAATTTTATGTTATGTACATTTTGTCACAATTTAAAAAATAAATAAAGGAAGCAGGAAAAAAATAATCCATTCTATTGCTGGACAGCTCTGTTGGAAAGTTTAACCTCCTCTGCAGTAACCCCTATTGGTCGAAGTTTTATACTCTGGAACCATGGAGGACAAATCTAACCCTTCCAGGACCTGCATGAAGACACCCAGCTTATCCCCTCCCAGCAGTCTCTTCAAGGCTAACTAGCCTCAGTTCCTTCAGGTCCCTCATCCTATTTTGTTTTGTTTTACAATTTATTTGTATCATGATCAAGGTAAGGACTATACCTTGTGATTGGCTGATAAGCCTTGCTTGCTCACTCTGTCTCCCTTTTAATTTATTTGTTGAAGAAACTGGGTCATTTGTCCTCAAGAGTTTTGGTACTTGCATCCCCCTGCTGTATAGATTGACATGTTCCTCTGTCCTCTATATTTCCTGTGAATTGGCAGTTGGTTTGAGATGTTTTATTTTATAAATGCTTATAATCCAACTGTATAATAATTCATTCTAGATCTTTTTTGGGAGTGGAGAGGATACTATTTTTCCCCCTCAGCTTTTTGGAAAATTGCAAACATCCAGAAAAATGGAAGAATAATATAATGAACACCCATGTACCCTTTACATGGGTTCACTAACCGTTTACATTTTGCCACATTTGCTTTCTCTCTCCCTCTCTGTGCACACACATACAAATACACATAGGTTTTCCCCCCTGCATCATTTGAGCTTAAGTTATTGACATCATAGCACTTCACTACAAAATGTTTCAGCAAATAACTCCTAAGAACAAGGACATTCTCCTATTTAATCACAATTATGTTGACTCAAGAAATTTATGCTGTATCTAGTTTATGTATTGTCTACTATTTAGTGCATATTTCCATAATTATCCAAATAATGTCCTTTATAGGGTATTTTTTTTTTTTTTAAGTCAGAATCCAAGCAAGAGTCACAAGTTGTGTTTAGTTTTCATACCAGGTTAGTTTCCTAAATTGATGATTCTTCCTTTTTTTGGGTCTTACATGACTTGACGGGTTTTTTGAAGAGTCCAGGCCAGTAGTTTTACAGAATGCCCCTAAATTGGGGTTTGCCTGATTGTTTCCTTATGATTAGATTCAGGGTAAAT
This sequence comes from Equus asinus, assembly GCF_041296235.1. NCBI lineage: Eukaryota > Metazoa > Chordata > Mammalia > Perissodactyla > Equidae > Equus > Equus asinus. Next base: position 63,172,774 of record NC_091791.1, read on the forward strand.
GTTTCCAGCAAGAATACTGCATAGGCATTGCTTGAGTCCTTCAGTGCAATGTTCAGCTGCATGATGTCTCCTTGTCCCATGTTGATGATAGGTTTGGTCACTTGGTTAAGGAAGTGTCTGCCAGATTTCTCCACTGTAAGGTTACCTTTTCCCCATTGTAATTAATAAATAATCTGTAGCATATTAATGGTTGCTTTTTAAATAGTTTTGAAAACATATGCCATTAGTCATGGAAGAAATTGGATGGAAGAGATAGTGAGCACATTAGTAAAGAGTTATTGCTGCTGATGGAAAGATCATTTTCAACATTTATTTTCCTGAGAGAACCGAGAAGAGGAGGGGAGGTGGTACAGGTGAGAAATGGGCTTTAGTGAAGACAGACTTGTGTTTAAATGCCAGGTCCACAGCTGAACCTGTGTAACTTTAGAAAAGTCACCTAACTTCTCAGATCCTCAATTTCCTTCCTAAAATGGGTATAATAATATACATTCCTGACAGGATTGTTAAGGTGATTAGATGAGATACAGTGTATGAGCGGCCTCTAACCTAGCAGCTCCCCTAGGACGGTTACATGGGAAATGAGGAGGAGGTACTTCCTGAGCAGTTTGCAGAGTTTAAACCTATTCATGAGTGTTAATTCTCTGAAATATGCAGGCACGTTGATGAGAAGATGTGATCAACAAGTTAGGAGCCTTTGTGAAATTTCAAAGAAAAGGAATTAAGAATTGGGAATGTTTGGTTCTGTTTTCAGACTCTTAATATGATCTGTCAGTAGTGGATGTGTAGAATCGAGTTGCCATTTATTCAGACCTCTTTCTGACAGCAATCCATTTTAATCTAGTACCAGGGATTATTTTTTGAAACAATTTACATGTAGTCTGATTGAGAATAGTGAATCATAATAATTCTGTGACCCATTTACATGCATTACTGTAAAAGTTTCATTTCATACAAGTGACAAATTTTTAAAGTTAATTAGACTCAGCTATACTGAGGTTAGTACAAAGTGCTTTGAATTATCAATAATTCAGCAGGGCAGACATTTCTGTATAATGCAGTGGTTTTATAGAGTATTGTGAGATAGTTATCCCTAAAATAAATGGATGTGAGCATACATCAGCATGGAGGGGTTCACTTGAATGTGGCGTGAAGTGATAGCATCTATGCTTTCCATTATTGGGAAGAGTGTGGGACATCAGTCTTTCTGGCCATGAACTACTAGCAACCTTTGTCCTTTGTGTTACCTTTAGTTAAAAATGAAAAATGAGCTGAATGCTGGCTGATGGCCATGTCTTTCTTACAATGAAAATTCATCTGGGAAAGAAAAATGGGATCGCAGATTTGGATTTGTTTCATTGCATGAATGATATGTGACATTTTGTAAATTATTTATCACTGCAAGGTGGCAGCAATGGCTTGAGCATTGTTATATCAAATGAAAGCAAGAATCCCATTAGTACGGGGACTGGGTTTTAGCTAGAATCTGTCAGGGGAATGTTGTCACTTTAAAACCAGATTGTTCCTTTAATTGCTATTTAAAGGAACAAAAGTGTTCCCAAGGTACTGCAGTTGAGCAGTTGCAAATAATAACTATGGATCCATAATTATGCAGTGCTGATTATCTGGCATTTAAAAAATTGTGGCTGGAGTTGGTGACCAATTTGTTGTAGCTTGTCTTTTTTGGTTTTTCTAATACACAGTGTTTTATACTCTGCTTTTTAACTGGGGCTACAAAAATACATTTGCAAAGCTACTTCAGAAAGTAAAGCCGGTGCATATTAACAAATTAAAACAAAAATAAGGACAAGATAACGAACACTTATATTGTAAGATGAAATTAACAGTCATATTGAACAATTTTGCAAATGCTTGGTCATAAGACAAGTTTTGTTTTTTGATGACATGTTGTCAGAGTGAGCCAAGATATTTGTTGGAATTATAACCATTTTAAATACTATCTTAGAGATGAGGGTTTTTTTTTTTTTCATTTATTCAGTTGGCAAATATATTTTGAGTGCCTACTGTGCTTCAGACATTGTATTAGGCATTTGGGATGGAGTAGCTGAACAAATGAAGTTTATTCTATGCTGATATATATTTAGAAAGTAAGACATAACATAATCTTCTTTTTCATTTACATTAGAGAAACATTTGTGATTATGCTACGTTTTCTTGCCCTGAATTTTTGATATGTGAGATTCAAATAGAAATACATTATAGTTACATTCAGATGGCTAGCAGACAACATGTGTGAAGGCTTGGAATATGCAATAAAATTTTAGTTTTCATACAGTTTTGGCTGTTCAAAATAATTTGATCAGATCTATAGGCACAGTCATCTATTCACATGGATGGGAATACTAGCATTGCTAGTATACTCCATAAACAACAATGGAGACACTAAAATATATGCAGATTTATATACATCATTAAAAGCAGTTTCCTTAGTGAGAGTTAAAGGGTGCTAGGGGGTTAGACAAATGTTTTGTTGTTCCTTCTATTAAAGTGGAAATGTCAGAGATTGAGAGTTTATCTCCTTTGTGTGGCATGGTGTGGTTTACTTTTGAAGCCATGCCAGAGACATGCCTTGTTAATGGTCTTTTGATCTTTTCAAGTGCTCCTATAGAATTTTAAAGTTCTTGCTTAGCTCTAACTCTGTTATTATGTCACCTAAAAACATACCAAGATTTTATGTCAAATATTTAATAGATGAAAAGTAGTAACCTGCACTAAAACATTTAATAAAGCTTAAACAATCTGACCTAACTAGATGATATTCATAGATTATAATATTGAATAGATGAATCAATTTAAGCAAATAGATTATGGGAACGATTGAGATTTCAAATGAATCCTTGATAATGTTCATTTCAGGAAGGTTTTATAATATATAAAGGTCTTAGATTTTATTGGTTAAATAAAAATTACTTCTGAATTTTAGATATTATACATTAGGTAATACTTTAGTATCAAATAACTTAAGAGCTTTTTTTATTAGCAGAAAATATTGATTTGAATACCTTTTTAGCATGTTTTTTTGTTAGATATGTAAGAAGATTTTGACTTTAATGTTTTGTTTTTAATTTTGAAATGGAAAACTAACTTTTTTTTCATTTTAATTCTGTCATAGCCCCGTGCTGATCCCATTCCAATATGTAGCTTCTGTTTGGGGACTAAAGAATCAAATCGTGAAAAGAAAGCAGAAGAACTCCTCTCTTGTGCAGATTGTGGCAGTAGTGGTAAGTTGGTATTTTTTGTATGTATGTACAATGACTCCCCTTTATAACTACATGCTGTTTATCTCTTTACCAATCTGTATTTGTTATTTAAAGCAATTATGTGGTAATGGCATAGGTTTTAAGTTTAAAAAGTAAGTGCAGGTAGAGGGGGGAAATAGTGCCAGTATATTAGTACTGACGTAAAGATATTACATATGTTGATATAACGCTATGTATTAAAATTTATAATTAAGCTTTGATTTCATACCAGCATTGATCATTCATTGTGGAGTATTCTGCATTGCAGGTTAAATTCAGTGTAGAGAATTCTGAGTTTTCAAGGTGGATACAACTAGAATGACTTGTTTTCTATAACCTGAAGTCTCAATTTGAGATACTTGATTTGGAATATGTAGTGTTTCAGGTCATGACACCTACTGGTGAAATATAGTATTACAGCCCAGCTCTGTGTGACTTCAAATGAAAGGGACAGTATTCTGGAAACTGCAGTGATAGAATCAAAAAATCATCAGGCATGAAAGAAATTCAAATTGCCTAGAATAAGATAGGAAAAGAATAATCTAGGCAGAAGGTGATGTTGAAATTAAGGAATTGCTGGGTAGGGATACTAGACTGTTGCCAAATGGCCATACCCAAAATGCTTTCAAGGTAGCTGTCACCTCTGCCTTTTTCTCAATATAAGATTTTAAGACCATAGTCTAGTTTTATAATGGAGCTTAAAAGTCAAATTATGCTTATATTAAGAGAATTTGTCTTACCAAGCCAGTCTTCCTTCTCGGTAAACAGGTGATAGTTGCCTAGGTGAGACAGATATATATGGTTATATATATGTGTGTATGTATACACACACACATATACACATACTTAGATACACACATATAACACAAATATATATATCAACAGATTAAGTGATGGTTATTGGATTTTTAAAAATTAATGTGTTAATTTTTAAAATTTTCTTCTCCTAGACTACTGAAACTTTTATCCCCCACATGTTATTTTAAAATTCATGACCAAGTAGTTCTCTCGTTATAAATATCTTTAGAAACAACAACAAACCTGCAAAATACCCTGACGGCTTCATTTAGGATGTCAGTATAGTATAGTGGTTAAGAGCAAACTTGAGAGCCAGCCATAGCCCAGCTCCTCTACCTTGAGTTACTTGTTTAACCATTCTGAGCCTGAGTTTCCTCATTAGAAAATTAGATGATGGTAGCACCTACCTCTTGGGTTTTGTGGGAGTTAAATGAGAGAATGCAAGTAAGTAGCCTAACACAGGGGCTGCCAGAAGTATGGTAAGTGAACTGTAAATGTCAGCCATTGTTACTATTTGGCACGTTTGATATTGTTGTCCTTGATTGCTGTGAGTAATTTAAAATCTTGTCACCATGTGTGACAGCTGCTTGATGGTTGGGTAGAAGAAATATTTCACACTGAGGAATGACGGTGTTGTGTAATGCTTCTTCCTTCTCCTATGAAGTTTTAACTTGATAGGCCCTATGTGGTTCTGCAGCCTTCAGGACCTGACTAGGAGAGGAGAGCCTTGGAAATAAGACATTGTAAACTCTGCTTGAGAAATGCATTCTGACAGTCTTTTTGATAGGCTTCACAGATTCATTAAAATTCTTTTACCTGCCCATGGTATCATGGATAGTGACAAAAGGGCATGGAAACATTATCTGTGTGTTCAGTTTAATAAATTTCAACCATACAATCTCCCTGTTTTATCCTGGTGAGGTAGTGCCTCACTCATCAGTTCTGACTCTGTAGTTATCTTTTGGGTTTTCTCACGAGGCCCATTCTGAATGAATTATTCTTTTGTTTAACTGCCTGATCAGTGTAGTGGTGTTCACTTGTCTAGGGTTTGCCCTTTGTGATTTTTAAGGTGGTACTTTAAAAACACCCTTCATTGTTTAATTTCTTGAGTATCTATTTGTCTGAGCGCCTAGACAGATTAATTAACGCAGTTAATGTGGGAAGAAAAGTTCCCTTCCTATATTTTCTTACCTCTGGTGATACACTTGCCTGAGTTGACAAAGAATTCATGATCATTATCTTTTAGATCATAACTTCATGGCCTCCTTCACAGGGTATAAAGGTGTAATTCTAACAGGCAGATCTTAGATTTTCTGATATAATCATCTCCCTCCGTCTTTCCAGATTGAAGACCTGCCAAAGGAGAGGTTTCATCTCCTTTATACTTCAAGGTCACTGAAATTCTTTTCCTCTGAAGTTTCTTATTTCCTCAGGGTGTGTAGGTGTAGTGTTATATTTTCTCTTTTCAAAAACAGTCTCTTGTTTTCTCTTTTAACAAATGGAGAAGAATGGATTGAGGATAGTGTCTAGAAGGGTTACATAGCTAGAGTCATTTTGTGAGCCAGTCTTTCCCCCTCCCTTCAGGTAGAAAGAGCCAGAGGCTTTGGAGTCAAGGTATGGGTCATGGCAGAAATTCAAGCCCTGGGGTCAGAGTGCTTCTCTGGACTCAGCAAAGGGATCTGGCTCTAGTGTTGAGGTTCACTTAATCTTCTCTTGAGTGTACTGTGCCATTCCGGATTTAACTAATATTTAAGTCATTAGGAACCCATTCTTCCTAACTCAGGGAGATGCACTATAGATGTTTACTTCATCTGGTAGATCAGATGAGTGGACTTTTTTATTTGCTAGTCATTAAATAGAAGAATCAAAATAAAATATGATTCTTCTTAGAGAGCTTGGAGGATTCTTATAGTCATAAAGCTCTGTTGTGACACCTTGGTAATTATAGGGAAAAAAGAATAAAAAAGGCCAGCATGGCTCAACAATCCCCTCTAATAATGGTGGAAGCCCCATTGTCATGGTCCAGTCCAGTTTCTCAAGGGGGAATTACAGAGTATTTGGTACCCTTAGTCGGCCTTATGGAAATGGCCGCTCTCTCACACACAGAAGAGTCCATTGGTTCTAGGATTGAATCAAGACTTTGTAATGATTAGAGGAATTCTTAATGTAAGATGTTTATGTGAAAAAAATACCCATAGCAGTATAAAATCAAAAAAAGAAAATGTAGATAGATGGCAGCCCATAAGGAGGATCATTCTTAAATGTGTTTCCCATATGTGCCTGTTGCTTTTTGGTCAACCTCTATCTGAAGTACCATTTGTATGATGTCACATTTAGACTCTGCTTAGATTTCAGAGATGTGAGTAATAAATGTTTCCTTCTGCTTAGATCATGAAGTAAAGCCAATTAGAAATTTCTCTATTTTTAAGATGGCTCAGGGTTGCAAATGGGCAATATTTTCTTTAACTATGTTTTTCCTGCTAAAAATTCTTTTGAAAATCAAGTTTGCAGGTAGTAAAATGTGAGGTGAGGTGCGTGATGCAAGGAGCCCCAAATGTGGTGTTCCAATTCTCTTCTGCTTGCTGGAGGTTTAGCTGCAGTTTTCCATATCTGTAAAATGCAGAGGGTGACGTCTGCAGCCTGCGTCCCCAGGATTGTTGTAAGGATCCAATGAGATAATGATATGAAGATTATTAGTAACTATAAAACATTACATAAATGTGGAAGATTATTCTAAACACTAATGTGAATATGAGAATCATCAGATAGTCTTCAGGTCTATCGAAATGTTGGGACTAGGAACGGATTTTACTTGACTTTCATGGATCAGCCTACTTTGAAATTAACACTGTTACATTCTCTTTGCCTCATTAAGACCAAATTATGTTTAATTAGCTTCACATAAGTATTAGATATTATACCAAATGAAATTTTGTGTCTGCTGCTTAGATTGCTGGGTGGTTAAATCTTACTTACAGATGACTTGTGTGCATGTGTGTTTTCAAATTAGCAAATCTAAGATAAGTGCACAGTTCAAAATTACAGCATCATTCTAAGTGGAAGCTCATTGAAACTGGAGACAGAGAAAAACTGCTGTGATGCAGTTGGGAGAGGAAGAAAAATCACCTTTGTATAGTAAAGGGAGCAAGAGCTGTGAGGTCGAATATCAGTCTGCACTCAGGAGACTTGAAGTCTCTCTGGGTTTGTCTTTATTTGTGTGTTAACCCTGAGCAAACTTGGCCTGCCTTCTGCTTCCAGAGTGAGCTAGTAGGTGCATTATATGGATACATAGGTATACAAAAAAGATCGCTAGTTTCTTAAGATCACTGTGAGAAAACCCAGGGATTGGTTGGTTAGTCGTCCGGTTTTGCACTGAGTAGACACAGATTGAATAATTAGGTTGAGAAGGAGACCCCTGACTAGAAAGAAACCTAAAGATGTAATCCAAAGAGGAATAGATAGGGATGGAGGAGGAAGGATTGATGAGCCCCACCCTCCACAAGCCCAAAGCTGGATTGACCATCCAAGTGGAGAAACAGGAAGCAGAAACCTTGCTTTGGCCTGTTATTTCACTAAAATTGTGCTTGTCGGGATTAAAAGTGACCTCCATGTAGCAAAATCTAAAGGTCACTTTTCAGTCTTCGTCAGAAGCTAATGGACATCTTTCAGTCCACATCAGATACTCCTCTCAGCCATGTTTGACCTAAGGATCTTTTTCCTTGAAATGTTCTCTTGCTTTGACTTCTGTGGTATTGTGTTCTCTGTGTTTTCTCTCTACCACTTCCTTCCACATCTTTTGTTAGCTCCTGGGCCTCTCTTCATCCCTTCAGTGTTTCTTCAGGCCTCTGTCCTTGGCTCTGTGTTTGTTCCTTTGCTTCAGGTCTTCTCCTGAGCTCCAGACCTCGGGTGTAAATGCCTCCAAAACTTCTCCACTTGGACACCCCATAGGCTCCCCAGAATTAATATCCAAAACAGCTTATCAAGCTTGCACTGCTGCCTCCACCCCAAAACAACCACCACAACAGTAACAACAGAAATCTCAGCAAACAAACAAGGTCTAGCTTCTCCTCAGGGATTTCTTATTTCAGCAAATGGCACCCACCGGCTCACAGGTGTGCTGTGACTGTGAATGAGCATGGGTGCCATTCGTACTCATTCAGTTCCACAAACCATCCTCTGTCCTTTTCTCTCACACCAAGGAATCACCAAAAATACATTGATTCTGTGTCCTAATAAATATCCTACATCCTCAGTATATCCACACCCCCACCAAACCCAGTCAGTCTGCTATTATAGTAACCTAAATCTCATCTTGACCCTCTTTCCCCTCACCGGTTTTCCACACTGCAGCCTAAGTTACTTTTTTAAATTATAAAACTAATCACAGATTTGTTTTTTATTTTATTTTATTTTTTTTGGTGAGGAAGATTGGCCCTGAGCTAACATCCATGCCAATCTTCCTCTGTTTTGTATATGGGATGCCACCACAGCATGGCCTGATGAGTGGTGTGTAGGTCTGTGCCCGGATCCAAACCTGTGAACCCTGAGCCCCCAGAGCAGAGAACACAAACCCAACCACTATGCCACCGGGCTGGCCCCTAAATCACAGAATTTTTTTTAGTGGCTACCAATTACCCTTAAGAAATCCATTCTTTAATATAGCCTAGAAAACTTTCCTGGACTGGGCTCCTCTTAACTCCATTCCACATCCATCCCTTTCATATTCTGCACACTAGTCACATTGAACCTTTTTCCACTCCTTAAATGTACCATGTTGTTCTCTCCCTCTGCACATGCTAACTTCTCCTGTCCTGCCCCTCCTCTCGTCCCATCTAACCTCATTCATCCTTCGGGTCTCTTCTATAGGAAGGTCTTCCTTTAACCTCCTGCTAGATTCTTCCCTATCGCTGAGCCACCCATTGTCACGCGTTAATTTAATTCTTGTTTAATGTCTATTTCTCCTTTTAGACTATATGATCTGAATTGTCTGTCTTTTTCCTCACTGGTCTCAGATGGACTGGTGGTTGGTTAGATAGCTAGTCCGAGGGACCCACTGCCTGAGTCCTTATTAGTTTTTCATTGCTGCTGTAACAAGTTACCACAAAGTTGTTGACAGAATTCAGTTCCTTGTGTTTGTAGGAGTGAGATCCCCATTTTCTTGCTTTCTCTCTGGTGAGGGTCGTTCCCTGCTTCTAGAGGCCACCCATATTCCTTGGCTTGTGGGACCCCCCTTCTTCCATCTTCAAAGCTAGCAAAGCTGGCTGGAGTCCTTCTCCTGCTTTGCATCTCTCCTCTTCCTGCTTTCATCTCATCTTACTAACCTAGCTGGAAAAGGTTCTCTGCTTTTAAGTACTTGTGATTAGATAGGGTCTACCCAGATAATCCAGGATAATCTCCCCATCACAAAGCCTGTGCCCTTAGTCACATCTACAAAGTCCCTTTTGCCATGGCAGGCAATATATTTACAGGTTACAGGGGTTATAGCAGAGACCTCTTTGGGGGCGTTATTCTGTCTGCTACAGAGCCTATGCCTTTTTTCTACCACAGTACTTCCTCCAAAAATCATTTCTACTCGTTTGTGGTCTCATCGGTACTTGTTTAATTTTAAGCAGTATCCCTTTAGTTTTACTAGATAAAACTGTTATAAGCTTCTAGTGCTTAATATGTGTTTGTAGTAAGAATGAATGAGTGAATGAATACGTATTATGCTCTCAAATATGATAAATTGCAAACCACGAAAATAAAACAAATCCAGAAAGACAAACCATTAAGAATTTTGTCAGCAGAGAGAACCCGAATTTTAGAGGGAATTTGTGAGTTTATGGAATGGCTAAATGGGAGATAAGGAATTACATTATCAGTAGCACTGTTGTCCTTTATCTAATTACTATAGATTGTGAGGAGTATACCAAGACTCAGTTAGTCTTTTGTGTTAATTTAAAGTTGGTCATGAGAAAATACAATGGAAATGTTTCTTCATCCCTCAGCATCCTTTACAAAATCATAGAAATTCAGAGCTGGAAGGGATCTATGGCCAATTCTCTTGAGCTAAATAAAGGTACGATTGCTGCCTAAAGGAAAGATAGGCTGGAGATTTTAAAATTTGACAGGGTAGCTTAAATGGTACTAGTTGAGATATAATATTGCTTAAAGTGAGAGAAAGCAAAAAGAAGTAGAGTATTCCTCACTCTTGATTGAAAGTGGCTGAAATCCATTAATCTTCAAAATGTATAATTACTAAAAAGTATTTTTCAAAGCATACCTGTGAGAATAAATAGTGAGCTATAATATGATGTGAATTACCCTTAGTTACTGAATATTAAGCTACAGAGTACAAAAGCAGATTTTAATGTAGAGAAAAATTTAGTGCATGAAATTGAGGTCATATGTGCTAGTGATGTATGACTTACAGGAAGTCGTAAAAAGGCTGAAAAAAAGAGAAGTAAATGGTATACTTTTAAACTGATGGGACCCATTTTAAGGGTGGAATTTAAATTGCTGTTCTTTAAAACTTGAATTTTTATCCCCCTCACCATATAAGGGGGAAAGTACTCCCTGATCAAGGTAAGACCTCTCCCCTCCCCCTTCAGAGTATACTTCTCAAAGTCGACAAGCAAGCTGTCTTTGTTTGCTGTTCCTGAGCAGAAAGAGGTGATTGATATCATTTTTATATATTTAACTCCCCCACCCCTGGGCATTCATTTGAGTGAGAGAAGCCCTTGTAAAAGAATGGTGTGGTAGGTTAAATGCCTGGGTGTCTCTTCTGCCTGAGGTCGCAATCCTATGACAACATTTTATTTGCTCAACATCTTAAATACAGATGTTGAGTTGGTTTTTTTTTTTTAACTCAGGAATAGTGCGCTTTTATTAACAGCATTGATGATTGATTTTGAATGTTTTTACTTCAAAAAGCCCAATCTCTTGGTGGGTGGAATTTTATGAAGCACCTGTTAAGCTTTAGGGAGGAGGACCTTTTTGGCAGCAACCCAAAATACATATTTAAACAATGAGCCTGCCAAAGTCAGGAAATTATAAAACAGTTTTGAAATTGCAGAATCTGCTTTTCTTTATTACCCTTCAGGTTTCTTTTGCAGCTTGGTTATAAGTTCTTTCACATGGGATTTGCTAATGTTCTTACTATTTTAAAACCAGATTTAGAAAAATAAAATCAAGTTTGGAGATCTCAGGTTTATGTGATAAAAGACCATCAGATTTTAAACTGAACTGCCTTTCAAAGAGTCTAGGCTTGCACTCCCCAAGCCTTTTGGAGGAATCTATTACTCACTGCGGCCTGGCTGGCTTCCTTGAATGACGTAGCCCCTCAGGGCCTCCAGATTTGCTCTGTGAAGTGAGAGCTGCTAGATGAAAAGTGTACCCGAAACAGTGTGGAAAAGCTAAATACTCAGAAAAATTGGGGAAGCCTGCCGAGGGTGTGCTTTTTGACGTATTCTATTGACCTGGATCTTTCAACTTCTGACCTCTCAAATTCAATGTTTCTGCTCTTACTTCCAGAATTTAAATTCAGGGATTTGGGGGCAAGATAGCAATAGTATCTTCTTTGTATATCCCAGCAATGGGATATTCTTTGTATACTCTTGTTTTGTTTTGTTTTGTTTTAGCATTTGTAGTTACATTATGTTAAGCAGCCCCAGTTTTTTATTTAGCTAACTGTTGTTTGAAGTTTTATGATTTCATCACACACAGAGAGCAGGAATTGTTTGCACTTCAGCACTCCACTCAGTCTGGCAGACCAGAACACTTTGGGTAAATGGTGGTTGATGAAGATGGCGAGGGCAGGAGGTTTAACAGAAGACACAGGAGAACATGATCTGAGCATACGTTATCTTCAAGTTCTCCAAGACTTGTGATTGGAATTGGTATAAATTTTCCAAATTTCTCTTAGGGAAAACATTTGTACAGTCACTGCAGTACATACGGGGAAAGAAAAGGCAGAAAGGAAAGTATACCATGGATTCTCTGATCTTTTTGTATTTTCAAGTTGTTAAGTTTCTTTGGCTGACATCATTGCTATCGACTAAGTCTTAGGGAAAGGAAGTTTAAAAAATCTCAGGTACGGGGCTGGCCCCTTGGCCGAGTGGTTAAGTTCGCGCACTCCGCTGCAGGCGACCCAGTGTTTCGTTGGTTCGAATCCTGGGCGTGGACATGGCACTGCTCATCAAACCATGCTGAGGCAGCGTCCCACATGCCACAACTAGAAGAACCCACAACGAAGAATATACAACTATGTACGGGGGGGGGGCTTTGGGGAGAAAAAGGAAAAAATAAAATCTTAAAAAAAAAAATCTCAGGCACCATTCCCATAAAGCAATTTGCTTTTTATTCTTATAGGACACCCATCCTGTTTGAAATTTTGTCCTGAATTAACAACAAATGTAAAGGCCTTAAGATGGCAGTGCATCGAATGCAAGACCTGCAGTGCATGTAGAATCCAAGGCAAAAATGCAGTGAGTATGACTCTCAATAGTCCATCTCCAGGTAAATTGTTAGTTTTCAGTGTTAAAGTTTTTCTTTTTTGTAGACTGTGGCTATTTTCTTTTTAAAGTTTTAAATACACAAATGTCAGATTTCAACAGGGATGGCGGTGCTCCTTCATTACATTTTATTACTATTAATCGGATAACATAAGAATTGTGGCATTTTACAGTTGATTTCAGTCTCAATTAGTCTCTAATATGCTGTATTACAGGATAATATGCTTTTTTGTGACTCCTGTGATAGAGGATTCCATATGGAGTGCTGTGACCCCCCACTTTCCAGAATGCCAAAAGGTGAACTTTTAAACCGTATTAAAAATGTGTTTTATTACATACTCATTAGCCTTGTCGTGATGTCTGACAGCTCAGAGGTATACAGGTTCCTGAGGCATTTTTTCATCCCTCCCACCTTCCTTATACTTTTGGGTTTGGCACAGGTTGTAAACAGAGGAGTGTAAAAGCATTTAGTTTGAGGGTAATGTGTGTAATAAAGACTGATTTAGACACAGGGATAAAAAAGACCATTCCTCTCCAAAAAGCACTCCCCTATTAGAATAAGTTTAGATTAGGTAGGTCAAAAGTTTAGAATACACTCCATATTCTTCAGTACTGTGTTCAGAGGTAGGAAATTACCTATTTTTGATGATGGTGATAATGATGACTCCAAAGTCCCACAACAGGAGCCATCACCATTTTCTTGGCCATTAGTTGACATTTTGTACATGAACATCTGAACTGTCTTATGGATATATCCACAGAGAATAAGAATTTTCGTTTCTATTGTGTAAGTAAGCCTAGCTCAGTCTCCTTTTTCTCATTTTATAATCTATTAAACATTAAAAATTACTTTGCCTTATTACAAAATTTATATATTTACATTGTGAAAGATTTAGAAAATAGAGATTGACAAGAAGGAATGAAAAGAACAATCAGTTAGAAATCCCTTCTCTGCCTCCACACATCCTTTTGAAAAGAAATGGAACATTCTGTACATGTTTTTGTAATCTTATGTTTTTCCCCTCTTAACAATAGATTCTAGCATTCCCACATCATTAAATATTCTCCTAAACATAGTTTTTAATAACTGTGTAGTATATAGAACTCTATAGTGTATAGAGTGGGGGTTACAAACCTGGTGACTATGGGACACAGATATGCTTTGTTGGTACAAGATTGTATATATTTTAAAGACTTCTCTAAATGTATTATAGAAGAGCTGGTACAGTATTTTAAAAATTTTGAATTTGACTCCTTATGTAGAGTATGTGTGCTCCAATTTGCCCCAATCTTGCTACTCTCCATTGTCTTAAATCCCAGCTTGATCCAGTCACGTATATTATACCTGGGTGCTTCCTGAATGTATTGATTTTTGCAATGCCATGTATAAAAAATCATAACTTATTTAACTAATCCTCTATGGTGGATATTACAAATGTTTCCAATTTTTTCCATACATAATTATTGCCTTAAGATAAATTCCTAGGGAGGAATTGCTGGATCAGAGGCTATGTACATGAAAGGTTGTATCAGTTTTCAGACCCACCACCAGTGTATGAAAATAGCTGTTTCCAAGTATTATGACCAACACTGACTGTTACTATATTTCGTTGTCTGACACATTTTTTTTTTACACTTAACATCTTTGAAATCAGATGCATCTGAGTCAGTAGTGTCTTAGATTAATCAAATGGTGTTTTTATTTTAAATTTTTACCAATTTGATAATAGAGAAAAGATTGATAATTTTTTTCTTTAAGCAGTGAGATTGATCATTTTTTGTGGTTGATTATTGGCTGTTTGTATATCATCTTTGTAAAGTGCCTGTTTTTATCCATTAATCATTTTTCTATTGAGGTTTTCACCTTTTTCTTACTGATTTGCAGAAGTTCTTTATATTTTTATGTAGTCAAATCCATGAATCTTTTTCTTTATGGCTTCAGTCTTAAATGTCAGTCATGCTTAGCCTATATAAATATCCACATATTTTTCTTGGTACTTGTAACATTTAATTTTGTCATATTATAATATTCATCTGCCTAGAATTTATTTTCATAAAGGATAGGAAATAATTCTTTTCCTTCCAGATAGATAGCTATTTGTTCTATCACCACTTACTGAATCATTTCATCTTTTCCCTACTGATTTGAAATAAGACCTTTTTGAATGCTGAATTTTTTCTGTAGGCTTCAGTTGCTCTGGTCTTTCAATTCTCATCTATTGACCTATTTTCCTATGTGAGATGTATAGTTTTAATTATTGTAGTTCCATTGTACTTAAAATTTTGCTGTTTTAATTTAAAAATTATATTTTATACAGATAATTTTTTTAGTGTGGAAATTTCCAGATATGACAAAACACATTTTTTTTTCAAAAGTTCCAAAAACTGATTGACTTGAAAATATCTTCCTCAAATCAACAGATATACAATCTCTGACAGGATTGGGTTTTCATGTGTGTTTATGTGGTGGAGGGAGGCTTGGTAACATGTTGGGAAAAGCCTTATGGAGGGGTTCTGAGATATGGGCAGCCCTCTGCTCTCACTCCCTTGACCCAGGGGCTATTGACCGTTACTGATGGCTTCTGGAGGAGAATAACAAAGGGAATAATCCTCCTTCTGCAGTAAAGTTCTGCATACAGGCATCCTTGGGCAGCTTATTACAGCTGCAGTTTATATTTAATATCTCTCCTAAAATGAAACATTAAAATATTTTTCTCATATATATATTAATTCAGGGATGTGGATTTGCCAAGTCTGCAGACCAAAGAAAAAGGGAAGAAAACTACTTCATGAGAAAGCTGCACAAATAAAACGACGATATGCAAAACCCATTGGACGACCGAAAAATAAATTAAAGCAACGATTGTTGTAGGTTGAGATCTTATCAAAAGAAATCTTTTATGTTGTGCTTTAAAATATAGGTGATTGTAACCCCCTTAGATTCCATTAACCGTTTAGTATCATTTTTACAAACTCAAGGGATGAGGAATATTTTTCCTATTAGCATAAGCTGTGGAAATTTTTTGAAAATAAAATTTTTAATTACAGTTGGCATTTTGGGGTCTTCTGTTGGCAGTATCTGTGATGCCAAATGACATTTTTCAAGCAGTAGGATGGAAGCGGAATGTCAGAATTGGAAACAGTCATTCAGCCTATTTTATTACTGGCTGAACATTACAAGCGCTTAATTGTATAAGTATTTTTATGGGAATTTTAAAACAAGAGAGGGATTGGTCCATGTCTATAATGAATCTCTTTTGTTGCTCCAGATAACATTTTAGAAAGATACTTCTCTTTTCTGATGCTAATTTAGTTAGTATTACAGCTTTTTAAGATAGCTTTTATGAAATAGGAGCTTCTGAGAAAACTGCAAATGACTGTCCTCATGTTTGTCCCCAAAGAGTTAGGACCGTTTGGTATGTGCACGTGTGTGCAGACAGACATACAAAATACTCTACAGTGGCCTGCAGATATACTATGATAACCCCATTTCCACTAGACTGTTGCCGTATAGTGGCCATTAAAGCCGAGTAGAACATTTAGCAGGAGTTACTTGGCAAAGCAGAGAAAAGAAAAGAAGTGAAATGGGTGTATTTTTTTAACCTGCGTAGAGTATAGATTTGACTATCAACCTTAAATCAGGTGTTTACAGATAAAATCAGTGGCCTTGCATATCTCAAGCAGTTCTATCAATAAGACCATTGCCCATCTCTTTAGGCTTAGTGAAAGGGTCATTGTCATGTAGAAATGAGGTGCTCCACACACACTGCGCGCACACCGTGAACAAACAGCGGGTATCTTGCTCACTTGCTTAGTCTTTTCCCCCTAATTTTGTCTGAAGCAATTCACTGTATTACCTGCTCTCAGGTAAACAGTAACCTCCTGCACCTTTATCTCTCAAAGGAGAAACAGAAGATGCGTGCTCCCTTCTAGAGTTTTCTGTGAAAATCCTTTAACTGGTGGCATTTTTAAGTGGAATTTTTGTTAATTTCTGGAGGCAAACATGAAACACACTTATGAATAAAATCTTTCATGTTAGCATCATTTGAAGTAGAAATTGTATGTTTTTGCATTCGTTCTGTGTAAGCATTGTTCTCAAAATGGGACTGTATCCTCAGGGCCCAATTAAAAGAACCAAATTAGGATATAAACTTTCTAAACAAAGGACACAGCTGAAAATTGCATCTGGCACCAATCCTAACTTTTTGTTTGTCCAAAATTGTCCTTTGAGCTTAGGAATTTTTAAGACAGTCTAGGGAGTTTTCCTTTTTACATGCTTTATAAGCTTATTATCCTTTCTGGGCAATCGATTCCAGATACAGTCCAAATGCAGCATTCTAATGTGAAACATTGTAGCCTGAATGAGTTGTTTATTGGTAACTCTCACTGTGACACTAGAGATCTCCAGCGTTAACCTGATTTGGCTGAATTGGTGGCGTCGGGCAGAGCTCTGGGTGCTTGACCGCCTCAGATGAGCCTAGTAGCTTGCCGCGGTCATCTGCACCAGCCTCCCCTTCAGCTGACTGCCGAAACTGTTCATTAAATCTTTATGTACAAGATGACCACTAAAATGTGCTCTTGTATTTGTAATTACTTAAGATTTTTTTATAATTCAATATCATATCATTTTCAGGCTTCCATTTCTTCATTATTAGCCTTCAGCTAAATTGATAATTTTTAAAGTGCATTCTTGGGTCCCAGCACTGCCATAATTCACATGCAAATGTTTCTATTGTATAAAATTCTGCTGCAAAATGGGTAGCTTTCCAAGCTCTAGCCTGAGGTGAAGGCAGGCAGCTGCTGTTCCCGTAAGCAGCTGTGTTAGTGGAGTGACCTCCATTCTCTGTTGACCACACAGCTGTATGGGCAGAACCAGCGTCAAATGAAGTAAACTAGCAGTCAGAACCAGTGTATAAAGATTCTGACACCAGTGTCTGATAATGACCATGGTAAATGTGCTGCTTCTTCACCAGATTTTCCATGTCATGTCTGACCCGCTGTAGCTTTTCTTTAATCATTTCTTCAGTTTTTTGCTATTGTTGTCCTTTTTTCAGCAATATTTTATGCTATAATTAATTGTCTCCTCTGCTTAGAGAGTATTATTGGTTATCTTATCATTCTAAGCAAAAACTGCTGAGAGGAAGAGGGTATCTTTTAATGTTTTCTATTTTTTAAAAAACCCAAATTCGATTGACATAGTTTTCAAATTGAGTTAAAATTGCTTCTAACTAAAGATTAGATAAGCTTATTCTTTTGTAACACTTATGACATTTCCTTTAATACTTTTAAAAAGACATTTCAGGAAGTCATAATTACTTGTGACAGCACAAGGGGTAGCATTTGAATTTAATTATAATGAAAGCATTGGGTGTTCTTTTAATCTCTTCCAAAAGTTTCTTACTTATATTGCCCTTGGGTCCACATGGATTTTTCCAGTACCTGTTGGATGGGCCATGGGAGAATCATAACATGCCAGTGTAGTTGCTGCTACCTGCTTCACAGAGAAACATCTCAGTGGAGGCACACACAAAAACAGTTGTTAGGGTTGCAATTCTGTTTCTTAAGTTTAAGCACATTGAATGCATCTAGTTGCTATAAATTTGTTTTAGATACCTTTATAATTCTATTATTAAATGCTGATACTATTCTCTAAATTTTTGCCTAGGTCTGTAACCAGTGATGAAGGATCCATGAATGCATTCACAGGAAGGGGGTCACCTGGTAGGGGTCAAAAGACTAAAGTCTGTACCACACCTTCATCTGGTCATGCTGCATCTGGGAAGGACTCAAGCAGCAGATTGGCTGTTACAGACCCCACTCGGCCTGGTGCCACCACCAAAATCACCACCACCTCCACCTACATTTCTGCCTCTACACTTAAAGTTAACAAGAAAACCAAAGGGCTTATTGATGGCCTTACTAAGTTTTTTACACCATCACCTGATGGTCGCAGATCACGAGGTGAAATAATAGACTTTTCAAAGCACTATCGTCCAAGGAAAAAGGTCTCTCAGAAACAGTCATGCACTTCTCATGTGTTGGCTACAGGTACCACACAAAAGCTAAAACCTCCACCTTCTTCACTTCCACCCCCAACCCCCATCTCTGGTCAGAGCCCCAGTTCACAAAAGTCCAGCACTTCCACTTCTTCTACCTCTCCCCAGAGTTCTTCCAGCCAGTCCAGTGTGCCCTCCTTTAGCAGTCTTACTAATAACAGCCAGCTGAAGGCACTCTTTGATGGACTTTCTCATATCTATACCACTCAGGGACAGTCTCGGAAAAAGGGACACCCAAGTTATGCACCACCCAAACGTATGCGTCGTAAAACTGAATTATCTTCCACGGCAAAATCTAAAGCCCATTTCTTTGGAAAAAGAGATATTAGAAGTAGGTTTATTTCTCACTCCTCCTCCTCTAGCTGGGGGATGGCTAGAGGACGTATTTTTAAAGCAATTGCTCACTTCAAGCGAACAACTTTCCTTAAAAAGCACAGGATGCTAGGCAGATTAAAATATAAAGTGACCCCTCAGATGGGGACCCCCTCACCAGGGAAGGGGAGCTTGACAGACGGAAGGATTAAACCTGATCAGGATGATGGTAAGCAAAAGGTCAAAGCTCCAACCAAACCTGCGTCCCGTCCCTTTTTCCCAACCCCCCCAAAAATAAATAAATCAATTCCTATTTGTCACATAGGTCTTAGCTATTTCTCTTGTTCTCACTTCACTTTCATACAGAAGCAGTGAAACTTTGACCTTTTTCTAATACTGACTAAACCTCTAAAATGTTGTTTTTCCAACTAATACTCTCCCACCTTTTATTATTTATTTCCATTCGTAGTGACACTAGGACCCCCCAGATGCCTCCATAGCGTTGCTTATGGCTTTGTAGTCCCGCATGAGTAGCCACTGTCATGCTTCTGCCATGTTCTTTCCCATGCCGCCTCTTCATCACGGCACTGTTTGGTTGTGCGCTGTCATGCTTCCACCAGGGGGATCTCAGCTCCTCATTTCCCTCTGCTCCATTGCATTCTCATGACAAAGTTCATCCTGCTTCCTTCTCAACAAAGCCTGATCTGTGATTCTGTGAAGTGTGCTTCTGGATGTGTGTGTGTCCATGTGTGTATTCACCTTAGGGAGAAAACTGATTTCATAATTTCATCTAACAAATTGGCCCGTTAGATTTGCTACCCTTTATAAAACAAAAAACAAAAATGTCTCATTTGGACAAAGTGGTAGATTTTATTATCTCAAAAGTGATAATGGGAATTCTATAACTAGTCATTGATATAACTTCTAATCTTGGTTGAAAAATATGATTTTGCTTTGTATTCTTACTTTCCCTCATTTATTTATTGAAGCTATAAAAAGATGACTGATAATTCAAATAAAAATTTGGGCACAGCAGGGAAAGGGTACTGCTGAATCTATGAGCAGTACTTAGATGTAAAAGCTTAGAAAGGTTAAAAAAAAAAAAAAGATCCCTATTTGCCCACTATGCTAATTTGGTATCATTTTGGTAATATATGGTGGTTACTTGTCATTCAAGTCAGTGAATACCCTTTCTGCTGGTTTTAAATGACAGATACTGAAATCAAAATAAGCGTCAAACAAGAAAGTACAGATATAAATGTGGTTGGAAACAAGGATACCGTTACTGAAGAGGATTTGGATGTTTTTAAGCAAGCCCAGGAACTTTCTTGGGAGGTAAGGCCAGGATACCACATTATAGTAACAAGGATAATATGTGACTTCTGTATGTATGACTATTATGAAATTGCTGCTTTGATTTTATAGAGACTCCCCTCCAAATCCTTTGTGGTTCTTTAACTGTTATGATAATTTTTGTTGACTGTACACTCAAAAGCAATGACTCTGTAGAGTTGTCTCCACTCTTAAAAGTTGGAAAGAGCTCAGCTGGTCTCACAAAATAGACCAGAGTAGCAGCAGTTGAGGCCGATTTTGAAAAACACTTCTTGGTGTGGAGGAATAGAAGTCTGAATATTTTTGTTCAGATTTAGAAAATAGCAATTTTAAACCATTAGCAAAAGAAGAACATCGCTTTTAAATTTACCAATACTTTTTCCGACACAGATGGCCAGCCATATGAACAATGTCTCATAATTTTAACTCTTTGGCATTGATGAAGGCAATATTGTGTTGCGTGATCAGTTGTAGTCACTTTTATATTCATTGTCCAGTAATTTCTTTAAATGGTTCCACTTAAAATATTAACTCTGCTTAGCTTATTGTCAGAAAAACATTAAAAGGTAAAGCTATTGGATTTCTCAAAGACAAATTTGTTACGGATTGTGACTTTCTTATGTCAGTAGACCACATTCAGTTTCTATGGCACAATAGTCACAGATGGACTCCTTCCCCCCTCACTGCCGTTTTTTGCGGGCTGGGGGCTGTCCATAGGTTCTTAAGCTTTATTTTTTTAGTAGCAGCCACTTGGGCTAAATACGTCTGATGGTTTCTACTTTAGGGGCTATTGGATATTTCCATTCCTTATTTTGCCCCCTCGGTATGGTTTGTGTTGTTTTTCCTTTTGCTAAGATAAATGTCAAGATTTCCCCCAATCTTTGAGATTTGAAGTCCTTAAATACTCCTGTTTTTTCAGCCTACTTCTGGCATTCATAGATAGACATGATGAACAGCAGGCTATGATCTGAAAGATACTGTTAAATCTCAAGCCCTTTCTTTCCAGCACGGTAACACTGGCTTTTTCATTCACGGACATTTCTTGTCTGTGTGAGGCACTGTGCTAGACACTGAGAGTACCACAGTGAATCAGGCAGGCAGAGTCTTCACCTCATGTAGCTTCCTGCGTGGGAGTCAGGGGAGGAGGGGGAGATGGATGTGAAACTGCAGACTTCACAATTGATTATTTCATTACAATTGGGGTAAATACTACTTCATGGAGGAACAAGGGACTGTAAGAGTGTATAAAGCCACATCATCTTAGGATTTCCTCGGTTTTAATACATTGCAAGAGATTATTGAATTCAGTTCAATAGATATTCGTATATGTTTATATTGTACTCATTTTCTGTCTTGGTGATACTGTTTATTAGAGTATTAGTTTGTTTATATATGAATCTTATACAAAGTTTATTTCACAAGGACCTATATAATGTTTTTTCAACAATATGAAAATTGACGATTAATATTAGTATTCTGGTCATTTCCCTTCTTGAAAGAAGCAAAATCCTCTTCTATTGCTTATATTTTGTTTATTTTCTTTTCTTTCTGTCTGACAGAAAATAGAGTGTGAAAGTGGAGTAGAAGACTGTGGCCGGTACCCTTCTGTAATAGAATTTGGGAAATATGAAATCCAAACCTGGTACTCCTCGCCTTACCCACAGGAATATGCAAGGTAATGGAATAAGCCTGGCAGGTATATCACTTCAATGTCATATATGTGAGGAAGGAAGATTCTTGATTCTAAAGCAGGAATTAGATGACTTTTAAGACATAAATTTTGACAGCTGATTGTAAGTGCTTCCAAAACTATTACTTTTACCAGCACCTTTTTATAGTATTCACTGCTCTGTGTAAACTCCTTACACTCCTTAGGTACACAGGCATTGTAAATTTTGTCTTTTAGCTTCTACACCATGCTTTCTTCCTTTGGTTAATTGGGTAAATGATGTTTGTGTATGAAACTAAATCGGGGGAAAAAGTTAGCCTTTGTAAAATATTGGGTAGTTTCTTCTCATTTGCCTTTTTCATTTTTCTAATTAGGCCTATTAGTTTTCTCTCTAATTTCTGCTATTTTAAGTTTTTTATAGAAATGTAGCAAAAGAAGGAAAAATGGAAGAAAGTAGGTAGGAGTAAGTAGCCTTAAGAGACCCTTCCCCAAATCTTTACTTTTAGAGTTTTAGAGCCATTTGTGACTAACTTGTTAAAAATGAAGACAAAATAATGGTACTAGAGTTTTCTTTTGTCTTGAACTAAGATAGGTATGAAATTGTCTTGAACTAATATGTCTAAAAATGGGTATGTTGTAAACAGATTTCAGGTGCATCAGGGTTTACTTTATTAATATCTTCTCAAATGTTTTAGCCTACAAAATTTCTGGTAAATCACAAACTTGCTTTTCTTCTAGAATAGATATTGTCCTTTTCTTTACCACATGAATGTCTGGCCAGTCATCTAACTGGAGGAAATAGGGAGGGTGTTCTAGAAGTTAAGTGGCATACTAAGAGTCAGGAGTCTTGGTTTGTCTCCCCAACTTGTATCACTTGGCTTTGTGTTCTTGAACAATTTTTAAAAGATACTTATGAGCTTTAATTTGCATGGGTAGTCATAAGTCATGTGGTCTGAGAGCTTTGAATAAACTTTGCAAGTCCAAGATTTGAAATTACTCTTATCTGAGTCTGTATCTAACTACCCCCAAAACCTTTTTCCCCATTCTTATACCGCAAAGACCTTGAATGTACTTCTAAACATTTCCCTATAAATACTAGAAGTGTCCATTTAAGCATGATAGGGTACAAATAAGAAATGTTACAATTTTTTTTTGATGTTACATATATATATCCATGTATTTTTTTTTTTGGTGAGGAGGATTGGTCCTGGGCTAACATCTGTGCCAATCTTCCTCTACTTTTTGTGGGATGCCACCACAGCATGACCTGATGAGCAGTGCCGGGTCTGCCCCCGGGATCCGAACCTACAAACCCTGGGCCGCTGAAGCGGAGAGTGCAAACTTAACCACTACACCACTGGCCTGGCCCCAATGTTACAATTTTTAAGGTGGAAAAAAAAGTCAGCAGAGGAAAGAAAGCTGTCTAATGTTACTCAAATAGTCAGTAGAATTGGTAAAAACGCATAAGGTCTTTTGATTTTTCTACTTTTATTGCTTTAGACCATATCTAACTATGATAATAACTTTAAAGTAGAAATCTATAAGTAGAAATGGAAACAACTAAATTCTAGGACTTCTCTGCCTTATAAGTACACAGATCATTTTAAAAAATAATGAATTCACTTCTCTCTGAGTAAAAGATTGTTACATTTATACCACTGACCATATATGTAAAACTGTTGAAACTATGACATTAAATCTGAAATTTGAAAAGTATGCATGGTTGCCTGACAGGATGCCATCCTTATTGTTGGTTTTTAGAGTAGTGATTCCAAGTATGAAAACCTTTCTTTCAGTAGGATATTTCTAAGGAAACAAATGATTTGTTCACAGAGTAAAGACAGCAAATATTATTATACTGAAAAATAATGTACGGTTTGTACATACTCTTTATTACTGGCTTTCTTTTTGTTTTTTGAAACTGCTTCTTTCAAATACTATTATACAGCCTTTTTATGATTTAGAGAAAATTGAACAATATTTAATAATTTTGCCTAAACAGTATCATCAATCTCATAGATTCTTTGATTTTAAAATTTTAACAGATTACCAAAGCTTTACCTGTGTGAATTCTGTCTTAAATATATGAAAAGTAAAAATATTTTGTTAAGACACTCAAAGAAATGTGGATGGTTTCATCCTCCAGCAAATGAAATTTACCGGAGGAAAGACCTTTCAGTATTTGAGGTAAGCATGTGTAAATAAAAAAAACTCAACTTTCGAAACCTAGCACTTCTAAGTGTTGGCTATGTACTGATTTGTTTCTAGAAGGTACAAAGTATATTCAGTTTTGGCATTGAAATTCAGACCACTCTTTAAAATATCCCTATGTTTTGGAATGTTTATCTAACCATATTAAGCAACCATTTAGGTTGATGACAAATTCCTTCTTCATCACATTAACTTATTTTGTCTTCCCCTAAATCCGTGTCTGCACCAGATATATTCACCAGTGAATTTATGATCTCCTCAGTGCTTTGTAAACTCTACTTTCCTTGGCAGGAGAAATTAGCTTTTTTCAGCAGCTCCAGCCAATGTCTGGCAGGTGTTCACTCTTCCAGGGGATTGAGCAGCTGTACATATCTCCTCAATACACAGCCACCTGTGTTTCCACCCATTTCTTGGCAGGGTGGATAATCCTTTGGGTGAGACCCCAGCAGATGTTGGGACTCCCCCCAATCTGGGTGGATGGCCACCCCTGGAGAACTCTGCTGTTCACAGGAACCCCTTGTGGCCATGTGTCTGTCATTGTGGGTTCTTAAAGACATTTTGTGTTTTCAAAATTGATTTAGTAGCAGAAAGTCTTTGCCTCTCTGTCGTTTCATTGTTTAATCATGTTTTATTGTCAGTTTCAGGGATCCAGTTTAGCTGAGTCAGTTGTACTGTGAGGAGACCATGCCTTTCTTTCATGTTATTGCCTATTCATGGGACTTCTTAATTCTCTCCTTTATTTTCTTCACTCCAGTTGAGCACGTCTATTTCCCTGACTTATTTTCTTCTCTGGTACCCATTTTGGTGAATTGTTTTCGTTCCTGGGTGCTCAGAACAAGCCTTCCTTGCACAGCAGACATATCTCCTTTCTCTGAAATACAGTTTTACCTTAGGATTCTTTTTCTGAGTTGCTTAGACTGAAATGTATTGTTCTGCCCCACATTTCTCTTTAGTTCTGGTCTGTGATGTCTTGCATTATATTTAATATAGGAGGGTCATTCCATAGGTTATGGACCAGGTTCCCTCTGTCAGATAAGCTTAGGCCCACTACTTTTTCTCAAAACTGATCAGAGAACACAGGTAACTCCAGCTGTGTCTTATGATTTTTTTTTTTTTTATGAATGTTATGATAGATTACAACCTTGTGAGATTTCAGTTGTACATTATTGTTAGTCATGTTGTGGGTACACCACTTCCCCCTTTGTGCCCTCCCCCCATCCCCCCTTTTCCCTGGTAACCACCGATCAGATCTCCTTGTCAATATATTAACTTCCACCTATGAGTGGAGTCACATAGAGTTCGTCTTTCTCTGACTGGCTTATTTCGCTTAACATAATACCCTCGAGGTCCATCCACGTTGCTGTGAATGGGCCAATTTTGTCCTTTTTTATGGCTGAGTAGTATTCCATTGTGTCTTATGATTTTTTTAAGGCCCCTCTTACTAGTTATATCAGGCTCTTTTGGCAAGCTTGAAGGAAGGAAGGTATTGTTGTAGGAAGATTTGTTTATATGTTACTTCTTAGTAGATGGTAGGGATAGGGTTTCTGAACCTGGGCTCTATTCACATTTCAGACTGGATAATTGTTTGGTTTAGGGGGCATCCTGTGCATTGTAGGATTTTTAGCGGCATCCCTGGCCACTGTGCACTAAATGCCAGTGGCACCACATCCCCTCTGGATGGAACAACCAAAACTGTCCCCTGGTGGGCAGAATTACCCCCAATGAGGACCACTGGGCTAGAGGGAAAGCCAAATGCAACTTGCATGTCCTTCCTGTTGCTAGTTTTGGGATGCTATCCAGCTCCAACCAGTTGAGACAACAGACTTGTTCTCAGTTGAGGCTTAACTAATGTCACAAGTTCAACTTTCCTATTGGTTCCTTCCTTGTTGCCTTGGATCCTTTCTTCTAACCAAAATAAAATAAAAATCATTCTCTCATTGTTTCCCAAAAGGCAAAACACATTGTTGACTTTAAATAATTGTTAAATAAATCAGCATGAATGTATCTGCCTGTGGGGTTGAAGCTCTCATAAATCCAGGGATAGTCTCCTCCAGGAGTAAGAGAATCAATCTTGTTAGGCTGATAAGAATGGCTGATAAGAATGGTCTGCTGTTTCAGGGCAGGTGCTTTTGGACCATACAGAGATGAGAGGGAAATATCAGGAGTATATTTGTAAAATTTATTCATAAAAATAATTGAAGTAGTTGGATTGGATAAGTGTCAAGGTCACTCTTTTAGAATCTGACTTAATACGTAGAGTATGCAGCACGTGGGATACTTTGCTCTTAGCTGTCTCCTAAGTAACTTATGAAATAAATGAAGAATAGTCACGGATTGCTACTTTCCTATCTTCTCTTTATCTGTCCCTCTTGAAATCAGGCCATATTAGACCTGTCACAATTAATAAGAATTTTGCTTCAACGTTGTCATCTCTGTTTTTCTGGTTCACAGATGGATACATCTTCATCTTTCCTTTTTGTAACATACTACCATTTCCGAAAGGACCATACTCCCAAATACTTAGAAACTTCCTTTAATTAAAGAGAGAATTGTATCCTCTGTGCCCGTTGCCCATATTTGATTATGTTGCTATGTGTGGGACCTAGGTTTCATCCAAGGGAAATAGTTATATGAAGTCTAAAAATAATTTGTGCAATATGAGAACCTGTATGGTCCACAGGAGACTTGAGAACGGTCAAGTTCATTGTTAAAGAGCTCTGGTTAGCAAATATCCATTTCCCCTAAGAAAAGTGCTAGGAAAATTCTTCTTGAATCTGCTGTGCTTTCTGTTTTCAACAAGTAACTACATTTGATCAAAGAAATTGCCATCTGTGCCTAGCCTCCTGTCTATAATCATCAGTATCACAGCTTGATTTTTTTATTTTGAAGAGAAGTAAACGGTAATTATGGTACTTATTGTAGGTTGAAATTCATCTCACTTTCTCTATAAGTATTCCCAACGTAGAAATTTTATCTTTTCCAATTATATTTAAAGATGCTTGGCATAAAATAAAAATGGAAACCTCTTTTGCTAATCTACACTTCTGTGGAATCAGAATAATACAGTTCATTTATTTTATTTTTAAGGGAAGCCCTTTTAAAAGCAGCATAAAGTTTAACTTTCTTGAGCAGTATTTTAATGTGTTTACATTTCTTTAATTCAGATTTACTTGATTCAAATAGAGAGGGCATGCCTGATCATTTTTTACTCATAATAAATTGCAAATAAAAACTACTTCTCTGTTAGTGGTTTGCCCTTTCTTTTCTTCCTAAATTTCTCTTTAAGCTACCTTAAATTTACTCTAATTTAGAGAAAAGGTGGACTTCTGATTTGCCAAGTGACAGCTGTTTACTGGTTAACTTTATACTTGTTTAATGGAGTGTTTTAATCTATCAGTTTGGGTTTTAGAAATAGAATTATATACTTTACAAAATACCATATAAAAGAAACAATTTTATATTGAGTGATATTTTTATGTTAAATAATGTTGTCTGTTTCTCTTTGCTAGGTTGATGGGAATATGAGCAAAATTTATTGCCAAAACCTTTGCTTGTTAGCCAAGCTCTTCCTGGACCACAAAACGTTGTATTATGATGTCGAGCCCTTCCTTTTTTATGTCCTTACAAAAAATGATGAAAAGGGCTGTCATCTGGTTGGATACTTCTCTAAGGTAAAACAAGAGCCAGTATGACCTTAATTTTCTTTTTAAAATGTTTTTGGTAGAGCCCAATTCTTTGAACAGGGCTTTTTTATGACTCTAATTTGAATAAGTGACACATATTTCTGAAAAGCTCACATTCTTGTTTAGAGCCCATTTAAAACAAAAACAATAAACATCGTGCCTAGGAAGTGTGTAAAGGACCTCAGCACTGCTTGCTATCTTGACTGTCAGTGCCTATCTAACCTTATAATTGCTGCCTGGCAGACCACCCAGCATCTTTGATTTTCTAAATGTTAAGCTTATTTCCCCTTTCCCCCTAAATGGTGTCAACCAGAAGGTTTCAGTGTAATGTAGCATTTAAGAGATAATTCTCATTTCTCCTCGTTGCATTCCTTCTCTGGTCATCAGTATTTCAGTGAGTTGGAATGTTGGCATTTGGACAGTCAAGCTGGTATAATGACTACTTTTACTCTTTCGTCTCCTATTCTCTGTGCTATTGTTTTAAGATCTAAAGCAGCCTCACCTTTAGAAAGCCAAAGTATCTCCAGCTGTTGACATAGGGAAGCAAGCCCTTGACATATTGAGTGGATATAGTTTGTCTTTTTCACTGGTTTAGAGAGATTTCTCTCACATTCTTCTGTTCAAAGGCTTCTGAGAAACAATAACTCATATGCAATAAAGGAAAGCTGGGTTTGGAGATATTTACCAGGTAATGACCTTCACTTTTCTTAGGCACCTAGGAAATAGTTCATTGTGCTAAGATGGTAACTAAGACTTCCAGGCAGAAGGTAAATGATCCGAACTCTATATTTTATTTATTTTATGGTATATTTTTACATAGTAGGTGATCAGATAAGTGAATTTTAATGAACCTACTCTTGCATAATGTAAATGGAATGCCTTATAGAAGTGTTATTTTCATGGAAGATCAAAAGATATAAATGAAAGTCCTTTGCAAACTGTTAATTGTTCTAAATTTAAGAATCAACTGAGGGACCAACTGTAGAGAAAAATACCAATAAGTGACAGAACTCATGTGTAACAGCCTCAATGTTTTAATCCACATATTTGGTAAAGCTTTAAAACGAAAAAGAAGAAAGTTAATTTGCACTTTACAGATTCAAAAGATGACAGAGAATTAACACAAAATAAAACAATAAAAAGGAAATCTATTTATATGATTTTATTTATAAAACATCCTACCTTTCATATAGGTGTTTAAAGATCTTTTTCTCCAAAGAGTTAAAAAGCATAGTGGTCACAGTTGTCTTCCTGTTAGAAAATGGTGTTTCTTTAAATGTGTCTGAGTTTAAACATAAATCCTTAGTGGTACCTGCTGTCCTTGTCCTGCCTTCTCAAGCTGGCCTCTGGGTCTACAGTTAATGGTGATTCTTGTGGTTCGAGTCTCTTCCTCCGGGGGGCCCAACGTTTTACTTAGAACAAGCTAAACTTTTCTCATTTTTTCAGCTTCTTTTATAATATGGCAGCACCTACTGTCATTTCTTACCATACGCAGAATACTAATATTCTTTGACAGGGTAATAAAACAAAAATTAATCTAAAAAATAAACATCTTAAAAGACTAGCAAATTAAACCATATTCTAATATGTCATTTGGAGTGTGAAGGACTATGGCCCTTTGGGGTTATACTTAAACCGAATTCTAGAGGTTATAGCCAGAGGATGGCCAAGGTGACCTAGAGAAGTTCACTGTAAATCATTGCATACATATGACTTTCCAAGCACATAATGGATGTCTCTAAATGGGAAGGACAGAAGGAGCAGTTATTTTATCCATAGTTTAAAATTTAGCTGTAGTAACGTGTTAAAGGGGGTTGGGGGGAGGACCACTATTGGGTTATTTGTTTTAAATCTCCTAAAATTAGGAATAGTTTGGGACAAAGAAAAGAATGCCATCAAGGTTGAATCCTTTTAATCCAGAGTGCATCTCTTTTTAGACAGAGTGACCCATTTCTCTAACTTTGCAAAATAGACTGATTTTTTGAACCTTTGCTTTTCATTTGTTTATCTAGTGATGGACAATCCAGTTTCTTAAGAAAACTGACACATTATTTCTTCCTCTTCATTTCTCAGAGACTCCACAGACAGCTACAAATGTGGAAAGGTTGGGAGCACATCTTTTTCACAAAGAAATCTTTAATTCTGCCCTGTAGGGTTTTTCCCGCAACCATTTCCTGTGATCTTTCAAATAGGTTCATTAAAGATCTGGGTGTTCTGAAGTGATTCTTTGATGTGGTTAGTTCTGTTTGTGGTCAGTCTTATTTGTGGTTTATACTTGGCCAGAGCACTCACAACCTTGAAAGCCTTTTCCAGATTTCCTCTGTGTAGGTTTTAGCGGCTTCTGTGTACTCTGAATAAAATATTGCTGCTCTGATGCCACATGCCATGAAAATTTCATATTTTTCCTTAACTATAAGAACTGTTTCCCACCGTATTCTTTCCAATCTTCCTCTTGGTTTCAGACTGTTGGTAATATTTTGGCCTCACTTTTGTTTGGAGGCTTTGGGGTTTCTTGTTGCTGTTGTCTTTTTTGTTTTCCTGGTTTGAAATGCAGGCTAATTGTTTCTCTAGCTTTCTACTATGACTTTTTATTCATAGACGAAATATATTTGTGCAAATCTATCCACACATAGACTATTTTAGTTTCACTGGGGCGTTTGATCAAAGGCAGAAGACAGATTGCTGTTGCAGAGTTGTAAGTTATTTAACAAGATAGCAGGCTAAGTCCTAACTTACCCACTGGGTGAGTCTCTGGATGTTTTTTTTCCCCGTCTCCCAAGTTGTCTGGGCAAGGAAAGCATTTGTTCTATACTGTTTGTCTTCTGTTTCATTTGAAAAGCTCATATTTCCTTGGATTCTTTATTCATATTTTATGGTGTTGACTTTCAAGAATAAAGACGTAATTGAGAGACATGCCTGGAGTTCATGGTTTCTCATTAGCTGATAGTTGGATTGATTAACACAGTAGGATTATTCTGCTTGATCCTGACCTAACACATTGGCTCACCTTAGTGGACTATTGTACAAGGACAGTGGCAGGTGCAGGGAAGTGCCCACTTCAGCAGAGCTCTGACGTACTTGATCTGTTTCTCCTTCCCTCAGGAAAAGCTTTGCCAGCAGAAGTATAATGTCTCCTGCATAATGATCATGCCCCAGCACCAAAGGCAAGGATTTGGACGGTTTCTCATTGATTTCAGTAAGTGAAGTGCTTTATTTACTTTCATGATCCAGGAAGCTGATGGCTGTTAAAGGAAAGAGTAACACACAAAACTTTATTTAATCTACTTTGTTGTTTTTATCAATAGATAATGGATTTTCTATTTATATTTACATAGGTTGGAAAATCTTCCTCAAGTGAAAAATTTACTGCTGCTCACTTATTGTACTCTAGGAAATTGAGACTAGTTCTCTGTGCAGTGTCACCAGCTCACAAAGCCATTACCCTGAATGAACCGGCAGAATTACATTCCATTCTGTGGTGCTCATGCTCATTAGCACCAAAAGAGGCAATTATTTGCAATTAAAGCTAAAGGAAGTGTTATTTAAAAGGATTTTCAGCTTCCTAAAATTTTGCCTATAATCTTGTACAGTACAGAGCAGGAAAGGGATGTTTCTATTTAGAAAAACAATGCTTTCGATAGCCTATCCTTTGAGCCTCTCTAGTAGAAATAACTATCTTGTTTAGTTAATTTCCCTTGTCTATTATGGAAATTATTACAATGTTTGTATCTAGAGGTTGCCCAAGAAGTATTTTTGTTACACATTTGTATCTTCTGAGTCTCCTCAATTAAAATCAGAATAACATATAAAAGTATGCACGGGATAATGTAAAAAAAATTGGTAATTTTTTTCTCCTTGTTTATATTCAATTGGATGTATAAATGTAGTATTAAGGCTACATTTTGAGAATTGATTCAAAATACCCAAATAACACGAAGGTCAGGTATTCGATGATAATAGTCATTTCTGAGCACGTGAAAATCTGTCACTTGGGACTCTATACTTCTTCATTACCAGATTGTAATTTGTCTGATTTTAAACTCGAAGAAGGAAAATTTGGGAAATCATGTAATTTTCATAAGGCACATCAAATGCAAAAACCACAATGCAAATGTGCTCAAGGAAAATCATGAAGAAATATGTTGTGTCTAAATATGTATTATTATATATTAAAATATTAAAGTCTGGGTGTAAAATAACTGTTTAGCAGTTTTGGACTGATTTGTATAATTTGTTGACATTGACTTTGAAAGATATTCTTTTTTGAAGTATTTTTTAAAATTATTTTTGTATTTCAGGTAACATTTTGGTTATTAAAATAAATATTACCCTAGTCTTATTTATTCTTTTCTGATCTAGTTATCCCATGGAGGGCCATCTTACCAGGAGTTCACCATTTTTATTTTGCAGAGTCCTAGTTGTGATCAGTTCTAAGGGCAAATCCAATTGTCTTGTTATGGAGGTTTTTTTGGCCACCATTCATAAGTTGTTCATAAATATATTGTAATTTCTGATATACATAGCAGTGATTCAGGCCTTAAACTTTTTTCTTGTGTGAGGAAGACTGGCCCTGAGCTAACATCTATTGCCAATCTTCCTCTGTTTTATGTGGTATGCTGCCACAGCATGGCTTCATGAGCAGTGTTAGGTCTGTGCCCGGGATCCGAACCTGTGAACCCCGGCCCTCAAAGGAGAATGCGCAAACTTAACCACTATGCCACGAGCTGGCCCCAGGCCTTAAACTTCGTATGGTATCTGCATACCTACAAAATAAGGCAAACTCTTTAGCTCAATATTCAAGATCTTCCAACACCTAGTTCCAGCCTATCTTTTAGGCTTTTTCATCGACTAATCTTTTTATTCAAATATTCTGAGCATATTTTCATACTTTCATTCTTTGTCTATGTAGTCCCTTCCCTAAAATGACCACTTCCTCCTTCCCAGGCCTCTGTCTGTTCAAAATCCTACCCATTGTTAAGAGCCAGCTCAACATCCTCGTCGTTTTTATTCTGCCTCCTGGAGTTTCATCTCATTCTCTTCTTGGCTCTTTATCTCTGTAGCATAGCACTTAGACTCAATTCGCCCTTTTGCAGTAGTTATTGATATAACTGTCATACTTCCAACGTGCTGTACAGTCCTTGAATACCTTCTTCTTTGTGTTCAGTAGGATAGTGCTCAATAATCTGCATTAGATATACTTTTGTTGACTTGAATTGAATCTCCAAAGTGATTTGGTCACTGCCCACAATAAAATTAAAAAGGGACTGGTACGTACCAGGTAAAAATGCAAGTCTCTAAATATAGTATCATCTTGTTTGTACTGCATGATCTGGTACTGAGATCTTCTACATAAGAGAACAACCCAGGAACAAAGATATTCCCTTCAAATGCTAAATCTTCATGTTAACCATTTTAGTGAAAACTGTATTAGAGTCTACCTTGTATTTTTAAACATGAACTGTGGAACACAATGGAACCTTTCTGGATGGCTCAGGGCCCTCATGGTGAGTGCCGTCCATTGGGGTGTGTCCGGGCAATGCGGTGCTGAGGGTGTAAATTTAGTTTTTCTCTTTCC
Source organism: Equus asinus (assembly GCF_041296235.1). Classification (NCBI taxonomy): domain Eukaryota; kingdom Metazoa; phylum Chordata; class Mammalia; order Perissodactyla; family Equidae; genus Equus; species Equus asinus. The sequence continues at coordinate 63,206,159 of NC_091791.1, forward strand.
TCTACCCTTGGCCTTGCCCCTACACTGGAGTGGGTTAAGGAGTGTGGTGGAATGATTTGAATAAAGTTGAAATGGGATTGGTGTTATTTCTTCAGAGAAGAGGAGATTAGGGGAAGAATCTTATAACACTCAAAGAAAATGGGAACTGGTGTAAACCCAATAGAAATTAAATTTAAAACCCCAAAAATTCCTTGGCTGCAAAGGTTTTAAAGGAGATGGAGTAGGCTGCTGAAAATATTGATAGCATCTCCTTCTTTGGAGTTACTTAAAGTAATAGTAGATAATATCATTCTAGAATGATTCAGGTCCAATCTCTTGTAGAAGAGGAGATAAACCCCGTGACCTCTCATAAGCCTTGTCAGCCTCAGAATTCAGGGCAAAACAGATAACCAGGGTTATGGGTTTTCTAAAATCTGATCTGTTTTGTTTTGTTTTGTTTTTTAAAAATCATCTTTATTTTTTTTTTCTGCTTTTTCTCCCCACATCCCCCAGGACATAGTTGTATATTTTAGCTGTGAGTCCTTCCAGTTGTGGCACATGGGACGCCACCTCAGCATGGCCTGATGAGCGGTGCCATGTCCGTGCCCAGGATTCAAACCAGTGAAACCCTGGGGGGCCGACGTGAGCGCGCAAACTTAACTACTCGGCCACAGGGCTGGCCCCTGCTCTGTTTTTTTTAAGGGACCTCTTAATGGTTAGATTTATTTTCTTTTTATTTTGTACATGAGGCTGAGGGTCTTTTGGTCAGGGGATGTATTTTCAGTAATTCAAATAAAGTTGAAAGGCCGGAAAATCTTCATTTTGTCTATAATAACTGCTAGTTTAGGAAGCTGAAACAGGATACCAGCAGGAGGATGGCCATAGATGCCCAGCTGCCCGCTTGCACGCTGGTTCTAGACATGGGTGAGCTATGATGTGTTGTGTGCATGTAAAGAACCACGAATCCACAGCTCTCAACAGTCTTCTACAGGACAGTCGGGAGAGATGGAATGGCCACCCATGACACCAAATGCTGCCCTTGCAATAGGGTGTTATGTCTCTCTCCCTAGGACGGTTTATCTAGGATTTGTCAGAACAGGGCTCCCTGGGAGGTCATTTGCAGAGGTTGGCCAGAATGAGTAAAGGGAACCAACTCCCAGCTTGCTCATAAACCACCTCATGAGTTTTGTGACTCTTTGCCCAAAACTTAAGTGGGTAGAGGGGGAGGAGTGACTGTCATGGGTTGAAGTGGATACCACATCTCATTCTTCTGGATTCTGAGGTTCTCTCTCTTTCTCTGTCAGAAAATTTTAACGTCCTCCCCATCTCTGTTTACACACACACACACACACAGAGCACACTCTGTCCTACCAGACATCTCAAGACTTGAGAGAAGCCCACTTCCCACAAAACTTTTGTGATACCTGCTTTGGAGCCGTCCAGGACAAGGCAAGTAGCTGCTCTTCCTCCCAGGGTACTGCTGGGTATTGGGTACTAGAGTGTTCCCTGCCGGGCCGGGGCCTGCCCCTGCTGCCAGAGCTGCCCAGCAATGCCTTATCCAGCCCCCTATTTTTTCCTTTAATTTTGAAATAATTTCAGACTTAGAAAAAAGTTACAAAAACAGTGCCGAGAATTCTCATATACTCTCCACTCAGATTCCCCAGATGTTAACATCTTATCACATCTGCTTTCTGCTTTCTTCTTCTCAGTCTCCCTCTCTCTCCCTCCTCATTGCCCTCTATCATACTGATATATGTGTGTGTATGATATATACATAGAATTCTTTTCCTGAGTCATTTGAGAATAGGTTGTAGACCTGTTGCACCTGTACCCCTAAATATTTCAGTGTGTTTTTCTAAAAACCAAGATGCTTTCATACATAACTACAAATTGTCAAAATCAAGAAATTAGTGTTGACTCAGCACTATTATCTAATCCATCCACCTTGTTCAAATTTCAATTTTTGCCAGTTTTCACTAATGCCCTTTCTAGGGAAAAAAATTTTCCTAGTCCAGGATCACATATTGAATTTAGTTATTATGTCTCCTGAGTAATCTGGAATAGCACCTCAGTCATTTTTTGTTGTTGTTGTGGTTGTTTTGAGGAAGATTAGCCCTGAACTAACATCTGCTGCCCATCCTCCTCTTTTTGCTGAAGAAGACTGGCCCTGAGCTAACATCCGTGCCCATCTTCCTCTACTTTATACATGGGACACCTACCACAGCATGGCTTGCCAAGCGGTGGCATGTCTGCACCCGGGATCCGAACCGGCAAAACCCTGGGCTGCTGAAGTGGAGAACGTGCAAACTTAACCGCCGTGCCACATGGCCGGCCCCTGTTTTGTTTTGTTTTTTTATCTTGGCAGTTTTGAAGTGTGCAGGCGACTTATTTAGTACAGTGTCCCTCAATTTAGGCTTGTCTAATGTTTCCTCATGATTAGATTCAAGTTAGGTGTATTTTTGGCAGGAATACCACAGAAGTGATGCTGTGTCCTTCTCAGTGCAGCTTATCAAGATCAAGATCATCTGATAATTTATTTGTCACGTTACTGGCTTAAGGTGGTGCCTGCCAGGTTTCTTCATTGTCAAATAACTTATTCCCCTTTGTAATCAGTTAATATCTGGTAAGAAGATACTTTGTGATTGTGTAAATATCCTATTTCTCATCCAATTTCCACTTGTTTTAGCATTCATTTATGATTCTTGTCTAAGATAGTTATTACTATGGTAGTCACGAAATGGTGGTTTTCTACTTCCATTGTTTCTTCTACTTATTAATTGACATTCACTGTAAAGAAGAGCTTTATTAGTTTTTTAATTACTTCATTTACCTAATTATTAATTTATTTATATAATTACATACTCATGGATTTTTATTTTGTTTGATGGATTATAACTTGTTGCTACCATTATTTATTTTGTCAAATTGTCCAAGATTTATTCAGTGGGAACTGCTTCAAGTTCGTTCCTGTGTCCTTCTGACATGTCCCATCCATTTGAACACTTCCATACTTTCTGGTACAGTGTCATGTTCCGGATTCATCTTGTTCTTTCTCTGACCTAGCCCTAGAATCTCCCGTTTCTCCTAAGGGCCTTGGTTGTTTATACTGGAGAACAATATAGAAACAAGATCTTGGCACTTAGGTGTGCTGATTGCTACTGTGGTGTCACTGCTTCTAGGACCTCTCGGGTGGCAGAACTAAGAAAGAATGAATCTGTGTGTGTGTGAGTGTATACACACGTACATATATATATACATACATGTATATGCATACACACACACTGCTATCGTGAGTTTACACTGTAACCTTGCATTCCGAATCAACACCACTACAAGGTTTTATTCTATCCTTCCACATTTCCATATTTGTAACTCTCTTCTGTGACAGCGAGAAACCTGACTTCTGTTATCTACAGTCTATTTACTTGTGTGCTCGGTCCTAGAATGCACATTAAGTAGTTTCAGAATTGCTAGCTCTTACCACTGTGAAAAAGAAACCTCCTAACTAGAGGTCAATATTTGTACATAGTTCTTTTGACTTTACTCCAAGTATATTTAGTCCAAATACTGTGTTCAAATGTTACTTGGGTTAGTTCTTTTTAACTTTTTTCCCCTTCAGTCTGGTGATGTTATTTATTTGAGATAGAGTTAGGCTTATTTGTTTGTGTTATCCACTTTAGTTTTTTCTCTTTGCTCATTGCTTTTTTTTTTTCTTTTAGAATATAAAACATTAACATGATTTTCAAAGTTGAAACTATGTTAAAGAGTATACTCAGAGAAGTGTCACTCCCCTCCCCGATTCCCTCCACCCGTTCCCATTCCCTGATCCTTTCCTGCAGGTTGCCAGTCTCATTAGTTTCTAGTTTATCCTTTCCATGTTCTTTTTGTACAAATGAGAAGATAGATGTGTATTTTCTAATTTTTCCTCCTTTCTTTTACAAAAGGTAGCATACTATAGATAGTCTCTTACATTTTGATTTTTTCCACTGAACAACATGTCTTGGTAGTCACTCCATACTACTTCATGGAGATCTTCTTATTCTCTCCTGCAGCTGCATAGTTCTCCATTGTATGGATGTATATAGCTTATTCCTACTCTCCTAGGTATGGGCATATAGGTTGTTTCTAATATTTCACAATTTTAGAAGTGCTGTAGTGAGTAGCCTGGGCATATTTTGACTGATACATACTTATGTAGCAGTTATAGTCTGTTATATATACTTTTAGCTGTTTATGATTCTGCTTGGCTGGGCAGTGGGTGAGCAGATAATGAATTGTCCTTTACTCAAGCCTGCAAAGCCAGAACCTTGCCTGGGGAGCAGGGTGCAAAACCCATCCTCCTTAGCTGACCCAGGAGAGATTCAGGGAAAGGCAGCTGATTCAGCAGTAGGTTGCAGAACATTGTATGAGGCAGTGGTGAAAGAGGTTGGCATCATCACTTACTTGTGTGTTTGTGTAAATGCATTTATCTGAGTCTAAACTGGATAGTGGAGGAGGATGAGAAGAGTCATTTCATTCATTTTTTCTCTCTTCATTGAACCTTTGTTGATTGGGGCACCCTAGTCTACACTCTGCTAAACACCAGTGACAAAAATGAAGGAGACATAGCTTTTGCTGGGTGGTCAAGTTCGCTGACAAGTCAACAAGTGCTGGGCAGTATGTTTGTACAGTATACATTGAGAGCTCATAAGAAGTTGAAGTGGAAACATTCCAGGCTGAGGGAACCAGCATATTCAAAAGCATGACCATGTGAGAAAACATCTTAGATGTTTGAGCAACTAAAAAGACACTCCAGGCAGATTAAAGATTTAAATGATTAACAAAAAACAAACACACAAAAACCATTAAAAAGTGGAAGAAAGGATGTATATTACTTATCCAATCTTTGGATAATCAAGGACATCCTAGACATTAAAGCAATGAAAGAAATCACAAAAGAATATACAGATGGACTTGACTATATAAAAATGTAAAACTTCTATATAGTAAAATCTATTAATATTTAAAAGTAAACATAATGGGAAAGATGTTTGCAACAAATATGCCAGGCAAAGGTTTGATATCTGTAGTATTTAAATAAATATAAAAGGAAAGATTTAATAGCATGAAAACATAAACCCTAATAGAAAAATGAGCAGAGGATATGAACACAGAATGTGCAGAAAAGGAAAGTCATTGGTGGCAGCAACATTGCTGACGTTACCGAGTACTCCTATGTGCAACACTTTCCTAAGAGCACTGACTCATTCACTCGTCACAACAGTGATCGAGATGTGTGCTTTAAACTTCGTGGTATGGGTGAGGAAAGTGAGGCACAGTTACATAAGTAATAAATGCATAGCTGCAATTTGAGTCCTAGCACTTTGACTCTTAGCCACTACACTCCAAAGTCTGTCAAGTACAAATGGCTAATTAAAAGGTGAAAAAAGGGGCCAGCTGGTGGCATAGTGGTTGAATTCATGTGCTCCGCTTCAGTGACCTGCGGATCGCAGGTTTGGATCCTGGGTGCAGACTTAGCACATGCTGTCACAGTATCCCACATACAAAATAGAGGAAGGCTGGCATAGATGTTAGCTCAGGGACAATCTTCCTTGAGCAAAAACAGGAAGATTGGCAACAGATGTTAGCTCGGGGCTGATCTTCCTCACAGAAAAGAAAAGGCTCTAAGCTAAGCAAGTACAAAGTCACTTAGAAAGTTACATATGTCTTTTATATATTTATTATTTATTGCCCATCTCCTTCACCTAATGTAAGCTTCATGGGGGCAGAGACTTTCTTCTCTGCTATAGTCTCACCTCCTGGAAGAGCCTGGCACTTAATAGGTCCTTATTACTTGTTGAACAAATGTTAAATGAATTACCTTGAGAAGACCATTCTTTTCTTCTTCTTCTTCTTTTTTTTTTTTTGCTGAGGAAGATTTGCCCTGAGCTAACATCCATTGCCAATCTTCCTCATTTTTCGCTTGAGGAAGACTAGCCCTGAGCTAATATCTGTGCCAGTCTTCCTCTGTTTTTTTGTATGTGGGACACTGACACAGCATGGCTGGTGAATGGAGTAGATCTGTGCCCAGGATCCAAACCCATGAACCTGGGCCGCCGAAGCAGAGCACGCAGAACTTTAACCCGTCAGCCATGAGGGCAGGCCAGGAAGAACTTTCTTGATGTACTTTCTCTTCTTATATGTGATTCTTAGGAAGAAGAATTTTATTTTATATTAGAACATCATCAGTCAGGTGTGGTCTGCTTACTTCCAAATGTTGTCAGGTGTGCCCTGACCTCTTTTGAGGTCTGGTATTCTTGTTCAAGCACAGCCTCTGTGATAAAATCATTTAAGTTGCATCAGAAAGAAGATTGGCATTATCTACTGTAAACCTTGGGCAAAGAAATGAGAGCTGTGACAAAATTCACATTTATACGTAGTTGGTTGAAGAGACGCTTTGCTTTTCCTTACTTTTATCAGATAATTCATTTCTTCGTGCATTTATTTTGGAAGGCAAATTCCAACTCTAGTCTTCAGAAACTGTCAAGAAAGCTTCTCTCTTTTCATCGTTTTCCCAGCAGCCCTCCTCCCTGGGTGAGCACAGTCAAGGCCATCATTAAAGAATAATAAGTTATGTTTTTGAAATGGTGCTTGAGTACTTTATAGCCTTTTTCTAAGATAGGAACCCCTCCCCCCACCTCCACCGTAACGCTTGTTGGAGGTTAAGACCAGCGGCTGGATCTTCAGACTTCTGCTGGGTTTTGGAAGACATGTTTTGACCTGTGTAATCAAGTATAATGGTAACATATGTTTTAATAGCTTTCTAGTTTATAATATAATAAGGAAAATGACTATTTTTCCTTATTTTCTCATTATAATATGTTGCCCCAAAAGCCTTTGTCGTGATTGTTTTATGTATTGGGCTGAAGTACAATATATTTAATATGCTAAAGATAACATCAAGGTTGAAAATGGAACTCTCAGTGATTTATTTAGAAATTAACTGTTACTGAATGCATTGAAATGAGGCAGTGCAGCCAGCAATTGCTGTATCTTTTTTTAACTAAGCTTGTCATAAATAAGAGCAAATAAATAGCTCTTATAGAATAGTTTGTATTCATTGCTTCAGTGAAAACACCGTAAATATGAAACATACGGTCTACAGCTACCGTTTTGCCTTACATAGCTTAGAATTTTTTCAAGTTTTGGCATGCAGGTGGATTTTTTTTAACAAATCTTTTGTCTGTTTGGATTTCTAACATTGACAGGCATTTGCAGTGAGTCATTCTGAAACCCACTGCTGGGCAAATTCCATTCAGATAATTGGTATGAGAAAACCTAATTTTCAACATTTAATGGAACCTTAGCAATGCCATCATGAGGCCTGTCACTTGTCACTGCCGAAATCCAAGCCATGAGCACAGTACCACACACATAGTACGTGTGCCCAAAAGGGTTTGTTGAGGGAGTAAATGAATGCCCAGATCTAGTCAGTCCTCTTCTTTGTGTCACTGGCAGCACCTACCAGGTTCACCCAGCTAGCTTATAGCAGAATTGGTGCTTGATCTCAGATCTCCTCAGTCTTCGCTTTTTTCACTTATTTATCCCTTCATCCCTTCCTTCAGCAAATGAGCTTTACATGGACTGTGCCAGGGTTGACCTAGGTGATGAGACCATAAGGATAAATGATCCAGCCCTTGCCCACAGGGTAGTGGACGGTCAGACACGCAGAGGATTCATCCCAGCATGCAATGCTGCGTGTGAGGGGCACACATGGGACTCTATCAGGCAGAGGAGGGAATGCTTCCAACTCTCTTTTCCATTTTCCCAGCACAGATAAATGCAAGGGAAGCATTTTTCCATTATTAAAACAAGATCAAGAAAGATTTTGTTCTGATTCGTTGAAATTAGTGCTATACCTGTTTTTGGTTTCAAGGGAAATATTCCCCTTAAACATATTTTCCAGCTTGTAGTATTATATTGGAAGTAGAATATTCTAATTTCTTATATTTGATAGTTTGATAAGGTCCTCTTATGATGGTATTTCTAAACAACAGATTTATGATTTCAGCTGGTTGTAAGGTAGTATTTTTTTTTTTTTACATCAATTTGTTTTGGGTAAAGCATAGATTTTCTTTCATTTGCTCAAAATTTTCTTAGGAAAATACTAGTTAGGAATCTAATTTTTTTCTCCCCGATGGATTTGTGGTTAACATGTTTTTACTCTAATATTAATGCTACATTTTCATGTTTACCAATACGCAAATCTCTGTTTTATAATTATTTATAGAATCATGCTTTGGGTTAACATCATAGAGGAACTTCTTTTTTCAACAAAATTATTTTAAATTAATGTTTATAGAGTGCTTGAAAATAGTTGAATGGATTAAAAGTAATTCAGTTATGCATGTAACTATTTGTCCACATTGAAAAAAATATGCAGTGTGATTATATAGCAGATGGTATTCAAAAAAGTGTTGCTGAAATTTTAAGAAAATGTAATAGGTAGCCCTCACTATACACAATATATTGCATATATTCTTTTTAGGGGGCAAATTGAATCATTTAAATTGAAGTGAAGAATTCTTTCTATAAAAGGGAGTGATCCTTCTTTTCACACTAGATAGCAAGCAGGCAAAAATTATTAAGGTCTTGTCAAAAGGACTCAGGATTCAACTTAAAGAGGCTCCCACTGGACAGTAAATATAATAATAAAGATCACAATTGCAATTGATTGAAACTCACACATTCGTAATGACATTTAAAGACAAATTTAGATGATAGGAACCAATTCATAATCCTGAAAACTGGTGAATAAAGTATTTAACTTGCCTTTCCTATATGAACTATACCACTAGTAACCATATAGTAAATGAGGGGAAGCATCTTTTTATAAACTTATTGTAGCTAACAAATGAAATTAAATGAAATGGTAGAATTAAGACATCACCATTTTGCAATTCTGTCAGTGAATTAATGGATCTAGACATTGAACATCAACAGCAGCACATATTGCAACAGGGGGGATAATCAGAAATTATGTGCTTCCTGATCAAGCAACATGCCACCACCTGTAGTTTGCCAAAGTGCCGAACCCAAGTCTGATCAAGCCTCTGGATCCAGCTGCCATTTTGCAGGAACACAGAGGAAAGAGGAACCGACTGAACTGCCTTGTGTGTGTGTGCAGTCAGCAAAATCCAGGCTCTGTAAACTCGATAGGTCAAATGGCACCAGTTCATCAACAGACAAATTATAAAGAAAAGAAAGGGGTGGAGGGGGGAACCTGTAGATTAAAAGATGTTTCTTCTTCTTTTTTTTTTAATGGACAGGACTGTACTACAGTGCTTGGGGATATTTTAGTGCTAAAGTATAAAGAAACACAAGAGATTACTATTAAAGTCAGGATAGTGCTTATGTATGAGGGAGAAAGGAGGGGTGGTTGGGATGGGACAAATGGAAAGTTTTAATTCTTAAAACTGGAGAACTTTTTTGATTTGTTGCCAGCATTATATTAGTGATTTTTTAAAAGAGAGATACAGTTTTTCACCTTTGCTGCTTTAAGATCAAAACATGAGTACATGGGTATTTGGTGTATTGGCATCAATTCCATTTCTGACTTTGCAGAACCATCTTTAAGTGAAGGAAATGTACTGAAATTTACTAGAATCACATCTTCTCAAGCGTTGAGTCAAGTCCATTAGAGAATAGCATTCCTGTAAATTATGCTTCCACTCTTAAACCTAGAGAAACATAATTGAAGAGTTGTATGGTGATAAAAGAATGGTGTTAAATAGAGGGTTCTGACAAGGAACGGCTGTGCAGAATAGGGGTGGACTGAAGAGAAAATATGGAACAGAGAGGCCAACGAGATAAAGAAGAGACATTGCAGCACTGGAACTTTTCTTGTTCTTTTTCTGTTTTTCCTTCCTTTCTTTCCTTCTTTCCCTCTCTTTCTTTCTATTTTTTTTAAAAGATCCAAAATGAGGGAAAGCAATACTGGCAGGCGCTGTAAGTAGGAAATTGCCCTGCCTCCTCCTAGAATGCTAGGTGTTCAGCGGTTCTTATTGGGGGCAGATCTTTAGGCACTAGAAACAGTGCTTATAGAAGAGAAAAGATGTTTAGATTTTTAAGAAAAGGAAAGAAAAAGGCTAGAATGTCTTAAAATATGCTGAAACAAGATTCTGCTGATTGATTATTGCAGAAACAGCCTCCCTTCTAATGAAGATGATTCTCTGTTCGTAGAAGTCCTGCCCTGTGGTTTGCCCAGTGTTGGAGCTTTTCCCTGCGAATTTAAGGAAGTTAATGAGATTTTTTTTCCTACCAAAGCAGAAGATGTGTCTGAGAATTCTGACGGACTTCTACCCCTGCAGCTTTTCAGTTGCATCAGTTAAAAACTTGGACCATCATGAATGTTTTTAGAGAGGAAATAAAATGAATGACGCCTGTGAATTTGTTTTAAATGTTGTTTATTTTACCAAATAATTTAGATAAATCTTTCTTGAAGAGGAAGAGAAATCATCAGGTCTTTTTCATAATCTGGAGCTTTTCAGAGGATTACTTTGAAATACCTCTCTGCCAACTTTTTGTGAATTAAGCATAAACTTTCTTTGACCTCATCACACATAATTAAATAGCTGTTGAAGGGTTAAAACCAACTAAAAAGCAATTCTGTATCTCGATCCCCATTCTCCTGCAAAATTATACAGGATGTCTCTTTCGGTTCTCAAGCAGGGTAATTACAAGAGACAGTTACATAATTTACAGTTTCAATCTGCTCGTCCATAATCACACGCTTCCACCTCGTTGTATATCCCCTGTGAGTATCTGCATTGTCCTTTGATTTGTAAATGATGATTGCAGTACGATTGATTGCTTGCATGTAGCATATTGAATTGGTTCTTAAAAAATGAACTTTAGCTGTTAACATGTCTATTTGAGTTCCTGTTATTTACGTAGTTTGTGGTTCTTGCGTTCAGCACTTGCATACTAGTTAAATTAAACTCCCAGAGCTTTTTTCCTTATTAAATTTGGAAAATGGAGTGTTTATATACAACCTAGCTAGAAAAGTGCCTAGAACACAGTAGGCACTCAACTGTTGAACACACTACTAAACCATTCCAATCCTTTCAAAGTTGAATGGAGATTCTCTGATTAACAGTGACCACACAGAATGAAGGCTCATGGGGATAAGATTAGCATATTGTAGCTAAAGCTGTGCTAATACTATTTTGCTACTGAAGTCTTAACTTTTAGGGAGCCCATCCAAATAGTGGACTTCGAGAAAGGTATCGCATACTAACTAGAAGGGTAGTAATTTTGTCTTTTAACACTGTTAGTGAGGATATTTCATATGCTTTTGTTTTTTCAACAGCTAACATAAAACTGTAACCAATTTGGGCTTAAAGATTCCTGTAGGATTTAAAGGCTAGATACCTACATGACACCAAATCCACTGGCAGACCAGCTAGTCCCTTCATTGAACACCTCATCCCACCCCAGCTCCCACCCCCAGCCTGCATGCCATGTGTGCCGCACCTCCATCAAAAGGGTTTATCAGTAACCCTGTGGGAAGACCACCTTTTGTTGCCAGAGGCTTTTTACCTCAAATCCTGTTTGAAAGCTTATAGAAGATAAATAAATAAGTGAAAAAAGAAGTTTTCGATTTCTGTAGACCAGTGGAATAAGACTGTTTTTCTGGATGACCTGAGGACAACTGGAGATGGTTTCTCTCCCTTACATTTTCAGTATCAGTTCCTGAATCAGATTGGGTGATGGGCTGTGCTTTGATTTTAGGAAGTTATCTCAAAGACAGACAGATTTTCGTCTGAAATGTGCTTTGAAAACAAAGAAACATTTCAGGGAGATTTGTACTCCCACTTTTTCCTTTCTTCAATCTTGCTGTGTATTTGTGTTTCCTTTGTGAAAGCTCACCACTCAGAATTGGAATTACAGCATACTTTGTCTAGTTTTTGAAAATTACAGCTAGTGTGTAGACACACACACACAGAGTTTTAGGGGGTTGTGGGAGAGCAAATGGAAAGGCAGTTGCTCTTCTAACGTCCTGTCTCCCAAAGCTTGGTTCTGAAATCAGTGGTAGTGTCCACGCTGATGTAAACACTCCCCTCACTCTGCCACATAGGATTAGGCTGGACAACTAGATGTTAGAGTACACTATCTCAGCTGCCCCACAGAACCTCAGACCTGTAAAAGTGGGCAAAAGAAACTCTAGTTTTTGCTTTTAGAAGTTTATTTAAGGAAAAGTTCAATTGTAATGTTTTAGCAGCAGGAGAATGGTCTTACAGGTGATGCATTATAAATACATGTAGTTACTTGCTTGGAGCAGATGCTTTATTTGAAGTGTGTATGTGTTTAATTCAGGGTTTAAAATCTTCTAACTCTTCAATGGTAAATTCTTGTTACTAGGATTTTGTAACTTAGATGTGAAAATTTTATCCAGGTTTCAACTTGGAAGAATTAAATTAGTTTCTGAAATATTTTTTCAGATTGAATCTCTAATGTAGACTTCTGCCTATTTATGAGAGAGGAAATAATTTTAAATGCCAAATTACTTCATCTTAAAAAAAATTTTTCTTGTAAATTTGTTTTTCCTAAAATTTTCCAAAATTTAAAAGTGGTTTGAACTGTGGAAAATCAAAAAAGAGAAGGGCATTATTCTGACATATCTTTCCAATTTCTGTTGCTTTGGAGCCCACGGTACTGGAACTTTACCATTACCTAAGTAGAAGTGCCTTTGAGTGACAAATCAGAGCTTTACTTAGATTTGTAATAGGCAGTGGGCTTCAGGAAGAATCTGATTACGCCCCAAATATATTTAAAGAAAGATATTTTAAAAAATTCTTGCCTTCCCCACATGATTTTAGTCTGTAGGTGATATTGACACTGTGATCTCATTCCATGATCATTTTATCCTTTGCCAGAGGTGCCTTATTTTCCCAACAAGGAAACTGAGAGGCTGAGTCTGTTTCAGTCATAGAAACAGATTGACCATACATGGTCATCTTCTTAGAAAGAAACAATATATTCTTCTAATACACCAGACCAGGACCTTGCTCGTTTGGTGGTGACATGTCATACATGAATATTCATCAGTTAAATGTTTAAATAAATGAAACCTGTGTGAAGTCTGTCACAGAGCTCTCTTTACCAAGTGACCGTCTCCTCCCTAGCCTCTTAGATGTCTCCATTTCCCCCAAGATTCACCTTCTACTTGGATCTCTTATTAGGCACCACTGCTACCTCCACAGCCCTTTGGGGTGGCAGAAAGGGAGAAGAGTGATTGGTGGTGTACCATCATTTAAAATCTGGCCAAGATATAGTCCCACACCTTTTGCTTAATATAACCCCCAATACATCTGAGACCAGCCTGGCCTGAGACAGGCAGAAGTTGAGATTGAGTGAGGTACAGACATCTGGAGTTTTTAAAAGCCCCTAAGTGATTCTAATGTGCAGCCAGAGTTGAGAGCGGTTGGGCTAGACTAGAGGATAGAAAAAGGAAAAATAGGGAGAGACATTCTCACTGAATTAGGTTATCAGTTATAAAAATACCACTGACTCATCTTTCGCCATCTGTGGCTGTCTAACAAGGGGTCTGTCTCTGGCCCTGGTTCCTCCCCTACTCAGGAGCTCATTCACAGATGTTCACCCTCCTCCACACAAGGGTGCTGCAGAGGGAGGAGAGTTCCCTTTCCTGCTGCCTGATGCCCTATTTGTGAGTTCATTACATGAGTTCATGTAAGCACCTACCTTTTCTCTGCGTGACTGACCACCACCTTCAAGGGAGTCCACACTCATGCACGGAATCACAGAACTCATCTGGTAAATTCCAGCATAGTCTGTAGGTTTGTGCGCGCGCGCACACACACACACACACACACACACACACCCCCCACACCCCACACCCCCAGAGGAGTCAGGCCCCTACCACACACCTTCCACTGGAGGGAGTTAAAGAATCATCATTCCTCTCCCAGGTGGACTTGGGGGACAGGGAGTGTTCAGTAAGAAAGACCGGTGGCCCTTCTGAATAATGGAGGAGGAGCTTCATACCAGAGCAGTCTGCTGTGAAGCTGGTGGGATCTTTGAGAGGGAAGATCTTAAAAAGGGGCTTAGAGAAACAGACTGTTATGTGACCCAGGGCATCCAGCCTTCCTTCCCCAAAGACCTGCTGTCTCCATTCTCTGGGTTTTTACTGGCTCAGGCCATTTTCTTAGGGACACACTTTGGTCTTCTAGAACATTTAGGTCTTTGTTTCATTTGTCCTGGGACTGTCTCTGGGTTCTGCTGAAGCCCTCAAGCAGTCATTGTTATTGTGGTTTGATGGGCTTGCTGTTTCCTGAGGGTAGTCCTTGAAGTTAAGAACTTAAGGGCCAAAGGGAATTTGAGAGGGCGCAGAACTGTGCTTACTGGAAACTTCCAGTCATCAGTTTCCTGAGATCATTCCTTAGGCAGAATATGGGGGTTTTTTTCATTGCTTCTTCCATTAATTAAATTTATATTTGAGTGGTTAGCTGGGGGATGGGGGGACTTCTGTCTGAGGCAATGGAGTGGTTTTCAGGTGCCTCAGACAGAAGTAGGAAAAGAAAGGTAGCTTTTCTCAGTCTGACTCTATAGAGCAGTCTGTCTCCTTCCTTCTCTCCAAATTCCATTTCTTTCCCCTACATTAAGGAGATCTAGTCACCCAAATGATCACCTTGAGATTTCATTAATTCAGTATGTTAAATAATAATAATAGCTAACACTTACATGGGGTTTCTGTATTATACCAAGCACTGTTCCACATGCTTTGTATTAATTCATTTAATTGTTACAACAACCCTGGGAGATAGGTATGATTATTCTCCACGTTTTATGGATGAGGGACCTGAAACACAGGTTAAATAACTTGCCCGAGATCACACAGCTGGTGCATGGTAGAGCCCCAGGTTCCATTCCAGGCAGTCTGGTTCCAGAACCTTGCTCTCAACCAACCCATAGTACCCCTTCTGATCTGTCATACTGTAATCAATAAATGCTGTATTGTTTTAAAATACCTTTGGCCTTGTTTTCCAATTTTTAAAAATTCTTCTCATGTTTTAGTTAATGCAGATGGGCTCAAAGTATGGTCCGGGGACCCCTGGGGATCCTTAAGTCCCTTTCATGGAGTCTGCAAGGTCATAACTGTTTTCAAAGTAATACTAACGTACTGTTTGTCGTTTTCACTGTCATACTCTCATGAGTGTACAGTGGAGTTTTCAAGAAATTTTATGACCTGTGATATCACAACAGACTGAATGTCAAAGCAGATATGAGAATCCAGCTGCTTTCTCTTTAGCCACATGTTGAAGAGGTTTGTGAAAGTGTAAAACAATGCCACTCTTCTCACTACTTTTTTGTATTTTAGGAAATGTAATTCTTTTCATAAAAAATTATGTTAACAAGGTGTATTGGGTTTTTAATGAATTAATAAATATTTGTCAAATTTCTCAATAAAGTCAATAGATATAGCCCTTATAAATAGAAGCTTTGAAATATTTTTTTTGAACGTAAAGAGGTCCTGAGACCAAAAAGTTGTAGAAGCGCTGATGTAATGTATTAAACCCTTGCTATTCAGTCATGGTCCATGGTATAGGCACTTGTTAGAAATGCAGAGTCTCACCCCCTCTACCCCAGATGTACCAAATCAGAATCCACTTTGTAACAAGAGGTGATTGCTTGCACAGTGAAGGTTGAGAAGCACAGGCGTAGAACCTATGGACAAAGCCACTCAGCACCTCAGTGGCCTCTAGCTAAATTTCAGTCTGGTGGGGCTTTGGAGATTCCTGTCCCCAGTTCTCTATCACCAAGAAGGTAGGGGAGGCCTCCTCACCTATCTGAGATTCTTCAGTCACACTCTCTAGTCAGTGGTTCTCCTGCTGCACAAAATGGTTTTCACATGCTCATCAAAACCAGCAACTCTGTAGCAGAATTCATATCAGTGGTCCTCAAACTTGTGTGCGTCAGAATCATCTGGAGGACTTGTTAAAGCACAGGTGCTGGGTCCCGCCCCCTGAGTTTCTGATGGGAAGGTCTGAGAATTTGCAGTTCTAACAAGTTCCCAGGTGCTGCTGATGTTACTGGTCTGGGGGAGCCACCGTCCACCCTCTGAAAACCACAGGTCTATAGAGAGTGGACTGAGAAGTCTGTTAAGAAGTCAAGTAATATTTATTCAAGTTGTTATATAATTACTTCAAGCCCGTAGAACTATGGGAGAGACGTCTTAAATTTCCACATTTTCAAAGCCAATCTCTTAAAATAGAAAATACCTGAACAATTCAAAATTTCCATTTTTGCTAGGGAGGCATCTATATCTTTTAGTAAATGGAAAGCAATAGGAATTCAGGCAGGTCACAGGTCATTTAAAAAAACACTCCTGTTCTCTTAAACAATGGGAAAGCTAAGGTTCAGCTTTCTTTTTTACCAATTGCAAAATCACCACAAAATTTCAGCAAGGAGACATAAATAGCCTGTCAAGTTCATTTATCACTATTTGATAATATGCCATTCAGCCACTTGGTCACAGAGCTGCTTAATCCTAGAAACTAGTAACAGATGAGTGTGGACCAGTGAATTTCTGTCCCCAAGCACGAGATATGTGATTAGAGCCGTTGGATTTCCTCTGCTCAAGAGCCACCATGAATCCCTGGCCTGGTGTCAGTTCCCAGACTCGCACACCCGCTGCTGTCTACTGATAGGAACCTTTCAGCAGGGTTTGCTGAGTTAAACAGGTATCTGATGAAAGGTGTGTAATCCTTGAAGATCATCTTCCCCTAAAAGCAGCTAGTGACCCCAAACTCACATAATCCAGGCAGATGGGAGTTGGGAGTAGCTTGCCAAAGTTTATGCTTTTGTGTTTGAGAAAGTTCATGTGGTTTGGTTCCAAATGGTAGAAGATGAAGGTGTGCAAGGGTTGAGGGCAGCTGCTTTTGTGGGGTAAATCTTTATCCTTGCCTGTGAACATTATGCCACTTCTCGTCCAGTCTGCAATCTGGAAATATTGCTAGTTTAAAAGGAAGGAATGTTTCATGTTAAACGAGGGTTAACCTTGCAATTAATGTGCTGGGAGTTCAATTAATTTGGGAATTTAGGTCTGCAAAAACAAATCTTGACCTTGTCTAGATAGTTTCTTCCTTATCCTAATGGATCTGTCTCCACAAAGGCAACTCTTCTATCACTTTTTTTTCCTCCCCCTAGGAGGGAGTTAACCATTTCAAACTCAAAGGATCAGGACTAGTTAACATGAAAACTGATTCTCTTACTACAAGTAGGTCAGTCTTAACAGAGGTGATATAAATTTTGGTCCCATGCAGTACAGCTTAGAAATGCTTACTTTTTGCAGATATCGCATTGTTCTTATTTTCCCTTTAAGCAAACACCTTGATAGTCTTTTGAATTAAGTGTGTAAGGCGTGTACTGAAACTCAGACCTCACCTTCCCTGGGTAAGTAGCTCCAGTGAAGCAAAAGAAGCGGCCAGCTTTCGCTGGTATCGAGATAGTGGACGTAGGTGAGGAGTTTATGGGCTAGCCAGCTTCCAATTGCAGGCCTGCTGATCACAGAGTAAGTGCTATTCACCAGCACCCCTGGCTAACAGACCATTTAAAGGGAATAATTTCACCAGCAATTAATTGTACTGCAGCTACTGAGATTTGTCCTCCAAACATCACTTTGTTTTCAGTCTGAACAGCCAGGTTTCCCCAGGGATAGTTCAGGTTTCTGATGGAAAGTATCCCGAGTGAAGGAGAGGTGTTAGAGCACCATGGGAATCTATTCACCAGGGGTGTGTTGTACTTGTTTCAGATGCTTCAGGATAATACACCGGCTTCCAAGATAAGTGCTTTTTATTTCCCTGCATCTTAGATCAATTATTTGGAGTCTTTTGGTAAGTTAAATTTAAGAGCTGTAACTTAAACCACCACATCTCTATAATCACTTAATAAGTAAATGTTCTTACCAAAAATTATTCTGTCAGTGGGCTATAGTAATTATGATTTGAGGAACCTAGAAAAAGTAGGAGGAAACAAAAGATGGCAAGAAATTCATTATTTAATTTTAATTTTGTTTTTGAGGAAGATTAGCCCTGAGCTAGCAGCTGTGCCTATCTTCCTCTAAGAAATTCATTATTTAAAAAATGCCATATTATGAAGGTCAGAGTAGTGAAGCTGTAGCTTTTTTGAGGGAAAGTGCCTGCTGCAGGTAGAAAATTTGAATTATATATTACATCCACTTAGTGCACAAATGGATTAGACGTGACAAAACTTTCTTCTAAGCTATATGTTTTAATATATTACAGGTGATTTCACTTGACAAATAAGGAATCAGAAATTTATTCTTGGTCATTTTGATTGTTTAAATGGATTCCATTTAAACCAAAAATTTCTCCTGCGGGAGGAGGCTCTGTGGACTTACAAATGGCTCTTGGCATAAGTGTAAATTCCTTCCATTGCTGTGAGCTTCTTGAGGGTCTCATGAGTCAGAGAGAAGGAAAAACAAACTGCAGGCAATGCAGCGCTGCCTCCCAGCAGTGGCACTATGTGATCTGCAGTGTTGGTGCCCATCATCCCTGAAAACCTGCTTGAGGTTTCCTGTTGGAGTTTTGTTTGCAGTTTTTTCTCCCCATCACCCAGGAAAGGATCACTTCCTGTCAGGTGTTTGTAGCTTTCCTGCTTTGTAGCCTTTGCTAGCTCAGTATGGAGGTGTTTGCTGTGAAAGTCCAGTGGGCTCAGTGTACGCATGCTCGACAGGGCTCGTTGCCATGCCGCCCCCTCCTCTGGTCCCCATGGGCCCCGGGACTCTTCCGTGGCAGTGTCAGCACAGACTGCAGACTGTGTCCCAGTGAGTGTCCCAGGAGACAGCCACTTAACATGGAGGGGGTAGCAGGTGCCGAAAGTTTTATGCCTGAATGCTCTCCACAGACCCCAAGTTGCCTGATAGTTGCAGTGGCCTATCTTGTTTAGGCTCAGGCCCTGATAAGGTGTATCTGTACTGCCTCAGGGTGTGAAAACATGAACAGCTGTGTCAAATATGTTTTGGGAGGATTCTGGCTGCTTCCTCTTAGCCCAGAGTAGAGATTGTGGGAAGAGAAGACAGAACAAAGAAATACATTTGCTTCCTGGGTAAGGTTGCTCATCATAGTGGGGGACATAAGGTAGGGAGGGCACATACCACCTTCTGACCACTTTGGTTGTACAGAAATCTTTCTGCTAGGCTGAGCAGGTGCTTTCTGTCCCCAGCTGTGGAGTTCAGCTAAGAACCAGTGAGGGGCTGGGGAATTTCACAGTCACTGCAGGGGACTTTTAATTGTGGGATCTCATGGACAAAAGGGGGATAGTTTCATATCCACGACACTATGGTTCTCTCCCTGCGCAAGAGTACAGAGCTGAGACCTCCAGCCGACTGAGTAAATTTCTCAGCGTGTGCCAAGCTCTTAGGAGGCAGGTGACGGATGTGCCAATTATCTGTGGTCTGAGGTTTGGGCACCCTTTGTACTCTGGCAACAGAGAGCTCTTCTCCATATTTACAGGGCATGGTGTGGGCTGGATTCGGCACAGTGGCCATCACTGTTAGCATTCCTGACACGCTGCTCTTGAAAGCCTCTGTGTGCAGCCGGATGACGTGTCGACAGTGGTTTCACTGTAAGATTTTGTGGTGCTCATTTGCATTCAGTCAAATCCTTTGCACTTAAACATGAATTAAAGAGACAGATAAGTCAAAGGCTTCAGCAAAACCTAAAGTTAAATATATGCCTATTTTTTATAATGGCATTCAGATTAAAACCGTCAAAATGCTGTAGTTGTACCCCGCTAGGGTCAGCTTGGATTCCTTATTCTATATTTCTGCATTATTTACAGTGATTTTGAGAGGCAGGAAAATGCATCGGAGGCATTGATTTCTCCTTCTAACAAAAAATCCAAAATTGAGAAAATTCTTGAGAATGCAGCCATTTTGGAAATGTAGATAAAGAAGAAAAATGCTGAAGATTTGGATGGTTTACAGAGCAGCATGATTTTGTAATTGCTGCCACCTACTGTATGTGGTTGATGTTTGTTTAAATTTAGGAAGTTCATGAAGGTGAGGTGTTGAAATAGATAATTAGAGCAAGGTAGACATCATTAGTTTATAGCATTTCTTCTCTACTCCATAAGTGGCTCTTAACTACTGAGACAGCCGCCAGCTTTCGTTCATTACCTTCAAGTGGATTTAAAGTTTTTCTCATTTTGAAGTTCCTCTGCCAAAGAACTTTCACAGTAATGCTGCAGAATGCATGTTCAAAAGCTTACCATGCGCCGGGATTTTCTGGGTATACACGAAACAGTTTGTTTTAAAGAGGTTGTTTTGTTTTGTTTTAATTTGTACGAGCAACATATTCTAGGATTGGATTATACATTAATTTCCATGAAAATAGAGCTAGTGGAGCTGATATGAGTTGCAGCAGTTGACTTAAAAGACATTCTTTTTTTAGTCCTAAAATAAAGCTTCGGATTAGCTCGCTGGTTAAATGTAATAAGCAATATGGAATCTGAGTCAACAGAGGCCCTTCTCTTTTATTAAGACCCAGCTGTCAAAGGGTCATTAGGTCCTTCCTGCGGAAAACAACTTACTTGTTAATGTTTGCGGTGGTCCCTGGACAGGATATCTGAGTAAATGCCTGACATGTAGTTTTTGAAAGAATCTAAAGCTGGTGGGGGACTTGGATGCTGAGACTTATCAGAAGTTATGTCTTCAACCTTAGTTTTGTTAAATATGCAACAGTGTATGTTTGGGATGCTGCTGTCACTAGTGACAAGAATTGACTTATAATGCCACTATAAAACATTCAGAAGCATACACTTCATCGATGTCAAATCACCGTCACTGGGAAGAGACTACATGCATAAAATGAATGCACTTCTCCGATGTGATGTTTTTATCTTGTTGCTACTTACATTATTTCAAGAGTCCCCTGTTCCAGTCTGAAAACATGACGGTGAGGTCGACTTTTGCTTTTTCCGCCTAGGCTATTTGCTTTCTAGAAGAGAAGGCCAAGCAGGGTCTCCTGAAAAGCCACTCTCTGACCTGGGCCGTCTGTCCTACCTGGCCTATTGGAAGAGCGTCATCTTAGAATACCTCTACCACCACCACGAGAGGCACATCAGCATCAAGGCGATCAGCAGAGCTACAGGCATGTGCCCACACGACATCGCCACCACTCTGCAGCACCTCCACATGATTGACAAGAGGGACGGCAGGTGAGTACCCTGGGCGACCCTGGCTGCCTCTCAAGCATCTTTATCAGAAAAGGCCCCTGGAGTTAGGCAGATTTTTCCACTTAAAGATAAGAGGTTCCCCAACAGTATTATCAAAACCTTTCTCCTGAAAAGAAAACAGGAAATGACACTTCTTTGTTAATCAAATTTCAATTTGCTATATGCCTTTTCATTGATGAGCTTTCTGATTTTTTCCAACCCAGGTAATGTTAGTGCTAGCATATGTCAGTATGTGAAGGTGAAATGAAATTCCACCTTTTGATTGCACTTTGTTCTGCCTCATCACATTACAGATTTGTCATCATTAGAAGAGAAAAGTTGATATTGGGCCACATGGAAAAGCTGAAAACTTGCTCCCGGACCAATGAACTTGATCCAGAGAGTCTGAGGTGGACCCCAATTTTAATTTCTAATGCTGCAGTTTCTGAAGAAGAGCGAGAAGCTGAAAAAGAGGTAATGATTGGCTTCATCAGCTTAAGTTGTGTAACTTCAATCTTGTAGCATTCTTAAGCTGAGAAAGTCATTAACATCATTGTCAAAAGCTTGGTTATAGAGAGCGAGCTTGTGAAATGATATGGCACTAATTTATCCTAACTGAGGTTGCATGATAAGACATGATAATTTTATTGAATTGAGTATGAAAAATGAAACATTTATCATTGATCATAAAGCAGCGTTTTCACTACTGACAGCATGTAATCAGATCAAATTTGGTGCCGAGCTCCAAGGCTGCAATGTCAATCGATTCTTTGTGTTTATGAACTTGCTTAAAGTGCTCTGTGCCAGTGAGCGTGTAATGTAGTGATAAAGGACTCAAATCAATTTGCTGCATCATTAATACTGCTAAATATCCCTTGAAACCCAATCTTCTTTGATTTGTTATCCTAACTGATGCAAAAGAGTCCTGAGATGACGCAGGTGGAATGTTGCTTGGCTGGCTAACTGCCCTGATCAGAAATGACTTAGAGATCCTTTGCCTTTGATCCTTAGAGACTCTGGCTGCATAACTGTCCTCTCACTGGCCATTTTTACCCTCCCTCCTTAGGCTGAGCGGCTAATGGAACAAGCTAGCTGCTGGGAAAAGGAGGAGCAAGAAATCTTGTCATCTAGAGCCAACAGTAGGCAATCACCTGCAAAAGTACAATCGAAAAATAAATATTTGCATTCCCCGGAGAGCCGGCCAGTGGCAGGGGAGCGAGGGCAGCTGATGGAGCTGTCTAAAGAGAGCAGTGAAGAGGAGGAGGAGGAGGAGGAGGAGGAGGAGGAGGAGGAGGAGGAGGAAGAGGAAGAAGAGGAGGAGGAGGAAGAAGAGGAAGAAGAAAATATTCAAAGCTCTCCTCCAAGATTAACTAAACCACAATCAGTTGCCATAAAGAGAAAGGTATGTGTCTGTTTAGACTTTCAGTCTGAGTCAGTTTCAGTCAAATCTTATTTGTCTTTGCAAACATTCTTAGATCTATTAGTATTTGTTTCACTCTCTATTCTTTAGATGTAGTTTATTTGTATCCAGTCCTACTGATCATATATCGTTATTGTTTATCTTACAGTCATGATTGTGTTTACTTTTTGAGGTTTGTTAGTGCTGTGACAGGAAACCTGGAATAGGCCAGCTTTCTAGTCTAGGAGTTACTGCCACCTGCTGGTTTGTGGGACTAGAGTAAATCAGGCTATGGGAACAGAAAAGGGCCCTGGAGAACACTTAAACCACCCTTCACCGAATTTTAATGAAAACACCAAGGCCTAGAGAGGCTAGGAGACTTGTCCAAGGTCTCACAACTCGTTAGATATGAAGCAAGAACCAGATGAGTGCTCACACTCTACGCCTGGTGCTCCTGATGCTATTTCTTTTTCTTGTTCTTTGCATAGAATTGTTAGAAGGTATTTTAGGTCCTTCATTTTGAAGCTGTTATTTTGCATTTGTGGCCACGTACACATTACTGAAGTGTCTTCATGGCTTAGTAGATACACCCTGTGCAGAAGGTAAAAAATTGATTTTGTCTTTAGATAAGTGCTCAACCCAGATCTAATATCTTTCTCTTCAGTATCTGTCTGTGACAGAGAGGGGCCAGATATTGTTAGTATTGACAAGACTACTAGAGAAACACAAGTTAAGGCTCAGCCCCAAAGCTATCCTGTGTGGTGTCTGTCAAAGAATCTGCCGTTCCACCTTTCAGATGGTACGCATTCTTCTAAGCCTGGCAGTCTTCTAGTGGAAGGGCAGCTGTGGGGAGCTGGTAGAATGAACCATCCCATAAAGTGGACTTTGGGTTTATGAATAATGTTTTGATTTCTTACAAGGAAAGTACATTCATGAATTATATATAACAAAAGAAATTTGTTTTAAAAACATCAGAAACCAGAATCATCCAAGGCATGATATATACTGCCATCATATAAATGGACTCAATCTAAAGAAAACCAGTTCTTTATATTGTCTATACTCATGTTTGAGAAAATTCTAGTGCACTAGGGAGGACAGGCCAACTGGGGGGATTGATAACCATAAACATTAAATTACAGAATATGATTAGCAGGCTAATATGTGTACTTCATTGAACAGTCAAAGAGTTAAAAACATGAGACAGGGCCAGCCCGTGGCTGAGTGGTTAAGCCCAGGGTTTCACCAGTTCAGATCCTGGGCGTGGACATGGCACCGCTCATCAGGCCACGCTGAGGCGGCGTCCCACATGCCATGACCAGAGGCACTCACAACTAGAAGCAACAACTATGTAATGGGGGGCTTTGGGAAGAAGAAAGAAAATTGAAAAAGATTGGCAAGAGTTGTTAGCTCAGGTGCCAATCTTAAAAAAAAAAAAATGAGAAAATGAGACACAATAATTCTTGGATACAGTTTACTTAGAGTTTGAGTTTTAACCAATTATGTTGAACCTTCTTTACAATGTATTTTCCATAATTTTTTGGCCCTATTATTGACATTACATTTTAGCAGCAAATCTACCTATTATTCCTGCATCTGAATTTTGTATCATTAGATACTTTTTGGTTGGGAAAAAATACTTTATAATTGCAATTATGGAGAGTCATTGGTGCCAACCTTAAGTGCAATTAAAAGAAAAATTTTTTTTAAGATTGGCACCTGAGCTAACAACTCTTGCCAATCTTTTTTTTTTTTTTCCTGCTTTTTCTCCCTAAATGCCCCCAGTACATAGTTATATATTTTAGTTGTGGGTCCTTCTAGTTGTGGCATGTGGGATGCCACCTCAGCGTGGCCTGACGAGCGGTGCCATGTCCACACCAGGGATCTGAACGGGCAAAACCCTGGTGCGCCGAAGCAGAGTGTGCAAACTTAACCACTCGGCCACGGGGCTGGCCCCAGAAAAAAATTTTTTACATCTTATATAGGTAAAACATTTCACATGTCTTTTAATTTTTTAGATGCTTTCTCTATTAAAATATTTTGTAAAATTATCAGCTACTGGCATCCCTGCAGCCACCAATACTGGACTCTGTTAACATTTTAAACAGTAAAGTAATCCTTTCTTCCAGTACCTTTTTCTCTTCCCTTTTCATTGTTCCTGAGGTCCTGTGAAATGGGGGACAAGTAGGCTCGTCTTGTGTACCATCGTATTTCCTATAGTGCTTTGCATGTGGTACATGCTTCTTGAACAGTTATCAAGTATTAAATGAGTGACCCAGTGGCTGGTTAATTATTGTATCACTTATAGAAACATTGGTGTCCTTGATAACTTAATAGCTATGGTGTACATGATATTGATGCCAGCAAGTGCCAATGGAAAATGTGTGTTAGAAAAGCAAACCTTAGCTTTTAAAATGTACAGTTAAGCTGCTAGGATGTTCCCTCTCAAAGCATCTGCTTGAGTAAACAACTGTTTTATTTGGAAAACACTTGCCTGTGTAGTTGAAGCCCAAGTGAGATGTTAAACATCAAATGGAAGGTTAAGTACAAAGGCATTACAGAAGTCTTTACATGTCAGATTCTCAGGCACGCGTTCAGTACATGTTTGCTGCATGTCGACTTCAACCATTTAATTTCTCATGAGCTCTTATGTATTATGTTTGGAATTAATTTCAGAGGCCTTTTGTACTAAAGAAGAAAAGAGGTCGTAAACGCAGGAGGATCAACAGCAGTGTAACAACTGAGACCATTTCTGAAACGACAGAAGTACTGAATGAGCCCTTTGACAACTCAGATGAAGAGAGGCCAATGCCACAGCTGGAACCTACCTGTGAGATTGAAGTGGAGGAAGATGGCGAGAAGCCCCCCCTGAGAAAAGCATTCCAACATCAGCCTGGGAAGAAAAGACAAACAGGGGAAGAGGAAGGAAAAGACAATCGTTGCTTTAAGAATTCTGACCCTTGTAGAAGTAAGTGGAAGAATTATAAAAATCCTACCTTTGTGAATATCTGTATATTACTGCCAAGAGGCAGGCACCTGGAGTTATATCCAAAGGCATCTCTGAGGTTGTGCCAACCCACCACGAATAAGTGCTCATATATCCTTTCTCATTCATAAAACGTTCTATACCTTCTTCCTGGAATTGGATTTTATGTTAAACAATTTCTAAGGCCAGAACATTCCTCTAGGTGGGTTTATCTTACTTTCCAGAAAGTGGCTTATCCTCGAAAATTTTGAAGTCTCTCAATAAGGAACACACTGCATTTCCTTGATTTTAAAATGTACTTTTTTTCACATTTAATATTTTTGAAATCAAGGTATATATTATTATCAGTGTCAACACTGAATGCAACTGTTTCTTTTTTTTCCTGAAAAACAAATATTAGTAAATTGATGGTGCATCTTATAATCAGTGGTGTCTTAGGCTATATTATTATAGAGAATCCTCTAAACTTACCCACACCCCCACACCATCACTGTTAGCTTTGATAGTATAGGATAATATAGAAATCAGAAAACTGTCCTTTCTTGTAAATTATTCTTTTACAGTTGCTATTGGCAGGGACACCTCACCCCATCCTCTAAAAAAATACTAAACACCAGTGCATCGTCTTTGATGCCCTGTTTAAAAGCAACCATCCCTTGCCTGTTGGTCTGGGAAGTCGTGCTCCCAGCTGAATCATAAGGAAATGTGGGACAGGCTTCCTACTCTACTGCTGAAATTCAAAACTTTACTTTATTCCCATCTAGGGTACAGCCTATCTCATTTCCCTGGGAACCACAGGTTATCACTCTTGCTTTTGAAAAGCCACAATTTTAAGAACTTGAGCAAGCATCTACCTGTATTTCTGAATTAATAAGAATACTATTGCTGCATACAGTATTTTGCTGAGGGAATGACATCTTACCCTGGGTTTAGAGAAACCAAGCCTTGTTCTTTAGTTTCTTTAAACAAAGAAACATACAAACAACAACAACAAACTGCAGCAAGAGATCATTTTTTTGTGAAAATTGAGCCTTATTTCCACTTCTTAGCTGTCTTCTCGGGAGCCTATAAATGAATCATCACTGCCTTCGTTCTCCACTTTGTGCCATTTGCCCTTAAAGATTATAAATGGCCGTATTACATTTGATTCCTTTCAGGATCTTCTTCTTTCTTAAAAAATAATTATCAGGAAACTCATCTTCTGTTTAGAGAGGTGTTGCTACAGAAGCTGATAGGTCCAGTAGCATATGAAATCCAGGGGCATTTGCATGGCTATTCCCTGCCTATGTGAAGAGAAATGAAACCATTCGAACATCTTGAGATGTTTGTTAACTGAGTACTGTACTTTGTGCTTCTGAAGGAATCAGTCCACATCACGTATCTGTTCTTTTCAGCTAGCCAGTTTGAGTGTAATACTTGCAGGTAAGTTCATCTCTAACCCTTTATTACATAAATGAGCTAAGAGCGTACCCTGCTTTGACTGATTGCATTGGAAATCATTGCATTCTGGCAAAAGAGATCTCTGTTCCACACTGATTATTAGATCTTGTTTTTGTTCTCCAAAATAGTGTTTCTAATAAGGATATTTCTCTTTGTAAAGCTTTTTCTTTAAATTGACCCCATCAAGAGATCAGTATGATCTTTAATTTTCTAAAGATCCTAAGAAGACTTGGATATTTTATATTTATATTTATGCATATATTTGTTTGCTTGTATTTATATAAATATATTTATATATTTATATTCATATGTGCAGACAGGTACAGTAGATATAAGATGAGCTGAATTAAAATGAACTTGACAATTATGGTTTACTTCTTATTTACTTTAATATTCAAACCATACATTTGAGCAGCAAATTGATCCAAAATACAATGTGGACAGAATTAGTGATAAAAAGAGTAGCTGTATTTTAAATGTTCAATAATTTCATGGTAAATACATTATAGTTTGTGTCATGTAAAAATGATGATCCTGTAGTAGACTGCAGATACATTTGTATTTTGGGTATTTAGTTATTTAATTCGTTTGTTTCGGAGGAACACAGGTTATTTTTATGCCAGAGAGGACATTCAAGTCAAAGTAAATAATGTCATCTGAGATCATTTAAATACAGAAAATGTCCACAAACAGAAGTTCACTTTCTCAGGATAAATATGCAAGTTAGATTTCTATTCATTTCCTCAGTGCTGTGATGATTTGGATATGAGCTAGCATTAACCCTGTTTCCCTGTATTTTCTAATGTATAAAAGTTCAAATGGATTTTTTTCCATTGTGGAATTCCAGGCTTTTGCATCAGAGAATGTCTTATTTGTTAAACTCAAATCAACTTATTATAGTTGCCTTTATCCATGTGCTTCCTATAAAAAGTACAGCTTTCTTTTAAGCGTGTGCGTGTGTAGCATGTGTTATTTTCCTAGGCCTAGGTTATTTACTCAGTTTATACCACAATATTATTCTATATTACTTTTAATTCTGTCTTTACCATCAACTCTTAAAATGCTAAATTGAAAGCAGTGTTTGCTAATTAATTTAGAAGAATGAATTCAAGTTGTTCATGGTTATGCTTTCTAAGACTTTGTTTTCTTCCTCCCCTCTCTGTCTGTCTCCTCACTAAGACAATATGGATGATGATGCTAATAACTTGAAAGAAGGCAGTAGAGACAATCCTGAACCTCTAAAGTGCAAACAAGTATGGCCAAAAGGAACAAAGCATGGTCTATCTAAGTGGAGACCAAACAAAGAGAGGAAGACTGGATTTAAACTAAACTTGTACACCCCGCCAGAAACACCCATGGAACCTGATGACCAGGTAACAGTGGAAGAACAGAAGGAGACTCCAGAGGACAAAACCAGCCCTACTTCCACCAGGATTGAGGAGGAGGTTGAGGAAGCTGTGGAACCCCTGCTGCCTCGGGATGAAAACAGAAGGGAAGAAACATGTGCACCTATAAGTCCAAATAAATCACCAGGTGAAAAGCCAGAAGACGATCTAATCAAACCTGAAGAGGAAGAGGAGGAGGAGGAGGAAGAAGAAGAAGAGGAAGAGGAGGAGGAAGAAGAAGGAAACGTAGAAAAAGATCCTGGTGGTGCTAAAAGTCAGGAAAAAGAGGAACCAGGAGTCTGCATGGACAAAGAAGACTCTGTCCGTTTGGATGATCATGAAGAGGAGGAGGAAGAGGATGAAGAACCATCTCACAACGAGGGTCATGATGCAGATGATGAAGATGATAGTCATATGGAGTCTGCGGAAGCAGAGAAGAAAGAACACCCAAGAGAAGCCTTCAAAGAAGTACTGGAAAACCAGGAGGCTTTTTTAGACCTTAGTGTCCAGCCTAGTCATTCAAACCCAGAGGTCTTAATGGACTGTGGCGTTGATCTTGCAGCTTCTTGTAACAGTGAACCTAAGGAGCTTGCTGGAGACACTGAAACGGCACCTGAATCTGATGAGGAACCCCCAGAAGAACAGGCACAGAAGCAGGACCAAAAGAACAGGGAAGAAGTGGATTCTGAGTTCAAAGAGGGAAATACAGCAACCATGGAAATCGACTCTGAGACAGTCCAGGCAGTTCAGTCTTTGACCCAGGAGAACAGTGAACAGGACGATACCTTTCAGGATTGTGCCGAGACTCAAGAGGCCTGTAGAAGCCTACAGAACTACACCCATGCAGACCAAAGTCCACAAATCGCTGCCACGCTGGATGATTGCCAACAGTCAGACCACAGTAGCCCGGTTTCATCTGTCCATTCCCATCCTGGCCAGTCAGTACGTTCTGTCAACAGCCCAAGTGTTCCTGCCCTAGAAAATAGCTATGCCCAAATTAGCCCAGATCAAAGTGCCATCTCAGTGCCATCTTTGCAGAACATGGAAACCAGTCCAATGATGGATGTCCCGTCAGTTTCAGATCATTCACAGCAAGTCGTAGACAGTGGATTTAGTGACCTGGGAAGTATTGAGAGCACAACTGAGAACTACGAAAACCCTAGCAGCTATGATTCCACTATGGGTGGCAGCATTTGTGGAAATGGCTCTTCACAGAACAGCTGCTCTTATAGCAACCTCACCTCTAGCAATCTGACACAGAGCAGCTGCGCTGTCACCCAGCAGATGTCCAACATCAGTGGGAGCTGCAGCATGCTGCAACAAACCAGCATCAGTTCTCCCCCCACCTGCAACGTCAAGTCTCCTCAAGGCTGTGTGGTGGAGCGGCCTCCGAGCAGCAGCCAGCAGCTGGCTCCGTGTAGCATGGCTGCTAACTTCACCCCGCCGATGCAGCTGGCTGAGATCCCTGAGACTGGCAATGCCAATATTGGCTTATATGAACGGATGGGTCAAAGTGACTTTGGGGCTGGGCATTACCCACAGCCATCAGCCACCTTCAGCCTTGCCAAACTACAGCAGTTAACTAATACACTTATTGATCATTCATTGCCTTACAGCCATTCCGCTGCTGTAACTTCCTATGCAAACAGTGCCTCTTTGTCCACACCATTAAGTAACACAGGGCTTGTTCAGCTTTCCCAGTCTCCACACTCTGTCCCTGGGGGACCCCAAGCACAAGCTACCATGACCCCACCCCCCAACCTGACTCCTCCTCCAATGAATCTGCCACCGCCTCTTTTGCAACGAAACATGGCTGCATCAAATATTGGTATCTCCCACAGCCAAAGACTGCAAACCCAGATTGCCAGCAAGGGCCACGTCTCCATGAGAACCAAATCGGCATCTCTGTCACCAGCCGCTGCCACCCATCAGTCGCAAATCTATGGGCGCTCCCAGACCGTAGCCATGCAGGGTCCTGCACGGACTTTAACAATGCAAAGAGGCATGAACATGAGTGTGAACCTGATGCCCGCCCCAGCCTACAATGTCAACTCTGTCAACATGAACATGAACACTCTCAATGCCATGAATGGGTACAGCATGTCCCAGCCAATGATGAACAGTGGCTACCACAGCAATCATGGCTACATGAATCAAACGCCCCAATACCCTATGCAGATGCAGATGGGCATGATGGGAACCCAGCCATATGCCCAGCAGCCAATGCAGACCCCGCCCCATGGTAACATGATGTACACGGCCCCTGGGCATCACGGCTACATGAACACAGGCATGTCCAAACAATCTCTCAATGGGTCCTACATGAGAAGGTAGGCAACCTGGGCAGTCACAAAACCCCTGGGCATCACTCTTGGATTGATCTGCACAAATACCTTCGAAGAGTACGATTTCAAAACCAGCAATTGGTGTGAATGCAAAAACATTTGTTGGCACCATTTATTTAAAAAAAAAAAAAAGCTGTATGCAGCAGAAAGCCTTATACAAGTTGTTTTTCTTTTTTTCCTTTTTCTTTTTTGGTACTTTTGTTTCTGTTACTTTTATATGAAATTCTCTGCAAAGGAAGGCCTCTCTGGACTACAATTTGGAGGCAGCCACTTGTCGTGCCTGCTTCCGTTAAACAATGTGGATATCAAGCCCCACCCCCCAAATTATCTGTTTTAATACTGAACCTAGAGCTTTTTTTCTTCCCTGTCCACTCCATGTAAATGCCTTTAGCATTTCAGTTATTGTATATTTTGTTTAAGGTGACACTTCAGCATGCCGCTAATGTCTTTGTTAGTGACAGTGCATTTTGTAGTACTGTACAAGT
The DNA here is from genome assembly GCF_041296235.1 of Equus asinus. Classification (NCBI taxonomy): domain Eukaryota; kingdom Metazoa; phylum Chordata; class Mammalia; order Perissodactyla; family Equidae; genus Equus; species Equus asinus. Next base: position 63,237,415 of record NC_091791.1, read on the forward strand.
GTTGTGCTAACGGTAAGCCATTTCTTAAGTTTTTTGCCTTGATTAGGGTGCCCTAATTTGAGGGTTTAAAAAAAACTATATTTTTGTTAATTATAAAACTGTAAAGAGCTATAAAAGCTATTCCCGTTTGGTTAGTCAAAAGGGTTTTATTGCTAAATGTTTGGTGTAAAGTTGAGACCCTTTTCCATTTTGGTGACAGATTTCTTTGGGGAAAAAAGGCAGCTTTCTGTTTTATAAATGCAGACTTCTGTTTATTGAATGAAGCATATCTCAGTGTTTATCTGTCAGGTTTTGAAACATTTCATATATGTCCAAATACTTGGCAGGATTTAAAAAAAATAGTGAATTTGGTGTAAAGTTGCTATTTTATGGAAATGCCTCTAACTTTACATTTTCATTCCATCTGTAGATTTTTCTATCTTTATAAAATATTGGAGTTATTTTTTAAGGAAAAATAGAGAAGTAGCTTGTGAATAGCTCAAACTAAGCTTACAAATCGCATGTAAAAAAGCAAAAAAGTTATTTGTGTCTGTTTATATTGCTTCCTTTTTGTAGCCTTTGTACCTGTACAGGGTGACTGCAAGGGCCAAGGAGGAGAGGCGAGATCCTTGTATAAAATAGGAGCCAGCGACACTCTTGTATTTATCTGTTCTCTTTTTAGTCAGTCACTTCAAAAAAAAACAAAACAAAACAAAAAAAAAGCTGTACATTTTAACATAAAATAAATTATGATGAGCCATTTTTAGCCTCTTGTGTCCTGTCATATTATGATTGATAGAGAATGACCAATTGAACTGTATCATGTGTCACATCTCAGAACACATACACATTTTGGGAAAATAAATTATTTAGTGTAAATTGGAGTTATGAGGTTTTCTGATTTGTTTTGACTTTGGGGGAGAGGGTTGGCAATAAATAAGAGTAATATCTTATAAAACCATCACATATACCAAATACCTATTTAATAAATTAATTTATAATGGATTTTAATGCTTTTCATGAAAGTTTATTTTATGCTAGTGCATACCTTCTGTATGCCAATCATTGTCTTTAAAATAAAGTGAATTTGTTTTTTTCTTTTTGACTTTGATCTTCATTTGCAAAGGGATCCTGCACAGATATCCATTTGCCTCATTTGTTCAGTCTGTAGAAACTCCCCTCCGGGCCTAGTGCAGCAGTAGCAAATTTCATTTTTATAAACATTAATACAAAAAAGCACCCAATTTGGGGTTGTATGTTTGAAAAATCATTTTCTTAAAAAAGGTGTGCAAGTTTTGCTCTGTTGTGAATGAGTGATTGGATGTGTTCTTTAGAATCTAAAGTTTAGACCAAAAAGAAAAATGTCAGTGTTCACAAACATGGAATTCAGAGAAAGTTCTGACTGTTAAAACATTTGATTATTCCAGTGACAAGCCTAGAAATGAATGTTTGACTTGGCACCCATGTGAAACTGGCCCGTTAAGCTATCAGTTTCTAAACGTGGGTGCTCACAATTCGCCAGAGCAGCTGGTCACTACTTTCAAACTCTTGGAGGAAGAGCATTGCTTTTCCACCAGTGGTTCAACACAAAAAATCAGATGTTGTACTGATCATAGACACAAGCTTTTGAGGAGACAGAATAGAACTCTGAAGAGGCAGAATGGAGCATAGACCCCGGAGTCACAGGCCCCAACAGAGGGCCCACAGTGATGGTTCGCCTTGTGCCCTCACCCTTAGTATTTTTTTCTCTCACAGTTAGGAAGAGTAACTTCTTTAGTGTCAAGATGTTATCTTTTAGTCCCTTCCTTCCACAACTGCACAGTCAGTGGGGGAAAATCTGTAGTGGCTGAGGGAGGGCTTCGAAGAAGACGCTTCTCCAAGGCCTGTCCTCAAAAAGGGGAGAAGAGAACCTTTACGTTGCTGTGCTGGTAGGAAAGGAAGCTTCTAACCTCCCTTCAGAGTGAGAGGCAATGGTTTGCTGCTTGTTTGAAGCACCGCTGCATCGGTCCAGGAGCAGCCAAGGAGCTTAGCAGCCCAGGGGGTCCACACATCAGGGAAGAGGCTGCCCGAGCCTGGGAGGTGAGGTGGGGTCCTGCTAACAAGCTGATTGGAAGATACGCAGAACCTCCCACTGGCCTCACCTTGAAACGTTCAAATATTTGGTCTCTTTCCTCTTGTGTTAAGATTCTTTGGGGACTGAGATGCCCCTCTGTGTTCCGTTTTGGCAGTAGCTTGATAACCACACCCTACGGTCAGTGTGATACCGGGACTCCACCCCCACACCCTGACTGCCCCGCAGTCCTCCAGGGAGTTTGTGGATAAGGCACTACCCCAGACCTGCTAGACCAGAATCTCAGAACAGTACTGGCAACTCCTTGTGTTTCACAGGCTCCCTAAGGACTGCAGCGTAGCCAGGTACCAGCACAGCATTCATTGACAGAACAGAAAGGCTTAGCATATGAGAGAAATTTGCTGAGCTGAGGTGGCCTCAGAACAGCCCGCACGGTCTCCTCACCTGCTGTCACTAGAGAAATCAATTCAGACCTAAATGGGACACTGAGGGTCCTGGAAAACAGGAGCTGGATTCATCAGAACTGAAATGTGGTCGCCATAAGGTTGAGGTTCATTAACCGGCCACATCTTTTAAACCCAGTACCATGTTCTTTCATTTATAAAAGTCTTAACAAGTGGTTGTCAGTTGCCAACCTTTACTTTTTAATAGCTCAAGTGGGGCCTTCCCAGGTGTGAAGGCATCGACCTTCCTCACCCACATTCTATTTTTAAAATAATGACTTGCAATATTGCTGCAAAGCTTTCATAAACAGTCCTCCCACATGTTCCACACACCAACCCTGTGCAGGAAATGGGGCAGTTGTATCCAATTTAAGATGAGGCGTTGAGGCTCAAAGAAGCTAATTTATTGCCCAAACTCAGCTAAAATTTGAGGTGCAACAAACCCAATTTTTTCCAAATCACAGCTCTTTTTCCTAGAACACGACTCTGTGAAAAGGCTTGTCATCTCTGATTAGCTTATGAATATGTGATGCTCTAAGAACTGTTAGGTGCTATATAAATACAGGGTACTTCGTGGTCACAAGCAATCGGTGGTCTACAGTCAGTCTTACTAAGAGTACAAGTACTGTCACATGATGAAACAGTCCCTTCGATTTCTTTGTATCCAGGCTTCCATAATTCCACAGTCCTGGTCTTCCTTCTCCCTTCTCTGTCCGCTTTCCTGGATCTCCCCCTGACACCCAAGCACTCAGGCCTGGGTGCTTCCTCTCTATTTTCTCTCATTATCTCATCCAGTATGATGGCTTCAGATTCCACCTCTAGATGGATAACACCCAGAATTATTACCTCCAGCTGTGAACATTCCTCTGACCTCTCACTGGATTCAAGGTCAAATGACATGGGACACCTTTTGTACGTCTAACAGCCATGACGTAACTGGTGATCTGCAGCCCCCTCCCCCCATTTCTGCCATGGTCAACTGCATCTCAGGATTAAGGCACCACCAAGAAACTGAATTGATACCTTTCATTTCTCCCTCCCCTCTCAGCAGGTTCTGTCAATTCTCCAGGATAATTCTAAAATAATCCTGAATACTAGTCCCCTGGTGCTTCGTGCAGGCTGTCGTCCTCTTCCCTGTCAATAGCTCCGACAGCCTTCTAGCTGCCCTTCTTGCCTCCCTACAATCCATTCTCCATTCTTCAGCAAGAGTGACTTTTTCTTTCGAGAGTGATCATAAAGCATAGATCCTACCATTCCCCTGCTTAAAACCCTTCAGTGGTCTTTCTTTGCACTTGAAATAAAATCTAGTCTCTCTACCCTGTCTCCTTGCACTTCCTCCTCCCCCACGAGCTGCAGCTTCACTGATGGGCAGTTCCTCAAACACACCACCTCAGTGTGTTTCCTCAAAAACATACCTCTTGCCACGTCAGGGCCTTCTCCTGTGCTGTTCCTCGGCCTAGAATGTTCCCGCCCCATTTGGAAGACGAGTTCCTTCACGTCTCAGCTCAGCTCATCTCCTTAGAGAGGTGTTCTTCAACCATCCCGTGTAAAGTGGATTTTTTCCCCATCCTGCCCCCAATTGTTCTCCACCCCAGTACCTGTTTCCCTCATTGCACTTTATCACAGCATGCATTTTTGTTTTTGACATTTGGCTTCCTAAACCAGTTTTTGGCATGTAATAGATTCTCAATCAATATTTGTTGACCAAATTAATATTTTACTTCTGAAGACTTGAAACACTTTTGCAAAAACTTCTGTTCCTCCTTTCTCCTACCTGTGGTTCCCAGGAGTCATCTTGAAGAGACCAGACCTCCAACTTTAAAGTTTTCTGCTTCTGCTGTCCTCAGCAGGACTCATAACCCCACCGAGAGGTGAGAGCATGTAGGAAGGCGGAGGGACACCCAAGAGAACGTCAGCAGTGGACCTCTAGATGTTCCATCCTGCCCACATATGGATTCACCTAAATGTAAATATTTCATTATGATATAGAAAATGTAATATTTCCTTAAAATGGAAATACTGATTTCTCTTTGGACAAGGAATAGATGAGACCTAGAAGATGAATGAGTGTCAAGGGGGTTATCGGGATCCTGTGATGGGAAGGTCTAGCTAGGGGCCACTATGACCCGAGAGTCCCTTTCCGAAGAGCCTGTGTCTGGCTCCCCTCACACCCAAATCTGTGTCATTATGAGGGCCCGATTTCTCTTGAGCCAACATGACTGTCCCAGAGCAGACCCTGTGCAGTCCCAGAAAGCCAGGCCCAGCCATAGGGGCCCAGGCCACAAGTTCTTCCTCCGGCACAAAAACAGGGAAGCCTGGCAAAGGTTACAAGATGCCTCTTGGGTGGCTTTACAGCTGCTGAGCCTCTGGACATTATCCTCCCTCCATCAAGAACTTCCCCTTTCATTCTGTGAAAACCACAACCAAAGTAGAGGAATGGGCCCTTTTTCTTATTTTTCCAACAGGCCTTTATCATACTCTTTTTGCTTTCTTCAGGTGGTTTTGGTTTCTGGTCCTTCCCTGCTGGCATCTCCATCAGCATCTCTTTTTCGGTTCTGTATGGCTTACTGTTCCTGGTTCTAGAAGCCATCTCTGCCTCTTGGTGCCTGCGGCTGTTTTCTCCTCAAGAATGAGATCACACAGTCATGGCGACTGGCTTAGCTCATGGGTAGGAGAACTCCACACCTGAGCTCACCTGGCTGCCTCATTCTCCCATTCTAGAGCAAACACATTTGCGAATACTTTCTGGTGTGACTGAAAACTAGCCCGTGTTGCTTTGACTAGAATCACAATGAAAGGAGCTTCCCCAAGTTCCAGTCCCCTAAAGAGTGTCTCCTCCCTCTTTTTCTCAAAATTGTAGTCAAATTCTTGTCCAAATTTACCACAATTTAGTGAATTTTTCTGAGTAGTGTCAGCTCTGCTAAAATTCTAAAGAGCCCTGGCTCCCTGAGGAAATGGAGGAGCCCAAAGCAGAGGCCTCTGTATAAGGACTCAGGACCCCCATTCCCCACTTCTACCAAATGAGTCACTCTCCACAGTTTCCAGAGAGCAGCACCTATAGGTTGGCCCAAGCCCGGGGATTCCATCGAAAGAGGATGCAGGAGAAGGTAAGGAAATGAAGATGTCCCAGAAAAGGGATTCACTGAGAAGCTGTGCAAACTCTCCTGTAACACAGCTCTCCCAGGCACTTTTCTGTGGTTAGAAAATAAATGTATATTTTAAAATTATTTTTTAAGAATCTGACTTTCAGACAAAGCCAAACATTTAATTACAACACAATGCTTACACATTTTTAAATCCTTTTCTGCTTCCATCTTATACAGAAAAAAAAAAAAAAAAATACAGGTGCCTTTGTGCAGAACCATGTGCTCATTTACAACCAGTTCTGGCTGGGAAGCCTGTCTGACCCATTTTGCTGGGAAGCCAAGTACTGGCCTTCTCCAAGGGACAGCTTTCAATCTTCCCTGTTCATCAGCACACACCTGGGAAGTTTGAGCTTGTTTGGAAGAAGTCAAGCTTTAGTTTCACTGTCCCTTCTCCATGACAAACGAAGTCACAGGCCAGAGCTATTTCAGCCTTCCCTCTGCATTCCCAGTGTCTCTGCTGTCTCCCTGTGGGACCCTACAGCTCCTTCTCACTGGCCTTCTCACTGTTGTCGCTGCTCTGGGCCTGTCGCCTCTGCTGCACCAGCTGTTTGTCCAGTTCCCGGAGCTGCTTCAGAAAGCCCCGGTTGGGTAGGACACAGCGGTTCTTCGCCACTTGTTGAATGGCGTCCACCAGGGTCATGTTCCTATGGATCATCAGATAGGCCAGGACCAGGGTCGCCGACCGGCTGCGGCCCATGACGCAGTGAACCAGGATCTTATCTGAAATGGAACAGGGAGAAGAGGCAGCAAACTGTACTGGTAGTCATTGCTTTCTTCACCACCATTCACTCTCAGGGGGAAGAAAGCCAACATCCCTTAAGAATATCCTTGATGTAGCAGTAAAAATTAATTTTATCAAATTTCAGCCCTTGGTTACACTTCTTAATATTCTGTGTGCTAAAAAGGGATGTACACAGAAAGCACTTTGGCTGCGTCCCAAAGTACAGTTGTTCTCTCAAGGAAAAGCACATCGGAGATTGAGCTGTAAGCTGAATTAGCCACTGTTTCATGAAACATCATTTTTGCTTGAAAGAATGACTGATAGAAAAACCATGGTAATTCAAACTTGGGTATTTGTCAGAGTTTTTCTCAAAAGTGAAAAAAGGTAGCTTGTTACATCAAAGAAAACCACTGACCGTATTTGTTGCCAGTGATAAAATGCAAACTTTCAAGCAAAAATTAGAATTTTGGAAAACTTGTATCTATCACCATGAGGTGGACAGTTTCCCAATACTTTTAAGATTTTCTGTTAAGATTGGTGGTGATATTTACAAATGTGTTTTTTTGATACGTACAATGGAAATGGTCAGCATTTGGAGGATCTACATAACTCAGTAAACCAATATTTTCTAAATGACCAATGCGGGATAGTAAAAAATCATGCATGGGTAAAAAATCCATTCAAAGTGCAAGACAGACCAATGAATTTTTATGTGACAGAGTATAAATTTTATTGATATGGCTATAGATTCCACATCACAACCAGCCTTTAAGAAGCCATCACTTGGGGCCGGCCCAGTGGCATAGCGATTAAGTTTTTGCACTCTCCTACGGCGGCCTGGGGTTCCCGAGTTTGGATGCTGGGAGTCTGGGCATGAACGTACATACTGCTCATCAGGCCATGCTGTGGTGGCGTCCCACATAGAAGAACTAGAATGACTTACAACTAGGATATACAGCTATGTACTGGCACTTTGGGGAGAAAAAAAAAAAAAAGAGGAAGATTGGCAACAGATGTTAGCTCAGGGCCAATCTTCCTCACCAAAAAACATACCTTAAACAAACAAAAAAAGAAGCTATCACTTGTCCAGTTTTGGTGTAGTATCAAAGAATATTCACAATTATCTGAAAGGCTATGAAAATATCCCTCCCTTCTCCAACTACATATCTGAGTGTTCCTGGGTTTTCTTAATATACTGTGACCAAAACAATATATCACAGCAGACTCAACGCAGAAGCTGCTGATGAGAATCCAGCTGGATTCTAATAAGCTTAACCTTGAAGAGATTTGCAAAAATGTAAAATGATGCCACTCTTCTCCCTAACTTTATTTTGGAAAATAAAGTTTTCATAAAAATACTATATTATGTTAATATGCAATGGGTCTATTATTTTTAAATGAATGAATATTTTTACATTTTTCAGTTTTTATCTCTAAAAGGGTATTGATAGATATAACTTACATAAACAAAAGCTCTTTGAGGTCTTCAATAATTCTTAAGAGTGTAAAAGTTTTCTGAGACCAAAAAGTTTGAGAACAAGAGATCTAGAAGAATCTCCACAAGAAAAAAAAACCTCCTTTGGCCACTACCGTGGGGACACCTGGGCCCAGATGAGATGTCGTTATGCGATGGAGTTTCCCTGATCCTTCTGTCCTGCATTTGGTGGTGTTCTAGAGCGCACACAGTGCATCAACGCACTTCATCTCATTTCATCCTTAATACAACCTTAAGGGTTTCATTATCATCATCCCTGCTTTACAGATGGCAAAAAGGTTCAGAGAGGTGAAATGACTTGCCAGAGGTCACCCTGAAAGCTGGTGCCATCACTAGAAATAGTTGAAAGCAACTTGTTATTGAGGCTCTACTCTGGCCACTGGCCACTGTGCTCTGGGGACAGAGAAAGTAAGAGATTAGCCTCTCTACCTGTCCCCACCACTGCCATCCCAGTGGCCACCCTCTCCTGTGGTTCTGGGATCCCTCCACTGGGGTTGAGCTGGTTGGGACAGCTTGAGCTGTGTGACTCCAATGCTGTCCCTGTTCCTGAGTCTTAGGCCTGAGGCCTGGAAGGATGACCAAGGAGACACTCATGGACATCACTGGGTTTATGGAGCAGAGTATGAGAACAGCTTGGAAAAAACAGCTTGGAACAGCTTCTGAATGGATGTGACTCCCCTGTGTCCCTCTCACCTCTGCCCCCTCATCTTCCTCACAGGACATGCCCAGGACAGTGGTGATGGTCAGCAGCAGAGGCAGCACGAGAAATCAAGAGGCCGCGAACCCCAGGCACCAGGATTCTCTCTCTCCACCCTGGCCTGGCTGGAGAGGCCTGCGCACCCTGCCCAATCGTAAAGATCCACTGAAGGCCTCGCCACACGCACTGTGCTGGCGCAGAGAGGTGCCCCATAAGGAACGATTAATTTTGTCACAATTCATTCTCACGAATCTCCACAGGCTAACCAGGCGGCCCTTCAATCCCCTCTGCATGTTGCTGAGTTACAAGAGTGTGGCTGCACCACCTCTGCCTTGTGCACCTTGGCCAGAAAGGAGGGCAGGCAGCAGGGCCAGCTTCTTTATTGTGAGTCAGGTTTGGAGGAGGCTAGCCCCAGCTATCACCCGGCAGGACCGTGCTTCTGGAGTGGAATGTCTACCTCTGTCTGGCATTCTAATCCCCACAGACTGTTCCAGAGGCTGCTGGCCGCCTGCCAGCTCTGCTGATAACTAAAAGCGTTTCTTCCTCTCCTGGCAAAAAGGGTAATTCTTTCTGTCATGACTAAATGTTTGAAACAAATGAAACCTGTAGTTCATTAAGACTTTTGGGAGCCTGAAGTCTGTTAAGTGGGAGGATGGGGAAGTGAGAGGGAAGCGAAAGAGAGAGAGATGGGGTGGGAGAGAAAGGGGGAAAGTAGTGGGAAGTGGTCAGCTCCAGCAGGAGCTGCCGAAGCTAAATTTTGTTTATATGACGGCTGCATTAACGAGCTATGTGCTCTTGCTGGGTCTCCCTAGGGTGAAGGGCATGTCCCCAGACTCTCAGGGCGCTTCTCCCTCTTTGCTCTGTGGCTCTGCTGAGCAGCACCCTTTGGGGCCCAGCATCAGGTGGTGAGAAACTGCTCTTAGGAGAGTTGAGAAGAAAAAGCAAGGAAGGCTGCATTTGGCCGGTTCCCAGCATGTCTCACACCAGAGAAACTAGGAGGCCCTCTGCGAGTTAGACACGGGCCAAGGCCAGGGCCCTGAGTGAAGACAGCATTGTCAGGGTTGGAACTTTCTGGATCAGTGGCTTCCAAACTTTTTTGTGTGATCCCTAAAAACACAACATAAAATTCACAGCTAACACGTACGTAGCCTCATCTCACCCCCATATCTTCCGAGTATGTTTTTACATATTTTATCATAGGCAATCCTCACAATGCCCCAAAGAGGTAGACAAAATTATTATCCCCATTTTGCAGAGGAGGTAGCTAAAGTGCAGAAAGGTGACTTGTCCTGTCCAAGTAGCACAGCTAGGAAGTGGCAGAACTGTGACTCAAGCCCAGGCCACCTGACACCAGAGTTGGAGCTCTGAAATGCTCTGTGGTATCACAAGTGTGCGTGTGTCAGACAAAAATTTCACAAAATACTATGTACTTTTACGATGTGCATGCATGCTGATGTCTTCTATTCTTTCCAAATATATTCAATTAAAAAAAATTTTCTTAAAGAAATACTGGTCACATCCACTAAATTGATTTTATGAGCCAATCATAGGCCACAATCAATCTTGGACAAATGGTGATTTCGGTTAAATATTTCCCCTTTGGCCTTTACCAAAAAGTGAATTCCCATAATCTGATGAAGAAAACCCAAATCCAGAATCTCTACTGCACCTCAATGGCATATTTTCACTGGTGACAAGAAGGTAGACCTCTGTCACTCAAATCAGACATACAGGCCAAGCCTATTACCCCAGCCCCACCCCTAGGCCCCGCCAGGTGTGTGCTGTCTAAGCAGTGCCTTCGTTGCTTTTGGGGGATGCCCTTTGCCCGTCTCTCACTCACTACCTTGGAACTTGCCTTCCTCAGCAGCACTCAAAGGCAGAGTTCATACTCCTCCCAATACAGTTCTGGGCATGTGGAAGTCCTCAGAAAAAGGGTGCATGGTATGTTTTGAACTGCCAGGGGACAGACCTTTGTGTGCTGCAGTGGGGCAGGAGACCCTTAAAATACCCTGAAAATCTGGTCTGGTTAAAGCTTAGAAGCACCAGAGAATCAACCTCCTGCTCAAAAGCAGACTTCATTTATTTATTCCTACCTACCTTGTCCATAATAGATTTTAAGATGGCTTCAAAAGCAGGCTATGGACTGTTTGAGAAAAAGAATGAAAGGAGAGTGGTGATACTAAAATCTGATCTTTAGAGCCTCATGGAATCTGCCTGGGGCTTTCCTAGAAGACTTCATTAAATTAAAACCACACTAATTCGCCTCTGAGTATGCCATGTCAGGAGCAGTTAAGGCTGTCCAAATGGGGTTCCCATAGCAGTAGTTTGTAAGTACTTCTTTTTCTGATGAAGAACGACAAATTCAGTTGTTTCAGATGCTATAACCAGCTGGAATGCCTCACCTTCCATGATATTTGGTGACCTCTTATACAGCAAAGTCACCAGATGCTCAAAATAAGGTCAAAGGACTCTTCTGTGAGGCCTGAGTGACAGAAGGAACTCCCACTGGCCTCTGATTAGCTCTGTGACCCTGGGCACTTCACTTGCCTTCTCTGGGCCTCTATTTCCCCAGCTCTCAGGGCAGGACACTGGACTAGATTATCTCTAACATTTCTCAAGAGTGACAGAGGTTGCCTGGGGAGTCATTTCCAAAGGGTCAAATCAGGGTAGGGTACGGGTAGGTGTGGGCCCTATGGGGCTGATTGCAGGCCACGAATACAGCTCTACAGTAGCACAAGGAATGCTTTTCAAAAAGAGTGAACAAGACTGGCTGTGAGAGGCAGTGGTGGGAAGCAGTGTACACTTGGCTAAAACTAGCCAAAGAAGAACAGGAAGGACAGGAGAGAGGAAAGAGAGATGCCTTGCCTACCGGCCAGCCTGTCCATCAACACCTCTTACGTCAAGAGTATAATAAGAAACATACGAGTGGACTTGGCTGTAAATTGGCACATTAGCGTCCCTTGGTTTTCCACTGCATGACTAGACACAACCAGGCTGCCTACTGTGTGTGGCATGCAGGCTGAGCACAGGCCGTCTCCACTGTACGGTGTCTATGACAACGCCCTTGCTGAACTAATGAACTACCCTCACCACTCAGGGCACAGGTTACAAACTGACAGCCTTTGGATTTCTTTTGTTTGGGCTTTGCAGTATTTTAAGAAATTTTCAATTTGTTGCCAACACTTAAAAATTGAGCAATTTTACATTAAAAGCCAGATTAGAGACTTTTCCTGAAAAGTCAGATCTATCACATTTGCACTGATTCTCACAGGACCAATGTTGACTGGGACTGAGTAGCAGCTGCCCACTTAGGAGGAGATATGGGGCTCTCTGTTTAGCCACAGGCCTCACCCTCCCATCCTCCACTGCCTTACACACAGTCAGTTTCATTCCTTTACGCACTCTGCCTGGTCCTGAAGGGTTGGCATTTGATTTGAGCCTGGACTTGAGGAAACATTTAGACGTGCAAGTGCCAAGAGCACTGAGAAGGGAACCCAGCCTTCCACCTGGCAATGTGGTCATATCCTGCTCCCCATCTTCAGCCAACTGGTCTAGTACCACACCCCTGCCCACCCATTCTATCCACTACATGTTCTCTGTGCATGTATATTTTTCCCTGTGTATATCCTTTTCCCTCTCGACCCTTTCTTTGCTGGGTGATTTCAACCACTCGGTCTACCAGTCACAATCTACACCAGCCTGACAGCTCCACATCGATGCTCTGTGATCTGACCAGACTTCAACATATGACTTTAGAGACCCATTCTTTCCTGATTCAGCAGTGGGGGCAGACTCTAAAAGGGCGTGCCAGGAATTGAAAACAAGCTGTCCTGTGAGTATATCATACTAGTTCAAAGTTGGAATGTCTTTTTCCCTTTTTTTTTCCTTTGGGGATTAGAAACTTTATTATTATGATGTGCATGTGCTGGTGTGGTTATGTGTTTTACGGTGCATGACCTCTCTTTATCAAACACATCTGAGAGACTGCTGTGCACCAGGTCCTATGCTAAATGCTTTATGTGGGTACTGCTGATCCTCATTATAACCTTTCAAGGTCAATATTTTCATCACCAGATGGAGAAACGAAGGCTCAGAGAAATCACATTGTTAGTGAGGTGTGCAGCATGAATTTCAATCCAGCCTGTCTTCTCCAAAGCCTGCCAGACCCCTTCCATTAAGGTGAGGGTCGAAGATATAGTAATGGCAAGTGAGCACATTAAACAGAATCTGAAGGATTGGGTGGTTGTAGCTTTTTGTTTTTTCATACCAAATATGTTTTCAGTTAACCTCAAATACTTTGAGGTGAATTTCACCTCATGGTAATGAGTCAGAGTCCAGTTGCTTTTTGATCCTGCTTGGAAACTCAAAATGTGCATAACACGAAAGATGGTCCATAAATAGACTCATCAAAGGATGACTTTGAAATGAGGCATCCCCTAATACAAGCACTTGAGCTCCATGGGCTTTTTTTCATCATGACATTGCTTTCTGGACCAAAATAATGACAAATTGTTGGTGCCTATGGCTGGCTATGGGGCCAGGGCCACCCTGGGACAGCCATCAAGGTCTGGGACTGTTCAGCAGACATGGCCTAGGCCCAGGCACATGTTGTAAGTTTCTGAAGCAGGCCAGTCAATGAGCCTTGTAGTCCCAACCTCTTGTGATAAGAAAGACTTTCAGTAACTGGATGCTCTGAATTACATGATGGCCCCATAAAGGGGTGTGACACATGGGGCTGAAGTCAGAGAACAGATTAGGGAGCTGAAGTCCCTCTGGCCTCTATGGTATGTCACTGAAATAAACCCTGCAGCAATAACTGCATATTCTCTTACCTGATGCCTACCTAAACTGTAGGCATTCTCTCCAAAATAGCCTTGTAGCCTTTCCCTGGATTGGGACAGATAAAACTGCATTTTGAGGGCAAGGACTAGCACTATGATATAAAAGATGGATAATTAACCTTGGGAAACTTGGACATTATGGGTGCAAAACTCAGATTCTCACATATAGTTTGTCACTTATATGGGCGAGGTTGTCAACGTTCTACAAGAGGCCTCACCAGACTGTGACTTGGGGGGAAGGGAGCAGGAAGGGAGGCTGTGGGCTTGGTTGATTGGCAGGAGAATTTGAAGTCTCTCCACAGATTCCCACTCAAGTCATCTCCCTGAGGGTTTTCTGGCATTGAAGGCTTTGGCTTTTAGTCGGGTTTGTGCCCAGGCACAATTAGTGTCTTAGCCGCATCCCAGCTTTGAGGGCCGCCCAGACTGCCGCTTGGCTGATGTGCCTTAGAGAAGATAGATTCAGTCCACAGGCCTCTCCTCTGAACCCTCCCGACTCTGATTCCCCACAGCGGCAAGCAAGGCCCGAACCCCACCATCAGCACGCTCAGTGCGGCTCACAGCCTCCAGGGGCTCAGACGTTTCCAGTACAACCACATGCAATTCCCACAGGGCCGGCTTTGAGAGGGGAGCAGACTTTGAGCACTCGGATCCCGCTTCCAGCCTGGGTGAAGGGCGGGGCCTCAGGCTGGGGCGCGGCCTCTGACCGGGGGCGGGGCCGCAGGCGGGCGGCGGGTCTCTTACTGTGATCGCTGCCGAGCGCTGCGTGGATGAAAGCGGCCGCCGGGTAGAAGAAGACGCTGAGGTCGAAGGTGGGCAGGTCGTCGGCCTCGACGCCGTGGTACTCGATGGCCATGTCGCGGTAGTATTCGGGCCCCGTGTCCACGTTCCAGCGGCCGTGGGCCGCGTTCAGCACGTGCGTGAAGCCTGCCTTCTGCAGCCCATAGCGGTCCAGCGCCGTAGCCCTGGGCGCAAGGGAGAAGGGCCTGGTGGGCTGGGCGGTGTCTTGGTCTGGATCTGGGGGGAAACTCGGGGGCCGCCTACAGGTTTCTGCTGTCGATTCAGGCTTCTACAATAAATACTAGTCATTGAAATGAAGGGCTACCCTAGACCAAAGCCCTGCTCCTACTGACATCTTAGCAGCCTGTGCCATTTCATGTTTCTAGCTCCGCCGGTTCTAGAAGGGAGAGGGTTGGAGGCTGGGGGAGGCGAGCTATTCATTGGTCAGTTCATCATTTTTTCATCATTCACCAAATACAGAAGAGCTTGGTGCTGGACACTACAGTGGTCGCAGGAGGGGATCGTCACCTACCAAATCCCCCAAAAGGTGACCAGAATGCAAAGCCAAATGTAAAGGAGAGGACCACCTTCACGGAGCCTCAGGAGACCCTACAAAGCAGTGCTCTCCTCTGACCGTCGAATGTCTGTAAGAGCGTGGAAGTGGGGGCTTGAATGAATGGTTTAAGACTGAGATTGGCCAAAATTCCTGATACTGATGTTCATGGTGTTTGTGAGCACAATGCCAAACCGTTGCTTTGATAAGTGAGTCATTGCCTAGTTGGGCAAAGCGTTGTTCTGAAAAGGAGAGCTATTTGAGCAGTCTGTTGTTTGAATTGATTTCGGGGAAGTCCCTGAAGCCAACAGTGAAGTTATTTGCTAGTTTATAGCCTTATCTTTCTAGGCAAGAATTTCTAGAAACAAAGAGTAAAGTCATGTTGAAATAGGTGGCCTTGAAATGTGAGACAGAGGTAGGCGTCAAAGGAAGCAGGAGTCATTTCTGCCTAGAGGGGCAGGGGAGACTGCCTGGGAGCAGGGCTTCTGAGCCTGCCTTGCTGCGAGTGTTGATGAAAGGGAAGAAGGAGGCAAGGACACGCCAAGCCAAGGAAATGGCACAACCTAAGGGATGGAGGCTGGAGCAAATGAAGGCTTTTCAGGAATGTTTATTATTTCCTGTAATCAATCATTTATCCCCAAAAAATGATATAGATTCCATTGCGTGCCAGGCACTGTCCTGGGTGCTGATGATGCAGCAGTGAATAGGTTAGTCAAGGTCCCTCAGTAAGCTTAGATTCTAATTGGGGTAGCAACTAAGCAACAAATAAACAGGATAATTTTAGATAGCAGAATGAGCAGAATGACTGTGATCCTGCTTTAGGTAACATGGTCAGCGAAGGCCACTGCAGGGAGGTGGCATTTAAGCTAAGACTGAGGAATGAGAAGGAGCTAGGGGAAGAGTTTGAGGAGAAGTGTTTCATCCAGGCAGTGGGAATAGTAAGTGCTAAGAACAGAAGGGAAAGTAGTAGCAGTAGCTGTAGTAGTGAGGGAGTGGTGGTACAAGGGGACGTGGGAAAGATGGGCCCTGTAGGCCATAGGGAGAGTTTGGATTTTATTTGAAGTGTGGTAGAATGCCACAGAGGATTTTAAGGAAGGAGTGAGCATTGTTTTCTTTTTTGAAGATCAGTGGGGCTGATGTGTGGAGATGGATTGGAGAGGGGCAAAAGATAGAAGCAGGGAGCTCTGTTGGAGGCGATTGCAGTTGTACAGCCAAGATAGGAGGGTGGCCTGGACTAGAGCAGTGTCACAGCAGACGTGCTGATGTGTTGGGAACGAGGACAGGAGGGAGGGAACTGGTTTGGCCAGAGCATAGGATATGAGATGAGTGTAGAGAAAGGTTTGGAGAGAGAGTGTGGGATTTGATCATGGAAGTGCTTAGATGCCAGAATCTGTTTTGGGGGTCGAGAAGAGCTTCTGATAGTGTTTGAGGAGGGGTGACCCCCTCTGGGTTTTAGGACAACATCTCCCTCAATAGCACAAAGACCAGTTCTACAGCTCAGGGAAGAGATGACAAGGGTCTGGAATCATAACTGAGGGATCATCTCAAGGCCAGTGGTAAAAGGACACGGACAGAAGTGGCCATGTTGGCTACTGTGAATCAACACCCTAGACTGAGAGGAGCCTTGCACCAAAAAAACATGCCATGGCCCCTCAGCCAAGGGCCCCTTGTCTATTGCTGGCTTCCTGGAGCTTTTTTTTTTTTTGGCCATAGGAGGAACCACAATGGAGTCCAGTGTTTGGGAAAGAGAGACCTGAACACAGGCATTGAGCTTTTAGAAACATTTGCAAACAGCCCATTGGAACTGAGGTGTGGGGAGGCGGGGAGTTCTACCAAGCCCCCCAGCTGGCTTTTGGGGCTGTTATCCTAACTATGGGACACATTCTGCTTTCAATTTTTCCTCGGAAAGGTCTGTTTTTCATTTTTCTTCTTGTCCCAAAGTATGTATACAACAAACATTATGCTTTGGGGACGTAGATCTGTGCTCAATTAAAGGCTCCTCTAATGCAGTCCATCTTGCTGAGTAGCAATCAACCTCACTTTGAGGTTGAGCTCAATGGAAAAATTAAAATTAACTGTCCTTGACAGGAAGTTCCTACCCAGCATAAAGACTGTTCTCTCTCAGTTCAGCAGCTGGGTTTCACCATAATCAAATGGCAATTTGAATAAATAACAATTTGCGCTTTGCTGCTTTGGGGGTCAAGGATCAGGGTAGATATGCAACAAGACATTGCATGACTCCTCCACATTCACCCCACAGAGCTGGTTTTGGCTATGTCTGAGGGAGAGAAAGGGCTCATGGAGAAGATTAGACCTGGTGGGTATCTGAGGCCCACTGCAGGTTTTGGGGGCTCTGTGGTGACCTGGCCTGGGAAGGGGAGGTGGTGTCCTCACACACCACTCTGGAGATCTCCCCCTAGCTTGGTTTACTCAGAGTCCAGTTGAGGGCTCAGAAGGGTATCCATGATAGAATAGGGACCTGCAGATAAACAGGTGACTCTTAGTACTCTTAGCCTACAGGGGCTGTGATGAAGCAGATCCCCAGTTGGTCTAGACACCTGGGTCAGCCATAACTGGGTGTGGGGTGGAGCCGGAGGGTAGTGTCTGGCACTGTATTGTTTTGTTTTGTTTTTTAATTTCAGGGCCACCTGCTCAGATATCTGAGAAAGAGACAGAAATCTGCCTCTGCTGAAGGAGAACAGCTCAGAAGAAAAACAGATACAGGAATTTACTTCTAGCAAGATCCTTAGTTTCTGGTTGTTTTAAGAAAAATCCTAGATGTAAGCAATCTGTTCATTTTTAAAATAACATGCCACTTAATTTCAAAAATAGCACATGCTCAGTGCAGAATGTGGAAAACATATCTCCTCCCACACACGCACACAGAACCACCTGTATTTCTACCCCTAGAGACAAAGACTATTTGCTTTTTAATATACTAAGATCCTCCATTTGTTTTTCCATGCATAGATCTGTATGTTTTATATACATTTTGGGGGTGGGTGTAATACTATATATATATACAGTTTTAAAAACTTTGACAAGGTGATATGTTGTAAACATCTTCCTATGTCAACACACAGCCATCAATAGCTGCATGCTATTCTATTCTATACGTAAATCTCAATTTTACCTCACCAAGCCCCCAGTTTTGGACATTTGTGTTTCTCTTTCTCTCTGTGTCTCTTTCTCATGGAGGGAGAGTGGCAGGTGTTATAAGAAACACTGTAAACAAACAGCTTCACTGTGTTTCTTTGGGCACATCTCTATGTCCTGGAGAGATTTTTAAAAATGGAATTGCTGCGTCAATGAGCATGAGCATTTTTAACACAGTGATACTCATTACTAAATTATTCTCCAGAAAACTTGCTCAAATTTACATTCTGACTTTTATTCTTTGCTAATTTCATAGGCAAAAAAAGTGTCTTGTTTTTCATTACTTTGTTATAGCAATGAGGTTGGACATTTTCTCACAAATTTGTTGCCCTTGTGCAGTTTGCTTTTGAAGGACATTTTCGTATCCCTGTTTTTGACCAAGTTCTCCTTAGCTCTTCTTCACTGTGGACCTCTTGCCTAGCTCTGGATGCTGACTCCAGGCTGGAGGGCCAAGGATGTGACGTTCTTCTCACATAGCCCAATTTCCTCAGGCAGAGACTTCTCCCTTCCACTTTTTCTGGCCTGGGCCAGCTTCCTTCCAGCCCCTCTGGAGTTCCTCCAGGAAGCTTGCTTCAACCCCTCAACCCTTGAGGAATGGCAAATAAGAGCACTTTCTGTGAGGCAGCATTCCTAACATTCCCCTTTTTCAGACCCCTTGGTGCCCTCCTGATTCCCAGTGTACACACCTCAGCATCTACCCGAAAGCCCATTTTCTCCAGGTGTATGCTTTGCACAGAGGGGAGGAGCGATGTGTGTATATGTTTGTACAAGCCCTTCACCAGCTTCCTTGCAGTGGGAAACCAGCTGGTCCCCTGTTGCTGGGATTCTGCATTGGGCATTGAAGGAGACCCACTAATGATCAGATGGTTCTCATACCCCCCTGTCTGTGAGGACCTGCTGATTTCCTGCACCGAATTGTGGACTCCTGTTCACCAAGGACTAAATCCTGTAATCTGGCGCCTTATTTATTCTGATGCTTTAGACACTGTTGTGGTCTCACATCATTTCATGGACATGACCCTGATGGTGACCTTTTCCTCCTTTGGAGTCTTGCCCACACCTACTCCTTGCAGGTGGATTTTAAAAGAGCAGGCGCATTTCTAGCTTTTCATTTCAGTCAATTCACCTGTCAAAAATGAGATTCACCGGCTTCCTAGTTTCGTGGCTGTTCTTAATGCTTGCTGATGAAGCTGTCCGGGTTCGAGGCTCCTAGAAGACACCGAGCTGACAGGTGGAGTTTATAAGCTTGAACGGCTGCGTGAACTAAAACAACTGAACCTCTGGGACCCTCAGTTTTCTTTGTTTGTTAAATAGAACCACTTCCAGTGGCAGTACTTTCCTTACAATATTCTTGTAAAGTTGAATTATGCAATATTCAAGTTCCTTTGAAAGGTTAAAAGACAAATTCCGGGGGGGAAAAAGCAATAGAAAGATGTATGCCAAAATGTTATCAGTGGTTATCTCTGGGTAATGAGATTATGGGTAATGGGAATTTTAATTTTCTTCTTTTTTGTCTATCTCTGTGTTGTAGATTTTCAGTAATGAACATGTCATATATTCACTTAATATGTAAATATATACCATGATTTTTATTGATGTTATTTCCTTAGTTCTCAGGATAGACTGACTATTGCAAAGACACAAGGTGGCCTCTGCAGTTTTAACTCTTAGAAATCTCTTCAACGTCTACCCCACTCCCCCAGAACTAGTCCTCCAAGGATGGGGGCAAAGAGGGAAGAGATAATACACAGGAGGCCTGGTTTCGAGAAATGATGTTGTATTAATGATGGCACTAGGCATTTGGCTAACCATGAAAGGAAACGGTTGACATTGCTTTGAGGCCTTCACTGAAAAGCTGTCACCCAGCATAAGAAGGCCCAGCCAGGCCAGGGCCTGTGGCATGTCGCCCAAGTCGCCTTGCCCATGACTGGTGCCCTGTTGTACCCAAGTCATCTTTGGTACTTGGAGGTTCAGAGTCCAGGTTTTCTAGTTCTTTCAGGTAACATTCAGCATGTTAAATTGTTAACCTTGGCTGTGTTTCCACTGCATTCTAAATGAGCCGTGGCCCACCCTGAAGAAGCAGGTCAAGTTTTAGCTCTCCTTTTTTGGGGAGAGAGGTGCAGCTGTCCAGGTGCACCAATAAGAAGCCCTCTGTCCAGCTGAGGGCTGTCTCAGCTGGTTGATTGGCCCTCATCTCACTTTCCAGCCTCCTCGACTCCAGGTTGGCCCTGGAGATGCCTCTGGCTTTTGAGGCCGTTGGTTTGGTAGGGAGCCGAAAAACAGAAAGGGTAAGACAGAGAGACCCCTGGAAAGCAAGCTCAGCTGCCTGGGGCTGGCCACAGGCATTTGAGGAGTCAGGCTTTATGGGCAGGGGCAGCTGGCTGTTGATGACTCCAAAAGCCGGACCTTGGAGGCACCTGTGTTTTTAATAAAAATGGGGAGCTGCTTAGGGCCCCAGCCCCTCAAGTGGCAAAGCAGCTCCACAGCGCCCTGGTATAGGCTCACAGGGATGCCTGCAGCAGGAGAGGAAAGAGCAATTTCTCGGTTACCCTGTTTAGCCAAGCCTTACTTTCAGGAGGCTGTCCTAGCTGGGAATTTGCACGCACTTTGACAGTAGCCAGGATATTTCCCCTCCTGCTGACTATAGGAAAGAAAAAAGATTTTGTTAAGCAAATGAAAGATATGAATGAGATTAAAGTGAGAATATTTAAATTGCAGAAACTTACTGCTTTCAAGCATACTCAAGCACTTTTGAAGTACCCATTTAGGGACTGCTGATTGATAAGAGGTGATGAATTATTCTTATCTCATCATTGACGCCAGTCCCTGGCTCTCTGGAGGGCAACACTTGGTTAACCTAATTTGAATGACTTAAAAGTAATAAAATAAGTATGTGCTTGAACTTAATAAAGCCTAATTTATTTAATAGGACATTTCTTAAAGAATTTTACTTTAGAGCTGGAAGGGACCTTTGAAGTCATCCCTTTATTTTACAAATAAAGAAACTGAGTCCCAGAACAGTAAAATGTTTTGCCAAAGGCCACACACAGTGGCCACCCACACTAGGAGCTTGAACCCTGTGCTCTGAATCCCGCTTGAGGGCTTTTGCTTTACTCCATGCTGACCCTACAGTTCCCACTGTGGCAGATTCAGACCCCCTACCAAGTTGTGGGAAATGAGTCGGGAGATGGTGGCTGCGCCTTGAGCGAGGAAGACTTCTCTGTGAGAATATCCAAACGGTGGCTGGCAAACCCCCTCTGCTGACCCAGCACACTGAACACCAACCACATCCCCCTCCTGTCTGTGGCCTCTTCTCCCCAGGCTGTGGTGGTGGGGCCACCTCTGTCTTCCCCAGGCTGTTAAGCAATAGCGACTTGGAGTCACCAGGTGATCCCCTTGAGATAAGCTGGGACTGAGAAAATGCTTTAGAAATTCTGAAACCCACAGGCCCATAGGGCTTTGATGGGGCTCTGCCTCCTTAGGCCTTAGGCCACTGGGGCCCTGGAAGGCCAGGACAGTGTCTGTGGAAGGAGTTGGTACATGAGCTAGAGAAGGCCCATTAGGAGGGACGTTCCTTCCAACCTGGCCTTGGGTTCATGATAGCATCTCATGGGAGAAATTTGACCAGGGGTGTTTTCTGTCCCAAGGCTGCCCTGCCCTTAGCATGAGGGACCCTTAGTGGCAAAGATAGTGACTTCTTTACCTTCCTCTCACACTGTCGAATTTCCAGAACCTGTCTGATCTATAACAGTTCACACTTCTGAGTGTGCCAGGCACTGCACTAAGCATCATATATATTAATCCATTAAATCTACATCTTATAGGTGAATAAATTGAAGCTCAGGAAGCTTGAGTGACTTGCCCGAGGCCACACAGAAACCAGTATTTGACCCAGACATCGTGGCTCCGGAGCAGATGCTCAGCTATTCTGCCTCCCTCCATAAAGAAGCCCTTGAAGGGAGAGGGTGGGGGAAAGAGTGAGCTGCTTCTTGGGGGTAAGTCTTGTCCCCAGCAGGTCCCAGGCATCACTGGTCTAGATTCCAGGTACAGCCAGTAGCTCTGGCTGCCCCAGGACACCCATCCTCACCCTGGCTCCTGACCACCCTAACTTCCAGAGCCTTAGTACTCGACTTTCAAAAGTCTTAGGTGCTTTTAGGGAAAGGAGAAACTCAACCTAAGTGCGAATATCAAATTAAAACTGAGGCTTTGTGCATGAGAAGGCAGCTTGGAACTTTTTGCTGCTTTGGGCAACATCTGCAAAGAGACCAAGAAACACCGGCAGCTGTGCCTGCTCTCGGCTGGGTTATAACCTCCATGTGGTTGCACTAGCAGTGGAATTAATTGCTCAGTAAGCATCTGTGAGTCTTGTTAACCTTGTTAAGTGGATGTCTAGGAGGGACCCTAAGCAGAGAAGGGGACAAACATCACTCTGTGCTGACTTTAGCCCCCTGCCCCTGCTGTGCATGCAGGTCACTCACGCTGACCATGGAGCTTGCCTAGACTGTGTGTGTGTGTGTTTGTTTTGAGGCTCAGTTAGACAGAGCTGGATTGAACTGAAAGGGGAGTGACATCATCTTGGTTGAAAGAAGCAAGGTTATGGTCAGATATCAAGGATGCAAGCGTATCTTATTGCGTCAAGCTCTACTGTCTGGAACTCTACTAACTAGAACATGTCTGTCCTGCTCAAACACTCTCAGTGGCTTCCTGAATGAAGTCCCTTGGCCAGCCCTCAGCCTTCCACAACCTGACCCTGACCTACCTTCCCAGGTTTCTTTCTCACTAAGTAGCAATAATAATAATAACATTTGCATTTGTCTGTTACTTTATAATTTACAAAATGCTTTCACATTCCGTATTTCTTTGAATCTCCTCAGTAACCATTTTTAGAGATGAGGATATAGGCCCTTTCACTCATCAGCAAAAGGACCTGCCTAGAGCCTCTACCCCAAGAGTAGACTGTGGCTTTGGCAGTCTGTGTGTTATCATTTAGAATATTTGCTGCCCCTCCCTAGGGTCGGGTTACACTTTCCTACCCCATTGACTTGAGGCTTTGGCATGGACTTGCTTTGGCCAATGAAATGTGAGCATAAGTGGCATGTGTCACTTCTGAGTTAACTTGTGGTTTGCCATGTGTCTCTTTTCTCTGCAGGAGACTCACAAAATCCAAGGTAGGGGCTACTTCTGAGTCCTAGGTCCTGGAGTAAAGTGGACATGAAGCACAGTTAGAACCAGCCGACGTGTCCACCAGGGACACATCACATGAGTGAGAAATAAACTATTATTGTGGTAGGCCACCAAGATGTTGGGGTTACCTGTTGTCACATGGCTAAATCTAGGCTCACCACACACTGGTAAAATATGGCGTAATCACAGACCTTCTGAAAGTGCCCCTTCTCCCACATTTGTCCCCTGTATTCCAGGTAAATCACCCTGTTTGCTCTCACCTCTATGTCTTTTATCATCCTGCTCCTTCTGGCCTGAATTTTGTTGAAATCCTACCCATCTTCCAAAGTCAAGCTTGGGATTCACCTCTTCTGTAATGCTTTCTCAGATCCATACTAATACCAAACACTTACTCAGGGTTTACTGTGTGCCAGCTACTACTCTAGCACTTTACTTGTTTTAATTCATTTAATCTTCACCCTATGAGATATGCCCTATTACTGCCCGTACAAGGAGAAGGGATGTAAACCAGTTTGTCCAAGATCACACAGATGGTAACTGGCAGAGTCGGGACTCAAACCCTGCATTCCATCCCTGCAAACTACTTCTCTCTCTGTTCCCTGTTACCTTTCTACACACCGCTTCTCCTCAACTGTAGAACAGCTTCTTTATCTGACTGACCACATATTCTTGATCTGGATTTGTGTATAAATTCTATCACTGGCTGGTGGGTGACCTTGGGCTAGTCAGTTAATTTCACTGAGCCTCAGTTTCCTCTTTGTATCTCCCACAGCTCCTATTAAGGTGCCCAGTAAATACTCACTGACTGATTGACTAAATAGATGAGCTCTGTGAGCCTTGGTTTGCCCATTTGTAAAATAGGAGTAAAAATGGCACCTCCTTCATAGGGTTGTTGTGGAGTTTAAAGATGCCTAGCACAGGGCACGGTCCATGGTGAGAATCCAATACAATTAGCTGTTATTACTATTATATGCTGTTGGAAAGGTAAATAATATAGTACAGGGAGAAAAACTTTCTTCTCACTACAGGGATTGGGGAAAGCTAGCTTCATGGCAGAAGAAACTTGAGTGGACTTTGAAGAATGGATAGAATCTGGACACAGAGATGAGATGAAAGGAAGGCATTTTAGACAAAGGGAACAGCATAGATAAAGACATAGAGACAGTGTACGTCTTAAAATCTCAATCCTCCTTCCCCCAGTTATACCATTTTTAGGGTCAGATCTAAGGAAATAATCCTAAATCTGAGAAAATTTTTATGCATAAAGATGTCCGCTGCAGCATTATTTATAAAAGCGAGAACATAGAAATAACTGGTATGTCTAACAATAGGGAAGTGGTTAAATAAATGATCTTATATCCATCTGATATATTATTGTATAGATATAATTATAATATGTATATTATATATATAGTAATTAAATATATGAGATGTAATAAGGGAAAAGTTTATGAATGATGCTATGTGGGAAAAAAAAATAAAATGAAAAAGCATTATGGTTACAACTATATAAAAACAAATTTCAAACCCAAAAATAAAACTCAGAAAGCCTAGAAAGAAATATACTGAATTATTAATAGGAGTGGCTTCAGACTAGTGGGCTTTGGTGACTGTTCTGGGAGATTTAAAAGTTTTCTTGCTTACATTAATCACTATTTTATTATTACAGCTAACTTTTATTGAGTGCTTACTAGGTACTAGGCACTGCACTAATATTTTACATATATTATCTCACTTAATCCTTACAACCCTATGAGGAAGGTTCTCTTTAAACTATTACAAATAGAGAAACAAAGACTTCTATATTAATGTAATGGGCATATATTGCTTTTATGGTAGAAAAACCATATGTTTACTACATTTATTTAATATTTTATTATTAAAAGATAAGAGATTCAGATTCCGCCCCCCACCCTTTTTTTGGCTACTTCAAACAGTGTTAAAATAAACATTGTTGTGCATATTTCCTTATGCATTGGTACTCTTATTTCCATAAATTACGTCTCTTATAGTGATATTTTGAGTCCAAGTGTATGTATATTTAATTTTGAACTAATTTTAGACTTAGAGAAAAGTTGCCAAAACGGTACAGAGATTATTTGGCAATAAAAAAGAATAGAATACTGATATATGCTACAACTTGGATGAACCTTGAAAACATTATGCTAAGTGAAAGAAGCCAGCCACAAAAGGTCACATATTGTGATTCCATTTGTATGAAGTGTCCGGAACGGGTAAATCCATAGAAACAGACAGCAGATTGGTGGTTGCCTAAGACTAGGTCAAGATGGAGAATGTAGAGTGAGTACGTAATGGATTCGAAATGCTTTGAGGTGATGAAAATGCTTTGAAAATAGATAGTGGTGATAGGGGCACAACTCTGTGACTATATAAAACCACTGAATTGTACACTTGTACAGTTTAAAAGAGTGAATTTTATGGAGTATGAGATATATCTCACTGAAGCTATTATTTTTGGAAAAAAACAGTTCAGAGAGTCCCTATATACCCTTGCCCTAGACTCCCCTAATGTTCACACTGGGAAATGATTGGATAAGTTGGGGTACAGCTATACTATGGAATAGCAAAAATACAGAATTGTATGATTCCTTTTTTTTTTTTGCTAAAAATTCTTTAAAAGAAATGAAAACCCTTTATATGTGTGCATATGTTTTCTTATGTTTGCAATAGCATACATAAAGTCGTAGAAGTATGCAAGTAAACTTAATATTAGTTACTCAGTGGCAAAATTAAGAGAGGACAAAGGGAGATTATGCAGTTTGTTTTTATAACCCTCTATGTTGTTTAATTTAGTATCAAAGGGCATGTAATTTTTGTAACTTTTTCAATTTAAAAATATTAAGGGAAAAAATAGGCAAAGAATTCTGCCCCTAGATCTTCCCACGACTAGACAGCTCTCCTTAGGTTTTAAGCAGCGCAACGTATATTGAAATCACACATGGAGGGTCCTGCACACCCGCTCCTTGGAAAGATGGAATGTGGGCTGAAATCCTGGGGGAGGGAGGGAGGAGTGGGAGTCCTAGTTAAGATGAAAGCTTCTGGGTTGGGCTGTATTCGAATCCAGCTCTCTGCCACCTACTGAGCTCTGGGACCTTTGGCCATCTACTTAACTCCTCTGTACCTCAGTTTCCTTATCTTTAAAATGGGAGTAATTAGGTGACCTCTTTCATTGGGCTATGGTGAGAATAAAATGAGATTGTACATGCAAGATGGCTAAGACAGTGCCTGGCACATAGTATTCAATAAATGACAGGCATTATTATTATTAATATTATTTACAGTAGGCACTTCCCAATTGTTTAAGGAGTGGGGAATGGTGGCTATAAAAATCTAGGGGGGAGGAGTTGGCCTGGTGGCATAGTGGTTGAGTTCACACTTTCTGCTTTGGCAGCCCAGGGTTCATAGGTTCAAATCCATGCTTGTTAGGCCACGCTCTGGCAGCATCCCACATAAGGTAAAGGAATATTGGCACAGATGTTAGCTCAGGGCCAATCTTCCTCACAAAAAAAAGAGAAAAAAAATTTAGTGGCGGGAACAGCAATCTCAACTTTGCTAGGCCTGTGCTTCCCAACACATGGGTTAATGTGCTCTATGCCACCAAACTGAGAACTGACTTTATTCTTGCTGGTATTATACCCAGCTAAAATAAACAACTACATTTTCCAGCCTGCCTTGCAGCTAGGGGTAGGGGAAGTCTTAGGTGAGATTTCCCTTTGGAAAGATGCCCTTTTGTTCACTCCCTTCTGCCTTCCTGTGGTCTGGATCCTAGATAATGGCTGGAGCACTATCAGTAATCTTGAGCCATGCAGTAACCATGAGGAAGGAAGCCGCGCCCTTGGGATGGTGGAGCAGAAGCACAGGAGCCTAGGTTCCTGATGACCCTGGAGCTGCCGTGATGGCCCCAACTTGATTTCCTCTGGACTTCCTTTATGTGAGACAGAAATAAAGCTCTATCTTGCTTAAGCCCCTTTTCTGAGTTTTCTGTAATATGAAAATAAACCTAGACCTAACTAAAAGAATTCTCACAAAATAACTAAGCTAAAAAGCAAAAGCTCATAGTGAACAGGTGGCGAGGCTGTGACTTGGGGAGGGGCTGGCTGCCTTCTCCTGGGCGAGGCTGAAGGTGAGGATTGGCCTGGGGACTTACTCATCACCGATGTACAGCTTGGGCCAGACTTCATTGACGTGGGTGTACTGGGGACTGCCTTTCCAGAAGAGGCGCTCCAACTCGAAGGCCCCAGGGGCGCAGTAGTCTGCCTCCTCCTCCTCCTCTGCCTTCGGCAGCAGCCTCCGGGCAGATGGGCAGGCATTCTTGAGGCTTGTCTTTGGTTCTCCGGATGTCATTTTGGAGCCAAGGGATTTGCTTTCCTTTCTGCAGCTGGTCATGAGAGAAAGTCAGGATTGGGGTTAGCAGGGGACAGAGGTAGGAAATGGGCTTCACAAAGAGAGGTAGGGATAAGCTGATCTTAAGCTTTGGCAGGCATTTCGCTGGCCTGCTGTGTTCCTGCTTCCTCTTCCCAGGCCACAGAGGCAAGCAGGGAGGCCATGATGACAGTTAAACAACACTTCCTCAACATTCCAGTCTCCACCAGAGCAAGAGTGCTGGGCACCCTCTGACGTGGGCTGAGGAGGATTTGCCACAGACCAGAGGTCGGCTTCAGGCCTAAGAAATCCCTGCAGCAGCCGGTCTCTTGCCTCCTTTCCTTTAGATTTTACCTCTTCTTTAGTGCCTACTTTTTCCTTTATCTGAATGGAATCTGCTGGTTTGGGCCACTTTGAACCCGAATAGGAAGGCCCAGAAGGTCCCTGCCATTCCAGGTTGGTGGTACTCAACATGTGCAGAGAGCCATCGGCCACTGGAAGGGGCACATCTGGAAATCCAGAGCCTGTGTAGTCTGGGAGCCATATACATTCTCAGGGCTTCAGAAGCCGTAGGGTTGTGAGAATTAATAAACAGAAACCTCCTTTAAAATGGAGTCAGGAGGCTACAGACCCCCACAGGCAGAGCCATACCTTGCATCTCTGGACAGGAAGTGATACTACTTTACTACCCTGGCAGAAGGAAGGAAGAAATTCCTCCTTGTCCCGCAAGAGCTCAGCCAATAAGAGACTGCCATAACTCAGCTAATGAAAAGTCACTATACTTCAAACTCTCAGTTTCCTCCAATAGACTCTGTTAATAACAGCCCTGCCCAACTTCATAAAAGAATGTTTATCTCCTTTGTTTTCCCAGACTTGCCTGAGGTTCACAATAGACCATGTCCCAAATTGCAACTCTTTGTTGTTCCAAAATAAACCCATTTTGCTGATTAAGAAAACTGACTGTTTATTTGTTTTCGATCAACAGAGTGGGAGGAGATTTGGCTGTGTGAGGGTTAGTCAGCTTGTTAAGACAGTTGAAGTCACTGTTTGCCGCTCACACACTAGGAGGCTGGTGGTTGTGCTGACTTACTAGGGGTTCAGAAGAGATGTTCCAAGGCAGAAAGCTGGGTTTAGAGATTGACACGTGTGTTTGGAGAGCTTGTCAGGGTCTGCAAGTGAAATGCAGGAGAAGAGTGTCCACTGTCCCCAAGGAAATGAATTCACTGTGGAATTGGGCAGGTTTGTTCCCAGAGTTGAACGACTGATACATCTACACTCAGACAGCCTTGGAAGGGAAGTTATGCTCCTGGTGCTCTGAGACTGGAAGGGAGGAGAAAAAAGTGAGGTAACTGAGAAACATGGAGGTGAGTGATGGGGAGGAAATATTATTTATTTAGTTAGCAAATATTTATGTAGCACGTATTTTATGCCAGGCACTGTTCCAAGTGCTCTACAATTATTAACTCATTTAATCTTCTTAACAACCCGAGGAGATAGGCGCTATTATTATCTCCATTTTACAGATGAGGATGATTGTAAGTTGAGAATGTTTGTAACACACGGTCTTTGTCTTCTGAGAAGTAATTGCTGAATGGGAGGGGGTAGGGTGGGGGATGCAGTGTGAGGAGGGGCAGGCCAGGGATCTGAAAAATGTAAAAAAGAGTTGGTAGTTCCAAGACCACTAGGATCATGTGAAAAGGACTCAGAATAAACTCAAAGAGGCTCCCTATTGTCAAAAATGGAACAATTTGAACATGAATAATAAAAACAATTGCAGCGAATTGAAACATGTCAAACATCGAAATAGTAATGATACTTAAAACAACTGTTCACTGTTGGAAGATGCTAGAGAACCAGCTCGTTATTTTGCAGATGGATAAGTAAAGGGAAAGAATCCAGCATTTATTGTTCCTTTCTGATACAAACTGTACTACTGGGTAGATGAGGGAAATTTTGTCTTTTATAGAAGTATTCCAGATAATAAAGAAGGAAGAAAGCACCATTTTATAACACCCAATGAACTAACGGACGTAGGCATTGAATATTGACTGCTAGTAACATAAGAAGAGATGATCAGACATTATGGGCCCTCTGACGGAAGAACGTACCACCACCACAAAAGTAGTCTCACCAAAGAAAAACCTGAATCTTTGATCAGAGTCTTCAGAGTCTAGATCTAAATACCAATTTGCATGAGATTCAGAGGACAGTTAAGTTACATCACAGGGCCTTATCTTTTAGACACATATACTGAAATACTCAGATGAAATGATCTAATGTCTGGGATTTGCTTCAAAGACGATATAGTTGGAAAATGTAATAATATATTGTGTGTGGGGTGGGGAGTATAGGTGGAGGTGTGATGAGGCAGGATTGGCTGTGGATAATGGTGGTTGGGGTTGGATGATGGTCGTAAGGTAGTTACTGTTTCTCTTTGTATGTGTTTGAAATTTCCATTAAAAAGTTTTAAAAAGAAAAAGAAGAGGTTGAAAGCACTTCTATGGAGAATTTGATTCTCCCACGTTCACAGTAGATAAATTAAAGGATCACTAGCTAGCAGTGTGTGTCTTTGAGGATCGTGGGAAGCCAGGATCTGTAACTTTCTTCTGCAAAATCCTGAGTTGGGGGTTGGGAGCAATAGGCAGCAGGGGTGACCCTTCTTTGGGGTCTGTCAAAGTGTGATCTAAAGACCACTTCTCTCAGACTCATCCAGCACTTGCTAAAAATACAGATTCCTGGGTTGCACCCTGGACTGGGGTAAGGGCCTAGGAGTCTGTATTTTCACAAGCTCCCAAGTGAGTCTGATGCTCACTGAAATTTGATAATTGCCCACGAGTAGTATGGCTAAAGAGTCAGGAGCTGTTAAGTCAGGAGAAGGGTAGTAAGGGTGCTCAATATACTTTCCATCTTCTCACTGAAGTGGAGGCCAGGTCTTCAGCCTAGAAGGAGGGTGCAGGACTGGGAGGAGTGAGGGGCTGGACGACCTTCCTCTGGGCTCCTTGAAGACAGCTCCTTAGAGTTCTTTGTCTCTGCAGACTCAGTGTCTGACATGGGGGAGGTGTTTAAAAAGTATTTGTAGTATGAGGAAATGGCTTGGTGAATGAATGAAATGAGTGAATGAATGACTCAGGGAGTGAATAAATAAAGAACTGTGAGCCTGCTAGGGACTCAGCCAGAGCTGATGAGGCAGGACTGAGCCTCTGGGCTAATTTGGAAGTGGGGTGAATGTGAGCCAAGTGCAGAATATAGGATGGACAGGCCCCTGTAGTGGGTGGTTGCTCAGGCCTGAACTCCCTTCTGGGGCCTGCCTGCTGGCATTTCCACTCACAAAGTGGGGAGTTGTTTCAAGGGATGGCCAGAAACTTCTGTGGCAGGAACCAGCACAGACACCTCAGGATCCTAAGAGTGCCATTATAGCTCTCCTTGCTTCAGGTCCAGGCACCTTCATTTTGAGAGGTCTGGAGCTCAGCCTGTCCATGGCACCAACTCTTTTTATTTCAAAGTAAGTAGAAGCTGGGCACCATATACCTAAATTTGGAAGTTTAGGCCATTTTGAACCACTAAAGGAAGCTTCAGAAGAGGTGATTTAGGGAGATGCTGGAGTAAATTGCATTCTGAAACTTCTGCTTGCCTCCTTTGATCACTGAAGCTGACCTCACCCTTGCTGAGGCCCTTCCTCCTTCATTATCCTGTGGAAGGAGCCATCCCCATCCCCATCTCCGTGCTGAAAGCCGCGGCTGAATTTCCAGACAGAAGAGGAAGTGGTGTGGTCTACCCAGAGTGGCTTGGCATGCATAGGGAGCTCTGGGATCTATTATCCTCCAGCATGCAGATTTGATGGGGAATGAGAACAAAGCACAGAACTGTCCAGAAACCACAGACCTGTAATCTTTCCAAATCCTGAAGGCGGCCTGTGTGCATCCCTCTCTGCATGGCTCCCAAATCTCTGAACCTCAGAGAGGCTGGAGCGTCTGTTTCCCAGATCACAGCCAAGATGGAAGGGGAAGACAAATCTGTTCTGTTTGGTTTCCATAGATTTGACCCAGAGATTAACTGCCAAGGTCTTGATGACACACACAATATCTATCACAGGCTAAATGTCATAATGAGAGCTGGGCAGGTTGTCCAGAAAGGCCTCCAGCTTCCTGCTGCAGCTTCATATTTAAAGGTTTGGCCCGAGGAAACCAAATGCCAACTTGAAGGCTACTTGGCCTATTGCAGCATCAGCCTGCCTCCTCCTCAGAGCAGCGCAAACTCAGGCTCCTTCCTAGAGGAGCCAGGCAGGTAATACAGAGCAGGGAAGTGGACTGGGTATGTAAGAATAAAACAAACAAGCAAAAACCTAACTATTGGCTTCAAGCTGGAGACATCTTGGATAGTGGGGACTGTGGCACACTAGAGAGCAAATGCCCTCTCTGAAGGGGCAGCCACTTGCCATTCCATGTGAGAATGCAAGCCCGGATTGTCTGATATTTTTATGAGAAGTCAGAAGGCAGAGTTTCATGAGAAACCTGCTGATTTTTAAATATAGGCAGCTGTAGCAAATGCTATCCTTGTCCCATCCCATTCCTCGGCTCAGATCACTGCAGTGTAAGTGGACAGTTCCCTTATACACAAAAGGTTTCCTCCTGCAAGCCCCTGAATCTCTTGGCTTGTGGGTATTTTCTGGTCTTTGCACTAGTCAGATCTGAAGCATGGGGAAGTGCTCACAGAAGCTATTGCCAATGAGGGGCAGGAGTTGGTGGATAAATACGCCAGCTTCCCCCACCCTGACTGGGACCATTCTAGAGTCTGTTCTACGCAGTTTCTTGGAGGCTCCCCAGTGTGCTCCTGCCCCATGCCCAGAGTGGTACCCTGCTCACTCACACATCCTCTGCTGGCTCTCTTCCCTCCTGGTCTCACTTCTCCACTCTGCACCGTGCTTGCTGGAGCACTTCGCAAATGAACAACTTGCACCGAAACCTTGGTCTCAGGGTCTGCCTTGGAGGGAACCTGAGCTAAAATGCTGCTAATTTTAAAACATTTAAAGACTCTGTGATAACAGAGAATGCAGAGGCCAAATGGGCCTTGACCACCAAGGCCTGGAGTGCCGTTTCCCTCTGTGAAACAGTGGTCTTGCCACTGAGGAGCTATTTCTGGAAATAATCAACACATTAATTCTGACTCCATTTCAGAATTTTCGACGGTACAGCTTGCATTTAGATACAGGTTTCCCTTGCCCAATGAGGGAAGGCTTTGATCTGAATTCAAAACTATAATTTTGACACTGCGATTTGAGTTTATGTAAAAAAAAAAAGTGTATATATGTAATTATATATACATATATATATATATATATATTTTAACTAGAAAAAAACCCATCAACATGTCCACACTGTGGGCAAGTGGCAGGACTCAGGGGAATTTTTTTCTGTTCTGCTTTGTCGGCCCGGGGTTTGCCGGTTCAGATCCCGGGTGCGGACATGGCACCACTTAGCAAGCCATGCTGTGGCAGCCATCCCATGTATAAAGTAGAGGAAGGTGGGCACGGATGTTAGCTCAGAGCCAGTCTTCCTCAGAAAAAAGAGGAGGATTGGCAGCAGATGTTAGCTCAGGGCTAATCTTCCTCAAAAAAATAAATAAATAAATAAATAAATAATCATATTTTGTAATAAATAACCATGTCTGTTGTTTACCTATGCTGGCCAAACAGAACAGTCTGGGCAGAAAGCTGCTTGTGACTTCTAATTTGTAATTTCCACTCTATCTTGCTTGCTCCCAGGACCTGGAACTTTCCTGGATCTTCTCTGCCTCTCTGTCCCTCTCTCCCTACATTCATTGGCTTGTGGCCATTCACTGCTCTCATAGGCCCACCGGGCACTGAGGACTCTCAGATCTACATGTCTCATCCTTCCTAAGCTTCATTTTCTTCTTTGATAAAATGGAGCTGTAACAAAAGGAGTAGAAATGCTTTTTAAAACAAACAGAAAAACAAACAAAAAACCCAAACTGAACTCTTTTGCTTTCTAAGATGGAGTATGGGAGAAGCAGAGTGGAGAGATGCATCATTCATTTCAGTGGGAAAATTAAATGTCTAAGTGCACCCCTTGAACCTGCAGAAACTGATGGAGTATATATGCCCAAGAATGTGAGCCACAGAAGAGGCCTCCTGCTTAACAAAAAACACCACTGGAGATTTTTTTGATGAGAAAAAGGTAAGTCCTGAAGCATGACTCTGAAAGTGGTGGTGTGAAACAAAGAGAGCTACATTGTTCCTACAAGAAAGCAAGGGGAGTTCTGAGCCTCTTAGAACATCTCCAGAAGGGATGTGAAGGATCCTGCTGTGGGGTGAGTGTGGTGGGGGCCAGAGACAGCCAGGTGAGGAGTGTCCAGGGGAGAAACAGCCACAGAACTGCTGAGAACAAGGATTCCCAATGTTCAACTTTGTGGTGCCCTATAGCTATGTCAGCCCCCTCTTTGTCACCCTACGCCTTCGGTGAAACTGTTAGACACAACAGACAGCCGCCTTTGTAGGGGTTCTGAGGAATTAAAGGGAAAGAGGCTTGTGCCAGTGGAGAGAAGAGACCAGAAATTTATGAAGCAGCATGTACAGTGTGATTCTGTTCTTATACAAAAATACATTTCACCAAAATATTAACACTGGCTATATGCTTATTTTAGTATGATAGAATTATGTGTGATTTTTCTTCTTTTTAAGGAATCATCTTTTCTAAAGTTTCTGTGATGAACATGTATTACTTGAGTATATGGAGGGGGAAAAAAAAGCCTGTGTAAGTTCTATTTTAGAATTGTTCTGGATGTAATAGATGCTCACGCTAAAACTATGGGCTGAGGTGCAGAAAGGTGGGCTTTAGGCCAAGGCCTGACCAAGTGTTCCTTACGTCTCGCATGGCACTGAGTATCCTAGTAAGTGTGAGCTCCACAAAGATGGGGCTGTGCTCTCCTTGAGGCCTCTGGTGGCTGAGCCAGGCCTAGGTCATGTCAGAAGTTCATTCTAGTCCCTCAGTGCTTCCCGGGAAACCAGAGGGGAATCAAGTTTTGTGGGTCCTGAAGCTTGTACAATTTCTTTAAGAAAACCAAATAGGTGCAGGGCCTTGGAAGAGGCCAGTGCAAGTGTGGGGTTCTGAAGCTTTGGGGTAAATCTACCTCTGAGGGAAACTTCCTTCCCTTCTGACTAGAGACAGATGTCAGATAGAGAGGGCAGCACCCTGCCCCATCCCCCATGACTTGCCTTAGCCTGCTCCTGGCTTAATCTAAATCACCTCATGTTGGGGTGCTCTAGTGGGTCATGAGTGGGGATGGGAAGTGGCATAACTTCCTCCTTGACTTCACCTCAGAAGTTAGACCTGGCCCTGTCCCTTCCCTCCACCCAGCTTTACTCACCCATCTGTCTGTTAAGCACCGGGGATGGGCTGGGCCAGAAAGATATCTTCCTTCTAGAAGTCTTTTAAAATCTAATCTTTTAAAAAATTTACCTCTCCCTTTGAAGTTATTCTATATCTGTGCATATGTGTATGTCGCATATTTATGTCCTAATGCATTGGGATAATTGGGGGAAGTTCGTCTGTGTTTAAATGCATGCACACCACATTTCTTCCAGGACACCACCCAAGTTGGGCTTGGAATGTGCCTTGAAATAAAAGGAGACTAAAAATGTTGTTGTGGTTGGGTAAATTACTCTATTAGCACAGTAATGCCTACTGCTGGGGTATGTAGAGGGGCGGAATTTGGCAGCAGTGTATGTATATAGATATACATATTTTAAATTTACTACAGGTCAGTGCTTGTCTTTATGCATCTTAAATCTGCAAAAATGTTCACAACTAGGAAATAAAGGCTGTGGATTTTTAAAAAATTAAAACCTAGATGTGAAAACCCAGGAATTTTCTGTTGTCTATAATTTAATTCTTAATGTATCAGACATAATCCAAGTTTAACAGATTTTTTTGTTTGTTTGGATTCTGGCAAGTACATTAACAGGAGGCAATTAAGTGAATTAATATAAAATCCTTTTATTAAAAAACAGAAAAGGCGTCATTTAAAGAGGTAATTTAATATTCCTTCCACTATGGTGTTGATGTCATTAACTTGTTTGATTAACTCTTCGAATGGTTTTAAAGTGCTTTGTGTGGTAATTTATGAACTCTTAATTGATTTCTCCAATCTTGGTTTGGCAGAGTCAGGCCTCCCAGAAACTGTGAGTAGGCTGGAGGCCCACACATGGCTTCCTCCTCAGACAAGGTTGCCATTGGGATGAACTTTACCTCTGCAGCCTGGGCCCTAGTAGGGAAGAGAAGGCTCTGGCACAGGAGACAAGAGGCCATGACATCTGAGCAGGCCAGTTGTGGGTCCTGACTCCTAAGTAGCTGGGCCTTTGCTGCCTCTGAAAATGTGTGGAAACACTGCAGGCAGTTTCACAGCTCGTGAACTCAGGAATAAATGGCCTTTTAACCCACATCTTTTAAGAACTGTTTCCTGCTGTGTATCACCTCAGAACATGAGGCTTGTTTGTGTGAGGAGAAATGGGGGTGGGGTAGACCGTGGGGGTGCGGCCCTCACCGTGGGTCTGCTTCCCCTCCATTCCATCCAGGCTACTATTCCTCCCTAAGCCTGTCTCTTGATGCTGCACAAAGGAGGCTCTGGGCCTGGGGAAGGCTGGGGGCTAAGCTCTCAGCTCTTAACCTGCCACAAAAGCTCACTAAGAAATCGAGGCTCTAGCAGGATGCAGAGAAATGATTACACACTTGGTTACTTTTGTCATGTGCCCAGTGATTATCTACGCTCAAAATCTCTAGACAGGGAATAGCTTTTCCCACTTTACAGATTGGAAAAGTGAGGGTCAGAGAAGTTAGTAACGACATTAAGCTAGTAAGTGGTATGGCTGGAACTCAAACCAGGCAGCTGAGTATCCCAACCCATGTCAATAGATAGGCCACGATATTCTTGGTCATAAGGTATACACTCCTGAGGGCAAGCCTGGGCCTTTCAATTCTATATACCTTCCTCCCCAGTGTGAAGCACAAAGTGGTATGAAGGCATGGAAAGAGCTCTCACAGGACCTGGAGTCTCACGTTCCTGGGCTTCAACTTCCTTATCTATAAAATGGGGATAATATCCATCTCACTGGTTGTTGGATTATATGAGATAATATAAGTCCTTGGCACACTGAAATGGGTTCAAAGAATGTTTCATGAAGGGAGGACAAGGAGGCAGGGAGAAGGGTGGATGGAGAATTCCCAACTCTGCTGGGAGCTAAGTTCTGAGCCAAGAATAGGGAAGAGTGAATAGAACAGTTTGGCCAGGGCTGAGGGTCTCTGAAGGGTAGTTGTGGCAGATGGGAAAGGCCATAAATAAGCCTGAACATTCTCCTATGGGTGATGGGACTCATTTGCTCCTATATGATGTGCAAGCAAGGTTTGGGGAGGAGGAGAAAGGACTCTCTCCAGCCAGTTAATATCTGGTGGCTGTGCCAGGCTGCTATGAGACTTAAGCCGCTATTTACTGTGGAAGTGGTCACCGGAACCACGAAGGGTCACCAGAAGAGAAAATTCAAACACCATCTGCTTTGGAGTCTGGCTGAAGACCTGGAGTAGCTGTTTCCAGGCCCAGGCCTCCCTGGGGGTGGACCTAGGTTTGAGTCTGAGCCTCGAGGGAGGCAGGAGAGTGAGATGTCACTGCTGCCCTCACCCCACTGAGGGGCACTAGAGCGCAGTGGCTATACCATCAGACTCTGAGGCACACTGGATTCTAGTCTCTACCACTGTCTGGACTTTGTGACGTTGACAAACCACTTCACTTCCTTGTTTCTCGGTTTCCTCATCTGAAAATGAACATGATGAAGTACATCCCTCATAGGGTTACTGTAGTTGTGAGGAGTAAATGAGTTAATGCTTATAAGAGAAGCTCTTGGAACAGTGCCTGGCACATCGTCAGCCCCAGGAAACATTACCAATACACAAAGGCTGTGCAGTGTCTATGGAAGGCCAACTCTGGCTCAGTGGCTGCTGGAGGGCAGCTTGTCCCCTCCCCGGGTAGACTCAGCTGGGCCTCAGCAGGGTTGCAGGAAATGCTAACAGGCAAGCCTCAGCGCCCCTCCTCTGCTCCTCATCCCCTGTGTGGTTGACAACAGCCGCAGGAATTCTACTCTCAGATAGGACCCAGATTCCCCCCAAGCCCAGTGTCACCCCAGAACTGAAGTGTCCCCAGTGAGAGCCTCCAGCTTATCAGATGGTGGAGGACCACTGCCTTCCCTCTCACCCCCAGCACAGATCTGCTTTTGCCCTTGAAGAGCCGTCAGGGCCAACTGACCTCCCACTAACCTCAGACCCTCTCCTACTCCCCTCCATGTCCAAGGCTCTTTCCTTGTACAGGACTCAGCTCAGAAGCCCTTCAAGTGTTGTTCGTAAATGTCATTTGGTGGGACCAAAGTGATTTTCTCTTGAAGAGAATAAAGAGGGGCCACACGGGAGAGATCAGGGCGACAGAACAAGCTACAAGTACCCGGGACCGTCAGGTGCTGGGGCCTTAACATGAGGAGACTCTCCACAAGTGCACCTCATGCCCCTTCCCTTCTTACTTGAGAGGTTTTTCCCTTGGAATGTGTTCAGCTTTCCTGAACAATCAGAGCTCCCCCCCCCCCCCCCCCCGCCCCATACCCAGCAGCTCTTGGGTTCCAGGCCCATGAGGGGCCATTGTGGCCGTAGGACAAGGGCGCCAGGGTCTAATGGGAGAGTCCTGGTCTGAGACACAGGACGTCTTCCCACCTTCCTACCTACACATGCTGCTGTCTTCGTCGAGTGGCTCTGTCCCTCGGTGAGCCAGTCTCCCCA
Source organism: Equus asinus (assembly GCF_041296235.1). Classification (NCBI taxonomy): domain Eukaryota; kingdom Metazoa; phylum Chordata; class Mammalia; order Perissodactyla; family Equidae; genus Equus; species Equus asinus. The sequence goes on from NC_091791.1 coordinate 63,275,690, forward strand.
TCTTTCCCAAGGCAGTCATCCCCAACCTCATCCTCCCACCAGGACTGGGAAAAGCTTCGAAAACAGTCACTCTGTCCAACTGGTGCCTAGCGTTACCCAGGACACAGGAAGGATTCTCATCCCTGCGGTGCTGAGTACTTATTTGTAATTGTGCTGCCCTACACATGGTGTGAGTTACTTCAGGGTCTTTATCCCCGTCTCCCTCTGAAATTTTTTTCCCCTCTACTGGCTAAATGCAGACCCTTGCTGGAATATGATATGTGATATAAAGCATCCAATGCTTCAGAAGAGACTGATGAGCTTTAACCCACCCTATTATCCTCTAGAAATGGTCCTTGAACTGGAAGCTCAGAATTAGAGGGAGGGAAGTGGAGAAAATTCCATGCAGTCTCTAGAGAAAGGGCAACAAGAAGCCTTTCATACTAAAAGGATGTCAGCTGTTCTCCACAGTTCCAGAACAGGGTGGAAAGGGAGGCCTCTAATCTCCGCACCCAGGCCTCAAAGGACATTTGACTAGACCCAAGAGGTGTCAGCCTCCCCACCCGAGGGCCTTACCTGTACGTGCTGGGGGCTGGCTGGGTCAGGAGGTGCTGGTCCGTGGGGTGTGTGGCAGCTGCACACACGGCCACCTTGACTGGCATCCGAGAGCCTATTTTTAGGGTCAGATCTGCTGACGCTGACCTTGCATGTTTCCCCGTCTGAGAAGAGACCTGTGGCATCTGCTTGCAGAATGATTCACCAATGTGACCTGAAACTCTTAACTTTGGGAGTCCTGTACCTGGAGCCCTCACGCTTGTCCCCAGCCCAGCCACAGAGGCAGGACATGTGGCTGCTAGGGCAAGGACAGGCAGGGGGATTTCCCAGCTTTGTTTTCTTGGGATGGATGAGGCCAGGTGTTTGTGGGGCCTGGCCCGGGCTCTGTCCTGGAATAGCTGGAACAGGGGAGGTTTGCCCGCTGGCACAGAGCCAATGGGAGGGTCAGGGCGCTCAGCCTGAAGAAGAACTCTCCATTCTAGTCTTTTCTGGGAGTTTGTGGAACCATCTCTGCAGGGTGGATGGGATGGATGCTGCATCACGTGGAGGCAGCCAGTGAAACTGCGGGAGACTCTGTAAGCTTGTGTTCATTTGCATTGTGTCGCTTCCCGAGAAACCTCTGACAAGTGGCTTCAGTGGGAAAAATAATCATAATGCTGTTCTCTTATGTTTTTATGAGAGTTAAGTGAAATAATGTATGGAAAGTACTTAGCACAGTCCCTGGTATGTGATAAACATTTAAAAAATGCTAGATGGTATTAGCATGCCAAAAAAGTCCCAATTCCACATCCCTGGTCTCTCTTCCTAGTGGTTTCTTCTCTCATCCTCCTGTCTTGTTAGCTCTAGCCTTCTTTGCTCCAGGATCCTGTGGGGACCTGGAATTGGCCACCCCAAGATATGTCTCTTTGGCATCAGGATTATTTGAGGCTGATTGCTTTTGATAAACTGGGACAGGGAAGGAGGAATGGAACTTGCCCTTTGTTAGGACACATTTACGTTTGTAAGGTAAATCTCTATCTGTAAAAGATGCCTCCCCCTCTGAACCAGGAAGAAGAAAGGCGATGACCTTCTCTCTAAAAACTCTTAATCAATACCAAAGGCAATGACTTAAATCTGCATTTTATTGTGCTAGTCTGGTAACCTCCTGTAACTGACTTCCCTCCCCCTCCCAACGCTGGCATTTCTTTAAGGATTAAGCGTCTTTCTTTAGGCTAGGAACTGATTGCTGTGCTCACCTGTGACCACCCGCTCAAGACAATAGACTTGCCTCCAGCTATGCCCTCTGAGATAGCAGACCACTACCTGCTGTGTCTATCAAGCACTGTGCCGACAGGGCGATCTTGTGACTGTTGTGGGAGGGACATTTCAATCACATGTGAAACACCCCGTTTGGGGGTATATAACCACTGTGTGCACCCCACTTCTTCGGTGCCCTTTCTTCCTTCAGGAAGAAAGGCCCCGGGCCATGGTTCCTCATAAAGCTTTGTTTAATTTTCTCTTGCTATTCTGTCTCATGTGAATTTAATTTGTTCTCCGGCCAGACGAACCCACATTTGGGGAGAGGAAATGTCCTCCTCCCCTACAATCCCCACACCAAGCTCTACCACTGTGGCCTTCTTTTTAGTGCTGAGAGGAGTGGGCCTGTCCAGTTTCCTCTAATTTTCTAGTAAAATCTTTCCAGGGCTTCCTATGTTTCCTTATAACGAATGACATGGTTTTCCATCCTTCCCCATCTTTGTCACCCTCTTTGGGGCATACATTAATGTGTGAAGGATTGAGGGGAGTAGGGAGGGAGTCACCAGTCTCCCCGCATCCTTTGCTTAACGAGTTGGGGTCTTTCTTGTGTCGGGGTCATTCTGTTCTTCTCTGCAACTTTGTATTCAGCAAACCAAAGATGTTCCTCACAATTTGTAGGTTTAGCTACTGCCAGTTTTATTTAGAGTGATTATTTCTACTGGTATTATTCATTGTGAAACTGCTAAAAGACTTACATTTTATTGATTTCTTTTTTTTCCCCCCAAAGATTGGCACCTGAGCTAACATCTGTTGCCAATCTTTTCTTCTTCGTGGTCCTCTTCTTCCTCTCCTTCTCCTTCTCCCCCTCCCCCTCCTCCTCCTCCTTCTTTTTCTTCTTCTTCATCTTCATTCCATAGCCCCCCAGTACATAGTTGTATATTCTAGTTATGAGTGCCTCTGGTTGTGCTATGTGGGATGCCGCCTCAGCGTGGCCTGATGAGTGGTACCATGTCTGCACCCAGGATCCAAAGTGGCGAAACCCTGGGCCACCAAAGTGGAGCATGCGAACTTAACCATTCGGCCACGGGGCAGGCCCCTTTTATTGATTTCTTAGTGCAAAGCATATTCACAAGGCAGAGACTCAGGATCAATGTACAAGGAGGTCAAAATGTCAGGGTCCAAATGTCCCTGCTATCAAGTGCTAGAGTCAGAGCAGTAGGGTTGAAAGCCCCTTCTGCAATTACTCCAAGAACTAAATGAGTCAGAGATGCTGGAACTGACAAAGTCTGAAGAAAGATTTCCATCTAGTTGAGAGTCTGAGGGGCTGGTCTCATCCCCAACCCTAGCCCAAGTCAAGGGCTAAGGAGGCAAGAGGGGCATCTGAGCATGTAGGTTCAGCAGGGGCGCAAACATCAAATATCTAAAGACATCTGAGATTAGATAGATAGATAGATAGATAGATGATAGAAAGATAGATAGATAGATAAGAGAGAGAGAGGATGTTCCAGTAAATAAAGCCAAGAGAAGAATTTGGTGGGTTGCTGGATTATGACCACCATTAGACTCTAAATGTGGTTGACCAGAAGACTGGCGACCCCCTTCCCCACAAGCCCCCAACCCTTCACACATTAAATATGCCCAAAAGAGGGTGACAAGGATGGGGAAGGGTGGAAAACCATATCATTCATGATGAGGATCTGTCAGAATCCCTGGGAAGATTTTATTAGAAAAGAGTGGTGGTAGTGGCAGGGGACACTTAGTCTGTCTTCTAGGAACTGAAGTGCTGAGCTGTGACAGAAACAATAGAGCTCTCTGCACAATTCCGAGGGCATAACTCAGGCCATGGGTAGATGCCATAAGAGCTACCTCATATGCAGCAAACAGACCATCTTGCTGGGATGGGAGTGACCCAGGTAACCCAGAGATGTCTCCAACTCTTCCCAATTCCAAGGGTAGTCCCCTAGGATTCTGTGCAACAGCAAGCTGCACTAGTGTAGGTAAAGTATGATCTGTAGAAACAGCTGTTATTTTCATGGAGCTTCTTAGGAACTTACCTATGACAATGTTTGACATAGGTCTTTACCAGCCGCTGCTTCTCTGACTCATGTTATTTTTATTAGCAACTCATTTTTCCCAGAGTCACCTTCTACTTTCTCCATTTTCAGAGATAGGTAGACACTGCTCTTTGTCCCAACCTCTCTGGATCAGAATCTCACTTAGGCCCAGTGGCAAGTGTGGTAGGCAGAATATATCCTCCCCTAGGCCCCCAAAGATGTCCACATCCTAATCCCTGGGACCTGTGAATATATTATTTTACACGGCAAAGGGGAATTAAGGTTGCAGATGGAATTAAGGTTGCTAATCATCTGACCTTAAGAGAGGGTGGGTATCTTGGATCATCCAAGTAGGCCCAATGTAATTACAGAAATTCTTAAAAGTGGAAGAGCGAGACAGAAGAGGAGATTGGAGTGATACAATGTGAGAAGGACTCAACTCCCTGTTGTTAGCTTTCAAGGTGGAGGAAGTGGCCACGAGCCAAAGAACAGCCTCTAGAAACTGGAAAGGGAAAGGAAATGCATTCTCCCCTAGAACCTGCAGAAGGAATGCAGTCCTGCCAACATCTTGATTTTAGCCCAATGAGACCCATGTCAGACTTCTGACCCACAGAACTGTAAGATAATAAATGTGTTGTTTTAGGCCACTAAGTTTGAGGTAATTTGTTACAGAAGCAATAGGAAACTAATACATGAGGTTTGACTAATACATTACTTTTCTGGGTCCAAAGGATCCAGAGGCTTCTAGTGCTCTGTGGACACCTGAGTTTATGTGGACACTGAGTCCAGCTAGAGTCCAGACACAGCCCAGAGGGCTGAGGCCACATCTTTGTGGCAGACGGGTAGCATCTGACAGCTGCTCTCCTAGAGGTCTCTCTCTTCTTTCATATTAAAAAGAAGCAAAGCAAAGCAAACAGACTGAGGCCCACATTCTGCAGGAAGCCCAGAGCTCTCCTTGACAGCTGGAAGGGCTGTTTTCCCCCTGAGAGAGGTATAGGTAGGATGGCTCACCTTTATCCTGAGTCAATTGTCTGTAGCCTTTTCCGCCCTCGCTGGCACCCTCTGGCCTCTCACTCCTCAACCTCACCCCAGGCTTGACACTGCCCTCTTCTGTTCTTCCTCCAAAGCACCACCCGCCCAATGCCGCTGTGTGTGGCAGAGGGAACCACAGCACAGAGCAGGAGACAACTCTAAATTCAATATCTAATCTCCCTATTCTTAGAAATTTGTTGGCTGGGCTCCATTCTCAGGGAATTTCTCCTTCCAGAGACTTCTGCCCCTGTCCCTGCCGTGTTCAGGAGGCTCCTCTCTGTATGTAGTATCTCACAGCTCTCCTTTTTCTCCATTCTTAGTCTCTCACCCTCCTCTCTAGATGTGAGTCCCTCAAGAGGCTCCAGATTCCTCCTCCCTTAGGATTTGCAGAGCAGGTCAGCTCCCTCTAAATCTCGACCTCCCAAGCAGGCTAAGCCTAGGGGCATCCCTTTCTCATCAAAAAAGCCCGCTAAGGCATTTTCCTAGATAAGTCACCAATCCAAGAGGGGAATTTTTGGCTCTCCTAGACAATATCATCTGTAGACCCTGGAAACAGGTGTCCCTTCCCTGAGCTTGTTTTTTTAGAGGTCCCTTCATATCACAAACATACACACCACATTGAGATACTGCTACACATCTATTAGAATGGCTAAAAACGAACAAACAAAAAACCAACAATACCAAATGCTAGTAAGAATTTTGGGGGCTGCTGCAACTGTTCTGTATCTTGGTCATGGTGGTGGTTACACAAGCATATGCGTCTGTCAGTAAAACAAAGAAGAGTGGATTTTGGTGTATGTAAACTTAAAAATAAAAAGGATACATGGAAGCCTTGCTCACCTGGGATCTGGCTTTCAGCACTGGCAGAGTGTGACCCATAAATCTATCCACTTTTGTGACTAATACCATTTAAGCCACAGAGAATGTGTTTCCCTTTCTCTTGTTCTGTGTCCTCAAAATAAAAGGTAACTGAGTCTGAATTTCATGAAGTTTGGTGGGTTGTGTTGCCACTAATCTTGGAGTATGGGGGAGGATTTGAGCTGTGGAAGCACTTACATGAGAGAAAAGATAGCTTATTCAACTTGTCCAGTTGTCTGCTCAGACAGTACAAAAATCTAGTAGTGCTGAGCATCCAGTGTCTCTGTGTTCTGCTTCTGGGTTCTGGAGGTGACCCAGAATTAACGTGATATTCATAGCAGTCACACAACAGCTGAGGAATATTCTGGTATACTGAACAATTCATAGTATTCTTTAAAGTGTATATAGGTAGGACTAGATGTAATAAGTGTGAAGCATCATGTCACTCCTTTACATCGACTACTAGAATTGTCAATAATTTTATTTTTATAACAATTGTTTATAAGATTTAACAAGACTTTCAAAAAGGTGAATTAAGATTTTCGGGTTCATTTAGATCATTTTGATTTCAAATTGATATTCAATAATTATATATTCCCTTTTATTTTTAATCAAAACTTTGAATATTTTAGAAAAAGAATTTTTGAAAATATACATGGAAATGATTTTAGTTTTTTGTTTTCCTTTAATTTACATTTTGATAAAAATAATATTTACATTTGTTCACTTTGAATTCAGTTACATTTTATTTTTGATCCTTCAGATCAGCACTGTCCAAAAGAAATATAATGCAAGCCATGTATATGCAATTTTAAATTTTCTAGTAGCCATGTTAAAGAGTAAAACAAACTGGTGAGATTAATTTTAATAATATATTTTATTTAACTGTCTATACCCCAAATATTGTCTTTTCAACATGTAATCAATATGAAAAATTATTGAGATATTTAACATTCTTTTTTCCGTGAAAATCTTTGAAATTTGTATTTTACACTTACACCACGTCTTAACATGGACCAGCCTTGTTTCAAGTGCTCGGTAGCCCCGTGGGCTGGTGGCTCCCATGCTGGACAGCCCAGGTCTAGACCACTGAGAATGAGACAAGTCAGTGTGGTGATGGGAATGTGGGATGGGGGCTTCCATTTGTCCTCCTGCCCAGGCCTGACGTACATCCTTCCTACCAGATGATCACAAACCTTCCCTCCTCCCAGCCTAAGTTGTCCCCAGGTCCTAAAACTTGTGTGGGTGCCTTGGAGGTTTCTGTGGTTTGCTGGGGAGTTTTTTTGGCAGCTGGCCAGGCACGTTTGTAGTGTAGCTGTCACTCTTGACTCTGATGGCCAAGCAATGTGAGGACATTGTGTTTGGAGAGAAGGCTTAAGGGCCAAGGCTGTTTCTCTGAAATCAATACCTCTGTTTATCTCCCTGGCTGTCAAAACACTGGGAATGCCTGCTGCCAGACTCCTGCTGGGGGGCTCTGGAGCCTTTAGGACCTAGGGCATGGGTGTGGGCAGGGGTCTCCCAAACTCCCCCCCTTTCCCAGAGAATGAATGTTGTTTAAGCCCTCTTGAGCCTGTCAGGGATCAGAGCAAATGGGTAAATTGTGTCTCTATTAGCACCTCTGTCTGCATGCCAGGACTTGTTTATTTTACAGATAGATGGCCGTTTCCTCTTCACAGCCTGATAGTGCATCACAATGACATTGATGAGGCTTGACTGTGATTAATTGTGTGTGGGAGGCAGGAGAGCAGAAGAGTGAAGGGCATGTGCCTTCAAAACATAAGGACTTGGGTTCAAATCCTGCCCCTGCCACTTAGCTCTAAGCTGGTGCAAGTCCCTTAACTTCTCTGAGTCAGTCTCCTCATCTGTACATTGGGAATAATAACAGGATCTTCCTATAGGGTTATCATGAGGATTAAGTAAGACAATGCATGTAAAGCTCTTGGCTTGGAATAAGCAACCAATGCATGCTAGTCCTCACTGTTCTTTTTCCCACTCACCCTCAACTCTGGTTAATTGTTTTAGCTCCCATTGGATGGATTAAGAAATCTCTAAAGAAAATTAAATTAACAAACCATTAGATTGGGAGCTGAAATCTCCCTACAGATTCAGCAGGCATTCACTGAGGCAAGACCCTACTCTGTGTCCAGGCCATGTTCTAGAAGCAGGCAGCAGGACAGGGAGGCAGGAAAGCAGGGTCTGCCTTGGGTAAACTCACTGTCCAATGAGAAAACAGACCTCTAAGCACATGCTGGCAGCTCAGTGAGTGAGGGCTATGAAGGGGGGTGTATAAGAGTTGCCCAGAAGAGCCAGGAGACTCAATAAAGACACTCAGAGGAGGCCAACTTTGGCACTGAGGGAGGAAGGCTGGATGGGAGTGTCATATCATAATGTGCTGGTCATCCATGAACCCAGTAGGCACTCAACAAACACTTGTTGCATAGAGAGTGATACTACAAACTGCCGTGAACATTTTAGTTCAATGATAGGCATTAGCCAACCCGTGAGAGTTTAGTCCAGACAGGTACCTTAAGTCAATTCTGGTTAAATTTCAGGCACTTTGTTTGGGAGGAAAAAAATTTTATATGTATGCTGGACTAAGCTCGATTTTAGGGAGTGGTTCACTTTGCCACACTGTGCAGTGGACCCTGATCAGTCAGGATCCAACAAGGGACAGAATTCACCATGGGTGGCTAAACGAAAATTTGTTAATGAAGAGACTACATGCAAAGTGTGAGCAGGGTTGAGGGGACAAAGGAGAGATGCTGAAGCACCCAGGAAGTAGCAACAGTGGAAGTCCATGCGATACGGATGTGGCTGTGACTCAGCTTCAACCAAGCAGATGAGGATAACATTCTCAGGGATGGCAGGGCAACAAGGTGGAAAGAACCTGGGTCCCTGCATGACCTCTTGGAGCCAAGTCCCCTTACCTGTCTGGACTGCCCACGTACCTCTGTACAGTGACATGAGAGAGAAGTAAACAGCTATCTGTTTAAGCCACTGTATTTTGGAGTCTCTGTCACAGTAACCTAGCCTGTATCCTAATGCATTCAAAGGCTAGTGTGGTTGCAATAGAGTGAGTAAAGGAGAGAACGTTAGCAGATAAGGACTTATAACCATGGGACCTTGCAGCCATGGTAAGGAATTTGGATTTTATTCCTGGGAGGATGCTTACATGATCTGCTTTGCATTTTAAGATGAACATTTTGACTGGTATGTGGGGAATAGAATGTGGTGAACAAAAGGTGAGCCAGTGAGGGGGCTACTCTGGTTGTCCAGGCAAGGATGCTAGTGGCTTGGTCAAGGATGGTAGCAGCAGAGTTTGTGAGAAGTGAATCCGATTCTGGATATGTTTTGATGGTAGATTATAAAGGATTACTTGATGAATTTGACTATGAGGGATTTGTATGTTCAGGAATAAATGAAGTAATGTAAAGTGCTTAACACAGCACGTAACTATTGTTGTTGTTTTAAAAAGGCTTTCGGACCCTGATGATGTAACTTTTCCCTGAACAAGAAGCTGATGGATTGAGTTAGGAAGGAAACTCATGTTTTATTAAGCACCTCATAACTTTGGCATCTGTGCACATGGTCTTGGACTGTCCGAGGCCAGTTCTCAGGGAAGGAGGTCAGTGGGCGTGGCCCAGGACCGAAGAGACCCTCAGTGCTGCAGGCAATCTGGCTTGGAGTAGGGCGAAAATCACTCACTCTACCCATCCCTGTACAGCACCTATTACGTGCTAGGCAGTGTTCTAGAAACTGAGGGAAAAGTAACAACAATATATACTATGTCACTGCTCTCATGTTGCTGCCATTCTTTTCACTGGGATGTACAAAGAAAGTGAGGCATCTTTGTTTTTCTTTAGGCTCTTCTAACTTTCCCCGCAAGCCCCACCCCACCCCACCCTGATGGGAACTGAGAACAGTTAATTTTCTAAATAATAATATCCCAGTCTCTTCCCAGTTAAAAGCTCAAATTCTCAGAATCCTCCTGTTGCCCAAGATGGATTATGGATGTACATCAGGGTTTATTGCAAGTGTCATGGTGGGGAGGGGTCCCTGATGCTGTGGGGCCCCTTGAGCCTTGCTGCTGCTCACGTTGTGCACAATGATCTCCTTTCAGAAGCCTAAATGGGTAAAGAGCAAAGCACCCTCTCCACTTGTCACTTTGTCCCTGGGACATTGTCTTGGAGAACGGAGGTCACTATCTATAGGCCTCGCTGCCAGCTGCCCCCTCCTCTATCCTCTTCTCCTTCTTCAATCATTCACTTTCTTTTCCTTTCTCACCAGAACATCCTCTGGGCCTCCTCCTACTGGATTTGGCCTCTCTTTCCCATTTCTCTGAGGCCATAATGGCAAAACTACTTCTAGGCAGGCTTGACTGATTTACAAATAAATTTTTAGTATAAGTATGTCCTCTGCAATATTTGGGACATATTTATACTAAAAAATTATTTGTTACTTATCAGAAATTCAAATTTAACTGGTGTCCCACATTTCATCTGGCAATCCTACTTCTTGGGCACTTGATTATGGGGAAGAGGAATGAAAAACACAACCATTTAGTATTTTCAAAATATTATGCCTGATATAAAGCTTAGCCCCAGCTGGCCTCTCGGCTGGACAGACTTAGAGGGGCTTCAGAAATAAGGAGGCTGCCCCCCACCTCCTCTCTAGCATGAGCCGTTCCCAGTTCCTCAGAGGAGCCTGTTATGAGTGTGTTGTTTGAGGGAGGGGGAGGATGGTGGAGGACCAGCTTTGGCTTCCTCTGCTTCCTCCCCCAATCACACCAGGCAGGCCTCCCTGGGATATGGGTAGCCCCATCCTGCTGGCAAAGCGATTGCTTACCTATAACTTTTATGAGGACATTTTTATTGAGCTGTAATTGAAAAGAAAAAAAAATCCATGACATTCCAGATTTTTCTCACAAGCCTCCTTCAGACGTGTGCGTGTGTGTGTGTGTGTGTGTGTGTGTGTGTGTGTATGCAAAAACTCAAAGGATTTTGGCCAGACCACACCAGAGTGTTTGTCGAAAAATCTAGGAGGTGAGGCTGGCCCAGTGGTGCAGAGGTTAAGTTCGCACGTTCCACTTGGGCAGCCCGGGGTTTGCTGGTTCGGATCCCAGGTGTGGACATGCCACTCCATGCTGTGGCGGGTGTCCCATGTATAAAGTAGAGGAAGATGGGCATGGATGTTAGCTCAGGGCCAGTCTTCCTCAGCAAAAAGAGGAGGATTGGCAGCAGATGTTAGTTCAGGGCTAATCTTCTGGAAAGAAAGAAAAAAGAAAGAAAAAGTAGGAGGTTTGTGTGTGTGACGTTTAACTTTTCTCTCTTCTCTAAATTAAGGACTAGAATAAAGATGAACTGGATCTGGAGAGCCTGTAAAACTCTTTTCATTAAGCAAATATTCTAGTGTTTGGAGAATTGGAGTTTTATGTGAGAGGGCTGCATTTGTCATTACAGCCTAATATCCTAATGTAAGTTTATAACCATATTTAAGAAACCTGTAATAGAATGCCAAGCCTCTTATGTATGTAAAACTGCTGGGCAAAAGTTTATACATCATATACATCTATTTAAAAGAATGTGAAAGTAACTCCAGATGATGGCCTTTTGGAACAGGCTGGTCGTGATCACCCCCTGGTGTCCTACTGCTGTTCTGAGAAGCGGCAGGAAAAGACTGCGTCTCTCTTGGGGTCTGTGTGACCAGCCCCGCTTCCCCGACCCCCTACCCTGGCCCCAGGAAGGATAAAGATCCAGATCTTCCTTCCCAAGCCCCTGGTTGCCTTAGCAGGCAGGAAAGAAATGCCAGCTTTTGTTGAGGATCTACTGTGTGCTTGCACTGGGCTGCTTCTCGGGCCCTGGGATGCTTTCCATCCTCACAACAGACCTGTGCAGTGCTATTATCCTTCCTATTTTTACACTTGAAGAATGAGTTAATTATCTGTGCAGGCTCGAAAAGCTGGTTAAAGGATGGAGTCTGAGTGAAAACCTGAGTCCATGTGTGTCCAAGCCTCCTGTTCTTCCTGCCACTCCATTCCCACCCCAGGTAGCTCAACTCAGTGGTGGTGGTGGTGGTGTGGTGGTGGTGGTTGTAGTGGTGTATGTTATAATCTCCTTGCCTAGAGACATATTGCTACTTCTCAGGAGGGCAAAGCTGGATTGAGACAGAGATAGACCAGGCTAGGCACTTCGTTGCGGTGGCAATTTCTGGGACAAGCCTGAATCCACTGACCCATTGTCCTGCCAAAGAGACTCATTCTTGTCAGGTGCTGCCTGTGGTCTGATTGAAATTCATTAAATGAATAGATGAGGTTCTTTCAGGTGCCAAAAAATAAACTTAGAGTCAAGTGACTTCAGAGATTCATTGTAAGAACACACTTGAAAACAAGGAATCTCCTGGAGAATGGGAATGTCTCCCAGGATACACCGTGACTCCAGTGACCAGGTTAACGTGGAGTCTCGTCAGGTGCGGCTGCTCTTCCTTCCAGGGCTCTGGCTCTGTGGGCACTCGGCTCTTTTCTGCTTGGCTTCTGATACTCCTGCCGCTACCAGCTGACTCCCTCCTCTTCTCCACTTTGCAGTTTATGCAGCCCATTGCTCCTGCTCCCTGACCTCTCTCCAGGCTCCTCTCCACCCATCCTGCCACCTCTAAATCTGTCTCCCACTCAAACTCTCCAAGAGAGAAGACCTCATTGGGTCAGCAGCATCCTTATCCAGGAAGGAGCACCCACAACGGCAACCTCTTACATCAGACTACCTCACAGGCTTCTGGCTACCTGTGGGTCAGGAGATTTGATCGTTGAGACCAGCTTTGGCTGCAAGTAGCAGAGACGAAAAATAGTGGCTTAAACAGGATGGACATATCCTTCTCTCTCATGTACAGGAAGTGTAGAGGTAGAGGCAGTCCAGGACTACAAGGGAGCCCAGCCAGTGCCATTCACACACCAAGGAGCACCATGGCGGGGAGGGTTGGGAGTGGATCAAAGGCCCCACCCTCTCTTTGAAAGAGACTTACATAATTACATAATTACATCTCATTGGCCAGAACGTAGTCACTTGGCCACACTTACCTGCAAGGGAGGTTGGGAGAGGTTCTACTTTAGCTGGGTACACTGCCACCCAGCTAACAATTGAAATTCTTTATCAAAGTCAAAGGAGAGCAAGGAGAAGTCTGTGCCCAAGTGCCTATCCTAATGGAACCATCTGTGGCTAGAACAGCAGAGCCATTTGGTAGAGAGTGTGTGACACCAGGAATCCCTCAGGAAAAGAGCACTGGCATGGTGGAGCCTTGCATGGACTGTACGAGGTACATATCTACATTTGTGTGGTATGGTCTAAAAGGAATTAGAAGCACTCCCTCACCGACTCCCAAATTTCCCCTTAGTAGTCCTGCCTGTCAGTTCATCATTCAAGTGAAGCAGTGCCTTCCTCTGCGCCCCTTTTAAAGTGTGCACGTGATCCTGGGAAAATTCACCTGTCCTCAATTCTTCATACTTGTGTGTGTATTTTTTCATTTCTGCCTAGTCAGCAACCCTCCGCCCCACTCACTACCGAAGTCAGGATGGCCCTATAGGACAACAACACTAAGCTGGAGCCCTGGGAGACCTGGAAGCTAGTCTGATGGGGTCTCAGTTGTGGGTCTCAGGAGCCACATTGTAGGCCCAGAGGGTACAGGAGGCAAAGCCAGAATACCTGTATAGGAATGTGAAAGGGGAAGCATTTTGAGGGAGGGCGGGCACATGATGGGATGATGGAAGGCTCTGGATAAGCAGCTGGGGTGCAGGGAATCTCAGAGGAGGGGAAATTCTAGCAGCTCCCAAGAAAAGAGGACCAGGCTGACCTGACATCAAACAGCTCAGGAAGCATGGGTGAAGAGATTAATGCAGAAACCTAGGAGAATAAACTGAGGGGAGCAGAGTGATCTGAGGACAGGAGAATACTGGCAGCTGGGTCCTCCTGCCTCCAGGGAGGGCAGTACCTGTGTAGGGAGGGGGTGCAGTATTCTCTTTGAGTTTTCCTCAAACCAGGTTTCCCGAAGGTCCCACTGGCTACAGAGTCCATACTGTGGCTGCCCTCCACACCCCTGTTGGGGAGGAAATGGAGGAGGCAGCTGTCAAGGCCAGGCTGGGAGCTAGAGGCCAGCAGACCCACAGGGGCCTCCTGTTGGTCAGGAAGTCTTGGGTGGCTCAGCAGGAGTCTGATGGCCTAAAAGGTAGGACAGCTGGAGCTTAGGGCAGAGCTTTTGGGGGAGGGGGTTGTTCCCTTTCTGGCAGCCTCTCTACCGTGCCCACCTCCAGGACTTTGCCACCAATATTCTCCTTGGGCCCCTAACCAGACTGGGGCTCTGGGCAGATATGAGCCAGGGCTCTTTGTCATGTGTACTCCTCTGTAGATGTGGAACCTCATCGTCATGCACTTGGTGAAGGGGTGGATGGATGTGGCTGCTCTGTCCTTTTCTCAATCACCTATTCTTCCAGAAGCTAATTTAGTGTTTAAAAACCAGGGCTTTTGGTCAGAGCTGGCTCTACTGCTGTGCTGGTTATCTATTGACGTGTAACAAACTACCCCAAAATTTAGTGACTTAAAACAGGGCCATTTTCTTATGCTGTATCTCATGATTTTGTGGGTCCTTAATTCAGGCAGGCTTGGATGGATTGTTCTTCTGTTCCACGTGGTGTTGACAGAGGTCATTTGGTGGTATTTAGCTGGCAGATGTGCTGATCTGGAGAGTTCAAAAAGAGGTCATCACTCAAATGTGTAGTGCCTTGGCAAGGAGGCTGGAAGGCTGGAGTCAGCTGGGACTGTTGACCAGTTAGCTTACACGTGACTCCTCTAGTGTGGCAGTCTTGGAGTAGTCAGACTTCTTGCACAGTGACTCAGGGCTCCCAAAGACAGTGTTCCAAGAGACCCAGACAGAAGTTGCAAGGCATCTTATGATCCAGCCCCAGAAGTCCCAGAATACCACTTTTGCCTCAAATTCTATTGGTAAACAATCACTAGGCCAACCCACAATGAAGGCTCAGGAAGCGTTTAAGAAAACAGGCTTGCTGACTTTGTAATATGATTCTACCACCGCCAGCTAAGTGACCTTGAGAAAGTTTACTTAAACACTCTCTGAGTCTCAGTTTTCACATCTGTAAGATGGGAATACTAATAATAGTACCTACCTCTTATGGTTTATGAGGATTAAATGATTATGTATATCTCATATGAATGCCTGCTTTGGAAAAGCCTACTCACTCATGATCACCGATATCTTCAGTGTCCTCTTCGTCCTGGGCACCCCTCTAGACTACATTTCCCAGCCTTCTCTGCAGTTAGCTGTGACCATGTGACTGAGTTTGGCCTACAGAACTAGAGGGGAAATGATATATCTGGTCTCTACATCCTCCAAGCTTGCACCCCCTGCCCCCATTAACTTGTGTTGTGAGGGAGAAATAAAGCTTTGTTTGTCAGAACCGTTAGCCTGACTAATACACAGGTACATAAACTCTCAATTAAAATTAGCTGCTATATGGCTTAACCTCTCTGCACCTGTGTTCTTGTCTGTAAAATGGGGTGATAATACAACCTACCCCATAGTGTTGTGAGGATTAAATGAAACGCATAGTTTGACTTATTGGCTTTGATCACAGTTATTTCATCTAAACACTATAAACTGGGCCATCATTACCTTTTTCTTGAAGCAAGATGATCCATAATAAAGCCTCTTGAAGGCTTTAAAAGGATAACATGTGAATTTGCAGTATTTTAGGCCAGAAGCCAGCAATAATGGTACCATATTAATTCAGAACACTTCCTAAATGCAGTCCTAAAATCTATTTGCTGATGGGTTTCAAAACCTAAATATGTAGAGTAGGATGTTTCTAATTTTGAAAGTTAGTCAATTTATTTTTGATTTTTTAAATTAGGAAATATTTTAAGAACACAAAAAAATAAAAAGATATAACAAACACCTATATTTCCACAACTCATTGTGGTCAAATCTTAACTTTTTGCCATATTTGATTTGTGCTTTTTCTAAAGAAATAAAACATTATAGATGAAATTGAATAAAAGACATAGGACGTGTCTAAAGCACTCAGCACAGTGCCTGGCATGTGCAAAGCAGTCAGTCATTGTCAGAAAATTTTTTTAACCTTTTATTTTGAAACAATTTTAGATTTACAGAAGAGTTATAAAGATAGTAGGAACATTTCTTCTACACTTTCCACCCAGCTTCCTCTACTGTTAACTTCTTACCTAACCGTGGCACATTTATCTAAGACATTAAAATTGATGTAACAGTATTAACTAAACCACAGACTTCTTTTCAGATTTCACCAGTTTTTCTACTTATGTCCATTTTCTGTTTCAGAATCCTATCCAGGATACCATGTTGCATTTAGGTCAGCTAATTTTAAATCATTCATTCATTCATTCAATACACTGAAAGTGCTGCCAACGTTTAGTTTAAGACTGGGGGTCTGTGTAGCAGCTGACACCAGGTAATAATCACAGTTCTCATTTTTGAGGGCTTGCCACGTGTTGCATACAGCACTTTCTATATGCTCCACTGAATCCTTACAACAATCCTCTATGTTGGCTATTATTACTCTAAATGTTATAGATTAGGAATCTAAGGTACGGAGAGAGTAACTGAGGTCATACACCTGGTAAGGGGCAGAGGTAGGATTTGAACCCAGGTAATCTGGCTCCAAAGTCATGCTCTTAACAATATGCCACTCCTTTCATGAGGCTACTCTAGAGAAGAGGGGGAGCAGACACATCATCACAGACCTCCTGGGGCAAGTGCAGCAGGCAGGAAGGATTCCTGGCAGAGGTGCCAGTCTGGAGCTCAACTTCTGTTTCCCTGGGTGCTCTGGAAAATATTTGGCTTTCCCACCACCTGCCTTCTTAGGGCTTCCCTCCCACTTCCCCCTGCAGCCCTAGATTCTGAGCCCAACCCTCAGAGCCCCAAGAAGGTGACGTGCTGAAACTAAAGCTCCAGGGTGAGGCTCTGTCCCAGCCTCTGGGCATCCTACTGCAGCCGGCTGGGACAGGCTGTCCACACTCATAGGCCTGGATATTGATTTAGAGACTGGCTTCTGGAGCCACTATTTTGGATCCTGCTGACAGTGCATGAGCAAGAAATAGTAACAAGGGCTGAGTTCTTGGGCAGAGGAGGGATCCAAGGGAACTGAATGTTGGCAGGTTGGGCTACTGAGCGGGGACTAGCTTTGTCTGCTCTGGAGAATTATAGGCCCCACCAACCCGAGGATGAACTGAGAACAGTTTTCTGTCCCCAGATTGTCGAGGAGCCCTGTCTGGTTGGTCACAGCAGCACGAGCCCTTCTGCCATCCTTCAGCTAGGATGTATGTTTACCCTTTGGAAAAGGCCCAGAGAGTACCTGAGGCAGCCAACAGCCAGCTAGGATTAGGACCAAGTACTGCAGGGAGGAGAGCAGAGGAGCTGGCTGGGCAGTACCTGCCCTTTGAGGCGAGAGCCCAGAGATCCTGAATCCAGGAGGCAACAAGAGAGCCTCATTTCACTTCTCTGAGCCTCAGTTTGTTCATCTGTAAAATAGAGATATCAATCCCTACATCCCAGACAAGGCAGCATACATTTGTGCAGTTTATAAATTGCAGAAGGAGTGAATGGGGGCCAACACCCAGCCTGTGCTCAGCTCAGTCAGCTGGGCACTCTGACTTGGAGCTACATCCACTTGGGAGGAAGGGACACCTTTTCCTTGACCAAGCTGGTTGCGAGGAGTGCTTCTTCCTGAAAGGCTGATTTGCTCAGAGGGGCACCTTCTTTGATTTACACAAAAGAAAAGCACTCGCCCTCTAGAAATAGACCAGATGGCAGAGAAGGGCAAAGACCCTTTAAACCCCCAGGAGAAGGCAGAGCTGGCCCCAGAGAGCCTTGGTGGGGAGTGAGGAGAGGGTTCAAAGCTAGCCCAAGAGGGACAAGATGTGCTGGGAAGAGGGTGTGAGGGTGACCAAATGGTGAGCTGCTGTGGGCAGGTGGAGCTGGGAGGAGAGGAGGTGCCCTTTGGAGGCGGGCCCAGTCCTGGGGCCAGCTGGGATCCACTCCCCCTGGTGGCCTCTGTAGAGAGGGCCAAGTGGCATGGAACCAGAGAGCTGTACCTGCGGACAGGGTCATAGCCAGAGAGGGTGGGAGCCATGGGAACTTGAGCCCAGAGAAAGCCTGGTCAGAGAGAGCCACTTGGAAGAGAATGACAAGGCATTAGACAAGTATAATTCAGAAAGATAGGTGATATCACAAGGGGTGGATGGACATTTTGGGAGCTCGAGGAGAACTGCTTCCTGAGAGGCTTGAGGAGTCCAGGAGGGATTCCCAGAACTGACATCTGAATTGAGACCTCAAGGAGACTCCAGTGAAAATGGGTGAGGGTGGTGCATTCAGGTGGTACAACCTGAAGCATCTGCAAAGTACCAGAGGTAAGAGAGTGTGGTACATTCTGGAAACTGCAAGTGGATTTGCCATTTCCTAATTACATGGTATGCATGGGAACAGAATTACAAGAGATATGGCTGGAGATATAAGCAGGTCTCAGATAAGGAAGCATCTTTATACTTTGTCAAGGTGTTGGTACTTCAGAGGTTGTAAACAGAGGAGTGACGTTTCATTTTAGCAAGATGCCTGCATACTGTGTGGAGGTTGGAGAGGCAAGGATGGAGGTAGAGAGACTGTTAGTAGGCTGTTGGAAGAATCCAAGTGAGAGGTGAGGGCAGCTTGAACTTGTGTAGTTACAACAAAGATTAAATGAGCAGATCGGAGTGGTATTTAGGAGGTAGAATTGATAGGTACAATTGATAATTGTACAAGAGGCAGGAGTCCAGGGTGACGCCCTCACTGATGTGGGTAACAATGGCTGTCAGAACCCTTCATTAACATGGGGAACTAGGAAGAGGAGTGGGTCTGGGTAGGGGGTGATGAAAAGTTCAGCTGAGTTTGAAATTCAAGTGCAATGTTTAAATGGAGGTAGCAGAGGGATAAGTAGGTTTTGAGCTAAGGAGAGAAATTTGGGCCACCATAGGGGTCTGAGAGTCATGAGTCTAGAGATGTGAGGTAAGGCTGTGGGAGCAAGGGGATCCCCCAGGAGCGCAGAGACACTGAGGGAGAGAAGAGGCAGAGGCCAGAACCTTGACATTTAAGGGTCAGCTGGAGGAGACAAGGGTAAATAGGAGCAGCCAGAGAGGTAGGAGGAAAGACAACCCATTTAATCCTTATAAATACCTTGTACCAATTACAGGTGAGGAACCTGTGGGCTTTTTATTTTGTTTCATTTTATTAGGGTACAAGAACTAAGTAACTTAGAGCTAAATGTTTTGCTCCATCATATAACCACCCTTCACCTAAGCTTTCTGGAGTGTCTCCTCCCCAATCTCTATCCTCTTGTTTAATGCCTGTATTTTTTAGGTGTCTGTAATTTTAGTCAGTCCTCTTGAAAGTAGAGTATAAATGAAAAGACTGAATGGATTCAAGAGATGCTATTTGCGCACAGCGAGTTTTGATAGTCGGTTTTTGATAGGGAGGGCATGGAGAAGGTGGTGACACATTGAACTTTGGTCTTTATTCAGACAATGGACTCACACTCCTCTAGGCTGCCATCATGCTAAAGCAGAGTTGGCAAGCCTTCTGGATCCTCCTGGCCATCCTGGGAGTAAGCTACCGCCCCACAAACCACCAGAAGATCTCCTGTCTTTATTATGATGAACCTTTTATTATAGAGACAGACTGAACTCTCTTTTGCATAAAGAATCTCTAGACTGGGTCAGGGAAATCCACCTGCTAAAGGTCACCACCTGGCTCTCCCTGCCTCTGCCTCAGCTAAGCCCCCACTTGCTATTTACATCTCAAGGTCGCTGGAAACAGCAGAGGCTGCTATCCCCAGGGCCAGGCTGGTTGGGTCAGGCCATGCTGGACAGAGAGTTAGGGCTCCTGGCTGCCCACCAGGTCAGAGTCGCCCCGTCTCCCGCCCCAGTCGGTTGTCCAGAACCTGGAGCTGCTGGAGAAAGCCCGAGTTGGGGCAGATATCACGGTGAGCCTGAACCGTCTGGATGGCCTCCACCAGCGTCATGTTCTCGTAGATCATGAGGAAGGCCAGGACAACAGTGGCAGAGCGGCTTACCCCCATGGCGCAGTGTACCAGCACACGGCCTGTGTGGAGACCCAACCTAACGTCAGCTACCTGTCCTTGTACTGCTCACCCGTTTGGGAATCAGGGATGCTTCTGGCCATCCTTCAGCCCACCTATCACAGCGTCCTGGAATACTGACACTGTCCTCACTGTCTGATGGGGCAGCTGGGGCCCAGAGAGGGAAAGGTACCGGTTCAAGGTCACCCAGCAAGTTAGTAGCAGTGCTAACATTAACAGCTGGGATTCTCTTCTCTTGGTCCAAGATGCTTCCTCTGGCATCCTTTGCAACTCTTGTGGAGTGGAGGGGGACAGTACTCCTGGAGTCCCCTGGGTTTATGATAGATTACAGGGGGTGTCCTTGTACCTCCCTTTACCCCTAGTTCTGCTCTCTCCTCTGGCCCTGCAGGCCTATACCAAGGCCTCATCTTAGAGGGGCCTGCTCAGCCTTTGCTAGGTCCTGTACTTTCTGCCCAACACCTGACCTCTTACTGAGGAATATGGTTACACTGACAACCACACTGGACTTTAGTTATGTCTGTGATTGTTGGTTTTCAGGGTGTTCCAGAAAGGGATGCTCACTAAATGGTAGTAGCTATTTGCCTCATGGGGTGAGAGGGTTGTTGAAGGGGTTTGTGGCTCTGGCCACCACACCCATCAGTGCTACCAGAAAACTGGATAGTCCCAAATCCTTCTCCCACCCCCACCTCCACCCCAGTGCCTTCCACAGCAGCTCACCTTGGGGAATATTGAGGGCAGTTCGGATGTATCGAGCAACAGGCAGAAAGTAGACACTGAGGTCAAAGAAGGGGTTGTCATCGGCTTCAATGCCATAGTACTCCAAGGGCATTCCATGGTAGAACTTGGCACCTGTATCCACTTGAAACTTGCCTGCAGCGACATTCACGACATGGGTGATGCCCAGCTGGGTCAGCTTGTTCTTGTCCCGGGCTGCATACCTGGAGGGAGGGCACAGGAGGAGTTGGGAGGTTGGGGAGAGCTCAGTGGGTCAGCTCTGGCTGGGTTGGAACTTGCCTCCTTCCCTCCTCTGCCATCCCCCTCCAAGGGTGAGACTGGAACCAGTGAACTGGCATGGGGTGAAAGGGCTCCTCTAGTTGGAGTTTAAGACTCCCTTTCACTCAGGCCAACTTTTCTGGAGAGCAGTTTGGCCATATGCTTCAAAAGCCTTGAAAATGTATACATGCTTCGCCCCAGCAAGTTTTTGTCCAGGAACTTAATAAAAGAAAGAATCCAAAATGTGCCCACAGATATATGTAAACTGGAACTAATGATACTTAAAATAGTGAAAAATTGAGGAAAAAAAATCCCTAAATATCCTATAATAGGAGATTGAGTATGGTATAGCTAAGTGAAATACCATGCAACTACTAAAATGTGGTAGATGCATGTAGGTAAACAAGGAAAGATGTTTGTGCTATATTGAGAACCTCTGAAAAATGCAGGATACAAAACAGAACATTGTTTTAAAATGTTTTATAAATATGTTGTGTAATTCCATTAAAAAAGCTTTCTCTATAAAGCAGATTACAAAATGGGATTATAAAGTGACACTATTTTTGTAAAAAAAAAAATAATTGTGGAAAAGCATATGGTGTGTATGTGTGCATGCATTTTAAAAAAATTAAACAAGGGAGGATGTCAGAGTCATGGTGGAGTGAGCTTGCCCGGGACTCTCTCCCCTCCAACATACAACAAAAGAAGAGCAACCATATTCCAACCAAAAAAAATCATACTAGCACAGAAATCCTTGGAGACCCACAGCAGCCAAACGACAGAGGGCGGAGAGGCTGGAGACCCCCTCAGAGGAGCTGGAACAGGGTAAGAGAGATCTTCACTCTCTCCCCTAATGACTGGGATCGCTACAGTGGGAGGCTCTGTGAGGGAGGGAGTTGGGGAGGGGCTTCACATCCACAGGATCACCCAGGACTCCCACACCGTGCAGCCCAGACAGAAGCCCTCTAATGGGAGAAAGCTTTCATGTGGGGTAACCTCAGCAAGCCAAGACCCCAGGAGAGCAAATAGTGGGAGCTCATCAGGAAACCAGGTCTGAGCGCAAGAGAAGGTGCTCCTCCCTCCCCCAACCCATGCTGTGCGCCGCCATCTCGGCTGAAGATGGAGGACTCGCAATACGCAGCTCTTGAAGCCCATCTAGTGCTGATAGGCTGTAACTGCAACCGAATAATATCACCATGGGAAAGACCCCTCCTTCTTCCAGCATCCATCAATTCATCAAATCTCCAGACCAGAGGGAAAACAAGCACCCAGGGTTATGCCCTGAGGACTCAGAAATAAGTAAACTAAACAAAAATGAATTCAGAATAGCTATTGTCAAAAAACTCAAGGAGGTAAAGGAAAATATAGAGAAACAAGTTAAGGAGTTCTGGAGTTACTTCACAAAAGAGACTGAAACTATCAAGAAGAATCAATCAGAAATACTAGAGATGAAAAATAGAATGGATCAGATAAAACAGAATACTGATTCCTTGAGTGCCTGTGTGGATGCCATAGAGGAGCAAATGAGCATAATCGAAGATAGACAGGCTGAATGGGTCCAGACAGAGGAAAGGAGAGAATTAAGAATAAAAAGGAATGAAGAAAATCTCCGAGAAATAGCCGATTCAATGAGGAAATGCAATATAAGAATAATTGGAATCCCTGAGGGCGACGAGAAGGAGAATGGAGCAGAAAGTGTGCTCAAAGGAATAATAGCAGAGAATTTCCAAAATCTAGAGAATGAGAGAGAAATATGTGTGGAGGAAGCTTTCAGGTCTCCTAGATATGTCGATGTAAAAAGACCAACTGCAAGGCATATAGTAGTAAAACTGGCAAAAGTGAATGACAAAGAAAGAATACTCAGGACAGCAAGGCAGAAGAAAATAACCTACAAAGGAACCCCTACAAGACTTTCAGAGGATTTCTCCGCAGAAACCTCACAAGCTAGGAAAGATTGGAATGACATATTCAAAGCTTTAAAAGATAACAATCTTCAGCCAAGAATACTCTATCCAGCAAAAATATCCTTCAGATATGAGGGATAAATTAAATCTTTCCCAGACAAACAAAAACTAAGGGAGTTCATAGCCACGAGACCCCCCGTACAAGAAATCCTCAAGAAGGCCCTCATACCTGAAAAAAGAAAAAAGGGAGAAAGGGGTCACAAAACACAGAGTAAGGAGACAAATAGATAGAATCAGAATAGTATATCAAATATACAACTATAGCATTAGGATAAAGGGAATGAAAACACCAAAAACAAAGACAATCTTATCACTTTAACCACAAACTCACAACACAAGATGGAATAAGAGATGACAAGAATAACTTAGGAGGGAAGGAGGAAAGGGACTGAATCAGTTTAGGCTAAGGAAATAAGAGGCCACCAGAAAATGGACTATGTTATACACGAGATTCTGAATACAAGCTTCAGGGTAGCCACTAACCTTAAAAACGGAACAGAGACACAAAACATAAGTAAGGAAATAAGAAACTGCAGAAGTCAATGGGTAGGCCAAAACACACAGGACAAGAAACAAAGGTAATGCAGGAAAACCGGAAAACAAGTGACAGAATGACAGCATTCAGCTCTCACGCATCAATAATCACCCTCAATGTAAACGGATTGAACTCTCCAATAAAAAGGTACAGAGTGGCGAGATGGATTAAAGAACAAGATTCAACAATCTGTTGCCTCCAGGAAACACACCTCAGCTCCAACGACAAACACAGGCTCACAGTGAAGGAGTGGAAGATGACAATCCAAGCTAATAGCAAACAAAAGAAAGCAGGTGTCACAATACTTATATCAGACAAAGTAGATTTCAAGATAAGGCAGGTAAAGAGAGACATAGAGGGTCAGTATATAATGATCAAAGGGACACTACATCAAGAAGAAATAACGCTTATAAATATCTATGCACCCAACACAGGAGCACCAAAGTTCATAAAGCAACTATTAAAAAACCCAAAAGAAGATATTAAAAATAACACAATAATAGTAGGGGACCTCAACACCCCACTTACATCATTGGACAGATCATCCAGACAGAAAATCAACAAGGAAACGGTGGAATTAAATGAAAAGCTAAAACAGTTGGACTTAATAGACATATATAGAACACTCCATCCAAAAACAGCAGAATACACATTCTTCTCAAGTGCACATGGAACATTCTCAAGGATAGACCATATGTTGGGAAACAAGGCAAGCCTCTATAAATTTTAAAAAATTGAAATAATAACAAGAATCTTCTCCGATCATAATGCTATAAAGCTAGAAATGAATTACAAGGAAAAAGCTGAGAAAGGCACAAAGATGTGGAGACTAAATAATATGCTACTGAACAAGCAATGGATCATTGAAGAAATTAAAGAAGAAATCAAAAAATATCTGGAGACAAATTAAAATGATAACATGCCATACCAACTCAATTGGGATACAGCAAACTCTGTATTAAGAGGGAAATTCATCACAATACAGGCACACCTTAACAAACAAAAAAAGTCCCAAATAAGCAACATCAAATTACACCTAACTGAATTAGAGAAAGAAGAACAAACAAAGCCCAAAGTCAGCAGAAGGAGAGAAATAATAAAAATCAGAGCAGAAATAAATGCTATTGAAACAAAAAAGGCAGTAGAAAAGATCAGTGAAACAAAGAGCTGGTTCTTTGAGAAGATAAGTAAAATGGACAAATCCCTAGCCAGTCTTACAAAGAAAAAAAGAGAGAAAGCTCAAATAAACAAATTAGAAATGAAAGAGGAGAAATAACAACAGACTCCACAGAAATACAACGGATTATAAGAGAATACTATGAAAAACTATATGCCAACAAAATGGATAACCTAGAGGAAATGGATAAATTCTTAGACTTTTACAATCTCACAAAGCTAAGTCAAGAAGAAGCAGTCTGAATGCACCAATCACAAGGAAGGAGACTGAAACAGCAATCAAAAGCACCCCAAAAAATAAAACCCCAGGACCAGACGGCTTTCCTGGGGAATTCTACCAAACTTTCAAAGAGGATTTAATACCTATACTTTTCAAGCCACTGCAAAAAATTAGGGAGGATGGAACACTTTGTAACACATTTTACGAGGCCAACATCACGCTGATACCAAAGCCTGACAAGGACAGCACGAAAAAGGAGAACTACAGGCCAATATCACTGATGAACATTGATGCAAAAATTCTCAACAAAATTTTGGCAACCCGAATTCAACAATACATCAAAAGGATCATATATCATGATCAAGTGGGATTCATACCAGGGACTCAGGGATGGTTCAACATCCGCAAATCAATCAACGTGATACACCACATCAACAAATTGAGGAATAAAAACCACATGATCATCTCAATGGATGCAGAGAAAGCATTTGACAAGATCCAACAGCCATTTATGATAAAAACTCTGAACAAAATGGGCATAGAAGGAAATTTCCTCAACAAAATAAAGGCCATATATGACACACCCACAGCCAACATCATATTCAATGGGCAAAAACTGAGTGCTATCCCCCTGAAAACAGGAACGAGACAACGATGCCCTCTATCATCACTCTTATTCAACATAGTACTGGAGGTTTTGACCAGAGCAATTAGGCAAGAGAAAGGAATAAAAGGAATCCAAATAGGAAGGGAAGAAGTCAAACTCTTGCTGTTTGCAGATGACATGATCTTATATATAGAAAACCCCAAAGAATCCACTGGAAAACTTTTAGAAATAATCAACAACTACAGCAAAGTGTCAGGATATAAAATCAACTTACCTAAATCAGTAGCATTTCTATACTCTAATAACGAACTAACAAAAAAAGAACTCAAGAACACAATACCATTCACAATTGCAACAAAAAGAATAAAATACCTCAGGGTGAATTTAACTAAGGAAGCGAAGGACCTACACAACGAAAACTACAAGGCTTTCCTGAAAGAAATGGATGAGGACATAAAAAGATGGAAAGACATTCCATGTACATGAATTGGAAGAATAAACATAGTTAAAATGTCCATACTACCTAAAGCAATCTACAGATTCAATGCAATCCCAATCAGAATCCCAATGACATTCTTTACAGAAATAGAACAAAGAATCCTAAAATTCATATGGGGCAACAAAAGACCCCAAATTGCTAAAGCAATCCTGAGAAAAAAGAACAAAACTGGAGGCATCACAATCCCTGACTTCAAAACATACTACAAAGCTACAGTAATCAAAACAGCACGGTACTGGTACAAAAACAGGTGCACAGATCAATGGAACAGAATTGAAAGCCCAGAAATAAAACCACACATCTATGGACAGCTAATCTTCAACAAAGGAGCTGAGGGCCTACAATGGAGAAAAGAAAGTCTTTTCAACAAATGGTGCTGGGAAAACTGGAAAGCCACATGTAAAAGAATGAAAATTGACCATCCTTTTTCACCACTCACAAAAATAAACTCAAAGTGGATCAAAGACCTAAAGGTGAGACATAAGGCTTCTAGAGGAAAATGTAGGCAGTACACTCTTTGACATCAGTATTAAAAGGATCTTTTTGGACACCCTGTCTTCTCAGACAAGGGAAACAATAGAAAGAATAAACAAATGAGACCTGATTAAACTAAAGATCTTCTTCAAGGCAAGGGAAAACAGGATTGAAACAAAAAAACAACCCACTAATTGGGAAAAAATATTTGCAAGTCATATATCTGACAATGGGTTAATCTCCATAATATATAAATAACTCACACAACTCAACAACAAAAACTCAAACAACCTGATCAAAAAATGGGCAGGGTACATGAACAGACATTTCTCCAAAGAAGACATACAGATGGCCAATAGGCACATGCAAAGATGTTCATCATCACTGATCATCAGGGAAATGCAAACCAAAACTACACTAAGATATCACCTTACACCCATTAGAATGGCAAAAATAACCAAAACAAAAAGTAACAAGTGTTGGAGAGGTTGTTGAGAAAAAGGATCCCTCATACACTGCTGGTGGGAGTGCAAACTGACTCAGGCATCCCACAACTGGATATCTATCCAAAGAACTTGAAGTCAGCAATTCCAAAAGTTCCATGCACCCCTATGTTCATTGCAGTATTATTTACAATAGCCAAGACATGGAAGCAACCTACATGCCCATCAACTGATGATTGGATAAAGAAGATATGGTATGTATATACAATGGAATATTACCCAGCCATAAAAAAGAATAAAATCATCCCATTCACAACAACATGCATGGACCTTGAGGGAATTATGTTAAGTGAAATAAGTCAGATAGAGAAGGACAATCTCTGTATGACTCCACTCACATGAGGAATTTAAACATGTGGACAAAGAGAACAGATTAGTGGCTACCAGGGGAAAGGGGGGGTGGGGCATGGGCACAAAGGGTGAAGGGGTGCACCTACAACACGACTGACAAACAATAAAGTACAACTGAAATTTCACAAGGTTGTAACCTATCATAAACTCAATAAAAAAATGTACTGTACTATGTACTTTACACTTTAAAAATGGTTAAAAAAACAAGTAAACAAGGATTTTTATTACTGGTTATCTGTGTGGGGGGAGAACAGCATATTTGCCATATGGTTACCAAGATATTGATCCATATTTTCTAAATATTAAGGAAAATTTCTAAAATCCACGTATATTGATTCATATGTTCTAAATTTTAAGAAAACTTTTAGGGAAAATGACTCACAATTCTACTCTCTATATATACACCCTAAAGTAACTCTTGGGTATGTACCCAGGACACATGTACTAGAATGTTCCTAGGATCACTGTTTATAATAGCCAAAGAATGGAAGCAACTCAAATGTCCATATACAATAGAATGGATAAACTATGGTGTATTCATACAATCAAGTAGTATACAGCAATGAAAAATGAATGAACTGCAGCTACACATAATAACATGGGTGAATCTTACAATTTTGAGCAAATGATGCCAGGCACAAAACACACACAATATGATTCCATTTATATACCTTTTAAAGACAGGCAAAACTAACTACATTGTAGGTACATACACAGTAAAACTATAAAGAAAAGCAAGAAAATATTTATTTCAACACTTAGATAGTGGTTATCCAGAGGGTTATGATGAGAAGGGTTCAGCGGGGGCTTCTGGGCACAAATAATGTCCTTTTTCTTGACATAGGTGGTGAAATAGTTCGTATGTACTCTCCGCACTTTTCTTACATGTGTTGTATTTCCATAGTTAAAAGAATAATATAAAAGGAAAGAAACATATGGAGTGAGATGGTGGGAGGAAAAGAGGGTGCCACCTCTGCCCCTAGGGGGCTCCGGGAAAAGCTCCCCTTCTGCTCCCTTCACCTCTCACCATGGGTTGTACTTACGCATCTCCCAGGAAGAGATTGGGCCAGACTTCATTGATGTGGCTCAGCGTGGCGGCCCGATGGACCCATAGCAAGCGCTGCAGCGAGGCCAGCGTGGGTGGCTGATATGGAGGCACCCGGACTGCTCCGTGGATCTTGGGCCTCCGGAGGTCCTGCTTCTGCAGTGAGTCCATCCTGGAACAGAGTGGACACCGCAGTGGCTGGGGCAGGCTCTCCACAGGTGGGTCCAGCTGAGGGGGAGGCCTAGGCATGGTAGAGTGCCCAGGTGCCCCAGGGAAGGGCCTCACCTATTTTAGATGAGGTTATTTACCAGCTCAGCCGGGCTGAGGCCCAGACCCTTTCCCCAGGGAACAAGGGAAGCCCTCTGGCCCTCTCCAGAGTCCCCTGATGTTGGAAGCTCTGGCCAAGGGGCCCCTGGAGTTCCCTTTGTGGCAACTGGTCAGTGCAAACCCCACCCCTTAAGTCGCTGGTCACTTGGTACTTTGTAGGGATGGAGACCCCAGATGGCTGTGGCCCTCAGATGGCATGTAGGAAGGCCCCCACAATCTGGGCAGCTCCTCTCAAGCCCCCTCTCTGCTACTTCCAGGCTGCTCTTCAGGCCCCCATCCCCTCCCAGTTTCAGGTGCTTTGAGGGCAGAGTCCATCTCTGGAATGAGGTGCTTGGGCTATGAACTGACGATTATTAGTATTTCCATACTAAAGGAGCTAATGCCTCTTCTGGGCCTGGTGCCTCATTTGTGGTAGGTCCCTATTTTACACAGGAGGAAGCTGAAGCTCAGAGAGAATTTTTTACAGTGATGCCTAAAGCCATTTGGGATTTTAATCCAGTTCTGTGCTCCTTTAGTTCCATCCCCAAGCCTTCCAGTTACCATCTTTGAGGACTCCAGAGAGTGGTCACTAACTTATCCATCTCTGTAGGGGAGACTTGGTGTTACTGTTACATAACTGCCTATAGGCCCTGGGATTTTCTTCCTTACCCCCGTGACTCAGGCCAGCGCTGCAGGTCAGGCCTCACCCAGGTGAGGTGGGTTCTGTCAGGAGTCAGCTGACTGAGGAAGTCCGGGACCCTGCAGAGCTGGGATGTCAGTGGCACCAGAACCTGGGTCTGGTGCCGTGCTGGGAAGGAGTGCTTATCTTGGCTAACTGTCTCTGGCCCCTTCAACCAGTAGCTAGGGAAGGTACAAACTGGGAAGAACGTCTTTCCTCTCTGGTAGGCGATGCCAGGACCGGGAAGGGAAACGGGCACCCAGGAGGCCACTGGCTTGGCCAAGCTCACCCAGCGGGCAGCCGGTGGGCAGGGTGGAAGTGAAGACCCGGATTTTCCCCTCATCCCTCACTGTGACCTCTCAGGGCAGGCTGAGTGGCCTGCCACCTACCTAGGGCATGGTCTGGGACCGGGAGTGGGGGAATAGGTGCAGGGACAGGACTCAGCAGGTGAGCGGAACAGGGCTGGGCAGGTTCTGCCCAGAACACAAACGCTGTGAAGCGGCTAGAATTCCAAATCCTTCCCTGGAGCCCACGGGGGTGGGGCCTGAGAGCAGACCTAGGCTGCTATGGACAGACATGTGGTCCTTCCAAACCCCAGGCTCCCTCTCTGCTTGGTGTCTCTGGGATTAAAGGCTCTTGGCCTTGGAACTCCCACGAAGATGGGAGGCTACCTGAGTGATGGAAAGAGAACTTTAGAAAGAGGGAGGAGAGTCTGGCCTCAACTCTTTTCTGTGTCTTGGAGGAAATCTTTGCTCCTGTCTGGGTCATAATTTCTCTTTCTCATGTTGAAGATCCTGGCCTTCCCTGACTTTCAGGATTCTCTGGGGGTCTGATCTGAGAATGAGAGAGGAGTGGCTGGGATGCAGTAACTACAGGGCAGAGAGCAATGTAGTGTGTTGGGGTGGGAGAAGCCCCCAGGCACCAAGGTTGTCCAATGGCCATAGTGGTCTGGAGCTGCCAGCTGGTGCTTCATGAGCCCCAGGCAGGACCAGATGGGGCTCTGGGAAGCCTGGCAGGCGCTGGCTCAGGCCTCTGAACTTGGTGTGGGGTGAGGCTGCCGCCTAGTGGTTAGTCAGTGCCTCACAGCCCAGTTGTGTCAGTGAGCAGGCAGCCAGGCTCCAGCTGAGACAGAGCTAGACCCTGATCCTTCTAGAGGCTCCTGGGGGGAGGAGGAGCCAGCAAAGGGACTGCTAGGCCACAGCCCACTCCTCAGCCTCCTAGGGGCCCTAGGCCAGATCTGGAGATAGGGGCTTTTCCTTGGACTTAGGGATACTCCTTGTCAGGTCCCACCCAGGGCCTCACTCCTGGTGCTCATGGATGTACCCCCCTTGTCTGCTCTATCCCACTGGGGGTCCAGCCTGCCTTGCCAGCCAGAGTGAGGCCCAGCCCCCTACCCAGTGACTCATCCTTCAAGCTCCAGGCACATCCAAGGAAGGGGAGTGGGTGGCTGCAGCAGCTCCTCTGGTTTCTGCAGCCCCTACAACTAGAACTGCCAAGGACCCTGCCTGACACTTCCTCCCACATCTCCTCTGCCACCACAGGGTGAAGCAAGGGCCCAATGTCCAGTGGAGACAGGGCCCGGCCTGGATCTTCTCCCCTTTCTCTCTAGCCTTCATTCTGCCTCCTTCCTGCCTCTCCCGCGAAGCTGAACAGCTGCCTCTGTGGGCAGTGGTTTTCCCGCTCTGGTGCTGCTGCTATTGATAAATGCAGACACCTGTTTTCTGTGTTTTTGTATCTTTCCTCCTCTCTATGTTGCTCTCCCCAGTTGCCTCTATCTCCCAACCTCTCACAGGAGCTCGTGCTCTTCCACAGCCTCCTGGCAAACCACCCTGCATGCCGGCAGCTCAGGCCAAGGCACAAGGCTCCTCAGGGCAGGGGGGAAGATGTTTGCCATCCACCTTCTCAGCTGCAGCTCCAGAGATGTTCCCCTTGGTCTTCCCTCCTGCCCATTCTTTCTGCTTCCTCCTCCCAAGGCAGAGCAGGCAGGACTGTGGCCACAGGACAGGTGAGGCCAGAGATCTTAGGGCAGGACAAGTGGGGAGTCTAGTGAAGGAAGCCTTGGGAGGAAGGCAGGTGGGCTGCTAATGGTCAGCTGCCAGTGGGTCTGTGCACTCAGCATGCAGGCCTTGGAGGAGAGCAGACCTGGAGGAGGTCTTGGGTCTGGCACTTGTTTCTGTGTGTCTTCTCTGAGCCAGTTTCCTCAGTGGGGCTGCTGTGACAACTCCATGAGATGGTAAATGTAAACCACTTCCCATAGGGTGTGGCTCATGGTAGATGCCCAGTAAATGGTGCATCTTGCTATTACTATCACAACTATTATTACTCTTACTCTTTCAAGCCTCAGCCATATCCTGGGTAACTTCCCCACTGGACAGTGAGGCTTGGTTTCTATCTCTGTGTTTGCTGACATTTCCTCCTCTGTCCACCAATAATTATTATTATATTTCACCAATTACTAAGGATGTATTATGTATCAGACAGCTAAGTGCTTACATTTTCTCAATGAATCTTCACAGTACCATTATGAGGCAGGTAATATTATCATCCCTATTTTACAGATTAGGAAACTGAGGCTCAGAGAGATTAAGCAATATGCCCAAGGTCACACAACCAATAAGCATAGGAGCCAGGGTTCAAGCCCAGATCTTTCTGACTCTACAGTGCTTTGTCTGTGCCTCTATGTCTGACCCCGACAGGCAGACTAGTCCCCCAGTCTAACCAAATCTCCCCCACAACGCACACTGACACAGGTGCCCTGGCCCTCATTACCCAGCATGCTCTGTAGCCCCCCTGAAATAGGAGCACTCACCCACCTGTAGGGGTATCTGGCCCAGGCTGTAGTCTTCTCTGACGGGCACTTTGTGCTGCCGGCTTCCAGCCGCCTGTCTCCGCACACTTGATGCTGTTTCTATTTTTTGATTTGAGTTTAATTATAAAGTATGATGTGCTGCTCCCCTCTTCTGGCCTCCCTCTGCCACTCCCAACTCACCCACTGGTCCCATGGCACAGCAAGCCCAGCTGGGCACTTGGCTCTGCTGGGAGCAGAGGCAGCCTGGCAGGGGTCTGCCTGTAGTACATGTATATGTGAATGTTGATTGTGGGGCAGGGAGAAGGAAGATAGAATAAGCCATTTTAAAAGCTCCCTTGGCCTTTAAGGGTGGTGTGGACCATGGGCAGAAAGTTAAAGCTAGAAGGCTTTTCCATGGAGGAGGACAGGGAAGAGACTAGCCCAAATCACAAACATCAGAACCCAGGTTCCAGGGGCCCTTAGTTGGGAGATGAGGATTACAGCACTGGCCCAAGATTAAGAACTAGAACACTCAAGCTGAGGAAAGTGCAGGCAGGCAAACAGACAAAGGTGTAAGTAGGGTTCAGAGCAGGTCTTTAGCCCAGCCCTGGCCTGCAGCCAGAAGCTGTGTATCCAGAAGCCACTCTGCCTTCTGCTGAGTTCCTCTCTCCCCCAGAAGGCATTTCTGGCTCAGGCCCCACTGTCTTCTGAGGCCAGCAAGATGGGCTTTAAGGTCCCTCCTAAGGCTAACTGTGATCAGTTATGGACCTTGGATTTGGGCCTGTTAAGAACCCTCCCTGCTATCCAGAGACCCTCCTCATATACCCATACTTCAGTACTCTTCCCCACTCACACTCCCAGAGAACTGAAGCACACAGAGACATGTGCATACCCACAGCCACCCCAACACTGGGTCTCTGAATTCTGAGCTCCAGGGAGCTTGAGATGAGCCCCTGCTGGGGCTCCCTGAGCCCTGGGGAGAGATGGTGGAAGCAGGTGTGGCCAAGAGCTATCATGAACACTTAGAATCCCCTCCTGCTCTCCTCCTATCCTCCCCAACAAGGGGACTTGGGGTCCCTGGCTGAGAAGTCTCAGGTCTTGGCTGAGAGGCCAGCCCATTCCCACCTGTGGGGACCAAAGACAGTGGCTGAGAGGGAGTGCAGGCAGCTGGAGGAAGCAGATGGATTAGCAAGCTCCAGGGCAGGCCCCACACTGGGCTCTTACCATCTTCTGGGTATCCACCTGGGCCAGAGCCTGCAGCAGCACCAGCAGCGCCAGTGCCAGGGTAGCAAAATGGCAGAACCCTGTGGCAGGGTATAGGGACCAGCTCTGGAGGAGAGATGAGCTCCACGTTACAAGCAGGTAAACCAAGGCCCAGATTGTCTGGGACTCATCGGGGCAGAAGCAAGAGCTGCCACCTAAATCTGCTTCTGCATTGAGCCTTCTGTGTAAGGTCAAGTGGGTATGGGTGCTGGGAGAGATGAGGAGGCAGGTTTGGGGCCCAGGGGTCATGGAGAGAAATGATTGTCCCCATGGCCCCCTCATCTTTCAGAGTCCCTAGCCCCAGGGCTGCTGTGTACAGCTGCACAAGCTGCACACTGCACAACTCCTGGGGGCTCCAGTTGCACAGACTATTTGGTAGATGGCACCCCCAGGAAGTGTGCAGTGCTGTAGCCCAACTGACTCCCCCAAAGCTAGCTGCCTGATGGGAAAGATGCTGAGGTTGGAGGTCAGGGTATAACGGCCCCAGGCCAAGGAAGTGGGGTAACTGGGCATGATCAGAGATCTGCTGCTCTGCCAGGTTCCCAATACCTGTGTAGAGGAAAGAGAGTAGGATGGGAACATGCCATTCTTGCCCTCCTCTTGGCTCCCCATACCTGCAGAACTCCCCACAAGTTTCCCACCCAGCTCAGCCAAGGCCTAATCCCAACCCCAGCTATAACCCTAATTTTCTTCCATTACACTCACCCCCAAACTCTCAACCCTCTGTCCTAGCCTAATCCCCATCCACCAAATGCTCATCCTCCTGATAGCCTGTGGGAAGGGGTCGATATTACTAAAATGCTCCCCTTTGGTTGGGCTGGTATGCATTCGGAGACAAAAACAGTTCCTGTGGGTAGGGGGCAGGAGGAGATTCTGGCCATGCCCTGGAAACTCTTGGCAGGAGGAGAAAGCTGCTGCTCTCCCAATTCCCAGGAAATCCTAGGGCAGTCACCCATCCAGAGCAGGCAGCCCCTCTGAGTCAGTGGGTGGGAGCACACCCGAAGTGAGAGGAGGGAAGGAGTAGGAGCTGGAAGCAGGGTAGGGGGAGCAGAGTGCAGCCCTGGAGTCCTAACCCCCAGCTGATCGCCCTCGGGGGCGGGTGGGGGTGGATATGAATATGAGGAAGGCAGGCTGTTGAAGCCAGACAGGGATAGACCCAGCCTGGGCATGGTGGGAGAAGAAGAGCAGTGGGCACACTGCAGCTCCCTCACCATCCTGGTGTCTCCACAACCACTCCACCCTGGGAAGAGACACCTCTGCCTCCTCCCCGCTGAGCTGGAGGAAAACACCGGGCTGATGCTGAAGACACTGAAGCAGCACCTGGCAAGCATTTGCGAGCTGGGAGCCTGAGAAGTAGTGTTGCTGCTAGCGGAGCCCAACTCCTTCTACTGGGCAGCCGCGGACACTGGAACCTCCAGCAGGAGGGAGGAGGCTTGAGAGAGGAGGTACTGGGGATCTGTTCCCCTTGTGCATCTTAAGGACCATCTGCTATTGCTCCAAATGCACTGAACACAGAACAAGAAGGCAGGGAGTAAATGGAAGCAGGAAGGAGTCTGGATAAACTTCATGAAGACCTTTTTGTCCTAAAGGGGTCACCAGAACCAGAGAGGGAGGGAGGTTAGGGAGGGTCCTTCTGTAGAACTCTGAGCTCAGATTGGGGGAGGGGGCAGGTAGGGACCAGGGTCTAGGTCCAAGGCAGAGAACTGAATAACCCGATGACAGGAGAACTTTGTATCGAGCAACGTTTGTGTGAGGAGGTCCTGGCTGGGGGTAGGAGCACCTTTCTCCTTCCTCATGGTGGGAATGGTGAGGCAGGGCTGACATGAGAATTAACTAAGCCTGGATTCATAGCTTCAGCCACACTTCCTCCCCAGAGCTGTAGCTGGGGTCCAGACCTGAGGGGAAGGGATGCAGAGGTCTAGACAGCCCTCAGGTGCCAGGATTGGCTGTGCTGCTGCCTTGGTGGGGTTCAGGTGAGCCCCAAAGGCTTTCAGCCAAGGAGGCAGGGCATGTCAGCATCAGGACCAGGGAGGAAGGCCTCACCTCTTCTATTCCATGCTTTCTACCCCTTTCCTCCCTAGCCTTTCCATCTTCTCTGGGGTCTGAAGAATCTGGGTGGGCTGGGAGAGAGGATCCTACTGGAGGTTGCCTCAGCGAGGCCCTGTTGAGACCTTGGGTTGGTGAGGGGAGCCCAGCAGCTTGGGGAGTGGGCCAGGCCGCCTTCAATCCTGACTTCAGGCCACACATGGCCCCAACAACCAACCTCAGAACTGGTTCCATCCATGTCCCCTGCCAGCCCTCACCTGAACACTTTCTTCCAATTGTGGCCTTGCCCCTGGCCAGCCCCTCACCTGACCTTTCACTTCCAGCTCTCATTGGCCTCCCCCTCCATTCTCCTTCCCCAGGCCCTCACCCGACCTCACTTCTAACTGCACTCAGCCCTTCCCCCTGCCTCCTCACATCCTGCCCAGCCCTTACCTGGCCCCTCAGCTCTGGCCTGCACCCCGCAGCTTCTGGTCCAGCTGGCAGAGCTGGCGGAGGAAGCCTCGGTTGGGAAAGATCCATCGGCGCTGCCTCACGGTGATCACTGCCTGCCGCAGGGACAGGTGCTGGCGCAGCATGAGGTAGGCCAGGACCAGTGTGGCAGAGCGGCTCACACCTACCACACAGTGCACCAGGACCTTGGCTGAGGAAGACATCCTGGTTAAAGACCCTTTCCCACCAGCTGGCCCAGGGGCTGCGGTGGACACCCAAGTTCCTCACCCTGCTCTTCCTGAGGTGCATCTGTGACCCTGGGCAAGTCATTCAGCCTTTATGGACCTCAGTTTCCTGATCTGTCAAATGGGTAGACCGATACTTGTTTTGCTTACCCTTGGGATGGGGTCCAAACTCCTTAACATGGCTTATAAGACCCTCTGTGAGCTGGCCCCTGCTGAACCTGCAGCCTCATCTCAGGCCATCCCACCCCAACTCTCAGCTCTAGGAACACTGGGTAACTTTCAGTTCCTTGAAGCTGTCATAATCTCTGGCCTCCAGCATTAGCACATGCTATTTCAACTACCTGTAAGACTCTTCCCTGTTCTTGATCTGACTAACTTCTACTACTCATCCATCAGGTTTTGGCTGAGACGTGGCTTCCACGCAGAAGCTTTCCTGACCACTCATGGTATCACTTGAATCACAGAGCAGTTCATCCTTTTCTGTATGTGCCATGTTGTAGAGGGAAGTCCTCCTGCTTCCCTGATCCTCTGAGCACTCCTACCCTGTGTTCCTGTAGCTCTTCACATTTGTCCACTCATACGAGTAGCACTCATAATACTTCCCATTTTGGCTGTCTTTCCATGAGGACAAGGACCCTGCCATGTCTAAGTGTGGATTCCCAGTATCTAGCTCGGTGCCTGGTACACAGAAGATAATAACTAGCTGGTGAACGAATGGATGAAGAACAAATGATGTCAAAGTGCTTTGGATATTAAAAAGTGTTATGAGCCATAGTTTTGTCTTTCCCATCACATAGATGAGAAACTGAAATCCAGAGAGGGACAGTGGCTTGCCCAGGGTCAGGTAGCAAAGGCAGAGCTCTCAGCCAGGATGAGCACAAAGCAGGGGCTCCCTCTTTCCCAAGCTCCTTTGTTGGAAAGGGGCTGGATGTTAGCTGAGCCGTGGCGTGGCGTCCAGGAAGGTGGCTTTGCTTGGCCCCCTGCTTCAGAGGGATGGAGCCTGGCTTCCAGCCGCAGGTCTGCCTCTAATCCATGGCATGACCTTGTATTCTAGGCCTCAGTTTCCTCATCTGTGAAACAATGCAGTTGGATAAATTGCTAGAGCACTGAGCAGAGGATTTTTAAAAACCTGATGACTTTTTAAAAACTAGGGACGGGAGGATACTGATGTTTGAGGGGAAACCAGACATCCCCCCCATGACTGAGCAGGCTGGAATAAGGGTTCAGACCCCAACTCCTACCCCCAGGTGTGCTGAGGGCACGGTGAATGAAGTCAGCTGTGGAGGAGAAGTAGGCACTGATGTCGAAATCAGGGAGATCAGGGGCTGGCACCCCCAGGTAGGTCACACTGCTGCCGTAGAAGTCAGGGCCGCCCTGGCAGTAGAGGCCCCCATGAGCGGCATTCAGCACGTGGGTGATGCCCAGCTTCCATAGCTCAAAGCGGTTATTTGCCGTGGTCCTGGGAAGGGGAGGAAAGGGGCTGGATGCTGGCTGAGTCACGGGGTCCAGGAAGGTGGCTTTGCTGGGCCCCCTGCTTCAGAGGGATGGAGCCGTTAGGGTCCAAAGGGAGTTGGAAGGAACCCAGCAAGCTTGAGCTGGGGTCCACAGCTCACAGCCCCACCCTCAGAGCTCTCTGATGGAAGAATTGGTGGCACAAAGAGTTATCTTTAGGCCCTCTTTGTTTGCTGAGGCCACTTGCCCCTGCCTTGTCCAAGACAGGAAGGAAAGGATTGCTTCAGTCCTGGGACCCAGCTGCCCCTCCCTTCCCACTGCGTGCTCTCCCACACACATCACATCCGGCCTCTCCTGGCCGCTACCTCATACTTGCTTCTAATTTGCAGACGTTTAGAAGCGACACCTCCCCTGATTCACCTTCAGTCAGGCTTCCTCACTCACTCTATATCCAGAGGAGGGAGGCTGGGGCCCGGAAAGGGAACTCTCTGTCACCCCATCTCATACCCCAAACCACCATTCCCCAGACTCGCCAGTTGTCGGTTGTGCCAGAAGACTCCAGGAACCTCCAGGAGTGCCCATCTTTCAGGCACGCAAAGTTCCTGCTCCCCCTGGTGGCCGCACCTGGTCACTGCACTATCCTCAGCACATGAGGGTCCCGCCGAAAATCCCTGGCCTGGGATACTCAGAGCAGAACTATTTCTGCTTGTTCCCACTCCACCCTCATCTCTGATAAAGAGCCCAAGAACTATCTCTCCTTGTCCCCACCCCCACACCTCTTGGGCCAGCTACCACTCACGCATCTCCTATGTAAAGGTTGGGCCAAACTTCGTCCACATGGCTGCAAGAAACCTTGCCTGCCCTCAGGAGCTCCTCCAGTTCCAGGACACTGGGGCAAGGCGTAGCTTCGGCATCTCCCCTCAGCTCTGGGAGAAAGGCCTCAGCCATGAGCCAGCCCACCCACCCCTCTGTCACTGCGGTCACTCCTCTCTGTCTCTCCAGTGTCATTTCTCCTTCCTGGAGATTGGCAGGAACAGGTGGGACAGCAGCAAGTGACTCAGCAAGTCACAGAGGCCTGTAGAGAAAACAGGACCTTTTCCTCCCCAAGTCTCCCCACCCCCAAACTCTGTGACAACATGGAATCAGACATACCTCTGCAAGTTACTTTATCTCTCAACCTCAGTTTCTTCATCTGTAAAGTAAGGATAATTACACCTACCTTAGAGAATTGTGAGGATTAAATGAAATAAACGATGTTCTGTGTCTAACACATAGTAGATGCTGTAAAAATTTGTTGAAGTATGTAGACAAAGAAAACAGATTAGTGGCTACCAGGGGAAAGGGGGAGTGGGGGGTGGGCACAAAGGGTGAAGTGGTGCACCTACAACACGACTGACAAACAATGATGTACAACTGAAATTTCACAAGGTTGTAAACTATCATAAATTCAATAAAAATAAAAATACAAATTTGTTGAAGTAACAGATTTAGAGCCCTGAATAAGGTTATTTGGTTCTGAAGACTGAATTAAAGTAGAGATCCAGGGTGGAGAGGAGGTTGTTGGCTCCAAGGATGAATGATCGAAAAAGTTTTTAGGTCTGGGTGGGTCACAAACTAGGTGGGAACCATATGACTGTTGGATGAGCCTCTGGATTCTCAGGCCCTGGGGAAGTTTTCTGAGTTGTAGAGTTGGAGAAATGTGGAGAGGAGGCATAGAGGACCTCATCTAAAGGGTGCCCACAGGGTTCATGATGGAACATTTGAACAATGGTTCTGTAATGAAGATGGCTGATTTCTCAAAAGAGAAGGCTGAAAGGGGCCATGTATGTCAAAAGGGAAGAAGGGAGGTGAATATTGCTCTAGACTTTCTGAAAAGCCAAAGGGCCTGTCATCAGAAACATTTTTGAGGTGGGAGGGAGATTCCTCTGCCTGTAAGGGCTTTTGTCCCCACAACAGAAACTGAGGAAGGTCTGTATCTGTCCTTCCGCCAGAGTTAGTTATTGGCAGAACAAAGGAGAGGTCTTGCCCATTCTCAGGTGATTGCATGAAGGCCCTAATGGGGGCAGTGGGAAGGCTCTCAGCTCCTCCTGGCCCTGAGTCCAGCTTGAGGGGAAAGGTCACATTGTGACATCCCTTTGACAAGTAAAAATGGCAAGTAATAGGATATATTGGAGTATATGAGGAAGCCATTTGGTGTAAACCTAATTCGGCCTGACCTTGTCTTTCCAAAAGGGCCTGACCAAGGCCGTTAAGCATGCGTTGCATATCTGCTTTGGAGATTCCCTATGGCAAGAGCAAAAGGCCCTTGAGATAAAGGTGCAACTTCCCTCCCCCTCCCAACCTTTAAGGCATCTCCTTAAAGACTAAGCACTTTCTTTAGGCTGGGAACCAATTGCAGCGCTCATCTGTGACCCCCCCCCCCCCAGCCTGAGGCAACACACCTGCCACCCCGCGGCGTTCACTGAGACAGCAGACCTATCTGCCGTTTCCATCAATCACTGTGCTGACAGAGCAGCCTCGTGACTATTGTAAAAGGGACATTTCAATCATATGTGAAACATACTCTTTGAGGGTATATAACCACCCTGTATACCCCCACTTCTTTGGAGTGCTCTGTTCCTTTGTGGAAAGACACTCCCGGGTTATAATCCTAAAATTTAAGCTCAGAATAAACTCACCCAAATTTTCATTTATAGATTGGTTATGGATTCTTTTCATTGACACCTTGGAATGCAGTCTGCACTCACGTGCACCCCAGAACCTGTCCCCGCCCCCATTAGAGCCACTGAAGTCTGCCCTGCACAGCATGGGGAAGCAAGGCCAAGGAGGGGTTAGGGCCAGGCTTCAGGTGGCTTTGGACTTCGTTTATGCCAATGTTAGGCCTAGGTTGGGGACTTCCCTCAGGGTTGGATGGTATAGTGGAATGAGAACAGCATGGCTTCTGACGTTAGACAGATTTGAGTACGAATACTGGCTTTGGCACATATTAACTGTCATACCTTAGGCAACTTTCTTGGCCCTTCTGTGTTGTAATACCCCTGTGGGGACCTGGAATTGGCCACCCCAAGATATGTCTCTTTGGCATCAGGATGATTTGAGGCTGATTGCTTTTGATAAACTGGGACAGGGAAGGAGGCTCTGAGGAATGGAACTTGCCCTTTGTTAGGACACATTTACATTTGTAAGGTAAATCTCTATCTGTAAAAGGTGCCTCCCTCTCTGTACCAGGAAGAAGAAAGCAGATGACCTTCTCTCTAGAAACTCTTAATCAATGCCAAAGGCAAGGACTTAAATCTGCATTTTATTGTGCTAGTCTGCTAACCTCCTGTAACTGACTTCCCTCCCCCTCCCAACTTTGGCATTTCTTAAGGATTAAGCATCTTTCCTTAGGGAAGGAACTGATTGCTGCACTCACCTTTGACCGCCCAGCTCCAGACAATAGACTTGCCTCCTGCTACACCCTCTGAGACAGCAGACCACTACCTGCTGTGTCCATCAAGTGCTGTGCCGACAGGGCAATCTTGTGACTATTGTGGGAGGGACATTTCAATCACACGTGAAACACCCCGTTTGGGTGTATATAACCACTGTGTGCACCCCACTTCTTCGGTGCCCTTTCTTCCTTCAGGAAGAAAGGCCCCGGGCCATGGTTCCTCATAAAGCTTTGTTTAATTTTCTCTTGCTATTCTGTCTCATGTGAATTTAATTCGTTCTCCAGCCAGACAGACCCACATTTGGGAAGAGGAAATGTCTTTCTCCCCTACAGTTTTGGCGTAGTCGGCAGGATAAATTTACCTGGCTGGACACTGCTTGTTCCTGGACCACTGCGGCCAAGAGATCCCGGACCCCTGACGAGAGCCGGCAAGAGGTAAGAGTTCTTACCATGTCAGTCTCCCGGATCTCTACCTGCAGGCTCCAATGGAAGCAAGAGTGGTGCGTTTTTGCTCTTCTAAATTTAGATTAGCAGGAGAAAATGTTGGTGAGGCTAGCTTCTTGTATTCAGCGACTCTAGGATTTGAGTACTCACTGGTTGTAGATCCTTTTCCTCCCAGAGATAGACTTTTCCTTGTCACTGTCTTTTTGTTTGTCATAAGACATAGGCATCTCTATAAGCCTGTTGTCTGGGCCTTTTGTCTTGTTCTATGTCTTGAGAGCTTGGTTTTGTGACCTTTCTGGTCTCCGCCATTGGAGGATGCATGTACCGGCATGCATCTTGGCAGCCAGTCCCATAGACTGGGGCTCTGGGAAAGTTTGTCTTGAGAGCTTGGCTCTCTTTGTCCAGCTGTGTAAGCTCTCAGGGAAGTTTGTCATAAGAGGTGCCAACCGCTTTCATAAGAGGCCTTTGTCGTCTCAACCTTTGTTGCTTGCCTTTACTTTCTTAGGCTATTTTTGGGAGCGAATTTTTTGGATCTCTTTTGGGGACGCCTCTTTGTCCTTGGTTAAGCTTTGGTTGAGTCGCTGTTGAGATCCTATTCATCAAATCGGCCAGATGATGGATCATTTAAATTCAGAAAACTGCTAAATTGGGGGGAAAAAAATTGTGAGAGCTCTCATCATAATTTTTATTGATATCTATCAAAAAAGCCAAATTAAAAAGGAAACATGGAAAATGGTAACTAGGTTTAAACCCTGACTCAGGTTATAATTGAACTGGTGAAATATAAAGGTCTAAGTGTAGATAAGATTGTAAAGGTTGGAATGCTTGAGCTGATTTTCTTTATAAAGAGGTTATATCAACTTTGCCTGAGTATGTTTTAAAATGTCTGACTGGGAATACTTCCCTATCCAATAGTATAAGACTAGGACCTGTTAAGTCCTGGCCATGGGCCCTGTCGCCATGCTGCGGCTCTTCCCTGCCCATGGGCCCTGTCCCCACACTATTCTCTGAATAGAGGAGCACTGCTTCCAGACCTTGAGCCCAGGAAGTCTTTCTTTTGACTCCTTGGCTTGCTGAGCCCGCTTGCTTCACCAGCTTGTGAGCTAAAGTTCTAGACTTCCTTGTGCCTTTCTCTTTTTCAAGGATGGATCTAAATTCACTGCTCCATCGGGAACTTTCTTGGACAGCTGTATGAATCCATGTTTGCTGCCCATGGCTACTCTATGGGGCAAATTGTGGCATTCAGCCAGAAGAGAATCAGTACCTTAAGCCTGAGGGTGATGGAAAATGAATGAATCCATTCCTTCCTGACTCTATCTCTAATAGACAAATTTTACATGGGCACGGGTCGGCCACTTAAGTCATTAGGACGGCCGCC
Organism: Equus asinus; assembly: GCF_041296235.1. Lineage (NCBI taxonomy): Eukaryota > Metazoa > Chordata > Mammalia > Perissodactyla > Equidae > Equus > Equus asinus. The sequence goes on from NC_091791.1 coordinate 63,318,398, forward strand.
AATCTCTAAGACTCCCGTGGAAGGTTTCTTTTCCTAAGGCTGGATTGGGATCCCTTCATCTGGCACCTGACCACTCTCTGAACTGCGGGAAAGTCCTAATCGGGACTCCAGTTCAAGGAAAGTACCAAACTCTAACCTTTGGTTGAGTATGGGAACCCCTTCTTGGGAGAATGGCTCCAGGACGCAATTGGGTAGAATGTCCCCCAGACCGGCAGAAAAATTCTTCACTGTTTTTCTCTGTTCTTTTACCTTTGGGGCAATTCACCTGGCACTTATGACTGCCAGGCATAATAGGGAAGGTGTACAAAGGATGCAATGCAGAGGGACACCCCCATCACCCCTTACTATAGGAACCCTACAGGCAGAACAAGTAGGATGCTGCCCTAGGTTTGGGAGATTTTCAAGGTAATGGACCCTTTTCTTTCCTCTCTCTTAAAGTTACAGTGGCCATTTTGGACTCTTTCTGAGCTTTGCAACTGAGAAGGGAATTTTTAAGGTGTTAAAGGCTCAACCCCTGGGAGCCCCCACTCTGGTTTCCGGGCCTGATCACCCCGGCAACCATGTGGGGAGCCCTCTCTTGGTGATTGACTCGTTAAGCATTTTAGGTGGCCTACTGAATTGGTTATGAAGATAGGAGACCTGTGATTTATTCTTTGAACTGTCCTAATGGTGTTGTGTGCCCCTGCATGGGAACTGCTGTGTGACCTCTATCTCGATAACCCTTGGGGGAAAGGCCATGAGGGTGAGGCCTGATCTCTTTCCCTTTGTTCTCCAGGCCTTTGCCTCCTGCTTCCCTGCCTGGCTCACCTGTGCTGGCCCAAGGACTGAGTGCCCTGGGCTCAGTGGGATTTGACTAGATCTTATAACTATGTTGATGCCTGCAGTCAGGCACCTTTGCACCCTTTCTCTGGCTTCTGTCAGTCGGACACCAGCTTTATGGCCATGAGGAATGCCTCAACCCAGAGACTCACCCCTGGGTGCATTTTAACTAGTGGAAACGCTTTCAGTTGGATAGGTTATGCCCCGGAAACTCCAGCTTGGAGAAAACTTGAGTTTCTCTGTGCCTTTGTGATGTAGTTGGACAGGCAGGTCAATCTAGAATGCCAGTAAGTTAAACCCAGTAACTTCCAACTGTCCTTGGAAAATCCTTGCAAGACTGGAAATACAGCTCTAGAGGCAGTTCAGATTCCACCCAGTTCCTTTATCTCAAAAAAGGATTATCATCTCCCTTCTCCAGGAACTACTATCTAGCCCATCACTAATTCCTAAGACTGAAGAAAAAAAAAAAAAAAAAGAGGGGAAAGGTCATAAGTGTGCCCTTGCTGAGAAAAAAAAATCTAGCATCTTGAGTGTCTTCTCCAGAAATATTAGTAAAAAGGCCCAGAACAAAATTTGGATTCATAGCTAGGGAACTTTGTATTATTGTACCAGATTCATGGAGTGATTTTTAAAACAATAGCTGTGAAGGCTCTGTGTCTGTGTGTGTCTATATGTGTGTGATATTTTTACCCCCAGGTGATATGGCCAAAACTAAGAGCTCTGTTTAATTGGCTTAAAGTAAGCGCTTACATAAATTCTAAATGCAATAGAAATTAACCCAATGTCTTTTAAGTTAAGATGATATGGATTAATCTTTGGTTAATGAAAGTTTAAGTTTGTTGGTTTGATTAAAAGGGCATGTACTAAAGAGTTGTCAGTATTTGGATATAATGCAATCATGCAGCCTGGGTTTACTAGTTTAAAATAAATGAATAAATAAATAAAAGCTTATGTTATCCCTGTTACAAATTTGTCAGCACAATAGCTTTAAATGATAGCTGTTTGTCTAATGTCTCAAAGTTTTTGTGGGTAATCTAAACACCATTATTGGGAACAAATGATTTAGATATAAATGAAATAAGAGTTTATAGATAACGTTTTTTTAGCAATAATTATAGTTTATGGTATGTGTATTTAAAATAACTTCCAAAATCTTTCTGGTAACTTGAAACTTTGAAGTTTTGCTAGGTTAATCTGAAGGATAAAATTCGTTGAGTAACTAGATAATTTCCAAATAGGATATTAGACATTAATTATTAAATGTAAGTTTACTTTTGGCTTCTTATTGTAAAGAGGCTAAAAAACATTTGGGTCTATTAGAAAGTATGCCTTGTGTTTTATTGTAAAGTGGCATGTTTCTAGAAATTAGGAAAAGTGTTTAGAATGCTGATATAAAACAGTTCATAATTGCTTAGTTTTTAGTTTTTTACTATGGTCTGTAAGGGTTAAAAGTCTAATTAACATACGTAATTAAAGCTACTGGAAATTAATAAGGAAAACAGTTCTGTATTCAAGGAAAGTAAAATGTATGTTTTCAGTAAAGAGGGTATAAAGAATGGAAATATTTTGTTTGATGGGTTAAGAAAGATAAACTTGTCCTAAAGTACTAGAAAGTAAGAAAGAAAGCGTGGAACAAATGCTGAATGCAAAAGAAAGTTATAGAAATTTTGAAAAGAGTTTTGTACCTGGTCAAGTTGGTTAAGATTAAAATGAATCTAATTAGGTAAACAGGTTTTAATATGAAAAAGTAAACTGGTGCAGAAATTAGAATTTGGTTTTCTCTCAAAAGAATAATTTTCTTAAAACTCTTAGTCTGCTCTTGATAAAGAGATTATAAAAGGTTTAGAAGATGTATGTTTGGTTAAGATAATCTCCTATGCAAAAAGACAGAGGTCTCTCTATGCAAAAGACAGAGGTTTCTCTATTTAGGTTTTTTTTTTGATGTTGTCACTTTGGTTAAATATTATGAAGCATTGTTTCAGTGACCCTTGTTTTACAATGACAAGATCAGCAACCTCTTGATCTTGTTTAAGTAAATGTTTTAAAACCTTTTGATATTTTTGACAAGCTTCTCTCTCAAAAAAATTATTCAAGTCCTGAATAAAGGCTTTCCTTTGACCTGAATGAAGGAAGAGAATTTCTCTGAGGATTTTCAGAGGGCCCCTGAGAATTCACAGAGAAATTTGCTCTCTCTTCCTATAAGGTGGAAGATTCTAAACTAATTAGGCTTATTGGTCTGTTAAATTACATTGGAAGCATTGTCAGATAAAGTGATGATAATCTTTCTAGTTGGTATTGTGCAGGTAAATGTTACTGATGTAAGTGTTTTGAAAATTATATAACATTCCTAAAATTCTGATCTGTCCTGGCTATCAGCCATAGTTCTAAATATTATTTTAAGGTGTTGTATATCACAGAAATAACCAAGTTTCTCTGTCAATTGCCATTTTTAAGTCTTTTGTCGTTTACGGTCAGTTGTTTACTCTGATGCTTTTTGCTTTTGCAAATATGTCTCATCTTCAGAGGAATTAATGGAAAGGACTCTGACACTTACTCTGGAATACAGTTTTCCCATAAACTTTCAAATCATAGAACTGAACTCTGGGTAAGAAATTACAGAAATCTAATGGAAAAACTGATGAGCCCATAAAACTGCTAACAGAAGATTAAGATCAAGAACTGATTATACAGGACTGAATGAACTGAGGATGATTATAATTTTTTTACGACTTTTGTTTGAAATATTGTTTTTGATGTGTTGTTTTGTTTTCTCAGATTTAAGGAAATCTTTTCTCTTATGCTAACTATGACTCATAGCAATTTAGTGAAATTGAGTGAAATTATACCTTTGTGAGAAAACTGAAACATTTATCTTTTTCTCCCTACCTGATCCCTCCAGAATTTGGAAACTCTTTGTGAGTATGGTTATTTCATGCCAATATAGTTATTTGCATAAGTTCAATAAGAATCTGTTCTCGTTATAACAGGACACATTGGTTGTATTACCAAGGCTTTGACTGGAATGTCATATTTGAGAGAAACGTACAGACTCGGATATGACAATACTGCCTTTGAGGAATAAGGTTGACTTTCTGAAATAAGCCACTTGGAAATATGGGCCTGGTACCTTGTTTACAGAGATTCTGGCAATCTTACCTGGTAAGTAAGGAAGCTTGCTTATCTGGCAGATGTAAGGAACCTCAGAATATTTTGGGGGACCTCAAGAAGAGAGAAATCCACCCAAATCTGTAGGTACTGCAGGCAAAATCTGACGGCAAGTCCTTGGCTTGGCTTTCCTGGCCTTGAGAGGTCTTTAAAGTTCAATCTGAGACTCCTCATAAAAAAATTCCAGCAAAGCAGATTTAAGAGCCTATATGATCAATTGCTATTCTTGCTGCACTTATGTAAATAATTGGGCCAAGTTTCTTGAAACTAAACTTATTTTGCAAACCAATTAGTCTTAATTTGGCTATCTTTGGTAAAAATGAGGGTGATTTTAGAGAGAAGAACTATGTTTCAGTGAAAAACTAAAATACACATTTGTGGATCTTAGATCCTAGTTCTGTTATTTGTCTTTGAGGTTTTTCTCTACCTGTGAACTGGACTGGATCCTGAATTCTTCTGCTGAAATACCTGGTTAAAAATCTCCAAACTAATGTTTTCAATCTTTACTTCATTTTCATTTGGAATCATTGAGAATTGAACCTGCTCTTTTTCCTGAAGCCTTGCAAACTGAAGCTGAACGACTTGACAGAAACTTGAGAGATTCCTGTCTGTTGCTTTGTAAGCTGTAAGCCACTCAGAAAGATACCTGAATGCCCGATGACTTTCAAGCTACAAAAGATGCTTTGACTCTGACATGTAGAGAAGTCTTCTTTACTGACTGCCTGCTGGACTCAGGAACTAGTTTATAATTTGCCCCAACCATTAACCTTGTTTTTCTTTTATTTCCATAGAAATACTTATTAAATACCTGATTGCTTGTTTCCAAAATGTAGGCCTAACTTGGGGAGCCCACCTGCATCGCCACCTTCCAAAATGACTTTAACTGGACTGATCTATTAACAGGACTAAGAAATGTGTTCAGTAAGATGAAACAATCTACCACTCAGCTTCTGGATTGTGAAACTTCTTAAAGTTTCAAAGGCGGGACTGTGGGGACCTGGAATTGGCCACCCCAAGATATGTCTCTTTGGCATCAGGATGATTTGAGGCTGATTGCTTTTGATAAACTGGGACAGGGAAGGAGGCTCTGAGGAATGGAACTTGCCCTTTGTTAGGACACATTTACATTTGTAAGGTAAATCTCTATCTGTAAAAGGTGCCTCCCTCTCTGTACCAGGAAGAAGAAAGCAGATGACCTTCTCTCTAGAAACTCTTAATCAATGCCAAAGGCAAGGACTTAAATCTGCATTTTATTGTGCTAGTCTGCTAACCTCCTGTAACTGACTTCCCTCCCCCTCCCAACTGTTGGCATTTCTTTAAGGATTAAGCGTCTTTCCTTAGGCTAGGAACTGATTGCAGCGCTCACCTTTGACCGCCCAGCTCCAGACAATAGACTTGCCTCCAGCTACGCCCTCTGAGACAGCAGACCCACTACCTGCTGTGTCCATCAAGCACTGCACGGACAGGGCAATCTTGTGACTATTGTGGGAGGGACATTTCAATCATATGCGAAATACCCTGTTTGGGGGTACATAACCACTCTGTGCACCCCACTTCTTCGGAGCCCTTTCTTCCTTTGGGAAGAAAGGCCCTGGGGCGATGGTTCCTCATAAAGCTTTGTTTAATTTTCTCTTGCTATTCTGTCTCATGTGAATTTAATTCGTTCTCCGGCCAGATGAACCCACATTTGGGAAGAGGAAATGTCTTCCTCCCCTACAGAACAATGATGGGAGTTGACTCTTGGAGAGGAGCTGACTCCCTCCAAAGTCATTAGGATAACCTCCTTTAGCCCCCAAGCCCCATTAATCCCATAGGCCTCGCTGCATCTTCACGAGCCTATCTTCTCTTCTCCTGTGTTGGCTGTGGCCCTGACGCATGCGCTGTCGGGTTTCCATGCTACGGTTTCCCTTCTTCGTTCTCCTCTCGCGACCATCTTGAGCCCCGCTTCCCTTCCGGTTTTGGCCCGGCCCCTGCCCTCAAGGCTCCGCCTCCCGCCGGTAGGGCTCCGCCTCCCGAAGCAGTTCCGGTTCGGAGACCAGCAGCTCCTGGCGCGGCTGAGACCGAGGCCGGAGCGATGCCTGCGCGCAGTCGCCACCGCCCCCGCCTCCACTCCAGCTCTCCTCCCCGGGCTCCGCCCCCGCCGCTCGAGGCGCTTCGCTGCGACCAGGCCCAGAGGACCCCCGACTCCGACGGCGCCTCTGACGCCGACTCGGAGGTGGGTTTGGGGAGCCCGACTCGGACTGCGGAGGTGAGCAGAAGCTGAGGCTGAGGAGAGGGGAGTTTGGGGGGCGCCTGCAGCCAAGGGTGAGTGGGGAGCCAGGGATGGAGGCGGGGACTGCCGAGGACAGGGATCTGGACGGGCCGCGGGAGACGGTTGAGGGAGCTTGGAGAGGCAGCTCTAGAATGGAATCTGAGGGAAATGGTGGTTGTTGAGCCAAGGGCCTGAGATGGGTGACGATGGCCAGAGGCTGAGGGGTAGGTAGAGGCTGACGGGTGAGGGAGATGTGGCCCTGAAGAGGCCAGTGCTCGGAGGTTTTTGAAAGCAGCGTAGTGAGGGAAGAAGATCGAAGGGGTCCCGCGGGAAGGTGGGGCCGGAGGAAGAGATGCTCTGGGGTTTGGCGGTGGGGGCGAGGAGTCAGAAGAGAAGGACCAGGGTCGATGCTACCACATGGCAAAAGAGAGGGAACCGGCTTGGCACTGACGAGGTAGCTGACCAAAGTGGGGGTGGGGATAATTAGGGAAAGGATTTACGTTTGACTGCAAGAGGGAGGAGCTGTCGGGTGGGAAGTCGCTGGCCGAAGAAAGGGAAATGGGGTCCAGAAGGACAGGGAGCTCTTGGGATATAATTTAGGGCTTTGGCATTATCACAGGTGTCTTTCAAAGTATCCAAGATCACTAGGGTAATGTACTCGGATTATAGGGCTTTCTCCTTTGTGGACAGTGGATTCTTTTAAGAATCTGGGGTGGGAGGGGCGGCGTTAAACACTGATTTGCCTAAAGGACTGGGGAAAGTAGTGAAAAGGAAGTGATTCTAAAAATAAAGATGTTATTTGGATTTCTTCTAAAAGCAATAGTGTTTCTTTTTTTTCTTTATTAAATTTATTTTAAATACCAGACAAGTTTAGATATTAAAAAAGGGTTAATACATTACCTTTACATTGAAAAATTAAACTCGAAACAAGAATTTGGACACAGGTTTTACAGATACTCAGTATTGAATGGTTCCAATTTGGCAGCTTGAGTGCACTCAAGTATTTACCACAGAGTAAAAATATGGTCAGTGCAGGTGTCTGGGTTAAAAGGATACATAAAACTGTGTGTGAAAGCACCACAGTCCAGGAGCCTACCAGATCTTCTCACCTGTAACTCCAGGATTGGAGTTATCGCTTGAAAATTGGAGGGGGTACTTTTAACAGATTTGCAGGACCAATATTAATGCAATTTTGTAGATATTGTATGAATAATATTTTTAGTAGAGTGATCTAGAAAAATAAGAATAGAGGATGCTTGTAGTTGGCAGTTAACAGAACTGGGACAGGTGGGTACACAGATGCTTTTTATAGAAGACATAGTTCCAAAACCATAATTGTGCCAGAAAAATAATGATTACAATATTTATATTCATCTTAGGAGAAATAAGGTAATTTTCTTTTGTAATTATTAAATTATAACATTGCTTCATGAAATCTTTGTTTGACTTTAGCCACGTTTCATATGTTGTTTTACCTTTACAACTTTTTATCTGATGATAGGTTTTGCAAAGTTGTTCTCCATTTCAAGACGAACTTTAAATCAAATATTTCTACTCTAAACAGATATCTACTGTTTAATCTTTGTGAGATAATAATTTATAATTGCAACAAGCTTTAAATTAGTTTATGTGTATAGACTCTATGCTGTATCTTCAGATGCTCAGTGGGCTAGTAATTATTTCTTCAAAGGAGAAGTGAATTCTTAGCTTTGCTTCTAGTTGTCAAAATATTAACTCCCTTTTCTTTAACTTAATACTAATGATGTTTAGTTGAAGAAGTTTACATATTACTAATTGTTTATTTATATTTCTGTTTGCCGTCACCCCACTGAGATTCTCTAGAGCCCCTGTTTTCATACATAGCTCTAAATAAAAGTCTTGGCATGTAAAAGTTTGCTAAATGAACTGAATTGTAAGAGCTCACTCTTAAAGGTTATGTCTTAATGTTAGTGCAAATTTAAAGAAAGAAACTGTTAGATGGAGTTGTACAATTAATATTTGCATGCCTAATAGCTATTTTATTTTTGTTTCACTTTGACACTTCTCACAGCCACTTAGTATTTTATGGTAGAGCAGTTTCTCTAAGGCAAGAAAATCTGTATTATTCCAGAAGAAGCCATCAGGACTGTGATGGCAGAACATGCAGACATACTTAGATAAATGTTTTGATTTCGGTGGCATTCTTTCCATTCTGCACCGATTCTTATCACATTGCACAACTACTTGTAAACATTTTTATTTTGTTAATCACTAGATCCTCAATGCTTTTTAAACACTTTGCCATAGCGGATTTAGAGATATTTTTATGACTTTTCTAAGAATTGAAATTTGAACATTGTTTTTGAGAAACTGTTGAATCACAGATGTTCTAATGAATATTATTATTTTATCTTATAAGAATGACCATACTAACTAGCTATTCTTTCAAAACTCTTACCTCCAGGCCTGATATAATATATGGTGTTAATAGTAGGGTATACCTAGCATGACCGTTAACTTGTGGATGGAACTTTTTCTTGTCTTCGTTCTTTATGTGGTGGCATATTGTTAATGAAAGTTGAATTCACTTTTTTAATTTAAAGCCTCTGTAGCTTTGATTCTTTATGAACATTAAACTAACTTCTGTGAGATATGAATACGATTCCATATTCTGCTATATTATCTATGAAGCTATTTTGAAAGGTTGTGGTATTAGTGGAAAAATATAATATGAGCTAAGTATAATTCTTTTAATGGATTTAGGTTACAGAGAGGGACTATGCTATCTCATGCCCAGATTAAATGTTTTACTTTTTACAGAGATTGGGGGGAACTTAATTTTTTTTTCACTTTTCTCTCGTTTATTTGTATTTGTTTACAAATAAGGTGTTACATATTTACAAAATGCTATTTCTTTATCTTTTTAAATTTTTGCTTGCCTGTGATTTTGGAAACTCTTGAAATCTGGTTTTGTTTTGTTTTTTTCTCCAAGGGTATAGAAGGGTAATAGTTGGGCAAGAACAGAAAGAGCCACTTGTCTAAAGGTAATATCATGACAGTGCTTCTTACTTTAAGTCTTGTGGTTCTCTTGGCTTTGAGAAATCAAGAAGTTAACTAAAAAAAGGAGAGCATGGGCCGGGCATGCTTGGTGAACAATTCAGTCTTTACATGATGCCTCTGTCACTGCCTGGTAATTTGCCCTGAATATGTGGGTATGAATTTGTGACAGACCTGTGGTGTGAATATTCCTGCACCCTCTCCTCCTATACACACAGCACCATCATTACTGGATCTTAAGCCTAATCTTCAAGATGAGTCTAGAGTTCATGCTTCCATATTGAAATGTTGTTACTTCACTATGCACTGGGCCCTCCTGGTAATAAAATCACTTCAGTACAGAGTGTAATATAATGTGAGTCTATCTTGGCTCTTGCTTAGGATAGTAGAAATTAGGAAAACTTAGTTGTAATAGTTTCACCACAGTATTTCACCATAAAACAGTGTTTTATGATATGTACCTCAAAAGAGTGTTGTGGAAGCAGTGACCTATATTTGTATTTGTCTTCAAATTTTATTGTGGGTTTAGTTAAGCTTTTGGATTGTGGCAGAGGACAAGGGAAGTGATAATGTATCTATTATCTTGACCCTTTCTCTGTTCCCTTAAAATTCTTGACAGGTAAGAAATTCTAGTAGGAGATGAGAACCATGAGTTCTGCTAATTTAGGGTCTTCCTGTAAGTTAAACTGTGTCACTGAGTTATTAGAAATGCCTGTAAATTGGTTTTAATTTGCAACTTTAAGACTAAATTAAGTGGATGTCAGTTTTATCAGTATAATATTGGCATGAAAGTCGTAGATTGCCAAAACCACACATTAAATTTTGGGTCCAAATCCAATGTATTTTCACAATATTGTGATGGAGTTTGAAGTCTTGAGCCAGTTTCTAATTTTCCATTATGTTAATTTGATTTGGGGGTGTAGCATATTTAAAAGAATCCAATCAATATGTCAAACTACTGGCCTGCCCAAATACTATTTTAGTAATAAGAATAGGAATTAGAATTTTATGTACTTTGCTTCTTTACTGGTGTGCTCTGGCATGCAGCCAGGTCAAGAACCCTTCATCAAATTTACCGCTAAATTTTGAGCGTGTTAAAACTTTTACTATAACTGAAGAGATAAACTGGACAGTGTTGTCTATTTGATTCTTACTCATTGAGCTGAGATGCCTCTGGATGTGGTATAGAAATTAGGTGCAACCTGATAGTTGGAGTCTTAGTTTAAAGGCAAGTTGGAGCCAGAAAAGGTTTGTGTTCTTTGGTATACATGACCACCTTGTTTTTTCTTTTAATAGTATATAAGAGTGCATGGTCTGGGCAGCAAAAAATGTCCCAGAACTGAAGTGCAGCCAAGAGAATGAGCATGTAACTGAGGAGGTAATTTAATTTCTTCACATGTGCCGCCCCAAATTCTACTGCTCTGATGTGGGACATAACAAAGCGGTAGAAAATCACTCTAGAATTTCAAAAATGAATGGTAGGAATTGGTGCTGGGTCTTTGAAACTGTTTTGTAAGTATAACAGATTTCATAGATGTTTTGGAAACAATGCTCTGAGCATACTAAGATAAACTGTCTTTTGATAAAGAGAAAAGAGTAGTTTTTGTTCGCTCAATGAAAAGATTTTCATTTAGGATTAAAAACTAAAAGTGGGATTAAAAAGAGCCCTACATAGTCTCAAATACTGCAAACTGCAGGGCTAAGTGCCCAGAGTAAACCTTGTCCTCCTACATTATAATTTAGGCTTTTTGCTTTCATAAAAATTACCTTTATGCTCTGGTTTATGGGTCTGCAAACTGGTATAATCTGTCTCTATTGTGTGCATATTAAATAAGCTTTATTAGATAAAATTGGATTTAATTTATTTTAGTGTGAGTGCAACAGTAATGTATAATTGCCTTAAGGAGAATATGTTAACATTAATTTTACATAATTTAAAAAAATCTCTTCTCCTTTTTTTGCCTTAGGATATGGATATTAGTAGTAGTAGTGGTAGTGTTTTTGAGGAAGATTATCCCTGAGCTAACTACTGCCAATCCTCCTCTTTTTGCTGAGGAAGACTGGCCCTGAGCTAACATCCATGCCCATCTTCCTCTACTTTATATGTGGGATGCCTACCACAGCATGGCTTTTGCCAAGCAGTGCCATGTCCGTACCCAGGATCCGGACGGGTGAACCCCAGGCCGCCAAGAAGCCGGAACATGCGAACTTAACCGCTGTGCCACCAGGCTGGCCCCTGGATATTATCTTTTTAGGTTTTATACATCACTTGGAAATGATACTTTTTAAAGTTTTTATTGTATACCAAATCACTAATAACTTCCCAAAACGGCACATTTTGTATGTATGAATCAAATTTCATCAATTGTTCTAAATTCCTATAGGGGAATTTGAATGTATGGTTTTTTTAAAGATGTTATTTTTTTCCTTTTTCTCCCCAAAGCCCCCCAGTACATAGTTGTATATTCTTCGTTGTGGGTCGTTCTGGTTATGGCATGTGGGATGCTGCCTCAGCGTGGTTTGATGAGCAGTGCCGTGTCCGCAGCCAGGATTCGAACCAACAAAACACTGGGCCGCCTGCAGCGGATCGCGCGAACTTAACCACTCGGCCACGGGGCCAGCCCCGAATGTATGGTTTTTAAAGAGGACAGTTGCTACAGACAGCTATACTCTAGTATTTTAGCATATTTTGTGTGTACACACACAATCAAGTGAAACTATGAGAAAAATCCAGCATATTTAAATCACTACAATCACCATCTGAACATAGACATTGGTTCTGTAAAACACATAGTAAAGGTTTCATTTTGTCAGTATATCCTCTGATTCTAAAGATTGCATAATGATAAACTAGGAGCCATTTTAGTCTGGTGTGTTTGCAGAGTTAAGACCAGTGGGATAGTTTGTGTCTTTCTGCTTATTGATGCATGTTACTTTAGGAAATTTTCCCAATTTCTTCCCAAATTGTTAAAGTATAGAGGTACTTTTATGTATCAACAATAATCAGTTGCATCAACCTATAACATTAAAAAAATATTGGTGAGTGATATGCTCCTGTTGAAATAGTTTTATGTAGTTAAATTTGACATTAAATGAGTCTATATGAGAAACTCATGTTGATGTGCAGAATTCTGCATTAACTGGAATCACTATTATATTGTTATTCTGTTTTTCAGTTTATGTTACTTGATTACTTTGTTATTTTGCTGAAAGGTAATTCCATCTTCAGCAAAACTTTTATAAGATTTAACAGTTGTTTTCAAATACTTATTTTGTATTAACCCAAAGATTTCAGGAGTTAAGAGTGGATTTGACTATAAGTTGATAGATGACTATCCTAATGATTTAATTTCAGGCCTAAGGCAACACTAGCAGAAAGAGAAGTTGTTGATGATGGCAAACAAGCTTACATTTACTGAGCAATTTCTATTTGCCATGCATTATTACAAATTCGTTCCATGTGTTATTCCACATAATCTTCACTACAAGCCTATGGATTCGGAATAGTATTCTCCTCATTTTACAGATGAAAATAATGAGGGCCAAGGATGTTCAGTAACTTCTGCAAAATAAAGTAGCTGTAAGTGATAAGTCCAGGATTTGAACCTATGCAGTTTGATTCCAGAGCCAGCACTCTTAACTACTATGTTTTCTGGGTTTTCTATCAGGTTCTGTTGTAGCATAGCAGTCTGAAATGTATTTAACTCTCTAGCCTTAGTTTCTTCTGCTGTAAATTGAGGAATTGTACTAGATCTTTCAGGTCACTTCCAATTCTAACATTGTAAGAATTCTGTCATCCTGATTTACAAAATATTATGTGTTTAATATTTCTGATTAGTTTCTTTTTGTAGTCTCTTGATCTCTTAAAGTATAAAGGTTAAGTCATTTTGCAGAGTCACACTATTAATGGGTGATGGAGCTGGATCTATAATCAAATCTTCTCTTGGACTCCTTGGTGTTTCTAGTTGCCTTACTATTTCTTGTCTTTTATTTAGTGTATATATGCATACATGGGTTAATAATTGAATTTAATTGATTTTCTTAATTTTCTGTTCACATCTGTTTGTGTGATGTGCTTCAAACAGTGAGAAATAATATTTTCGTCTTCTTAAGAGAACCTTTTCCCTCTGATTATCAAATATTACATGCTCACTGTATAAAATTTAGAAATTTTAGAAGTATTTAATATAGAGAGTGAAAGAGTCCACTGGAAGAGTAACTATTAATAGTTGGATATTTTATTTATTTAAAAATATATACACACTACATGTGCTATTTTTTAGGACATTTTGCTCCTTAAAAAAATTTTTTTTATCTTTTTATTTTGAGATAATTGTAGATTCACAAGAAGTTGTAAAGATGGTACAGAGAGATCTCATGTACCCTTCACTCAGTTTCCCTCAATGTTTACATCTTACATAATTATAGCACAGTATCAAGACCAGGAAATTGACATTGGTTCAAGGTGTTTGTATACTTCTGTGTCATTTTGTCATGAGTAGATTTGTGTAATCATTGCCCCAATCAAGATAGAGAGTTATTCCATAACTATAAAGATCTCCATTACCCCGCATCCTCTGTCACACACTGTCTCTAACCTCTTCCAACCACTAATCTGTTTTCCACCTGTCTAATTTTGTCATTTTGAGGATATTATATAAATGGAATCATATAGTATGTGACCTTTTGAGATTGGCTTTTTTTACTCAGCATGATGCTCTTGAGACACCATCTATTATGTGTATCCATAGTTTATAAATTTTTATTGCTGAGTAGTAGTCTGTGGTATGGATGTATAAATTTTTATTGCTGAGTAGTATTCAATGGTATAGATGTACCACAGTTTAACTGTTCACATATTGTGGGTTATTTCGTTTTTATACATGTTTCAGCTATTAGAGGTAATGAAGCTAGGGACATTTGTGTACAGGTTTTGTGTGGATATTATTTTTCATTTCTCTGGGATAAATGCCCAGGAGTACAATTGCTAGGTTGTGTGGTAAGTGGATGTTTAGTTTTTTAAGAAATTGCCGAATTGTTTTCCAGCACAACTGTACAGTTTTACTTTCCCACCAGCCGTGTGTGCGAGGTCCAGTTTCTCTGGATCCTTGCCAGCATTTCGTATCATCACAATTTATTTTACCTGTTCTAATAGTTGTGTACCAATATCTTATCATAGTCTTGTGTTTCCGTAGTAGCTAGTGCTGTTGAACATCTTTTCATGTGCTTATCTGCCACTTGTATATCCTCTTTGATGACGTGCCTCTTCATGTCTTTTGGGAATGCTTTATATCTTGAATTTTAGGAGTTCTTTATATCTTCAAGATAGGAGTTCTTTCTGAGGTATGTGGTTTGCAAGTATTTCCTCCCAGTCTGTAGTTTGTCTTTGCATTCTCTTCACAGGGTCTTTTGTAGAGTAAAAGTTTTTAATTTTATCAAAGCTCAACTTAGGGTTTTTTGGTTTATGGGTTTTTTGGATTGTTCTTTTGGGTGTTGTGTAGAAACTCTGCCATAGATCCTGAAGATTTTCTCCTATGTTATTATGTAAAAGTTTTGTAGTTTTACACTTTACATTTAAATCTGTGATCCATTTTGAATGATATTTTACATAAGGTGTGAGATTCAAGATTCATTTTTTGCCTATGAATATCCAGTTGTACTAGCACTATTTTTCACCTATCTCCCATTGAATTCCTTTTGTAGCCTCGTCAAAAACCAGTTATCCGTACTTGGGTGAAGCTACTTATGAGTTCTTTATTCTGTTCAATTGATCTATGTGTCTATACTTCTATCAGTACCATGTAGTCTTGATTGCTATAGCAATATAATAAGTCTTGAAATTGAGTAGAGTGATTTCTTCCACTTTATTCTTGTTCAAAATTAATTTAGCTGTTCTAGTTTCTTTACTTTTCCATATACATTTTAGGATAATCTTATCTGTATCTACAAAAATGTCTTTCTGGTGTTTTCTTAGGAATTGTGTTAAAACTTATTATATCAATTTGAAGAGAATTGACATCTTTACTATGTTGAGTCTGCTAATCCATGAACATTGAATATCTCTCTATTTATGTAGGTCTTCTTTGGTTTCTTTCATCACACTTCTCAACATACAGATCCTATGCATGCTAGTTAGATCTGAATACAGGCATACCTCGTTTTATTGCACTTTGCTTTATTGTGCTTTGCAGATACTGTGTTTTTTACAAATTGAAGGTTTGTGACAGCCCTGCGTTGAGCAAGTCTATCAGTGCCATTTTTCCAACAGCATTTGCTCACTTTATTTCTCTGTGTCACATTTGGTAATCCTCACAATATTTCAGACTTTTTCATTACTATATTTGTTATGGTGATCTGTGATCAGTGATCTTTTTTTTTTTTTTTAAAGATTGGCACGTGGGCTAACAACTGTTGCCAATCTTTTTTTTTTTTTTTTCTGTGCTTTATCTCCCCAAACTCCTTCTGTACACATTGTATATCTTAGTTGCAGGTCCTTCTAGTTGTGGGATGTGGGATGCCGCCTCAACGTGACCTGACGAGTGGTGCCATGTCCACGCCCAGGATCCGAACCCTGGGCCGCCGCAGCAGAGCGCGCGAACTTAACCACTCGGCCACTGAGCTGGCCCCTGATCAGTGATCTTTGATGTTACTATTGTAATTGTCTGGGAGCACCATGAACCGTGCCCATACGGTGGCAAACTTAATCGATAGGTGTTGTGTGTGTTCTGACTGCTTCACTGACCACCTATTCCCTTGTCTCTCTTCCTCTCCTTGGGCCTGCCTATTCTCTGAGACCTGACAATATTGGAATTAGGCCAATTAATAACACTACAATGGCCTCTAAGTGTTCAAGTGAAAGGAAGAGTCACACATCTCTCGCTTTAAATCAAAAGCTAGAAATGATTAAGCTTAGTGAGGAGGACATGTTGAAAGCCGAGATAGGCTGAAAGGTAGGCCTCTTGTGCCAATTAGCCAAGTTGTGAATGCAAAAGAAAAGTTCTTGAAGGAAATTAAAACTGCTACTCCGGTGGACACAAATGATAAGAAAGCGAAACAGCTGTTTTGCTGATATGGGAAAAGTTTTAGTGGTCTGGATAAAAGATCAAGCCAGCCACAACATTCTCTTAAGCCAAAGCCTAATCCAGAGCAAGGCCCTAACTCTCTTCAATTCTATGAAGGCTGAGAGTGATAAGGAAGCTGCAGAAGAAAAGTTCAAAGCCAGCAGAGGTTGGTCCATGAGGTTTAAGGAAAGAAGGCATCTTCATAACATCAAAGTGCAAGGTGAAACAGCAAGTGTTGATGGTGAAGCTACACCAAGTTATCGAGAAGATCTAGCTAAGATCGTTAATGAACGTGGCTACACCAAACAACAGATTTTCAGTGTAGACAGAACAGCTTTCTATGGGAAGAAGATGTCTTCTGGGACTTTCATAGCTGGAGAAGAGAAGTCAGTTCCTGGCTTCAGAGTTTCAAGGACAGACCGACTCTCTTGTTAGGGGCTCAGGCAGCTGGTGACTTGCAGTTGAGTCAGTGCTCATTTACCATTCTGAAAATCCCAGGGCCCTTAAGAAGTTATGCTAAGTCTACTCTGCCTGTGTGCTATAAATGGAACAACAAAGCTTGGATGATGGCACATCTGTTTAGAACATGGTTTACTGAATATTTTAAGCCCACTGTTGAGACCTACTGCTCAGGAAAAAGGATTCCTTAAAAACGTTATTGCTCCTTGACAGTGCACCAAGGAGATTAGTGTTGTTTTCATGTCTGCTAACACAGCATCTATTCTGCAGCTCATGGATCAAGGAATAATTTCAACTTTCAAGTCTTATTATTTAAGAAGTACATTTCATAAGGTTATAGCTGCCTTAGATGGTGACTTATCTGATGGATTTGGGCAAAATAAATTGAAAACCTCTGGAAAGGACTCTCCATTCTAGATGCCATTAAGAAGATTTGTGATTCATGGGAAGAGATCAAAATATCAACATTAACAGGAGTTTGGAAGAAGTTGATTCCAACCTGATGGATGACTTTGAGGGGTTCAAGACTTCGGTGGATGAAGTAACTGCAGATGTGGTAGAAATAGCAAGAGAACTAGAATTAGAAGTGGGGCCGGAAGATGGGACTGAATTGCTGCGATCTCATGATAAAACTTTAACGGATGAGGAGTTGCATCTTAGGGATGAGCAAAGAAAGTGGTTTCATGAGGTGGAATCTACTCCTGGTGAAGATGCTGAGAAGATTGTTGAAATAACAACAAAGGATTTAGAATATTCTATAAACCTAGTTGATAAAGCAGCAGCAGGGTTTCGTAGGATTGACTCCAATTTTGAAAGAAGTTCTTCTGTGGGTAAAATGCTATCAAATAGCATCCTATGCTACAGAGAAATCGTTCATGAAAGGAAGAGTCAATGTGGCACACTTCATTGTTGTCTTATTTTGATAAATTGCAACAGGCATCCCAGCCTTCAGCAACCACCACCCTGGTTAGTCAGCTGCCATCAGCATTGGTGCCAGACCCTCCATCAACAGAAAGATTATGATTCATAGAAGGCTCAGGTAATGGTTAGCCATTTTTAGCAATAAAGTATTTTTTGAAGTATGTACATTTTTTATATATAATGCTATTGCACACATAATAGGCTGCAGTATAGTGTAAACATAATTTTTGTGTGCACTGGGAAAACAAAAAATTTCCGTGACTCACTTTATTGTGATATTTGTTTTGTTGTGGTGGTCTGGAACCAAACCTGCAATAATTCCGAGGCAATACAGGCAATGTGCCTGCATTTCTTTTTTTAGTAATTATAAATGGTATTATATTTTTAATTTCTTTGTTCATGTGTTCATTGCTAGTATATAGAAATACAATTGATTTTTGTATGTTGCTCTTGTGTCCTACAACCTTACTGAACTTAGTTATTAGTTCTAGGAGGGTTTTTTTTTTGTAGATTCCTTGGGATTTTTCTCTGTAGTCTATCATGTCACCTGCAAATACATAGAAATACTTTTATTTCTTCATTTCCAAAATGTACACTTCTTATTTCCTTTCCTTGCCTTATTGTGCTGGCCAGAAGTTTCAGTACTGTGTTGAATAGCAGTTTAGAAAGTGGACATCCTTTTCTTGTTCCTGATCTGAGGAGGAAAGCATTCAGTTTTTCACCATTAAAGCTGTATATTTTTTTAATAGATGTTCTTTACCAAATTGAGAATGTCCCCTCTACAGGTATTCCTGCTTTTCTGACAGTTTTTGTCATGAACGAGTGTTCACGATGAAATTTCTGTCAGATGCTTTTTCTGCATAAATTCATACAATCTTGTGCTTTTTCTTCTTTATCTGGTTAACATGGTGCATTACTTTGTTTGATTTTTGAATATTGAACCAGCCTTTATCCCCAGAATAACCTCTGCTTGCTCTTGGGGTGGGGGGGTGTGTATGTACGTATTTATACTTATTTATGTATTGCTGAATTCTATTTGCTAATATTTCGTTAAGGATTTTTGCATTTGTATTCATGGGGGATATTGGTTGCCCGTATTGTAGTTTTCTACAGGTACTGCCTCCTTAGTGTCAGGTAGAGGTTCAGGTTTTCTACTCTGCTGGCTGGGAGGGGATAGGATACTTCATTGTTTTCCTGGTGGGAGGGGGATTTGGAGGGTGGGAGGATGGGTAGGTGTGTTTGGCCTCTACCACTAAGTCGTGTGTTAGTCCTGACTTTCCACTAGGCCTTCACTGACATCACCTCAGCAAGGAGGGGGAGCAGGACCTCATCAGTGTTAGGTGGATAGAAGTCCAGGCTCCCCATAAGGTCTCCACTGACACCGTCTTAGCAGAGGAGGAGGGACTTGTTACTGCTAGGCAGTTATTGCAGACTGTTCCCTGCTTGGCCTTTTCTGATATCATCCTGGTAGGACGGGTCGCGGGAGATATGGCCTAGTCACAGCCTGACAGAGTTAGAAATCTGGGCTCTCCACTCAGCCTTTGCTAGCAGGGGTGGTGGTGGAGGTGAGGCATAGTTTTTTCTATGCTGTTTGGCTGGAATAGAACAGTTATCATCTAAATGTTTTGTTTTGCTAAGCTGCCTCTTTTCTGATCCCTTGGCTGGAGAAAACAAGATTTCCTTGCAACTCTTATCTGCATCCATCGGCATTTCCTGATTGCCATCTTCATCCCCGTCTGGGATATTTGTGACAAAACAAACAAACAAACAAAAACACCGGATAACTTATTATTGTGTCTTTTTCTCCAGTCTTGAGGTGCCTAGCCAGTCTGCCTTCCTCCTCCACCTTTCAGTCTTCTTATGTTTGTGTTATATGTAATGCTTGGGGAGAATAGGGAAAAGTATGTCTACTCCATCTTTCCACAAGTAGAAGTCCACGTATGCTATTTTAAAAAAATGTACCTGTTAGAAAGTTTAAAGAGTGCAGACAGTGGCGTCTTTTCATCTGCTGTATTTCCTTCATCCCATGTCTCTACATTTTAGAAGCTGTTTCTTTCATTCAATCTCTCATTACTTTTCATGCTAGCTTCAACCCTCACAATCTGTTTTATACCCTTCTAACAATTATTCTTTTTTTTTTTTTAAAGATTGGCACCTGGGCTAACAACTGTTGCCGATCTTTTTTTTTTTTCTGCTTTATCTCCCCAAACCCCCCCTCTACATAGTTGTATATCTTAGTTGCAGGTCCTTCTAGTTGTGGGATGTGGGACGCCGCCTCAACGTGGCCTGACGAGCGGTGCCATGTCCGTGCCCAGGATCCAAACCCTGGGCTGCCGCAGTGGAGCACGCGAACTTAACCACTCGGCCACGGAGCCAGCCCCACAATTATTCTTTATAAAGCACACTTTATGTCATTCTCTTGTTCAGAAATCTCTAGTGGCTACCTACTGTCTATAGAATATTCTTAACTTGACAGTTAAAGGTTTCTGTGATCTGGCCCCAATTCATATTTTCTACTTAATATCCTAAGACTCCCTTGTGCCTTATGAATACTAATGTTCTCTATTGTTTTCTGTCTTTATGTCTTTGCTCATGCAGTTTCCTCTGCTAGTATACTTTTATTTCTCTATCTCAAGCCACAGTTTCATCCCTTCTTTGAGCCTCAGCTCAAATGTCACTTCTAAGAACTCTTATCTCACCAACTAGAAATCACCTCTTTTTTAAAACTCCCTTAACTTTCCAATTTTTAACAGGTTACATAAGTAACCACTTTATTAGTGTTTTGAGGATTAAGTGAGCTAATATATATAGAGAACTAGCAACTGTAATTCCTTTTTCCCCCTTTTTTAGTGACTTTCTTTTAGTATCCTTTTCTAGACTGTAAAGTCATAGATGGCAGGATCTGTTTCATCTAGGTAGAGACCACATTTCCTGTTGCAATACTCTTCATGTAATATGTGAACAATGAATGTTTAATAGGTAAATAAACATAACGTGAGGGCATCTTAAGGATACTGTCTGTATTCCCAGTCCCTTGGTATCGGACATCTGTGTATAGCAAACAGCAAATGTTTGAGACTGAACAATGCAACATTTATGATTCAAAAAAGCCCTCATTATTAGGGTCACATTGGTGTAATCTTTATCTAATGTAACTGAAGACCTTTGATAAATTCCTCTGCTGATAACTAGAAAATATTTAGTATTCATGAAATTCAACCCTTACAGGGGTACAACAGCCCTCAGCTCATGTGAGGCAGTGTGTTGTAGTAAGAACATGGACTTTGAAATGAAATTGCCTGAGTTGAAAACTTTTCTGTACTAGTTACTAGTACAAGTTTATCTTGGGCGAGTTACTTAACCCATCTGTTTCAGTTATATCATCTGTAAAAGGATAAAGATAATACCTATTCTATATGGTTTATGAGGATTATTTGAGCATATAAGTAAAATACTTAGAACAGTTTCTGGCACTTTGTAAATGTCTTAAGTGTTAACTAATCTAGTTATTACTTGTTGTTACTTCCTGAAAATGTACTGAACACAGTTCGGAATTTAAGGAGTCTGTGAGTTAGGCTATTTATTCTTTTTAAGGAACAACACTTTGCAGACATCAGGTATCTTGTACCTACACATCCTGCCTGCTGTATTCTTATACCAGTAGGTATTGATTGAATAGCTGATAATCCTGTTCACCTCATTGTGCTCATCATACAAAAGTTAAATAAACAAGTCCTCCTGGGACTTTTTAGCTCAAAAAGGATTAACTAATTCACACCAAGGAACAATATGTATTTTTGTCTTCTTCCTTTGAAGGATATCACAAACTTTATTAGTTCTGGTTGAATATGCCTTCCTATTTTGTGCAGTTAACTCTTCCTAGGTAATATACCCTTTATTTTGTCTTAATGGACAAATTAAAATGACTGTTTAACATTTCCTATATTGTTTTCAATCGTAAGTCTCTTTTTTACCAATTTAACAGTCTTTTAAACTTTTTCCAAGATTAATTTGGTTCAGATTTTTTTTTTTTGTAATAGGTGAATTCTGCAATCTTCTTTTGTATAAGACTTAAAGGATACACACGGTTTGATCTTATTCATATAAAATACAAAAAGCAGGCAACACTAAACTGTATTATTTATGGATACTTGCTTAAGTAGTAAAGCTATAAAGAAAAACTATAAAATCAAGCTATAAAAAAAGGGGGGATTATCACAAAGATAGGTTTGTGATTACCATGGGAGGATAAAGAGGGTTATTGATTGGGAGTATATACAGGGATACTGGGCTAGTGACCTGGTAGTGTTTATAAACTTTAAGGGAAATGGGTAGTTGCAAGCCTGAAATGGAAAGATATGCTTTTTATTCAGCTGTTTGTATTGCATTATTAATATATTCATTTGTCTGGTTTTGGTACCTAAATAGCACAGATTTCTAGACAAACATTGAGGAAAATGTATTGTTTCTATCTGCAAAAGTGTCTTTTAATAAAAGTTGATACTTTTATAATAAAGAAGCCCTACTGTCCTGCATAATTTTTTCTATATTTACAAATCAGCTAAAAAATCATCTGAATCTTGTTTCCAGTGTGCTTTTCTTATTCTGACAATATTTGTTTTATTTTCTTTTGGACTTCTTTAAAGTTAAAATGATTAGCTAGTCTCATTTGACATCTTCAGTTTTGAATTTGTTATCTATGTAGAAAAAGGAAGGTCTTAGGGATAATAGGAAATGGTCTGTTTATAGAGCCTTAGGTAGATAGTAGGTAAAGGTTGAAATACTGCTATTAGTGTTTTAAGAAACACGTCCAGTGCCATCTCTCCTCCCCTCGCTCTCCAAACTTTAAACAATTATTTTTAATATAAAGTAAGTACAGTTTTTCTTAATATTATATATCAGCAGTCAACCCTAGAGTGTGAGATATTTTTTCCTGCAGTTCTATGTATATGTTTAACTATATCTTATTCAGTTTTATCACATAGATTATAATATAAAAGAGACAAGAACTCAACATAAAATCAACATATAATGGATGAAATAAGATTTGTGCAAAGGTACCTCAAAGATTAAATGTTATCCAAGCCAGAAATAGAAGAACAGACAGAATTAGATTGGGTGGTCTCACAGTACTTTGAAACCTTCTTTACGTATCTGAGTCACTTGGCGAGCTTTTAAAAAATATAGATGTAAAGCTCCTATGCCCTCAGGGATTCTAATTCAGTTGTCCTGTGGTGGGGCATGGACATAGGTACGGGCATGTTTTTAAATTTCAAATTATTCTAATATATGAATTCTAGTGTTCTAATAGGTATATTGTTTCCTTGGAGCATAGGCAAAGGAGGAGTCAAAGAGAATTGGTTCTGTGTATCCTGCAGCGTCTGGGAGGGAGAGAGAGAGAAACTGGGAGGTGTGAACCATCTTTTTCTAGACAGGTACTCTGTGTAGCACAGTCTGGTTTAAATTTTGGTTATCATCATCTGCTTTTCTTTGCTATGCTTACTTACTCTACAAGTAACATTCTGATTATTAAATCAGCCTATTGGATACTTCAAAATTATAAAAAGGTGTGCTTTGAGCAAGGTACTTGAGCATTCTTTCTAGACACTTAAGAGTCTAGTGTTGGCGTTCTGGTTTATCCATCAGTATCTAATGAGTTTGCTCTTAGTCTCCTTTGGTTCGATCAGCTCTGTGGTACTGGTGAGATACAGTTTTGAACCTTTGAGACTGAATATCAGACCCTGATTTCTTGTGAATTTACCGAATTAGTGACCAGGGGTTATCTTTTGGCAATTAGACATTCTAAATTTGTTGATGTGAAACTGTCTGAAGCTCTGAAAATTTGTGATTAAAAATATGCAGAAATAAAGGGAAATTTTAAAATCTTTTTAACAGAATGTATATTCTTAAGAATGAAATAACCAGTCTAAAGGCAGGTTTTTTGTTGTTGGTGGTGGTGTTTTGTTTTGTTTTGTTTTTGGTGAGGAAGATCTGCCCTGAGCTAACATCTGTTGCCAATCTCCCTCTTTTTGCCTGAGGAAGATTGTCTCTGAGCTAGCATCTGTGCCAATCTTCCTCTGTTGTGTATGTGGGATGCCACTACAGCATGGCTTGATGAGTGGTGTGTAGGTCCACACCAGGATCCGAACCTGCAAACCCCAGGCTGCTGAAGCAGAGGACACGAACTTAACCACTATACCACTGGGCCAGCCCCTTTTTTGTTTTGTTTGTAATGATCCTGTTTGGAAGGGTATTGGGAATTGAGTTATTAAATTATTTTGATTGCTACTTCTTTTTTGCACATTCATTTAATAATGCTTATTGAGAACCTGCTGTGTGCTAATCGTACAGGCCTTAGTAATCTTCTTAGTAATTGCTACTATCTCCTCTACAAATAAAACAAAAATAACCTAACAAAAACCCACTAAGCTCTCCTGCTGCACTAGGGGCTAGATACTTATTTATTTATTTTTGCTGGATACTTTCTTTTTTTCCCTTTTCTCCCCCTTTCTTTAGTTTCTAGTGTGGTATTTGTTTACTTTCTTATTCTTGACACTTAGTAGATGAAATGGCCAGATCAGAGTCTTTGTTTTTTTTTAAAATTATTGGTACATTTTACTACTTAAGTCTTTTTTCACTACCTCAATGTGCTTGGTTGAGAAGAAAATAGTTGTACAGCTTATTGAAATAAAATATGTCATTCATTCCAAAGATAATGGAAGAATATATATATATTTAATGCGAAGAACAGATAAAATCATATCCTGCTTAATTAATTTCCCAGGAAATTAAAGGAAACAAGATAGAGTTGTTTTACCTTACCTAGAATTGAACAAAATGTGGACCTTATGAGAGAGATCGAAGCCTTTGGGTGCTTGACTTTGAAAGATGACAACTTGAAAGACTGAAGGGCCTATACTGCTATATTCAGTCAGGATTTAGTTTCAAGACACTGAAACTGCTCTAGGCTCTGGGCTGGGCTGCTAGGAATGACTTCTAGAGCAAGATTTGAACTGGTGTGCCAGAAGAATGCCACAGTCGACAGAGGTATTAGGGGGCCAGCATGGAACTATTCATTTAAGAACACATCTCAACAATAAGAAAACAAACAACCTGATTCAAAAATAGTCTAAGGACTTGCATAGACATTTCTCTAAAGGAGATAGAGAAAATGTACAGTAAGCACATGAAAAGATGCTCAGCATCACTGATCATTATAGAAATCAAATCAAAACCACCATGAGATACCACTTCACACCCATTAGGATGACTATTATTTTTTTTAAAAGCCCAGAAAATAACAAGCATTGATGAGGATGTGGAAAAATTAGAGCACTTGTCCATTGCTAGTGGGAATGTAAAATGGTGCAGCTGCTTTGAGAAGTGTATGGCAATTCCTGAAAAAATTAAACAGAATTACCAAATGACCCAGCGATTCCACTTCTGGGTATATACCCAAAAGAAGTGAATGTAGGACTTGAATAGATTCTTGTACACCCATGTTCGTAACAGCATTATTCACAGTAGGCAAAAGTTGGAAGCAACCCAAGTGCCCATTAATGGATGAATGGATAAACAAAATGTGATATATACATACAAGAGAATATTATTCAGCCTTTAAAAAGAAGGAATCATCGGATTAAAGAGCTTCTGCAAGGCAAAAGAAACTAGGGTCAAAACAAAGAGACCACCACTTGGGAGAAAATATTTGCAAATCATATATCTGACAAGGAGTTAATCTCCGTAGTGTATAAGGAACTCAGATGACTGAACAATAAAAAAACAGCCCAATCAAAAATGGGCAGAGGATATAAACATTTTTCCAAAGAAGATATACAGATGGCCAATAAACACATGAAAAGATGTTCAACATTACTAATTATCAGGGAAATGCAAATCATAACTACACTAAGATACCACCTTATGCCTGTTAAAATGGCTATAATCACTAAGACTAAAAATAACAAATGTTGGAGAGGGTGTGGACAAAAGGGAACTCTCATACACTGCTGGTGGGAATGTAAACTGGTGCAGCCACTATGGAAAACAGTATGGAGATTCCTTTAAAACCTAAAAATAGAACCACCACACACCCAGCTATCCCACTACTGGGTATCTACCCAAACAACTTGAAATCAACCATCCAAAGTAACATGTGCACCCCTATGTTCGTTGCAGCACTATTCACAATAGCCAAGACATGGAAACAATCCAAGTGCTCATTGACTGGTGATTGGATAAAGAAGATGTGGTATATACAGTGGAATACTACTCAGCCATAAAAAAACAAATTCATCCCATTTGCAACAACATGGATGGACCTGGAGGGAATTATGCTAAGTGAAATAAGCCAGACTGAGAAAGATAAACATCAGATGATTTCACTCATGTGGAATATGAACAAACACAAGGACAAAACAGTTCAGAGGTTACCAGGGGAAGGGGATGGGGGGTGGGCACGGGGTGAAGGGGAGCACTTATGTGGTGACAGTCAAGAAATAATGTACAACTGAAATCTCACATTGATGTAAACTATTATGAACTCAGTAAAAAAAAAAGGAAGGAAATTCTGACACATGCTACAACATGGATGAACCTTGAAGATGTACTTAGGGAAGTAAGCCAGATGCAAAAGGACAAATATTGTGTGATTCCACTTCTATGAAGTACCTACAATAGTCAAATTCAGAGACAGAAAGTAGAGTAGTGGTTACCAGGGGCTAGGGGGAGGGGATGATGGGGAGTTATTGTTAAATGATTACAGAGTTTCCATTTAGAATGATGAAAAAGTTCTGGAATGAATGGTGGTAATGATTGTATAACAGTGAGAATGTACTTAATGCCACTGAACTGTCCACTTAAAAATGGTTAAAATAGTAAACTTTATGTTATGTATAGTTTAACACACACAAACACAAAGAAGATACCATCTTATTTGTGATGCAGGTATTAGAAAGCCAGTACTGCTGCTTCACAACTACACCTGCTTTGAGACACAGTTAGTGACTGAAAACTGGAGAATTACATGCACACACACACAACCAACATTTCCGTAGTCTTTCTTGTGGATAGCCAAAACTTCAGGAAAATGGCCCCTGCTTTACATTCTGCTTTCCACATCTCATGTCAGAGCATCTAGCTGGCTGAACCTAAATTCACATTTAGAATTCTAGTTGGATCCTGGGTTTTAGCTTTTTAACCTCTGCAGTAGCGGAAAACAACTGAAGGGAGATTGGAAAGGATACTGAGCTCCAGTTCATCATATTTGTCACGTACTCTGAGTCAGTAGTAGGTCATAGCCGATAATTCTCCTTTTAGTCAAGTCATCATTTCCAGGATGGCCAGATTGTCCTGCAGCTGTCAGTCACAGAGGAAGGGTGGGGCAAAACAAATAGCTTCCACAAGGCAGAACTGAAAAAGAGTTTGTTGATAGTCATTATCTCCTTTTGCAGTTCTGGGCTGATTGTGTTTAGTTTGTTAAACCTAACACGCAGTGTTTGCAGTTTTAGTATGGTAGAACACAACTGAGTTATATTATTGTGAAGAGATTTGGGTCACTCTAATAGGTTGCATCTTAAAGGGTCATTAATTAAGGAATAGTTATGCTACTGTTAAGAAATACTTGATTTAAAGTTCTTAGGTTTATGATAAGCTTTTTTCATTTTATTAAGTATGGAGATAAGAACATAGGAAATATACTGAGCTCTTTTGCTCTCAGGCTACTGAAATCTCATTAGTGTGAACTGAATTTGGAGAGAAAACAAATAAATTTGCTAGTAAAGAAAAGAGTTGATGTGCTGAAAATTGTTTTTTTATAGTTTTCAAAAATTTCTAACCAGAGTCCACCCGAAAAATAAGACATGTTTCACTTTGTACAGAACAATCAGCTGCTTTTGTTTATCTGCTATCTATGACTTCAAAGTAGGTTTGACTGATGTTTCTGGTTAGTAAGATTCTGCAGGAGTGGACTGTTCTCTCAGTGCCTTGATAATACAATATTGACCTTTGATAAATAATTGCTTAATTGCTCATGATTTCAGAATAAACTTCTTTTAAATTTTATCTCACATTGAACTATTTCCTTTATATATATGAATTAACATTTTGCAGTGCTTTTTAATGTGGATCAAGCTTTAACGATGTACCTCAGAGTTTGTGTCTAAATAACACCTCAGATCTTTGATACAGGTATTCCACTTCTAGAAATCTAACTTAAGGCACTGCAGTACTATTTGTAATAGTAATACAATTGTAAACAATTGCCAACAATGAGGAGGTGACAAATTATTGTATAGCCATACAATGGAATGTCCTTTTCAAAGGATAATTTATAACATAAGACAGGATTCATGTAATAATGTTAAGTAAAATGATACAGAATTATCTATGGTATGATTTCTCTTTATATATAACAAATCACAAGCAATAGTTCTCTGGGGGGTAGTTTTAAAATTATATTTTACATGTTCTTCAATGAATATGTATTCTATGTATTTTTCTGTCTTTGTTATAAAAATACATGACTATAAAGATTCAAACAATGCAGAAATTTGCAGACTAAAAACCATAGAAGTCATTCAGTCCCCTGCCTAGATGAATGAAGTCCAATTTATCAATTTGTTCTTTTATGGATTTTGCTTTTGGTGTCATTTCTGAGAAAGAGAGGATCAGAAAGATTTTCTCCTATGTTTTCTTCTAGAAGTTTTCTAGTTTTAGGTTTTACATTAAGTCTGTGATCCATATCGAGTTAATTTTTATATGTGGTGAGAGGTATGGATTGATTTTTTTTTCCTATGGATGTCCATTGTTCCAATACCATTTGATGAAAAGACTGTCCTTTCTCCACTGAATTGCCCTTCTACATTTGTAGAAAATTAGATATCCATATATATATGTAGATCTATTTCTGAATTCTCTGTTCTGTTCCATTGATTTGTTTATCTTTATGCCAATACCACTTTGTGTCTTTTGAGATGATTATGTGATTTCCCTGTTTTAGCTTGTTAATATGGTGAATTATTTTAATTTTCAAGTGTTAAACTAACTTTGCATTCCGAGATAAACACCACTTGGTTATGATGTATCCTTTTTAAATATTGTTGGATTTGATTTGCTAAGATTTGCTTAAAATTTTTGCATCTATGTTCTTGAGGGTTATCAAACTGTAGTTTTTTTCTCTTGTAATGTTTTTATTTGGTTTTGGTATCAGGGTAATACTGTCCTCATGGAATGAATTCAGAAATATTCCCTCCTTTTCTGAAAGAGTGTCATTTTAGTAACCCATTTCTCCCAATTGTTGTGCTATTGTTGACATAAATTTACTTATGTATTTACCATATATAGTTACTATTTCTGGTATTCAGTGCTTTGTGTAGATTCATATTTTCATATGGTAGCATTTTCATTCTGCCTGAAAGACTTCCTTTTAATATGTCTGGTAGTGCAGGTGTGCTGGTGATGAAATTGTTCAGCTTTTGTGTGTCTGAAAAACTATTTATTTTATCTTTGTCTTTGAAAGTTATTGCACTGGGCACAGAATTATAGGTTGCCAGTTTTTTTGTTTCAGTACTTTAAGGACATTGTTTCACTGTCTCCAGCTTGCGTTGTTCCCAGTGAGAAATCTGATTTCATTCTTCTCTTTGTTCCTGTGCACATAATGGGTCTATTTTCACTTTTTTGCTTTTAAGATTTTTTCATTGTCATTGGTTTTGAGCAATTTGATTATAATATGCCTTGGTATAGTTTTCTTTGTGATTCTTAAGTTTGAGGTTTATTGAGGTTTTTGGGTACACGTGTTATAGTTTTCACGAAATTTGGAAAAGTTCTGGCCATTGTTACTTCAAGAATTTTTTTAAAACATTCACTGGTATTGTTTTATTTATTTTATGTTTTTGCTGAGGAAGATTTGCTTTGAGCCAACATCTGTTGCCAATCTTCCTCTTTTCTTGCTTGAGGAAGATTAGCCCTGAGCTAATCTTTTTTTGCTTGAGGAAGATTAGTCCTGGGCAAACAGTCTTCCAGTCTGCCAGTCTTCCTATGTGGATCACTCCCACAGCATGGCTTGATGAGTGGTGTCGGTCCGTGCCCGGGATCCGAACCTGTGAACCTGGGCTGCCGAAGTGGAGTGCGCCAAACTTAACCACTATGCCACAGGGCTGGCCCCCAAATATTTTTTTCTGTCCCCTCCTCTCACTCTTCCCCTTTGGGGACTACAGTTACATATCTGTTAGGTTATTTGAAGTTGTCCCTCCTCTCACTGATATTCTCTTTGTTTTTTTAAGTTGTGGTAAAGTATCTATAACATAAACTTATCATTTAACCATTTTTAAGTGTACAGTTCAGTGGCATTAAGTACATTCACATTGTTATGCAACCATCACCACCATCCATTTCCAGAACTTTTACGTCATCCCAAATGAAAACTCTGTACCCATTAAATAATAACTCCCCTTGTCCCCTGCCCCAGTCTCTGGAAACCACCATTCTATTTTTTTTGTCTTTATGAATTTCACTATTCTAGGTACCTCATCTAAGTGAATCATACAATATTTGTCCTTTTGTGTCTGGTTTACTTCATGTAGCACAATGTCTTCAAGATTCCTTTTAAAGGCTGAATAATATTCTCTTCATTTTTTAAAATACTCTTTTCTTTCTGTGTTTTATTTTGAATAATTTTTAAATAATTTATTGATATGTCTTCAGGTTTATTATTCTTATCTTCTGCAATGTCTAATCAGCTGTTAATCCCATCTAGTATGTTGTTTTTCATTACATATATTATAACTTCATCTTTAGAAGTTTGAGTTGGATCTTTTTTATGTGTCTATGTCTCTATTGAACTTGGACATATTTAATACAGTTAGCATAAGTGTGTTAATTTCTTTGTCTGCTAATACTATTTGTGTCAGTTCTGGGTTGATTTTGGTTGACTGTTGCCTAGTAATCTTTGATTGGATGCCAGATATTGTGAATTGTACCTGTTGGGTGCTGAATACTTTGTATTCCTATTAATATTCTTGAGCTTTGTTGTGGGATATAGTTAAGTTACTTGAAAACAGTATGATCGTTCTGGGTCTTGCTTTTAAGATTTGCTTGGCTGGACCAGAGACATATTTAGTCAAGGGCAGGGTTTCTCAATATCAGCAGTATAACATTTTGGGTCAGATAATTCTTTGTTGTGAGAGGCTGTCCTGTGCAATGTAGAATATTTAACGGCATTCCTAGCCTTTATTGTTTAGATGATCCCCCAGTTTTGACAACCAAAAGTGTCTCCAGAAATTACCAAATGTTGGGGGTAGGGGAAAATTGCCCCCAGGTGAGAACTACTATGTTAGGGTTAATTTTGCCTTACTACTATGGCAAGATCTTCCTGTGTACTCTACCTGAAGCCCCATGGATCATGAGATTTTTTTTTTCAGTATGGTTGTTTAGGGTGGGCACTTCTATTGGCTTTGTGTAAGTACTGGGCACTGTTCCCTCTACTCTTCCTAGGTGGTTCTTTTCTCAGTCTTGTTTGGTTTCCTCACATATATGTGCTGATCAGCATTCAACTGCATATTCAAGGAAGACCCTCTGCAGATCTCTGGAGTTCCATCTTGGTCCGTTCAGGCTGTGTAACAAAAATACTATAGTCTGGGTGGCTTAACCAACAATTTATTTCTCACAGTTCTAGAGGTTGTGGAGTCCAAGATTAAAGTGCCAGCAGATTTGGTGTCTGATGAGGGCCTGCTTCTTGGTTCATAGGTGGTCATCTTCTAGCTGTGTCTTCACATGGTGGAAGGAGTGAGAGAATTCTCTGGGGTATCTCTTATAAAGGCACTAATCCTATTCATGAGGGCTCTGCTTTCATGACCTCATCACCTCCTAATATCATCACATTGGAGGTTAGGATTTCAATATATGAATTTTGGGGAGACACAAACATTCAGTCCATGACAAGTTCTCTGTCTATGCGTCTTTCTCCTCTCCACTGTTCTATCCCATGAACACTAGCCTCCCCAGACTCTCAGCTCCATGTTTTCCACTCACTGAGTCTGCTGGGCCTCACCCAGCTTCCATCCTGTGCCGCTCATTGCGTACAAACTCTCAAGGCAGTGAGCTGGGGCAGTAGGCTCACCTTATTTTCAGGTAGGCTTTTGTCTCCTGTGTATCTGATAAAGTTTATAAACCTGATATAGGCTCAAGGGCAGTAGGGCTCTGTCAGGGATCTCCTTTGTTGTCTGTTGCCCAGTGTCTTGAAACTGGGCTTTTTTCCCATATTGTTTGTGTACTTTTTGGTTGTTTCAGGTGGGAGGGTAATCTGGTTCCTCTTATTATATCTTGGTCAGAAGCAGAAGTCCTTTTCACTGATAATTCGTTCATATTAATTATTGGTTAAAGCTGAAAGTGTTCGTAAACATTTGCTAACCTAATTTCTTCATTTTTGGATTCGTGTGAAATCTATAGCTGTCATATTCTTTGTTCAAAATCTCCTATTCCCTGTAGTTCCTCTAGTATATCAAAAATATTGTCGGCCCTAAAGCCTTTTATCACCTTTTAATATACCTCTTTAATGCAGATCTTCACAGCGTTAGCTAAATATAGGCCTCTAACTATATGTGGTAGAATACTATTAAAGTACATGCCCTGACCTGCTGAAGCACAACCCTGGAATGTGTCATGTTTTTAGGGCATTGCCACAGCAGGCTCAAACACTTCCATGGGCTTCCTGTATGATAACTCATTTTCTAGCAGCTAAAACACCCTTTTCAAAGCCTGTTTGTTAGCCTGATTGAGGGTGTAAAGAACTGGTAATGTAAGACCAAAAAAAAAAAGATGAAAAAGAAGATCATTTTGAGCAGTGTGTGAGATGAAACTATACTGAAGAATAATGCTACAAGGATGGGAGTGACTTGGAACCCATTGTTGGTAAGCTGTTAGAGAAAGGGTAAATATACCCAAATAGAAATAAAATGATGGAAGAAATCTGGCCTTGTTTTGTATGAGATAAGTTTCTCAAATTTGCTATGTTGTAACTGCTGCAGAGTTTGTAGTATGTACTTGTTGAATATTCAAGGATGTAGTAATTTATTCAGAGCATATCTTGGGGAAAAGATGTGTATGTAGTGGGTAGGATGAAACCCTCTGGCTATGTATGTGAACATAGCAAAATCGTATTTTTAATGGAATTTTATATAGATATAATAAATGGTATAAAACAATATACATCAATGTGTATAAATTTCATGTGTTAAAGTGACTAAGTCACAATTCCTTGGCCTTTGGGATGGCAATGATATACAGTACCTAAAAAGAGGAGTTGAGTAAGAGCTTTTGTAGCTCTGTAGTATATAAGAATTAGATAGCCTTTTAAAACGTATAGACTGCTTATAGATATATCTGCTGTTAATTTTCTAAAACTGAAAAGCTGTTGTGAATTGATAATATTAAAACCTCTGGAAAGAAAAGATGATTTAAGGTTTCCAAAAACTAGGATTGCTTTTATGTAATTAAGAAATAAATATTTAATGAAAGTATTTCTTGTTTGCTGAATATTTTTGATGGTGCAAGTGGTGCCCATGTAGTTAAGTATCTGCCTTTTTCAAGTAATTATAAATCTTCATGGCAAGAGTTTGTGTGGGTAAGGGAAGAATGTAAAACATTTGTGGCCTTTTCCTTCTTCAGCATCAAGAAGCATAGAAGATTTTTCATAGCCAAAAATGCATATTAGAAGGGAATGATAAACATCAAAATCAGGAATTATAACATCTGGAAGGAGAGGAAGGGGATGCTATCAGGGAAGGATATTCACTTATATTGATGTTTTGTTTTGCTTTTTAAATAAAGTTTAACACATGTAGAGAAAAGTATAGATCATAAATGTACAGCTTGATGAGTTTTCACAGAATGAACAATACCGTATAACTAATACCCAGATTAAGAAACAGAATATGCATATTGGAATTATTATTTTTCAAGCTGGGTAGTGGGCACATGGGTGTTTGTAGCATTCTTTGTTCTTTTTTTTTTTTTAATGCTTTAAAGTTTGTCTAGTATGTTTTTTAAAAATCATCTCAGAAGGAAATGTGGTCTTTGGAGATCTGGAAAATGTCAGGAAACCCACAGGCTTTAGTAGTTGAGAAACTGCTTTAGAGAAATCGTTTTTTTTTTTGTAGGGCTTTGTAAAACTCCAGTGTAACTGATACAGGTTTATAAATGTGTATACGCCCAAGTAACTGAAAGTTTTAAAATAGAAAAAGAACATAAATAGATTTGTGTGGGATCAAAGTAGTAAAAATTATTAGTACTTTTTGAAACGGTACATACATTATTGGCTTTTTATAATTGCAGTGTAAAGTTTGGGTCCTCAAATTTATGGGTTCATTGAAATAGCTTTCTTTTAAAATTTTTGTCACTAACATTTCAATGATAGTTTAAGAAGGAAAGTCCTTATTCAGTTCTATAATGGAATATTCAAGGTATAGAAAGAACTGAGCTATTAAGATATTTATAGCTCTTTATATCTAGTTTAAAGGCCTAGTATCTGTTACAGAAATAGTTGTTTATATGGTAGATAGAAATACGCTTAATCTAATGGGTTTCCTGAAATTAGTTATCTCTATCCACCTTTGTGGTGTTTTTTTTTTCTTTCTTTCTTTGTGGAGGAGGGAGAAATACTCCATGAACATGAAGATTTCTGAAATTTGATTTATTTTTACATATAACAAATCTTTCTGTATATCTCATATTATGAAAAGTATTAAAATGGGATTTTTTAAATTAAGTTATGGCTGCAGTGGTGTGGAAAAGACATTTGTAAAATAATGTTTTATAAAAATAGTCATTAGGGGGCCGGCTCCGTGGCCGAGTGGTTAAGTTTGCGCGCTCCGCTGCGGCAGCCCAGGGTTCGGATCCTGGACGCGGACATGGCACCGCTCATCAGGCCACGTTGAGGCGGCATCCCACATCCCACAACTAGAAGGACCTGCAACTAAGATATACAACTGTGTACAGGGGTGTTTGGGGAGATAAAGCAGAAAAAAAAAGAAAAAGATTGGCATCAGTTGTTAGTCCAGGTGCCAATCCTTAAAAAAAAAAAGATTGCCAACAGTTGTTAGCCCAGGTGCCAATCTTTAAAAAAAAAAAAAAGGTCCTTAGCCTTCCTTCTGCTATTGGGGTTATATGCATAAAATTATTAGAATATTTATTTATTGAAAACCACTCATTAATGAGTAATTTTTGTTTCTTTTACTCTCTTCTAGAAGCCAGTAGGGCAGTAAAGGTAAATTACTGTTTCTGGTATGTTTATGTGTATTTGGTCTTCAAAGGAGTTGTTAGGACACACTCAAGTTTTTGTTTTGTTTTCCTGTTTTCCCTTGACAGGCAGTGGAGGAGGAAATGGCCAGTCCTAATCAACTCTGCATTCGCCGCTGGACAACTAAGCATGTAGCTGTTTGGCTAAAGGATGAAGGCTTTTTTGAATATGTGGACATTTTATGCAATAAGCACCGACTTGATGGAATCACCTTGCTAACATTGACTGAGTATGATCTCCGGTCTCCCCCTTTGGAAATCAAAGTCTTAGGGGACATTAAGAGGTTAATGCTTTCAGTCCGAAAATTGCAGAAAATACATATTGATGTTTTAGAAGACATGGGATACAACAGTGACAGTCCCATGGGTTCTATGACCCCTTTCATCAGTGTTCTTCAGAGTGCAGAGTGGCTCTGTAATGGGGAGCCTTCACATGACTGTGATGGACCCATCACTGATTTGAATTCTGATCAGTACCAGTATATGAATGGTAAAAACAAACATTCTGTTCGAAGATTGGACCCAGAGTACTGGAAGACCATATTGAGTTGTATATATGTTTTTATAGTATTCGGGTTTACATCTTTCATTATGGTAATAGTCCACGAGCGAGTGCCTGACATGCAGACCTATCCACCACTCCCAGATATTTTCTTAGACAGGTAAGTTTTGTTTCTAGTTGCCAAGTTTGTGGAAGATTGCTATAAGAGTAATGGTAATAATATATTTATGATAATTAGCTTTTTTGTTATTGTTGTTTTGGTTGATATATACTTTCCATTTGCTTTATCTGATAGTATATAAAGATACGCTTTGAAATCGCCTTTTTCTCTCAGAGTGAATTAGACCTTAAGCCTAGGTGAATTGGAAAGACCACTGCTTAATTTATTTTTCTATAGCTATATTATAGTTCCTTGGGCACTTCACATTTTAAAAGGGTTTCCTGGAACATTGTTTATGATAAATGGAATTTGGTTACTTTTCTTTTTGTGTGTGTGATGAACAGGATCCTGCTTTTCCAGAAACATGGAGAATTCCCCTCTATCACCAGATAAATTGGAATTTTCACAAATGGTACAAACTGATTCATTGATAGTATTCTGTTGTTTTTATGAAATACTGAATGCATAAAAAAGAATATAGTATATGTATATGAAAATAAAAATAGAACAAAACTCAAAACTATTAGTTTTTATATTTGTGCTTTTTAAGATCTTTTTAAAGTTTGTAGTACTTTTTTGTTTGTTTTTCTAGAATGTTTTGCCTTTCTGGAAGTGCCTTGTTGTATATGTTTTTTAAAGTAAAATGAATTAAAATGCTCACATTAAGATGGCAGAATGACACACATATCACATTTTGTTCCCTCTCAAACCCTGACTAAAAGTATAGTAAAGAGATTTTGGTTTTTTGTTTTAAGTTGTAAGCCAACAAGGATAGGGCAGATAAGAGAGGAGAAAACAGCCATACATTTTTGAAAGTTTGAAAGCAGATGAATGAGTGGCAACCAGCAGACCTAAATAAAATAAGTTAATTCTAAAACAGCAGTTGGGACAGCTGAGAGCCAACCCAATTTATGTTGGCAGATTTCTCAACGCTCTGGATACTACAAGTGAAGGGGTGGTGCTAAAATAAGGAGATTGGATGAAAGCTGTTTAATAAACTGTTTCATCCCTATATCTCCTCCCCTATTGTATACAGTTTTCCGAACTATAAACAGAGGACCCTAAGGAAGTAAGGAAGAAAGCCTGTGGCTATCTGGGGAGAGAGTACTCTAGGTGGAGAAAACAGCAAGGTGCAAAGATCCTGAACTGGTAGTATGATGGCATGTTTAAGGAACAACAAATGAGAGATGGGGAGAACAGTTGGAGATGAAGTCTGGAGAGGAGACAGGAACCCAGATTGTGTAGGGACTTTATAGACCGTTGTAAGGACTTTAGCTTTCATTCTGAGTGAAAAGGGAAGCCATTGGAAAGTATTTAGGAGAAGAGTAGAGTGATCTAACTTCCATTTTAAAAAGGTCACTCTAGTTGTATTGAGAATAGCCTGAGGGGGGTGTGGGAAAGCGGAGACTAAATTATTGAATTCATCTAGACAAAGATGATGGTGGATTGGATGAGGATAGTAGTGGTAGAGACAGTATGAAAGAGTCAAATTATATATATATATATATTTTGAAAGTACAGCCAACAAGATTTGCGGATAGATCTGCATGTAAGGTATAACAAAAAGAATTCAAAGATTATTCCAAGATTTTTGACCTGAGCATCTGGAAGGACGGAGTTGCCCTTCATAGAGATGGAAAGACTATGAAAGGAGCTGACCCAGAGAGAAAATTAAGGGTTTGGTTTTGGACATGTCAAGTTTAAGATATCTTTTACACCAAACAGATGCCAAGTAAGATATGGAAAGATGAGTTGGAGTTCAGAGAGACCCAGCCTGAAATTTGGGAGTTACCAGTAAAGCCATGATGTTAGATAAGGTCTCCTAGGAAGTGAGTTCAGAAGGGAAAAAAAGAAGATTGAAGATTGAGCCCAAGAACATTGTAACATTTAGAGGTAAGAGAAGTAAGGCAAAACCAGCAAAGAAGACTGAGAAGGTCAAGGCAAAGAGAGAGTAGTATCCTGGAAGCCAAGTAAAAAAGTATTTTAAGAAGGCAGGAATTAGCTATGGCAAGTGCCGCTGAAGGGTCAAGTAAGATGAGGATAATTGACCATTGGATTTAGCAACATGTTAGTCATCGGTAAGTTAATAAGGGCAAAAGCCTGATTGGTTCAAGAGAGAATGGGTTCAAGAGAGAATATGAGACTTAATGGAATTTACCTAAAAGTATATCTCCACAAATATGAAACAGCATATGCACAAAGTTATTCATTGTGACATTATTTGTAATAATTGTAAATATTGGAAATAATCTGAATGCTTATCCATGGAAAACTAGTTGAATTTGGTAATTGGTACATCTGTACAAAAGAGTACTATTTAATTGTAGAAAAGAATGAGAAAGATTTCTGTGAACTGATATGAAATATTTTGCAAGAAAAACTTCATAGCTGTGAGCACCACGAGCATCTAGATCACGGTTTCTAAATACCAATCGCTACTAAAAGGAACCAGACCAGGGCTCTTTAGAGAAATGTTTGGTTTTAAGTCTAGGCCAAGGAAAGTGCAAAATGAGCCTGAAACAGATCTTGTGCCATAAAGCAAGAAAGTGCTCAAAACCAGTGGAGGGGCTGGCCCAGTGGAGAAGTGGTTAAGTTCACACACTCTGCTTTGTGGCCTGGGGTTCCCAGGTTTGGATCTGGGCACCGACGTAGCACCACTCGTCAAGCCACACTGTGGAGGCATCTCACATAAAATAGAGGAAGATTGGCACACATGTTAGCTCAGGGCCAATCTTCCTTACAAAAAAAGGGAAAGAAACATGTCAAAAGAACATAGTAGCTGGTTTGAAGGGGCTCCCACTCAGCAAATTAGTACAACTGGAACATCAAAAACAATAATGATGGTACTGGATTATAATATATTGAGTAAGAAAAAGAATCTGTGAATCCCTAGTGATAAACAAAACAAAACAAAAATGGTAGGGTGAGAGGGGAAATTCAGGAATAATACCAGCAAATAAATGTGGATGTCCTGACTATTTTGCAGCTTCCAATGTAATAATTTATTCAGGCAAGTTGTTTGTGGATGCTAAAATCCATTAGGTAAAAGGCTCCTTACAAAAAAAGGGAAAGAAATGTGTCAAAAGAACATAGGAGCTGGTTTGAAGGGGCTCCCACTCAGCAAATTAGTACAACTGGAACATCAAAAACAATAATGATGATACTGGATTATAAGAACTCTTATATGGTACTGGATTCTTAGATGGTACTGGATTACAAGAACTCAAGGCTCTTGGTGGGCAGGATATTCACATGATCTGAAAGGATCATCTCACATATTCCTTAATTACAGGGGGAATAAGTTGCTTTACAATGGCAAGATCTGGCATGCATCATTTAACCAAATGATCAAACATAGCATCACAAACTGATGCTACAAACTGTGGGACAAACTGACATTATGTACATTGCACAACATCACCTATATAATAATCCTGCCCCCCCAAAATATAACCTAAATCTAATCATGAGGGAATTATCAGACAAATCCAGAACACGAACATTCTACAAGACAGCTGATTTGTACTCTCCAAAAATGTCATTGTAATGGCAGACAAGCCAGGCAGGGGGAATTGTAAGGGAAATTAAAGAGACATAACCAAGAGTAATGCAGGAACTTTAATTGGATCCTATAGCAAGGAAAAAAATGTTGCTATAAAGGACATTTTGGGGACAATTAGGAAAATTTGAGTATGGACTGTATATTAAATGATGTAGTGTAACACTAAATCAGTGTTCCAGTTTTCTGGGTGTAATAGTGTATTGGGTTATGAAGAGGATATCCCTGTTCTTCGGAGACACATGTTGAAATATTTAGGGGAGAAGTGTCATAATGACTGCAACTTACTTTGAGGGGTTCAGCCTCCTCCAAAAGAGTATATGTGTATGTGTATGTAGGTATGTATAGAAAGAGTGAAATAAAGCAAATGTGGAAAAATGTTAATTATTGTAAACAATTGATGGATTTAGGTGAAGAACATAAATGTTTGTTCTTTCAACTTTTCTTTTGGTATGATCAGGATTTTTCAAAGTAAAAAAATTGGGCAAAGGAATGATGAGAGAGAGAGAATGAGAAGAGAGAAATTGGAAACAATCAGGTCTTACAAGTTTTCTGTAAGGGTAGCAGAGAAATGGAGCTGTAGCTTGTGAAGGGGAGGAAAGGATATGGAGTCACCCAGGTTTTGTTTTGCATGGCCTATATCATAGCACGTTTGTTGTATTGATGATAGTGATCACCCAATTTTGGGGGACAGGGATGATGTTAGAGGAAAGTCATGTCCTTGAGTAGATGAAAAGGGATGGGACCTAATGGGTGGGAGAGGCTGGTCTTGGGCACATAGACTGTTCATAATAGAGGAGAAGGTGCAAAATATGGAAACAGAGGTAGAAGGTGGCTAAATGTGATGGTGAAGCAAGAGGAAGTGCTTTTTGAGTGTTTTTATTTTCTCTATGAACAGAGTTAGATAGAGAAAAGGTTGGAGGTTTGAAGAGAAAGGATGAGGTATAAAATAGCCACCTAGGAGAGTGAATAGATTTGTGTGACGTAGTAGCAGCAGCACTAAAGGCCTCCCTGAGGTTAGTAGTCGTGTTGGCGTTGTGTGTTTTTATCAGCCTCACTCAACAGCGCAGATAGAGGTACGGAACTGGTGGATAATTGGATTTAAGCAGGTTGTTACTAGGCAGTATGGTGAAGGAAAAAGAGGCAAGGGAGTGATTTTAATGACTGACCTTGGACTCAGGTGGATAAGGAATGATGTGAAGATATGATGTAGGTAAAGGACAGTGAAAATGTTATAAGATCAATGGATTTTTAGGTCTCAGAATTATTGGGCCAGCCCCAGTGGCCT
This sequence comes from Equus asinus, assembly GCF_041296235.1. Lineage (NCBI taxonomy): Eukaryota > Metazoa > Chordata > Mammalia > Perissodactyla > Equidae > Equus > Equus asinus. The sequence continues at coordinate 63,358,911 of NC_091791.1, forward strand.
AGTGGTTATGTTTGGTGTGCTTCACTTCAGCAATCCAGGTTCAGTTCCCAGGCATGGATGTACACTGCTTTGTTAGCAGCCATGCTGTGCTGGCAGCCCACATCCTAAAAAATAGAGGAAAATTGGCACAAATGTTAGCTTAGGGTGAATCTTCCTCAGCAAAGAAAAGAAAGAAAGAAAGACATTAAAGTTAGAGTACTAGAAAAGTTAAGCTGGAAAGACAAGAGGTGGTTAGTACAGGATTCTTGAAACTGAGATTATGAAGAATAATCTTAGTAATGACAAGATCCAGGTTATAACCATAGGTGTGGGTCACTAAAGTAGAGTAAAAGACAAGATCCTTGGAGGAGAAGTAAAAAGAGAAGTGAGTGAGAAGAACACACATTACAACAGGAGAACTTTTGGAGAGAGTGACAGTGAACCAGAGCTAAAATCTTCCAGAAATGAGAGGACAAATGCTGAGGTTGTATAGATGACTATAACAAGGCATAATGGGAGAAGGGAGGGAAAATGGTCTGGGAGAGTAATGGGGATTTTATTTTAAAGTGTACAATTCAGTGGTTTTTAGTACGTTTACAAAGTTGTGCAGTCTTCACCACTAATTCCAGAGCATTTTCATCACCACAGAAAGAAACTCATATCCGTTACCAGTCACACCGCATTCCCTCCTCCCTCCAGACCCTGACAACCACTAATCTACTCTCTGTTTCTCTGGATTTGTCCAGTCTGGACATTTAGTATAAATGGAATCATACCATATGTGGCCTTTTTTTGTGTCTGGCTTCTTTCACTTAGCATAATGTGTTCAAGATTCATCCATATAGTAGTATGTATCAGTACTTTGTTACTTTTTATTACAGAAAAATATTCCATTGTATGGATATACTACATTTCGTTTATCCATTCATCAGTTGATGAATGTTGAGTTGTGTCCACTTTTTGGCTACTATTAATAATGTTGCTGTGAACATTCACGTACAAAGTTTTGTACAGACATATGTTTTCAATTTGTAGTTGGGAATTTGAAACCAAATTTTGCGTAACTCTCTACAGTGCCACCCACTACAAAGCTCCATGCTGTTATACATCTAAACTTTATTCATAGGAGAATGGTAGCAGGTGCTGTCAGTGTTTCTCTTATATCGCCTCAGATCTCTTTTCCATTTTCTTGCACATAGATATTCCCAACATCCAGCAAACGTGTCACTTTGTTGGAGAGCTGCTCTTGGACTGCTAGAACATACTTTGGCTGCTTGAAAATAGAGCCAAACATGCTTGGAAATTTACATCCCTCCAGCAGCAGCCCTTAACCAGTGACTGATGAGGTGGGGGTATACATATTTCATTTCTCTTCACCCTAATTGGGACAACTTTTAGGTCTGACCTATACTGTCTCTCAAATTCCCCACAGGATTGAGCCAAAGTTACTCTTGCCTGAATTCCCCACAGGGCTTTGCTTGATGTCTTACCTTTCCCTTGCTTCCTTATCTTCCTTTTCTCATTTCCTCACTACCCTATGGTTTTCCTTTGGGAATACCCGTAATCACTTTCATGGTGATCTTTGTTTCAGAGTCTGCTTCTGAAGCTTGACACAATTCCAATAGCTTCAGTACATCATTTAAACAGAAAATTAGAAGGAGATAGGGATGCTTCTAGAGGCAGCCTTACTTAGAACAGTGAGAAGGGATAGCTGATAGCCGTGATAACAAGGAAGGAAACAGAAGCATGATAAAAAGCAAACATAAATAATGGAAAAACCACAGGAATCTTGGGCTTAACTGCCCTTCACTTCTCAGTAGTCCCTGAGGTCATTACCATGTTCAATGTAATAATCACTGTTCACAGTGATGACTCTGAATTACCAAAGAAAATTAAATTCTATCCAGAAAAAAAGGCGTATACGTATATAATGCATTTTAGAAAGACATCAAAGTAAATATGAGATATTGAATATACATTTGACAGTTTCCTTACAACACTCTACTAAAATGACAGTAAAAAGCAAGGAGGGACCCTGTAATTCCACGAAGGCAAAAACAGTGATAATAATGAAAATTTGAAAAGTAGAAAGCTAAGTGCCTATTTTGAGATTGGAAGTTGGGACTAGTAGTGCCCAGGAGGTGAATGTATTTGTACTACAGAGCTCCAGAAAAACACTCAGAACAGGAGGCCCCAGGCAGGTACAGATAGGAGCTAAATATGGGAGAATTGGTTGAAAATCAATTTGAGAAGCTTTTAGACCTTTTCTACTCCAACAGAAGACGGGTGGTATATTCTCCAGAGTAGTCAAATGTGAAGGATTCTGGACTTGGGGGCACCATGCCCAGATGTGAACAAAGGTACATGCTTTCAAAGAGATTAACTGTAAATCTACGTACTGATCACTGAGACTTCCAGCTCCCTTCCTTAAGTAGCCAGACTTATCTCCCATCCCCATTCCCACCCAGCACCAATCCTCCAAGCAGGAGAACAGATTCCTCTCCTTCGAAAACCTGCACAAGAGAAAAGGACCATAGATATTGTGGTAAGGGAAATGTCCCTATCCCGTCTACCAGACCTCTGCTTGATCACTCGACAGTGAAATCTACAACTTGACAAGCTCAGTCCATACACACGGAGTATTTTTTTTCATACTTTACTGTCAAAAATGGTCAGTCAAGAATCACCACGCATTTGAGGAAAACAGACCAATGCAAACAGAAAAAGCAAACTGAGAAGCACAAAATAGGGAGCAGAACACTTAAAAAAAATTCGTATTCTCACAGATAAGAAATATTGCATTCTATGAGGTGGTAAAAGTAGGCAATAAAATAGGAAAATTCAGGGAAAAAAGCATTTGGAAAATTAAAAATGAGTAGAAATTTAAAATCTAGCAAGATAATCGCAACATGGATTTGATGAAATTGCCCAACATGTAGAACAGAGAGGAAAAGTAGAGGAGAAAAAGTAACATTGATCCATTTGGCCTAATAGTGAACAAATAGGGATTCTAGAAAGAATACATAGAGAAAACGAAGGGAAAGATATCATCTAAGACATAATACAAGGAAATTTCTCAGAACCAAAGAACGTGACTTTCCAGATTGAAAGGGCCCACTGAGCACCCAGTACAAGAAATGAAAAATTTCAAAACAGTGGTTGTAGACAGAAGATCTTAAAAGCTTAAGAGACAAAACAAGTAACATACAAAGATTGGAAGTCCAAATAGCATCAGAATTCTTAGCAACAATGGTAGCTAGAAGACAATGGAACAATGTCTTTAACATTCGGAGAGGAAGTAATGTCTAATCCAGAATTGTCTGTGCAGGCAAACTACCAATTAGATATAAGGCTAAACCCAAGAATATTTTTCAATTTGTAAGTCTCAAAAAATTCACTCTTAGGGCCAGCCTGGTGGCATAGTGGTTAAGTTCGCATGCTCTGCTTTGGCAGCCCAGGGTTTGTGAGTTCGGATCTCTGGTGTGGACGTACACACCACTCATCAAGCCATGCTGTGGCAGCATCCCACATATAAAATAGAGGAAGATTGGTAGAGATGTTAGCTCAGCGACAATCTTCCTTACCAATAAATAAATAAATAATGTACTCTCCAACCCCACCCCTACTAGAATTGCTAAGATGAAAAAAATTGATAATAACAAGGCCTGATGAGGATTTGGAGCAACTGATACTCTCATACGTTGCTGGTAGACATACAAAATGATCCAACTGCTTTGAAAACAGTTTGATAGTTTTGTTTTTTTTTTAAAGATTGGCACCTGAGCTAACAACTGTTACCAATCTTTTTCTTTTTTTTTTTCTGCTTTTTCTCCCCAAATACCCCCAGGACATAGTTGTATATTTTAGTTGTGGGTCTTCTAGTTGTGGCATGTGGGATGCCCCTCAGCATGGCCTGATGAGTGATGCCATGTCTGCGCCCAGGATCCAAACCAGTGAAACCCTGGGCCACTGAAGCGGAGCGCGCAAACTTAACCACTCGGCCACGGGGCTGGCCCCAGTTTGACAGCTTCTAAGTTAAACATACAATTAAAATAGGATCCCAGTTTCACCTTAGGCATTTACCCAAGAGAAATGCAAACATATGTCCATGCAAAGAATTGTATGTGGTCTTTATTCATAATCACTCAAAATTGGAAATAGCCCAAAATATCCATTAACCAGTGAATAGATAAAGAAATTGTAGATAAATCGTAGATAAAGAAAATGTAGGAACTTTTTGGAGTGATAAAAATGTTCTACATCTTTAATGTGGTGGTGGTTACATGACTGAAGATGTTTGTCAAAACTCATTGCACTATACAGCAAAAAAGGGTGAGTTTTTCTGTTTGTAAATTGAACCTCGATAAATCTGATGTTAACAACACGTTTATCCTATAGCCTCTCTTTCTCAGAAAACAACTGGAGGATACACACCATCAAAACTAAGAAGTAAATGGAGAAAGAGGAGAACATGGGATTCAGGAAACAGAGAATCCAATATAAAAAAGAATTCCCAAGATGAGGGTTGTTTTATTCTGACGAATAGCCATGCAGGAGGACTAGAAAATGAAACATTCTAAATTGGAACAACAAGAAGAGCTCTAGGAAAGATTTCACCCAAGGAAAAATTGAAATTGATAGAATAATTTGGAGATGAATTGGTGATAGGGACACAAGAAACAGAGCAAACTAAAAAAAAGTGTTAGCTACAGAGAATTGTAAGAAGTTGTACAGAAAAGAGACTTAATCATTCTCTACTGACTCAGCTATGAATGATATTTACAAACTTACATTAAGTAAAAGCCAAAAATTATTTTAAAACAAAATTGTGAAATAATATTGAGAACATAGGAGAATGTGTGTGTTTATGTGTGTGCGTGTTTGTGATGTATGACTAAAAGATATGAAGCCAAATAAAACAGAAGAGTGAAAGTGATTGCCTCTGGGGAGCTAGAGTTAGGTTTAGGTTGGGGGTGGGGCAGAAAACTTATTTTCATCATAAACATTGTAAAACTATTTAAAATACATATGTAAAAATATATATACACATATTCATACATATATACATATATTATTGTTTTTTAAATGTTCATTTTAAAAGTTTAAATTTTTAAAGGTCATCTCTTTTATCTGAAAATTTCTGTGTAAAATGACCCTTTCCCAGTAATGCCAGATAAATAAGGCAATAGATTAAAAATACAAAAAAGGATCTTTTTTCTGAGGAAACAGTTAAAAGATGAGTCCTTGAATGCAGATGATTGAGACTCTTCGGTTACTCTGAGTAAGGTTTGGAGTAGACTGTTAATATCTTTCTTTCAGATTTCATGTTTTCTTTTTAAAAATAGCTTTCTTTCTTTAGTTATAAAATTAACATGCCATTGTATAAAACTTTTTAGTGGAAATGTACAAAGAATAAAAATAAAACCATCAATAATCCTACCCCCTAGAGATGATCTGTTTGGACTAATTCATTTCCATCTCCGCCATCCGTTTCCTCCTCCTCCTCCTCCTCCTCCTCTTCCTTCTCGCCCCTCTTCTTCTTCCTCTCTCTGTTTTTTTTAAATTAAGAAATGTGACACGTCTTTTACTAGTGGAAAACCACAGGAGCTGTGGATTTGGTGAGGAAAGAGATCAGTGGAAAAGGTAGAAGAAAGCAGAAGTATAATACAAAAGTGGACAGAGAGAAATCAAGGAGTAAAAGAAGAACGCTATTTACTGCCTCTAAAACAAAACCAAATAGTCTAAAAAAAGAGGAATCAGGTTCAAGCCCTGATTGTCTGGACTTTGAAATGAGCATATCGTGCCAGAAGTGAGCCTTTTCCCTGTTGTCTTTTGTGGGCAGTCCGGTGTCCAGGTCTCCCGTGCTACAGCGAGGGAGTTGTTGTTATTGCTTTACAGAGAACTGTGACTGGGAACCACAGACAGCAAAGAGGTTCTGGTAAATGGAGCACTTTATGAAAAAGGTTTTTTCCCCAGTTTCTCCAAATATCATCTCCTAAAAGAGGTAAAAGTTATAAAAAGCAATTTTAAGGTTGTTATTAGAAGAGAATCTTATTGAAAAGGGTGGAGTCATTACGTACATATACTTCTTGTCAGTTCAAAATGTAATTTTTTTTCTCTTCCAGCGTTCCTAGAATCCCATGGGCTTTTGCCATGACAGAAGTATGTGGCATGATTCTGTGCTATATTTGGCTCCTGGTTCTTCTTCTTCACAAGCACAGGTATGCCACTTATTTCATTAAAAGACTGAAAAGTGTTTTGATTGTCTTGCGTAAAGGTCATCAAACCTTGTTTCTACCTTTGCAGTTTCCTTGTTAAACAAATTTTCTTCTTTAATTGTGACATTGTAGTTATTGACATAGGAAAATGTTTTGAGTTTGATTAACAAAAGAGTCACCCAGAGGTAATACCTACATATTTAGTAATACTCTGAATGTATTTTGTAGGGAGAGATCAAAGAAGGTGATGTTCAACCATGGGCCAATCAATGACAGTCTATCCTTATCTTTCTTTGGAAACAAATCAGAATTGTCACTTTTTATAGAAGGATAGAAACTTCTCCAAGGACAGTCTTTGGTCAAATGTTTGGATGGAAGAAATTGTTCTCTACTTGAAGGAGGCCCATTGAAAAAGAAATATAAAGGGAAGAATTGTGTTTTAATTAAAAAAAGAAGAGAAACATAAGGGGAGACTCCTTTCGTACTTTAATCAGGGGAATTACTTGATTTAAGTGAAAAATAAGTCATAGCAAAGAAAATATTTAAAGACCTATAGTTTGTGGGTCCGCTGTCCATTGGCCTTGAAGAGAAATAGGGACACTTTCTTGAGTTTTTGATCCTTTCTCCTCACTAGAGAGTGCTTGAGGTAAACCACAGTGTTGGGCTTTAGGTCCTAAGCAGTGCTTATTTCCCTGTTTTGAAGGTTAAAAGAAAGGTTGATGATTGCTATTCTTGGTACACTTCTAGGCCATATTGTACTTCATTCTCTCCTGTTTTGCAGCAATATTTTTAAATGGATTGCTTAAAATCAGAATTGGTTTGAAAAATGCATGCATCACTGCTGCTTTCTGGTTTAACTTTGCCTCACAAGACCCTGTGGATTTGAATTTGTCTACTCTTCAAAACAAGAGTTGACCTTATAGGAAACCTTGGTAGGTTTAGTAAAGCATAGCAGTGGCCAATTAATGCAAGTTTTGATGTTTAATTAGTCAAAGAAAGTGTTTCTCAAGATATAGTCTTTGTACCACTTTCATTAGAATCACCTGGGCTCTGTAAGATACAGGCGCCTAGGCTCCATCCCAGGTGCACACACTAAAGTTTGAAACATACCTAACCTTGTGGTCAGTGCTTTTTTGGAGGATGGGAGGAGCATTTTGAAAATGTGTAAGGCATAGTCCCTGTACTTAAGAATCTTATGGTCTGTTTTAGTTTAAGACATTTAGAAAAATAATATTATAATACAAGTGATGTCACAAAGCAGTTCAAAAATTTTTGTTAGAGATAAATTTAATGTAAGTTAGAAGTTAGAGTACCTTTACTAGCTACTAACATTAACCAGTTTACATTTTTATTAATGAGCAAAAAATTCTCTAAAATCACGTTTAACTTTACCTCTCGTTAAGTGAATAATTTATGAGCAATATGTGACTACCACTTAGCTAAGAGTCAGGCTAGGTACTAGTCTTACTTCACTCTTGCATAACTCTTTTACATTCTCTTAGCTATATTTTCTTATCAATGAAATGATGCTCTTACATCTGCACTGTCCAGCATGGCAGGTACTAGCCACAAGTGGCTATTTAAATTTAAATGAATGAAAATGAAATAAAATTAAAATTCAGTGGGCCAGCCCCAGTGGCATAGTGGTTAAGTTCAGCATGCTCTGCTTCGGTGGCCCAGGTTTGGTTCCCAGATGCAGACCTATACCACTCGTCAGTGGCCATGCTGTGTTGGCAGCTCACAGGAAGATTGGCAACAGATGTTAGCTCAGGGTGAATCTTCCTCACCAAAAAAAATATTAAAATTCAGTTCCTCAGTGATACTAGTTACATTTCAAGTGCTCAGGAGTCACATGTAGATAGTTTATAGGACAGTGCAGCTATAGAACATTTCCATCATTGCAGAAAGTTCTGTTGGACAGTGATACTTTGGATGGTCTCGAAGATTTCTGTCCTTGTCCAAGTCTAGTGGTTTTCTTGCTTGCTCTCCCTTTAAGTAAACATTTGATGCCTGGGGTATTTTGGTTTGTTTTCTTCTGATTTTCTCCTTCTTTGGCTACTCTGTTCACAGGTCAATACTTCTGCGAAGGCTCTGTAGTCTGATGGGCACTGTTTTCTTGCTTCGCTGCTTTACCATGTTTGTGACCTCCCTCTCCGTGCCAGGACAGCACCTGCAGTGTACTGGAAAGGTAGCCTGCTACCTTCTTTATCATTCTTTTCTCTTCTTGGTGGGTTGATGACACCATATATGCACTAGGGCTAAGACTTTGCTTTTAATATTAAAATGTGCTTTTCAGTATTTTCAATATCTGTAAGAAACCTCTAGAAGTAACTTGGTAAAAATCTTAACCCCAAATCTACCTCCCTGTTACTGCTATTCAATGATACTAGTTCTGCAGTGTGGAGCTATAGAAAAAAAGTTTCTTTCAATTATTGTTTTCTCTTTCCCACCATCCTCAGCATCTTTAGTTCCTTGTAGGACATGACTCTGGTCTCTTCACTATCCTCATCACTCTTTTTTTTAAAAGTGTTGCAGTTTGACCATATCCCATTTAAAATACAATATGCACTACTCTAAACTTTAAGGAGTATATCTGGGATTAATTAATGGCTGATTTTTTTGTTTTTGTTTTATACTTTGTAGCTTGTTTTGGGATACTGTAGACTTCTCATATGGTTAAATTGAGAGAGGAGAGCTTATGCAGATGGGAATGAGAAAACAGGGTAATGAATTACTTTAAAAAATTTTTAAAAAACCAACAACTGAAAATCACCTGTGCTTTATATACAAAATTGACTGTTGTGACTTGTTAAATTTAGACAAAAGAATTTATTATTCTACTTTTCCGAGCCTCCATGCTTTAGTTATGTTTCTAAATATTCAAATGTTATATATTAACACCTTTGTTATCATTTGAATGTTGTTCGTAAAGTGTCAATTTAAGGGTCAGTTCTTCTACTGCAATATAAATAGCTGAAATGCTGACAAGGGAAGATTAGGCAGCCAAAGGAGATCAAGAGCTAAAAATAAAGCCCAGAGCTGAAAGATGACAAAACTTTCTCCTAGTATCAGGAGACTGACCAGTAAGAAAGAGGGAAGGATTAATATGACATATAGGATTTACTGTAAAGGAAATATTTTATTTTTAAGGTAAAAGCTGTTTTGTTTCTCTTTTTAATGGGAAGGTAATTTTTTCTAATTATAAAGTTTTATGTTTATTGTAAAAATTCAAATTGAATAGAAATATATAAATTAAAAAGTAAAAGCTCACATAATCCCCTCTTCTTTCACCTCATCCCATAAATAATACTAACAGTTGTGTATATAGCTACATAGACTATTTTTAAGCATGCTTATACATTCATATAAGTTTATATAGATACTTTTTTTTTTTTTGAGGAAGATTAGCCCTGAGCTAACTGCTGCCAATCCTCCTCTTTTTGCTGAGGAAGCCTGGCCTTGAGCTAACATCCGTGCCCATCTTCCTCTACTTTATACATGGGACGCCTACCACAGCATGGGTTGCCAAGCGGTGCCATGTCCACACCCGGGATCCAACTGGCGAACCCCCAGCTGCCGAGAAGCGGAACGTGCGAACTTAACCGCTGCACCACTGGGCCGGCCCTATATAGATAGTTTTTAAACAAAAGATAGGATTATATTGCAGACATTGTTCTTTAGCTTGTTTTATTTAATAGTATGTTTACTTTTTTCTAAAGAAATACATATAACTCAACCTCATCTTTTTAATAGCTACAGAGTGTTCCATTGTATGATTTACCGGTTTCCAAAGGATATACATTTAGGTTGTTTCCAAATCTTACTATTTATAAACAATGCTATTGTAAACATCCTTATACATTTATGCTTTTTCACTTATTTAATCATCTTGTTAAGAGAAATTCCTGGAAATGGGATTGTGAAGTCAGAGAACACGTGCGTTAAAAATTGTGATATGTAGGGGCCGGCCCCGTGGCCGAGTGGTTAAGTTCGCATGCTCTGCTCTGGCGGCCCAGGGTTTCGCTGGTTGGGATCCTGGGCGTGGACATGGCACTGCTCGTCAGGCCATGCTAAGGTGGCATCCCACATGCGACAACTAGAAGGACTCACAACTAAAATATATAACCATGTAGTGGGGGGCTTTGGAGAAATGAAGGAAAAATTTAAAAATCTAAAAAAAAAAAATTTTTTTTTAAAAAGGAAAAGAAATTGTGATACATATTGCTCAGATGTCCACTAGAAAAGAGTAGTTTTTCACCACTACCAACAATGTATGCATGTCAGTTTTCCCACCCCCATGCCAGCACTGCTTATCACTGCCACTCTGATTAATGAAAGATGATATCTGAGACTTTATGGTCTTGTATATTTAAATCTTTATTGAATTTTTTTTATACATGGTATGAAGAGGGATAGAACAGTTTCCCCCAAATAGAATGCTTGTTGATTAGAAGAGATTTAAAAGAAGAAAAATGTAAGCTTATTACACTGAAAGGAGAATTTCCTGTAGCTGAGGGAGTCAGTTGTGGGTCAGCCCCTAACGTGAAGGATATATGTGCATAGGGCTGCAACATATGCAACAAAAATAAATTAGATACCATCCCTCTGCAATATCGACAGCCCTTTTTCTGTCTCTAATGACTGTTTTTCATTATCAGTTACTTATATATGGACATTTCTATTCAAATCTGCCCTAAATACTGTTAATTGTTTTGAATTATAATGTAACCTACTTATTGACCTGTATTATTTGCAGCAGTCTTTAAAAATAGCAAGTTAAGCTGATAGTAACTAGCAATCAAATCCCTTACAGTAAACTCCATAGGGTATTTTCATTGTAATAAATTAATTGCTTGAAATATCATTCCCAAAAGTACGAGGTTTGGGGACAGAACCGAGAACATACCTGTTTCCGAAATTTAGCAATAGACCTATCATAATGAAAGAAACACTGAAAGCAAATTTCGACACCTTGTCTCATCAAAGCATCTTATTCATTCTGTTGGGTTTAAATTTTAATTTTTCTGGAAGAATATTTGGGGCATTTTAAGATTGGAAAGGATAGGGAGACTTGAGTAATTGAGTAATAATTGCTTTCTTTTGATTGGCATCACTTGTTTTCTGTCCTTGGCTGAGACATTTTCCTAGCAGTCTCTGTTCTTCATTGCCTGATTTTTTACTTTGATGAGAGTAATATCTCTAACCCTATTCTCATTGGAGGTCATGGAAGAACCAAACCGTGTGTATTTTAGTACATTCTCTTTCCTTTTCTCTAATAATAAATTCGTCTTCCTCTCCTGCTCTGAACTGAGACAGAAAGGGAAAACTGAGTAGTGTATAATCACCAGGTGAGATTGCTAATGAAATTGTGATATCTAATGAGGTGGTTTCTTTTGTTCATTAGTCATAGTATAATCTTTAAGACTTAGGGCTTTAGAATTGGACTTCTGGGTTCACATCCTGGTAATGTTACTTACTAGCTGTGTGACCTCTCTAAGCCAGTTTCCTCATCTGTACAATTGAATCACTTCATAGGATTGTTGTAGAAATTAAATACAATAACACATAAAGCACTTAGCAGAATGCCTTGCACATAGTAAATGCACATAAAATTTTAGCAATTTTTTTGTTTCCTTTGTGTGTGACTGTTGCTCAAACTCTTCCTCAAAGTGGATTGCTTTTTTAAGCTCATTTGTGGGAGTTAGGATTAGATTTGGCTGCTAATAGCAGGAAATTTAAGATGGCTATGGTGTAATAAACAAACAAACAATGGTTTATTCTCGCTTATAAGTCTGAAAGTAAGTACTCCAGGTCGGGTGTGGTAACTTTATGGAGTCATCAAAAACCCATGATTCTTCTGTCTTTCTGCTCTCCTGTCCTAACACTTGGCTTGCATCTTCAAGGCCATTTTGTGGTCCAGGATGGTTGCTGGAGTTTCAACTATCATGTCTAAGTTGTAGGCTAGAAGAAGGAAAGGTAGAAAAGACTTCCTCTGAGCTGTTGTCTCTTTCCTTTATAAATAGCCTTCCCAGAAATGTTTTACATTTCCACATATATCTTATTTTATAGAACTTAGTCACAGAGGCACACCTAGCTGCAAGGGAGGCTGAGAAATGCAATGTTTTGGTTGAGTTCATTGCTGCTTCAAATAAATATGAGATTCTGTTACCAGTGAAGAAGGGCAGAATGGATATTGAATAATAGCCATCGTCTCTGTCATAGTCTATCTATCTCTTTTTTTGTTTTTTTTTTTTAAAGATTTTATTTTTTCCCTTTTTCTCCCCAAAGCCCACCGGTACATAGTTGTATATTCTTCGTTGTGGGTCCTTCTAGTTGTGGCATGTGGGATGCCGCCTCAGCGTGGCTCGACGAGCAGTGCCATGTCGGCGCCCAGGATTCGAACCAACGAAACACCGGGCCGCCTGCAGCAGAGCGCGCGAACTTAACCACTCAGCCACGAGGCCAGCCCCTGTCATAGTCTATTTCTTATTGGCAAGAACAGCCAAGCAAATACTACTGTATTATTGGATTAAAAACTTGAACATATTTTTGTGTTAGAGTGACTTTTTCATTGTAAAGAAACTCCTAGTAGAGAAGTTTGAATTACATTGATTTCATGTAGTTAGCAAAATATTTCTTCTGAGTACTGCCAAGCTTTGACCACCCATTCTTTTTTTTTTTGCTAAGGAATATTTGCCCTGAGCTAACATCTGTTGCCAATCTTCCTCTTTTTTTGTCTGTGAGCTGCCACCACAGCATGGCCAATGACAAGTGGTGTAGGTCCATGCCTGGGAAATAAACCCGGGCCTCCAAAGCAGAGTGTGCTGAACTTAACCACAAGGCCACCGAGGCTGGCCCTGACCACCCATTCTTGATGTTTGGAATTAATTAGACTGGAAGTCTGGTTGCTTTTGCTTAGATATTATTTCTAAGTCATTCAGCATTTGAATTTCAGTGAGAGTGGATGTTTGGAAGCCCCTACCTCCCTAAGCATTTGAAGCACTAATTCATAGCTTTCTTTTTAGATATATGGCAGCGTATGGGAGAAACTACACCGGGCCTTTGCCATTTGGAGTGGCTTTGGTATGACCCTAACTGGTGTTCACACCTGTGGAGATTATATGTTCAGTGGCCACACAGTCGTCCTAACTATGCTGAATTTCTTTGTCACTGAATGTAAGTATCTCTTTCATTCTTCTATGCATGTTAGATGACTAGCTGCAGAAGAGGCTGTGGGAAGGGTGTCAAGTTCTTTGAAGAATGGGAGAAACAGACTGAACTAAGAAACATGTGACTTAGAAGCATTGGAAGGAATGTGGTTTTAAAATGATCTTTCTGTCCTTTTCCCAGATACACCAAGAAGCTGGAATTTCTTGCACACTTTATCCTGGGTTCTCAACCTCTTTGGAATCTTCTTCATTTTGGCTGCCCACGAACATTATTCCATTGATGTATTTATTGCCTTTTATATCACAACAAGACTCTTTTTGTACTACCATACTCTAGCCAATACCAGAGCTTATCAGCAGAGTAGGAGAGCGAGAATTTGGTTTCCCATGTTTTCTTTTTTTGAGTGCAATGTTAATGGTACAGTACCTAATGAATATTGTTGGCCATTTTCAAAACCAGCAATAATGAAAAGACTAATTGGATGAAACTATCTTTGTAATGGGTTCATGATTAAATATACAGTAGATGTTGAAAGTGAATAACTTTGCTTTCTCCCCCTAGGTTGTTCTGAATGCCTTGCTTTTTGGCTTATGTGTTGACAAAGTAAACTTCTGAGCAAGGCTGTGATTATAGAAAGCAAGATAAAACAATCAAGAGTCCTTACATAATCTGTTTGAACAGAAAGCTTAAGTAAATGTTTTCTGCCCCTTCTCTTTAGGCAGACAATGTTGTGATTGAAATTAGGCTGTTACCCTTACCTGTTGAGTATTTGCTTATTGAACTTAACTAAATCAACTTAAGCAATTTGTTGATTGAAAGATTTTTTTTTTTTGATTTCTAGTAGGACTCTAGTCTTTTTGAAGTTCCTTGTTATCTTCAAAGGAAAACCCTACCAAGTGAGCAGTACTTATTCTTTGAACTAATCTCTGTGTCTTTTTTAAAAATGTAAGTCTGAAAAGTGATCCATTTTACTAACAAATAATTTTTGCCTTCTGAACCATCTTTAAGAAAAGTTTACTGAACATACTAGAATGCCTGAAACAAGAAGAAAATGAAAGGGGCCATACACGAGGTGACAAAGTACAAATATATATAGTGCTGGCATTTTTCACCAAAGATGCAACAAAAGATGCAGTTTCTGTTTTGTTCTGAGGTTCAGTATTACCATCAGTAAGTATTCATGAGGGAAAAACGGCTGCATCTATAAAAATAAAATAGGCTTAATTTTAGTGATGTAGGTTCCTGGAATAACTTGTGCTATAGATGTTAGTTAGACAGATGACAGCCCAATTTTATGCTTTTCAATGATGTTATTTAATAAGCAAAATAGTGGAGTGTTTTATCAGATGTTAGATAAAGTTCCTATGTGTTTAAGTCGGGAGGTATGCATGCAAAGAATATCTTTTCTCTTTCTGAAAAGAAATTTATAACAGCTTGCAGGCATAATATAACTTTTTGGTTTTTGAAATTTCTCATTCTTGGCCATGCAAAGTAAGCAGTTGCAGACATATTTGGATATGAAAAGGTTTTGTTTTTTATTTTTAAATACAACGTGTACATACATTCTTTTTAGTCTTAATTTGGCAGTCAGGAAGTGATATAACTTAGTTGCTGTTTACAACACTAGAAATTTGATACCTTAAGTAATTTGACCTCTTTGGTAACATTTGTCACTTTTAATGATTTTCTATAGTAGTTATGACAATAGGATGGTTATGGAATTGAAATTTGAACCCCAGTGGATGAGCTTGGCTACTTGGAATATTAATCGTAGTTTTTACATTCCATTTTAAAACAAGGAGTTAGAAAAGGTACTGGCATTTGAGGTTTAAAATTAAGCCACTTAGCAGAAGCTTGCTCCTTAGATGGGTGAAATATTCTATTTTTGCACCTTGAGTCACATCACCACCCCTGTATAAGTTAGAGACGAACCTGAATGGATTGGGCAGGAAAGGAATATTATACAAACGAGTTTCAGCCAGTGCTGAGTGACCTCAATATGAGTCTACTCTGAACATTATTTTTTATTTCTCACTTGAAAAATGGCACAAGGCAAGTCAAGTTTTATTATGCTTTTAAATCTCATTCTTCAGAATCTTATAGTATCTTAAATTGTTGATTCTGTTACATGCTAGGGACAAAATGCCAACATTTCATCTAAGGAAGTTGCATAATCATGAAGGGTGAAGGATGTTTCCTATGCCAGTTAGAGTAGTTTGGCCCTTGAGGTTAAAAGATGTGTTCTTGCCACTTTTCAAACCAAATGACAGAATGGGACTGAATTTACCTAGAAGGGACTGATGCTGGCTTTTGGGAAAATGTTTGACAAAAATCTGTGGCAACATTAATTCAAGAATGTTAAATAGCGACTTAATGGCAAATTTCCTAACGTCAGTCTTCTTTCCTTCATATGGATTCTATTCTAGAACAAAATAGAAAAAAAAAATTGCAGCTAACTTTGCAGAGCTATTGACATTAAGAGTGCCTAACAGCAGACTGCAATGAGGATTGTAAAATAACTTTTCAGCCTTGCGTTATCATATCTGTTTTGAGGAAAAGGTTAAGCTAGATTTATAATTTATTGTTACACCTATTACAAGGTAGTGTTTATATAAATTGATCATCTCCAAGTCCCTTTTTGGAAAACTTTGAGACAAAATTCTTTTCTGTGTTTTTTTAAAATATGAAACCTATATTTTAGTCACTTTTTGTTTTGTCCAGAAATTTCCAGATTTGTCTTTGTATTTTTTTCTTGTTAAAATCTAAACCATAGTGAAGATAGTATTTACATTTACATTTTGGGTGTGAATGTGGCTAGGTAGAGAAGCTACATGCCTTCTATCTACATATTTTTTGACCGTGTATTAGGTTTTACAGTTGCAGACTGGTGAGAGGCTTACATCGTTAAACATTAAGAGCTCAGAAGGAACTAAGAAGGTTTTTGGTTTGGGGATGCAAACTGGAAGTTATATTGAAAGTTCTCGATGCATTTTCTCTGCTCCTGGGGGCAACGTTGCCTTTTTTTTTTTTTTTTTTTTCCAAGACCATGCAAGGCAGTGTTACTAAAGGGTAATTGGAATTCATAGGGAGTGGGAGGTTTTGAAGAAGGCGAGTTTGCTATTATCACCAAGTAATTTGGGATAATTTTTGGCCATGCTGCAGATGTCTCAACATGGCTGTGATCTCCCTAGTTCTCTGTGGTCTTTTTACGCTAGCAATTCATTCTGAACTACTGGTTTGTCTGAAGGTAGCCAAGCAATGTGGTCATATCTTCCATATGCTGAGTCTGTTTATTAGTATCCTTTTAAATCAGTAAGCAATGAGCTTAGCCTTAGAACCAGTCAGTTAAACCAGTGTAGACTGTTCACAAGAAAAAACCCAGTGACTGAGAGACCTGCTGGTAGTGTAACTGTGACACTACAAGTGACATTCTTCTCTGTCCTGTACCTGCTGTTACTTAGAATTCCAAAAATCTTATCATTTGTAAGTGGAGAACAGAGGAGCCAAATCCTTTTATAGCTGATATGAAACAGTCTGTTTTAAGTACATCTGTTTAGAAAGTGTTATTTATATATTCAAAGTCATATAACACTAACCTGCTTTGACTGCATTCAGCAAAAGGCAGTTTCATCATTAGTTTCACAGTAAACTTTTTTGAAGGATTCTAGTTCCAAAATGCCTGAAAACATTAACCATATTCTTGTTTTAAACTCTAGGATCTAATAAATTTAATTCTTTGATAGTCTTTTTGTAGATTTAAGTTACCCCGTACTAAAAGTAATTATAGTAATAGTCATTTGTCAGTTCTTTAAGGTATTGAGGCATTTGAGACAAGAAAGCTCTCTTAGAATAGTCCAATAGCTTTCTTCAATGGTATTGGTTTCATTTAGATAGTTTCAAAGCCAGCAAAGCATGTTAGTTTTAAGGCCAACATTATTTGGCAGTTAAAATAGTTTGCATTTGTAAAAAGTTTAGCCTGAATTACCCTTGCTATCTCTGTAGAGAATTGTTAGTATCATCAAAAACAGATTGCTTCAGGTGACCCTTGAGAAAGGAAAGAGGTTGAAGGTTTTTTTCCCTCTCTGTCTTTGAGTGGCTTTGAATGACTGAAATTATCATGGAAGTAGGTTTTGGTCCCTCTCTTATCTACCTCTCACCCCCAGCAAATGCCAACAATATCAGGTAACTAAAATGTGGCTTACTGCTTTGCATCAAGGTCACTAAAAATATCTATGAAATCTGTAAGTCATAATTCAGCTACCAATAAAGTTGGTTTTTAGAATATGTTCTACCCTAAATTAACCAAAAGACTTTTTATTCAGTGTACTCTATGTTTAAATATAAGGAAGCTTTGTGCCTAATATGGAGGGAGAAGGAATGTTGTGTTAATTTCATTGTTATTTCAGGTCTGTTTCAATCTGAACTACTGGGTTGTCTGAAGATAGCCAAGCAATGTTATCAGTTAGTAATGTCATCTTAAAAATGCTTAATTTTAGTAACTATTTGTTCAGAGATTGTTAGATTGTTAGGACAATTGAAGTATTTCTGATACAGAACAAAGAAAGTAGAAACTGGTACTTACTGGGGAAAGCAAAATTGGCATGGACTAAAATGGGCATGTTTTGTTTAAGAATTCTACCTAAATGTCACCTTATCTACACAAAACTAGTATTACTTGAAGATGTGAAAGTTCCTGTGGTAGCGATACCTTGAAGCACAGTATTGTATATAAGTAAATATCTTGATTCTAAATTATATCCAGATTTAACTAATATATATTATTTTATATCTTTGTTGTATTAAAATGTTTAAAAACACTAAAAATAAAACATTTGAAAGCTGGTTTGCAGTCTCTTATTTAAATGTCTTTGCATTATTAATGCAGCTGGTCTATTTTTTATACAGTGAATTTTTATTTTTGCAAATGATTGGGCCCTGCAACTTTAAATCCTAATAAAGTATCTAGTCCCTGGCGTTTATGAATTCTTAGTTGTCTATTAGATAAACCATTTGCCCTTTCCTCTTTCCTTTCTGTAAACTAGGAAAGAAAAGTCATCTTCCTGAGGTTAGTAGAATAATTGTGGACTAAGTTGAGAGGAGGGGAAGAGAAGCTAATAGCTACTTATTCCTGGACACATTTAAGTTTTTTGTTTGTTTTGGTTTATTTTAATTGTAGTTTATATGGGAAGATGACATCATCCTGTCAGGTCAGCTTTGGAGATAATGATGAACAAGAAAACAGTTGTTAGGGGGTGGCCCAGTAGCCCAGAACCATGGAGTAATTGGTACACTAAGCGTTGTCACGGGACCATATGAGCTTACCCCACAACTGAACTAGTCTTCATGATCACTGCTAATTATAGTTTCTCTGTTGCTGGCCCCAGCTGGTCTCTCTCAGGAACTCTGGGGAAAGACTAGTCCAGAACAGACTTAGAGGCTGCTTGGTGGAATAGAAAATGCACTGGATTTAGACTCTGAGGACCTAGGTATGAGTTGCATCTCTGCTGCTGATTAAATTGGGTCTTTTCTTCCAACTCCACTTAACTTTATGTGGAAAATGGGGGTGCATGTGGGGAGGCAGAATGCCTACTTCATAGGTTGTATTAAGGGCCAGATTATAAAATTACTGTAGCCTTGTTGGCTCAGTATCTGGTAATAATGCTGAAATATTAGTTGAATTTAGGTCAATAAAACAGGGCCTATTTCCCGAGGGAATTAATAATCTAGCTGGGAAGATAACTTAAAAAGGTAGATAACATTCATTGGTGGAATAGACCAGTAGTTTTAAAACTGCCTGGCTGAATATATTCAGAGGTAAGGGAAGAGAGTTGGGGCTTGTATCATTTTCATCCAGAGTTGGTGTTTTACGTATTTGGCTTCCAAGTAGGCTTTCCCTTTGAAAAAAGGGTTGAGGATAGGGGAAGGAAATGTTTGGAAATCAGTGAGGCAACAGGCAAATTTTATGTCTTCGTTTAATGGTAGCTTGGGAGAGGAAGGGCCAACTGGAGACTGAGGGTCCAAAAATTCACTAAAGCATGTGAAACTTGAACTGAGCCTTCCCTGAAGGATAATTCATAAGGACAAGATGAAAGGCTTAGAGGGCTCTAACTGTCATGCAAAAAATTGGGTTTATTTGTATAGGTATTAGGGAACTGTTGACAGGGTATGTGTTTGATTTTATTATAAATGGAAGCATTGGGAATGTCTCTTGGCAGGGTCTAAATTGTTGGGACAGGTTTAAGTAGTTCTGTAAAACAGGAGTTAGTAAAGGGCAGAAGTGTAAGTCGAAAAGAGAGAGGTGAGATGGTGGGAAGTACACAAAAGATCAAACTGGAGATGAAGGGAAGGGTAGAGACGCCAAGATAGTATGCTAGTCAAGGACCCAGGACTGGGCACAGCTTGATGAAGGCCTTTGCCCCCTGCGAAGGAAGATCAAGACACCAAACAAATGAGCTGCCAACTTCTACTAGCTGGTGTAATATGAATATAGGATATAATATACTCTGTATCCAAAATTGTCCTTCTTGTGGTCGTGCACCTAACCCACCTGTTAGTGCTGGGCTGCCAGCCATCAAGTGGAGTGGGAGCCGGCTTTGGTGGAGACTTGAAGAGTGCTTGGCTAAGAGAATACCTCAGAGGAGTTCAGTTATCACCCTCAGCTACAACTTTGAAGAATACCAGATGATAGCTGTAAGGCCTCTGCTAGACTAGCGTGATATTTAAGTGCTATATGTTCTCAGCTCACAGGGTTCCCCAAGAGAGCCAGAAATACAAAACCACCATGTCCTGTTCATATTCCAGCCTTAAGAGCCCTGGATCCCACCCTAAAGAGAATATCTGTACCTAATGGTTTTTTGATACAGATTAATCAGCAGCCTTCATCAATAAGACATCAAAGCATGTGAAATATGATCCTATTTTTCCACAAAGACTGATTTTGGAGGCTTAGCGGGAGCGTATTGGCAGTAGTTATGCAATCTGAGGGACTTCAACATGGTTGAAATCTCACATGCGGAAATTTGGTAAGGCAAGATTCTGAATTTTCTTCACTACCGATTCCACAGTGGTGCCTTTGATTCTTCCTATCTTTTACTATCTTGATTCGTACTCTCTTTTAAAAAAATTATTAATTTTAAGTGAGTAGTGAACATGGTAACAAACTATGTATATTGAAAACTCTTCCTCGCACCCCTGTGCCTCAGCCTTTAGTTCTCCTTCCAAGAGGCAACCATTTTTAACTTGTGTTTTTCCAGGGGTATACTATGCGTATACAAACAAATATTTTCAAAATTTATTTTTACATTATTTTACACAAATTGTAGCATATACTTGTATATGCACATATATACGTGGTTTTGCAATTGCTTATTTCACTCAACATGTGCCAATGCCTTCCCCTCCAAGGACATACCTTAATTGAAGAAGTTGTGCTTATTGCTCCTTTTAATGAGGGAGAACACACACCATGGGGAATTACAGGGCATCTCAGCTGGAGGGTGTTGGAAAGGACTTATTATAGGATCTGGGTTTAGATTAGGTGGTTTTGGGGGAAAATGTTAAGGAAGCATGGATTTGCTCTGGAGTGGATGCTTTCAGGATGCTGGGGCAATTCTATGATTAGGTATCTTAATAAATCTTGACAATAGGCAAGAGGAATGAATTAAGACTAACGTTACAGGGGCTGGCCCGGTTGCGCAGTGGTTAGGTTCGCACGTTCCGCTTCTTGGCGGCCTGGAGTTCGCCGGTTCAGATCCTGGGTGCAGACATGGCACCGCTTGGCAAAAGCCATGCTGTGGTAGGCGTCCCATGTATAGAGTGGAGGAGGATGGGCACAGATGATAGCTCAGGGCCAGTCTTCCTCAGCAAAAAGAGGAGGATTGACAGCAGATGTTAGCTCAGGGCTAATCTTCCTCAAAAAAAAAAAAAAAAAAAAAGACTAATGTTACAATTTTACCAAACAGAAATAGCAGTCAATCATATTAGCCAGGATAGAGGGATATTTGATTGTTTTTGTGGTTTCAATAATGTTATTATTTTTATCTGTTCAGACGTGATTACTGAGTAGTCTTGGTTTTGTCTTGCTCTTTCATGGTCACAGATCTCCTTGTGTGATGTTGGTGTTCTGTGAAATTTTTTATGTTCAACAGGAAAACAATAAGGCCTAGCTGTGAGTGCCAGTCCAGCTTCTCGCGACACCAAATCCTAGTTAATAGTATCAGGCCAGCTCCCTGATGTCAAGAGCTGCTTTTTTTTTTCTCATATAATATATTAGTGTTCTCTCCATATATGTACATAAAGTATGAGATTTGCCTCATTCTTGTTAATAGCAGCATGACATTTCATTGTACAGATGTCGTAATTTATTACTCGTTCCCTAAAAGATTGTTTACTATTCAAACAGTGCTACAATAAATAACATATGGTACTTTGCATATGTGCAAGTTTATCTGTAGAATAAATTACTAAAAGTGAAGTTGTTGGGTCAAAGGCTTTGTGCATTTTAAATACTATCATACTGACCTCAGTAGAAGGAGTCACAATTTATTCTTCCACTAGCAACATACGAGTTTGCCTGTTAATCCACACCATCGCCAAAATAATGTGTGGACTTTCTTATTTTTGCCAAGCTAATAGGTTTAAAAATGGTATCTTAATTCCCTTTCTACATAAGTAAGCTGCAGAAGTATTTAAAAATTGTAATATAGTAAGGGAATGGTGGAATGGTGACAGCTTTATTGATGTGCATATCTTTCTGGAAGACTAAATGAATTGTGGACAGTGTCGTATATTCTGTTAAAAATCCATATAAGATGTTGAACCGGCAAAGGAAGATGATTTAACAGATTAAGGAGTGTTTCTCCCATTTTGTTTGTAGCATAGTCTTTAACTTGGCCATCTCTTGTTATTGGAGAGTAGCATTTTTTTCTGATAATTGTCTTCCCTAAGCACCTGAAGGAAGCTAAGTCCTGTCTAGCCTAAGGGAGAGTCTGGAAGACTCAGTTGCTCTCTGTTGTAAAGTTCTATAAAGGGTAAATGTTAACCTTGTCTGCCCACCAGCAGCTACTATGGGCTCTGCCATCACCTATAAAATGTTTCAAGGACCTGAATTTACCTGTCCCAGATATAGACCTCCATTGTAGATGTGTAAGACCTAAGGTGTGGAAAATGTTTTGAAAGAATATTTATCGAACATTTATTGAGCACCTACTATATGCCAGGCACTATTTAAGCACTGGTGCTTCAGTGGTAAATACAACAAAGTTCCTGCCCTCAAGAAGCTTACTTTCTAGACAATAAGCATATATATGAGAAAGAAAAAAAAGCATCTCTTACAGCTATCAGCTAGTAACTGGCCTAGTTACAGTGGTGTTCCCCTACTGAACATAAGCAATGTTATAGAATACCAACATCAAATGATTACTCTGCATGACTGTGATGGACCATCTTCACTCATAACCAGGCCTAAACAGACACTGTACAACACAAAAATAACTATACACTCCTCCTCCTGAATAATATGAGTAAGATACTGAATTGCCCCAGCTTTCTGAAAACATCCAATCCAGAATAGCACCCCACTTCCTTGTTTTCTTGAAACCTCTGTAAGATCACCTAACACAGGCCCAAATCCTGTACAAGCCTCCTGCAACATCTTCCTGCTGAGATTCCCCACTCCTCTCCATGGTGTTTAGTCTCTCTTGCTGCAGGAAGTTTAATTTTAAAAACTAACTTTGATGTGTGCTCCTGGTGATCTTTGGCTGGTGGGAATTGACTCTTTAGGTAGCCAAAAGTGCTATCTCTGTCTCTCTCTCTCTCTCTCACACACACACACACACACACGATAAAAAACAGATAAAAGGATAGAGAGTGACAGGGAACACTTGCTACCTGACAGCACTAAAAAGCCTTCTGCAGAGGTGACATTTGAGCAGAGGCCTGAATGAAATGAGGGAGGAACCATGTGGATATCTAGGGGTAGAGAGAATAGCAAGTGCACTGGCCTCTGGAGCAGGCTTGGAGTGTTCTGCAACCAGGAGGTCAATTTGGTTTAAGAGTGAGCAAGGGAAAGGGTGATTGGAGATGAATTAGAGAAGTAGCCAGGGTTCAGTCATGCAAGCCTCAAAGGTCCTGGTAAAGACTACCTTTTGCTTCAAGTGTTAGAGGAAGTCATTGAGAGATTTTGGTTTTGTGTAGGGGAGTGACTCACATCTCCTTCCCACAACTCCGCTATAGACAGAGTGGCACTACCCTTAGGCTAAGGCAGAGAAGGCCTTATCCACCCACTTCCTTCTGTGTGGGGCGACTTGCCTGGCACTGGGGACTGTTATCCCTGAAAGTTTCATCAAGCTCCTCTGGGTCCTTTATTAAAGTCCTAAAGAATGAAGGATGCGCAAGGAAATGAAAGCTGCAGCAGAGCCAAAGGAGAATGCACCATCATCTCAGAAATGCTGCAGTGGAATGAGGCAGCAGAGGATGTAATAGGAAACAGGATTTTTCTTAACTTTTCTTCGCTTGAATAAAAAATTCGCAGGCTGGCAAACTAGAGTTACGAGAGCCTTGTTTTTGGTTCAGAGGTCGGCCTTTGCAGATGGGCACCAGCAGAGGGTGCTGCAAACCTCCAGCAGCCTGCATGTCTTTGTCACTTAGGCACAGAAAACTATGGAAGTTGCTGCTTTGAACAAAGTATGGTGGTGTGTGCATCAGAATCACCTGGCTTGTTAAATACACAACTCTGGATCCTACCTCCTGAGTTTGATTTTGTGGATGGGAGGAATTTTCATTTCTCACAGGTTCCCAGGTGTTGCTGATGTTCCCGGTCAAATTGGTTCTCTATCTAGAGGTGATCAGAATCACCTGAAGAGCATTTCAACATGGCTGAGGCACCCTCCCCTAAGGGCATTTCAGAATGGGGCAGAGTGAGAATGCAGGTGTTCGCAAGGCTCCCTAGTTCGCTCCTCCCTGTCTTAGGCAATTGTGAAAGTACTCTAAATTGAAGCTCTATACAAATGATTACCATAAGCATCATGCTTAGCTTTTTTATTCCCTCATTCCATCTTTTAATTTTGGTTTCCCGTTGTACATTACTAGTGTAGAAATACAATTGATTTTTGGATATTTACCTTATATTCTATGACATTGCCAAACTCATGTATTAGTTCTAGAAGTTCTTTTGTAAATGCCTCAGGATTTTTTACGTAGTTGTAGACGGTCTCATCTGTGAATAGGGACAGTTTTATTTTTTTCCCCATTCCATCTTAACTCTTGTTTCTCTGGTGGCCAGAACTAGATCTGCTGAACCCGTTCTGTCATGATATTCAGGAGAAGATAATGCACCAATTCATAAAACAATTGATGGTATTCTGAATCCTAAGTGACCACTAGGACACTCAGGGGAAAAACATCTGAAATGATGATAAGGGCATTGGCCCTGAGGTGAGAGAGACCCAGCCTTGATGATATAGTTTATTCTCATCGGCCGGAGCTAGAGAGTAGAACCCCTGCCTTCCTACAGTGGAGAGATTGGGCTCCAGCCAGGAGTGGAAAGAGTCTAGCCTTTAGCACAATCCTGCCACTCTGAGCCAGGGGTTCCTGAGTGGGTCAAATATCTGAGTTGTAGCATCTAAGGGGACTCTTGGGTTAAGCCTTGGGGTGGACCATGGCTTGGCAGAAGTGAAAGTAGCCCTCAGCCCATTTGATCAAGGTTGTGGGAATTGGTAGCTGCATTCTCATGGAGGGCTCCAAAGTGGAAAGCAACAGGTTGATTTTCTAATCTAGGCAGCAGGGGAGAGGAAGTTTCTCCTTTCCTGGGCAGTATTTGTGTGGGGAAAAATGGCATCTGAGGCATGACCTCCCTTGGCCCTCCCTTTGCCAAGTCCCTTTTCTTAGGCTCTAGCTTCTAGGGTCAGTTCACTAAGCAGCTCCCATTTTCACAGCATCCTTCCCCTGCCTCTAAATTTAAAGGTAGCTGTTATCTTCTCAGGGAACATATCAGCATGTCTAAAGTATATTACATTTTCATTTCCCTAGCTGTAGGGTAGCATGTTTTGGAGTAGATTCAAAATTAGTACTGCCTTTGGCCTCCCACTCTGGGCTCCACCTCTCATCCCTTATAATCCTTCCTGTTAACAATAACCATTTAAAATAGAAATGGCTGATAACCTCAATGTCACACTGTAATAGGGCTTGGCTTACAGGGGAAAGACCTGGGTTCTGTCTCCTAGTTGTGATGTAGTGGGACTGTGTGTGAGTTCAGGTAAGCCACCAAACCACTCTGTCTCAGTTTCCTCATTTAATATAATGGGATCATAATATTTGGAAGGCAGTATAGTACAGTGGTTTAAGGGCATGGACTCTGAAGCCAAGTGCCTGGACTCAAATCTTAACTCCTCTACTTGCCAGCTGTGTAACCTTAGGAAGTTACTTAGCCTCTTTGTCTCTCAGTTTTGAGTTGGTAAAAGTACTTACCGTCATAGGATTACTATGAGGACTAATAAGTTTAATACATACAAAGGATGTAAAACAGTACCTGAAATATCATAAGTGTAAGGTATCATCATCATCATCATCATCATCATCACCACATTGTAAGGATCCACTGAGTTCATATTGTAAAAGTACTTTGAAATTGAAAAGTGATATCCGCTTTGTGACTATTACCTTACCGAAGGTATTTAATCGTGGAATTAATTATGCTAAGCCTTCAGGTTAAGGAGGGCTGTTTTGAATGGCACCTTCCCAAAGCCTTGATAACCTACCCTTGCCTGGGGAATTCCTCTGCCCACAAACTGGCATGGAGGACACAGATCCCCATTATTTATATAGAGCCTTAGATGCTGGGGAATTAAGAACTGAAGATATCACACTTCCAGGGAATGACTTAACCACCTCTGCAGGAAAGAGTTGGGGAGGAAGGCCTCAGTCAGCATCTGGTACAAAGGCAATGCCCTGGCACAAGACAGAGACCTGAGAGGGAGTTATGAGAAGCCTGGCTCTTGTGCCAACCTTCTGGGGACTGGAGGATAGTCCCTCCAGGCCCTAATGTCCTTATCTCTAAAAGAAGAACAAGAGTCCCTGTTCTGCTCACTTCATAAGGTGCTTGAAAGAAGACAATGAGTTAGTAGTCTCAGATATAACAAAGAAAAGGTATTGTTGGAGTATAAGGTTATACTGTTACTTGGCGAATCCCCATAGCTGAACCAAACCTCCCTAAAAGTGAGTTCTAGTGGAGAGTCAGGGTGTGGGGGTGAGCAGTATGCCCTCTTTTGATATAAGGCTCTCCTGCTGCCGCTTACGTTTGCCGTGTCTAGCCTTTTCTGCTAGGTTGTTCAGTAAATTGCACTCATTGAAGGCTTTGATTGAGTCTACAGAAGTTTGGCCACTCTGCCACTTAGTTTTTCCACTGTTCTGTATCTGCATGGTCAGGGGCCTATGGAAGGCTTTCTTTGCGTTTCAGCCCTTCTGCACTCACCGCACATCATACAGGTGTTTTTGTAGTAGACACCAAGTCCTATGTGGTAGACTGTGTACTCTTTTCTAATGTGACTTCACTGCTCCATCCATCAAGAGCTGTAGGGACTCTTGTAGGGACTGTCTTTGTAGCTGGCTTTGACTAATAAAATGTGGTGGGAGTGCTATTATGTGACTCAAGAGGCTACTACTTTTGCCCTCCAGGGATGCTGGCCTGAAACTACTGTGCCATGAAGGAGCCTGGGATAAAGGTTCTTGTAAGGAGAGAGGCCCAGCTGATCAGGCTATCCCAGCTGAGCCCAGTCCCCAGCTGATGCAGCTGCATGAGTAAGCCCAAGGGAGACCAGAAGAACTGTCTAGGCAATGCACAGAATCACAGACATAAAATCACAAACATAAGCCACTAAGTTTTCATATAGTTTGTTAGGCGGCAATATATAACTGATATAGCTAACATTTTATTTCTAAAGCCC
Organism: Equus asinus; assembly: GCF_041296235.1. Taxonomy (NCBI): domain Eukaryota; kingdom Metazoa; phylum Chordata; class Mammalia; order Perissodactyla; family Equidae; genus Equus; species Equus asinus. The sequence continues at coordinate 63,386,218 of NC_091791.1, forward strand.
CTTCCCACTGGTCTTCTCTATCTTGAAAGGCCTAGCTCTACTTCTTTAGGAGCACAGAATGTGTTCTCCCAGCCTTTTTGGCCAATATCCAGTTCCATACTGTCCTGAAGTCTGTTTTCATGAGGCTGGGCTTGGCTCTAAGGCTGTTGTATTTTAAATGCAGTGGTGAGTCACTGTTGCATTCTCACTTGGCTTTTCCTGGAATTAAATGGACCAACACATATGCTTTCAAAACTTTTGAGTTAAGAAATCACAAATTTAGACTTCTGCCTGTGGCCAAGATGGAGTAATAGGGACCAGATTTACCCTCCCACTTCATTGATGCCCCCTGCTTTGTCACCATCATCCTAAATATGATACTCCAGATGTGATATGGGCCCAGTACTGAGAACAGGCAGCCCATGCTCCCCTTGACCTGCACTCCATATGTCTTTCACTTCATGTTTGTAATTTCATGAAGGAGATAGAACCTGAGCAGACACTCTCTGTAGTAGGTTGCAAAATGGCCTCAGCTGACCTTTCCAGCCTAGCCTTGCTAGGTAACCCCTCTTCCTGCTACCTCCTCCCCTATTATCCCATCTGTTTTAATTTCCATTCTTGCCATATTATTTGTAGTTGCTGAACATTCCAAGCCGTATCATGCCTGGGCATCTTTTCTTATTTGCTGCCCTTCCCTTCCTTGTCTGCCACACAAACGCATCCTCCATTTTTAAGACTATTTACTTCTGAGGCCGTCCTGATGCTCTCAGGATGAACTGACTCCTTCGTAACCCTACTGTTCTCTGTTCACATAGCAATCTTTGTACCTACAGCACTTTAAAATACTTGTTCATATTTGTCTCCCTTTCTAGACTGTGAGATTGTTGATTTTTAATTAGTCTCCAGCACAGTGTCTGACACATACTAGTTGCTTAATAAGCATTTGTAGAGAGGAAGGAATATGTGTCACAAAATCTGAAAGAATAGGGATGGCCCTCCCAGGTGGAAGAATAGCCCATGCAAAAGCTGTGTTCCTCCTGAGTGATGAATACGGTAACTTGATTTCATGCTAACAGAGCGATTGTGGCATTAATTGAGACTTCACTAATTTTGAAGGAAGGACAAGTTGGATAGTTCATTTTATACCATTTATGAACACAGGGTTTGTTCAACTAAAATACTGTGATATAAACAAGAGCAAGCATTTCAATTAACCTTAAACTCTTAACATGTAACCCTTTCCATATAAACAATTGATGGACTGGATTAGAAACTATTCTCATCTGTTCATTAAAACAAATTTCCTTTAAGACCTATACTGAGAAGCAATTTATTAGCATAGTTCAACTAGATTCCTGAAGGTAATAAAACAGTTTCTTTTAATATGCTTTATGATTTCAGTCAAACCAACTCTTGTTAGATGGGCCTAGTTAATCTAAATTAACTATATTTGAAGTCCTTGGTACTTCAGAGAGCAGAATGATTCATTCAAAAGGTATGTCTTTGTAGCTTGTCTCATAAAATTGCTGGAAACCCATAGGAATCTGATGCTGTTTTGGAGGAGGTGAAAGAGGTGTCCTTGGTACACTTTGGTCTCTAGATTTGGACCTCATGAGCTTGGTGGCTTTCTACTTGTAGGGGAGCTGTAGCAGCAGCCCTGACTCTTAACAGGCACCCTTCCTAACCTTGCCCCCCTCCAAAAAAAAAGCCCACTTCTATACACATATCATACCCACAGAGCTTTCCTGTGGCATAAGAGCCTTAAATGAAGAAAAACACAGACTGGTCATGGAGGGTCATCCTGTTAGAACAGAAGGGTGTTACCTGGGGAGGAAACCTTGCTGCACATGACCACACTTACCTGTTGGGAGAGCAAAGAGGCCATTAGTGCTGTGCTGTGCTGTGCTGTGCCTCCCAAACAGGGTCTTAGGCAATTCTTCCAGCTATGACTTTTCTACTCTTTGCTAAAATCCCCTGGAGTAGAGGTTTCAAGAAACTAAGGAAGCTTTGGGAAGAGCAGAAGTGCGTGTGAAGGCCTCCTCTCCCATCAGAAAGCAATGCTGGGCTTCTGGGACAGGTGATGTCCTTTCCTGAGCCTCCCCAGAGGTGGAGCCACAGCTGGGCTTAAAGGCATTCCAGGAATCTAGGAATTCCAGTAGCTTCCTCCTGCCAAGACCTACAGCAGGTTACTTTGGAGGCCGCCACTGCTGTGCTGTGGTTTCCACCTCCCAAGTCAGATTCCATGGGAAAACCCTAAACCCAAGGTGGCCTGACATCCTGAACTGAATGAGAAGGCAATATTCTGAACTAGGCAGGAAAGCCCTGGTTCTGTATGTTCTTTTTTTTTTTTTTTCCTTTTTTCTCCCCAAAGCCCCCCAGTACATAGTTGTATATTCTTCGTTGTGGGTCCTTCTAGTTGTGGCATGTGGGACGCTGCCTCAGCGTGGTCTGATGAGCAGTGCCATGTTCGCGCCCAGGATTCGAACCAACGAAACACTGGGCCGCCTGCAGCGGAGCGCGCGAACTCAACCACTCGGCCATGGGGCCAGCCCCTGTATGTTCCAATTGTGTCCCTTCATTGACACAGTGTTTCTCATCAGTCTTTGCAGTCTCCTTCCTTTGCTTGCCTGCCATTTTTCCTAGTTACACTGAGCTTGGGTGTGAGGCTTTCATTGCTAAAATTGCCCTTCCAGGTTGTGTTTACAGGGCTTAGAGTACCAATCTCTGCAGAGGGGTCTGGGAGCATACCTTTGGTCTCCCTGGCCCTCTTCTAGGCAGTTATTTCTGAAATCATGGTTCTTTTATATATTTAAATATTATATATGTAATAAAATATATACACTTTCTATCTTATACATATATTATGTATTTTGAATATTTACATTTCCTGTACCATTGACAGACTCTCCTGGTTGGCTCTTTTGCCCCTCTTCTCTGAGACACCCCTTTCTTTCTGCAAATGGCCACTTTTTCCATTCAACTTAACAGCTATTTGTTGGTCCACTATGAATAAAGCCTATATTGCAGGCTGTCCAGGGGAGTTAAAGATGAAGATTAAACTGTCCACTCTCAAGAGTTTATAATCTGATAGAGGAAAGCAGAAAAAACACAAATGACTGTAAAGGATCATAATCATTCTGTTTATTGAGCACCTGCTGTATGCTTAGTGCTTTAAATGTAATATTTCATTTAATCCTTGCAAGCCTTGCAAGACAGTGATATCATCCCCCACTTTACAGCTTGTTGAAGAACTCCCTTAAGGTTATACTGTTAGTAAGTGACAGAGTTGTTATTCAAACCTGGGCCACTGTCTTCCAGAGTCTATGAGCTTCTCTACTGTACCAGGAGGCCTCTCAGTGCAGACCATAAAAGGCAGATCCCATAAAAGTGATATGAGACTCCAAGGAGGAGCTGGATCTGGGAAGGCTTTAGAAACACATTTGAGATAGCTGTGCCAGTTTACTCCTCTGAGCAGTAGATGCCAAGATAGAATTAAATGTGCAAAAGATTTATTGAGGGGGGCTGGCCCTGTGGCCGAGTGGTTAAGTTCGCGCGCTCCGCTGCAGGCGGCCCAGTGTTTCGTTGGTTCGAATCCTGGGCGCGGACATGGCACTGCTCATCAGACCACGCTGAGGCAGCGTCCCACATGCCACAACTAGAAGGACCCACAACGAAGAATGCACAACTATGTACTGGGGGGCGTTGGGGAGAAAAAGGAAAAAAAAAAAAAAAATCTTTAAAAAAAAAAAAAAAAAAAAAAGATTTATTGAGGGATAAGCCTGCGATGGACAAAAGAGAAAAAGCAGAAGCTTTGGATTTCAATATGGGAAGGAAGGAAGATTGGGTAGGAAGAGTCTCAGATGGCAGCACAGTTCTAAAAAAGTTTTGGCGAGGCCAAAGGGGCATCCTCAAGCTGAAGTGTCCTGTTAGAGGAGACCCATGTTTTGCAGGGATGGACCTGCATGAGTACCACCCCCATGCTCAGTCATCGTCTGGGAGCAGCCTGTGTGGCTTCATTGGATACAGAGGGGCAGCATCTAGAGCAGTGAGGCTGTTGTGTTCCTCATAGCAGGAGATCTGAACAGTGCATTTTCATGGCTGCCATGATAGGCTTAGAAGAATTGGTTAAATTTTAGGGGTAGCTATGTTGAGAATGACATTTGAGATAGCGCACTTTCTATGGAGCACTAGTTCCTTACGATCCTTGAAAAAACTGGGAACATATTGCATTCCCCTTTCAGAAACTCATCATGTACAATAACTCAAGGCTCTGTGAAGTTCTACTTAAAGAAATAGGTTAACCTTGGTTTAACCCAGCAGTTCCCCAAACCTATTTGACCACAGAGCTCTTTCTATGTATGTAAATTCTATTAATGCCCTGTGTAATTAGTGTTCAAAAAAAAAACTCTGTGGATGCTTAGGAAGTTAAGTTTAGGCCATGTTTGGGTGACTTTAGCCTGTATTTAACTTTGTGCATGGGTTGCCTCATGGAGGGGTTCTGAAGAGGGGAGTCATGCACTCACAGTTGTGTTATCTGGCAGTAGTGTATAGTGGAGATTGGAGCAAGATGGTGGCCCTCAAAGTTAACCACTGATTACTTACAGCCATAATCAGCCCTGTGATTGCCCCCAGTCTCCATACATAGCATGTGAATCATTTGAAATCCAATTGCTTTACTTCCAACCAGAGGTCTAGGAGAACTCACATTGTTGGGAAGGATGGTGAGTCTGACTGACCAACCTCCTACAGCCAGAAATAATGGCCCATTGTCCCTCTGGCTTCCTCATCAGCTTCCCACTGTACTTAGTGTCCAGGCGGCTGCCAGCCAAGCTGCCCTTGTGACTTTCCCAGGCCTCAGAACTCCCCCTCACCCTCCTTCCACTGCTTCCCACACCAGCCCCAGAGATACAATGCAGCCACACAGTAGATGCAGGCAGCCGTGGGATATGAGTCATGAGACATTCTCAGCACTGACCCAGTGACAAGTCTGTGGAGAAGCCAGCTTCCCTCTCCCCCGTTTACCTTCGTTGTGGAGGCTCATGCCCTCATGACAGATTTACCAGGGAAAGTTTTTTAAGGCAACTATCTCTGCTAATGGGCTATGACAAGGATGGTCCAAAGCAGTGGACTCTGAATCTTCCATAAATATGATTAGTCACCCTCAATGGATAAGGCTTGGACAATGGGGAGGCAATGTGAATTGTGGTTAAGAGCATATGTCCCAGATTCAGACATAGCTGGGTTTCAATTTTGTCTCCATCACTTAAAGAACTAGCTATACATCTTGGGCCAGTTATCTAACCTCTGTAAGCTCATATTTCTTATCTATAACAGGTATCTTTATAGTACCTGTTTCATAGGGTTGTTATAAGAATCAAAAAAAGCATATGAAGTATTTAGAGCAGTGCCTAGCAAGAAGGAAGTGCCTGATATATGTTAGCCCTGATTATTCTGATTGTGTTTTCATTACTATCGTCATCATTATTAGATATTGGGTGGGTGGGTGGCTGGGGATAAAGGTGAGTGAGAAATCGTTCTCACCATTAAGGAGTTTGATAGGGAAGGCAGAAGGCAGAAGTATTTTTTTTTAAACATGTTTAGGTAACTTTTACTTAAAAAAAAAAAACCATAAACAAATATTCAACTCCAGCTAATGATATGCATGCTGAAGTATTTAGGGGTGAAGTGTATGATGTCTGCAGCTAACTTTGAAATGCATCAAAAAGGTAAGATGGATTGATGAATGGATAGATGGATAGATATGGGATAAAGCAAATACAACAAAATGGTAGTTGTGGAATCTAGGAGGAGGATATATGGGTGTTCATTATACAATTCTTTCAACTTTTCTGTCGGTTTGAAAATCCTCATAATAAAATAATGGGAAAATATGTAATAAATGCCATAAGGTAACAAATGCCATAGAAATTTAAAGAACGTAAAATGAACCTATAGGTGGTAAGTCAGAAAAAAAAACTGTGATGTGGCGTGAGTACATTTGAGTTAGGATGTATTTTAAAAGGATTCATATGGTTTAACTCAAAATGGGGGTGGGAGGAAGGAAGCATTCTAGGTAGAATGAGCAGCATAAGCAAAGGCAGTGACACTGAAAACACCATGATTTGGGAATAGTCTGTGATCTGAATTAGTACAGGTGGCAGATGGGAAACAGGACCTCTGGAAGGCAGAGTAGGATCATGTTCATCTTCCTTATATCAGAGACCTTATCCTATAGGTAAAGGGGAGCCACTGAAGTTTCTTGAGCAGGAGCCTCTGTGCATTTTCCCAATTACTTTGGGCTAAGCTTTCCCATAGAGGAAGGTGTGAGCTTTTTCAGGGAACAAAACAATGTTTCACGAGTGCTCATCACTGTGACAGTGTAAACACTGTACACAGTGTACACCAGTGTAATTGGAACTCTGAGCAAGACCACAGCTTGCTGACTAGATAATAAATAGCTTTATATCAGTCTCTGCATCAACCCAGAGTCACTACATTGGACTATCAATTGAGAGGAACTGCATGGAGCTTCCACTTAATTTGTGTCATGACTGTTAAGCTGTAACTCCATCCTCTGCTTCAGTCATCACATTTTATATTAAATACTAAATCAGAATGGAGTCCACACTGCATGTGATCTGGAGAGCTATAGAATGCTCCTCCTTTCTCCTAGTCACTGCTGGGATTTGATAGATAGTCTAGATCAGTGGTTTTCTTGCTTTAACGTGCCTAAGAATGACAGCCCAAAATTTTATGCACAAAACCAGGCACATTGTCCTTTTTGCGCAATTTCAGGGATTTTTCACAGGTACTGGCTTGACTTTCAAGCCTAATTAATCCTAGGATACCCTTCACCTCTAGCTGTAGGTCTTAACTCCCCAAAATATTTTAAGTCCCTCTGATTTTCTTTGCTTTCCTTCGTTTTCATCCCAGTCCTTTGTGTGCTTCCTTCTTCCTCATTCGTCCTCCCACTGCTGCCTTCCCTGCCACTCCGTCCCACAGTGCCCTCTAGAACCTCATTCTATTGTCAACAAACTACCCTAAGTCCTCAGCTTCACTACCGAATGCCTTTCACTCTCCTTACCTTAGCACAAAACTACGTTTTCCCATGGATATTGGATCGCAGGGAATGCTGCTTGTTCTTCCACACCCTCCTCAACCCTAGTGCTGGACCTGGGGATGGAAAGGGTGGCCACTTTCTTCATTCCTCCACCCTCTTATAAAATCACCTCCTTTGAGGTTCATGCCATCCTCTACTTATCCTTTATGACCTGCTTCCTGGTCACTCTCCCTTGTTCCCTGAGGACTTTGGCACCTGACTCATAGTTTCTCTCTCTACCTCGTATCCTAGCCACATCCTGGTAACTTCAGTATCCCTGCCAACAACCTGTGCCTATCCTACCATTGTGTATTGGATATATGTGGGGCAGAGGGATCCAACAACTTAACCTCACCTGTCATCCTTGACCACCTCAGTTCCAGTGAACTTCACTTCCACTATACCCTTCCATGGCCACTCACCACCCAGAATGCCCCACTGCTAAATCTTACATCCCAATGTCCCACATTCTAAACATAACCACAGCTTACAATCTTCTTTCTTTCTCTCACTGTCTCATTTCAATGTTTATTTCAATCACATGAAGATTCCCAGTCCCTAACCCTAATCTTCGACTTGGGCAAGAGGGGCCCCCACCCTGGACCTCATATTTTAGAGTGCTCCACTCTAACCCTCCTCAGATTGTGCTTATTCCTATGGGGTGAGGAGTCTGCAGGGCCAAGTGAACATGCCTACCAAAGCCCATGCCCCCCCTCTCCATATCTGGACCAAACTCTGGATATACAAGATTTCAGTCTTCCTAGTTGAAACAGTCCTGAGCCTGCTTCTGGGGCCTGCATGGATTTCTTCTTCAGAGTCCTTTCTTCTGAGGATGGACTGAACTGCCAGTGACACACCCCTAAGCCCATGGTGTAGTCAAGGAGCATGTGTATGTGAGGGGGGATGGAGCTTGGATGTATGGGCTGGGGTGTATTCCTCACATTGTAGAATACACCTGGGGCAAGAAGAGAAGGAATGTGTATCTAGAGCTTGCTCTCCCCATGTGACCTCAATTTGCACAGACAGGAATAGGACCGAGTCCTAATAAAGGCATCTTCAAAATTTGCCTGGCTGGATTTCAGAACTGTTATGGACTCATGTGTATGTCCTGTTTCCCCCTTTTCACAGGAGTGTCTTTAGCACTTATCCCCTGCATATCCTACTCTGTGTGTGTTGGATGTGTGTATGTCGGGGGGAGGCAGACAGCTGGTCTCTTTAGTCCATAAGTCTTCAGATCATGAGGAACTGTACTGGAGTTGCTGTACTTAAGGAACTACACATGAGAGGCCTCTTGCTGATGCTATAAAGGCTGGAGGTTTGGGGGAAGTCTTGTGACGGACTTAGTGTATTTTCTGTTTAGGAGAAATATAAATAATGTGACAAGAGGATCGACTGTGGTGATTTAAAATACATCCACAAATTCTTTGACACTCCTTTCAAAAGGCTGAAGCTAATTCCTCTTCAGTGTGGACTAGTCTTAGTAATTGACTTCTAACAAATAGGATAAGGCAGAAATCACAGTGTGATTTCTGAGGCTGGATCATATAACACATTATGGCTTCAGTCTTTTCCTCTCTCTTGAATCACTTGCTCTGGGAGAAGCCAGCTGCCCTGTCATGAGGACACTCAAGTAGCCCTATGGCGAGATTCACATGGTGAGGATCTGAGGCCCCTTCCCAATAGCCACATGAGGGAGCCATCGTGGAAGTGGATCCTTTAGCACAGGCAACCCTTCAAAAGACTGTAGTCCCAGCCAACATCTTGACTGCAAACTCAGGAGAGGCCCTGACCCAAAACCACCCAACTAAGCCGTTCTCTAATTTCTGACCCACAGAAACTTTCAGATAATAAAATGCTTATTGTTTTAAGCTACTAAGTTTTGGGGTAATTTGTTACACGGTAATAGTAACTAAAACTCTTTACCTCACTTGACTGCTCCTCAGGATGTGACACTGTTTAGCACTCCTTCCCTTTGGCTTCCAGGAAAACATTCCTTCCTGAGTTTTCTTTTAGCCTCCTACCCAGACCTTTCTCCTAGGCTTCATAATTGCCTACGGGACAGCTCCATTTAGATGTGGCCCCTGATTCCTCGTACTTATCTGAAACTGAATCATCCTCTTTACCCTTCACACTTCTTCTTCCTGCAGTCCTTCCCACCCTGAGTGGAACCTTTGTCCTCCCAGTTGCTCAAGTCAGAAATGTTGCTTCCAGCTACCCCAGACTCCTCCTCACCCACTCTTTTCAGGACCTTCAGCATTTCGCTCCAGCCAACATCTTTTTTTTTAAGATTGGCACCTAACAACTGTTGCCAATCTCTCTTTTTTTTTTTTTTTTTTTTTGCCTTTTCTCCCCAAGTCCTCCCAGTACATAGTTGTATATTGTAGTTGTGGGTCCTTCTAGTTGTGGCATGTGGGACACCACCTCAACACGGCCTGATGAGCAGTGCCATGTCCGCACCCAGGATCCAAACCGGGAAACCCTGGGCTACCAAAGAGGAGCACGTGAACTTAACCACTTGGCCACAGGGCCGGCCCCTCTCAACTTTTTCTACAGGTTTTTTCCAGCTTTGTTTACTTGTGGTTTCCAAACAATTCGTGTCACTTCAAGTCCCCATATGGCTTTGCATATACCTCTTTCTAGAATTTTGCTTTCTATCCTTGACCTTATGGCTTTTTAATTTTGATAAGTCCTATTTTCAAACTTTAGTGCAAGTGTCTCCTCAGTCTGACTGTGCCCGCAGTTCTCTGTGGCAATACACTTTTTCAAGGATGTGTGCATAACAAACAGCCTTTGGAGATAGAGGTAGTGTCTCCCTCTAGGGCAGAGGGAAGACAATTTCCTGCAAAGTATACTGTAATAATATCTCCCTCTGGGCCAAAGGCTAGGCAGGTTTGTTAGCAGCTGCTTATAAGCAGGAGGTTTCCTCAGCTCAGGATTCCCCAGCTGTGACACAAATACATGGTGTGCACAGGTTCTATCTAGGGTGCTCTGCATCACCCCTGTGGGACATGGAGGGCAAGGGGAACAGATTCAAACATGAAACTTATGCTGCCTGCTGTGCCACAGTAATAAAGTCCTCTGTCTCTGACTTTCGAGTCTCATGTCTTCAGTCAGCATCTATGAACCTATGAAACTACGGCAGGCTAACTTGCTAGTTTGTAAGTAGGGTAAAATCTTAGATCCTTCACTGTTCTTGACACTTCTATACACACTTTAAGTGCTTGAGAGCAAGGGCTGCATCTGAATAGACTTTGGTTCTCCTGTGGGTGACAGAAGATAGTTGCTGTGTAAGTGGTGGCTGCTACTAATGCTGCTTTGGTCTAAAGGGCTTTGGATGTAAGCACTCAGATATATTTACTGAATCTAACTTTGAAGTAAATTGCTGTGATTCTTTTCCTGGTTATTAGGTATTGTGTCTGTTCCTTGGGTTTGCAGACAGTGAAGCCTCAGATCGGTGTTCTGTGGCAAAGTGAAATTTTCTGGGAGTTAAAAATGCTACAGATAGGGGCTGGCCCCGTGGCTGAGTGGTTAACTTCGCGCAATCCGCTGCAGGCAGCCCAGTGTTTCATTGGTTCGAATCCTGGGCATGGACATGGCACTGCTCATCAAACCACGCTGAGGCAGCGTCCCACAACTAGAAGGACCCACAACGAAGAATACACAACTATGTACCGGGGGGCTTTGGGGAGAAAAGAAAAAAAATAAAATCTTAAAAAAAAAATGCTACAGATAGTTCACAGTGTGAATAAGCCCTACTTTAGGTAATTGAGGTGACTAAGCAGAGACTAGGTTTTTCTGGGAGGTGGTGTGTTATGCTTCAGTTGGAATGGGATGTCAGTCTCCGCCATTAGCCTCACAATAGCATCAAACATAGCCAGAACAGACCAGCTGCCAGTGGAGCTTTCAGACCAACCTGTCTGAGCTTGAATGAAAGAATTAATCAGTGCTTCTGCTGCCTGAACTCTTAAGAGCAAAGACTCTTCCTTTCTCTTAACCCTTTACATGAGTAAGCCCAACCATGACCAGGCAAGATTGCTGGCTGGGTTTGCTCAGGGGAGGGATATCCATCAGGCTGCAGCTATAATCCTGTTTGGATTGTGGAAGCCTATCTAGCTATCCTTTCCTGGTATAGGAGGGTGGAACCTTGGCAGCATTTGACCAGAGCTGGCTTTCAGAGCCAGAATAAATCAGGGGAAAAGATTCTTTGCTCATAGTGTATGGCTGAACAGCTATTAAAGACCACTTCGTCTGATTTAAATTGTCATTTTACAGATGAGGAAACTGGGGTACAAAGGGGATAAATTGCTGACATTGGTGATTGGCTCCGGAGCCTCCACTGACCCCATTTCTAGCTCATTAGGCTCATTTTTTCTTATTCCCTTGGCTTCCTCACTCTTCCTGCACACCCAGGGAACTTGAGCGCAGCATTCAACGCCTGGTCAGCATGACTCTTAAATTTTCTAGCAGGCTTGACTCACGAAGACAGCGCGGGTTCTGTACCTGTGTAAAGCAGTCCCATCCTTAAGCGGGGAGAAGGCGACAGAAGAGGAAACCTGAGGCGTGAGCAGGAGGGGGGAGGGGGGACGGAGGGTCGGGGCACCCTGAGGCGTGCTCAAGTTTGTCCAGGGAGGAGCAGCCCAAGAGCGCCTCTGGGGCTGAGTCCCGCTCAGCAAGGCGATTACACCGCCGCGGAAGGCAGACGAGGGGAGGGAGGGCGCGAGGGGCTGGAGGTGGTGACCCTGTGGCCTACTCGTTTCTCCCTGGGCCTGGACGGAGAGACGGTCTTTCAGAAGAGCACGCTGCACTTGCTCAGGGTAAACAGGACTAAGGCTCAGCTAATTCCTTCCAGACGCCCTATACGGTAGAGGGTCTTAGCAGGTTACGGGACCCACGGCTGAGAATGGGAGTTGGAGAGAGATGTACGTGACCCGCGGGGTGCACGGCCGCGCCCAGTCGCTCCGGGCCCTACGCGGGCACACGCCTGACGCCCCGCCCGTGACGAGCGCGCGCGGGGCCTCCGCCCCATCCCCCTCTCGCGCTGTCCCAGCCGCGTTGCCTCTGCCGTTCCCCGCCCCCTCGTCTTTGGGGCTGCCCTCATCACTGCCTGACCCGAGGTCCAGCAGCTTCTGCTTTTCCGGCCCCCGCTGACGAGCGGAGGCAGTCCACCCCGGGGGCGGGGGTGCCTTCGGTCCACGAGGTCGTTCCGGAGCGGGTTGGAGTGGGAAGCGGGTGGCGCTGCGGGGACAGGCGCGGCGGACAGCCCCGGGTGCAGCGGCGGGGTCCTGGCGGGGAGAGGACAGGGTTGCGGCGGGCGGAACGGTGTCTCCTTCACTTCGCCCTCCAGCCGCCGCAGCTGCAGCCTGATACGGAGCGAGCCGAGCAGCCTCAGTTGTGAGTGGAGCGGCGGCGGCGGTTCCCGTTAGGAGACTATCAGGTACCGCCGCGCTCGCCTCCCTCCGACCTGGGAGTCTGGGCCCCGGCGGCAAAGCAGGAGGCCTGAGCCAGACTCGGGGTTGGCCTTGGCTCCCTAAGATGGCCGCGCTGCCCCGCGGCCCCTTGCCCCCTCTGTGTGAGACTTCTCTCTGGCCTCCTGACCCCCGCTGACCGCATTTTTTTCCCTTCCGCAGATCACTTCTTCCCGCGGCCCTGCCATGGCGACCTGCGGCCAGAGCTGCCCGCGGCGTAAGTGGACCAGGGATCTCTGCGGGATAGGGTGGCGGTGTCCCGGGAATCTAAGCCTGCGGACCAGAAAACCTCTCCTTCTTTCCCTCCATCTCTCCAAGGACTTGGAAATTCGCCCCTTTCGGTAGCTGCTCCACCAGCCTGACTCCCTCTCCCGGCTCTCTGGAGGAGGGGCTGGGCTGCTGGATTTCGGATAAGGGGACTAGGCCGGGGGAGTTGGTTTGTGACTGCATTCACTTTCAGTTTTTGGACGAGTTTTTGGCAAACTTAAAAGCAAAAAGTTGCTAATTACTGGACTCGATCTTTGGCGGATTGGATCAGTCACTTTTCTAGAGGAAGTAGTAACCCCCCCTGTGAGAGCGGAAGGTCATTACACGTACTCCTAAGGGCGTGAACGTGCTCTGTAGAATGAATGAGCTGGTGTAATGAGCTCAGATTGCTTGCCCTTAAGCCGCACAGCATTGGCCGAGGACTTGACTATCGTATTAATATGTTTAAAGTGCCATTTGATATTTAGTTGATGTAGACACTTGAGTGAAACACAGATGGCCGTGTTTTTGCTAAGTTTCAGTGTTTAAATTCCCAAAGTGTAAATTACCTTTGTCTTCCCGCTCCAGAATGTTGGTTTTGGACTCAGTGAGGATGCTAAGGGATGTACTGGGGCAGAGGGCCTTATCTCCGGTTTTGATTTATCTCATTTGGGTAAATCAACCCATTCCAGTCAATTTTGGCGGCTGTATCTGTATGTATAGGTATACGTGTGTGTATGTGTTTGTTGCTTTGTACTAATCCTGTCCTAGGAGGTGAGGCTGTGTAAAGTTAGGAATAGAAAGTCTGTTTTTCTGTTTTGTACAGCATTTCCCAAGTTTGTATAGCCACTTACTGTGGTTATCCATTTTAGAAATAAGCCTTTGTTGGTAATGTCTTTCATGGGTGATTGGAGTACAGTTTTAGTATAGCTCCTGGTGCTATCGAAAACACATCTCCAACAGGTTGAACTGCTTGAATTTAAAGATAGCCGTGGGTCATAATCTGGTTCTTGGACAGAAAGTGGGAGAACCGGAACATTAACACTGGAATATTTCTTCCCACCAGCAATGTGTGTTCCTCCATCATATGCTGACCTTGGCAAAGCTGCCAGAGATATTTTCAACAAAGGATTTGGTAAGAATTTTTTAGAAAAATTTTAGGTCAGAAGTGAAAATGTGTGTTTGGATTGCTTAGGAAAAGTAAATCAGTAATTCAGATTGTAAATATCCTGCTGCTTCACTTCTTCTATTAGATACATTTTAGGTAAAATTTCTGTTAAAATAGTTTTTTAACAGTCCACGTTCGCATCTACCCCAATTTTGTCCCATTTTTTCAAACTAAATTTCAAGGAATTTACGTTTAAGAGAAAAACAGCTGTGTTTTCATTTCCTTCAGATGTAGCCTATGCCTTGGTTGACTAGAATTGTGATGTGTTACTGTTTTGCTTTGGTGGTGGTGACTCCTAATGGATTGTGGGCTTTGTCAAATGAATTTGGGTTTTCTTCTTTTTTTTCTTTAATTTTTTTTTTTAAAGATTTTATTTTTCCTTTTTTCTCCCAAAGCCCCCTGGTACATAGTTGTGTATTTTTTTTTTCAGTTGTGGCTCCTTCTAGTTGTGGCATGTGGGACACCGCCTCAGTGTGGTCTGATGAGCGGTGCCATGTCCAGGCCCAGGATTCCAACTGGTGAAACCCTGGGCTGCGGAAGCGGAGTGCGAGAACTTAACCACTCAGCCACCAGGCTGGCTGGCCCCTGGGTTTTCTTCCTGAAGATCCCTGCCCCCTCTTTAAGTTATTCCCCCAATTATTTAGATTTTTTAATCCCAAAGAGAGATACCTCTTTGGGATAAATGTTTTAAATGTCTGTATTATAATAAGCTATTGGTTCTGAGGTTTAAGTTGAATTGATTCTCTGATTTGATATTTAGATTTTAAAATCATTGAAAGCGTTTTTTTTTTTGGTGCCAAATATATACCAAAACACTATGCAAACCTGCATAGGGATGTTCTGTCCTTTACATGTCAGTTTATATAGAATAATTTAAAACTTTTTCATTTAAATATTGTGTATCAACACACATTTTTATCCCGCTCTTAATCTGTGAAATCTCTTTTTTATATGTATAGTCAGCTGTTGGTATGCATCTTCTATACAAATGAATCATTTTCTTATCTTTTACTCTCTACTTGAAGGTTTTGGTTTGGTGAAACTGGATGTGAAAACAAAGTCATGCAGTGGTGTGGTGAGTGTTAGATATCTAATAAGTTCTGATGAGCCTTTATATAATTTTCAACCTATAAGATAGTCATAACTGGAAAATGTCTACCCATTTTATCTTAAAGAAGAGGCAGAAGTTAATTTTGTTTTAAAGGATTTGCATGTAACTTGGTTTGTTTTGGCTTTGGATATGATTTCTGATTTTCATGTGGTCTTTTGCCGTGTTACTTACTATGTATGCACAGGGGACTCAGGAAAGACACTGGTCATGTGGGACTCTGTTTACTTAGTAAGATTACAGGCTTGAAGCCAGGGAACCTATACTGTTTTTTGGTAACCCTTTCTTTCAATGCATTTTTTTTTTTTTTTTTTAAGATTGACACCTGAGCTAACAACTGTTGCCAGTCTTTTTTTCCCTGCTTTTTCTTCCCTAAATCCCCCCAGAACGTAGTTGTATATTTTAGTTGTGGGTTGCTCTAGTTGTGGCATGTGGGATGCCACGTCAACGTGGCCTGCCTAGCAGTACTATGTCCGCACCCAGGATCCGAACCAGCGAAACCCTGAGCCACCGAAGCGGAGTGTGCGAACTTAACCTCTCAGCCACAGGGCCGGCCCCCTCAATGCATATTAAAAGCATTAAGAGTTCATTAAAATATTCAGTAACTCTTAATTTGAGTGTTCTAATCATTTTATAATGGTTGGATTTTAGCAGCCCTCCTTTGAGAAGATTTCCACATGTATTTTGTGAATTTAGAGAGCCCTGATTTGAGTATTTTTAAAGAGGTAATATTTTGGTATTTTCATGTCTTGATTCTCCCTAACAAACTCCCTCAAAGGGAGTAAAGTAAAATTTAATTTCGTGTAGTTTTTTTCTTTCTCTAAAATTTTTTTGTTTTGAGGATGGGTATAGTGTGTGCATATTGAATATTATTGGTTATTTTGATAAGTTCTTGCTGTGGTTGTTAATTCCCTTAGTGTACATAGCTGGTATTTCTTAAAATTAGTCATGTTGTAGTTTGTTAATGCCTAGACTTGGGTTTCTGGGGTTTTATATTGGTCACATCTGTCGTTTGGTTTCTTTGATCTGAGGGGAAGCCTGAGTATTCAGTGTGGTTGAGTGACATTTGCTCAGAGTGATAGGCTACAGAGCAGTAACTTAGTGATTGTTGTTTTGTGTTCCCACTCTTAACCTATTGAGGCCCCTTATAAACACTTGCTCTGTAATCTGTTGAAACACAAAAGGCCTTCTAAAAGTAAAAGAACACTCAATCTTTGTGTTTAAAAAGCTTACTTTCTGGTTGGAGAGACAAAATAAACTTTAAACTAGGGAACAATCAGAGAAGTATATCTAGTACTAGGTTGTTTGAAAAATCAAAATCTTTCTTGGGAAGGAAAGGCTTATTGTGGACAGGGTTAAGAAAAGTTTTATGGAATTAGGTGTAAGATCATGAAGGATGTGTAGGAGCTGGATTAGATATAGCATGTTCTTGTTTCCACTTAATGTATATGCAGTCATTTGTCAATGATGGGGATATGTGCTGAGAGATGCATTGTTAGGCAATTTTGTCATTGTGTGAACATCATAGAGTGTACTTACACAAACCTAGATAGTATAGCGTACTACACACCTAGGCAGTATGGTACTAATCTTAATGGTTCCACTGTTGTGTATGCGGTCCATTGCGTGTGTGTTGACTGAAACATCGTTATGCAGCACAGGACTAATTCAGCAAGCATGATACTTTGAAGTACTATGATCTTGTAATATGTACCTGGCCCCAAATAAGTCCCATTAACGGCTGGTTCTGTTTTCTCACCTGAACTGTAGAGATGCCCAGTCCACCGCAGAATGTGGAAGCCTAAATGTCTGGTGGTGGAATGAAGGGTGTAAGCTCCACCAGTGGTGTCATTTCGCCCAATTCTGGTCTGACAGTGTGATCTTCTTGCTTTTGTGTCTTGAGGATTCCTTGGCATCTATATAGGCTGGCTCTCAATCTGTGGGCTGATGGATGGCAGTGGGTGGGGCCTTAAGAGTCATTAATTAGTGTCACTCAGGATTAAAAATAACTACTCACGTATTCCCCATTCATGTTTTATGTATATTGTTTTAATAATACTTTCCTTTTGTGTAGAGCACATGAAAATGTGCAAAGCTTTCACAGTGTCATTCCAATTTAATCCTCCACAGGTAGGTTTTGTTATTACAGTTGAGGAAACTGAGACCCAGAAAAGTTAACTGTCTTCCTCAGTGTTAGTCATGTATTAAATGACAGCCAGAACTGGATGCCAGGACTCCTAATTTTTTTATCCAGTGTTACTTCCTGACATAATCCAGTGCTTTTTAGTATGGGCATTGAGTGCCAAGCTTTTTGACTTGAAATTCCTGTTAATGAAAGCATCTGATTTCAGGAGAATTGTATATAAAAACGTAAGGATTTGAGTCTGTTTAATTGCAGAGCAATAGTTAGACAAATGTTCTATTTCCTAAGTGAAGGATGATTGGCCTTTTCTATTGATACAGTTTTTGTTATTTCTTCACTCTCCAGATAGCACAATTTCGGGTTGAAGTTCTCTTTTTCATTAGTTCAGATCAGCCATCTTCTTTAGACTTGTCTTTCTAACGGCCAAAGTGTACAGCCATCATTAGCAGACAAATTGTGAATCAGAACCCTCAGGGTGTTTTTATATTTATCTTGGAAGATTTCAGTTGCCTGCCTGTATACTGAGCTCTGAAAGATTAGATTTCTGGCTTATCTGTTGTAGATTTTAAATTTCAGATAAGCCCTCCTCCATATTATGCCTTCCCTTTCAGTTGGTGTGCAATTAGGAATTGACAAAGCATATTTGCTACAAACATAAGATTATATCATGCACTTCAAATTGATCCCTGGATTGGATTATTTTTTCTACTGATAACATCTGTTATACATAATGTAGTTTATATTATGCATGATATAAACCAGTTGTAGAGTAAATTTCCTTTAATTCTCTCCCCCTACTTTCTTTTTCTTTTTTAATGAGAATGTGAAAGATGGTTGGAAAGGCATGAAACCTGCTGAAGACTCTTATCTCAGAAAGACAGAATGTTGGGATTACCAGAGAATTTTTAAAAAAAATCTTTTGTTTATGGTGTGGATTCCTGCAATGGGTGCTTTCCTTTAAGGATTTTCAGGAAAAATTTCATAATAAAGATTGAGTATCAGTTATTATAAACTCAGATTTTAATCATGAGCTCTGTGATTAACCAAACTGACTTATTTAGTGTTTTATTCAATATCAGGTAGACTGGATGCAGTGCTAAAACATCCATTCCTTTGTTTTCCCCCACTGATTTTTGAATCCCCAATAAAATTACTTTAGCAGAAGTTTGCTTAAAAAGGTGTGCAGTTTGTTGTTCACTTGAGAATTAGATAGAGGTTAAGTTGTGATAGATTGGTTGGAAATGTCAACAGTAAGTAAGTCGGCAGTCAGTAGCTACAGGCTAATTTCTGACTCTGTGTGTACTCAGAGAGTAGCCGAGGGTAGGAGTACTCAGCAAGCTAGAAGAAAGAGGACTAGTGAAATTACCAAATGTTCATTGGGTTTTTTGGTGTAAGTTAGGCAGTGGATTCTTCTAGGTTTACAAGAAAAAGTTCATGAAGTTTTTATTGTCTTATTAGGAATTTTCAACATCTGGGTCATCTAATACAGACACTGGTAAAGTTACTGGGACCTTGGAGACCAAATATAAATGGTGTGAGTATGGTCTGACTTTCACAGAAAAATGGAACACTGATAACACTCTGGGAACAGAAATCGCAATTGAAGACCAGGTAACGTTTTGAAAATGTGATTTAGTATTAATTATTTAATTTTTGTATTTCAAAAGGAAATAAAGCTGAAAACAAACTCTTTTTCTTTCAAAATAGATTTGTCAAGGTTTGAAACTGACATTTGATACCACCTTTTCACCAAACACGGGGTAGGCCTGGACATTTTTATCTGCTTTAAATTTAAAAGCATTCCTCTTCTGTATATTTAGGAAAGTTGCACATTTACTGTTTGATAGTTTAGTCAACTGCCTTGTGGTGGCAAATTTCTCTTTTCTTCTTTCGTTTGTGCCCTCTCTGCAGAAGTTATATATGTAAATCTATCCCACAGGCATCAGTTTTAAGTCAGTTTGTTCTTTTTCCAGAAAGAAAAGTGGTAAAATCAAGTCTTCTTACAAGAGGGAGTGTATAAACCTTGGTTGTGATGTTGACTTTGATTTTGCTGGACCTGCAATCCATGGTTCAGCTGTCTTTGGTTATGAAGGCTGGCTTGCTGGGTACCAGATGACCTTTGACAGTGCCAAATCAAAGCTGACAAGGAATAACTTTGCAGTAGGCTACAGGACTGGGGACTTCCAGCTACACACTAATGTGTGAGTATTTCTTTTGTGGGATATTATGGTGTAGGACTTGAGGACGATTCTTATTAATCTAGGTAGAATCTAAGGGATTTCTTTTAACATAAAAAGGAGATCATCCTTGGGCCATTTCTAGGTTGCCCGTCCAAAATGTGTGGTAAAAAATGTCTGACTTTTGGTGCTGAGAGAGTAAATATTCATTCCATATGAAGCTTGATGTGCTTTGGATTTTTAGAAGAGGCTAAGACTTTGCCAGACTCTGCCAGTGCATTCATTTGATGTAATGTAATGTAATTATATTAATGTAATTACAGACTTAATTGTCTGTAATGTGTGAGGTGCTGATTTGATAGGATTGCCTGAAATGTATGGTGTTTTTACTTAACCCAAAGTAGATGAATATGTGGAAAGGACTTAAAAAGAATTTTTTTTCCCTTATAAAAATAATGCATTGACAGATAATAGAAATTCAATGAAGAAAACCAAAATTTCCCATAATCCCACCACTTAGATATATAATCTTTGTTAATGTTTTGGTGTTTCACCTTTTTATATGTGTATATATATGTAAAATACATACTGAAAAGGCTGTTTTATAACCCTTTCCTCAGTACATTTTGATAATTTTCCTATAGCATTTTGTATTCTACATTGTGATCCTTAGTGGCTATGTGGCAATTCCACCTGGGTGGATGTACCATGATTTATTTGACCAGTCCTTGTTTTTTGGACATAAGTTGAGAAAAGACCTTTTAAAACTTTCAGGTTTTCGGGGTCAGCCCGGTGGCGCAGCGGTTAAGTTCGCACGTTCCACTTCTCAGCGGCCCGGGGTTCACTGGTTCAGATCCCGGGTGCAGACATGGCACCGCTTGGCAAGCCATGCTGTGGTAGGCGTCCCACATATAAAGTAGAGGAAGATGGGCACGGATGTTAGCTCAGGGCCAGTCTTCCTCAGCAAAAAGAGGAGGATTGGCAGCAGTTAGCTCAGGGCTAATCTTCCCCCCAAAAAAAAAAAAAAACAAACTTTCAGGTTTTCTGTGGAACAGTAGAGATGCATGTGAGCAATGGCTTTTATTTAAATGTGATGCTATAATATCACTCTAGTGCTTTAGACATATTACATTGTGTATTCTACATTTACTAATTTAAAATATCTTACAGCAATGATGGGACAGAATTTGGAGGATCAATTTATCAGAAAGTATGTGAAGATCTTGACACTTCAGTAAACCTTGCTTGGACATCAGGTACCAACTGCACTCGCTTTGGCATTGCAGCTAAATATCAGTTGGATCCTACTGCTTCCATTTCTGTAAGTACTACTGTGGACTTAGAATGGGGTTTTAGTACTGAGAATTAATCTTTTAGTATATTAAAAATTTGAACTGTGGTTCACACAATCCCCAGTTTACACCTAAATTGGAATTAGAACTTGGAATGGTGCTTTTTCTATGGAGGCAGTGTTAGAAGTTGGATATCCAGGCCCCAGGAGTTTTTTTTTCTTTTTCTAATTAAAAAAAAAAATTTTTTTTTTTAAAGATTTTGCTTTTTTCCTTTTTCTCCCAAAGCCACCTGGTACATAGTTGTGCATCTTCTAGTTGTGGGTTCTTCTTGTTGTGGCATGTGAGATGCCACATCAGCATGGTTTGATGAGCGGTGCCATGTCCGTGCCCGGGATTTGAACTGGCAAAACCCTGGGCTGCCGAAGCAGAGGCGGCAAACTTAACCACTCGGCCATGGGGCCGGCCCCCCACAACCAGGAGTTTTTTTAACTTCAAAAGCTGCTGAATTAATTTAGGTAATCCTGAGCCCCAAGCCTGTCTAAGCCCAGGGAGCCAATATTGTGGGCCCTGACAGTTTTTATCTCTGTCAGAGAATAATTGTACTGTAATTGTTACTTTGTCTTTCTGTCTTTTTATGAGGAATAATAGTACTTTAATTGTTACTTTGACTTTGTCATTTTGTGGTTTACAAAATATCTTCAATTTGATCTGAAGGGTCTGTAGTACACATGCCATTTTGCAGATGAAGAAACCAAAGCTTGGAGAGAGAAAAGACTTAATACCACTACTAGGGAGGGAGGAGGGGAGGGGAAGAGCCAGGACTGGACTGCATGTCTTTTGATTTCCCTCCTGTCTAGGGTGATCAGCTAGCTCATCCTGCTTTGCATGGGACTCTTCCAACTTAGCACTCAAAGTCCTGCCTGCATCCTGAGGACTCCCTTCCCCCATCCCGAGTTAGCTGGGTCGGATGGCCACCCTGGTCCCGTCTTTAGCCTCTTTCTGCTGTTTCCCCCTTCAGTCATAGTGGGTTGAGGTAGGAGGGAGGGAATGCCGTGTCTGAGGGTGTAGAGGACCTAGCTCCAATTTCAGGCAGATCAGCAGCTGTTTCTGTGTGTCACGTGATTACAGGTCAGGCACTGCCTGTACTGTATGTAGTGGGAATGAGAGAAAGTTAAACCTTCCGTGAGAGTTAATTTTGTTCCATAAAGTGGTCTTCATTCCTGAGGACAACATGTTTCGATAATTTAGACAGTTAAGTTTTAGCCCCATCCTTGTTTTATCTTAGCACAGTTGTAAGCAGAGAGAGTGAGAAGCGCCCAGAATGCTTTCCCCATTGTTAAGGGAGTGATTCATTTATTTTTCCCTTCTGTGTTTCTAACTGCACAGTAGCAATAAAAACCTCAGGAGTCACATAGCATACTATTCTCTGGGAGCTACATTGCTGTTCTCTGCAAATGTATGTCTGTGGCACCATCACAGATTTAATGCCAGCAGAAGATGGCATTAGTCATCTATATATAGATGTATATAGTCATCTATAGATATATCTATCTATATAGATAGATAGATATATCTATCTATCTGTATATCTATATAGATAGATATGTATCTAGATACACTCATCTCATAGTCTAAAACGGTAACGGATCTTGGGACCTGTGTGTCACTGAGTGACTCCTGGGGATTAGTTTGGAAAGGTATGTGGCATTTCCCACCTAAGAAATGCTGCTGTTGCCCCAACCAAGCAAGTTTCTGAAGCGTTGCTTAGTGCTCCATCATAGTTTCATGGTTGAGTCCTATTCTAAAATAGTAGGAACTTGTGTCCAGTTCTCTGAAGCTTCTAATTTGGGGCATTTCTTCCTTAGACAAATAACTCACATGGTCATTGGTAGCTCATGAATACTTGTCTGTAGTGCCAAGTGAATACAAGTGCAGTTTATGTGACTTTTGCCTGTACAGTTATATCATTTTTCTCTCTGTATTGGACTGTTTTGATGTTACACATTACAAAAGAGTGTTGTAGACATCAAATCATTTCTAAATGTGTTTTCATCCCAGAGGCTGTCTATTACCTCTGTACCGTAGCACTCAATGTGAAGAGCAGAGTTGCCTGGCTAGGCAAACTAGTCCTTGCAGATTGGGGTGAGATGCCTCCAGTTGTAGCCATCGGTCCCTGGTATGGCTTCATGATGTTAGCAGCAGGAGAAAATGGAGCTAGAAGGACCTTCTCCTTACCACGTCTTGCCCTCCAGGGATCCTTCCAGCCCTTGCAGGAGTATGACTAAATCCTAAAATAATAGAATTGTGCAAGGAGGGCAGGGGCCTGGATTGGTAAATGATGCCCTGTTGGAACCTCTTCTCAAACGCAGTCTAGTTACATATGGCCAAGACCCAGGGACATTAATGAGAGGTGTAAGTATGTGAAGTAAAGGATTTTTAGTTGATTTGATTCTTCAGAGGAAGTGCTTGTCATTTGGAGATTCTTTTGGGAGACCCCTGAAAGTAGTAATGTGTGTGTCAAAGTTATGAATTGAACCTCCATTTTCCACACGTTGAGGCTGGTATGTGCGTCACATAGCTACTGAGCCTAGTGGACTTCTTACCCACATTTTGGCATGGTTTTGTTGTGCTAGATTAGACTCAACAAGGCCGATTTTTATGACAGTATATAGGCTCTTGTGCTCTGTGGATAATTTAGGGTTTCTAACATCCCACATTAGATATTAAGAGTATTGTCTTTTACTGACAATTTGACTTTGAGTTTAATGGATAAGAATTAAGTGGTACCTGGTTTTCGTTTGGTTTAATAACGATATTAAATTTTATTCTTTTATATGTTAATAGAAAAGCTAAACACTTTGTAATTGCAGGATAGGGAAACATGTAGGGGCTTTGTCTCTCCATTCAAAAATTTTTCTTATAGTTGTTTTTGTATTTTAGGCAAAAGTCAACAACTCTAGTTTGATTGGAGTCGGCTATACTCAGACTCTGAGGCCTGGTAAGTATTCTTGATAAAGTAGGATTGTTCTGATAGTGTTTTAAAAATTAGTTATCATGTCTCAGCTTCTTATTTGCAAACCTTTCAAGCATATGGAAGAATTAGCAGAAGAGTATGATGAGCACGTGTTGAGTTTTAGCACAATTTTTTCTTTCTTTTGTCCTCCTGCCTGCTTTTTTTTCTTTGCAGGCTGTTTGGAAGCTGCAGCTGTCATGACACTTCCCTAAATGCTTTAGCGTGCATTCTCAGAATAGGAATGTCCTCGTGTTCTGCATAACCACAACACCATTATCACCCCTGAGAAAGTTAACAGTGATTCCATATTATTTAATATCCTTTCTCTGTTTACTTTCCTCCTTGTACCGGAAATGTCTTAGAATTTTTATTGCTTTAATCAAAGTTGATTCATTGTTTTGGTTGTTGAGTCTTCATAGCCTCATTTATAGAATTTTGAGCCTTGATGTTTTTTTCTGGAGCAGTGCTTCTCAAACCTCTGTGTACATGAATCACCTGGGGAATCTTGTGAAAATGCCAATTCTGATCCCATAGGTCTGGGATGAGGGCTTCTGTCTTTCTAACAAGCTCTTAGGTGATGCCAGTATTGCTGGCTCTTGAACTACTGTTTGAATAGCAAGGTTCTAAAGCACTTGGCACTTTTTCCCCTCCAAATAGGGATCTTTCCTCCTGACTTAATTTTGATTATTTTGAAATCTAAAGAAAAGAATGGTACCATGAACACCCATATACCCTTCCCCACATTCACCAAGTACTAACATTTACCACATTTCTTTTATCTCTCCATGTTTGTATACATAATCCTTTTCTTATTGAAGTATAGTTGACGTAAGGTATTATATATTAGTTTCAGCTGTACAACATAGTGATTTGATGTTTGTATACTTTTTGAAATGATCACAGGTCTAGTAACTGTCACCATAAAACTTAGTACAGTAATACTGACTAAATTCCCTATGCTGTACATTATATCCCCATGACTTATTTATTTTTTTATTATTTATTTTTTTGAGGAAGATTAGCCCTGAGCTAACATCTGCTGCCAGTCTTCCTCTTTTTGCTGAGGAAGACTGG
The DNA here is from genome assembly GCF_041296235.1 of Equus asinus. NCBI lineage: Eukaryota > Metazoa > Chordata > Mammalia > Perissodactyla > Equidae > Equus > Equus asinus. The sequence continues at coordinate 63,410,982 of NC_091791.1, forward strand.
CCCTGAGCTAACATCCATGCCCATCTTCCTCTGCTTTACATGTGGGATGCCTACCACAGCATAGCTTGCCAAGTGGTGCCATGTCCACACCTGGGATCTGAACCAGTGAACCCCAGGCTGCTGAAGTGAAACGTGCGAACTTAACTGCTGCGCCACCGGGCCAGCCCCCATGACTTAACTTGTTTTTTAACTGGAAGTGTGTACCTCTTAATCACCTTCATCTGTTTCACCTTACCCCCCTACTCCCCTCCCCTCTGGTGACCTTCAGTTTGTTGTTTGTATCTATGAGTTTGTTTCAGTTTTGTTGGTCTTTTAGATTCCACACATAAGGGAAATCATGTGGTATTTGTCTTTCTCTGTTTGACTTCTTTCACTTAACATAGTACCCTCTAGGTCCATCCACGTTGTCACAATTGGCAAGATTTCATTCTTTTTTATTGCTGAGTAATATTCCATTGTGTATGTACCATATTTCCTTTATCCATTCATCTATTGATGGACATTTAGATTGCTTCCATATCTTGGCTATTCTAAATAATGCTACAGTGAACAAAGGGGGTGCATATATCTTTTTGACCTAGTATTTTTGTTTTCTTCAGATAAATACCCAGAAATAGAATTGCTGGATTGTATGGTAGTTCTGCTTTTTTTTAAACTTTTATTATCATCATCATTATTATTATTATTTTGGTGAGGAAGATTGGCCCTAGGCTAACATTTGTGCCAATCTTCCTCTATTTTGTTTGTGGGATGCTGCCACAGCATGGCTTGATGAACGGTGTGTAGTTCCACAACTGGGATCCGAGCCTATGAACCCCAGGCCACTGAAGCGGAGCACACAAACTTAACCAGTACACCGCTGGCTTGGCCCCTATTTTTAATGTTTTGAGGAATCTCCATACTATTTTCCATAGTGGCTATACCAGTTTACATTCCCACCAACAGGGCTCCAGGGTTCCCTTTTTGCCACACCCTTGCCAACAAATATCCTTTTGATAATAGCCATTCTGACAGGTGTGAGGTGATATCTCACTGGTTTTGATTTGTATTTCCCTGATGATTAGTGATCTTGAGCATCTTTTCATGTGTCTGTTGGTCATCTGTATGTCTTTTTTGGGAAAATGTCTATTCAGGTCCTCTGCCCATTTTTTAATCAGATTGTTTGATACTGCATTGTGTGAGTTCTTTATATATTTTAGATATTAACCCCTTATTGGATATATCATTTGAAAATATGTTCTGCTATTCAGTAGGTTGCCTTTTTGTTTTGTTAATAGTTTTCTTCACTCTGCAAAAGCTTTTTAGTTTGATATAGTCCCATTTGCTTATTTTTGGTTTTGTTGTCTTTGCCCTGAGGAGATAGATCTAAAAAATCACTGAGACCGATGTCAAAGAGCTTACTGCCTATGTTTTCTTCTAAGAATTTTATGGTTTCAGATCTTATGTTTGTCTTGAATCCATTTTGAGTTTATTTTTGTATGTGATATGAGAAAGTGGTCCAGTTTTATTCTTTTGCATGTAGTTGTCCAGTTTTCCCAACACCATTTATTGAAGAGACTGCCTTTTCCCCGTTGTATATTCTTACCTCCTTTCTTGTAGATTAATTGACCATAAAAGCGTGGGGTTATTTCTGAGCTCTCTGTTCTGTTCCATTGATCTTTGTGTCAGTACCACTGTTTTGATTACTGTAGCAAAAGTACAGTTTGAAGTGAGGTATCGTGGCACTTGGAGCTTTGTTGTTCTTTCTCAATCCTTTTTACTTTTTTTTCCTACAAACCCTTAGGAATTACTTAACTGTATGTTTTGTAGACATAGTAGTCCTAGTATGCATATCCTAAGAGTAAGACATTTTTCTTCATAACTATAATATCATTGTCACAGCTAAGAAAACACTAATAATACCTAATATGTAGTCTATATTCAGATTTCCCCACTTGTCCCCAAAATGTCTTTCCCAGGATCCAATTGTGATCATCTTTTAGTCTGGGTAGTATAATGAACATTGTTATATTTTCTAGGGCACTTTGAACGTTTATTATTAACATTTTTAATGCTCTGTGACTTGATGTGTTACCCAGGATGTGGTGCCAACTGAATTGTTTCTAGTATCTCAGATACCCCCAAGCGCCCTCTGGTGGCTGGCACTGGTAGTTCTTCTGATGGCTGAGGAAGGGTGATTAAAGAAGACTACAGGCTCTTTGAGGTGTTTCAGCCACATAATGGTTGTCTGCTTTTGTTTACAGGTGTGAAGCTTACGCTGTCTGCTCTGGTAGACGGGAAGAGCATTAATGCTGGAGGCCACAAACTTGGGCTTGCCCTGGAGTTGGAGGCTTAATCCAGCTGAAAGAAACCTCTGGGAATGGATATCAGAAGATTTGGCCTTAATATATTTCCAGTGTGACCAGCAGGCTCCCCCCCCCCCCAAGAAGGTGATCAAAACACAGGATGATCTAAATAAGAGCTGTATTTTAAATATTTAGACGGTTACTTGTTAGCTGGTTTCTAGTTGAATTGGTTATCTATCTAGTTACCAATGCTGCAGTTATGCAGCCATCTATACATTATTTAAATGTATTTAACTATTAAATGCGCTACCCACCAATAATGAAATAGACCTTTAAGAAAACTGTGCAATCGTGTGCATGTTTGTTTTTATGTTCCTTTTAACATTGAATATTGCCATTGAATGAGATGGATCAGTGGATGTTTTAAGATGAGGTTAAAAAAATTTTGTTAAATTCAGCCATTAGAATTACTTTTGGTATCCCAAAACATTACAAATTATGAATAAAACAAGTATACATAATTAACGACTCCAAGTATTTGCAGAGTTAAAAATTTGCCAGCTAGGATCAAATCTCCCTGGTATCTAGCTAATACTTTATTTTTCCAGTGAGCATTTTGCTCTTTACCTAAATCTGTGCCACAAAGTCCTCTGTGTCCCTAGAGTAATTCCATGAGCTTTTTAGACTACAATAAAATAAGAGGATATATGCCTTTACATCTTCAGTTTGTAAGTTTGTGCAAAATTACATTGATCATTGTTAACTCCAGGAAGCGTTTGAGAGTAAGTGATGAAGAAAGGAAAGTGAAGGGATGGATGGTGCTGGAAGGTTATATGCATACATTATACCTCTCCGAGCTATTGCTACGGGAAATGAACTGGACCTTAGTTAGGTGCGATGAGACTTAGGTGTGGGGTAATAGAACAAGGTGTAGACAGTGTCTGTAAGCAGAGGGGTTGTCAGAGGGGAGTGTATAGGGCCGGTGAGAGGCCATTACTCATTTCCTTCCAAGCAGACGCTGACTGAAAAGCTTGGGCCTAAGATTGAAACCAGAGGCAACACCTTTAGGCTGTGTGGCCATTGGCCTTCATCTGGATTGGGGATGAATGATAGAAATTAATAGGTGATTCTGGTTGGAAAAGTAGGAAAGAGCAAGTTTTTTGATGGAGCATATGATCAAAGGTTGGAGAATGGGGAAGTTTGTTCAGGAAATTCATAATGCTAGATCTGAAGTAGAGTTTTAAGTCTGAGAGAGAACAGATAAGAAAATGTAGTCCTTTGAGACTCATTACCCAAAAAGTGATATTTGCTGAAAATTTCCAGGTCAAGAAGAATCTTAATGAGAGATTAGAAGAAGCCCAAGCAAGCTCTCCACACAGGTGGACTTGGTGGGGGGCACAAAGGCCCTTTCTGGTCTCATGATGTTTGTCTTAACGGACTGGCTAGAATGGCCCATGTGAATCAGACACACATGACTTAATGGTAGAAAGTTGGAATTTTGAACCAATTTGATTGAGTTAGGACCTATTGCTATGTAAGAAAAACAGAAAAGATGTCTATGCAAGCTGGGTGTGACAGCACCTCTTGTGCTTAAGATACATATGCAAAGTGTGAAGTAGACCAGCAGACAGCTCTCAAACTGCTGGTGGTGCTCAGCAGACAAGAAACCTGGTCACAGGGCCTGGCAACACCTGAAGCCCCCTTACGGCCTGTTGCCCCTTAGCTAACCAGTGGCCCTCCCTCATGCTGTGGCTGGGGTCTCCTGGTCCAATACTCTGGACTGGGGTGTGGCCATATGTTGTGAGGTGTGGCACAAGTGAGTTACCAGTTTGTCAAGAATCTACTTAGAGTAAATTGGACCTGTTCACCCACATGCATCCTAATATGCTTAATATGCTTTTATGAGTGGAAGAGAGAAGGGTAGGTTTACAGCTAGGGTCCTGAGAATTGTCTGAGATGCAAGGTATATCCCAGGAGCTGTAAGATTATGAAAGTTGCAAGCTGTGGGCTCCTCCAGCTTGTGCAGTCTTGCTTCTAGCAGCCTCCAGGATGCACATCCACCATCCAGGCCTAATCAGGTGGTGGCAAAACCTAATTGTATTCTAGGCTGATACTATTTCTCCCTGAGGCCTGAGGCAGTGTTAGTGGAAATAATACAGTATCTGAGCCTGATCTTCATCTGTGGTGTGGAGATGAGATCTACCTACAGGATTGGGGAGGTTTAAAGGAGAAAAGTGAAGCATCTGGCTTACTTTCCATCTCCACTCCTAGATGTTGGTGCTGGAAAACCTAACTTTCTCTTCATCTTCCTCTGGGGAACTTGTTAGAAATTGCCATACTAATAATCTCCTGTAGGCCTGTCTGCTTCACATCTCTCTGGCCAGTGATCCTACCCAGTCCCTCACCTTCTAGGACTTAAATGGGAGGGCAGGATATATACTCCAGTCAACTTTGAGGTTCTCAGGTCTAAGTCAAGTGGTCTGGTTCTCAGAAGTGATGGCTACTGACAAGGACCTCCCCTGCAGAGCTGAGGCCGAGTTGACAGTTCTGAAAACAGAGGCAAATGGCCAGCAGAACTGGCATAACCTACAAAAGTACCCAGTACCCTGGTTCTCTGCAAGGCCGCCTCCTTGTTAGATCCCAGATAGGGGCTCCCCAGCGTCCCAGCTGCACTGAACAGGAACTTCATTTACTTGTCCCTCCTAGGAAGTTAGTGGGGAGACCAAGGCAGCTCTACCCAGCATCCAGCCCTCACATCCTGTGGAGTAGAAGCAAACCTGAGGATCTGGGATCTCTGACCACTTGTGTGTGGCCAGGTCAATCAGAACTATATACTGCCTCCAGTCAGGTGGAGGCTCCTTGGTGCTGGGCAGCCCTCAGGATTGTGCCAGGGAGGGGATGCACGTCTATGACCTCAAGGCTCCCTTTTCTTGACAAAGCCTCCCTATGCTGGGCCTTCCCACCTTACCCTTTTGAGCGCCACGAAGGAAGGCTCAGAAGTACGGAGAATCGGATCGTGTCCCAGGCCCAACTTTATTGATAGATTTAAAACTTAGGGTCCAAGGCTGGGGTTCCTAAGTTCCCCCTCCCTTGAGGCCACTTGCCTAGGGGCCAGCCCTAGATCTTGAAGGCTAAGGTGAGGCCGTCGCCCAGGGGCAGGAGGCTGATATGGACCCTGGCGTCCCGCAGGATGCGCTCATTCAGGTTTCGCACACACTCTGCCGCAGTGTCCCGAGGTTGAGGCTGCAACACCTCGCCGCGCCACAGGACCTGTGGATGGGCGGGGCATCACGGGGGGCGGGCCTCGGGGAGGGGCCTGAGCAGTAGGCGGGGCGAGAGCTGGAGACCGAGGACCCGAGGCACGGAAAGCCAAGGGACTCGAGTACCACGAGGGAGGGGCTTTGGGGCATGGGGGCGGGGCGTAGGGAGGAGCCAAGGGCAAAGGGGACCCAGCCAGGGAAGGTGCTGTCTTCTCCCCTTCGGCTATCCCTTACACTGAGAACGGCGAGGACGCCTCCGGGGCGCAGCAGCTGCAGGCACCGTTCATAGTAGGCAGCGCAGTTCTCCTTGTCCGCGTCCACCACGGCCACGTCGAAGGTGCCAGCTTCGCCGGCGGCCAGTAGCTCGTCTTGTGGGGGATGGAGGAACAGATGCGCTGAGTCCGCAGGCCCCAGCGGCCGGAAGCCCCGGCCCAGGCGCTGCGACTAGCCCTGCCACCCTGCATGTGGTCGCATACCGGAAGGTCGGGCGGCAGGGGCTGTCATTGCCCCAAGCCTGCCCAGCAGACCTGGTCACTAGCTCGCGCCCACTGGCCCCATTTGGGAAATGGCGCCAAGGCCCTTTCAGCTCCGGTGCTCACCCAGAGTCTCCAGGGCGGGCTTCAACCGAAGGTCGATCTTGTGCTCCTCCTCGGCCTGCAAGGAGCGAGGTCAGAACCAGCACGTCCCTTCTCCTGGAGATGGGAGTGGCCGGGCTCCCGGGGCCTGACGAGGACTTCAGGTGTGTGGGACACTCACCTGCCTCCACAGGGGCCGCCCCAGTTCCGGGGGCCCCGCGTTCACCTCGCAGGTCACCACGCGCCCGGCTGGAGGCAGCGCCAGGGCCAACGCGAGGGCTGAGTAGCCTGTGAAAGTGCCTGGGGACAGGGACACGGGCAGGGTCAGGCCAGAGTGGGGGGACGGCCCCGTGACCTCGGCCCCCAGTGATCCGGACCATGCGTCTTACCGAGGTCCAGCGCCTTCTTGGCCTTGATGAGCCGCGCCAGGTTGGCCAGAAGCTGGGCCTGCTCACAGGTCATCATGGAATCCCCCTGCTGTTGCTCCAGGGTCAGCTGTGTGTGTGGGGGAGAGGGTCGCACTAGCCCTGCCAGACACCCAGCCGCGCTCCAGGTTCAGACCCGCCCCGGGCCGTGGCTGTGGGCGTGACTGTGGGCGTGGCCGGGGATGGGCCCTCAGGAAACGCCCACTGCGCGGGGCCTGGGGAGCCCGGAAGCCCGGAGAGGGCCATGGCCCAGCCCAAGGTCACACAACCGCGTGGGACCCGCTGGCCCGAGGTGGGCGCCTGTTCCCGTGCCCAGCCCTGCTGACCAGCCGCAGGCTCCGCAGCGCCGGGTGCTCCCGCATGGAGCGGCTCAGCAGATACTGCCACAGCGGGCTGTCCTCGGGGGGCAGCAGGCGCTTCTCTCGCCGAGATCGCCACGGAGGGCACCGTCTCCCTGCCGGAGAGGGGGTGATGGGTCAGAGCCGGGGGCTCCAGGCGCCAGGGGTGAGCCTCAGCCTCGGCCAGCCTTGCGGATTCTCGGGCTCTGCTCCCGTGCCCACTCTGCCCGCGGGGACCCTGCGGAGGGTGCCGCAGGTCCGGCCCTACTCACCCAGGAAGAGGCCGGTGGCGAAGGCGGCGCCCAGAGCTGCCGAGCCCAGGGCCAGCGCGGCGGGCACAGAGAGCCGGGGCATGGGCTGGGTCATGGCTCAGGCAAGAAGCGGCGGCGGCCGGGTCCCTTGCGCTGGGGTTACCGGGACGGCACCCGGACCGGCGGGCCTTCCTGGCTCCGCCTTATCTGGGCACTGCCCGCGGAGCCATGGCCTCGAGTGCCATCTTGCGGCCGCATTCTCTTACTGCAAGCCCCGCTCGAGCGAGCCGAACGCCATCTGGTGGTCGTGCTCGAAACTGCGCCCCGTGGGGAGCAAGCATCTAGGGTGGGGGTTCTTCGGTGCCTGCGGTCTAGAGGCCTGGGTCAGGGAGGAAACGTTTGATGCCCTTCCTGGCTACGCTTCTTTCTTCTTGCTTCCATTTCTGCTGAGATCCCCTGGGGCACCTGGGGTTGGTGTAACAGAATAGTAACAGCTGCAAAGTGATAGGAATTAAAGGAGTCCTGAGAAAGACAGAGAATCTGGGGAGGTGAACAAGGGTATCCGGTTGACCAGGAGTGAAGGACCTGGTTTGGGGGAACACAGCCAGAGGTGGGGCTCTGGAACCCTGGAGTGGGTCTGGCTGCTGGGGCACTGAGACAATGTCCTTAGTTAGAGTCCTACCCTTGGGTGCCAGTAGACGTGGGTGTGAGATCTTGGGCCCATCATTCTCTCTGAGCCTCAGTTTCCTTTATGTAAAATGGGGAGCACAGTCTTACCATAAATGGCACCAGATCCCACAGCCTGGCACACAGTAAGTGCTCAATAAATGGCAGCTGCTGTTATGATCGAGTTGGAGTGAAGACATTTTGGGGATGAAAGATATTGGAGGGCAGGTGAGACACCTTGCAGGGCTGTGTCCTCAGGGACACTATCCAGGGAGCATTGAACACCTACTGTTTGCCAAACTGGCGGAGGTGAAAGCACCTGTCCTGTTTTGTATTCTTAGTGAAGACCGCAGGACACACAGAACTGGTGGCCAACATCGGCTTCACAATTTCCTCTTCTGTAAAATGGGGTTATTAATAGCTCCCGCTTCCCAGGGGATGAAATGAGAAAATCCAGCACTTAGAGGGTTACAACAGTTACATTTGAAAGGAGTCAAAGTCCAAATAGCAGAAGGTCATCCAGCAGCTACTGCTCTACAGCTGTACCTTGGGGCGGCCATTTAGTCACCACACTGGCCAGACTGGAGCTCCATGGGGGGCTTCCCAGGTGGGACCCAGCAAGCAGTCCCAGAGGCAGGCTTCTTGGAGGCAGGGGAGGGGTCAATGAGAGAGTGGCCTGGCCGAGGCTGAAGACCAGGGCTAGCTGGAGAGAAACTTGGGACACTGGACCGCCCTGGGCTGCCTGGGGACGTGATGCAGGAGGACGCCCAGTTCCAGGGCACGGCCTGGAATCAAGGCAGGGCTGGGACTGATCCTTTGACCAACCAGCCGGCTACCCCCAGGCCCAGAGTGCCAGGCAGGAGCTGCTGTCCCCGGCAGTGGGTGGGTGGGCTGCCGACCCCGCTCCTCCCAGTTCCCTGTCACCAGGCAAGGTGCCCTGCTCCTAGGAGAAGCTCCTTCCCCCTTTTGATCCTCTACATCCTGCTTGGCCCTGTAAATGTTTCTCTGACCTGATTATGAGTCTCATTCTCCAAGATCAGGACCGAGGCTGCTGGTCTCCTTCCTCAGAGCTGAGCACACAGCAAGCTTTAAATAAATCTCTCTGAATAGTGTCCTGGTGGTCTCTGGGTCTCTTTGCCGCCTGAGCTGCCAGTCTAGATAGTAAAAAGAGTAATAGGTGGGGGCCTTTGATTGAGCACTGGGCACTACACCTCCAGCCTCTCTGTGAGACTGAGACATTATTCCCATTTTCCGGAGGAGGAAACCTCGGCTCAGAGAGACCACCTCGCTGTGCTTACTCCCCAGATCCTGCTCTTGCTTTCTTAAACCCTCTGACCCACTGGCCAGGGGAGGACACACCTCTGAGCTCCTCTGATGCACTGGGACCCAGCGGGAACCAGACTCCCAAGAGGTGCTTTCCTGGCACCTCTTGCTGGGGCCTCTCCATCAGGCCAGCTGGCATGGCGGCCCTGCGCTCAGCTGGGGTTGCAGACCCGCACTCTCCCCTGTCTGGGGGTCAGAGTTTGGGCAGTCCCCCAGCTCACACCAGAACCTCTCTCCCCGAGCCAGGCTTCAGGCCAGAGCCTGTGGAGGCTGGGGGAGCGGGCGGGGAGGGGAAGCATGTCACCATATATCCCCGTCAGATTAAAAAACTAATTTGAAAAGATTAATGTATTCCATTCTTGTTACGCGGGCTCTGATACCTCTGGGCCCGCGGCCGCTCTGCCTCCTGATTATTGAATTTTTATGGCCTGGTAATTAATTGCAGATTCCCTGTTTTGTTCTATTTCTTTTTCTCTGACATTTTAATTTCAACAAAAAGCAGTGGTCTCCATGCAGGTTCTCTCTAGAGATCCTAATGGCCTATAAAATAGAATGACTTATAGATGTGGCACCCACTTCAGTTGGCGAGCGATTGTTTGAAACCTTGCTGATCACGCAAAATTTAATTTTTCCACCTCCCTCCCCCGTTTGCTGCTCATTTCTTGTCTCTTCCATTGCAGCGCCAGCGTCTCAGCTCACAAGGAAGGGAGCAGAGTGTTACCTCTGAATCTGCTACAGGGCCTTTTCCTGGAAGGCCTGGGCCTGGAGACAAAGTAGGCTTTGATTCTTTTCCTCGGAGGTGGCCCCAGTGGTGGTGGGTGCAAGTGGGCCTCTGCAAAGGGCCACTGGATGTGGGCAGCTACCCTGAGGGGAGTGCAGAGGCTGGGGAGAGGGGAAGATCATTTTTACCTCCCTCAGTTGCCCTTTTGGCCAAATGCAGCTGTCCCATCGGGCACCTGCAGGCTCATGGGGGTAGAGAAATTGGGTGCCCGTAAGTGCCCTTAGGTCCACCAGGAAGTCAGGGGTTGGACCCCTGGTGAATTCTTAGCTAACTTGGGTCACTGGGAACAGCTGTCCACAAAAACAGGTTTAAAAGAGGCCGCTGGGTTTCTATCCTAATGCCCCCAACGCCTGTTTCTCCCAGCCTGCTAACATCACACAGGCTGGGCCCCTCCCCCTGGGGTCTCCCAGGACTGGGTGGGGCAGGGACAGAAGAGTAAAGTCATGGAGTCAAGTTGGGCCTAAGGGATTGGAACTCACATGTCTTCAGGGGCCAGGCAGGTAAGTGAGGGGAGGGCGACAGAGGGCAGTGGGGACTGCAGTGCTCCAAAGCTCGTGTCCCGTCAGAGGGTGTGGCAGCCACTCGGCCCCAGCCTATGCTGCCGTGTGGGAAGATAGGCGCGGTGGGACCAGAGCTCCTCATTTTTCAGGAGACGTTGGAAATCTGGCTTTTAATGTGAAACTTCACAATTTAAAACATTTGGGTTAGGCTTTTTCTTTTAAGCTCTGTGTCAGTCAAACTGAATACACGTTTGATTTTCGTGTCTGATCTGGCCCATGGGACACTGTCTCCTCTGGCATGCGCCAGAGAAGCTAGGCACTGGAAGTGGAGTCTGTCAGGCCCAGAAGGGCCTCGGTGGCCGGCTGATTGCTCCCTGCCCCGGCCCTTCCTACCTTGGGCCCTTCAGGCCCCTTCCCTCACTCAGGGGCTCTTTCCCAGCAGCCTGGCTGCCAGAGGTGCTCTTGGGCCTCTCTCCAGGGCTCGCCTTCCTTAGCCCTCCTCTCCACAGAGAAACTTGCAGCCTGGAGTCTGACCGCATCTGGGTGGGCCCTGCTGAGCTGGTGGCCCACAGCCTGGCCCTGCCTCCTCTGTGCTGAGATGCTGCGGAGCTGGCACTGACAATGCCCCAGCCTCTAGTGCCTCAGTTTCCTCATCTGGACAGGCCAAATGGGAAGTGACAGCATGGGCTCTGGATTCAGATGGACTTGGGTTCAAACACTGGTCCTACCACTCCCTCTGTGGCTGTGAGCTCCGAGTGTCTTGACTAGACGGTGGGGACAATGCCTCTGTCTTCGTGTTCCACTGCCGTGTGATACACTACCACGCCCTGAGTGGCTTCAGACAGACCCCATGTATTGGCTCACGGTGCTGTCGGTCAGAAGTCTGGAAGTCACGGGGGGACTCTCTGCTCAGGGCCTCGCCAGGCTAAAGTCAAAGTGGCATATGGGGCCACAGTTCTGTGCTGGGGCCCCAGGCCCTCTTCCAGCCTCTCTAGTTGTGGGCAGAATTCGGTTCCTTCTCATGAAGCCCCTCCATTTTCACGGCTAGTGAAGGCACCTTGACTCTTTCTGCGGGTTCAAATCACTCTGCCTTCCTCTTCTGTTTTTAAGGGCTCATGTGATTATGTGGGGCCCACCCAGATAATCTCCTTATTTTAAGGTGAGCAGCTTAGTCTCCCTAGTTGCAGCTGCAGGGTTCCCCTTGCCATGTAAGATAACCACCATGGGAGTGGGAGTGTTGGTGGTGATCATGAGAGGGCGGCAAAACCCTGCTGGGCACAACCTCTGACCTCTCTGAGTGGCTGTAAGGCTGAATATACGCCTGCTGGTTCCCTGAGAACCACAGTGTTGGGTATTTAAACGCACAGGATCCCCTGCTACCGCGCAAATAGAACAGGCAGTGGGAATGTGCCTCACAGCAGCCCTCTCAAGTAGCCAGCATTGTCTCCACTTTCCAGATGTCAGGTGATATATAGGTGGCAGAACCAGGAAGTGAACCTGACTCTGTTTCAGCTTCACGTGAAAGTTTGTCATCTCACCATTGGGCCCAAGTCCGGAGCCTGAGTATCCTCTGGAAATTCATTTAGTTCTTTTGAGAAGCATCTACCACGCACCAGCGATTTACCTATGATCCAGTTTCTCTGGTTCAGTTCAGGTCCTGGCATTTGGGTCTTTCTGAGAGTTCCCAGTGGATGATGCAGGTGTCTATTTCATGGTGTCACTGGTTTCTTTCCCCCTTTCTTGACAGGATGGCCAGGGGTGCCACTATCACGGCCACTCCTGGCCATCATCTCTTCTGCTTGGATTTTGTCCAAGATGAGATGCTTGGAACTGTAGCAGCCATCTTGTGGCCATGAAGCAACAAGGTTAAGGCTAAAAAACCAAACAGGATGGTGAGAGGAAAGATGAAATGTTGGTCTTTGAAGACATTATCTAGTCATTGAACCACCACCAGCAACTGTCTACCTCCAGACTCCTTGTTATCTAAGAAAATGAGCCTTTGTGTTTAAGCAATGATTGGCTGTATATTTTTTGAAGTTCAAAGCATTCCTAACTGATACAGGCCCCCAAGCAGTATGGCCTGTGCCCACAGGGGTGTGCTGAGGGAACCGTCCCTGATTTTCCTTCAGTCTAGAATGACGGATTCCACATGAACTTGAAATCATGCCCTCCGCAGGGGAGGCCCTGTTTTCCTCAGGGGTCAGTTTCCTCACAGGAGATGCCTTGTCCTACAGACTCACGGCAGGCCCAGTCCCGCCCCCTCCTGCGGAGTCCCAGTGCCACCACACTCCACAAGTGACTGTCAGGTGGGGGATGTGACTCATCTGAGGGCTGGCAGCCAGGATGCGGAGGCTGGCTCCAAATGTGTGTGGCCCAAAGCCTGAGGGTCTCCCCACTCCAGGGGGAGTCTCTCTATTTGCCCCAGGCCAGGGGCGCAGGGGCTTCTGGGACAGTGGACGACCAGACAGGGTGGGAGCTTCTGTGCCGTGAGCTGGGGATGGGCTTACGGAAGACCACACCCTCCTGGCAGAGGAATCAGGTCTCTGCTGTGACACTGCTGTGGAACAGCCCTAAGTCTCAGCGGCTTCCCAAACAGCCCCCCTGCTTTTCTTGTTCCTGGGTCAGCAGGTCCGCTGGGGGCTTCTGCTTAGGCCATGGGTCCAGATCATTGTGAGACCAGTGGCTACCTGGTGATGCTCTTTCCCAGAGCTGTGCTGTGCTGGGGACAGCACAGGTGCGACAGGCCAACCACACGAGTGCTTTTAGAGCCTCTGCCTCAGTCAGGTCTGCTGATGTTCCAGTGGCCACAGCGAGTCACCTGGCAAAGCCCCGAGGATGGAGCAAGTGCGTCTACTCTAGCTACTCCATGGGGTGGCCCTGTGAGGGCACGAGGCAAAGGGTGTGGATGCGTAACCGTATTACAGGTGGCAGAGCGAAGAGTCAGGGTCTACACACAGGTCCCAAGGGCCTCAGGGTGTCCCCAAAGCTGGGGGTGCGGAGGCTGCCCCTTGGGCAGGGCCTCAGCAGGGCAGGCGGACCAGGGGCGCTGCCTCAGGCTCGAGCTGAGGATTCTCTGATCTATTTTGTGAAAAAGCAAAAGATTCCTCAATCTCCCTTTCAGAGGAAGAAGCTGAAGCTCTGGGGAGTCAGAGGGCTGCCTGAGATCACAGGGCAGCCCCTGCCTCTGCCCACCCTCCTACCATCCCAACCCAGGCAGGGGAGGGAGCGCATGCCTCTCCAGGAGGGACACGCCCCCAGCTCCTTTCTCTCCTGCACAGCCCACCACACGCCCACACGCGTGTGTCCACTTCCCACAGAGAGCCTGGGACTCTGATTCCGACTGCATTGCCTGGGGGACCTCTCGGCACTCATTTGCATCTGGCAGCTGCTAAGCTGGCCTGGGGGCATATTTTGTTTGTCTTGATCAGTGTTTTGTTTGTTAGAATGGAGCCAACACTAAACAATCAAAACATTTCACAAAGAATTCAGATTTGATTTCCATTTCTTTTGAAAAAGCAGATTTGACAGCACGGCTCATTTGGCCCCGCATGGCAGGTGGGCTGGCACTGCATGGAGCCTGCCGCTGTCCCTCCATGGGCCATGTGCTCTTGCCCCAGTCCCCACCACTCCCTGCTGCCTCAAACCCAACAAATTTCACTCATATTCTGTATTGTTTTTTGTGCTGCTGACACGTGAGCTATAACCTATGATTTAATCCACTCTCCAGAGCCTCAGAAAGAAGAGATACCTGCCCGGGGTACACAGCCAGTCAGGGGCCTTTATTTCTCTTTCTTTCTTCCTAAGAACTTCATCTAGATCCCAGAGGGCAGTCCCTCTTCTGGGCTCCAAACCAGGAGCTCAGTCCCTGCTGCCCATCCCTGTTGGCTCAGATTGGCATCCTCTCCCTCAAGGCAAAGCTGTTTACGTCATGGCTGAAGCTCAGAATGCCCCTGGCATTGCTGTCCTGAGAGCACAGTCACCTTCAGGGAAAATCCACACTGAGATGAAGCTTTGGGAAATGTTACGGGGACCCAGGTCCCTGAGCTAGATAGAGAATCTGCCTAGATGTGGAAAAATGGGAGACTAACTGCTGATACTTACTGTGTGCCAGCCACTTCTTGTAATTTCATATTAACTGGCTTAATCCTCACATTAACCCTGTGAGGTGGAACCATTTTTATCCCCACTTTGTAGATGAGAAAGCTGAAGCACAGAGAGGTTAAGCAACTTGCCCAAAGTTGCACAGCTTGTAAGTGGTAGAGTTGCGATTTGAACTCAGGTCCTCTGGTTTCAGGGCTTACAGTTCTTAACCACTGAAATATCCTAGAGGAAATGCCTATTGAGATGGCTGCTTTTACTATAATGTCTCGTTTCACCCTCAGACTTGCCCAACAAGGTAGGGTTGGGTTTGGCTGTGAGTGACAGAAAAACCCAAAAGAACAGTGACTTAACCAAGAGAGAAGTTGATTTCTATTTTATGTACATGCAACTTGAAGGTGGTAAGAAGGCTCCAGGGTCAAGAGGGACTCAGGCTTCTACTCTGTTTTAGTGCCATCCTCATCCTTTGGCTTCTCCTCATTGAGCAAGATGACTACTTGAGCTCCAGCCATCACACCTTCACCCCAATTTTAAAAAAAAAATGGAAGGGACAAAACAGGACTCATCCCCTTCCTTTAAGGACATCTCCTGAAAGTTTCACAGCATACTTCTACTCACAACCCTTTGACCAGCATTTAGTCACATGGCCACCTAGAAATAGTCTTTATTCTGGAAGGTTATATGCTCCATGAAAAATCAGTTCTATCATTAAACTTAAAAGGGAGAGTGGATACTGGGAACATTTAGCATCATTGCTACCTTATACAGATCCAGAAGCTGAGGCTCAAAGAGCTGAATGAACTGCTGGAGGTCACACAATCAGGAAGAGGTGCTGCCTGGATCTTCTGTCTCTGGGCCCTTTGGAGCAGGTGGGGTTCCAAAGACACATGCTGCCAATTTCCTGGGGGGCAAGGGGGAGGGTAGATATGTACATTACCCTCTTCCCAGGCCCCAGAAACGTCCAGGTCCCAGATCCTGCCAGCCAGACTCCCCTTGGGCCTTCGAACACTGGCAGCCTCTCTGGGCCCAGATCTGTCACGCTGGCACCAACCATGCCCCAGGCCTGACTCCATCCATCCCACTAATGCGGGCACAGACTGCTCAGGCAGCTCCTGAGGCGGCTCAGCGGCGCTGAATAATTCAGGCCTGCGTAATGGGATAATGAATTTACTGACAACCCAGTGTAGTCTCGGTACTGACATTTCAAGAAATACTGACTCCCCAGGCCCGTTCAGCAGGATGGAGACGTACACGTGCCAAGGAGCCGTTGCTCTGCCTGCCTCGTGGGGTTCAGGCCTGACTGAGGGGAGACCCTACTTTGGTCTCACTGGTTCTTCAACTGCTTGGGCAAGTGGGGAGACTGGGGGCAGGGGGCTGCCTGGCGGGAACTTTGGGGGGAAGTGGAAGTGGACTCACGGAAGCTTGGGAGAGCAGAGCTGGAGAGGAACTCAGCCACCCTTGGTTCCGCAGGCCCATTTTAGGAGCAGGGACACTGAGGCTGCAGAAGGGACAGGCCTATGCTCCTGTACACCGTCCCGTGGCTGGAATGCTGTGGATGACGTGGGGCTCTGGGGAGGGGACCTGCTTGTTTTCCTTCTCCCTGCTGGTTTTCCCGTCCCCCCGCTTCTGGGGGGAAGTCTCGCAACTGCCCCTTCACAGGAGCCGGGTCCTCAGCTGGGCGAGAACCGCCCACCCAGAGGCTGTGTGCAGACTGTGGCCAGTGACTGGCAGACGTGGTGGTACAGAAGGCAACCCCAAGCGTCAGGTAGGATGAACGCTGCAATGTTGTCCGTGCTCCAGAACCTTCAGAGGGACCAGGCTGGGGCTAGACTCCAGCTGACACCATATTCTGGCTTAGCGTCTACCCATTCCCCATCTTGCCTCCCTCACTCCTCTTCTCAGAGCCTCCGCCAGTAAATCATCTGGATAGGAATCCCTGGCCCAGGCTCTGCCTCTGGGGGACCCACCTAAGACAGCTGCCTTTCCTGGTCAGAGCCCTCCCTGCTCTGGACTCCCCCCAGAGCACTAAGAGGGGCTCAGAGCCAGGAATCCTTGGCCCTGGCTCTGCTGTGTGACTCCAAGGAAATCACTTGTCTGCCCTGGGCCTCGGTTCCCCATTTGTATGGAGGAGGGGGAGGCTTTCTCAGGTCCCTTCCGGCTCTGAATGTTGTGATAGGACCTGAGCTGCCTGGAAACTTCTCCTGACCCTTCCTAGCCCCACAGGTGCATGGAGTGCTACCATTGGGGCATCACCTTTTCTCTGAAGGCCTTTTCAAAATGCAAAAGCCTCTGAGGTGAGAGTGAGTTTCGTATTACATGACCATGCTGCAGGGCAGAATCTCTCAAGGTGGCGTCCTTGGATCATCTGCAATGGAATCCATCACCTGAAGGGCTGTTTATTAGTTTATGGGGTGTTCTTCTTTTGAATGTGGTACATGATGTCTGGAGCTTCAGCAGCTATCTTTCAACCATAAGGAAACATCATGAGATGTAAACAACAAGCTAAGGATGGTGAAGCAAAAATACAGAAAGAAACTGGTTTTCAATGGCATTTCTGAATCATTGCACAGAGCCTGAAAACTACCTCTAGAATCTCAGTGTGTGAAATAATTAAATATCTTTATTGCTCAGGCAAGTCTTGGTTGACTTTTCTGTTATTTGCAGCCCAGAGCATTCCAAACAAATTGACAGTCTTATCTCAATGAATCATAACAACAATCCTTTGAAGTAGGGATTATCATTGGCTCAACGAGGTTAGGTGACATAGCTAAGGTCACACAGCCGGCCAGTGGCAGCACCACTTTGGGCTGGAGCTTTCAAGTTGGGAGGAATTTTGATTATTGATAAGAATTGAATTCCTGTCCCCTTTGCTGTCTGTGTCCTGTTGTATCTGACCACTGGGAATAAGCCCGTCCCTTGTCATTCTGGTCTTCTGTCATTCTCTCCCCATCCATCCTACCCTGGGTCTCAGCTTCAAGACCTGGGAAAGGTCCTTGTAGGGTGGGGAGAAGCAGGCGGCAGGTTCATTCCTTCACGGGATTTTCCTAATGAGTATGGCCAGGTCCCAGCACCAAAGACTGAAGGGAAGGTGACCCCATTCTGGAGAAAATTCGAAACAGCCTTTAGACACCCTAGACCTTTGTGAGGGTTACAGCCAAAGAGAAAAAGAGCTCAGAGACACAAAAATAGATGGACAGAGGGGTTGAAGGAGAGAATGAGAGAGGCAGAAGTGCAGTAGGAGGAGGCTGAGGGGGAGAAGAGAATGGTCTCAGGTTCTAGAGATAAATGTTGAGACGAACATGACAGTGAGTCTTGGCTCTGGCACACTAGCAGCCCGGTCCCCCAGCCTCCGCTTCTGCACTGGTGACTGAGGAGACAGAACACAAGGAGGCCAGCAAGGACAGACGGCGCAGGCTGACCTGTAGCTGATGCTCAGTGGGTGGGCACTGCTGCCCCACACAGACCGGTCTGATGGTCTTGGTTGCTGCTCTGGGGGTGGAGGCCGGGCTGGAGGGGAGGGTGATGTGACTTTGAGTGAACCTTTGTTCAGCCTCTTCTGGAGATCAGAGGCCTCACGGAGAAAGGAGAGCAGCGTATGTGTGTGTGTGTCCCTCTGTGCCAGATTAGGTACGTCCAGGTGATCAGAAAACTGCATATTTCCCTTGACAGAAAAGTGGCCTTCTCAGACTACAGCAATACCGGAAATGCATTCTATCTCCTTATCCGCAGCGAGGGGTGCGGTGGGTGAGGGAGGAGAAGCTTTACAGACTCATCAGGAGGCAGAGAACTGAGGAGCCACAGCTGGAGTTCGCGGGGGACTGCCTCAGACCCTGAGACTGAGCCCTGAGCATCGGGGGCTGGTGTTGGTGTGGGGAGCCCTCTCTGAAGGGCCTCCTGTCTGCCCAGATTAGTGGGGACAGAAATGTCCTCAGACTGTGGACAAGAAGAAGGCTCTCTGTCAGCTACATGAAGCACATGAACTTCCCCTCCATTCCTTTGGGTGGCAGGCGGAGAGGAACCCTTTGGCTTGGGTGGCATCTGGGCAGAGTCTGGATCTCCAGGGCCTGGCACAGAGCCTCAGCCAAATGAGTGAGCCTGGGACCCTGTCAGGCCTGGAGGCTGTGCTTGAGGATGGAAGGGGCGCAGGACTCCAGCATCAGCTGAGAGGCTCAGGGCTGGGGCAGGGGGAGTGGCTCCTCTTCCTGGCACATGCCCTGCTCACCTGGTACCTCCTTACACCTAGGGGTTCAGGCAGGCAGACATTGCTGTCTCCAGGGAGCCTTCCCTCAGCCTCCAGGTCAGATGCTCCCCCTGACGAGCTGGTAGGGTGGTTTTAATACATGTCCATGAATTCTTAGATACTCCTCTCATTAGGAGGTGGAGTCTGTGTCCCCTCACCTTGAAGCTAGGCAAGCCCCCTTGAACAGAATGTAGCAGAAGTGATGTTCTGTGACTTCTGAGGCTGGTTAGAAAAGGCCAAATAGCTTCTCCCAGGTTCTCTCTTGTGTGTGTGAGCTGCCCTATGGGGTGACAGACCCAGAGCAAGAACTGCCTGGAGTCCAGGCAGCCTCCAGATTTATAAGCAGAATAAATGGTCATATATGAGTTTCCTAGGGCTGCCTAAGCAACAAATGACCACAAACTGGGTAAAACAACAGAAATGTATTCTCTCACAGAACTGGAGGCCAGAGTCCAAAATCAAGGTGTTGGCAGGGCTGCTTCCTTCCAAGGGCTCTGAGGGAGCATCTGTGCCATGCTTTCCTCCCAGCTTCTGGTGCTTGGCGTTCCTTGGCTTGTAGACACATCACTCCCGTCTCTGCCTCCCTCTTCACCTGGTGTTCTCCCTGTGTCTGTGTATTCAAATTTCCCTCTTTTTATAAGGACATCAGTCATATTTGATTAGGGGCCTGCCCTACTCCGTTATGACCTCATTTTAAGTCATTACATCTGCAATGACCATATTTCTCAAATAAGATGACATTCTGAAGTACTGAGGGTTAAGACTTTAACATATCTTATAGGGGGTCAAAATTCAACCTATAACATATAGTTATCATTTTAAGCCACTGTTTTGAAGTGAATTGTTATGCAGCAGTAGTTACAACGCTAGAATTAAGGGATGGCTAAGGAAGCAACTAAAACGTCAGCGGAAATGTAATTTACCAGAAAATCCCTCCAGGAGGCTACTGTATGTGGTTGGAATAGCTGGCTTTCTAAGTAGCTTGAGTGGGTGCTAGGAACTCCGTGCAAAAGATGCAAGTTCCAGTAACAACACATGTTGAATAATGACAGACAGCTTCCCTAATGTCTTCTAATATAGGAAAAGAACTTGAGTTTTGCTTTGCATTCTTCCCCCTTAAATAAAAGTTGAATATCTACTTAAAGAGAGTTAATGTGATTATGAGAGTGTTTCTGGCCTCTATATATCTCAGTGTGGCCTGTTTACTAATGCCTACCCCATCAGAGCACCGATTAACTGTGGGGTGCATTTGCCTGGTTAAGTGTCTAGTTTCTCCATAGACCATAAGCAATCCCGAGGGCAGGAACAAGCTCTGTCTTGTTCTCCTCTGAATCTCCAGCACAGTTCTTGGCACATAGTAGGTGCTTAATAGTTATTTTCTAAAAGCAAAGACGTTGGAAAAGAAACAAAGTGTTTTAAAATCTATATGATGACTAAAGGTTTACAATATCAGTTACAAAACATGTAAGGATGCTGGAAAAAATATTTTTGAAATTCTCTTCATTTAATGAAAGGGCCTATAGGAAAATAAGGAAATTACGAGAGGCTAGGAACAAATTGAAAACATCTGTCCAGGGAATTAAGTGATTGCTGAAACTGCTGCACACCTTGAGGACATCTATCTTGTTGGGCAGCTTACAGCTTTCACAGCTTGAACTTCTGTGGCACAAGAAAGAAGCAAAGGATGATAAAAATGACCAGGCAGAAATGAAAAATAAACAAACAGAGGTTCTAGAAATGAAGATCTATCACATGAAATTAAAAACGTAATGGAACAGTTAAATAGAATAGACACAGCTGGAGAGGAAATTAGTAAACTGGAAGATAGACCTGAAAAAACTACACGTAATGTAGCATAGAAAGAAAAATGGAAAATATGAAAAAGAGGTTAAGAGACATGGAGAATGGAATAAAAATCTTTAATATATGTTTAATCAGATTTTTTGAAAGTGATTATAGGAATAATGGGAGAGACATAATATTCAAAGACATAGTAGCTGAGAATTTTTCATGATTACTAAAAAACATGAATCCTCAGATTCAGGAATTCCAATGAATCCTAAACAAGATGAATAAAAAGAAGTCCAGACATAATTACATCATAGTCAAACTGAAGAATACCAAAGACAAGGAGAAGATCTTAAAAGTCTCAGAAAGAAAAAATTTTGTTGTTCACAACTTCTGTAATTAGAAGAAATAAGAACTAATGGGTGATTAATTACAATAGTGTCAACAGTAACAATGAAAGAAGATGGTAATGGACATGGGATTTCCCTTTTGGGTGATGAAATGTTGGGGAATTAGATAGTGGTGATGTTTGCAAAACTTTATAAGTTTTTAAACCTAAACCTAAAACCACTAAAGTGTACACTTTCAAAGGGTGAATTTTATAGTGTGTAAATTATATCTCAATAAATGCAAAAAAAAAAGAGTAAGGGTGGAAACAAAGACATTTTATACTAAAACCAAGATAATTTATAAATAACAGACCCTCAATTAATTTCTGAAGGATGAACTTGAAGAGAAGAAAAATGATCTCAGGAAGAAAGTCTCAAATACAAGAAGAAACGATGAATTAAGAAAATAATGAAAATATGGGTAAATTTGAACAAACACACTGATTGTCCAAAACAATGTCTATTCCATGGGGTTACACAAGAGATGGAGCTAAAAGGGTGGGCCTTAAGTAAGTGAAATTAATGCTTTCAAAGTACTTTGCATTGTTCAGGAGGATAAGATGTTGATGAACCTTAAACTAGGTTAAGTTCTGTAATCATTTCAAAATGCCAAGTCACCAATAAAAAAAAAAAGAAATAGAATGCCTATCTTTCATACCAGCACATGGGGAAAGAATGGAGTGAGTAAAAAACCTCAATCAGTTCAAAACAATGTAACAAAGAAGATGAAAAATCCTTAGGAAAAGGACAAATTAGAAAAAAACACACAAAATAAGATCATAGAAATAAAGCCAAATATATTTGTAATTTCTATAAATATAAGTAGACTGAACTCTCCAATTAAAACACATAGAGTATCATAGATTGAAAAAAGAAAAGCCAAATTCTGCTTACATGAGACATACCTAAAACATGAGGACATATAAAAATTTGTAAGTAGAACAGTGAAAAAATACAAGAAAAATACTAACCAAAAGAAAATTGGCATGGTTGTATTACTATCTGACAAAATAGACTTTAAGGCAAAAGGCATCATTAGAGATGTAGAGGGTCAATATATGAAATTTAAATTCACCAGGAGAAAATAGTTCTAAATTCATGGATCCCTAATAATATAAGTCCCCAACCAGATACATGATTTGAAAATATTTCCTCCCGTTCTGTGGATTGTCTTTTCACTTTATTGATGGTGTCCATAGAGGCACAAAAGTTTTCAATTTTGATGAAGACTATTCTTTCTCCATTGAATGGTCTTGACACTCTTGTTGAAAGTCAGTTGACTACAGACATATGGTTATTTCTGGACATTCAATGCTAGTCCATTGATCTTTGTATCTATCCTTGTGCCAGTACCACACTATCTTGATTACGGCTGCTTTGTAGTGAGCTTTGAAATCAGGAAGTGTGATTCCGCCTACTTTGTCTTTCTTTTTCAAGACTGTTTTGGCTTTCCCTGGTCCCTGGTAATTAAGTATAAATTTTAGAATCAGCCTATCAATTTCTACAAAGAAGTCAGCTGGGATTCTGAAAAGGGATTGCAATGAACCTGTACTCAAGTCTTACATCTCTTTGCAGGGTGAACACAGCTCCATTCAGCTGGTGCACCAGAGTAGAACCAAAGGACTTCCTGCCCACGCTGGTCTGGTGTGCCCCCATATATGTGCCCTCAAGAAGCCACATCAGTGTGCGTGTCATTGGGACTGAGTGTGTGTGGTAAGAGTGTAGATGGCTGCAATAGGAACTCAAGTCTTTGAGCCCTTCCAAAGTTGTCACCATGACTGTAGTAATAATCTTAGGTTGGGCCACAAGAAGCAGACCTTGAGATGAGGATTTGAGTGAAAGTAGGTGGTCCTAGGAAGTGCTGGAAGGGGCGTGGGGAAGGGGGCCAGGGAGGGGAAAGAAGTCGGGAGAAGGTGCCTAAATGAGCAGGTTATTGCTGTGGGCATCTGGGGCTCAATCCCACTGGGGACCTCTGTGAGAGGGTGGAGAACAGGGCTTCTCAACTTCAGCAGTACTGACATTTAGGGCTGGATAATTCTTGGTTGTAGGTGGCTGTCCTGTGCAATGTAGGATGTTTAGCAGCATCCTGGCCTCTGCCTACTAGATGCCAAGAGCAACCATGCAACTACAATGTCTCCAGACATTGTCAAATGTCCCCTGGGTGGCAAAATCATAGCACTGGTGAGAATCACTGGTGTAGACATGTCTCAGAATTGTCTCATCCAAGAGAGGAGGGAGCTGGGGTATTTACACACCAGCTCCCATTCATCATTGTTTTAGGGCTGCTCTTGGGAGTGTCAAGTCCCTGACGTCTCTTTGTCCTGAAGGTCTACTGAACATGATCCCAGGTCAGAGAAAGCCTCAGGCAGTATTGCAGGTGCCCATAGTAAGAAGCCACCAGCATGCATGGAAATAATGAGTGCTGAGGGGATGTGGGCACCCACAGTGCAGCTACATGGATCCTGCCATATGTGGCTTTGGGGACCCCAGTACCTCCCAAGATCTGCAGCTTGGCCTGGCAATCCACGTTCCTAGGGCTTTGCAGGTCCCAGTGTGTACACTGTTGAAACCAACCCGCCCGGAGCAAGGCTTTGGCCTCTCAACGTGCTTTTCAGTCTCCCTTTCTGTTGCAGCCCTGGCCCAGCCCCTGCAGGTTGAGGAAAGACGGCCTGTGAAGAATTTTAGACTGAAAAGACCCTAGGTGATCTTGTTTTCCCAGGTAAAAGGCACGAGGGGGAAAGGTATGCTCACAGGATTCTCCTCCTTTCCCTACCTCCACAAAAGGAATCTCAGCTCCCTGTACCCACCTGCAGCCGCTAAGGATGTTCTCCTTTTTCAGAATGCTGTGTGCCTTTGGGAAAGGACACCTCCTCTCTTGGCCTCAGTCTCCCTACTGTAAAAAATAAGAGTGCGGTGGAGTGGACCAGATGACCTTGAAATGTCCTTCCATGTAGAGTGGCTGTTGAGAGCCCAGGAAGGCAGTGGGGAGTCACCAGCCAGCGGGAGCCTGGGAGCTGGCTGGAAAATGTGACTTCATGACAGCTCAGCCCCCAGTGGCATTGCTGGCCTCTGATCTCTGGGCATTTCTACCGTGTGCCCGACACTCTGGGCCCGGTCACAGCCCAGCATGGTCCCTTGCTCACTCAGGAACATCTGCTACAGCATTTACCACGTTAATAGATTAGCTTTGAGAATCGGGCAGGTGTTTTCCACCCAAGCCAGAAAACATCAAAATCAGATTGCTCTCCAAGCCTTTCCACACAGGCAATCGAGTTAGAATGACTCATACGGTCTAACAGATAATAAAACACACATAACATTTGCTTTAAGGTACAGGCGGGGGTATTTCGTCCTGCGCTTAGGAGAAACAAAAACTCGCTCTATCTGGGAATAGGGTAATTGAATACAGATGGGAGGAGGTAAATGAAAGAATTTAGCAAATATCTCAGTGGAATAGCTAATGGGAATGAGACAGAATAGGAAATTAAAAATTATTCGAAGCAGATGGACCATTCTTTGAGTTTTAAAAAATTTATTAGGGCCGCGAAAAAATGTGTCTGTTTATTTTCTACGGCCATGAAATTAATGACTTGGTGAGTTTTGCTTGTGCAATTTTATGACTGCCATGTCATCTGTCATAATTTGGGGGCTGTTTGATATGGATTTATGAATGTCCCCACCCCTCCCTGATCGATTGGTGTGGGTCAAATGTGAATTAGGCTGTCCCCTATCACCGGAGCAATGCCCAAGGCAGCATTACCCACAGGCCCTCGGCAGGGGGCCTTGGGGTACTGTGGACCCAGAGGTGAGTGGAAAAGCTGTGAGGGTCACTCCGGGCTGTGGGAAAGGGGCAAGCCTGACCTGGGTGAACTTCCTCTGTGGGGCTGACCCCAGCCTGCCTGGGCTGGGAAGGCGGTGTTGGCAAGGGCCTCTTCGCAACCTGCTGGGAGCAGGAAGCCAGCCCAGGTTCTTTGTGCTTAGCTGGGGCTGGGAGGGGCCATTGCTGCAGCCTTAACCCGGCCTAAGGGCCACCTGGTTCCCTGCTCCTTTAGCCTCCGTAGCCGGGCTCACCTGTCCCAAGAGCTGAATCTCAGGGAAGGAAAAGAAAATTTGCATTGATTGGAAGTCTGTTTGTGCCTAGACAGGTGCGGGGGGCGGTGCTTAAGTGCATTCTCTAGGTGGTGGTTGAAACAGGACTTTACAACCAGCAGACTTGGGCCCAATTTTGCTCTGATTCTTCCTAGCTGTGTGGCTTTGGTCTGGCCGCTACCCTCTCTGAACTTCAGTTTTCTCCTCTGTAAAGCAGGAATAGCAACACCTAACATTAGGGGTGTTTTGAGAGTCAAAGAGATAATGTAACAGCCCTAGGACATAGCAAAGCGCTGGTAAATAGTAACTATTATTCTTCTTAATAGCCATCCAGTCAGCATTTTGAGGTGGATATTATTATTTCTCCCTGACTGATGGGGACACTGAGGCTCTGAGAGGTTAGTAGTTGGCCTGAGGTCACCTAGTCACAGGGATGGAGCTGGGCTTTCCTCCCAGATTTGCTCTTTCCTCCATAATTCGGGGCCCAGCCTGTTCTGAGCTGGGAAACTCCAGACCCTGGAGGCACAGTTCGGGGCTACAGACTCATGCCCTTGTTCTCTGGTTCCCCTGGCTGGGCCTGGCCTAATTCCCAACCTGGCCTGGGGGTCCACCACAAACTCAGTCCTGGTAACCAGCCCTTCCTGCTGCTCGGGCTCTCTAGGGGACAGAGAGCCTCTTATCAGCCCCAGGGTGGCTGGGCACCCCGTCTAGGTGTGGGTGGGAGGGTCTGTCCAGCCTCAGGACCAGGCCCGGCCCCATCCCCCGGGTGCAGGGCTTGTAGTAGGTGGGGCTCGAGGCCCCCTCAGGCCGGGATGGCAAATCCCTGCCTTGGCCAAATGTGCTGGCGTGTGGTGTTTGGCCTCTGGACAGGCTGTGGGTAGCTTTGAGTCCACCTGAGCTCTTCTCTTTAGCCCCACCTGTTCCCAAAAGTCCAGGCCCCCTCGGGCCTCTCTCAGCACCTGCAAATTAGTAGCGGTGATAACTCCTGTTTACTGAGTGCCTATGACGGGCCAGGCCTTGTGCAAGGTGGCTCGTTCATACAATCGGCCATTTATTCCTCCTTTGGTTAAATAGTTGTTGAGTGACTTCTAGGTGGCTGGCACTGTCCCTACACTGGGGACACAGCAGGGAACAAAGCAGACATGGTTGCTGCCCTCACTGAGCTTACATTCCAGCGGGGAGGACAGGCATTAATAAACATGTTACTCTCTAATGTGTTAGGTAGTCTTAACGGCTTTGAAGAGAATTAAAGCAGCGTAAAGGACAGAGAGGAATGGAGGTGGGGGTGGTGGGGGCTGGTGGGGAATAGTGGGGGGTGGTGGTGGTCGTAATGTCCATTTTAGATAGGCTGGTTAAAGAAGGCCTCTTTGACAAAATAACATTTTGAGCTGAGACCTGAAGGAAGTAAGCCACGCACATGGATATCCAGGGAAAGAGTTTCCAGGTATAGGGAACAGCAAGTGCAAAGGCCCTGAGGTGGGAGGGTAGTTGGAGAGTTCAAGGAACAGTAAGAAGGCTGATGCAGAGTAAACGAGGAGGGGGTAATTTTAAAGTACATTATCTCATTTAATCCTTACTGTGGTTCCCCAAGGTGGGCATTATTAACCACTATTTTACTTATGAGGTCCCTGAGGCTCAGAGAGGTCGGGTCACTTGGCCAAAGTCACACAGCAGAGAAAGGTTCCAGCCCTGGGTCTCTGCATTCTTCCCACTCTACCACGCTGCTTCTCTGGATTACAATTGGGTGACACAGCAGAGTGGCACCAAGGGCCCCGAAGTAGGAGGGCTGGAGAAGACCACAAGGCAGTTTACAGTCCCTGAGATATCTGGATGTTTCGGCTCTGAGTGCAAGCAGGGCTCTCTCCTGTGGCCAGGAGGCCTGTGGTGGCCCCAGCTTAAATCCTTAAAGGCCAGAGCACTGGGCTCTGACAGGGCAAGATGGATGAGAGCTCTGGGCTTAGCGTCTGCCTGAGTTTCCAGAATGGTTTTATCCAGATGGTCTCTGGGAGGATGAAGTTTAAGAAGACTGATTCCCTGCGAAGGGAGGACAGGACAGAGAAAGGGCTCCTAGCTGGCCTGCCCACAGTGGAAATGTCTCGTCTTCGAATAAAGGAAACTACTGCTTTGAAAAGTGTGACTGGGTGGGCTTAGCGGCCTTGGTGATTTGCAGGCCTCAGGATTGGGGCAGGAGGACAGGAACGGGTGGTGATGGAGTGGGCTTTCCCACCTGGGAGGAGGGCAGAGGGGAGTGGCTCCCATCCCTCTGGGCAGGGACACCTGCAGCCTCTCCAGTGTTAGGGGCCCCCTCGAGTCCAGTCTCCTCAGCCTCGCCTGGATCTCTCCGCCTCCTGTGTCCTCTTTCACCTCTGAATGACTTTAGGACTCCTGTTGACCCCAAGCGGGCACAGCACCAAGCCTCTAGCCTCTGCTCATGCTGGGCCCGGGCCTGGAAGGCCAGAATTCACTATTCAGTGGTGTGGTGGCCAGTGAGGTGGTGCTTACTGTGTGTGTGTATAGTAAATGATACACAGAACTTGTATCATTACAGGACAACCACATAAAAGGCACAGGGGCCTTCTGGGAGAGAACGGATCAAGACTCCAACTCCTTTTGTGTAAGATTTGAAGGTATTAATTTTTGGAGTGTGTATGTGATAAAGAGCCAGTGGCAACGTTCTCAAACTGGCTGTGTAATGGTTGTACATATTGGTGACTATATCAGAAACCATTGAATGGTACACTTTAAATGAGTGAATCGTGTAATATATGAATTATATCTCAGTAAAGCAGTTGTTAAAGCAACAACAACAAAAAGACCCAATGGCAGGGAAGGCTGCCGAGGTCCCTGAGATAAAATCAGCAGGGACAGGCATGGGACCAGCGGGTTGGCTGATGGAAGGGGAGGTGGCTCTGGGCAGGCGGGGAAGGCAGCAGAACCCAAAATCTGCTTTGGCCCAGTTGGCTTGGCTGGACCTGGGATTCATGTGTGGTGAATTATTATTTTTAAAATTATTTTTAGAAAACTTCAACCAGATAAAGATACCAAATGATTCTTTTAGAAAATGTCAAACAGAAATTTTCAAATATCCAAACAGAAAGAGAACAGTATAATGAAGGCTTGGGTACCCATTACCCAACTTCAACAATTATCAACTCATGGACATTTTTTTTCATCCACATCCCCATTCACTTCTGCCCTTTCTGGATTATATTGAAGCAGACCCCACACATCACATCATTTCATCTGAAAGTAGCATTATTATGCCTAAAAGAACTAATAGTAATTCTTTAAGATCATCAAATATCCAGTCATTGTCCAAATTTCCAAATGCTTCATTAATGTCATAGTTTAAAAAAAATTTTAGTTTGTCTGAGTCACAATCTAAATTGAGACTAGTTGTTACATCTCTGGAGTCTATCAATCCATAATTTCCTCCTCTAATTTTTTTTCATGAAGTTGATTTGTTTGATTGTTGTTCAGAAGAGTTTCTCACAGCCTGAATTTTCTAATTGTATGTTTAGCAAGCTCCTCTGGACTCTGAATTTCCTGTAAGTTGGAAGCTGGATCTAGACGTTTGATCAGATTCAGGGGTTTTTGTATCTTACTTCTGTTTTTGCCAAGGGTGCCGGTGTTGGTGGTATATTCCTCCATCAGGAGACATATAATGTCTGGCTATCTCTCTTTTTGTGATATTTAAAGCCTAGATCCGTAAATTCATAAAGGACTGCAAGACCTATCATTCCTACTTCATTTGTTAGCAAAGAGAAACTTCTCCTCACCCACTATTTGGTTACCCAGTGTACTGTTCATAAAGGAAGAGCAGGATCAGGCTGGATTCCTCCTTTTATTTACCAGTCGTCAAAACAAGAAGTTTGTTTCCAGTCATCCTCCTCTGTTTGCTTGTTTGTTTTTAGTATCATTATGGACTCACAGATTTACACATATTTGATGCATTTTAATCCATTGCAGTTAGTTCTGTTATTGACACCTGACTTCTTCCATCTTTGTTCTCTTTAGTTGGCTCCCGATCCTTTTGACATTACCCTAGTGTCTTTGTAGAGTCCTTGCCAGCTGGTGTGACATGGGCCCATCTTGTACATTTCCTGCCTCAGAACTGGGATCAGCTGTTTCCTGCGGGTGAATAAATCTAGGTCCGTTTTAGGGGGAGGAGCATCCTGTCTCACATCATGTGCACCACTTTGACCCAGCACTGTGGCTCTGCCTGGGGCACAGCAGTGAGTGACCTGAGGACCTCAACATAATCCCACTGCCGTGGACAGAGCAAATGGCAAAGGTCTCAGTGTAAACAGCACTTCCCCGAGAAGCCCTCCCTGCTCTCCCAGACTACATGAGCAATCTCTTATTTTTCCTGTTTTACTCATTTTTGTAGCAGTCAACATTCTTCATTGCAAGCAACAGAAACTGCCTCTGGTAACTTAAGTGGAAAAGGGGTTGATTTTTAAAGAGTGTTTATTAGGATATTGCCTTGGCTGCATTGACAGGTAAGGTAGAGAGTTTATTTCTGTCTTATAAAAATACAAGATGATAGGCAGTCAGGGCAGAGGAGGCTGCAGGGTGGCTTTGCTCCTCAGAGCTCCCCAAAGGCCCAGGCTCCTTCCATCTTGTTGCTCCACATCGTCCAGGACAGCACGGTCCAAGAGAACTTTTGGTGATGATGGAAATGATCTCTATCTGTGCTGTCCAATAGAGTAGCCACTAGCCACAGGTGTCTATCGAGTACTTAAAATGTGGCTAGAGTGACTGAGGAACTGAGTTTTAAATTTTATTTAATTTTAATTAATTTAAGTAGGCACATATAGTTAATGGCTCTAGTGTTGGACAGCATATCTCTGGAGTTGTCCTTATCTGCCTGACTGAAAGGGACTCTACCAATCCACCTTGTAGATCTCAGAAGTGGGAGAAAGGAGAGGGCATGTAGCTTCCCTTTGAGGGCACACATCACTTCCTTTCATGCCCCAATGCTTGAAACTTAGAGGGCTGCACCTAGCTGTAAGGGAGTGTGGGAAATGAAGTCTCTATTTGGAGAGCTGTGTGTCCAGCTGACTCTCAGCAGTTCCTGCTACTAAAATGAGGAAAGGGGAGAATAGACATTGGTGGACAATTAGAGACAAAGAAACTGGGCAGCTCTCGACTGTTGCCAGGAGTCAGGAGGTGAGGAAAGCAGAGAAGCAGGCTTCAGGGCCTCCAAGGCAGACATAAACCTCAAAATTCCCACTATGATGCTGATCCTGTATCTTGCTCATCATGTGTCCTCAGCAGTGAGAGCTCTGGGACACAACTGAGGGATTAATATTGCCACCCTGAATCTTAAAGCCGAACCCTGAGTTGTATAGCTAACTGGACATTCATTTTATTATTTAATCCTCAAAAAAAATCTAGGAGGAAGGAACTGTCACTTTCCCCCCTCCAATCTTGGCCTCCGTCTTCACCTCACCTTCTCTTCTGAATGTCTGTCTTCTCCTCTTGTTTGTCTCAAATCTCTCTCTGCCTCTCTCTTATAAGGACACTTGTCGTTGGATTTTGGGCTTACCTGGATAATACAGGATAGGCGACTCCTCTCAGGATCTTTAACTTATTCACGTCTTTTGCCATATAAGGTAATATCCACAGGTTATAGGATGGGACATAGACATATCCTTTTGGAGTCACCTTTCATCCCACTATAGCCCAATTCACGTACCTGCTAAGTGGGCCCCCGGGTTGCACAATTCCAGGGACAGGGTGTTTAATGGAGCAGCCCTTCTGGTGACAGCAGAGCCAGGACTTGAATCCAGGCAGCCTGATTCCAAAGCCTACTGTTTCCATCTAGAATGTAACCTCTAGAGGTTTGAGGGTTCAAGCAGTTCAAGAACAGAGAGCCATGGTTAGCCCACGACCACCAAAGGTTGGATCTGAAGTTCACATCCCCGATGAACCTCTCAGCTCCACCATCAGGTTTTCTTCTTGGTCTCTCTTTCTCCCCTTACTGGGTCCCCCACCCACACCCACCGTGGGGCGCACTGTGCCTCTAAACGAGAAGAATTCTTCACATCTGTAAAGTGCTTTACCTTTTATAAAGCAGTTCCACGTAATATGAAATTGAGGACTTTTTTTAAAGAATTGGCACCACTTACTGTTCTTGATTTAAAAAGCAGACGAGTTGAGTTCCTTTGTTGTTTTTCAAGGAAAAACAGTCCCCAGATTAAGTTGATTTTTTATGTGATCCTTGCTTGATTTCTTTTTGGGGTCAGTGGCTTTGACAGAAAAAATATTCACACTCCTGCAGCCCGAGGAAATGGAAAGACAACAGGAGGCTTGAGGAGCCCAAGGCAGGAAGTGTGGGCCTGCTCCCCACAGCAGAGGGCTGCAGAGAAGGAAGCTGCCCAAAGGCCTAGCTTGCCTTCATGGGAGGCGGGGCACCAGGCTAGGAAGCTGGGCCCTGGGGACCAGCGCCTGGCTGGTTGTGGCTGCTCTCCCCTGAATCCTGGCACAGGTGCCCTCAAGAACACTCATGCTCATTCACTGCACAGCTGCTTACATTTCCACACTCAGAACCCACACCAACACACACTTGCGCATGCACACACACACACACACACGTCTATTTCTGAATAATAATTGCTAACACTTATTAGACACTTTACTATGTACTGGCCCCATTTGATCAAGTGCTTTTTATTCATGAATTCATTTCAATCCTTACGACAACCCTGTGAGGTAGGTAATATGATTTTGCCCATTTAACAGATGTAGAAACTGAGGCACAGGGAGGCTAAGCAACTTGCCTGAGTTGGATTTGAACTCAGTCCATGTTGGCCTAGAGTCCACACTGCTTCACCCAGGCCCCCACCTACTCTGGTGTGAACTACACACACACACACACACACACACACACACACGCTGACACGTGTCTGCCTTCACATGTACACACAGATCCACGTGTGCACATGTGGACAAATGCACGCACACACACACTTTGTGCCATTCACAATGCTGTCAGACCTGTTTGTGTGCAAATGCACTCTGACATACACCCTCACCCGCTGACCACACACACTCCTGCTGCCCCTGTGCCTTCCTTCTCCTTCCAGAGCCCTCTTTTCTTCTGAAGCCAATGACTGAGCCCAGGCCAGGCCGGCGTCAGGGTCAGGATGGGGCCAGGGTGGCTGCTGACAGGGTGATGGAAAGCAGGAAAGTCATAGATAAGCAAACAGCCCCGCCTGGACACAGCCTTGCTGAGCATTTCCTGAATGTCCAGGGACATGTTTATTTGTCGACGACTGTCAGAGGCGACCCCAAGTCTTTCCCTTACCGAATGGCCGTCTCGGTGGAGCCATTGTGCTGTGGGGCTGATGTTTACAAATGTTTCTCTTCTCTAAGAGAGGCTGGGAGGCCCTCACTGGTGGGCCCAGTCGACTTTTCAGCCTCATCCCTCCCAACGCCGGGTGCCCTGCTGCTGGCTCTCTGACCCCACACCCTCCAGCCCTCTTTGGCTTTTCTGCCTTTGCTTCAGCTGTCTTCTGCCTGGGGTGCCCAATTCCTGTTCTCTAGGTAAATCCTACTCTCCTTCCTGGACCTCACCTAAACCTCCTTCGGGAAGCTGTCTAGGATTCTTTCAAGGTCTAAGGAATCTCTTCCTTCCTCTGGCACTTTTTAAAAAAAAGTTTAAAAAATTTTAATTGTGGTAAAATACATATAACATGAAATTTACCATCTTACACATTTTTATGTGTACAGTTCAATAGTGTTAAGTACATTCACATTGTTGTGCAACCATCACCACTATTCATCCACAAAACTCTTCTCATCTTGCAAAAGTGAAACTCTGCACCCATTAAACAGTAACTCCCCATACCTTCTTCCCCCAGCCCCTGGCAACCACCCCTCTATTACTGTCTCTATGAATTTGGCTGCTCTGGGTACCTGCGGTAAGTGGAATCATACAGTATTTGTCTTCTTGTGAACAGCTTATTTCACTTGGCATAATGTCCTTAAGGTTCATCCATGCTGTAGTGTGTATCAGGATTTCCTTCCTTCCTAAAACTGAATAATATTCCATTGCATGTATATACCACATTTTGTTTATCCATTCATCCATCTATGGACACTTGGGTTGCTTCCACCTTTTGGTTATTGGCTATTGAACAATGCTGCTATGAACATGAGTGTACAGCTATATATCTTAGGCATTTTGGTGTTTTTTTTTCTTTTGCTGAGGAAGATTCACCCTGAGCTAACATCTATTGCTAATCTTCCCTTTTTTTGCTGAGGAACATTCACCCTGAGCTAACATCTGTGCCAATCTTCCTCTATTTTGTATGTGGGTCACCACCACAGCATGGCTGCTGATGAGTGGTGTAGGTCTGCTCCCAGGAACTGAGCCCAGGCTGCAGAAACAGAACATGCCGAACTTAACCACTAGGCCATGGGGTTGGCCCTGGCATTTTGTTCTTTTAATACAGCACTTATTTGTCCATTCATTTGTTGATGGACATTTGGATTGTTTCCAGTTTTTGACTATTACAAATAAAGCTGCTATAAACATTTGTCTACAAGTCTTCAGGTGGACTTCTGCTTCTATTTCTCTTAGGCAAATATCTGGGAGTGGCTGGATCATGTGCTAGGTGTATGTTTAACTTTCTAAAGAGACTGTCAAACTGTTTTCTAAAGTGATGGCACCATTTCACATTCCTGGCAGCAGTGTATGAGAGTCCCAGTTCTTCTGCATCCCACCAGCATTTGGCATGGTCAGCCTTTTAAATCGGAACTATTCTAATAAGTGTGCAGTGGTATCTCATTGTGGTTTTCATTTGCATTTCCCTATTGACTATTATTTGCCATTTGTATATCTTCTTTTGAAAGTGTCTGTTCAAATCTTTTGCTGATTATTTTTATATTGAATTGTTTGTTTTCTTATTATTGAATTTTGAGGGTCCTTTGTCTGTTCTGGATGCAAGTCCTCTCTCAGACATGTGATTTACACATATTTCTCCCAATGCATGACTTGTCTTTTCATTCTCTTAACAGTGTTTTTTGAAGAGTAGAAAATTTTAATTTTGATGAAGTCCGATTTATCATTTTTTCCTTTATGTATCACACTTGTGATGTCCTACCTAAGAAATTTTTGCCTAACTCAATGTCACAAAAATTTCTAGAAATTCTATAGTTTTAGGTTTTATATGTATATGTATCATATCCATTTTTTAATATGTATATGTATTTTTTATATGTATATGTATATGATCCATTTTTATCTAATTTTTTTACATATGGTATGAGGTATGGCTTGAACCTCAGTTTTTATGTATATATATCCAATTGTTTCAGCATCATTTGTTGAAAAGACTATTCTTTCTCCACTGAATTTCTTTCTTTGTATCTCTCTTGACAATTCTTTCTCCATTGAATTTCTTTCTTTGTATCTCTCTTGACAATTAACTGTCCATATATGTGTAGGTCTCTTTCTGTTCCATTGATCTGTCTATTTTGATGCTAATAGCACACTATCTTGTTAACTGTAGCTTTATAATAGATCTTGAAATAAGGTAGTGCTAACCTCCAACTTTGTTATTTTTCAAAGTTGGCTGGCTATTCTAAGTCTTAGGTATTTCCATATGAATTTTAGAATCAGCTTGTCAATTTCTACAGCAAAGCCTGCTAGGATTTTGAGTGGGATTGCTTTGATGCTATACGTCACTTTGAGAAGTGACGTCCTAACTACCTCGCAACCAGGGAACATGGTTTATCTCTCCATTTGTTTAGGTCTTCTTTATTTTCTCTCAGTAATGGTTTGTAGTTTTCAGTGTACAAGTCTTACACATCTTTAGTTGGATTTATCTTTAAATAATTATATTTTTGATGCTATTGTAAATTTAAAACTTTTTTTCAGCTTTACTTAGATAAATTATAAGATACGTAAAGTATACATCATAATGATTTGATATACATATACATTGTGAAAGGATTCCCCCCATCTATTTAATTAACACATCTACCACTTTACATATTTATATATTTTTTTCCTTTGGTGGAAATATTTAAGTTCTGCTCTCTTAGAAAACTTCAGTTATACGATAGTGTTATCAACTGCAGTCACCATGTTCTACATTAGATCCTCAGCATTTCCATCCATCTTATAGCTGAAAGTGTGTACCTTTTTACCAGCCTCTCCCTATTCCCGCCCCCACTCCACTTCGCCCTCCCCCAGCCTCTGGTAACCACTTTTCTACTCTCTGTTTCTAAGAGTTTGACTTTTTTAGATTTCCCATATAAATGATACTGTGCAGCACTTGTCTTTCTCTGGCTTATTTCACTTAGCATTAATGCCCTCAAGTTCCATCCATGTTATTGCAAACGGCAGGATTTCCTTCTTTTTCATGGCCAAATAACATTCCATTGTATGTATATACCACATCCTCTTTGTCCTTTCATCCACTGATAGACACTTAAGTTGTTTCCATATCTTCACTATTTTGAATAATGCTGCAATGAGCATGGGAGTGCAGATATCTCTTCATTATCCTGTTTTCATTTCCTTTGGATATATACCCAGAAGTGAGATTGCTGGATCATATGGTAGTTGTATTTTTAATTTTTTGAGGAACCTCCACACTGCTTCCATTGTGGCTGCACCAATTTACATTCCCACCAACAGTGCGTGAGGGTTCCCTTTTCTCCATGTCTTTGCCAACACTTGTTATCTCTTGTCTTCTTGATGAGGGCCATTCTAATTTCCATTACAATGGAATTAGAATTTCCAATTGCTCATTGCTAGTATATAGAAATACAATCAATTTTTAGAAATTGATTTTGTATCCTGCCATCTTGCTAAACTTACTTGTTAGTTTTAGTAGGGTTTTGTAGATGTGAATGGATTTTCTACATAGATGATCATGACATATACAAATACAGACAATTTGCTTCTTCTTTTCCAATTTGGATGCCTTCTTAAAAAGCTTTTCTTGCCTTGTTAGATTGTCCCGAACCCCTAGTACAATGTTGAATAGGAGTGACAAGATCAGACATCCTTATCTTGTTCCTGATCTTAAGGGAAAAGCATTTGGTCTCTCACCATTAAGTATAAGGATAGCTGTGAGGTTTCTATAGTGTCTTTTATCAAGTCAAGGACATTTCATTCTATTTCTAGTTTTTTGAGAATTTCCATCATGAATGGGTGTTGGATTTTATCAAATTCTTTTTCTATGTCTATTGAGATAATAAACTGGCTTTTATCCCCTTCATTCCATTAATATGGTGTATCACATTAATTGATTTTTGGATATTAAATCAACCTTGCCTCCCTGAGATAAACTCTACCTGGTGATAATGTGTTACCCTTTTTATATATTGTTGATTCAATTTTCTAACATTTTGTTAAGAATTTTTGCATCATGATTCATGAGGGATATTGATCAATAGTCTTTTTTTTCTTTTTTTTTAAGTAATGTCTTCGTCTAGTTTTGGTATTAGAATAATGCTAACATTATAGAATGAGTTTGGAGAGTTCTCTTCTCTTCAATTTTCTGGAAGAGTGTGTAGAATTGGTGTTATTTCTTACTTAAATGTTTGATAGAATTCACTGTGAAGTCATCTGGGTCTGGGAAGGTTTATAACTACAAATTCAATTTCTATAATAGATACAGGAATATTCAGGATATCTATTTCTTCTTGAGTGAGGTTTAGTAGTTTGATTAAAAATTTTGGTCATCATTTCATCTTTCCCCTCTCCTTTCCTTTGGGGATTCTCTCTCTCCCTCTCTCTCTCTCTCTGTATATATACGTGTATATATATATGTATATGGCTGCCTGAGTTGTTCTATAGTTTGCTGATGACGTGTTCCACTTTATTTTTCTCGAAGTTGATTTGGGTCCTTTTTGTGTCTTCCATGTCTCTACTTAACACGTTTACTCTTACCTTTAGCTTTTGAGTATATGCATACAGTTGTAATAACTGTTTTAATGCTGTTATCTGATAATTCTAGGTTTTTCTTGATTAATTTTTCTCCTCTTTATGGGTTGCACTTTCCTACTTCTTTGCACGTGTGGTAATTTTTGATAGATGCCAGACATTTTGAACTTTACTTTGTTGGATGCTTTGTATTTTTATAAATCCTCTTGAGCTTTGTTCTGGATGCCATTAAGTTACTTGGAAACGATTTGATCCTTTTGGGTCTTGCTTTTAAGATTTGCTAGGTGGAACCAGAGTAGTGGTAGTCTAGGGCTAATTTTGTCCCACTGCTGAGGCCAGCCCCCTCTAAGTACTCTGCTCACTGCCCAGTGAAAAATGGGGGTTTCTTGTTTGGCTGATGAAAACAGGAAATATTCTTGGCCCTCTAATCTCTTCTGGTAGTTCTTTCCCTGGCCTCGGGTTGCATCCTCATACACCATGCACTGGTCAGTACTTGCTGAGTATTTGAGCGGGAACTGCACATCTCTGGAGTTGTCTCTCTGTGCAACTCTCTCCTCTCCAGGACTCTATCTTGCAAATGCCAGATGCCTTGGTTTCCTCAGAGACCATCTTAGCTCCATCTCCTTAACTAAGCTCTCCCTGGGATTCCTCCTTCCTTTGCTGCATCCTGGAAACTCCCTTAAGGCAGTAAGTTAGGAAAAGTATGGCTCACCTTGTTGATTTCACATCTCTGTTGCTTGATGTTCAGTGTCTCAAAAATCGTCTCATATACTTTGTACTACGCCTTAGTTGTTTCAGGTGGGAGAGTCAATCCAGTTCCTGTTTCTCCTCCTTGGCTGGAAGTAGAAAGTGCTCAGTGCTCTTTTACTTCCAGCAACAGTGCCATTAAACTAACACTTCTGGAGGAGACTGAGGTGGGTTATGGGACTGGCTGGAGGAAGAATGGTCAGTTGATATGAAAGGGTATGCATCTCTGTGCCCATTGCTGTGTATCTGTTATCCTTGATTGCACATCTGTCTGCAGGTCTGTCTGTACATCTGCGTGCATGTCTGAATGCATTCTGCTGGAGTCTGGGAAGCTGTTTGTGGCTGCCCCCTGGGACAGGGTCCTTCTTACTGTCTGCTCAGGTGAAACTCCAGGCTGCTCATACAGTGTCATCCCGTCAAATTTCTGGATGTCCCATGCCAGAGCCCATCAGGCCTGGGCTGTCTACAGGCTGCAAATAAGCCAAGTAGACATTTGCCTTTCGTCGTTCTGGTTGGGAGCAAATGGCTTTTCTGTTTTGAGTCTGCTGGGGCTGATCTGAGGGCCCTGACTCTCCTTTCCCTTCCACAGCAATCCCAAGGGCCCCAGGCTGACCCACC
Organism: Equus asinus; assembly: GCF_041296235.1. Classification (NCBI taxonomy): domain Eukaryota; kingdom Metazoa; phylum Chordata; class Mammalia; order Perissodactyla; family Equidae; genus Equus; species Equus asinus. The sequence continues at coordinate 63,449,263 of NC_091791.1, forward strand.
CTTCAGTGGTTCCTAGCTTGAGTGCTGGTCTCTCTGGGCACAGGAGGGGTCTGGTTGTTGCTGTCAGCCCAGCCCAGGTCTTGGAGGAGCATAACCTAGTGTTCTGCACAATGGATTTTTCCATAGGTCTCCAGGAGAGCTAATGCCATCATACTTCAGAGAGATCTAACCTTTAGCAGAACTCTCTCCTTTTCATCTCTTGCTCCTGTCACCTATGCCTGGGGATGGGCAAGGGTTGATATTGCCGAAGCCACCTCCATAACATCCAGCTCATTCTGAGGCCTTTTTCCTAAGGGTGGACAATAGCACATAAAGCTGTGTCTATCACAGGTAGCAAAATTTCCATGATACTTGGAATAGAAGAAAGATGTATATTTTTTTTATCAAGTTAAATTTGGTTCAAGGTTCCACTTGTCAAGATGGACAATCAGCCCAAGAATTCTAGAACTTATGTAGATCAAAAAAAAAAAAAAAAGGGAAGGCATTTAATCCAATTAAGTTTATTAAGTATATATCCCTAGTGACCCATCAATTCAGCTATCTGGGAAATCCATATTCCAGGGAAACTACAGCATTGTATGTGGTGGTGTGGAGTTGGAGGCAAACTGGGTGATATCCTGCCTGAGGTAGGGTGAGAACCAGGTGCAGGGAAGACCTTACAGTGCAGCGTCTCTCATTCCATGATGGGCTTTGTTTAATCTCCTCCTGTGACAGGTAGCTCAGAGTGAAGTGTTATGTTGCCTGGAAGCTCAAATTGTGCCAGAATTATATCTCACTGCAGATGATCATAGTGAACTTAGTATCTTGGGGGTGGGAGTATGCCTTTGGGAGAAATATCATGTATTCATTCATTTATTCATTCATAAAACAGTTATGGGGCAATAGCCTATGCTAGGCTTTGGAGATGCAGGGGTCTCTGCTTACGATCTAGTGGGGGAAAGAGATATTAAACAAATAACATGTCTTCAAATTGATGATTCTGGCAATAAAGAAAAATAACCACATTTCTATGATAGAATTAAAGTTTGTGGGGGATAGATAAAGGAAGATCCCTCTGAAAAAGGAGTGTTGAAATGAGATCTGAGAGCTGAGTAGAACTGAGCAGAGGAAGGAGCAGGTTGGTGTATTTCAAGTGTAGTAACAAGGCAGGGAAGAGCTTTGCCCCTTCAAGGAACCACTCTGCCTGTTTGGCATGAGGCGTGTGAGGTGGAGGGAGCAGAGGACAGGAGCCTGGGGACAGAGGCAGGGCTGGGAACATGCAGAGCCTACTGCCTGATCAGGTGACCAGGTAATTTCTCATCCAGATGAGGACATATTTGAGACTGAAAGGAGTGCTACTACTAATAATGTCGGGATGCCAGGTCACCCCTCCTTGTAGGTCAAGGTAAACAGTTTGAGTTTTATTCTCAAGGATATGAGAAGCCATTGGGGTCTGGAGGAAGTGGAGATGTGACGCTGTTTGCACCTGGAGGGCCTGAGGTGGAGCCAAGCAATTAGAAAACTCCCACCATCCTTCCATTCATGTGGAGGAGCCTCTTGAGAAAGGTCAGGGAAATATAAGAAATCAGGAAGTGCGAGGGGCAGCCAGGAGCCCAGCAATGGCCTGTGGAGTCCTGTGGGATGGGCAATGAGCAAGTCACTGAAGATATGTTCACACATCGGGAGGTGACCATAGTGTTACCACTCCCCATGCACACATAGGTCCACAGACCCAGGTGCAGAGGACAAAACACAAACTCCTGTCACCAGAGAGCTTGGGGTCGACAAAGCCCAGAGAAGGTGGCTTAGGAGGGAACCAAGTTTCCAAAACTCCTCAAAGCTGTCTGTGTGCATATCCAGCAAATCAGAGTCTTTCTCCAGTTGGGACCCAGGTCTCTTCCATGAGAACAAGAGGCACCCAAGGGTAAGGACTGGGTGTGGCAGACCCAGTTCATTGCATACCCAGCAGCCATCCCTTCTTTCTTATTAACAATGTGATTTATGCAATTAGCAACTGGAGAGACTTGATCTTTGAGAGGCTGGGACCCTGAGATTATCTCCCCAGCCCCAGGAGATAAATCATGATTGGTTTAAATGAGCCTTGGCAACTCATTCCCTTGGCCAATGATTGGTCTAAATGGTGGACAAGGTGGGGGATATGGGATCCAGTTCTGGCCAATGAGATGCAAGGGAACGTCTGCTGGGGAGGGCTCCACTACCCAAACACACAGAAGAAAGCTTGGCTGGAGAATTTCTTTCTTCTTTCTCTCTAATCCCTTTTTCCTCCCTGAACTGAAGACATGACGCTTGGTGGTGCAGCCGCCACTTTATAACCGGAATACAAGAAGCTAGAATGCAGGGATAACGGTGTGGGAAGGTAGAAAGAGTCTGGACTCTTGAAGTCACTGTTGAGTTGCACCAGTCCCGGAAGACCTGCCTCTGGCTTTCTTGTTATGTGAGACAAAATAATCTGTACTTGTTTAAGCTGCTGTAACCAGGCATTCTACAATGTGCAGCCAAAGTCTGGCCCTAACTCCCACCCATGTGAAGTAGCCGAGGCTTCCAGTTTGGGGAACCACTGCCCCCATCCTTAAAGGAAGAATTGAATGGCATAAGGAAGTGAGAGTCTCCCAAGATCATGAACCCCAGCTTGGCCTCTTCTCTAATAGGATGACATTAGGTGAATTAACCTCACTGGGTCTTGGTTTCCTCATCTGTACAACAGAGCCAATAAATAGCACTTGCCTCATAGGGCAGTTGGGAAGGAAATGAGAAAATAAATGGGATAATGAGAAATAAATAAATAAATCCAAGAAATCACTGGATGTAAAGTAGTGTTCATTAAAAATCAGCCCCCTTCTTTCTCTGGGAGTTACAGGGACCCATACCTCCAACCCTGGCTGTCAAGTTGCACACACACTCATTGTGCATGTCACCCTTATTGCCAGGAGAGGATTTTGCATTATGAAACCTCGAGTTTTAAATTAAGTGTCAAATATAATTTGGCCACACTAAGAATTAATTATGTGACTGCCCTTAGAAAAGTCAGGGAGCTCAGGTCTGAGTGTGAAATTGGCGTCTTCACACAAGGCAGGGAGCCTCCCCACATCTAGGGAAGTGAATGGAAGGGGGTGGTGCTCTGCACAGTCTGTGCATTTCCCCCTCTGGACCCTCAGAAGGAAGGTTCCTTGAGGACTGACCAAGGGGTGAGGCTGATGGGTGGGGAAGAAAATGTTTCCTGGAGGTGTCCCCGCTGACATGGCCCCGGCCCACCCGGCTAGTTCCGCCTTCCTTGGCTTGTGTACACCTGTCAGCTGCAGACACACATCTGGCTGGTGTCAGTCCTTCCGCTTTAAGGGAAGGGAAGCATTTCCAGAAAGGGTGGTGGGGAAGAAGAAGAAGACATGCGGCCAGAAGGGAGGCCATGTTTGTCTCGATGACAAACGAAGGACAACAGCTCAGTCCAGAGCATTCCAAGAGGATGGAAAGAGCCATCCCCCCTGGCCTCAGGGGCCCAGGGAATGTTTTGAGCAGAGAGACAGTGTGCAGGGAGTGAGCAGCTGGGCGCGGGCATCCAGAACCCAACACAAGTCAACAGTCCCCACCCCCAGCCCTGGCCTCCCCACTCCCAGGAGTCTGGGTTTAATTTTCTAGTCAGTGTGAAAAGGAGGAGGAAGAGGACCAGGAGGAGGGGAAGAAAGAAGCGAGTTGAAGTTCTAATGCAGTCAGCTGGGATCTGTCACTCAGCGCACAGCCCACTGACGACTCAGGGCAGCCCCAGCTGTAAGCAGCCCATGATTTATGGACACCAAGTGAACTCCTGCAGCAGAAACCAGCCTTGAGATCAGAGCAGCAATAGGGCCCTTTTTTTGGCAGGAGACAGCGCCTGCATTTTTCTCATTCATGCCAAACTGCTTTGCACGGCAATTAGCTCTGTCCTCATTTAGTCTCCAGTCCCAAAGGGTAATGAAAGCCATATATCATCTTCAAGACTGCTAATTATTGAGCTCGCTTACAGGTAGGCTTCTTAACTGTGAGAAGGGCCTGTCGGCCCAATATTTATTACTCTTCCAATAAGTAAGCAAAAGGGTGGGGAGAGCTGAGGCGGTGGGGAGTGGGAAGGGAGGGAGGAAAAGAAGGGGGAGAAACAAGTTTCTTGAGAGACCGCCCTTCCCCAGCCCCAGGATCTCTGACATACCTTCTGCAAATGTTTTCATCAGAGAGGAAACATCTTTATTCCACGGAGCCATTTTTCATGCCCTAACAAACCAGTCTGGGAGAGCTGAGAGCGGTGAGGAGAAGCCTGTGCAGGGAGCGGGCTTGGGGTCTGCTGAGGAGGGCGGGGAAGAAGGGTGAGGGGGGCTGTGAGGAGGAGAGTAAGGGATGAGAGCAGAGTAGAAATGGAAGGCAGAATCCCCCAGCCCCCACCCAGGTCCACAACATTCCCTACCATTCTTGGGCCTGCTGGGGGGATGGCGGGGGTGAGGGTCAGGACTGGGGCTGGGATTAGTGTCGTCTGTCACTTAAGGGTATGGGATGCGTAAGGCTAATGCTGGAAAGGTTTTCATCTGAGCCCTTTTGCCTGTATTTGGTTGTCCTGCCACCAAGTAGGATGTACTGTCTGGGTGATAATCTGCATCAGTAGGTTTCCATGGGTGTGGTTAACTAAGGGGAAGGTAGGTTCTTATTCCCACTCAAACAGACTTAAAAAATATAATGATTTTTGGCATAATGGCATAGACATTAGCCAGCATTAATGATGGTTATTTTTAAATGGAGGATGCAATTCAAGTAAGGGTGAAAGAAATACAAATATTTAAGAACTATTAGATGCCATCCTCAACATGCAGTCAATATTTATTGAGTGCCTGTTCAATGAACATGTCAGGCCCTGTTCTATGTATGGAGGATACAGCAGAGATCAAGATGGACAAGGTCCTTGCTCTCAAGGAGCTTCTAGTCCAGCGATCAATCACTACTTATTGATCATGGTTTGTTTTCCATGTGGACTGAGATAGGAGCAACAGATAACCACCGTGATTTGTGTTATAAATACAGCTCACATCGTCTAGTGTCCACGAAGTGCCAGTCACTGTGCTGAGAGCTTTGTGTTTGCATTTCTTATTGAATCCTCACAACCCTATGAGATTGGCCCTGGTGCCATCCCCAATTTACGGGCAGGTTAAGTTATATGTCCAAGGTCACACAACTTGTTAGGATCAGACCCAGACCATCTGGCTCGAGAGTCCATTTTCTAGACCATGACACTATAGTTTCCTCAATTCAGTCGGAACCATTTAAATTTCTAGTTAATGACATCGGTGCTTTGGTCTGTTTTGGCATCAAAACCCCTCATAAACAGATTTTCCTCTTCTGCCGTTAGTATCCCTCCCACTCTGAGCCTCCGTGGATGGCAGACTCACTGATTTCAAACTAAATAGGAGGAAGACTATTAGGTTAACTTACAAGTCCCTGCAATTAGCACCAGCTGCTCTGGAATCCTTCCTTGACTGTGGAAGGAACAGTGATGTTCTGTAGTTCCCCCAACTCCATTCAGGGACATCATACTGGAAGATTGAAATCAACCATGGTAGTAATATTTACACTATGGAAAATGGCAAATGCTGCAAGTCAGGCTTTTTCTTGGTTGGTTGGTTTGTTTCCTGAAGGGCTGGTTATTAAACATTTACCATCAAACCACTGGGAAGGACTCAAGGGAAAGCAGAGAACATTATGCTGTAGTTTGTGATAACCTCATGGTAGCTTCTCTCCATCAGAGGGAAGTGCAGAAAGTGCTGGAGAGGGAGTCTAGAGACCTGAGTTCTAGACCTGGCTTTGCCACTGAGGGCTCCTGACATGAGCTCTTTGTCCTCATTTGCATCAGGTGGCCTCTGGGATGCCACCATAACCATAGGATTAGGTATAAAACTACTTTCCTAAAGAACCTGGAGCCACAAAATTGCACTTAATTTAATTAAGTTTTCACTCACAAATATAAGGTGGTTCCACTGTATGCTTATATAATGGGCTAGGTCTGTGTATATGTGCAAAACACATGTTGCTATGTGAACTTCATAGGACACAGAGGACATTCCTTCTGCTTCCTCCTTCATTCTTCACCATTTTTGGAGCCGGACAGACGAGGGCCTGGAAAGCTGCCTCTTCCCACCTCTGTGACCTTAGACGAGTTGCTTAGTTTCTCTGTGTCTTGGTTTCCTTCTCTGTGAATTGAGGATAGTCAATAGTGTCTATTCATAGGGTGCTGTGACAATTGAACGAGATAATGAACAGCAGATGCTGGGCACTGACTTGGAACATAGGAAGTGCCCAATATCTCCTCAGTTTTGCTGCCATTCTTCCCTGCATTGGCTCTTTCTCTGGGGGAAAAAGGTGCCCCATACCCACCTCTCATCTGCTAGGGCCCCTGTGCAGGGGGCCAGGGCTGAGCCAAGGGGCTACCCTTACCTCCCCAGGAGCTGGCCTCTTCTGTTGAGGTCTCCCAGCTGCCTAGCAGCTGTGCAAACCTTTTTGTGTTCCTTAAGCTCCCACCAATGGGGGGAGGTGTGATCCTGGAGTCTCATGCTCCCAAATGTGGAGCTCCAGCTGTAGGAGTATGACCCTGGAGTCTGCAGGCAGGTCAGCTGGAAGGACACCAAACAAGCTATGGGACTCTCCAGTCCACTCATCCTGAGCCTGTCTGCCCTCTGCCCACGTGGTTCAGAAATGCCCTTCCACACACTGGCTTCTGGTCCTTGCAGGAGGGGGCCTGGTCGTCTTTTTGTGCCTCTGGTGGTGACAGGCTGTGGGGTGGCTGCCACATGCCTGCTATCCCCCATGCTGCTGCTCCTCAGCCTGGCTCTAGGAGATTCCAGTTCTCTGCTCTCATACCTCTCCCTGCTCTGGTGATGCCCCCAAGGTCTGAACACACACACACACACACACACACACACACACACAGATGACGTGCTCTTTTTCCCTCTTTCTGCTGCCACTGTCCCCTGATCCTGGGGACAGGTCAATTTACGGGCTTGGATACATGCCCCTGCCCCTGTCATCCTCTCTCCTGACCTTCTTTCTGGCCCTCTCTCCAGCCCACCCTGCAGCCCACCTTCCACTCCTCCCCATCCTAGGTTTGTTTCTTTTTACTTTCTCTGTCTCCCATTCCTAGTACTTCCCATCCCATCCCCACTTACCATGGTCTAGCCTTGTGATACTTTCTGGACCTTTGATTGAAGGCTTCCTGAGAGTAGGTTGAACACACCAAGCCTTGAGCAGGGTAGATGAGTGGAACCAGGGCCTCCAAAGAAGTCAGAACTCAAGGCTCCCTCCCCAGGTTCTGCTGCTCTCTGGAGTAATGTCATCCTCTGCCAGGCTTCTCCTCACAGAAGGGTTGCCAAAGCTGTGGCCTCACATCCGTGCCCATGGAGAATGATGAATATCTATCCCTGGTCTAGTTAAAAAGTGCTGGGAAGGACTCTGATTGTCCAAGCTTGGGACAGGCACTCAACTCTTGACATATCACAGTGCTGAGTGGATGGGGTACTGTGATAGGCCAGGCACGGGCCACCTGCCCGCTCTTGTGCATGGTTAGATAAAGTGTTGTCCACAAGAAGGGAGATGCTAAGCCAAGCAAGGGAACATAACTCCACTGCAGGTGGAACAGTCTGCTCCAACATCCCAGCACTAGCAACATGTGCAAGCAAAGCTGTATGGGGGCACAAGGTTCAGACATAGATTCTGCTGCCCCATTGGGAATTTGTCTCAAGACAGACACAGTCATGTTTAGAGTGAGAGGATAATCTTTCTATATTTATTTTTGTGTGTGTGAACTGGAAGTGATTTGGCAGACATTTAGCCAAGGTTCCAGTTGAGTGGCTCCAGCTGAGACTGACCAGGGCTTCCCTGACCGAGAGTGGGCAGGTGAGATGAAGAGATAACAGAGGGGTGTGTCTGGGCCTGGGACCTCAGAGCTGCAAGAGGATGTTGTGAGCTAGGCTGTAGGAGAGGCCTGTGCTGTTGGGCTCCACGTTCAGACCCTTTACCACGCAGTCTTCTATCACCCTGGAGAACCTCAATTCCAAAACAGTGGCACTAACAAATCCTCTGGTAAAAAATCTATCTCCTTCCCAAAGGCCCCAGTGGGGTCAGCCAGGAGCTGAGGCTTTCCTCACTTCGCCAGTCACAGACATCGTGGACACTGACATGACATCACTTGGAACCCCTTGGTCTGCAGAACCCCAGCCTGCTCCATAAACCCTAGCAGGTGGGCCTTGGGACAGGCCAGGATAAATGGGGGACTCAAGACCTATGACAATGTATAACACTTGCCCAAATTGGGGTCAGGATAAAGAGGGAAAATTCACCCAAAATTTTTAGTTCATGGGTGAAGGTCTAAATGGGAGTCACAGAACTGAAAGTATTTCCCCCTAAATTTTGCTGTGTGTGATTTTTTCCCTTTCCAGGCATCTATGTCTTTTCTGTGATCTCTCTGCCCAAGGGGTCAGCAGGGACTGAGGGCCTGGCTGAGTGGGCTGGGCTGGGCTGGACTGCAGTGATCTGCTCCAACACCCCCTCCCCAGATCTCCCTGAGCTGGTCCCACTCCCTGTGAGTCCCATGAGGAGGGCTAGACAGACTGTCTCAGAGCTATGAAAAGAGGGCCTGGGTGGAAGTCCCTGAGGGCTGGGTCTTCCCTGTGAGCACAACTTCCACACTCTCAATCCCTCTTATTCTCTGGTGGGCCAGATTGGAGCCAGAAGGGGTGGGAGCTGGGACTATTTATGTCAGGGGTAAGGCCTGGCTTTTCAGATTGGAATAAAACCTGGCTGGAAAGAGGATCACAGTTGGGGAGAGGGCTGATGCACCATAGAGGGTAATAACTGAGCCACCAGTGGGTCCCAGCCCTGGACTTGTCTCATGCCCATGGGCCTCTGAGTCTCTGTTCCAGTTACTAATGCTGCATAGCAAACCCCCTCCAAGCCATTTTATTATGTCACAGATTCTCCGGGTCAGGAATTTGGATGCAGCACAGTGAGGACGCTTTGTCTCTGGCATCTCAGCTGGGCTGACTCAAAGTCTGGGGGAATCATCTGGAAAAGTCTTCATTCACACATTTGGTGGTTGGTGCTGGCTGTCAGCTAGGACCTTGGCTGGGCTGTGGGTCAGACACCTCCATAGCCCTCTCCATGTGAACTCTCTGCATGGGCTAATTCGGGCTTCCTCACAGCATGGCAACTCGATTCTAGGAACAAGCACCCCCCAGAGAGCCAACAGAAGCTGTGTGGCCTTAGAAGTCATGCAGTGTCACTTCTGCCACATTCTTCAGGCAAGCAGTCACAAGCTGGCTCAGACTGAATGGGAGGGTAATGAATTAGCTACTGCTTCTTCATGAGGATAAGCAAGGTTATGCTGTAAGAAGAGTGTGTGAGATGGGAGATGTTGTTGCAGCCATCATCGAAAATAGAACAGCCACATCTTTGGAAAGTCCACCTGCCACAGCCATAAATTTAGGAAGATGAGGGGGTCCAGTGGCACACAGGAGGCCTGACATTCACTTCACAGAGAGAACAGCTGAGGCTTCAAAAGTCCTTGAATTGGAAAAGGGCCCTAAAAGCTTGACGCCATTCAATTCAGAGATTCTTTCTACAGTATCCCTTGGAGCTAATGATCTAGCCTCTGCTTGAATACCTGTGGTGATGTGGAGCACATTACCTCTCAAAGGGTGCATTCCAATTGCTGCACAGTTGGGACTGTCAGAAAGTTCTTAGATTGTGATAAAAGGCGCTTCCCTGTAAAGTCTGCTCGCTGGCTCTAGTTCTGCCCCTGGTGAATGAGGACTGGACAAGATAGAAGGGAACTAATGCTCTCGAGTGCTAACTATGTGCCAGACCTGTGCTTGAAGTTTTCACAGCCCTGTCATAGAGAACAAGCATGTGCCAACCCGCTCAGTGTTGATGAAGATGAAGTCACTTCTGCATCCTGCGGTCTCTCCCCTATTCCTCAATGATTGGATTTCTTGACTACTCATCACCTTTGCCTATGTTACAGTTTCTCAAAGTTCTTAAAGCACCATTTGAATGTGATGCTAGAGCCTCACCTGGCTCCTTTTTTTTTTTTAAGCAGTCATATCACATAAGGTTGGCTCATCTTAAGCTAAACTAAAACCTCTTGATCATTTTTCACTTTAACTGCTGCTGCACCTGGGCTCTTCCACACCATCTTTGTCCAGGAACCTTCTCATCAAACCATGATTACAATGAGGATGAACATCCAGAGGTCAATGTTGGCCCCAAAGGACTTCTGAGGTCAAAAGGGTGTTTGAAGAGCGGGCCTTGTGACTGCATCCAAGGTGGACCAGGGGACAGCTTGAGCCCTGCTTTCTGCTGGGCTGGTGGGGGGACAGGCCAAATGGGTTCATTCGGAGACTGGGAAGACCACCCCCCCCCACCCTTGCCCAGTGCCTGTCCCCTTCTTGCTTAGGGGTGAGGGCAAACCATAGAGACAGGGAAGTGCCATTCCTGACAGGCTCAGAAGTAAGGGTCACTTTGGCCTGGCCTGGGAACAGACTGACTGCCTGGCATGAGAGGTGAGGTCACGGAGAGGGCTACAGAGAAGGAGAGGATCAGAAAAGGCTCGTGGCAGCCCTCCTTGTTCTGGGCCTTTGTGGATTCTTATTCATGTACATATATGTTAAAAGAGAGTAGAAGCATTTATCGATTTTAGGTGAAGTCTCCTAAATTGACATGTCCCCTCAATACCAGTATGAGGACTCTCTGGGTTACCAGGGACAAAAACAAAATGAAACCTAGTTTAATTAAGAAAGGGAATGTATTGACTCACCTGCTGTGAAGGCCAAGGATAGAGTGGGCTTCAGGCTTAACTAGATCAAGGGACCTGACGAAGTCATCAGACTTGTCATCAGTGGGCTCCACTGCTCGGGTTGGCCTCATTTGCTCCTACAGGAAGCTGGCCTTTTTTTCAGGCAGCAGCAGCCTAGGTGCTGGAAACTCTGGAGTCCTAGCCTTACAAGTCCCAATCCAAAAGGAATGGAGAGCATCTCTCTTTCAGAATCAATATATAAAATTCCAGAGAAGGACTCTGATTGCCCGACATGGGTTCCATGCCTATCCCTGGGCCAATCTTTATAGGCAGAAAGTTAGGATAGAATGATTGGCCAGGCCTGGGTCATACGTCTTTACAGTGGCCAGCTATCTCACAGGTGTCCAAGGGCAGGAAGTAGTACAACCACGCTTCAGGGGACGAGAATGGGCAATGTGGGAATTGAAGATATGCTGTCTACCTGGTCTACCTGGTATTTCATATCTACTTCTTTTTGCCCACCTCCTCAATCTCCTGCTTCCCTTGACGATCAGCTTTTTTTGTTTGTTTGTTTCTCTTCAGCAGGTACATGGCTCAAAATGGCTGCCCCAGCACCAAACACTACACAACTTTCAGGAGCCCAACACCACCTGTGGCTGAGTTCAAATTTTCAAGGAAGAGAGAATCTGACTGGTTGCAGGGATAAGTGTTTATTACTGGACCAATCAGGTGTGGCAGAGGGTGGGGTTATATAGTACAAACATGGCCTCTGAGGGCCGCCCCTTGAACAGGTCTGGTAGGAGCAGTTCCTTAGAGAAGGGGGTGGGACAGGCATTTCAGAAGAAGATGTCATGCTAGTCCCAGGTGACCCAAAGAAGGGCAGAGCATGGCACCATCCCTGTCCTCAAGTAGCTTCAAGTCTAGTTGGGCAGGCAAGATTGCTCATCTGGGCCAGGGGTCATAGAATCTCAGAGGACAAGGGTCAGGACAAGCAGAACAAGCTTTCTGGAGGTGGTGGGAGCGGAGTTGGCCTTTCCAAGTGGGCAGAAAGGAAAGGACAATATACTCATGGGGCGGACATTGCCTCAACAGATGCTCTCTTCACACCTGAGCTGGCTCACCTGAATGAATATGCAAATGCATTTGAAGTGTTGTGTCCATGACTGAGATTTTTCTCAGAGCATGAGCACTGGCCTCCCTTATCTCTGCCCTCCAGGTTCCCACCATACTCTTCATAACACCCTTAGTCCCTGGCCAGCCATGAAGTGACCCTCCCCCTCTGCCACTCACCATCTCTGGACATGTGTGTGGAGGTTGTGGGGAGTTTTTCATGACTTTTTTGGAAAGTCAAGGAATGTTTTCTTTCTCCAAAAGCCAAGAATGAAAAAAAAAAAAAAAAAAAAAGCTCCAAGAAGAAAATAACTCTTCAATCTGGAGAAGGTAAAGAGAGCTGTAAGAGTCCTGAGGTAGAAACTTCTACTCCCAGGTGTAGATGAAGATATAGACGCCCAGGAAAATTCTGGACTTGCCCAAGTTCTCATGGTTGGAACTAGAACTCTGGCTTCTCATCGCCAGCCCAGGGCTCTTTCCGTGAGCCCTTGCTGAACACTGGCAGTGGGCCTGGCAGGGGTAATCTGTGCGTGGGTGGGCGGGCAGGGGTGATGCTCCGCCTTCACAAAGTGGGAGTAGAGAGCACAGTGTGGCCCATACCAAGTTCTCCTGGGAGCCCGGAGGATCCAGAGAGTGGCTAAATGGTCACCGGCATCTCCTTGGGGAATAGGGCAAAGGTCTATCAAATACGTTTTATCTGGGCAGATTCTATTTCCTGTTGGAGGAAAAGGAAGAGATCTTGGTGTTTCTCTGCTGTTTTTTCCCTTTCAGGCATCAGAAAGCAGATCCTGTCAGATAAGAGGAGTTGAAAAGAAAGAGGCAGAGGCTAGCACAAAGAGAAGGGTCCCTTGCCAAAGTCCCACAGGAAGACACCCAGAGAGACCTTCCCCCTGCAGAGGAGGGAGAGGAGGGTTCATGTGGGCCTAGCTTTAGACTTTTAATAACATTTCCAAATGAGGTTTTACATGCAGTAATTGTATCATTATTTTTTGCATCTGGTTAAAAGCGACAAATTGTTAAAGACAAACTTAAAGACTTCACACTTCTCACTCTGTGCGGCAACTCTTCGCTGTTTCACACAGGGCGGCCTAACAAAATGGAAGTAGTCCAAACCTCACTTGACCTCCGAGAGGCTGGGGAGGGCAGGAGAGGAGGAGAAGGGGGAGTGGGGCAGAGAGAGAGGGGAAGAGGAGGGGAGAGAAGTAAGGGAGAAAGGGGAGGAGGGGCTGAGAGGAGTCAGCCGAGAAAAAAAGAGGAAAACCCGAGAGAGGAAGAGGAGGGAGACTGGCCGGGGGAGCGAGGGGAGAGGCCAGCGCAGGGAGAGGGCAAGGTGACCGCGGGTATCAGCGAGGGCCGATTGTCAAGCTTCTATCTGCGCGATGATTGATGGGAGCCTGGGTTTTTCTGTCAGCCTGTCACGGCGCAGGAATGTTTAATGTTCTCATTATTGGTTACGCTGTTGTGTATATTTCTCTGTCAGCACCGCGGACCCAGCTGAACTGGCAGAGCACTTCAAAGGCCTGCGGGTCATTCATCATCCCCATGACGCTCCGGCAAATGCTCAGCTTCAGCTCCGCGCCAGGGATTTGTTATGACTTGCGAGCCGGCTGACAGACAGGACTGTGGCGGCCGCGGGAGGGGGACGCGCGGGAGGGACGCAGGCAGCCCTTTTTGTCACTCTGGTCAAACGGCAGCGCCCAGCGCCCTGACTCGGAGGCTCCACGGGGTAGACGGTTTGGACCGGTCAGGGGTGACCCCCCCAGGGGACCGAGGGGCTCTAGAGGGAGCGCCCCAGCTGGGGTCCCAGGGCCCCCCAAACTCTCCCTGCAAGCCCTGCGGCACCCTCTCCCTCCAATCCCACCCTCCTCCTCTCGGTTGGCGGTGGCGTCTCAGAAAGTTGTCCTGAAAACCCAGAGGTTGCGGAAAAAAGCGAAACTTGCAGCCGTCCAGGGCCCCGGGAGGGGCGGGCGGGGGGGTGGGGGAGGGGGGAGCAGGAGAATATCGGAGCTTTGTTTCCTTTCCCAGGCCGTGACATGATTAATCGTTTTCTTCTGATCTAATTTTGGAACATGAAAAACAGCACATTTGTCTTGAAGAAAAATGATGTGCCGAACTGCGCAGATGGAAATTTCGAGCAATGAGAAAGATTAAAGTGAAACCCCACTCCTTAGACCTAATCATGAGTTGTAGATTATTCTGTCGGCCCAGCCAGATGGTAGCTCTGATTCCACAGCCCCTTCTTATATTAATGAATACTAGACTGTTATATTTGACTTAGGTAAGTGAAATGTCTATCAGAGCTAATGGACTGCCAGCCAGCATAACACATGTTGTACCGCTAAGGGTCCTTGCTGCATTTTTCATGTTTTATACTAATGTAGAACATTTTGTTTCCTACTGTTTTTCATCATTGTCACTGTTTGCTAAATATTTTCACATGGACGGTGGGGAGGGAGGCAAAGTCAGGAGGAAAAAGAACCCCCCTCCAAACTTGTGTCCAAAGCTAATTTCCTCCCGTTGGGCTTAGCTATAACTCTACAAGTAAAACAGTCACCCGGAGCAATGCATACAGGAACTCAATAGTAACGTGATTAAGTTCCTAGTCAACACGACTACACTTGACTGTATGTTAACAGACCTAATTATAGCCCCGTGGCGATAAATTGGGCCAGGGCCCTCACTGCACATCTCTGAGGTCATGTCTAGAAGAGAAGCATGATCCCCCTGTCCCAGGGGAGAGAATCATCCTGGAGAGGAGGCCAGGCTCAGCACGGCGGAAGGGCTGTTCCTCCCTGACCTAGTCATCCAGCCCCTGGGAGGGTAGATACCAGGAAATATTGCAGAGCAGAAGGGCCGGGGTATGAGCAACTGGGCATTAGGCTTTCCTGGATGAGGCTGGAAGGGCCGTGGCTTCAGAATCATGGGCCTATGCATGTTGTGAGCAGTATCAGGATGCCTGAGAGGAGAGTATCGTGTTCCCAGCAGGCCTCAGAACCTGGTGGCTCACCCGCTCTGGGCCCAGAAGAGGGTGTCTCAGACCCTCCCTCTTCTTCCAGGTGCCTTGTCTGTACACTATACAGGGTGAGGCCCTGAAGAGCTTGCTGTTTGAGAGGAAATCCTGAGTTACTTGTTTGTGAAAGACCCAAGCCTGGATGGGGATGGTGTCCTGGAGAAAATGAGTCGGAGATGGAATCTGAAAGCTGTTTGGGGACAGATAAGATGGAGGTGGTTGAGAGATATCTTCAAGGGGTCGTGTCTTGAGAAAAAAATCGAAAGAAATGCATAAACAGAGAGGAGAGACCTAGACATGAAAGCACAGAGAGAGAGAGAGAAGGAAGAGAAGAATGTAGAGAGAGAGAGACATAGAGGCAGAAATGCAGATACCAGCAGAGTAGATGGCCCATGAACTCAGAGAAACTCTTCCTGCTCCAGCCAAAATGGGCTCCCTAAAAAGCAAATTCAATCCCTGTCTAAAATTCTCCCTTGGCTGTGCTTCCTGCAGGCGTCAGTCCAAATGTCTTGTCTGGGAATAGATGACCCTTTCCCATCTCCCTCCAGCTTCTTCAGCCTCATCTCTCACCTATCCTCAACTATGAACCCTGTGCTTCTGCCACATGAGCCTTCTCAGGGTCCCCCAGAATACCAGGCTCTTTCAGAACAATGTGCTTTGCCTGGTTGTATCTCTGTCTATCCCACTCCCCTGCATTCTTTCTCTGGCAAACTCCTTCTCATCCTTCAAGACCCAACTCCAATGCGGTCTCCTCTGCCACAGTTTCCTGACATTCCCCAGAAGGCATTATTTCATCCTCTGGGACCCCGCAGCATTTTGTCCATATTCCTGTGAAAATGTTGGCCAGGCTGCATTGAAAAATGTATGCAAATCCCTGCCTCTACACCTCCCCTCCTCTACAACTATTCCTCTGTTCATTCATTTGTTCACTCCTTTAAGAAATATGTGTTGAGAAGCTACTATATGCCAGGTATTGTTCTGGGCACTAGAGATTCAGCAATGCGCAAAATTCCGTGCCCTCTTGGAGCTGACATTGTGGTAGCTTATGTGTAGGAGTATTGGTGAGGCTTCTTCATAGTAAGAAAGGAAACTCGGGCTAGCTCCAGGAGGGGGATTATTGTAAGATGGTAGCAATAAGGAAGGCAAAAATCTCCTGGGGACACAAGAATGACAGTACAGCTGAACCTCTCAGCTTCTGTAACTCATAACTGGCCCATTCATGGCTTCTTCCAGCCCCTAATGCCAATTTTCAAACTTTTTTTTAAGGAAGATTAGCCCTGAGCTAACACCTGATGCCAATCCTCCTCTTTTTGCTGAGGAAGACTGGCCCTGAGCTAACATCCCTGCCTATCTTCTTCTATTTTATATGTGGGATGACTACCACAGCATGGCTTGCCAAGCGGTGCCATGTCCACACCTGGCATCTGAACTGGCGAACCCTGGGCCACTGAAGCAGAACATGCACACTTAACCTCTGCGCCACTGGGCTGGCTCTAAAAAATATATAGCAACTTTTTTGTGACATAACTCACATGC
The DNA here is from genome assembly GCF_041296235.1 of Equus asinus. Lineage (NCBI taxonomy): Eukaryota > Metazoa > Chordata > Mammalia > Perissodactyla > Equidae > Equus > Equus asinus. The sequence goes on from NC_091791.1 coordinate 63,465,714, forward strand.
CACAAAGTCCATCCTTTAAAAAGGTAAAATTTGGTGCTTTTTAATATATTAACAAAGTTTTGTAAATATCACCACTATCTGATTCCAGAACATTTCATCACCCGAAAAAAGAAACTCCTTACCCATTAGTAGTTACTTCCCATTCTTCCCTCACCAACTCCCTGAAAATCATCAATCTACTCTCTGTCTCTATGAATTTCCCTATTCTAGACAATCCATATAGATGGAATCACACCATATAAGGTCTTTTTTGTCTGGCTTCTTTCACTCAGCATAATGTTTTCAAGATTCATCCATGTTGTGCACTTCTGAGAACTTTATTCCTTTTTTATTGCCAAATAATAGTCTATGAATTTCTAACATTTTGATTATCCATTTCCCACTGATGGAAACTTGGGTTATTTCTGCTTTTTGGCAATTATGAATAATGCTGCTGTGAACATTTGTGCACAAGTTTTTGTGGGCACGTATGTTTTCAATTCTCTTGGACGTATGTCTAGGAGTAAGCAGACTTGCTACGTCATATGGTGACTCTATGTTTAACTTTTTGACTGTGATCCCTTTGAATTTACTTTTTGTGTATGCTATGAGGTAAGAGGTAAATTCATTTTTTTGCATATTGATATTCAATTGTCCCAGTATAACTTTTAAAAGAATCATAATTAGCACTGGATTTTGTCAAATGCTTTTCCTGCATCTACTGAGTGAGGTATTGAAATCCCCATTGTTATTGTTGAATTGTCTATTTCTCCTTGAAATTATCATGTGAGTTTTTGTTCTTTATTCTTTTAATATGGTGTACTATATTAATTCATTTTCAAACATTAAACCAACCTTACATTCCTGGGATAAATACCACTTAGCCATCCTTTTTATAAGTTTATAAGTTTTTATTAGTTTGCTAATATTTGTCAAGGATCCTTACATCTATGTTTATGAGGGATATCAGTTTTTTGTGTGTGGGGGTTATCTTTGCCTGGCTTTCATTTCTGGGTAAATCTAGTTTCATAGAATGAGTTGGGAAGTATTTCCTCCTCCACTAATTCCTGAGTTTGTGAAGGATGGATATCAGTTCTTCTTTAAATATTTAATATTTGATTCACCAGTAAATCCATCTGGGCCTAGGCTTTTTTTGTGGGAAGATTTTTAATTACTCTTTCAATTTCATTTTTCATCACAAGTTTATCCAGATTTTCAATTCTTTTGGAGTCAGTTTGGTAATTTGTGCACCTCTAGGTATTTGTCCATTTTACCTTAGTCGTCTAACTTGACGGCATAAAGTTGTCCCTGTATTCTTATGATCCTTTTAATTTCTGTAGTGTCAGCATGTCGGTGATGATCTACCTTCTTTATTCTTGATTTGGTGATTTGTATTTTAACTCTGACTTTCTAGGTAGTCTGGCTAAGGGTTTGCCAGTTTAGTTGACTTCTTCAAAGAACCAACTTTTGGCTCTATTGGTTTTCTCTACTTTCTATTTTGTTGATTCTGCTTTAAGGATGTTGTTTAATTTCCAAATTTTTGGCATTTTTCCGTATTTCTTTTTTGTTATGGATCTCTAATTTAGTCTTGTTGTAGTCAGGGAGGGTACTTTTTATGATTTCAGTCTTTTTAAAGTTATAGAGGCCTGTTTTGTGGCCCAGCATATGCTTTATCCTGGAGAATATTCCATGTGCTCTTGAAAAGAATGGTTATTCCGCAGTCTTTGGGCAGAGCGTTGTATGAATGTCAGTTAGGTCAAGTTGGTTGATAGTGTTATTTATGTCTTATATGTCTTTTCTGACTTTCTACCTGGTGGTTCTATTAATTATTGAGAGTGGGATGTTGAAATCTCCAATTATTATTATTGAATTGTCTATTTCTCCTTTCAATGTCATCAGTTTTTGCTTTATGTATTTTGGGGGGTCTCTTGTTAGGTCCACATACATTTATAGTTGTTACTTCCTGATATAGTAACCATTTTATCGTTATAAAATTTTACCTCTTTATCTCTAGTAATATTTCTTAACTTCAAGTCCATTTTGTTTGTTATTAATATAGCCACTCCAGTTCTCTTATGATTACTGTTTTGCATGTGGTATCTTTTCCCATCTTTCTAGTTTCAACCTATTTATGTCTTTGAAGCTATGGTGTGTCTCTTGTTGACAGCACATGGTTGAGTCTGTTTTTTTTTTTATCCTGTTTGACAATTTCTGCCTTTTGAAGGGGTTTTTAGTCCATTTCCTTTTAATGTAATTATTGATATGGCTGGATTTACACCTGACATTTTTCTACTTGTTTTATGTCTTTTTTGTTTTTCTCTTTCTCTTTTATTGCCTTTTTTTGGTGTTTAGTAATTATATTTTTAGTTGAAAAATAAGTATTTTAATTTCTCTCTTATTTTCTTACTGATTCAAGTTATCTTCTCAGTGGTTGTTCTAGGGAATTACAATATTCATTATAACTTATTACAGTCTATTTCAGAATAATGCTACCTTAATTCTGATGAAATACAGAAATTTTGTTCTAATACACCTCCTCTTCCCCTCTTCTCCTTTGTGCTATTATTGTTATATATATTACATCTATATGTGTTATAAACTCAATAAGGCAGTATTATAATTATCTCTATTACAATCTCATGTTTTTAAAAACAAGTTAAGAGAAGAAATGAGAAAAAATATACACAGAGAGTCTTTTATATTTACTCACATATTTATCATTTTTGGCACTCTTTGTTTCTTTTTGTGGATTTGAGTTATCAGCCAAGGTCACTTTCTTTTTTCCTGAAGGACTTCACTTAGTGCTTCTTGAAGATAGGTGTGGTAGCAACAAATATTCTAAGTCTGTTTATCTGGGAATGTTTTTATTTCACCTTCGTGTTTGAAGCATTATTTTAGCTGGGTATGGGATTCTTGGTTGGATATTTTTCTTTAATTCTAGTACTTTGAATATGCCATTCCATTGCTTCTTGACTGCCATTGTTTTTGATGAGAAATCAGCTATTAATTGTATTGTTGCTCTCCTATTCGTGATGAGTTGTTTTTTTCTTGCTTTCTCTTTCAAGATTTATTCTTTGTCTGAGGCTATCAACAGTTTGACTATGTGGATCTAGGTGTAGATCTCTTTGTCTTGATCCTATTTAGGATTTATTGAGCTTCTTGGATGTGTAGATTAATTTTAGGTTTCGGCCATTATATCTTTAAATATTTTTTCTACCTCTTTATCTTTCTACTCTCCTTCTAGGATACTCGTTACTAATATGTTCGTACCCTTAATATTGCCTCACATCTCCTCTGCACATGTGCATAGGCTCTGTTGGTCATGGATGAGTGGGCATCTTTGGCCTTCTTTGGTCTCTGCTATGTATGCACATAGTCTCTGGTCAACCCAGGACATGTGGGAAGCTTATCAAGCCACTTACGGCTGTCTTACCTCCTGAAACTTCTTGATAAATCCCTGGCTAGTCCACCAGTCTTTTGCTTGTCTCAAACAGGCCTGACAGCTCAGATTAATGGAGATGCTGGTCCTCCCTTTTTTGCTTGCCACTGGGATCATCACTTCAACTGACAATTCTCCATATCAAGTATGCCACCCCTAGCATTGGTGGTGAAGCTACTGGTTGTCATGGCACTGACAGAGCTCGGGGAAGGCAAATGGGGAGTGAGCAGCCATAGACTCATGCTGTTCTAACCTAAAGTTTGGTGGGTTTAATGAATAAATATTTCTCAATTGTTGTATACCTTTAGTAGAATTACAAAGTGATGAAATATTTTTGTTTGTTTGTTTTTGTTATTTTGTCCACCTTGATAGTTGCTTTTTTTTATGAGATGTTTTGTGGACCTCCTAACTCCATTGTGGCAGAAGTCAGAAGTCCTTTGGTAAGTTCTTTAAGCTTTTGCTTCTGTTATTTACTGAACATTGCAGTCATCTATATTTCCAGTTCAAATTTCCAATAGAAAGAATCTGATTGGTCCAAATGGGTTTAGGGAGTGCCCCTGCTCCGAGCCATTTCATAGGGGGCTGCCTGGCTCTGCTTTGAAGGAGGTGAGAAGTTTAGGAAAGAAATTCAGACAAGAGAAACTGAAACCAGGACCAACTGTGTGACACAAATATGTTCTTTGTGACTTTAGCCCAGGTATAAGTTACCCCAGAGATAGTGGGAAAGTGGTTCTGGGCAACTTCAGTGACGTGGATGGGGGCTGTGTGAGGGCCAGGGAGGATTTGGATAGTGAGCAGCAAGGCTGTGGGGTCCATATTACATCATGTAAGGCCAAAATAAGGCAGGCAAAGTGGGCCTGACCAGACTGAACTGCTCTTGCTTCACTCTTGTCCTGCCTTGGTCCTGCTCCTGACTCACCCTTTATTCACCCCTGCCTCTGTGAGTAGACATTCTGGTGCTGAGTATGGGCCCCCATGTTTTCTTCTTCAAGCACTAATTCATTCATTTATTCATGTATGCATTCAAACAGTATTTGATAATCTACCTTGTGTCAGATGGTGTGATAGTTACCGAGAATGTTGTGGTGAGTGAGGCAGATGTAGTCCTTACTCTTGCAGAGCTTATAATCTACTAAAGGTTGAGGATCCTCTCACCATAGAGAATTAAAATGCCTGAAATCAAGATAGGTTGGATTGTCATTTTTGGTCTCTGGGGAGAAGTGTTTTGTTTACCAAATGAACGGAACAGCATAAACAAGATTGCAGAGACTATGTTTAAACTACTTAAAATAACTTACTTTATCTAAAGCTTAACCATTGTGTTTGTTTTCAAATTCATCTTGCTAATTGCTAATGTGTATTATTATTCATTAAAACAGGCCCAGTGAGACTCCCATTTAGTAAATTTGGTTATTAGTGAAAATTATCATAATCCTCAAATGTATAGTAGAAGCTCTGCTAATTGACCTCTATTTTAATATTTCTTTATTCTCTCTGTAAAAGATATTGACTGATGGCCTCAGTTCAATAAACACTTGTAACTGGTATGCTACTCTCCAACATGTCCACCAGTTGTATTGTCTGCTTACTACAAATCAGTTGTTTGTGTTCTTAAACCTCTTTCTGTCAGTTTTACTTATAATTTTAATTACCTAACTTATTTAAATATAACAAACTAATAAAATCTGACTAGAACAGAAATAAATTTGTTTTTCTGTGTTAACTAGATTGAATGTTTTGGAAAGACTCAATAAAGACAAGTAGCAAAAAATTATTTTGAATTGGGTGCATATATGACAGCCAGAAAAGATTGGAGGAAAAAAAATCACAACTATTCAAAAAGAATCTCAATATGCGAAGGATTCTGCTTACATTCCCTCTGAACTCACAGTGTAAAAGAGGCAGAGATGCTAAAATTATCTGAGACATTTTAAAGCAACTATGATAAAAGTGCTTCAACAAGCAGTTACAAATGTATTTGAAACAAATGAAAAAGTAGGAAGCCTCGGCAAGAAATAGGAGATATAAAGAAGAACCAAATGGAAATATTAGAAGTAAAGAATTTAACAACCAAAATTAAAAGTTCAGGGAGTGGGATTAACAGTGGAATAGAAGACAGAGCAAAGAATCAGTGAACCAGAAGCTGAAAATACAGATATTACCCAATCTGGATGAAAGAGAGAGAGAGAAAGAACAGAGCTTCAGATACATGTGGGACCATAACAAAAGATCTAACATTTGGGACATCAGAGTCCAGGAAGGAGAGGAGAAAGAGGGTGGGGCTGAAAAAGGTATGAAAAGAAATAACAGTGGAAGCCTCTCCAAATTTGTCAAGAGACAAAAACATATAATTCAAGAAGCTGGGCGAATCCTAAACAGCATAAACTCAAAGACATCTATACTAAAATGCATTATAATTAAACTAATGAAAGCTAAAAGTGAAGAAAAATTCCTGAAAACAGACAGATAAAAATGACACCTTACCAAGAGGAGAAAACAATTTTAATTATGGTGTATCGCTCATCAGAAACCATGGGGCCCAGAAATGAGTGACACAATGTTTTTAAGTGCTGAAAGTAAAAAACTATCAATTCAGACTCCTATACACAGCAAAAATATCCTTCAGGAATGAAGAAGAAATGAAGGCATTCTCTGAGGAAGGAAAAGTAAGAGAATTTGTCACTAGCAGAGCTATCCTAAAAGAATGGCAAAAGGAAGTTCTCTAAACAGAATGGAAATGATAAAATAAGGAACTTTAAAACATCAGGAAGGAGAAAATAATACAGTAAGCAAAAGTATGGGTAAATATAATAGACTTTCTCTTCTTAAATTTTCTAAAATGATGTTTGATGATTTCCCCCAAAATTATAATACTGTCTTATGGATTCTAAATTTATATAGAGGAAATATTTAAAATAATTATACTACAAATAGGAGAGAGTAAACAAACATAAAGGGAGGAAGTCTCTATTATTCACTTGAACTGGTAAAATTACATAAATAGACTGTGATATGTTATGTATATATAGTGTAATATCTAGAGAAACCACTAAAAAAGCGATACCTTCAAGAGTATCAAAAGATTTACTCCCAAGGGTGATGTCAGTGACATGGCAGAGTGAGCTCACCCAGGAGTCTCTCCCCTCCAAACTACAACTAAAAGCACCAGCTGCTTTCCAACCAAAAAGAAAACTGCTAATGACAGAAATCATCAGAGACCCACAGCAGCCAAATGATGGAAGGCGGAGAGGCTGGAGCTGCCCTCGGAGGAGCTGGAACATGGTAAAAGAGAACTTCACTCCCTCCCCTAGAGACTGGGATCGCTGCTGTGGGTGAGGGAAGGAGCGGGGTAGGGGCCACGCATCCGTGGGATCATCCAGGACTCCCACAGACCTGTGCAGCGGAAACCCTCTAACAGGGGAAAGCTTTTGCATGGGGGGACCCAATCAAGCCAGGGCTCTGGGAAACCAGAGAGCGAGCACTGAATGGACTCCAGGTCTGGGCACAAGAGAAAGTGCCCCTGCTCCCCCAACCCGGGCTGCATGCCGCCATCGCGGCTGAAGGCAGAGGGCTCAGAACGTGCAGCTCCCGACCCCCATCTAGTGGCGACAGGCTGTAACTGCAACCGAATAATAGCATTATGTGCAAAAACTGCTCCTCTACCATCCAGCAATTTATAAAAGCTCCAGACCAAAAGGAAAATAATAAAAACACAGAATTAGGTCCTGAGGACTTGGAAATAGGTAAACTAAGTGACAATGAATTCAGAGTAGCTATCATCAAAAAACTCAATGAGGTAAAAGGAAATATAGAGAAACAAATCAATGAGTTCTGGAGTTACTTCACAAAAGAGATTGAAACTATAAAGAAGAATCAATCAGAAATACTAGAGATGAAAAATACAATGGCTCAGATAAAACAGAATACAGATTCTCTGAATGCCCGTGTAGACACCATAGGGGAGCAAATTAGCATAATCAAAGATAGACAGGCTGAATGGCTCCAGACAGAGGAAGAAAGAGACTTAAGAATTTAAAAAAACTGAAGAAAATCTCTGAGAATTAGCTGACTCAATGAGAAAATGCAACTTAAGAATTATTGGAATTCCTGAGGGCTTGGAAAGGGAAAATGGAACAGAAAGTGTGCTTAACGAAATTATAGAAAAGAACTTCCCAAATCTAGGGATTGAGAGAGAAATGTGAGTGGAGGAAGATTTCAGATCTCCTAGATTTGTCAATGTAAAAAGACCTACTGCAAGGCATATAGTAGTAAAAATGGCAAAAATGAATGACAAAGAAAGAATACTCAGGGCAGCAAGGCAGAAGAAAATAACCTACAAAGGAACCCCTATCAGACTTTCAGCGGATTTCTCTACAGAAACCTTACAAGCTAGGAGAGATTGGAGTGACATTTTCAAAACTTTAAAGGATAAAAATCTTCAGCCAAGAATACTCTATCCAGCAAAAATATCCTTCAGATATGAGGGAGAAATTAAATCTTTTCCAGACAAACAAAAGCTAAGGGACTTTGTAGCCACAAGACTGCCACTACAAGAAATCCTCAAGAAAGCTCTCATACCTGAAAAAAGAAAAGATTTACTCTCAAGAACACTCACTATAGGTAAATCAAAATTGAATTTTTAAAAATTCAAGTAATCCACGGGAAGGAAGGCATGAAAGAGAAACGAGAAATGAAAAACAGAAAATGAAGAATAAAAAGGTAGACTTAAGTGCTGGCATATCAACAATTGTACCAAATATAAGTGATCTAAATACAATAATTAAAAGACAGAGACTGGCAGCATGTATTAAAAACATGACCCAAATATATGTTGTCTACAAAAAAATTCCCTTCAAATATAATGATATAGCCAAATTGAAAGTAAGAGGCTGGACAATGATGTATCATGCAAATACTAATCAAAAGAAAGCAGGAGTGACTTAGGTGAAATGGACCAATTCCAACACTAACCACCACAATTCAGTCAATATGAAATAGATATTTTGAATAATCTAACTAGTAAGCATATTGAATTCGTAATTTAAAAAACTCTCAAATAAGAAGACTCCAGGTCCCCAAATGGTTTTACTGGAGAATTCTACAAGATATTTAAAGAAGAGTTAACACTAATTTTATAAAATCTCTTCCAGAAAGTAGAAGAGGAGGGCACACTTCTCAATTTATTTCATGAAGATAATATTACCCTGTTGCCCAAAATAGACTAAGTCCACACACAAAAAAGAAAACTACAGACTCATATCCCTCATGAATATAGAAGTAAAAATCCTTTAAAAAATTAGCAAATAGAATTTAGCAATATATTAAAAGAATTATACACCATGACCAAGTGCGGTTTATTTACATGAATGCAAAGCTGGTTCAATATTAAAAAATCAGTTAATATAATCTGCTATATTAACACGGTAAAGAAAAAAATCACATGATCATATCAATTGATGCAGAAAAAGCTATGACAAAATTCAACACTCATTCATGATTAAAAAAAAATCTCAGAAAAATGGGAATAGGAAACTTCCTCAACTTGATAAAAAATATCTACAAAAAAATCTACAACTAACATTGTTGGGAAAGGATTGGGTCTTCCCCTTAAATTGACAAGGCAAGGATGTCTGTTCTCACTGCTCTTGTTCAACATAGTGCTGGAAGTTCTAGCCAGTGCAATAAGGCAAGAAAATGAAATAAAAGGCTTGCAGATTGGAAAACAGTTTGGTGCTACTGAGAAATGAAAACTTATGTTCATACAAAAACCTTTTCAAGAATGTTTACAGCACTTTATCTATAATAGCCAAACAAAGGGGAAACAACCCAGATGTCCTTCAATGGGTGACTAGTTAAATTGTGATATGTCCATACCGTGGAATACTACTCAGTGATAAAAAGGAACAAGCTGTTGATACACACAACAACCTGGATGAATCTTCAGAGAATTATTCTAAGAGGAAAAAAGCCAACCCCAAAAGGTTATATGCTATATGGTTCCATTTGTATAGTATTCCAGAAATGAGAAAATTCTATAAATATAAAACAGATTAGCAGTTACCAGGGACTAAAAAGCGGGTAGAAGCATGAGGAAAGTGGATGTGAGTATAAAAGGATAATATAAGGGATAGACATGTTCTGTATCTTGACGGTATCAATGTTGATATCCTGGTTATGATATTGTGGTCAAGTTTTGCAAGATGTTACTATTTAGAGAAAGTGGGTAAAGGATACACAGGATCACTCTGTATTATCTAAAAATAAAGAGTTTAATTTAAAAAACTGGACTCTCTTAATCCTCTCTATATGTGTCAAATGTGATACTTAGAGAAATTAATAAAATATTTATTCTTCATTAAAAATCTTTATCATTGGGGGCTGGCCCTGTGGCCGAGTGGTTAAGTTCACGTGCTCCGCTGCAGGCAGCCCAGTGTTTCGTTGGTTCGAATCCTGGCTGCGGACATGGCACTGCTCATCAAACCACGCTGAGGCAGCATCCCACATGCCACAACTAGAAGGACCCACAACGAAGAATATACAACTATGTCCTGGGGGGCTTTGGGGAGAAAAAGGAAAAAAATAAAATCTTAAAAAAAAAATCTTTATCATTATTGATGTTCTATCATTACAAAGGGAGAAATTTTAAAATAATTTATTATGACTGGGAAGTGTCTATTTCTCCCTTTAGGTCTGTCAATTTTTGCTTTATATATTTTGAGGCTTTATTATTGCATGCATATCACTTTTAGTATTATTCAATTCTCTTGGTTGATTGAGCCTTTAATCACTATGAAGTATCACTATATCTTGTGATACTTTTTGCCTTTAAGTTTATTTGGTCCAATTTTAGTATAGTGACACCATCTCTCTTTTGTTTAGTATTTGCACAGAACTTTTCCCTCATCCTTTTAATTTAAAATTTTCTGTATCCTTACTTTTAAAGGAAGTCTCTTGTAAAAAATATATGCAATTGTTTTTATTTAATATAGTATGAAAAATTTTGCCTTTTAATTGGAGTATCTTGTTTACTTACATTTAATGTAACTACAAATGTATTTGTGTTTACATCTATCATTTTATTTTTCTCTTTATCCCTGTTTTATATTCCTTTTTCTCTCATTTCTTGCCATCTTTTAGATTAAACAAGTATTTTTATTATTCTGTGTCCACCTGTTATCCTGTTAATTATAAGTTCTTTTACTATTGTGTTTAGTAGTTCCTTTAGAGCATTCAGCATACATCTTTGATTTTTTTAAGTCTAATATGAAATAGTACTATTACTACTTCTCATACTATGCAAGGACTTTAGAATACTTTAACTCCATTTACCACCTCCAATTTTTATTCTGTTATTTTCATATGTTTTAATTCTACATATATTTTAAACCTCACATGATATTATAATTTTTTGTAGAAACAATATTCACTTTACATTTGTTACAGTTATTTCATTTTGGGTTCTTTCCATATCTTGTTTAGTTAAAAAAATTACATGTAGTGTACTTCATTCTTTTTGTGTACCATTCTATGGGTTTTGTTAAATGCAGAGAGTCATAGACAGTCACACACGGCACAAAGACGTTTCAGTCAACAGCGAACCCCATATGTGATGGTGGTCCCATAAGATTAGTATTACATAGCCTAGGTGTCTAGTAGTCTATACTATTTAGGTGAGTGTAAGTACATTCTATCATGTTTGCACAATGACAAAATTGCCTGATACATTTCTCAGAATGTGTCCTTGTTGTTAAGCAACAGTTGACTGTATCCACCACGAAAGTTTTAATATAGGACAGTTTACCACTCTCAAAATTCCCTTGTGCTGTCCCTATGTAGTTAATTCTTTTCCCAACTCCAACTCCTGAAAAGCTATGTAGCCTTCTGGGTTTGACTTCTTTCACATAGCAATATGCATTTAGGATTCATACATGTTGTTGTGTGAATCAATAGTTCATTCCTCTTTATTGCTGAGTAGTATCCAATTGTATGGTTGTACTATACTTTATCTGTTAAGGACATCTGAGTTGCTTCCAGTTTTTGGCAATTATGAATAAAGCTTCTATAAGCATTCATTTATAATAAGCGTAAGTTTTCATTTCTCTTGGGTAAGCAACTAGGATTGCTGGGTCATATGGTATGTGTATGTTTAGTTTTTTAAGAAACTGCTAAATTGTTTACCAAAGTGGGTCTACCATTTTGCATCTCCACTGGCAATAGTTGAGGCTTTAATTGCTCCACATCCTTGTTAGTGCTTGGTATTGTTGGTCAGGATTTTAAATTTTAGCCTTCTGATAGGTATGTAGTAATATCTCATGGTGGTTTTAATTTGCTTGTCCCTAATAACTAATTATATTGTGCATATTTTCATGTGTTTGTTTGCTATCCATATATCTCCCTTGGTGAAGTAGGAGTTCAGAACTTTGGGCATTTTAGAAATTGGGTTGCTTTTTTTGTTGTTGAGTTTTGAGAATTGTTTCTATATTTTGTATATAAATCTTTGTCAGAAACATGATTTGCAAATATTTTCTTCCAGTTCATGACTTGCTTTTGAATTCTCTTCGTATGGCCTTTGCAAAGCAAGAGTTTTTAATTTTAATTAAGTTCAAATTATCTTTTTTTTTTTTTTTTTTTTGGTGGATCATGCTTTCGTGGATTGTGCTCTTAGTATCTAAAAACTCTTTGCCTAACAGGGTCGTGTAGATTTTCTCCTGTATTTCTACTAGAGGTTTTGTAGTTTCACATTATACATTTAGGTTTATGAACCAGTTTAAGTCAATTTTTAAAAGCATTTTGTATTATTGAGATATAATTCGCACACCATAAAATTCATCCTTTTAGAGTATACAATTCAGTGGTTTTTAATATATTCACAAGGTTGTGCAACTATTGTCGCTATCTAATACCAGAGAATTTCATTATCAGAAAAAGAAACCCCATACCCATTAGCAGTCACTGCCTGTTGCCCCTCCTCCAGCCTTAGGCAACCATTAATCTACATTTTGTCTCTATAGATTCTTTCACTTAGCCTGTTTTCAAGGTCATCCATTTTGTAGCATGTATTGATGCTTCATTCCTTTTTATGGCTGAATAATGTTCCATTGTCTGGACATGTATGTTTTATTTTTCCATTCATTATTTGATTGACATTTGGGTTGTCTTCACATTTTGGGTATTGTGAATAATGCTGTTATAAACAGTCATGTACAAATTTTTGTGTGAACATATACTTTGAGTTATCTTGAGTAGATACTTAGGAGTAGTTGAATTAATTTTTGCATAAGATGTGACCTATGGGTTGAGGTTCTTTTTTTTTTTTCTTTTTTTGCATATGGACATCTAATTATTCCAGCACTGTTTATTGAAATAACTGGGGCCAGCCCCATGGCCGAGTGGTTAAGTTTGCACACTCCACTTCAGCAGCCCAGGGTTTCACTGGTTCAGAGCGTGGACATGACACCACTTATCAAGCCATGCTAAGGTGGCGTCCCACATAACACAACCAGAAGGACCTACAACTAGAATATAAAACTATGTATTGGGGTTCTTTGAGGAGAAGAATTAAAAAAAGATTGGCAACATGTTAGCTCAGGTGCCAATCTTAGAAAAAAAAAGAACTATCATTTCTTCGTTGACTTGCCTTTTATCTTTGTCAAAAATCAGTTGAGTCTATTTTTAGATTCTGTTTTGTTCTGTTGATCCCTGTGTCTGTCTTTTTGCTAACACCACAGGGTCTTGCTTTCCGCAGCTTTATAGTTAAGTCTTAGAATTAGGTAGCTTAAGTCCTCCAACACTGCTCTTCCTTTTCAAAATTGGTTTGGTTATTCTAGATCCTTTGCCTTTCTCATGAACATTTAAAGAGTAAATCTAAGGTGATTTACTCTTTACACACCTTGTTAGTAGTGATTTAAAGTGTACATGGAGGTTTTGATCGGGATTGCATTGAATCTATAGATCAATTTGAGGGGGAGGGGGAATTGTCATCTTATCAATTTGATTCTTCCAATCCATAAACATGGATTATCTTTCCATTTATTTAGATCTTCTTTGATTTCTTTCGTCAGCATTTTGTCATTTTCAACACAAAGATCCTGTACGTATTTGTTAGATTTATAACTAGGTCTTTCATTTTGGGGATGCTATTGTAAATGATATTGTTTTTTAAAATTTTGAATCCAATGTTGATTACTGGTATGTAGAAATACAGTAAATCTTTGTATATTGACCTTCTATCCTGTGACCTTGCTAAACTCATTTATTAGTTCTAAGAGGTTTTTTTTTTTTTTTAGATTCTTTGGATTTTTCTCTATATATTTAGTTTTTCTATATATATTTATTTAAAACTATATTCACACATTTTGACCCCCCCTTCTATTGCTCTTCATTTCTTCTGAATATCTTTGATTCATCTGGGGTCATTTTTCTTTGGCCTGTAGGACTTTCTTTAGGTAATTTTTTTATGTGGGTCTATTGTTAAATATGCTAATTTTTGTTTGTCCGAAAATGTCTTTATTTCCATTTATTTTTAAAGAATATTTTGCAAGATATAGCATTCTAACTTGGCAGTTATTTTCTTTCAGGACTTTTTTCAAATATGCTTCATTGTTCTGGCTTCTACTGTTTCTACAGACAAGTCAGTTTGTTATTCTTATTAGTTTGAAGATAACCTTCCTCTTTTTTTTCTGACTATTTTTTAAGGTTTTTATTTGCCTTCATCTTTCAGTAGTTTTACTCTAATATGCCAAAGGTGTGGATGTGGTTCTCTTTGTATTTATCCTGCCTGGGCTTCTTAGCATTTCTTGAATATGTGCCTTGGTGGGTTTTTTTTTTTTTGAAAATTCTTAGTTGGTGCTTTAAATATTGCCCTTGCTCTATTTTCTCTCTCCTTCCCTTCTGGGACTCCAGTTACACAAATTTTATGCCTTTTCACTGTGTTCCATATCTTTAGCTTCCTTTCTGTATTTTTCTATTTTTTTCTCCCTTTGCTCCAGTCTGTATGTTTTCTACTGATCTATCAGTAGATAGGTTTTTAGTTCACTCTTCAGCTGTGTCTACTTTGCTGTTAAATTCATCTATACAGTTTTTAATTTCAATTATTATATTTTTAAGTTTTAAAATTTCTATTTGATCTTTTGGGTAGATTCTGGTTCTCCACTGGAATTCTCTACTTGTAATTTATTTTCTTAAATGTATTGATGATAGATATTTTAAAATTATATCTGATAGAGGACAGTATCAAGATGGCAGTGAACTCTGAACTCACCTCCTCCCACATACACAACAAATTTACAACTACTCTTGGAACAATTACCCCTGAGAGAGAACTGAAAATTGGATAAAAAGAACCCCCACAACAAGGGACAGTGCTGACTGAGGTAGAAGAGGCAGAAATTCCTTTCTGGAGAGAAAAAAGCCACCTTTGACCTGTGGCACCTCATGGCTGGCTGGGAGCAATCCTAAGGTACAAAGGTTTCTCTGGAGTAGTGGGAGATCTGAGCAGGGGAGCATTACCACTATGAGCAACTTTTGGACTCAGCACAACCAAGACAAATTTTGTAATATCTGGTTTTGCTGGCTATTAACTACAAAGGGGAATACCCCAAGGAAAGGTATCAGACATAAGGGAAAGAAAAGCCAGCTCCTAAAGGGCACATGCACAAATTCACCCATTTTTGAAAGCAACCTAAAATCATCAGAAAGAAAGGTGCACAGTCCTTTGCTGAGACTCACTTGATAGGCTCTGAGTGTACCTTGGTGAGACGCAAGACCTCCCCAGAGACTAAGACATTGGCAGTGGCCATTATTGTGATGTAGTACAGGTGTGCTGGCACAGATGCTGGCAGTTGCTATTGGAATTCTTTCCCTGGACTGTTAGCACAGGAGGCTGCCCCACCCACGAGAGCACCAATTTAATCTAGCTTAGCCAGAGCAGGCAGACTATCCTAGGGACAGGACCTACCCAAAAGTAAGCCCTTGGTCAACTTGTGGGCCCACATAGGTGGGGTGCCTGGAACCCCTGTAGCTGGGCCAGTGGGTCCACCTCTGTGGGGCAGGACATGCATGAGGGGTAGGCCTGCATTGGTGCAGTGTGTGGGGCCTTTGCAGCAGGGTGACTGGGTCTGCTTCAGTGGGTCGGGGTGTGCATACAGGGCAGGACTGTGTTGATGGGGTGTGTGGCTCTGTGGGCTTGTCATCTATAGCAGACTTGTGCTTCTCAAACAGCCGCATAGGGGATCGGCCCCCACCTTCCAAAACCTGAAACAATTGGGTGCTCCCATTCCTGGGGCCGGCCCCACCAGGCTGCAATCCTGAGAGACCTGATAACAGGCTTGCAGGCCGGAAGCCTACAGAAATTGTAAGCCCTTGAGCCTGGCAACCAGCCGTGTTGGGGGCCTACTCAACAGAAAAATTACAACAGGAATGTGCTATTAGACCTTGCAACCAACTGTGCCTGGGCCTCCCATGCCCAATAAAGTGTCTGAGGGGTCCATAGCAGCCACACACAGCTGAGCATTACAAACAGCTGTCCAGGGGGACAGCCTAGCCTCTCTGGGCACCTTCAGCAAGAGCAACCCTGCCACAACAGAAGGGCACAGGTAGCTCACTCAGGGGACACTCCTGGAACATTTGGAACTGGTGATGAGAGGGAAGCACACAGATGGGCCTCATAAGGCATCTCTTACATAAGGCTACCTCTCCAAGATCAGGAGACATAGCTGACCTACCTAATACATAGATATAAGTACAGAGAAAGAGGCAAAATTCAGAGACAAAAGAAAATGTTCCAAGTAAGGGAACAGGACAAAACCCCAGAAAAAGAACTAAACAAAACAGAGACAAATAATCTACCTGACAAAGAGCACAAATTAAGAGTCATAAGGCTGCTCACTGATCTTGGGAGAAGAATGGATGAACTCAGTGAGAACATCAACAAAGAACTGGAAAATATAAAAAAGAACCAATCAGAAATGAAGAATACAATACTGGAAATGAAAAATTCACTAGAGCAGAGTAGATGATACGAAAGAGCAGATCAGCAAACTGGACAAAAGACTAGAAGAAATTACTCAGGCTGAACAGATAAAAGAAAAAAGAATTAAAAAGAATGAGGATAGTCTAAGAGAACTCTGGGACAACATCAAGTGCACTAACCTTTATATTATAGGTGTCCCAGAAGGAGAAGAGAGAGACAAAGGGGCAGAGAATCTATTTGAAGAAATAATAGCTGAAAACTTTCCTAATCTAAGGAAGGAAACAGACATCCAGGTACAGGAAGCACAGAGAGCTCCAAACAAGATAAAGCCAAAGAGGCCCATAACAAGACACATTATAATTAAAATGTTAAGAATTGAAGATAAAGAGAGAATCCTAAAAGCTACAAGAGAAAGGCAACAAGTTACATATAAAGGAAATGCCATAAGGCTATCAGCTGACTTCTCAGCAGAAGCCTTACAGACTATAAGGGAGTGGCATGATATATTTAAAGTGCTGACAAGAAAAAACCTACAGCCAAGAATATTCTACCCAGCAAGGTTAACATTCAGAATGGAAGGAGAAATAAAGAGTTTCCCAGACAAGCCAAAACTTAGAGGGTTTATCACCAAGAAACCAGCCTTACAAAAAACGCTAAAGGGACTTATTTAAGTGGAAAAGAGAAGACCAAAAATAGGAATAAGAAAATTGTTTTTAAAAACCCCAATAAAATCACTGGCAAAGGCAAATATACAGTAAAGGTAGCAGATCAACAACCTATGAAGCTAATATGAAGGTCAAAAGACAAAAGTACTAAAATTATCTGTTTTCATGATAAGAGGGTAATAGATGCACATGCACAAAAAAAGAGGTTAGATACCATATCAAAAACATAAAATGTAGGAGGAAGGGAGTAAAAGAGTAGAGCTTTTAGCAAGAGGTCAAACTAAAGAGATCATAAACTTAGTATAGTTTGCTATATACATAGGTTATTATATATGAACCTCATGGTAATAACAAACCAGAAACCTGTAATAAATACACAAAAAATTATGGGAAAGGAACCCAAACACCATACTGAAGAAAGCCATCACACCACAAGGGAAGAGAGCAAGAGAAGAAAGGAACAGAGAACTACTAAAACATCCAGAAAAAAAGTAACAAAATGGCAATAAGTACATTCTTATTAATAGCTACTTTAAATGTCAATGGACTAAATACTCCAATCAAAAGGCATGGGGTGGGGCTGGCCCAGTGAAGTAGTGGTTAATTTCATGTGCTCTGCTTCAGTGGCCTGGGGTTCATGGGTTCGGATCCTGGATGTGGACCTGCACACTGCTCATCAAGCCATACTGTGGCAGTGTCCCACATACGAAATGGAGGAAGATTGGCACAGATGTTAGCTCAGTGACAATCTTCCTCAAGCAAAAAAAAAAAAAAGAGGAAGATTGGCAACAGATGTTACCTCAGGGCCAATCTTCCTCACTAAACAAGACAAAAAATTGGGGCCTCCCAGTGGCCAAGTGGTTAAAGTTCTGTGTCCTCTACTTCAGTAGCCCAGGTTAGCGGGTTTGTCCCCTGGGTGCGGACCTACTCCACTCATTAACCATGCTATGGAGGCACCCCCCACACAAAATAGAGGAAGACTGGCACAGATGTTAGCTCAGGACTAATCTTCCTCAAGCCAAAAAAAAAAAAAAAAAGAAAGAGGAAGATTAACAATGGATGTTAGCTCAGGGTGAATCTTCTTCAACAACAAAAAAGAAGATGGAGAAGAAGAAAGAAAGGCATAGGGTGCCTGACTGGATAAAAAAACAAGACCCATATATATTCTGTATACAAGAGACACATTTCAGACCTAAAGACACTCACAACTGAAAGTGAAGGAATGGAGGGGCTGGCCCAGTGGTGCAGCAGGTAAGTGCTCATGTTCTGCTTCGGCAGCCCAGGGTTCTCAGGTTTGGATCCTGGGTGCAGACATGGCACTGCTTTGCAAGCCATGCTGTGGCAGGCGTCCCACGTATAAAGTAGAGGAAGATGGGCATGGATGTTAGCTCAGGGCCAGTCTTCCTCAGCAAAAAGGGGAGGATTGGCGGCAGATGTTAACTCAGGGCTAATCTTCCTCAGAAAAAAATGAAATGAATAAAAAATTCTATTCAAAAAAAAAAGAAAGAAAGCGAAGGGATGGAAAAAGATAGTTCATGCAGATGGCAATGCAAAGAAAGCTGGGGTAGCAATACTCATATCAGACAAGATAGACTTTAAAACAAAAGTGGTAACAAGAGACAAAGAAGGGTACTACATAATGATAAAGGGAACAATCCAACAAGAGGATATAACACTTGTAAATACCTATGTGCCCAACATAAGAGCATCTAAATATATAAAGCAATTATTAACACACATAAAAAGAGAAATAGACAGCAACACAATAATGGTAGGGGACTTTAATAATCCATTTACACCAATGGATAGATCATCCAAACAGAAGATCAATAAGGAAATATTGGCCTTAAGTGGCAACTTAGACCAGATGGACTTAGTAGATATATCCAGGACATTCCATCCAAAAACCACAGAATACTCATTCATTTCAAAGGCACATGGAACATTCTCCTGGGTAGATCACATATTAGGCCACAAAACAAGTCTCAATAAATTTACAAAGATTGAAATAATACCAAGCATCTTTTCTGACCACAATGGTATGAAAGTAGAAATCAACTAAAGGAAGAAAATCAGAAAAACCACAAAAATGTGGAGATTAAACAAAATGCTACTGAACAACGATTGGGTCAATGAAGAAATCAAAGGAGAAATCAAAAAATACCTGGAGACAAATGAAAATGAAAATATGACATGCCAAAATTTATGGGATACAGCAAAAACAGTTCTAAGAGGGAAGTTTATGGCAATACAGACCTACCTCAACAAACAAGAAAAATTCCAAATAAACAATCTAACAGTGCACCTAAAGGAACTGGAAAAAGAAGAACAAACAAAGCTGAAAATTGGCAGAAGGAAGGAAATAATAAAAATCAGAGCAGAAATAAATGAAATAGAGACTAAAAAAAGATCGAAAAAAAATCAATGAAACTAAGAGCTGGTTCTTTGAGAAGATAAAATTGACAGACCTTTAGCTAGACTCACAAAGAAAAAGTGAGAGAAGGCTGAAATAAATAAAGTCAGAAATGAAAGAGAAGAATTACAATGGACACGTCAGAAATACAAAAGATTATAAGAGAATACTATGAAAAGCTATATGCCAACAAATTGGATAATCTATAAGAAATGGATAAATTCTTAGACTCATACAACCTTCCAAAACTGAATCAAGAAGAAATAGAGAATTTGAATAGACCAATCACCAGTAAGGGGATCGAAACAGTAATCAAAAACCTCCCAAAAAATAAAAGTTCAGGGCCAGGCGGCTTCCCTGGTGAATTCTACCAAACATTCAAAGACGACTTAATACCTGTCATTCTCAAACTCTTCCACAAAATTGAAGAGGAGGGGAAGCTTCCTAACTCATTCTACAGAGCCAACATTACCCTGATACCAAAACTAGACAAGA
Source organism: Equus asinus (assembly GCF_041296235.1). Lineage (NCBI taxonomy): Eukaryota > Metazoa > Chordata > Mammalia > Perissodactyla > Equidae > Equus > Equus asinus. The sequence goes on from NC_091791.1 coordinate 63,485,675, forward strand.
ACAACCCCAAAAAAGAAAATTAAGGCCCATATCACTGATGAACATTGATGCAAAAATCCTCAACAAAATACTAGCAAATCAAATACAACAAAACATTAAAAAGATCATACATGATGATCAAGTGGGATTTATTCCAGGGATGCAGGGATGGTTCAACATCTGCAAATTAATCAATGCGATACACCATGTTAACAAAATGAAGAATAAAAATCACATGATCATCTCAATAGATGCAGAGAAAGCATTCGACAAGATACAGCATCCATTTATGATAAAAACTGAATATAATGGGTGTAGAAGGAAAGTAACTCAATATAATAAAGGCCATATATGACAAACCCACAGCTAATATACTTTAAAGATACATATGTATACCAATAGAGGGCCTGGGAAAAGAAGCCTCAGCTCAAAATTCCCAAAACTGATTCCTCCTCCCTCCAAAATAATAACAACAACAACAATGACAACAACAGTAGTAGCAGCATGGATTGGTAGGGATAAGATAGAGAATTGTGTTTACTTTCTATTGGTGCACAACAAACTATCACAATGGTGGCAGCTTAAAATAACCCCCATTTCATGTCTCACAGTTCTGTAGGTCATTAAGTCCAGGTGGCTTGGCTGGTTTCTCTGCCCTCAGAATCTTACAAGGTCAACATCAAGATGTTGGCCAGGCTGGGATCTTATTTGAGGCTCTGGGGAAGAAGCCACTTCCAAACTCATTCAGGTGGTTGGCCATTTCTGTTCCTGATAGCTGTAGAACGGAAGTCCCCTTCTTGCTGGCTGTTGGCTGGGGCTCACTCTCAGGTCCTTCCATGTGGCCTCCTCTGTCTCAGCAGCAGAGACTTTTCCTTAGGTTGAATTCCTCACACCCTTTGAAATTCTGACTTCTTGTTCCGCTACCAGCTGGAGAAAACTCATTGCTTTCAGAAGGCTCACCTGATTGGGTTAAGCCTACCAAGCTCATCTCTGTATCTTGAGGTCAACTGATTTGAGACTTTAATTACAACTGCAAAATCCCTTCACAGCAGTACCTAGATTAGTGTTTGATTGAATAACCAGAGAATGGGGATCTTGGAGAGCTATCTTTAGAATTCTGCGTACCCCAGGAGTGATGGAGCTGAAAGCTAGGCAACCAGTAAGAAAAGGGACTATTTCTTAGATCCAGTGGACCACTGCCTTGCAGAGTGAAAAGCTCTCTCGGGGATCCATAGTCTGGCCCTCTTTTTTTCCTGATGGGGACTCTAAGATCCAGAGCGGGGAAGGGAATTCATAATTCATCTTCCACAAATTCATCCTGGACCAGACACTGTACTAAATGCTTATGGAGAAGATAGAGATAAATAAGACCCAGCATCTGCTCTTAGGATTTTATTGCCCACATGCCCAAGGCCCATGGAATCTAATTTTCTTTTAGAAAATAGCCTACTTAATTAACCCTTGGAGACTCTAGAATTGTGTGCTAGTGATACCAACCCTGATATCAGTTTCCCCACATAAAACCCACATATATGGGGTTAAAACCAAAACACTCATTCCCTGCTTACTCTCTGGTTTCCTGGCTCCAGAATCCACTATCCTTCATGGAGACCGCCAAGGACAAGCACCTGGATTATCTCCTCCGCACAAAGAGATACGGCTGGTGGGAAAGCTGCTGATCAGCAAGGTCATATGCTCCCCCTCCCCTACCTAAAACCCCAAATAAAAATCCTTCCTTTTAGCTTTTCGGGGAGTTTGGGATTTCAGCATTAGCTGCCCTCTCTCCTTGCTCAGCGCTGTGCAAAAATAAAATTCCTACTTTCTTCCACCACACCCAGTGTCAGAGATTGGTTGCTGCGCAATGGGTGAGCGAACTCACTTCAGGTTCGGTATCACTAGAAAGGGACATCAGAGATCAAATATTCCAAGAGTTTCCCAAGACTAGAACCAATGACTTTAGGTGACATATAGACCAACATTTTAAATTGTAATCACGATGTGTTTATTTTACTGTTACCTTCTACTTGTGACAAATGACATGATTTCCCCTGCTTTACAGTGATGTAAAGTTTTCTTCCATCCTCCCTCTCTCCCTCTCTCTCTCATTCTTCCTCTCTTCACCTTGCCCTTATGGATCACCTACTACATGGAAACAATAGGATATTGTACTTAAGGGCTCCAGGCTCTAGAAATAGAGAAACCCCGATTCTGATCCCGGCTTCTCTCACTTAGTACTTCTTTATTTCAAACTCGATGAGTCTCACTTTCTCATTGGTGAAGTAAAGGTAACTACAAAATTTAAGTGAGATAATGTGTGTAAAGAGGGCCTGTCACATTGTAAGGACTCAACAGATGTTAGCTATTATGAAAATTAGCCCTATTTTGGTTCACAGGGAAGGAGGGTGTCTGCTAAGGGGAGCTGGGCCTGGTTTTCCTTCACCTCTCTGGGGAGTAGGGAGCAATGCTGAGGGCTCTTGTACCTCCTTTTTTCCTCTTCTGAGGGCCTGGAGATGTGATACTTTTTAGGGAGAGGGGAAATGGATACAGAGAATAAAGGAAATAATGCAGGGTGGCACCTTAGGGATTTGCCTGTAGAAATTATCCATTCTTTGGAGAAACAACAATCATGAATTGAGTACCAGCTGTGTGCTCCTCTTTGTGGTTCTCTTTTGGAAGGGGGCAACTTCAATGACCTCCATTCTGTCTCCACACCAAGCCTTCTCCCAAGTCACTCTTACTCTTCCCTCCTATGAATTTGCCTCCATCTTTTTATTCAAAGAGTTGTTGAAGTATTTTCTCCCTCTAAGAAGGCTTTTTGGTTTGTTTGGAGGAGGATGCATCTCAGCATGTACTAAAAAATCATTCGAGGTGGTCCTGTCAGAGGAGGGGAGATGGGGCTAAGGGTGGGGAATTTGGATGGCCAAGGGCACCAGGTAACTTGGCAGTAGGTGAGAGAGGAGCATTGGAAAGGAGATGGGAGAGCCTCAGAAAAACTTAATCATAAAATGTCACCCAGGCTAACTTCTGAATGTTTCGAAAACTGCTTAGTGTATGCCACTAATCGTAGAAGTTTTAGGCACTGTGACATGCTGGTGGGGGAGACAGTTTGTCAAGAACTAAAGAGAGAACCCATAGATAAGTGCCTATTCTGCCAACTCATGAGACAGGCATCTGCCAGCAGTGAGCCAAGCCATCTGTGCCACCACTGGTGATGCCTTCCAGGAGGCAGAGTCCCTGGGTGCAAAGAAGGACACTGAGGGAATAGTGAAATGGTGTGGTAGGGAATAGTTTTAAACATTTTGGTGCTATTTAGGTTACGAAGACATAGCATATAGGTCTTCATGAGCCAAACAACCGTGTCTCTCCTGAGCCACTGGGGAGGTGGATTGTGAGGCTCCATGTTCAGGATGCTTTCTCAGGCCACCCCTCCCGTGTAGACAGGGAGTGAGAACAAATGACATGAGATTTAAAATAATAATAATTGCACATAGCACAGGGAAAGAGGTCTTTCAACTCTACTGGTGGGAGTATAAATTTGTCTAATCTTTCTTGAGGCATTTGGGTTGTATGAATCAAAAGTCTTAAAAATATTCATAGACTTGGACCCAGCAATTCCACTTCTAGGAATATGTTCTAAGGAAATGTTTGGACAAGTGCACAAAGATCTACATATAATGACATTCATTATAATTTTGTTCACAATAGTAAACAACTGAAATGTCCAGCAACTAGGGAGTAGTTAATAAATGGAGGAAACTTAGTGGAATACTATGCAGCTGTTAAAAAGGATGTTGCTGATCCTCTATATTTATTGATATGGAAAGATGGTTATAATATTTTCAGTGAGAAAAGCAGGTCCCAGAACTATATTCACTGTGATCTTATTTCACTTATTTCAGTAAATTTTTTTTCTCCCAGACCATTATGTTATTGAAGATGACTTCATGCTGAGACTGCACCATGTGGTGGCCCAGTTTTGTACAGATTACTGCCAAAGAGTAGTTTATTACTACCATTAGTATGTAAATTACTTTGCATAGTGTATAAATTACTTTGCACAACGTCAGACACACAGTAGGTACATAAAGGTAGAAAAAGTAAATATTACTCTCAGAAAGTCTCTTAAATTTTTAAAGAGACTATCTCTCTCAAATGGTTTGGCATTTTAGTAGACTAGAAAGTGTGACAGAAAAATTGACAGTTTGGTGTCCAGAAAGCATATAGTTGGTATGATCTCAGTTTTGAAAAAAGAGTACATGTACCCATAAGAAGAGTTTGTAAAGATATAAACAAAAATCTTAACAGTGTTTGAGTAATGTTGGATTATAAGTGATTTTTATTTCTTTTTTTGCTTTCATACACCCAACCCCATGTGATAGAACAGACTCTATTTCTGTCTTTGTCTTCACTCAAAGTTAAAAAAAAAGACGTTAATCACTGATATAAAGTAAAACAATACTTGTTGGTTGGCTGAGAATTGCTAGAAATTAATAAGTAGTTTGGAAATTATTTAGTAAATTCTAATTACTTAGCAAAAGTAATTAAAATATTTATAAGCGAACACCCATAAAACACCACCAAGCAAATACATTACTCAATAAATGGTTTAATTAGTATTTCATTACTAGAAATTAATCTCAGTAACCAAACATTACTACAAATTACATGTAGGATGGACAACTTATTTTACTGCTATTAATGATTTCAATTATGAAGTTTGTGCAAGTCTAATTCCTTCCTGCTTCTCCTGCACCCCCCGGGTGAGTTCCCACACACTAGGCCTGAGTTAGGATGTTTGGGGCTGGTCTGACACCTTCCACATTGTCGGAAATGCTGGATTAACAATTTCCTTTGGTTTATTTCCCAGTTGTCTTGCTGATATACTGGTCCTGGGTGCCTCTTAATCAGCTGGAATCAGACTCCAGGGGCTGGTGGGCTTCTTCCCACAGATATACTCTCCTCTGGAGTCTCCTAAATCACTTGGCTGTGAGGCTCCATTCCTTCCCCATGCCTGTGCCAAGGCCCTTCTGGCACTTGCTTGCATTCCTGGTTCAGCTCTCAGGCTGGGCAGGTGGGCGCAGGGCCAGGCTACTTCTAAGTCATAAAGGGGCATCTTCATGCAGATTAGAAAAAGCAGTCCTTTTCTTTCAGAGAGACGCAGTCCCCACCAGGGTGGATTTCAGCCCCCATGTGTTCCTTGCTCACGTTCCCCAAGGAATAGACTCTGAGACTTGAGATTTGTATGCAGGAGTCTTATTGGGAAGTGCTCTCAGGAACCACCTCTGCAAGGGAATGCGGGAAGCAAGATTGGGCAGAGGGAGAAGTTGAACAACAACCCATGGGAAGCTCTGAAGCTAGGATGATCTTTCAAAAATGTCCTGGATTGAGGCAAGGAGTAGGGTGGGCCTTTGTCATTTCAAATGACAAGACATTAGATCAGATATCTCTCTAGGGAATGATGGGTCTCTGTTTGGCTGAAGACGATTCCTGGAGAGGGACTCAGCTGCCAGCTGTTAATAGCCAAGACTCCCAGGAGCTGGAGGAATGAGTGCCTTGACTCTGAAGGAGGAATATGGGCAGCACACACCAACATCCACTACAGTACAACCTAAGCAACCACACACGAAGGCCCTTCTAGGGGTGGCCTGAGGCCATGAGTTGACTGAACTTGAGTTGTCTCACTGTTCTGCTGAGACTGGGAGGAATCTAACTTCTGGAGTTAGGGTAGATCCTCAGTTAGGTATGAGCTGGGACTTATGTCTGGACCATAAGCTCCATGAGGGCAGGTCCATGTCTCATGGTATCCCAGGACTTGGCACAATTCGTGGCTCAATTAGTATTTGCTGTTTGAATCTATAGTAGTATAAGACAACCAGTCACCCTAACGCATTAATGTAAACTGATACACTTGATGAAGGGAAGTACAGAGTCTGATCTGAAGGGTCAAGGAAAGCTTCCCCAAAGAAGTGACACTTGAGCTGAGACTCAGGGAATGAGTAAGAGTGAGCCAGGCCATGAGGCGTTGGGGAGGTGCTTCCCAAGCCCTCCCCTGGACAGGCATTCACTTTGCCACCTCCTGAGCATGTCTCCTGGGTGGAAACAGAGAGGTCTGAGAATCATGCTCACTGAATTTCTGGTGCCAAAATGTATCCTTGGCCTTACCACACCCTTACCTTGCAAAAGATTCGTGTGTCAGAGAGCTTTTCCACTAAACCTCTGCCCGGGCCACTGCAGGATGAAATTGTCTGCACCTGGCAGGTGCTTTCTGGTCGGTGAGGTGTCACAGCTGGAGGTGGAGGTGGAGATCACCCTGGGTTGCTCACAGGGCATCATGCATGTGGATGCCACGTGTTGCGGAGGACGCGAGGCTGGAGACAGCAGGGCTGCACAACTTCTCAGCTCCCGTCTCCTGTTTGTCTTTATCTCTGTCCTGCCCCCACCTTTGCCCCATCCAGGCCTGCCTCCAGATTCCTCACTGTCCCAGGCCTGTGCTCTGCTCATTTCTCCTTCACTCCTATGCATGGGTCCTCCCCTCTCTCCAGGACCACCGCCCCATTCACAAAACCCATCCAAAGCCCCTCCATAGAGCCCTGGCCAGCAACTCCAAGTCATACTGAACTCAACCCTTTCTGGAGTTCTACAGCCATCAGCTGTGGATATCTTTAGGGCAGAGACTGAGAAATCCCAGGCCTGGTACCACGCCTGGTTGAGAGCAAGAAGATTGGGAAAAGGCTGGAAGAGAAGTCAAGCTCTGAAAGAATATTCAGCATCCCAATTTCTGCCACGATGCCCTGGTTAGTGCCAGGTAGAATGAACAGTGGCCTGGATGAGTCTGCCAGCCGCACAGGCAGGTACACTGTGAGGGGTGCCATAGGCCTGGCTTCTGCTGGTGGTGGCAGGACATGGAGGGAGGGAGGAAGTTGGAAAGTTCATGTTTATCATGTTTGGGACTTTGCCTGCCTTGTCCTTAATCAGTCCACAGCTAATTAGCTGCCTCCTCTCAGCTTGGCAGAGCACCATTAATCACTGCAGGAGGAAGCTGAAGTCAGCTGGGCCTTCTGCTCAAGGGAATCCTGGCTCCTTGGGTGGGTCTTTCTTCTCTGGGACACCAAGAGGCCACAGGGATGCAGGGGCTCCTCTGGGATGGTTCCTGGGGTTGTTGGGAAGGGGCCCTGGGGGTCCTGTGCCACCTGGGAAGATTGTAGGGGGAAGGGTATGGCATCTTCCTCTTCCTCGTTGCTTCAATATACCAATTTTGTTCGTGGTGATAACGTCTTAGCCCCAGACAAGAGGCTCACCTTCCCAGGCTCCTTTGCAGCTAAGAAAGACAAATGGGGCATAGGCTGAAACCTTCTGGGGGCTCTAGGAAAGCTTTTCTTTTCCTGATAAAAGGCATTGGGTGCTGATGGTGCTGCCCCTTCTTGCCTTTCTCCTTTTTGCCTTGAATGCAGACTTGCAGGCTGAAGCTGCAGCAGCCCTCAGCCTCTATGGCAGAAAGACCAAGAGAATTGTAATGACTCCACCCACGACCTGGTAAACCAATGCCAGTTGCCATTCTACCTCTGGTTTCTGTCAGGTGAAAAGAATAAGTCCCTTTTTGTTTAGTCCACTGTTGGCTGGTATTCTGTTACCTGCAGCTGAATACATTTCTAACTAATACAGAGGGGAACTATGGATTGTGCCTGCCTGACTGCTGAGATGCCCATGGTACCCAGAGCAATCCAGACATTCCTGGGCCTCACCAGCGAGAGGGCATGAGTGAGGTACCCAAATGCCATTAGCTCTGCCCCCTTCTCCAATCCTTCATCTTTTAAAGTCTCATTCTCCAACCCTTTTGAGGCACCTATGTCATTAAGAAAGTATCTGGGTGTGACATTGATATATCAGTCATGTTAAACTGTGTAATGGAGTGCCTAGTAAGGCAAAACTAGATTTTCTGGGAAATAAATAATGCTTCTTCTCTTAGTTATGCAACTGTGAGTAAGTAGGCAAACATACTGCTTTGGAAAAGGGGTGCAACAAGGAACGTTGTGGTTCTAAGAAGATTTTGGTGGCAGAGCTGGTCACAGAGTTGGGGAAATTTGCATATGGGCCAGACAGCCTCCTGGGAGGAGTGAGGTCAAGACCCTGACTGACCTTTCCATTTTGGGGGTTAAGATGACTAGAGTCTTTCTGGTGAACTGAGTTGGGCCTCTCTGAGATCCTTTGGCAGGAAAGGATAGAAAGGACTGCAGAGGGGAAACTCACTATCAGGAAATGGTGAGTCTGAATAGGGATAGCTAATAGCAGGGATTAAATTCTTGACCCAGAAGCTGGCAGAGGTCATGCTGTGGGAACAATGGCTACACATAAGAGTGTGAAATAAAAGAGTGGTAACCATGAGCCCAAGTGTGGGGCCCTGTCGTGTGTGTCCATCAAGGGCAGCACTGAGCTGTGGATATGGAAGTGTCAAACTGCGCAGGACCAGTTTTCAACAGCAACTCTTGTGGCAGCGGATTGGTAAAACTGCTCAGTTCTGTCTCCACCTGGCTCAGAGCAGATCCTGATGCACTGAGTACACATCTTCAGTTCTTGGAGAGTTTGGGGAAGGTGAAGGGAGGAAGACCTGGAGCGAGAGGTAGTGTAGCACAGAGGTTAGCAGGATGGACTGTGGAGTCAGACGCTTGGGTTCATGTTTCTGCCCTTAAGTTCCAGTTTACCTTGTGCATAGGTCTGGCTTCATGGGCTGCAGAACTGTGCAGTCCCACGGGAGCCTACCTTAAATAGGCCCCATACTTGGCTTAATGCTATGTCTTGAAAGTCTTGATAATTTTTGAACAGGGATCCCCGCCCCTGACACCCCACCAACTCCTGCCATTTTCATTTTGCACCAGGCCATGCAAATTACGTAGCCAGTCCTGCTTGGGCAAATTGCTTTATTTCTGTATGCCTCAATTCCCCCATCTATAAAATAGGTAAAAAAAATTACCTGCCTCAGAGAGTTGTTGTGAGCATTAGATGAATTACATACCTACAGTACTTAGACCAGGATCTGGCATTAGCAAGTTCTATGTAAGTGTTACCCATTATCATTCCTATTAATTTAAGCAGATGAGGACTCCAGCAATTAATCTGCAGAACACAGAGACGTGACCACATTTGTGTCTCCAGCTAGTGAAGCAGATCAGATCAAGCACATGGGGAAACAATGCAAGGAGAGGAAAATGTGATCCCTGGATGGGCTTCTCAAACAAGATGAGATACCTCATTAAGCCCACATCCATCTGGGCCCACAGGACTGACAAGAGAGGAGAATGCTGAGGCCTGAGAAGTGTGGAGTCAAGGCCAACCTCCTGCCACAGGGGCTGGCAGCAGAAGTCAGGCACAGCTCGGAGGGGCAGGCTGGGGCAACTCCTAGAAACAGCCTGCCTCCTCCGCAAGGGGTCAAGCTGAGGGGCAGGCTGTCATCAGACTCAGACCTGCTGCCCCTCCTCTGGGATGTGACACACTGTCAGGGAAGAGTGGCCCAGCCCCACTTTCTGTCCAGCCTTGGCCCATTTTGCATTTACAGACCCAGATCAGAGCATAGGCTGTTGTGGAGGATGCTTTGTTATGATGATTATTCTAAATAAACTTATCTATTGACGTGTAACAGACACAAAAAGAGGAGAAATCATAAGTGCCCAGCTCAATGAATCCTCTCAAGGTGTACATACCCAGTTCAAGAAATAGGACATTCCCAGAAGTCTGGAAGTGCCCAGCCATGCTCCCCTCCCAGTCACTCCCTCCTTCCCTGATCAACTACTGCTCTGCATGTTATTTTTTAAAACCATTAGATTTCACTTTTCCAAACATTTTATTTTGAAAAATTTCAGATCTACAAAATAAAGTGGAAAAATAGAATCGGAACACCTACATACTTACCTAGATGTACCAGTTAGCATTTAGCCTCATAGTCTCTCTCTGTCTTTCTGTCTCTCTCCCTTTCTGTCTCTCTTTTTTCTCCCCTATCCTTACATGCACAATTTCCTGAACCATTTGAGAGTTATTTGCAGACATCATAGAACTTTATCTCTAATATTTCAGCACATATCTCCTAAGAATGAGGGCATTTACACAATGTAATTATCACACTCAAGAAATTTAGCATTGCTACAATATTATTATATAATATATAGTTGATATTTATTTCTCCTCAATTATCCCAATAATGTTCTTTATCGATATATATATTTTAAAATCTATAATCCAAACCTAGAACGCACTGTGCATTTAGTTGTATGTCTCTTTTCTTTAATCTACAACAGTTTCGCTTTTCTCTTGTCTTTCACGACATTGACATTTTTGAAGAGTTCAGGCAAGTTTTCTAGCATGTCTCTGGGTTTGGATTTATCTGATTGTTTCCTCATGATTGAACTTAGTTTAAACATTTGTGGCAAGAATGCTACATGAGTTTTATTATTAATTATATATTTAATCTTTATAATTAATTTATTATTAATAATTGTGGCTGCAATTTACTGAGCACCCATCATGTGATGTGGGGATTATTGTGTCCATTTTACAGATCAGGTAACTGAGGCAGAGAGTGGCTTAGAACTTTTTCCCAAGGTCACATAGTCAGAAAGAAGTGCCAGGATTTGGTCTGACTCCGATGCCCATGCTCATACCTGGTTCAACTGTCAGTGATGGTTGGTCCCACTGGAAGGAGGCCTGAGGTTGTGCAATGGAGGGCAGGGACAGCATTGTGTTCTTTGCTGAATTCCAAGCTTAGCCAGGGCCAAACCCAGAGCAAGGGCCCATAACTATCTATTGAATAAATGAATGAATTATTGTTCTGTGAGCAAAGATTAGCACGGAGTCCATGGACCACTGGTATCAGAATTGCCCAGAAAGCTTGTCAGAAATCCACATGCATGGGCCCCGCTGCCAGCCCACGGAGCCTGCATCTCTGTTGGTGGGACCTGAGCATCTATCTGTCAGTCAGGTTTTCCTGATGGTCCCAGTACAGACAAAATTAAGTGAAAAAAGCAGGTTTTAGAACAGTGTGTGCTGCATAATTCCATGTCTCTTTCTCTGTGTTTCAAGGTTCTGTGGTTATACATAGATTTACAGTTTCAGGAAGGATGCTGGACCTGAACAATAGTTACCTCCGAGGAGTGGGCGGGGGCCGGGAGGGAGAGGAGGACTTTACCCTCTACCTGATCCACTCTTGGAAAGGACACAAGTGATCAATTAATATATTCTTTTTGTAAAAAATTAAACCCTTCAATTAAGTAGGGTAATTATATAATTTATCACCCAAACTGAACAGCAACAGAGAAAACACAGGCTGTTCTAGGCAAACCTGGGCAGGTGGTCACCCTTTCAAGGCCAAAGTCTCCTTTGATCGCCTCCCATCCTGGTTACAGCCCCCTGCAGTCAGAGGTTATCAGTTTGATGTGTGTTTTCAGATCCTTTAAGTACGATACGTAGCCAATGAAAGCACTTGTTTGGGAGTTTCTCTTTTTACTTGAGCGATGTCACACTAAATATATCAACATGTGTGCTGCTTTTTTTCACTCAATGATACATGCCTTGGGGATTTAGCCATGTCAAGCCCATGTGGGTCTACTTCATTCCTTTTAACTGCTGTAGAGCATTCCACATATGAACAGACCACATCTTATTTTTCCATTCAGGATGGATATTCAGGTTGTTTCAAATTCTTTGGAATTGCTAACCATGGTAATTATCATGATGATGGTGATAATATCGCAACAGTGGAGCAACCTAACATCCACCAGAAGTCAGTCTAAAGTTAACGTATTATCAGGAGATGGCATTTTTGAGGAATAACTGAATTTATGAGCAAGGTCCCTCACCAGGCCCGAGGAGTCTCCACTTTCCTTATGCAGGGAAGGTACGAGTGGGGTTCGGAAGTGGGCTCTCCCCAGTTGCACCATCAGAAGACTCTCAGAATGCCCGTGGCTTCTTCAGATCCTTCCCACAGTTGAGGTCCAGCAGAAGCTCCTCTCCCCAGGCCTGACTCCTCCAGTCTCACTGCTGTTCCTCTTCTCCTCGTGCCTCTACTTTGCACGAGGCTTTTTCACTCACCTGAGATGACAGCTGGCTGTGGTGTAAAGAGCCTGTTCTTTAAAGCCAGACTGTTCAGTTCCCAGTTCCATCTCTGACTGACTGTGTGACCTTGAGTGAATTGCTTTGCCTCTCTGAGTCTCCAGTTCTTCATTTGTAGAAGGGGAAAATACTATCTGCCTGCTGGGCTTGTGAGCTCTTATGTGGGATAACAGAACAGGTCATGTACATGCCCCCTGTCACCACAAAGTGGGTGCTTGGTAAGTGTTGTTTTCAGCCCTCTTTCCATTGTGTCACCATTGCTTTGTGTGGATTAGTTCACTGCAAAATTGGAAAGCCTACGGGTGCTCCTGAGGACAGCGATTGTGTTGTCTCTTCCTTTGACATCATCCCTGCCTCTCTCAAGTTGTGGCACAGGTTTGGGGAACATTTTGGGCCCCAGGAGGGTCCTGGGAGGCTACCCAGAGAAAGACAGGGAGACAATGCCCTGCGCTTGGACAGATCCTTGCTCACGGGATTTTTCAATCTGATAAGAGCAATAGTTCCTAGTTCTGCAGGTCTCCAATCTGATGGAACAGACCTGTTTTTTGCCTCCAGGGTGTCTCCTACTCTGATGGGACAGATATGATCAATGTCCCCTGGAGTGCCTAGCCTGATGAGGGAGACTGGTGTCAATTCCCAGGGAAGTTTCTAGACTGATAGAGGAGACATACATCTGGGGTGCCTTCCTGACTTTCCTTGAAGGCTTCCGCTTCACACGAACCTCTCTTACAGCATGCCTTCCTTATGTATATATGTATGCTGCTCTCTCCACTGGCCTGTGAGTTTCATGATGGCAGAATTGATGTCTCATTTTTGGGATTTATAGTCCCAGCTTGTTGCTGGGCATCGTAAAGGATGCTTGCAGATTGACCACATTCTCAGGGGCTCCCTAGAGTCAGGGTTCTCAAGCTACTCAAGGTACAGACAAAGCAATTTCAAGAATGGGAGTGAGTCATCAGAGGCAGCAGAGAGGGGGGAATTGTGAGGGGCTGCCAGCGCTGCCAGTGCCTGGGGCCTGCCCTCCCACCATCTCTCCACTCCCTCTGGAAGCCGCTGCAGCTCCATCTGTGGCATCTCAGAGGGGCACCCCACAGCCTCTCTCCCAACGGAGCTGATGTGTGCACCTCTGTCTGTGTAGGAGGGGAGAAGGCATATCAGACTCAGAGCTGATGTCAAGTCAAATCTGCTGGTTAAATGGCTTTAAAGCAGTGGCCATTTATAAGTTAATGAAAGAGAAAATAGGCACATTATACATACAGATTTGTCCTTAATGAGGGGAAAAGGCATTGTTTACTGATGTTCAGTTCTAATTATCCATGCACAGGGCTAGCTTTTTTCCAGCAGTGTGCGTGCCCCCATTCTCCTATATTCTACCACATTCCTTTAACTCCTTCAGGGCCCAGCTGGGTACCTACTCATCCCTCAGAGTGCCAGGTTCCAGTGCTGGCTGGGTAGCCAATTCCTGACTGAGTCTGCAGGGACCCTGGGCCCTGAAACAGGCCTGGCAGCTGCTTGTGTCCTCTGCTCTCCTCAGCTGGGCAGCCAGATGGAGGACAATGCTGCCAGGACCCTCAGGGCTGCCACCCTTGGAGGGAGGCAGAGCTCAGGGACAGCTGCTTTTCTGGGTAGGGGACTGCAGGATAGCAGGCAGGACCCAACCAAGGAGGCAGATGGAAGGTGGGGGCTGCAAGTCAGGGACTCCCCAGGAGGCAAGGGCTCAGGAGCACCACCTGCCAATCCTATCCTATATAGTTTCTCTGGAACTGTCAAGAAGGAAAGGGGCTCCACTGGGAAAGGTGAACAGTGCACCTTTCCAAACGGGCACCTCACTGAAGCCATTGCTGAGGTTGTACCTGTCCCTTTCTCACTTTAGCATCAGCACACATGAGATCACTGTGGGATAAACAGATAACCCTTCACCACCCTCTAAGATCCCCTCTCATCCCCAGGTCCCAGCCTGCTCGATCCTGCTTGTCCTCAGTGGGGAAATAAACTAGCAATAGAGATAAGAGTGGAACATGTGTGGGTATTGCCAAAGTGAGGTCACAAAGCCTGCTCAGCTTGGGAGATTGATGAGGAAAGAAGGTGCAGAGGGAGTTACCCACTGGAACTGAGGTGGGGGAGATGGCTGGGTCAACCCCAAACCCTAATCATCCAGGGGCACATCTGAGCTGTCTTCAGGAGCTGAGGCTGGGAGGGAATTTGGCTTTCCCTTGACCTTTCTGGGTGGGTTCCAGGCAGCAGTTCTAACTTGCTAATACTCAGAGTGCATTCGCCACTCTGCCCTAGGAGGTCCAGGAAAACGTGGCTGGGGGCTGCTCAGAGGATGCTGCACTGGTGGTGGCAAAAATGCTGCCTCCATGACCACCAGACAAGAGTACACGGGGTAACCCTACAGCACAATTTTGAGGGTTTGTTAGAGGTGGAGACTTCATGATTGATTAAAAAAGGCACTTGAACAACCAATAAATTTGAAAATTTAGATAAAATGGACAAGGTCCTAGAAAAACACAAATTACCAAAACTGACAAAAGAAAAGAAAGCCTAAATAATCCTATAACTGTTAAAGAATCTAAATCCTTAATTAGACATCTCTGCATCGAGAAAACTCCAGGCTCCAACTGCCACCCTTCATGTGGCAGTTACTGGGCATTTGCTGTGATTAATAAAGCCGGAACTTCGATCCACATTCACCTCCTTATGCCTATTTTCTACATGTTAAAACCCTGAGACCAGGAGAGTTATGTTTTAATCTTCCTCCCCACCTTTAACCCAGAAGAGATGTCCGGCAGCATCCTTTTCATAAGCACCTCCTGTTTATTTGCACATTTAAATGGGTAACCAAAAGACCTTTTATGAGATTATTATTAAGGATCTATGTGCCAAGCAAGTCACCTATATTATCTTATTTAATCTGCACAAGCATCTTGCACAAGAGACATTGTTATCCCCAACTGAGCTTCAGGGAAGTGGAGCAACTTGTCAGAGTCACAGAGTTAGTGTGAGGGGAGAGAGGAAATATGGAGCCCAGTGCTGGCAATAGGATGCCAAAGCCTACTCCTTTCCTGCTGTACCACACGGCCACCCAGAACAAGTCAGCTCCTTCCTCAGGGAAAGGAAGGTCATGACTGACTCCTCTCCACACCTTAGCCCCCATCTCCAGTTTTCAACATCTAGATTAGAGTTCCAGGTCACTCCCACCCTGATTACACTGCTCAGAAATTTCTTCAGTTAGTAATGACCCTCTTACATAGCAGCCCCTAGAACTGAACCTGGCATTGAAAGGCATGGTTTGCTATTCCGGTTATCTATTGCCAGGTTAAAAATGACCCCAAACTTAGGGGTGTAAGACAACCATCTATTCCTCTCAGAGATTTGTGGTTCAGGAGTTCAGGTAGTGCACAGCAGGGATGCTTTATCTCTGCTCCATGAGGTCTGGGCCTCAGCTGGAATGTTTGAGGGCTGAAGGAGACTCAACCACTGTGGGCTGGAATCATCTGAAGGCTCATTCACTCACCTCTGGCAGCCAGTACTGGCTGTTGGCTGGGAGCTTAGCTGAGACTCTTGGCCAGAATATCTGTATGTAGCTTCTCCACATAGCTTTGGCTTCCTCACAGTATGGTGGCTAGATCCATGTGAGAGGGCCAGGTGAAAGCCATATTGCCTTTTATGACCTACCTTTGCTAGTCATGCAGCAATACATCTGTGACATTTCCTTTGTTGAGGTGGCTACAAAGTCCTGTCCAATTTCAAAGGGAGGAGAAATAGACTCTACTTCTTGATGAGAGAGTGTCAAAGTTCTAGAAGAGCAGCTGGGACTAGAAATATTACTCTGGCCATTTTTGGAAAATTCAGTGCACCCGATGGGCCCAGCTCACAGGAAGCTCTCCACACAGGAAGATCTGAGAGGTGTCCAGGGTGTTACAATGTCATTCATTCCGTCAACACATGTGCCAGGTGATGCTTCTCCAACTGGTCTCTGGCTGCACAGCCTTTCAGCCCCACCCCCAGCCAGGACCTCCCCCTGAGGCTCTGAGAGAGTTGATCAAGCTGAGGGAACTTTGGGCTTAATTTTCTCCAGCCTTCTGGGAGACATTGCTCTGGGTCACTGTGGCTACAGCCCAGAGAATAATTTCTTCCTCTGGGGTCTACTGTTGAATTGAAGTTTTATAATCCCATTTCTGAAAGAGCAGGCATATTGAACAGTTTCTGTTTATTGAAGAAAAAAATTGTCATGTTTTACTTATATATAGCTTTTATTTTCATTGCCCCTCATGGGAAAAAATAAGATTCCTCAATAGGAAAGAAGTTCCTGCCCTTTGGTGAGACTCAGGAATGGAAGAACCCACTCGTGAATTAGGTCGCTGTGGTGTAGAGGAAGCTAGGAGAGCTCCTCTAACTCGCTTCTTTAGCACAACAAGTATACCTAGTATAACTGGATCACTGGCTATCACCCTGGAAAGTGTAATGAGCTGGTCATGACAAGTTGAGGTATAGCTGGTATAACAATCACAGTAATAACCAGTATGTATCATAGTCGAGGCTCTGGGCTGAGCGTTGTATACACTGTCCCATTAAATTCTCTTAACTGTGCCTTGAGGAAGGTACTATAACTGTTTTCACAGATGAGGAGACTACTTTCTAAGGTTCACAGAGGTTAAGTAATTTGTCCCAGGGCACCCAGCTAGGAAGTGGTGGAACTGGGATTTGAATCCAGACCCATGGACTCCAGAGACTGTTCTCTTCAAACTGGGCCATGCTGTGCAGATAGTAGGCCTGGTAGCTTAAAGGGAAGGGCAAGAATCAGACTGCAACAGATTCCGGGTGTTGGATCCTTCTTGGTTGGGTACCAAAAACTCATTCTGCTGCCTCAGTCTCCTTATCGGGAAATGGGGATAATATCTACCTGAATGAGTTATGAAAAGTACCAGTACCGTACTCCAGACTCAATGGGTGCTTGATGCAAGGGTGGGGAGGCCCTTTGCCTTTCACCTTCCTTCATAATTTGCCTTGAGCTTCCCCTTGGAGGGAGCCTCCCAGCCTAGAAGTAGAGGGATGGTCAAGACGACTTTTTAACCTGTGGCTGCTCTAAAATCCCTGGTTCCCTAAGCTCCTGCTGGATTTCAGGATCCTAATCCCTCTGCACCGTGCTTTTCATTGGGAGGACTTTAAATGATTTTATAAAAACTGCAAATGTACAAGGTAATTGAGTCTTCTATTTTATTACCCTGAGCTGCCTGGACCTTGCCTGGCCTCCTCCTCACTCACTGAGCCGCCGGAATAAAGTTGGAAGTGTTTGCGCTGGTAATATATAGGACTTAATTAACCTGGCCTTTTATAGCATTTCCAATGGAGGGTTGGAACGAACTTCGAGGCAGCTTGAGAAGAGGGAAGGGGGGCCTGAGGTGGGAGGAGTATGTATGTACAACACTGGATGTTGGTTTTTTCTCTCCTGTTCTTTTCTCCAGTACTTTAATCAGCATTTAATGACCCACTCAAAAATCCATCATTCGGACCCAGACACTGGTGGGAAGGGCTAGAGGGGAAGCCTGCCTTCTTCCTCTGTTGCAAGCCCTACAGCAGGTTGTGGAGTAGTCAGTGAGTCCATCACACCAGCCACATTCCCAGAAACTTCCAGCAGAGGCTAATCTTGCTCATCGTAGGAGACTATGAATGGACGTTAAGAAATAGACTCTGTGTTGGCTAATACCATTTCCTACTCTTGTGAACCAACCTAAGAAGACTCCAATGGGGTCATGTCCCCATTCCTGGGACCCAAGCCTGCGATAATCTCCTATCCTGCCCACCCCATTCCCCTTCTGCTCCCCAACATTCCCACTCCTTTCCCCTCCCAGCATGCAGCCATGCCTGCGCTAGATACCCTTCTAAACCAGCCTGGGAAAAAGTGGCTCAACTCAGATTACCCTGGGCACAGGGGGATGGGTTTATAACTGCCAAGGTACCTTCATGTCTTACAACAGTTATCTTAGGGAGACTTCCAAGAGAAAGGGCAGTCAGGGTAAGTGCCTCTCACCAGCTGCCTACTCAAACCATTGCTCCACATACCATGGCTCATAAATCCTACCCCGATGCCGCTGAGTGGTTACATCATCCCCAAACCTCATGCAACAATTCGATTTGGAAATAAAAAGGCAGGTGTTAATTAACTCACTCCCTCTGCCCCTTTGTGGTGCCCCGACCCTCGATAGCTTTTAACCTCGCAGTTAATAAAAGTTTGGGGCCCAGCCCCAGCACAGTTCCTCACTTGTTCTTTCATAACATCAGCAAATTCTTACTGAGTGACTGTAATGCACAAGGCATTGGCCCATCCCTCAGGGGAGAGGGTTAGGTGGTCAAAGATGAGCAAGAAACATTTCGTGTTGAGGAAAGCTTCCAGAGGCTGCTCACAAATTACACAGATTTGGGCAGCAGGTGCTACGGGCTTCCAGAGAAGGGCAAGGTGCAGCCAGAGTTTTAGAAGGGTCTCCAGCTCTTGAGTTGATTGCTCTGGAGTTTGCCTGCCCAGCATCCATGCCTCCTCCAAGAGCACCCAGATTCTACTTTGGGGAACCCACATCGCTTTCACTAAGTCTATCTGGTTCTGAATGGGGTTGAATGTCTGGGGTCCCCAGGGATTAGCCCAAGACTAGAACTAGCCAATCACAGCAGGTCAGCCCCTGGCCACAGTGATTACTTCAGTAATGGGCAGGGGCTGGAGCTAGGCTAATGAAAGCTACTGATGCAAGTACTGGGAAGGAGAAGATCCTTTTTCCATTGGAGTTGTCCAAAAGAAGGCTTGGAGTTGCTAGCATTCATCTTGCCCTCACTGAAGAGATGCTTCCTGAGCCTTAGAGTTTAGCCATCACTTCACTCCTTCCTACAGGAGAACCTTGGGCTTTGGGTCATGCTGTCTCCTCCACCACAATGAGCAGATCTTAGTTTTCATATATGTGTATTATCCCAGGTCCAAGTGACCCTCTGTCTACCTTCAACCAGTCTGTGCCCAGGAAGAATTTCAAGGAAATCAGAGCTGAGAGATAGAAAGAAAAAGATTGTTGAGGACATCCCGGTAACTAGATCCAGCCCCGCCTAAGGCCTGACAACCCCTGAACTTTCCTTAAGAGAGCCAGTGGATGGCTCAAGTGTTTCCTCTGTTTACATTTGCGTAAGTCAGTTTCCTTAGAATTTCTCTTGCTGATCCAGTCCCTGAGTCCCAAGCTTCTTAGGTTCAGGGACCAATTAGAAGTCACCCTTCCCTTCCCTCAACTCAACAGTTGGTCAAGGAGACATGGGCTCCTTTCCACTTTCCCATTTGTAATAGAGTCAGGGCAATTCAGGGTCAGACCCTGGCAGGAGAGGTGCCTAGAACATGTAATTTAAGGGAGATTTGTTTTTAAGGCTTGTACTAGTGCGACTCTGAGAGTGAGTGCCTCCTTAAATTTGCATCCTAGGTTCCTCTCACCTCACCCTAGTCCTGGCCCTGTTCAGGTTGCTGGGCATCCACACCTATCTGTATCCAGACCCAGCAGGAAGAATTCAGCATTGATTTTCTTTCCTCCTCTAGAGGTGGGCTTAGCTCACTCTCTGGGCCTTGGAGGATAATGTTTCATAAAGGCCAGTTCTGGGCCTTTACCAGGCCAAACCAGAGCAAAACCCAGCCCAACTCATCCCAGTTCAAGTATCCTTCCAAAGGGCAACCAAGATACAGCATCCATGTTTGAGAAGAGGTTCAGGCACAGATAAATCAATGGAGAATCTTCAAATTAGGGGGGGCTCAGAATCATTGGGGACACCAGATTTACTGTTATTTTATTATATTTGTGTTCACCCATGACTCAACTTATCTTAGGATGAGACAGTATTCTTCCTGGGCACAGACTAGTCGAAGATGGACAAGGGTCAGGCACTCAGACCTGGGGAGCCTCTTCCTAGGATAATACACACACATGAAAACCTGGAGCTGCTACTGTGGTAGCATGTGTAGCATGGCCTGAAGTCAGAGGCCCTCCCTTGATCACACCAACTGGCTGCGTGTCCTTTAACAGAGCTCTTTACTCCGCTGACCTCTGTTATCTCAATTTGGAGGTGCAGACTGTGTAGGATGAACTCTGGAGGCAGAGAGATCCAGTTACAATCCTGGCTCTCACTCTCTTGAGCAAGTCCCACTCTGAGACTTGTTTCCTCATTATTATTCCTCAGTGGGAATCATAAAGGTACTTCCCTCTTAGCGTCATTTTAAGATTCAGTGAGATAATGAAGAGCTTAGCACAGGGCCTGATATAATTTCTCAATTAATTATTATTGGTGTTAGTATTACTCTATAAAACAAGAGGGCAGGGGCCGACCCCGTGGCCGAGTGGTTAAGTTTGCACACTCCGCTTTGGGGGCCCAGGGTTTCGCCAGTTCAGATCCTGGGTGCAGACATGGCACCACTCATCAGGCCATGCTGAGGCGGCGTCCCACATGCCACAACTAGAAGGACCTACCACTAGAATACACAGCTATGTACTGGGGGGCTTTTGGGAGAAGAAGGAAAAAAAAAAACAAGAGGGCATATTAGAAGATCAAAAGTACTGCCTATTTTTGAAGTGCTAATTCTAGATTAGTCCCAGCCCTCTGAGAACAATCATTGTTTTCAGGGCATTCTACAGCCCATGTGAATTGAACACCTCCTATGAGCTCTCTGGGGGAAAAGCCACATCCTGCCTTTTCAATTTTAAGGGGTCTTCACCACCTCTAGCCCACAGCAACGTCTCAAGACATTGGGATTCCTCTTGGACAGTGGTTTTCACTCCCTTTCCCTTTTTCTCAATAGATGCCTTTTCTTTATCCTTAGAAATCTGACAAAGAAACTTGTACCCCTCAGATGTACCACTCAGGTGACCCTTAAACCCTATACCTCCTGACTGGTCATTTATTTTCTGATGTGTGTCCTTCTCCCTAGTTAGATCATCAGTACCTTGAAGGTGGGGACAGGTCTTGAATTTCTTAGTGCCCCCATAAATCTAGGTACACAACAGGTCCTTAGATATCAGCATTCGGCCCACAAGCCCCTGCCCAGTTGGGTACTGTGTGCCTGGGCCTGGGCTGGACAAGAGAGGGCACCAAGGAGGTTCTTGGGAATGAAGAGGCCCTCTGACTGCGGGAGGGATCCCATCATCTTTTTGGACAACTGGAATAATCAGAAAGTCCTTTTTGAAGCGGCATCAGTCAGAAAGACCCCGGGGACTAGGTCACCTAAAGCCCTTCCCCAGGCCACAGCCACCCTGGGTGGTCAGCCTGGCCTCCCCACCAGCCCCAGGGCTGCGACTGAACAATGTTGGCCTCTTAATAAAAACAGTACCAATGCCAAGTCCTAACTCCACTGGAGAAATAGCCCTGCGCCCCTCGATCCCATTAACGTTTCACACCTTAATGCAGCCATATTTTTGGAAAGCCAATATGAGCTGAATAGCTTATTGGTATGCAGCTCTGGGTAGGGGTGGGCGCTCCAAGGAGGGGGGCAGTCTGCAAAGGGAATGTAATTAAGTCTCAGAATATTTGCTATATCCCCCAAAAGGAGAGCATTTGGGGGCATGAGAAGAAGAGCGATGGGCTTTTCCAGAATGTTGTGTGCACGAAAGATTGACCCTTGCTTGGGAGTCCCAATGAGGCTCCCATCCTTGCTCACCAAAAGTCCCTACCCTAGTAGGACCACCCACTCACCCTTTGGGTCCCTAACTTCGCATTTTCCAAGCAGACCCTATCAGCAGCTCTTCTCAGATAAAATACATCATCATTTGCTCCATTAGAAAATAAATGTATGGCTATATTATGGGATTTGCATTCCATTACCTTGGTTTGCATGCCATAAAACATTTATTACACCCTTGGGCTAAAGTCTTAATAATGACTGGGTGCGAGGCACTAATGTGGTGCTGGTCTTGCTCGGGAAGCAGAGATTAATGCCTTTTGATGTCACCCAGCTAATAGTCGTGCTCACCAATTTGTCCCATCAGAAGATATTACAGTCAGGCCCTGTGCGGGGGTGGGGCACCACTGCTCAGCTTCAGCAAGGAGTCGGGGTTCCCCTTCCTGCCCCCACTACCTGATCTTGTCCAAAAATGGCCAGAATGAAATCTCAAAGTTCTCCCTCTTCAATCCCCGACTCCACCCCCACCCCCACCCCAGTCTGGGGCAAGTCCCCGCCCCTGGGTGTGATGAAGCTACATTGAAGGGTTTAAATGGCTGCTTTCCTGCCAGACAGCAGCAGCAACAGCAGCAGCAGCAGCAAGAGTGCATGGGCACACACACACACTCACACACTCACCCCTCCCTTCTCTGTTAAGGAATTTGCTAAGCCTGCCCCAATCAGCCTCTCCTGGTAGCTCAGCAGAGGAGGCTCAGGTTCACCTTCACTCCCAAGCAAGGCCCAGTCACAGCCCTTGGCCAGGGAGACAGGCCCAGCAGGGGAGGTGAATAGCCCTCAGGGGCTGCACGTGGGTACTTTGTCTCCTCAGCTGGCTTGGATGGAGCAGCCCTGGGGCCAGGCCTTGGGCCATGGCCTGGTTTTGTGGGTTGTTATGGTTCTCTGTGGGCTCCTGGGGCATCCCTCTCCAGAGAGAATAAGCCATAAGGCCAGAGATGTCCCCCCCCTCCCCCCCGCCCCCACACACCTCTTTTGCTCAAGGCCTTGGCCAGGAGGTGATCAGTCTTGTCCGCTTAGCAGGCAAGGCTCTCTCCTGACTCTGTGCAGAGTCACCTCAGACATTTAAAAACATACACAAGTCCAAGCTCTACTCGTGTTTGCCAAATCAAATTCCCCAGACTTGGGCCTGGACATCTGGGCATCTTTATTTTAAATGTTGGATTCTTAGGTGATGTTGATGTGTACTCAGCCATTGGGCTGGACCCTGTGGGGGCACTAGAAAGAGTTAAGCCTCAGGATCTGCTCCCTGACAGCTTCTGCTTTGGACAAAGGTCAAAAGTCACCTCTGGCAGAGCAGCTCAGGCCGTGAGGAAAGCTGCAAGGGAGCACAGGATGTGATGACAAAACCCTCCTCTGTGTCTCCCAGGCAGTCCACCACTCCCTGTCTCCCCTAGACTACGAAAGCCATCAGTGTGAACTCTATAGGGGAGCTCTCATCACCTATTTCAGGTAACCAATGTACCCCCTATCCTGGTCAAGCTGCACTAGAAGCAGTCCTGCCCATGGCCACACCCTTGGCACAGCTGAAAACTCCAAAGTCACAGGAGAGTCAGCAGCCCCTAGAATGAGGAGGGGCCTGAGGACCCAGTGCAAGGTGAATATGGGGGCATCTTCTCTAGAGAGAAAGCTGGGTAGCCAGGAAGAGGGACTGGGTGGAGTTCTCTAAAGTCCCTGCACAGGCCCCACTGGCCTCATCCCTTCTCCCTTCCTGGCCTCTGCTGAGTTGACAATGGCAATAGAGAAGTGAAAGAGAGAAGCTCTGTATGGTATGGGGATGTGTAACAGAACATAAGAGTTAGCATAGGATAGGATAACAAATTGAACAAAGGACAATTATATCCTATATTACTGTCGTACAATAATGAAACCTACTCTAATAACAAAATGCGTGGTGAGCTGTATGGCTAAACCTTATCTAGATTAGCAGAGAGTGTAGAAGATATTTAATCAGATTGATGGCTTAAAAATGAGGCCAAAGAGTAATAATGTGGATTGAATTTAGCTGAGGACAAGCTAGTGAAATTCATTCTCACTGGAACCTCCTGGTGTGGTGGGCCACCGGGCACCATGTACCACTGTAAGTGAGGCAGCAAGGCTAGCTGACTCAAACCTAGGCCTTCGGACTCCCAGGCTGGTGCTCTTTCCACAGCTCAGGACCACTCTTCTCCTTCACCCTGGTGGGAGGTGGTGGCACCAACCACCTCCTAGGGAGAGTGGATTCCAAGCTTCTTCTGGTTTCCTTTCCCATTTGGGAGACCAAGCGATCATCCTTCTCTGCTGTAGGATGGCAGCAGTCTTCACTCTTTGCCCAATACCATGTGTCCCACCTCACCAGAGCAATCCGTCAAAGCTACCACTTCTTCAAGTCAGTCCCCATTCAGGAATCCACATGACTCTCAGGAGCCTATTGATTAAATCCATGCCCCTCCTAGGCTAACTCTACCCTCAGCCCAGCCTTGAGCCCCATGGATCTCCAATGCTGGGCCCCAAGAGCAGTAAGTCCTGCTCCTTGCTCTGGGGGGGATTCTAATTTACAGAGGGAGAAAAACACTCTACAAAGGTTTTAAAGGTCTGTGAGAGTTACAGATGAAACACCATAGGAGCACAGTCCTTCTTACCATGCACAGCACATCCAGAAGGTTGGTGAATAAGGTGGTGCCTAAGGGCAGATTTGGGGAAGGTGGTGGGATGGGGGACAGGGTTGGCCAAGAAGGGGAATGGTGGGAGGAAAGATATGGAGGTGAGAATGCTTGAAGAATGGGAGGGAGTGACAGGAAAGATTACTCTGAAAAGTTGGGGTCAGAGTGAGAAGTGCTGTCTGTGCGAGGCTGAATTCTGAGCACAGGGGTGAGAGAGAGAAAGGTCTTTGTATTGTGGTGCTGGCCCAGTTCCCCTGCTGGACTGAAGGGGCTGAGGCCAGAAGCAGGGAGCCCAGGGGAAAGCCTCTGCTGGCCCAGGAGAGGCCATAAGGGCTGGACTGGGGCAGGAGTGGGAAGGAATGATGAGTGGAGGAAGCAAGAAGGAGGAGTCAAGAAGCGGCTGAGGACTGCCTGCAGTGCGAGAAGCTAGAGTCACAGAGAGCTCTAAGGCAGTGGCTCTCAATGGGGCGGTGCTGCCCAGGGCTAGTTTGGACATTTGTGGGGGTATTTTGTTGTTACAATGCCAGCATTTAGTTTGTATGGGGGTGGGGAGGGCCAGGAATGCTCTCTGGATACTGCAACGGGCAGGACAATCTCACGCAATGAAGAATTCTCCCATGCCCCATGCAACCTTTGAAAATTCCAAGCAAGTTGCTGTGTACTCCGCAGCCCTAGGGGGCACCGTTCAATTACAGAATGAAGTAAATGGCTGTGCCATGTACAACCTGCACAACTGTCAGAGAGGTCCTAGACTTCACAATGACCCTGGTAGAAAAATCTGTTTGCAATGACCTGAGTTTAAACCTAGCTCAGTTTTACATATAAATACACAGTATTTTTGCATGGTTTTAATATGCGCTGAATTTTCTAGGAATGCAACTCCTGTGAGGATTGAAGGGGAAATTGTCCTCTGTTCTGTACAGAAACTTACCAAGAGTTGTTCACCATTTTGAAAACCACTGTTCATGTGGGCACATCACTCCTGGCCCTTAAGTCACCAGCATGCCCCCCGTAGCAGGAGACACTCCAGCTGTCCCATCATGTGGTTTTATGTTTAGGTGCAAGTATTCAACTTCTTCATTGTTGCTGAGCATTTACATATTGAAATATGCATTATTTTATTATAACTTACTTTCCTTTGATTTTGCCTTCATATTACAGTTGGGTCAATATATTGATTTTTTTTGAAATTATGTGGCTAGGTTTGTTCTATTATCTCTACTTTCTACCCTGGTGTAGTAAATGGGCTGTGACAAATCTGGTGCTGAAAGGAGGCTGTGGGTCTCACGGTGGAGAGCTGCGGTTTGGAGAATACCAGCCTCCACGACTTCTCCAGGAAGCCTCTCTGACACTTTAACCCCACACCTCTACCTGCTTTCCTTCCTCCATGAAATGAAGCCCTTTGTTATATCTGTTTTCCACTTTTTTTTTCACAATCACTCACAGACAATCTTGTCAATTGTGTTCCAATAAACACGTAGGCTCCTCAAAGTCAGCCTTGAAGTGGTCGCCTTTTATGGCCCTGACCAGGCCCTAGAGAAAAGGGCACTCACTTGGCTTGCTGACCTGAAATATATAGTCAGGTGGTAACGAGGCCCCCGTGGGTAAGCTCAAAAGAAGGGCATCCTCAGCAAAGTAATGCAAAGTCCAGAAAACCCCATCACTCGGCTTGAGAGAGCTGGTCAAAATGGAGAGACGTGAGACTCTAGAACAGGAATTTCACAACAGTCTCATCTAAGTAAAGACTGATTAGGAAAAAAAAATTAGAAAAAAATTAGTGGGAAATCACTGAAAAAACAAGCCACCCAAATTCTGGGATGGTTGAGAAACAACATATTGGAAGTTGAAAGACAAAACATGTCGAGGACCAAAAAAAACTGGATGTGGTGAGATGGTGTCCTCAAAGCAACTTCTGCAGGCAAAGAGGCATCCTTTGTAAATGGGAAGTTGGCCAAGTGCAGAGACAGGGTTTAGATAAGTTAATGGATGATAGCACCATAAAGGATGATTGAGGGGAAATTGGCCCCTCTGGAGGTACGCGCTGCATTAGCGATATATAGAGACCGACCACATATTCTCCATGCAGGTCCTTGTGTCCTAACTAGAGGCAGACAGTGGGGCCCAGGCGCCAGAAGGAGGAAAACAATGCTGGGGTCTTCAGTTATTTCTAGGGGTCCCCCAAATGGATGTGTGGGGACCTGGAATTGGCCACCCCAAGATATGTCTCTTTGGCATCAGGATTATTTGAGGCTGATTGCTTTTGATAAACTGGGACAGGGAAGGAGGAGTGGAACTTGCCCTTCGTTAGGACACATTTACATTTGTAAGGTAAATATCTGTAAAGGTGCCTCCCTCTCTGTACCAGGAAGAAGAAAGGCGATGACCTTCTCTCTAAAAACTCTTAGTCAATACCAAAGGCAAGGACTTAAATCTGCATTTTATTGTGCTTCTCTGGTAACCTCCTGTAACTGACTTCCCTCCCCCTCCCAACGTTGGCGTCCCCTTTAAGGATTAAGCATCTTTCTTTAGGCTAGGAACTGATTGCTGAGCTCACCTGTGACTGCCCAGCTCCAGACAATCGACTTGCCTCCGGCTACGCCCTCTGAGACAGCAGGCCTATCTGCCTCCATCAGGCGCTGTGCTGACAGAGCGGCCTCGTGACTGTTGTAAAAGGGACATTTCAATCACATGTGAAACACCCTGTTTGGGGGTATATAACAACTGTGTGCACCCCACTTCTTCGGTGCCCTTTCTTCCTTCGGGAAGAAAGGCCCTGGGCCATGGTTCCTCATAAAGCTTTGTTTAATTTTCTCTTGCTATTCTGTCTCATGTGAATTTAATTCGTTCTCCGGCCAGACGAACCCCCATTTGGGGAGAGGAAATGTCCTCCTCCCCTACAGATGCAATAATCCACTTCTGTTTTTTAAAGAGAGAAAAAAAGAGACGTTAGGTCAGATACACACCATGTTTTTGGAAAGAGCTTTTTTTTTTTAGTATGTGTGTATTTCAGTTCAGGGGAAGCATGAAACGAAACTCAGTGGGTGTCAGAATTCCTAAAGCAGTTGACTGGGATTCTGGACTCAGATTGCCAAATTCACATCCTAGCTCCCCTGAGTAGCTGGATGACTTTAGGCAAGTTTCTTAACCACTCTGTTTTCAGTTTTCTCCCCTCTAAAATGAGGATAATATTATTACTTCGCTGCATTGTGAAAATTAAAGGAATTAGTGTGGTAGATGAAAATGCTTAGAATAGCATATGGCCTATGTAAGTGCTCAATACATGTGTGTCATAGTTGCTGTTATTACTCAGGAGGGAAGCCCCCACTCCTTCCCTACTGATTAACCAGTGAAGGATGGCTTTGGGAACATAACGGAGGGGCTGGAAGGGGTGTGTATATGCCACCACTCCTTTCCAGAGAAGCCAGGGCATGGAGGTCAAGTACCTTGGTTCTGGTTGTAAATCCACTGCTTAGAGCAGTAGGTGCATAAGAAATAGAGATTAGCCCCTTGGCCCCCAAAATTCAGCAAGGTAGGGGACAAGGAGTGATACTGTCTCTATGCAATCTGTGCCCCCAAAACATTTTGATTCAGAGCATGGTGCTCAGGAGGGATGCTCTCTCTGGTTTTCTCTCTTGTGCAGGTACCTTTGCTAAGTAGCAATCCTAGTGAGAAGGATTCTGAATCCACACCTGGATGCAAGGGAAAGGGTGCCAAGATCAAAATTAGTGATGTCTGCTGGGACACACCATACAGCAAGTGTCAGCACTGGCTGGAGGGAAAGAAACCCCATCAGTTCACAATAGCCTGGTTGGAGATAGCCTGGGTTCCTGCATGACGCCTGGTGGGAAGCGCATGTTCCTGAGAGGCAGGCAACCTGACTTCTCAGCTCTCCTCTGCAAGGCTTGATGGCCCCAGGCACGTCACCTCACTGACCCTCTCTGCCTATCTCTCCCTGTGTAAATGCCTAGAGGGATATCTGAGGGGTACTAGGCGAACTGTAGCACTTTAGAACTAGAAGGAGTCCTAGGGGTTATAGCAGACACTGTCAGCGCCCATCCTGTGCCCTTGCCCTTACCATGCTACAAGCCCGAATTTCAGCTACCACTCTCTGCTGTTCTTTGCCTGAGAACTTCCTCTAGCCACTGGTGTACTTTTACCCAGCAGCTCAGAAGCAGTCCTCCACCAATGAACAACAGGATCATTGTACAAATATCCTAGTTCCTTCATCCCATGAATGGGATAGCTCTGAGATGTATGTTCTAGCTTGCCTCCCAATGGGGAGTGAGTTCCAGGTCCCTCAGGGCTAACTTGCTTGATAACTCACCCCTTATCGGTTTCCTCCCTTTCCTGATCCACGTCCCCACTCCTGGAGTCACCTCCCAAGTAAACTATCTCCCCAAATCGCCATCTCAGGATCTCCTTCTCCCGCACGAAGGCAGAGGTTATCTGGCTGAACCGCTTTGTGTTACTGAAGTGAGATAATCATGAGAATACTCTTGCCCATGTGTACAGGGTGTAATAAGTGTCTACTTAGCAGGGCCGACACAGAGTCCAGAAAGAATCAGAACATTTGCATCATTAGGAAGACATTCCCTCCACCAGCTCCGGAAATGATCATCCCTCCACCGTGCACCCAGGAAATCTTGTAGGTAAAAGCACTGTGATGAGACCTCCCTCTGGCTTCTCTCTCACCAGCCGTCGCTTCCTAATAACCGCACCCCTGCACCAGAGCCTCTCTGACTTGATGCTGCAGGACGCTGTCATTTGAAATTAATTGCAACTAATTAAAAATGATCCAGTTAGGACAATTGCACAATGGGGCTCTGGAGACCACTTCATTCCCAGAGGTTTGGTGGCATTTGTGGCTGCCGCAGCCCTGCTTGACCAGATGGGGCCATCCATCATTGTGTCATTTTACATTGTTATTTCTCTGAAAGCAGCAATTTAAAAGAGTCTCAGATGAACCTTGAGCAACTTCACACTAAAAAGAAAAATGTTACTGTCCATGATCTGTAAAATATAACATATAGGCTCAAAGAAGCCACTTGACATGAAAAGTGGCCTTAAGTTTGTGCTGCAATTTGCATATAATATAGAATGTTGTAGTAAAAGGACCCGTAAAGCAGACAGTGGCTGCAGAGCATCGATCCTCAGCCCCTTTGTTCAAACTGGGTCACCTACTGTTCCCTGTTATTATTTTATCACAGCCATTCCTCATGTAAGGTGACACAACAGCATCTAACCCACTGGTTTCTAGGGACTGCCACTCCTCCCCCTTATCTAGTGGAAGACCCAGGTCCTTCCTGACTCTGAAAGCATCCCAAGTCCCAGCTTGGCCCTGCCAGTTTCCAAAGTGGCAGTCCTCATAGAACAAGAGGCACTTCTCAAGCTTGGAAAAAGCCCAGTAAATCTGGAGTTGAGGCAACAAGCCCTGCTAAGCAGCTTAGCAGCCCCCACATCACGTTTCAAGGGAGCCAAGGAAGCTCGAATGAATTTTGGCCTTATGTCCTTGAGCTATGAGTCTCTCCTATCCGGCCACTTGCTGCCCCACGTTGCTTCTATGGTCTCCATAGCACCCTCCTAACCTCTCCACATGAACAAGGCAGGGGAGAACCAGGCATTTGAACAGAAAGGGGTCTGTGACAAAAGCATCTTTCAAAATTATTTTTGTTATACTTTTACTCATTCTGCAATAAAAAAAGAGATGACTTTCAAAGGTACCAACAAAAGTAAGAAACATCTGCAAAACAAAAAGTTCAAAAATTAAAAATCAAGATCTTTAAAATTAAAGGTCTAAGAGAAACACAAAAGACTACACAGATAAGATGAAAGGGAAAAAATAGCAAGCAGATATGCACACAAAGTTTTATGTAATTACTAAAATTTGGCTCTGCGCTTCCTGGAGGTCAAAGCTTGCAGGAAAATAAGAAACATGATTAATTACAAATGTCACATGGTCCTTAAAGAAAATGCAGACCAGCTCCTTAGAAGAACTTTGCATGAACATCATGTGGGTCATATGATGATCAGTGTTGAATACACCATGGCATCCTCACAGTTAAGGCAGGGGCAAGGCTTATGAAGGCCCCTGCATTGGAAATTGAGGCCATGACCCGGTGAAGGTACTTCTCTGGGAGATCCTGGAGATGGGGATGAAATATGTGGTTCATCGATGGATGGCTTCACTCAGGGATGAGACCCAGATCCTGGAAGAATGCAAGGACTACCTCCAACGTCATCTCCAAATTGCTCTCCATGAAAACTGTTTCTTTCAGTTCTGCTTTTTTAGATACTAGACAGCAGACAATTTGAGGGTCTTGTTTCTGACAAAGACCTGGAGTGCAGGTGTTGCCTGTGGCTGAGATTTGGATCTAGATTTATAAAGTACACATCTGTACAGTGGAATACCATGCAGTCATCAATGGGAACAACGGAGATAATACATGGTGTTAGGAAAACTTGTGTGAGATACATTATTAGGTGAGAGAAGCAAGTTGCAGGACAGTAGGTATTGCATGATTCTGCTTGTGTGAAAGATGAAATAATAAAACAACATATGAGTATAGAAACTTTCTGGAAGGATGCATAAGAAATTGGTGACAGTATTTAACCTCGGGGAAGAGGAAACTTTTCAGTTCACCTAAACCTTCCTTACTATAATTATGTATCACTCTTGGATTTTAAAAATAATTTTTAAAGAGTTAGTCAAGAAAACAATGCAGTTTTGTTAAGAGGAACGAAGCAGATTAGTACTACTGAAAAAGTAAGATGGAAGGGAAAATCTGGATAAATATAGATCAAATGTCTAACATTGCTTATCTTGGGGAAATAAGATTACAGCAGACTTTCACTTTCAAGTTAATCATTTCTGTATCATTTTTATAATAAGTAGATATTTCTTTTATAATAATAATAACAATTTAAAAAATAACATTCTAAGTCAACCTGGAGGACTGTCAGGATGATTGCCTTTTATGAAAATTATTTTAAGAAGCCTAATCAAGACATATCCAAATGAACAGCCACCCCACCTCTGTATGGTAGCAGGCCAGAAGAGAATCTCCAAACAAGATAGGAATTCGTCTTAAAGAAACAGTTGGCTGTCTATTCTGGCACATGAATGAATGATCTTGATATTGACGTTCTGGTCTCACAGAGCACTCATGCTCACCTGGAAAGCTGCTTGTAGCACAATCCAGAGGCTGGTATGCTTTTGAAAAAAGCGCATTTAAAAATCGCTGATGTTTCATGGTAAGATAATATGTTTGAACTATTAATTGATTTTTAACAATTATGGCTATTTCCTTCTCTTTGTCTCCCCCCACCCCCCTTACCCTTCAAGCTGGCCAGTTCTATACTGAGTGCCTCAGGGAAGAGAGAAGACAGCAGAAAGTGAAACAAAAGTTTTGTCCTGGCTTTTGACTTTCAAAAGCTTAGGGAAAAGGACCCAAGGAAAGAAAAACGAATGATCAGAGATAATATCTCACTCCCAAGATTAGAAAATGGGGAAGTGGGAGAACCAGTGGTGGCGATGCTCAGAGGATTGAGACTAAAGGAGCATCCAGGAACTCAGAACTTCCACTGAGAGAAGCCAAGTCAGCACCCCGAGTCCAGTCTCCCCCTAAGGGCTGTGATGTGGATCCAGAAAGGCCTAGAGCTCTGCAGGACTTCTGGAGGGGGCTAGCTCCCTCTACTCTCTCTGTGTGCACCTACTTCTTTTCTTTCATTGTCAAACATATTTTCGTGCTCCTCATTCTGTGTGGCTGAATGTGGCCGCTCCCAGATTACATGTCCCTGATTGAACACCCAGAGCCAGATGACTTTTTCTCGGTTCTCCACCCCTTGTTCCTGGGGCCCATCTGTGGTTGGCCCAGCTTGGATCAGGTGCCGATCAGGCACCTCTGGACCAATCTGCTGTGCTTGAGGGCTGAGGTCTCTGTTGCAACCATGTTTGGGATCAGTTTTCCCTTTATCTCAGTCCTGTCTTTCTAGTTTCCTTACAGGTGTATCTCCTAAGAGCACTCCCCCATAAATCTGCATGCAACTCTCTGTCATCTCAGGGTCTATTTCCAATCTAAGAAGCTCAGCTTGCAGACTCTGGGTACTTACAGGATATCTGGAGCCAACATGAAGGGCTGCAGTTGCTCACCTATCTAGGAAGTGCTTCCCTGGAGAGCCAGGGAGTTCCAGATGCCATCCCCAACATCAGACAGTGTGATGCTGAGGAAAGGTCACTGGGATGAGACACTTTGGAAGCCCTGGGTTCTGACACTGGTGTGCTGTGTGACTTGGCAAGTCAGTTAACTCCTCAGACTCACAAGAGTCCCAAATGCAAAACAAAGATAGGAATTTCCTACCTCACAGGGTTAATTCAGAGTTCTTAAACAGGACCTAAGTAGATGAGCCTCACACAGTGCTTGGCACGAAGTAGAAATATTATACATACGTAAATGAGTTTGGCTTTCAGGGCTTCCTGCCTATCTCTATCCACCTGCCTCCCTCTATTCCTGCACCCTGCACCCAGGATGGGTGTGGCCATCAGCAGAAGGGACACATGACTCCCACCAGGAAACCTGTGGCTTCATGAACTGATATTACCTTTTTTGGTTCTCCACAGGGACTTTGCATACGCTGAAATGTAAGTCACATAAAGTTATATTAAAAGGTAAGTCATATTGTATCTTGTTCTCTGTTTGAGAGGCTTCCCATTCCACTCAGGGTCCAATACTTTGGTCCTATTATCTTTCTGATCCTTTTTTGCTACTCATCCTCTCTTGTTTTCTCCAGCCACGTTGGTCTCCTGCTATTTGTCAAAGACACCAGGCACACTCCTACTCCGGGACCTTGCCACTTGCTGCTCCCTCTTCCTAGAGTATTCTTCCACCTGGCTCATCATCTCACATCTTCAGGTTCTTACACAAAGGTCAGTGAGGTCTTTCCTAACATCCCCACTTGAAATCCCCATTTGAAATAGCAAAACTCCCTCAACACTGCCTATCCCCTCTCCACTTTAGCACTTGTTACCATCTGACATGCCGTGCATTTTATTTACTCACTGCTGATCTTTCTCTGTTGGAATATAGACTCCATGAGGACAGGGATTTTTGCCTGTTTTATTCTCTACTATATCCCACAACAGTATCTGGCATGAAACATGTGCTCAATATATTTTTATTAAATGAACGAATGTTTGTATGCTTTACAGGCAGGTGAGACTAAAGAGAGCAAATCTACTAAAGAAACCAATGGCAAATGGAGGTCAGCTCATGGAAAGTGAGGGACAAAAGGACCCAAGCTTAGCTAGAATCTCTAAAGTTCCCTGCCAGGCCAAGGCAGTACGTAGGCTCTTCTCTGTCACTCCAGTCAGGTAGCTCTTCGAGGGCAGGAGCTATCTGTCTATTAACTGAGTGCCCAGCTTAGTCCCTGGCACATGGACAGGTGCTCAATCCATGTTTGCTGAATGTGCCAATGGACCAAGGTGCTGGGAGCTGAGGGGAAGTGGCCTGTACCTTTAGGCACAGGGGAAAAGGCATCTTCAGATGCTGACATACTTATCTGCCTCTTGTATCAGCCCGTGGCATTGGCTAGTATTTCCCAAAGTGTGTTCTGTAGAACCCCAGTGCTAATAGGTGTTAAGTGAAAAAAGGGTTCTGTGGTCAAATCAGTCTGGGAAATGTTGGATTAAATAAAGTTAAATAAAATTAAATAAATGCTGACTTCAGGACTCTGAAGAGCCTTTATATGCAAATATAAATTATAAATCCAAGAGGGGGCTTATGTTTTGAAAACTTTTCCAAACTTACCTGATCATGGAAACCATTTTTCAAGGAGAACAAGGGTTCCACAGAGTACTCTTTGGGAAACATTGGCATAACCTCATTTTCTGGGAGAGATTTTGGAGGAAATCTAGTGCAACACTCTCTCTTCACAGAGGAGGCAAGAGAGGGGAGGACCAGAGAGGGAAAGGAATGGACTGCAGGAAACACAGCAAGTCAGAGTTGCTTGCACTATAATTCAGCCATCTCTGGCCTCCAAGACACTCACTGCTTGTAGCCTTGACCTCTGGGGTTCTGAACCCTGGCTTGTCAGGCCCATTCTGCTCACTTGCACTCGCAGAGTCACAAAAACTTAGAGCAGGAAAGGCCTCAGAGAGGTGGAAGTCCCACTCCTGACTTCACTTCCTGTTTCTGGCCCCAGCTTCCTGCCACGACCCAACTCTGGGCTTGTAACCTGTTCCAGGGAATCCGATGCTCCTCCCCTACTCCTCCCTTCCTGCCCCTTCTGCCCCTCCCTCGCATAGATGTTCCTGCCCCAAAAGCCTGGTTTTCAAAGTGTGGTCCTTGAACAAGCAACATCTGTACCACCTGAGAACCTGTTAGAAATGCAGATTATCTGGCCTCATCTCAGACATTCTGAATAAGAAACTCAGGAGGCGCCCTAGCCTTCTGCATTTTAACAAGCCCCCAGGTGCTTTTGATTCACGCTCAAGTTTAAGAACCACTGCCCTAAACCATTGTAACTCAGACCCAGCAGCTCCAGGGAAAGGCCTTTCCTTGGCCTCCAAAGAGCAGAACAGCCCCCTCCAGAGCTCTCAGTAAAGATCACGGAAAACTCTGGACACAAAATCTTCAGAGATTTTTATAGTTCAGTGGGCTCTAACTGCTTGAAGTTGGTGCCACCTAAACCCTAAAGTTAATTTACACTCTGCATCATTTCATTAGTTGGTCTAACCAATAGATGCAACTTTACAAAACATAGACTTGCGCTGGGGAGTTTTTGAGGCTCCTGTTGTCTCTATCAAACATCCCATCTCTGAAATAAATCACAGCAAGAGAAGGGCTGTATGAAGGCTGCTTTGGGGGCTCTGGAAGTGTCTGAGTCTTGCCTCAGTCCACTTATGCTGTGGTGGGGTCTTTTCAGTGCATCAAGAGAAGTGCTTCAGTTAAGTTTAATAGCTTGATTCTGGTACATTTTCCACCAAAATCCATCTGCTTCCTGGATTTCTGTCCAGGTTGATGTGGGCATGACTCAGTGATGACCTCAGGGTTGCTGCACTGAATAATTCCTGCGAGTGCCATTGTGCAATGCGAGGTCTACATGACCAAAAGTCGTGGTCCAGGGACCCCCACCATCTTCACTCGAAAGGAAGATAGCATCCTCTATCCCTTCCTTCATCCCCTACTGGCTCTACAGCGGGACAGGAAGCCCCTCAAATATGCCCATTGGAAGGTTGGCTGGGATAAGGTGCTTGCCACTGAGAAATGCAGCCCTGAAAGTTTCCATGGGGCATCTCCTGTCACAGTCCTGCTTCCCACTGCTTCTATGCTCCTGGGGGAGGGTGGAGATCATGTGGGCACCCACTCACTCACTCACCCTCTCACTCACTCACTCACTCACTCATAGCCTCTCACTCACTCACTCACCCACTCACTCAGCCCGGGCGGCAGTGCCAGCTGCCATGGAAGCGCTCTATCCGTCCTCGTCATTCAGGGGCCTCCGAAAGTATGCCTGTCAATATAATGCACGGCCTGTTGAAGGGAAGTGACATTTTGAATAGTGGACACTTTTCCAGGAGCATTCATCCTAGGTCAGCCTCATGATAAATAAACACATTTGGCGTTCGAAGTCAGCAGGCAGTATACAATGACCAAAATACAAGCACAGATGCACATACCACAGGACTGAGTTGATGGGGTGGAGGTAGGGTGTGAGAGAAAGGGGGTAAGGGAAGGCTCTGAGAGCAGATTTGGGGGAGAATCTTCTCCCTTCTTCTTGGCATCTCTAGGGAAAACAGGAAGCAAAGGAAGATGCAATTTCCCTTTATCCCTGAACCACAAGAGGGTCCGTTCTTCCTATCCTGTCCCTCCCCCAGAAAACCAAGTCCTGATCTTAATTACCCCTAACAGTGCCCTAAACAAAGTATTTATAAGGCTTCCTGCATTTGTCTTCCCATTCCTATTAATAAAGTCTGGGAATGTAGGGAAGAAATATGGGTGGGTGACAGGGTTTTTAATGGTGCCTCACCTTAAATGCATTTTAAAATATGTAAATCAATAAAAAAATTATTTGTAATAGCAGCCTAAGAGTGCTGGTTAGCCTGGCACGGAGTGAAATGCATGCTCCAAGCCCTATTACCATACATCCTGGGAGCTGTAGTTAGGATTAATCTGTCAAAGGGGATGGTTTAGTGTTGATGAATATGACATGTGACCATTAACGATGTTGATTTTATCTCCCGAGATTAGCATGATTTACTTCAGATGGATAATAATGTCATTTGCTTGATGCAGTAGATCTGTTTACGAGCTGATTAAATTGTAAGGCCTTGCCTCATTTCATGCTATTTGGTTTACAGCTTCATTACCACAATCACAAAAGCTGGGGAAATGTCCCACATTCCATGTCACAATAAATCACTGCTTCATGTTGCTGGGATAGATTTTAGCAGTTCTGCCCAGCATGGACCATTCTTGGCTCCCCCTTAATCTGTGATCCAGAATACTTTAGGGGGATCTTCAGGAACACTGGAATGGGGGGAGGCAGGAATCCTCTTGGATCTTTTAATTGAGATTAAGGAAGTCCTTGAGTAATTAGCTGTAACAAATTACCTTATTATTTAGACAGTCAAGTCACTGTTTTTGTTGCTGGGATGATTACCATAAATACACAGAAAAGTGACATTCAAGGAATCAGAGGGAAGCTTGGAAGCAAATTTCATTTTCACCCCGTTATCCTTTGCTCTGGGAGAGGGGCAATCTGAATGCAAGGTGTGTAGGGGACCTGTGCCTTAGGTCCTTCACCCCCAGCCATGCTTCTTCAAAGAAGAGTGGGAGGGGTGTGCACCACATGCCCACAGCACAGCAACTGCCACCTCAGCACCTCTGGGTGAGATGTGGCTGAAGCTGGGGGAAGAGAGGAGAGCACCTGGCACCTGGATCAGAAGAAAAGTGTGTAAACCACAGACCTGTTCACTCCATGCCAACTCTGAACCCAGACTGAGCTGGCAGCAGGATTCTCTACTCTGTGCTTAGGGGAGAGCGAGGGAGCCCATGAAATGGAAAAGACAGGCTGTTTACCTCTCAAAAATCTGGGGAAGCAGAAAACAGAGGCCTGAAACAATTGTCTACATTTCTAATAACACCTGAGTTTTTGAGTGCTTACCACCTTCCAGGTCCTGTTCTCACAACTGACACAACCCTATGAGGTTGGCATTAGTATTCTCATCCCATGTTATAGTTAAGGAAACAGAGGTTTGGGGAGAGGTTAAGTGATGTGCCCAAGGTCACAGAGCCAGCCAATGACGGAGCTGGAATTTGAACCCAGGCAATGGGGCTGGGATCTTGGCACAGTACCTATATGCTGAGCTTACTATTTGGCTCAATGTGAAGCCGTTTCAGCAAAGGGGCAAGGAGGGAGAATTTCCAGAACTTTTGCTTCTTACTCCTGAATTGAAGCCTGTGACACTGAATGGCCCCTGTCTGCAAAGAATTAGGATCAACAGTAATCAGGAGCACTGAGGCCAGGTCCCCAATAGGAATTTAAATAAGATTTTGTGATGAGTAGAATTGAGGAAGAATTAGACTCTACTTCCTCAAGGCCAGGGCTGTGGAAATGGAAAGCAACCATTTCAAAGGGCAAAGTGGTCTCTCTCTGCTTCTCAGCTCAGTATCTCCCTAGGACACCAATGCGTAAAGGGGAGAAACTG
Source organism: Equus asinus (assembly GCF_041296235.1). Classification (NCBI taxonomy): domain Eukaryota; kingdom Metazoa; phylum Chordata; class Mammalia; order Perissodactyla; family Equidae; genus Equus; species Equus asinus. Next base: position 63,523,782 of record NC_091791.1, read on the forward strand.
TGGCCCTTTGAAAGCTCTGCAGATGAGGTAACTCCAAAATTCCAGAGCTCTGTGCAGTTTCACTTCTAAACTTGAGATGTGGCCCTCAAGTGTCTGTATAACTTAACCAGAACTCATCGCTGTGTCCTTATACAGAGACCACTAGTGGCCCTCCAATTTCCATTCTCCCATTTTTCCTGTACGAGAACCCTGATTTGTAACTGATTTTAATAAAATAAAGGCTACATTTCCCAGCCTCTCTTGATGCTAGTGGGGGTCATATGACTAATATGGCAGCCATTTACTCAGCATCTACTCTGAGTCAGTTGGAATAACGACATATAAGGTGCAAACCCAGTCCTTAGCCAGCCAGGCTGCTGGTCTGTCCATCAGCCATTGATTTGTCAATCTGTCAGGTGCTTAATTGATCTATCAGTCAATCAGCACGTGAGTTATTTTATCCGTGGCCAGACCCTGGCCTGGCAGGCATTGACCCTAGTTTTGAAATCTCACAGTGCATAGATGGAGGTACTTTGTCCACAGTCCTGGGATGTATAGAATTTGATACAGGTCTAGGGGTAAACCCCCAAGAAATTGACATACCTTTATCTTACAACGTACACAAAAATTAACTACAGACTTGAACGTAAGCCTTGATGCTACAAAACTCTTAGAAGAAAATATAAGGAAAAAGCTCCTCGACTTGGTCTTGGTAATAACTTTTTTGAATATGACACCAAAACACAGGCAACAAAAGCAAACATAGGCAAGTGGGATTACATCAAACTAAAAAACTGATTACAGCAAAGGAAACAATCAACAAAATGAAAAGGCAAGCTACAGAATGGGAGAAAATATTTGCAAACCATATATCTGATAAGGGGTTAATATTCAAAATATATAAGGAACTCACACAATTCAATAGCAAAAAAACAAACAACCAATTTAAAAATGGGCAAAGGACCTGAATAGACATTTTTCCAAAGAAGACATACAAATGTTCAACAGGTATGTGAAAATTGCTCAACATCGTTAATCATCAGGGAAATGCAAATCAAAACCACAATGAGATATCACCTCACACCTGTTAGGATGGCTCTTATCAAAAAGATGAGATAACAAACATTGGTTTGAGCGTGGAGAAAGGAGAACCTTTGTACACTTCTTGCTGGGAATGTAAGTTGGTACAGCCATTATGGAAAGCAGTATGGAGTTTCCTCAAAAAACTAAAAATAGAACTACCATATGATCCAGCAATCCCACTTCTGGGTATACATCTGAAGGAAATGAAATTAGTATCTTTGAAAGAAATCTGCACTTACATGTTCATTGCAGCATTATTCAAGATAGCTAAGATGTGGAATAAACACACATGTCCATGGATGGATAAATGGATAAAGAGAATGTGATACACACACATACACACTGGAATATTATTCACCCATAAAAAAGAAGGAAATCCTGACGTTTGTAACAACATGGATGAACCCGGAAAGTATTATGCTAAGCCAGACACAAAAGGACAGATACTACATGAGACCACATATGTAAAGAATCTAAAATAGTCAAACTCACAGAAGCAAAGAGTAAAATGGCAGTTGCCTAGGGCTGGAGGGTGGGGAAAATGAGGAGATATTGGTCAAAGAGTGCAAACTTAGAGTTATCAGATGAATAAGTTCTGGGGATCTAATGTACAACATGGTGATTATAGTCAATAATACTGTATACTTGAAATTTGCTAAAAGAGTAGATCTTAAGTGTTTTTATGACACAGACACATACACAAGGTAACTATGTGAGGTGATGGATGTGTTAATTAACTTGATTGTGATAAACATTTCACAGTGTACCCTAGTAATGCTCTGGCTGTGCAGCCATGCCCACTCCTCTACCAAAGCATCCCCTCACCACCTTGTTGGGGACTCCTGGCATTGGAGCCATGGTCTCTCTGAGGTCTCTTGTCCCCTCAGGGTGCGGTGCCTCTGACTACCTCCCTATCCTCAGTCCCCTGGGCCTGCCTCTTGGTCACAAAGGATTCCTCTGTGACCTTTATCCCTCCATCTCTCCAAGTTTGACATTTGTTCCCTACATCCTAAGGGGAAATGAATACCTCAGAGGGAACATGGAGAACTTTCCATCCTTTGCGTTCGAAGACACACTGTCCTTCCACTTCTCTGCCACCAGACCACCCTCTCAGCCCTCTGGGGATAGAAAAGGAGAAGAGGTGTGGCCTGGGAATATCCTTTGTGGGGTGGGCTGTGGAGCCAAGCCAAGGGCCCACAGCCTGAGAAGGGCCAGAGAGGCAGGCATCCTGGGGGTCCAGAGGCTGGTCAAAGCAGACAGCCGGCAGCCAGGAAGACAGATAAAGGGAAATGTCATGGCTGGAGAAGGGACAGGCAAGAGACAAACAGGAAGAGAAGTATGAAAGTGGCAAGGTCAACCTGGGGTAACCCTTTTCTGTGTGGTTTGGGGCGTTCTCCTAGGATGGGAAAAGGGATTATGTCCTGTATTAGTTACCTATTGTTACAAGACAAAGACTCCAAAATTTAGTGGCTTAATAAAATAACAACATTCATTTTGTTTATAAATTGGCAGTTTGGGTGGGGCTTAGTGGGGAGGGCTCATCTCTGCTCCACTCAGGGTCAGATGGGGCAGCCTGAAGGCTGGGGGCTGGAATCTTCTGAGTCTCCTCACTCCATGCTGACAGATGATGCCACTGTTGGCCAAGACTTCAGCTAGGGCTATTGCTGGAACATCTACATGTGGTCTGTCTGTGTGGCTGCTTGGCTTCCCCACAGCAGAGGGTTCCAAGGGTGAGCATCCCTAGAGAAGGCCGTCTTGCCTGTCCTTGGAAATCACATAGCATCACTTCTGCCCTGATCATAGTCCTGCCCAGATTCAAGGGGAGGGAATGTAGACTCCACCTGCCGAGGGAGAAGTATCAACTTCGTAGTGTAAGAAGAGTACATGGGATGGGATATACTGGTGCCACCATCTTTCAAAAATACTGTTGACAAAGTGACTATTCTTTGTAAGCCCTCCTCAAGAGTTTCAGGCTCCACCCTTAGTCTAATTTTCTTCTTCTATTTTCTCTCGCTGGGTACATATCCCTCATACCCCAGGTTTCAGCTCTCTCTTCTCTGCTTACAGCTCACAAATTTACATCTCCAGCCCTGATCCACTGCAGGCATCAGAAACTCAACCCCTACAAAACCCACACTTGACATCTCCCTGCCAAAGCCTGCTCTCCCTTGGAATTTCTTCCAGGGCTCCAGATGTGGCCGAGTCCTGGTTAGCCCTCCATCCCCAAATCTATTCTCCCTGTCTTCCTTGCACATGGCCACCAGAGCAGAAACTACATTTCACAGCCTCCCTTGCAGCTGGGTGTGGCCAGGTGACTATGAGCAACTTCTTCCTCACTTGTTCAAAAGGACATCATTTGCCCTGTACTTCCTCCCTCTCCTCTTCCCATGGGTAGGAATAGTGCCCACATTTGATCACACCAATGAGCACAATATCCTGGGGGATGAAGGATCACCTAGATGGAAGGAACTTGGGTCCCTGAATGACGTCATGGAGCAGGCCAGCCTCACCAACAGATAACAGAGTCCTGAAAGAAACTCCCATCTGACTTAAGGTACTGTACTTGGGGGTCTCTCTGTTCCAGCAGCGTAGTCCAATAACATAGGCTAAAGGCCTCAGGGTCATATTTGCCTTCCCTCTTGCCTTTCCAGCCCCTGCTCTTCACTGAGTCCAGTCTACTCTACCTCTTTCCTGTGCCCTGGAAGTGTCTTTCTTTGCCCGTCCTGCAGCCTGTCCTCTGCTTCCAGCTCTCTCCTTCTCTTGTCTTAACCACTTGACCTCGAATTGGTCTCTTTGTTTCCAGTCTCTCATTGTTTCATCCCATAATGGTACTCCTCTGCTCAAAGACCTCTGGTGGCTCCCCATTGCTTATCAAAGAACAGGACAGGGGCTGGCCCCCTTGCTGAGTCGTTAAGTTCACGCGCTCCGCTTCCGTGGCCTAGGATTTCGCCAGTTCAGATCCTGGGCGCAGATGTTGCACCACTCCCAGGCCATGCTGAAGTGGCGTCCCACATAGCAGAACCAGAAGGACATACAGCTAGAATATACAACTATGTACTAGGGGGCTTTGGGGAGAAGAAGAAGAAGAAGAAAAAAAGAACAGAACACCATCTGTTTCCACCACGTTCCCACCCACTTCCTCTGCTACAGCCACATCCCTATCAAGCACCCTCAAGGGCTGTCCTGCCTCCATGTCTTTGATCCTGCTGGTCCCTCCTCCTGGTTCCCCAAATCCCCCATTTTTCACCCATCAAATACCTATTCATTGTTCAAGCTCAGATCAAGGGCTGCCTCCTCCTAGATGATTTACACATCCTTCTATTGGAATTAATGCCATGCCTCCACTGATTATAGCCCTAACCACAGCCCACAGTAAGGCGACAGTTGTTTCTGTGACCCACTGGACTGGACAGTAAGTCATCTGAGGGCAGACACCAAGTGCGGGTCATCTTCCCAATACCTCCATGCCTAAGAGAGTGCTGTGTATGCAGCAGGTCCTCATTACATGCTTGCCAGTGAACACTTACTTTCCATGTCTGGAGGATGACAACTTTGACTGGGCAGTAGTCTTGCCACAAGTGACCAAGATGTCTTCCCTCTCGCTATGGGAACTTCCTCAGGGAATCCCAGGGGAGACAAGAGGAGCTGCCTTCCCACAGGTCCCTGGGGGCAGGGGAAGGAGCAGCCATGGACATTCTATCAGCTCTGAGAGCAGTACCTGTGAGACAAAGTGACAGCTTTCATAGGCATGAGCTTTGGAGTGAGTCAGCTCTGCCTTGAATTTCAACCCACTACCTGTTAGCTGTGTGACTTCAGGCATGTCACTTAACTTCTCTGAATCTCAGTTATCTCTCTTATAACACGAGATTAATATACTACTTATCTCTTAGAGATCTTGTATGGATTAAAAAAGATAATATAAAGCTCTTGGCACAAGGAAAATGCTCCCTAAATGGTAATCATAATAATCTAATTTCTTTCCTGTAGCCAGAGACTCTGACTGGTGAGAGAGCACCAGGACAGTTTCCATTCTAGGCTTAGACCCCTGGAATCCTTGCTGTCAGATAGCAAGGTTTCCCTGTGGACAAATGTCAGAGAATGTGCATTGTCACGACTGGCTTGGCCCCAACCAGGCAGTTTGCTGGATGCTCCCAGAAGGTGGAAGAGAGGGCGGGGCTGGAAACAGGGGCCAGCTACCTGTGGCTAACCCCAAAGAAGCAGAGCCAAACCAGATCTGGCCAGCTGGCATCAAAAGCCAAGGGTCCAGTGTTAGGCATACAGAGCTGGGCAGGCTGCAGGCGCTTCTAAGCAACCAAGGGCTCCACACAACAGAAGGGCTGCCAGAATCACCCCCCCGGGGTCAGTCTGCCTGGTGTAACGGATCTGGAACTGTAGGAGTAGGAGTCCAGGCCCCCAGATGACCAGACTTGGCTTCTAGGAGACAGAACTTTCCGAGGGCAGTTTGAAGATGGCCTGCATACAGTGGGTCAGAGGGGGAGGCTACCTTCTCCCTAAATACCCCACACACTGAGCCCGGGGGCAGCAGACCACATCCAAATCCTCCTCACCGGCAACGAGGAGGGTCCCTGCTTCCTGCTGATTCAGGGCTTGGGCAGCTGAATCTGTAGGTTGCAGCCATCTGAGTGAGGCTAGAATAGGTGGTTCCAGTAGTGTGCTAGTGAATATTTAACAGACAGCTCTCTGAGGAGAAAAGCCTTCACTTGTAGTGTTTGCCAATTGCTGTGGTGTAAATACTCCCACCATGGCTGATTTCAAGCTATTGACATAACACCACAGAATGAGGAGTTGGGAAAAGATATGCACAATTGGCTCTTGTGAGCCAGTATGAGCTGATTCTAGCATACCATTGGGTGGGGCCTGACACCTGCGTTAGGGAAGAAAGGCAGATGTGTGTGGCTTCAGCGTACAGAAAGGTAAAGGCCACTAAGCAGTGGTGAAAGCATGAAATTAATGGCCCTGGAGTCTAACAGCCTATAACAGAATCCCAGCTCTGCCACTTCCTGGCTGTGTGACCTTGGGCAAGTCACTTCACCTCTCTGTGCCCCAGTTTTCTCAACTATAAAGTGGGGCTAATGATAGTGTCCGCTTCATAGAGTTCTTATGAAGGTTGCACAGGATAACACTGGCCTGTGGGAGATTGACATAACTGTTATTTATTACAGTTAATCACACAGAGTAGTTGGAATGTCGCCTTGATCAGAATAATTTAGAAAGGAAAACCCATAGTCCCTCCAGGCATTTCCCAAGGGCTTGCTCTTTTTCTGTTTAATCTTGGATTTCCTTCAAGATCAAGGATTTTAAATCAGCAGGACCATGAACTTCTTGAAATTATTTTTCTAAAGTTGAATATGTGTACTTATTTCTATAAAAAGCGGCCGTAGCTTTTATCGGATTCTCAAAAAAAGGCTGTGGTTTCTGCATCCTTCCCTCAATCCACAAAAGGCTTAAGAAGTGGTGATGTGGAGGGTGTAGAATTCCCACACCACAGGGATTGCTTCTGAGGGATATAGGGGAGAGGAGATGTTTGTAAAGTGTGTGAGAAAAGAGTGGCAGAGACACAGAGGGACCCGCGAATGGGTCAGCAGAGAAGTCTGAAATGTCCTCCTTGTTGAGACCTAGGGCTGAAGAAGCAACAGGGCAACCAGAAAGCTCACATTCGCATGTCCCCACTCCTGTTTTCTCTTTGCCCCTTCCAGTGCTGAGAGTCTCTTCTTCCCCCCCAAGTCTGCTTCCCCTGCCCACTCCCTCCCGGACCCAGCACAAGTGTGCCCTGCGAGTCCTGCTGTGCAGACGGCGGGATTAAACTCGCTCCAGTGTTGCTGTGATTCAGTGATACCATTTGTGTTCTTCTGGGTTGTGTTTTGTTTCTTTTAGGTTTCTGTAGTTACACTAGAATTATGTAGGGTAAGGTGAGTGCAAAATTGATTTAGCATCTGTTTGCCTCCATTTTGAGTTGGAGGCTGTATTCGGTTTTTGTCAATAACATGGAAGTGGGTGAGAGGTAGGTTTACAAAGCTACCCCCTTTCCTCCTTTTTCACCCAGTTGTTTTTGTTTTCATTTTTGTAAAAGATGATCCTTTCTTCCTGGCTTGGTGTCATGTGTGGGGTGCAGGGTCAAAATGAATAGCTCTCTAACCAAAGCACATTGCAGCATACAACTCCAGGCACCTAAAAGGAACAAAACCCACCAACCTTGAATTACAACTTCTGAGGGCTTATTGAGTACCACCCCTGCCCACTGTCTCCACAGGACTCTGGAGTTGAGAGGTAGAAGCACCGTCCAGTGACCCCCTGGAAGGCCGCAATCAAGAGGGCTCTCTTCTGACTCTGGTTCTGGGTGACCCCATCTGTGGATTGCAGGGGAGTCTGCTAATGTTCTATTTCAACTCTTACCCTTCTTGCTCCCTTGAGTAATAGAACCCTGAATTTATTTGAGGCAGCAGTGTGCCCAGCTAAACATTAATCTCCCAGCCTCCCTTGCAGCTAAGCATGGCCATGTGACTAAGTTCTATCCAATGAGATATGAGCTAAAGAATTGTAGGTGGATTCTAGAGAGACTCATTAAAGAGGAGGGGACCATTTACCTCTTTTCACTCCTCCTTCCTGTTGTTTGGAATGAGGTGATGGTAGCTGAGCTCAAGCAGCCATCTTGGACTCAGAAATAACCTGAAGATGAAATCTTCCTGGTCGGGCTGGCACAGGCAAAGACAGAAGGACCCTGGGTCCTTGAGGATCAAGGGCCACTCTTAGCCTGGACTGCCCACCTGCAGACTGAGAGAGGAGAACATTTTATCTTCTTTAAGCCTCTATTTAGAGGTCTTTGTTATTGTCAGCAAAGGCAGTTTCTAACTGATGCATGGAATCGTCCAATGCTGAGTTTTGGCTGTGGGTAAACATGTTCAAATTTCCTCTAAGGCCACTGCTACTTTTCCTCCTACCGTCTTTGGAAGGGTCATCTCGCCCAAGAGGGCCCAATTCTTTCACATCTTTCCTCTCCTTTTTAGTTGTTTTCCTCTGTCTTCCTCTCTCTTTCTCTCTCTCTCTTCTTTCTTTCCCTTTTCCTCCTTCCCTCTAACATTTATTGACCATCTGCTACGTTCCAGGTGCCATGCTAGCTGCCAGGACCAGAAATAGGTGCAGGAGACACTCCCTCCTCTCCAGCGCCTCAGAGTCCAGGCTGTCAGGGAAATGTAAAGCAGGTATGATGGTGGATGGACAGGTGCTACGGAAGCAAAGAGAAAGCCACTGAATCCAATGGGAAGGGCCTGGGAGGCTTCCAGGAGGACGCAACACTGCCCTGACGTTTGAAGCATGAGTTTTGAGTTTCTGGTAATCAGGAAAAGAAGGCAGAGGACAAAGATTCTAGGAACAAGGACCAGCACAGTGTAGTACAGTGATTAAAGACTCCAGACCCAGAGAACGGACATGTCACTTCTCTCTAGCTGTCAGTTTCCTCACCCGTAAAATGGAACAGTGATAGTAATAGGACTAGATGAATGCCTGGAATAGTAATATATGCTACTTATTAACATTATTATTGTTGGCAAACGTGCTGCTCACTCATGGTATGCACAGCCCCATATCCGTTTTGGAGATCAGTTTCACAGAGGCCAGAAGCGACTTGTCTGTGGTCACACAACTGTGAAGAGACACCACTGAAGCCCAAGTGTCCTTATCCCTAGTCCAGTGGCCTTAAGCCTCTATCCCCTACCTTTTCATTAAGTGCTGAGTGAGTGCAAAGGGAGGAGAAATCAGTGTGCAGTGGGGGAAAGACTTGGAGGGCTTCCTGGAAGAGACGAGTCCTGAGAGAGTGTTGAGGGAAGGGGAGGGCGGAAGCCATGCCAGGGTAGGCATGTATGGTGAGCACAACCAACCAAAGTGTTGGGGGGCTAGCTGGCTGGCAGAGGCTCTAAACTATGAGGACTGGTGAGACACAAGGTAGGACAGGCAAAGAGGGGTCAGGTCAGAAGATGAGCCGTGATCACAGGCACTCTGATGGCCAGGTGGGGAGTGAGAATTTGAACTGGTGGGCCACAGTTAGCTCTTGAGCAAGAGGGCTGGTTATAATGAAATGAGACTTTGGGAAGAAAAGAAAGAAATCTGTCTTTACTAAGAGCCAGTATGGGCCAGACAGTAGGTTGGGCCTTTTCACATTTATTATTTCATTTGAGCCTCACAAGAACCTCATTAGGTTGGTACCAATGTCCCCATTTTACAGATGGGGAAACTGAGGCTCAGAGAAACTGAGTGATATAGTTGAGCCAGTGGTGGAGCTAAAAGTTTGATTTAGATGAGCCTGACCCCAAATTTGTCCTCTTTCCACTGCACCATATGGCTTTAAGTTGTTCTCACTCTCAGAATGCCCCTTGTGCTGTGAGTGTCCTCACCAGGTGCTGCTGCCCCATCAGGGGCTCAAGTCTTCACAGCCCAGACACCCCTGGGGGAGAGCTGGGGTCACACTGGGCAGAGAGCGCTCAGTGTCCCTGGGACTTTGGGGATCCCCAGCATAGGGTAGGGTGAAGTTCTTGGGCTCTGGGTCTGATAGAAGTAGGTTCAACCCCCAGCCTTAACTGAAATTGAACGACGTCCTTAACTTTACCCAGCCTCGACTAAGGCAGAGCAGTGGGATGAGCCGTGGATGGGGAGCCAGCTTTGATGTGGGTTCAAACCCCAGCTAGAAATGACAGACACCGGAGGAGGTGAAATGTCTGTATTCACTTCAAAATAATGTGGGCGGGGGAGGGCGGGCAGGGAGCGGTCAGTTGGAGGTGGTAGAGAAGAAACAAGATTGCCTACGAGTTGGTAACTCTTGAGGCTGGGTGATGGATTTACGGAGGTCTATTATACCATTCTCTCTACCTCTGTGTATGTTTGAAGATCTCCATAATAAAAAGTAAAATAGGAACAATAACACTGAGAACTTAAAAAAAAAAGTTATGTGCACCACACTCCCCCAGTTGAATCAGAGCCTCTGGTTCCTAGGCCTTGTTATACTTTAAAATCTTCTCAAGTGAGAGCAGCCAGGGAAGAATCTCTGCATAGACTTCATCACCTGCTAGTTGTGTGACCTCAAGCTAGTATCCTTCCTCTGCTGAGCCTCTGTTTCCTCATCTATAAAATGGGCCTAATGATTCTAACAACCTCCTGGAATTGTTATGAAGTTTAAATGGGATAATATGGGCTGGACACAGTCCAAAAAGAGCAAGCAAGTCAGCCGGAGCTTTGCAATCACTCTGAGGACGACCAGGCCTCTAGCCACAGTTGGTCAGGAACCCTAAGTCAGTATGTGCAGAAGAGGCCGTCAGATGGTCTTGCAGGGACAGGCTTCACCTTCTGGGTGACTTTTACACATTTTGCCAAGCACAGGGAGTTAATCAATTAGAGGGCTTTTTTTGATCTGTCTTTCCTTACTGCTTAAAGACCACCCAGCACTAAGACACTGGGTCACTCAGTGTCACCACCAGAGGCACGGATGGAAGCAGGAGCTGAATGGAGGGAAAGGCATGGGCTTTCTCTGCTGGCCTTGCCACTGACTTCCAGGACTTAGCCTCATTTCTCCACCTGAGTCAGGAGCAAGTAAAGAGATGGACAGCCCTCGGCAAGAGGTAGGCCTTAGGAAACAACCAGTGAATGAGAGAGTGAATGAGTGCATGAATGTGTGGGGACCACCTCAGTATGACAGAAAGGGTGACCTGTCGGAGCCTCAAGGGTGGCGGTGGGAGCACCCTGGGTTGGGGAGGGGCCCGTGACACCTGAGCCAACTCCGTTCGGACGGAGAAAGAGCAAGAGAAACACAACAGCAGAAGCTAGAGCAGGTGGAGAAGCGCAGAGGACCTGGTTCGCAGGAGGAGAGAAGCGAGGAGCTACAATGAGGGGACTCCGGGACACCGCTCTTGGAAGCAGTGGGAAGGTGCAGGCGCGGGATCTCAGATAACCACCCAGTCGGCGGCCCGCGCGTCTTTCTCGCTCGACCAGGCCCCGCAGCGCCGCCTGGCGGACACGCGGCGCTCCGCCCGGGCTTCGGCGGCAGCCGGTCGAGGAGCTGGGGATACCCGGCAGTTCAGGAAAAAGCCGGAGGGAGCCCGGGGGCGCGTCGCGGGAGGGACGTTTATTCCCGGAGCGGGGCTGGCACCTCGGCCTGGACCCGCAGCACATACTAGCACCCTCTCTTCACTAACCCCGCGCTCGGGATGACTCAGCTACGTCGAACACGTCAGGGAACCCTTTCTCCCCTCAACTCCCGGCCCCCAGCTATGGAATTTTGCTGCCTCTGGGTAGCTTCTCCGGGAAGGCGGTCTCGTTAAAATTTCAAGGCGTTTTGGTTTTGATTTTTGTTAATAAAATAACAAGAGTGGGCGTGGAGGCACGAAGGTGCCCAGTTTGTCTCAGACCTGAAATTCCAGGGCTGGGGAATTTCTAGGTTCTTCCCCGCCCGAGGGTCCCGGTGGGCGAAGCGTGGTGGCCCAAGGGCCCTGTCCGAAGACATGAGGCAAAGGAGGACGAAGTGTGTGGGTCGGAGTGGCCAGGGGTGTGTGGCTGGTGCTAGTGAGAGGGTGAGCAGGGGCCTGGCCTTCCTGTCCCAAGCCGTGGGCACTGGAGTCGGTGGAGACTCGCTCCTGGAACGTCCTCACCTCCCACTGGGGGTGGGGAGAGGGTGGAGGTCCGTTCGAAAGCCTGAGGGTGACAAGCTACCTCATGGGCAAGGGTTCTCCAGGAGCCAGGCCCAGACAGGCCCAGCCCAGGCTCTCTTAGCCGGACCAGAGTGGGAGCAGGGTTGCGGTGTCCCCAGACACCACCGGCCAGGGTCCTCCTCGGGCGCCAACTCCGGTTCCAGGAGTCGGGAGGTCGGAGGCGCTGGAAGCTGACCCCCTCTGCGGAGGCGGTGACGGAGCCTGAGTCTCCACCAAGTCCTCTCCAGGCGCAGGCCTGGGTGCTCCCCGCGGCATCCTGGAGGTCGCCGGAGCTGCTTTGCGTGCAACCCGGGAAGAGGCCCCGCAGCCGCGAGGCTGACGCTGGGAGGAGAATGAAAAAAAACCTCAGTCACAAACCCGCGAGCAAATGGTGGCGAGGGCCGCGCGGTGGACCGACCGAGGCCCGAGGCCGAGGGCGGCTTCTGCAGGGCGGTTGAGCCTCCCGAGGCAGCAGGGGGAGCTTGGCATCGAGGGAGGCGGGTAGTTCGGAAACCCGGAACAACCTGACCCCAGGGAGAGGGGAGTTCGGGGTGCGCGTTCAGCGCTGCGACTGCGTGTTCCTGGGATCCCAGAAAAGGCGTGCTCTGGGCCCAGAGCTTCCGCGGACCCGGGAGGGCGAGTGCCCAAACAGCCAAAGGATCAGAGCTTGCTTCCAGGCCTGGAGTGTGAGTGTGTTTGTGAGCAGGAGGAAGATTGGGGGGTGGGGGCTGGGCCTCGGACCTCCCCCCCGCAAAAGATTAGGGCTCTTCTCTGCGTGGCTCCATTGGCGCTTCAGGCAGCTCAGCCCCGCCACTCAAGTCAGGGAGAAGAGACCGGTGCGCACCGCCGGGATCCGCGCCCGGACGGAGGGTCCCGCCGCGCCTTTGCGGAGCGGAGCTCGCAGCCCAGAGCGGCACTCGGCACCCACTTGGTCGCCCCAGCGAGGGTGAGAATGGGCGCCAGGACCCTCGCGGGGCCGAATGTGAAAGGGCTTCCAGGTCCCGTGCCCCGGCGCGCTCTCCTGCGGCGCCAGACTGGGATAGAGCGCGGACTGCAGAGAAACTGGGACGCGGAAAAGCAGCTGCGGCGCCAGCCTGCCGCGGGTCCCGACTCTGGAGAGAGGAAGGAACCCGGAGGGCGCTGGAGGGGGTCGGCTGGCGGCCACCTCTGGCTCTCGGCAGCCGGAAGAAGAAAAGGAGAGCGAACTCACTTTCTCCCGAGGGACAAGAGAGCTCGGCGCGCTCTCCCCAGGCCTAGGACACAGGTTCCCAAGTGCCGGCACTCCGTCCTTCCGCTGCCTGGCCGGGACAGGGGATACTTGGAATGCGGAGAGGGACAGCGGGCAGCGGCACCTCCCTCGGGCTAGTCCAGGCCTGCGCCGCTCTCTGCACAAAACGAAACCCAAACTCCCAAAAATCTCGAGGGAATTTTTTTTAAAAAAAATCTTATTTTTCCTTCTTTCACTTTTAATAAACCGGCTGCTGGGAAAAAACTTAAAAACGAAATGGGCAATAGCTAAGGACAGTATCTTTCTAAATTGTGTAATCTCCTCTTTAAAAATATTTTCCCCAAGGCCAACCCCACGACTGGCCAGTCCTTCCGTAGCCTTTGCCTGTTCCTGAAAATCACAACAAAACAATCGGAAATGCGGCCACCGTCCCGGGAAGGAGTAGCCCTGAGGCCCGGGGACCACACTGCTGCAGAATGCTCTTCTTTCTGTTTAACCGAAAAATAAAAAAAGATAAGAAGAAGTAGTAAAACCTTTTAATAGATCAAATATACGGAATTTTAATCTTTAAAGCGATACATTGTCTATTATTTTAGTACATGACGTAAACCTTACTTGTCCCCTTCTTGGCGGTTGGACTTAAAAATTAAAAATAGTTGTGTTCCTTTCAAAGAACAAAATAAGGCAAATGAGGTTTGGAATAGAATTGTTTTTCCTTTTTTTTTTTTCTTCCAGAATACATACAAAAAAATACCCATTCTCTTTGGATGGTGTACACCTTAAAAATAATTGCAATCTGAAATCAGAGCTGAGAAATTGTGACTTGCTTTGTTTTCATTTTTTGTAACAAACATGCATGTAAATTTGTGTTTCTATCAGACATTAAATAAGAACGTACGATACAATCATAGCAATTTTAAAGTAACGTTAAAGAGAAGACCTCTAGTTCTGTGGCGGTTTTGTATTTATTTATAATCTACAAGGGACGGGAGGGTTTGTTTTCCACATTTTTACCCTCAAGTTTTAGTTCTTTTCCCCTCCTCTTTATTTTTTTGTTTTTTTACCTACGGAGCTCAAACTAAATAATGCACTTTTGAACCACGGGTCCGCTTGGAGCTAACATAAATAAATACCAGTGTCCACCGACGCAGTCCTCAGAGGAACACTTTCTCAATTATTTTTTCCTTCTTTTTCTATAAAAAGTCAAATGATATTTTTTCAACTTTTATAAAGTTTGGGTGGGGAGGTGAGAGGTGGGAGAAAGGGAAGTTTCCCACCGGGTCTCGGTCGCTGTTTCGGGTAGATAGATATGGTATATATTTTTTTTCTTTCCTGGCCCGGGTCATCCCCAAGCGCGGGTGACAGTAGCCTCTGCCCCGTTCCCGCCCCTCCCTCGGCTCCTCCCCTCCCCCCAAGCTCCTTTCTCTCCCTTGCTAGCCCTCCCGACAGCCCTCACTGATACCCCAGTGCCGAGGCCGTGGTCAGTCTCTGTCCGTAGAGGGCGTAGGGGGAGTAGTAGGGTCCGGTGGCGGCGGGCACCGGCACGGGAGCGCCGGGCGTAGGGAGCGGGCTCTTAGAATAAGGGTGGTAGCGGCTGCTGAGTCCCAGCGCGTGATGGGGGCTGCGCAGCGCCAGCGTCCCGGGGCTGCCCGGAGCACCGGACGTGGGGATGTGCATGTGGCAAGCCATGGCGGCCGCCGCGGCGCTGGCCAGGGAGGACGAGCTGGGGTAGCCCGACAGCAGTTTGTCTGTCCCAGGGAATGCCGTATGGGTCCGCAAGTGGCTCAGCAGCTCTTCGGACGTGGCGAAGCGCTTGTCGCACGGCCCATTGGCCGACACCCAGTTGCAGATATGGGGGAGCGGGTCGTTAGGGAGCATGAAGCCGTAGGGGTAGAGAGGGTGGCCGGCCAGGGAGGGCGGTGTGGCGCCGGCAGCGGCGGCAGCTGTTAGCGATGAGTGCACGCCGTGCAGCGGGTGCGTGGGGTACACCAACGGGTATCCGGACTTGAGCGCCGCGGCTGGATCGTGCGCGCACGAAGCGCTGGCTGCCGCCGCCCCTGCCAGGTGGCTGGCGCAGTGGTAGCTGAGGCAGTACGGGTCCCGGCACAAACTGGCTGTCATCACGGACGGAGGCGACGCCCCGGCCAAGGGACTCGAGCCGGCCGGCTTACTGCAGCCCAGAGAGCCCGCCGCGGCCGCTGCCAGCTGCGCCCCCACCAGGCTGCCGGGCTTGGTGGGGTCGAGCGCCACGCCGTGTGGCAGGAACTGGGGAGGGTAGCCGGCGTAGGCCCCAGCCAGGCTGCCTGGGTAGGTCATGCCTGCGGGAGGCAGAGGAAACACTGTCTGGCCCGGCTTGTAGGGCGATACGGGCGCCACCAGCCCAGAGCCGAGCACGGAGGAAGAGGTGGGCGCGCTGGGGCCCGAGCCGGAGCTGGAGCCCGATGATCCGCCGCAGTCCGAGCCTAAAGCCTTGCCCCCGGGGCCCCCATCTGGGTGCTGGTTCACATCCACATTAATCCCGCCACCGCAGCTAATCCGGCCGTGCGCCAACCCAGTGGGTCCACCTTCGGCCGAGGCGCCCCCGGAGCCCTTGCCGCTGCCACCGCCGCCGCCCGCGTCGGGGTCCTTCTTGTCGTCTTTGCCCTCCTGGCCGCCCCCGGCCGAGGGCAGCATGCCTCCTGGCGAGCAGGCCGAGGCGCTGGAGCTTGGGCTGCCTGTCCTGGGCGTGAATGGCTGGCAGGTGGCGCTCGGTACCCGGAATCCGGACTTCTCTGCCGAAACCCCCCCTCCGCCGCCCCCGCCGCCCCCTCCTCCGCCGCCTCCCGGCTCCTTCTTATCCGAGCCAGGTTTGGAATACGGCTTGAAACTCGACTTGTCCTCCACGCCGATGTCGCTCAGCTTGAGGGGGCCCGACTTTGCGTCCTTGTCGCCCGCGGCGCCGCCGCCGGCACCGCCCGCGCCGCCCCCATTGGAGGCGACCGAAGAGAGTTTGGAGGAGGGCGAGGGGTCGGGCTTCCCGATCTGTGAGCATGTTTGCGCCAACAGCGCCAGCGGGCTCTTCTTGGCATCAAGCTGCGGAGTCAGGCATTGGGGGCGAGCGGGGGGGGGGGGACACAAAGAGAAAGAATGGGAAACCCTTTAGAATCCTGGCTTCTAGGGTTCAAACGGCCCTCCACAGCAGCCCGCGAAGATCCTCCCAGCCCCAAGGCGCAATTCTAGGCGGCACCCCCACTACACACACATAGTCGCCCTTGAGAAGGCGGTAGCCCTCCCCCCCATCAGTATCTTTCCTGCCTTCTCTAAGCGCTAATTGGATTTTTAGAAAACTCACAAAATGTTTGGGTTTCTGACTCCTTGCTCCAGAACTGTATCCCCCACCCTCACATCCTTAATTCTTCAGAGTAAGGGTATTAGCGGATGGTGCCTGAGGCTGGGTACAAATACCAGCTTCAAGGGAACGGAAGGACTGCGACTTTGGAACCATATTTCGGACTCCCGTACGCCTTCCGGGCCGGGAGTGAGGGGGCCTGGGTCGGGGTAGCGGCTTTAATACCAAAGGGAGAGTAAGTTTTGCCTGCCTTGCCCCTTGGCATTCACACCCCAATCTATCTTCTCCCCTTTCCGCCCTAGTTTTAAGGTGCGGGAGCACTATCCTCTCTCCCCATCCCGGAGCTGAATCACTTCGACCTCCCTCCACCCCCAGATCCCAAGAGAAAGAAATCTCGTGGAGATTGGTGGTGGTGGTGGCACCCAGCTAGGTGGTCCTAGAGCGATTCGGGGAGAGGGTCCTTACCTCGATGGGGCTGACAGGAGTCGAAGGTAAGGGCTGCAAGTACTCGGGGTGCAAAATATGGCCAGTCCGTGCCGTCAGCATCTTCAGCACCTTGATGGGCAGGCGGTTAGCCTGGCGGAGAGGGTCAGAGGGAGGCACGGCGTGCACAAAAGGCTTGGTGCTGCCGGCCAGGGACGAGCCGGAGCCGGGGCCGGAGCTATTTCCAGAGAGCGCACTGGTCCAGGCAGGGTCTGCACTGCCACTGCCGCCGCCGCTGTGCTTACTGCTTCTTAGGGCAGAAAGCGAGGGCGCTGTGCTCATGACCCACCCGCGCACATGGGAGCAGCGGGGGGAGGGCTCCAGGAGGCGTGGGGCGGGCTTGGGGCTGCGCGCTCGCCCGGGGAGCAGGAGCAGGAGGAGGAGGAGCTGGCGCGGCGGCCACGGGTGCCCAGCGCGCCTTCTCGGCGCCTGGAGCCAGAAACGAATAATCCTGGGTGGCCCGCAGCGGAGCAGTGGCCGAGCGGGAGGAGCTGGCCCGACTGCAGCAGTGCCGGGTGGCTCGCGGTGTCCTCCTCCGGCTGTGCCCCTGCGCTGCGCACTCGCGGCCCGGCGCCGGCGCTGTGCTCTGCGATGTGAGCCGCTGCCTGTCCAGCCGGGGCTCTGGCGAGGAAACTCACTTCAAAAGCAGCTGCACCCAGGGGGAGATTAAAGCCTTTGCCGCCTTCCAATCAAATGGGAGCCCGAGGTGATTGGAGGGTCAAGGGGATGTGACGCGTCCCGCGCCGCCGCCGCCGCCGCCGCCGCCGCCAGGACTCTCAGCGCGGGTTTTAATGGGCAGCTCCCTCTTCACCGCACCTCCTGCGTGTCCCCTCCCTCGGTTTCACTCAGAGGACGAGCTGGACATTTATTCTATGTTTGCTATCTGCCGCCGCCCTCTTTTTTCCTCCCTGTCGTCTTTCTTTTTCCCAGCTCGAAAATAAACTGAAATCTTTTGCAAGAGGGTGCATGTGAGGAACAGATTGAGGGGGTGTTCAGAAAGAGCACCGGCGGGAGTCTGGACAACAGCCAGACTGTCAACTCCAGGGGCGAACAGTGGGCCTGCACACCAAATACTCTCTCGTCCTCGGCAATTGAAATCTCTCTCGGCGTGGCCGCCAGGGCAAGGAAAGGTGGGTAGCGGGGGTTGGAGGAAGTCTGCCCGCCCGCTTTGATTTCCCGAGATTCGGCGGCGGAGAAACCAGAAGTTAGGTGGGCAGCAGAGCCAGTGGCGGCGCGGCTCGGCTCGGCTCCAAGCTGTGAGCCGGGATCCCCGCCCTTCCCGGCCACGTGATGCCCGGGGACGCGCAGATTGGGGCAAGAGCGGGGGTCACATGTTTCCTCTGTTTCACACTCAGCCCCCCCCCCATTCTTACTCTCCCCTGCCACCCTCTCTCCTCCTCTCCCTCTGCCCCCCGCCACTAGTTTTTTGGGCATCTCCACCCCTCCATCAATTGTCAATGTTCCTCGACCGCAATCAATCAGTTATTTGTCAGCTCTTGTCAATCCGCCGGTGATTTATGTCAGCTTTTGTTGCTGATTACAAGGCGGGTGCGACTTGAAGGGAAAAAGAGGGAGAGAGAGACAGAGAGGAAGGAAGAGACCGAGGGGGAACCGGAGGAGGGGGAAAGAGGAGCAGCCTCCTGGGATGCGGGGGGGGGGGGGGGGGGGCGGTGCTTTAAGAAAAAGAATGAAAGAAGGGAAAGAGGCGCTCAGTGCCAGAAAAATGAACAGTGAGAGTAAAGTGCGCAGGTGTGCCCAGGGCGCAGAGATGGGTGTGCAGACCTGGGGTGTGCGTCTGGCCCCTTTCGGTGTCGGAGAGAGAGATACATCCTTCCATCTCTGGGGACTTCAGTTCGTTGGGGCGGCGGATTCCGGAGCGGCTGCTGGTACCCGAGGCGGGCAGCGGCGGCGTCTTACATGGGATATCCCGCTCTCCCCGCCATAGTCCCTCGGGGGCGTATAGCATGCGGAAGTCCGGCTGCCAGCCTGCTGCGGACCCCACCCTCCAAACTGGCCTGACCTCAAACTCGGAGTCTTCTTTCTAAGAGCCAACCTAACCTTAAGTCCTAGAGGTCAATAGTGGGGTTACCTCGGGGCCCCGCCTCAATTTTTTGAACCCCCCCCCCCCATCGTGGCTAGTGCTGAGAGGCTGCGAAGAAGAGGCTTGATCGTGGGTGTGTGTGGGAGATACGTCTCAGGCTTTCTCAGGCCTACCTCCCCTGTCCTCCCTCACTGCGCGCCATCCCTCCAAGCTTCGTAGCCGGGTTATTCCGGGCAGCTCGCTTGAATTTATTGTGACGCTGCGCTGGGACTGACCTGGGCTTGGGAGAGCAGGGGGAAGTGGGGGGAAGGGTAGCGGTGCTGCCTGTGGGATCACCGGCTCTTCCAGGGAAACCGAGCGGGACTGCCGCGTTCCCCTCGATTTGCACTGTCACTCGGGCTGTTTGGAAAGAAGAGGGGAGGCGCTGTGCGTGCCTCCATGTACTTGGATCTGGGTGCACAAGTGTGTATGTACGCCCATGCCGCTGTGTGAGTTGTCAGGGCTTTGATAACGTCCAGAGCAAGTTCGGGGGTCACCTCCAGAGACTCGCAGAAACTGGAAAGGGGCGAGCGGAGGACACATGCCTTTCCTCGGAAGGACTTGGAAGACTTTGAGTCTCCCCTCCCCCACTTTTCCGCCCCGGCTCTTCTTTTGTTGTCAAGTCCTTTTGATAAACGGTGGGGCAGGGAGAGTAGGGAGCCAAGAGCCAGTCTTTACCCGCATGGGGGGCGGGGGCTGGGCCTGGAGACCTGGTTTCGAGGGGCGCTCGCCCGGAACTGAGCCGCGTACGCCCGCCCGGGGGTCGGGTCTGGAACCTGCCCTCGGCGTGCTCGCTCTCTCTTTCACCACCCCATTCCCCTCTCCCCCATTTTTGTCTCTGTCTCCCACTCCGCACAGGTACCGAGAACTTTCTGGGGTGAGTTTTAGAATTATCTTGTAGGCATTCTCTTTTTCTGCGTTTTCATCTTATCCCTTGATTCTTTAGGTTGGTAAACTTCATGAGATGGTATCGTGACTAAAGATGATTTAGAGAAGAGGGGAGTGAGGCGGTGTGTATTTTGGGCTGCTGTTTGTTGTGTGTATGTGCGCGTGTGTGTTGGTGTAAGAACACATCTGCGTTCAAGGGGGCTTAGAGTGTCTGCCTTTGCGACAACAGAGGAAGGTGAGTCCCTGAGACGGGGGCGAGGCCACACGCGAGGTTGTGAAGGTTGTCTGAATAATCTTTGAGGAGCAAGTCCCAGGTGCCCGTTTCTGAGAGCAGGACAATCCTAAGCTGTCTCTGCAGGGCAGCGTGTCTGTGAGGTCGCTTGTATCCTGCGGGTGTGTTAGTGCCTGTCTGTGTCATTAAATGCCCGGCTGTCGACGTGTTGGCCTGGATCAACTGAAGAGTCCTTGGCTCTGCGAGCCTAGCCATGGGCCGCGTGTCTCCGCGGCCGCCCGGCGAGGCCGGGACATTGAATGCTGGGGGCGGCGGCCAGAGCAGGGTGACCGTGGGCGTCCCTCCCTCTCTTCCCGGAGTCTCCAGACTCAGTTCTTTCCCTCTCTTGGAATTCCAGCAGCTTTGTTTTTACGCCGTGCTGTTTAGAGGCGGTAGCCTCAGCACCTAAAGCCTGGGGGAACCAGAGAGTGGCCCCTGCGTCCCCTGGAATGGGCGTGCAGCGGTGTGGCCGCACAAGCTCGCGGGCCTACGCCGTGCGGCGCGCGCGCGGGTCGTGGTCTGCGTGCATTAGCTCTTCGCAAAACCCAGCTCCAAAGGTCCGAGCGCACGGGGGCGCCTGGGGGCCTGCGCACCCCGGGCTTTCTGGAGGTGCCAGCCTCCGGGCTTGCGCACCTCGCCAGGGAGGCCAAATCTTCCAAGGCCGCGCCGGCGGTGGGGGCGGGGGAGTTACTAATTACTGCGCGCTAGGCCTAAAGCCTCCAACCCCCAGCGGCGGTTGGCATGGATGTCCTGCGGGTTTTATTTGCACACAATGGAAATGATTTGTTTTCTCTAAAAAAGGAGTAGGCAAGGCAGATATTTGAGGAGGGGGTGGGAGGAGAAGGAAGGGGAGAGAGCTGAGGAAAAAGTTTGAAAATGCCTTGAACTATTCACTGTCGAGATGGCTAATCAGTATTGAGGCCGGAGGGCAGGCGGGCCGCCTTTCACCGCCGCTTCGCTTTCATCTAGGGCTCGGCGGAGGCGCTCAATTAAAAGCCTATCAGTTTGTAAGTAAATCAACGCCTATCAGAGTTGTCACATCAAACAAAACGATTATTATTGCAGCCCGCCTCCCCTATTAATCTCCCTCGAAGATAATCCGCCTGACAGGTCAGGCCCGGAGAGCTGGAAAGCCTGGCCCAGAGCGCCCAAACAGTCCCGGACTGGCGCGCACCCCTGGGGGCCTCCCCAGCCCGATCCGGCCCCGCCTTGTGGTCCCCTGGGAGGGGGTAGAGAAAGAGCTTAAGGAGGCCGCTGGACCCAGGCCCGCGCCTCTGGACTGGAAGCGGGGCCCAGACTCGTGAGCCTGGTGCGGGACGGTCCCGGGCGGCCCTCGCCTCTTCTGGGGGCCGCGGAGGCACCCGGCTTGCGGGAGCCCCTGCCTGGCCTCGTCCCCGGACCTTGCCACGGCCTGCACTCTTCTCGGCTCGCCTCCCCGGCTCTTTTCCCCACCCTCTCTCTTTTCTCTTTTTTTGTTTCCTTTCCCGCTTCTTTCTTGGCTCTGTAATCATTTTCTTCTTTTTCTCCCCTCTTCCTTTCCCCTTTTTCTACTTGCCAAGGAATATCTCCTATTCTCTTTCCCTTCTCTTGGTATACCTTATATACCACTTCCGCGCAGTCACACTGTTTGAAGCATGGCATTCTCAGGGCCCGGGTTATTTCTCTGCGGCAGGGCTGTCTCAGGAGTGTGCAATTCCTAGGAACTCATGACAAAGTCTTTCCTAATTTCTCCCCAATTAGGGGCTCTCAGAAGCGCTGTGTCTGTTTAAGGGTTGGGTGCGTTTGGAGGGGTGAGAAAAAAAGAGACCAAGGCAATGAGATGGATGGACGGTTGCAAGCGCCGTATTCTGAAATTAATATTTGGTCTTGGAATTTCACAGCTGTAACGTCCCCGACCTCGCTGATGGCGTTGCCTGGGCTTTGCAAATATGCGGAGGAGACTCACGGGGCATCTGGGCCTCAGCACTGAGTATGTGAGGGAGTGCCTAACATTTCATTAGTAAATACACCCAGACAACTGCTTCTATGGCCTCAAACTGGCCCTCCGCGGGCCGGGGTGGGCCTGCATTCCGCACGGGGGCGAAATTGTGGCCTTGTTCCCGGTGGCCTTCGGCTTCGCTCTTTGGGCTGCCTCGGAACCAAGGGCGACCTGCCCTTTTCCGCGCTCTTATTCCAAATCGATAGGCCCAAACGGCCACTGCCTGAGCCCAGTAGAGCCCAGATTGAGGGGTGGTTGAAGTGTCTGAGGGGAAAAGGGCTGCCTGCGGGACCCCAGGCCCTGCTACCCTAAATGCCAGGTTCAGCGTCGGGCGAAGGCTCCTTCTCCGCGCTGTATCCGAGAGAACCCCCAAGGCGCGGCAGTGTTGGCCGTCTGGGACTAGCCTCTCGCAACAGTCACGCCCGGGTCTGAGCCCGCGGATATCGGATAGAGCCCACCAAAGCGTGCTCGGCGCCTGGAGCTGCAGGACTCGTGGCCCCCACCCCGGGTTCCCGAAAGCCCCCCTATTTGTACGCACTTTCCACGCCGACCTGGTAGGAATATTTATTTCCATATCCAGAAATGCTGTGGCTCAATTATCTGCGTGCCTGCTTTTCTTAAATGTATTTATTTCACTGCTGCCACGCCGCATATGTTTAAAGAGGTACACTTTTAAAGAGGTACACTTCGCGCCTCAACAATGCAGAACTCACTCCAGCTATAGGAAATATTCGCTGGGTGATTATTTGGACATAAGTGCTATCTCGAGCCCAGACTACATCCAAGCAGGGGCTGTAAAAATACACTTGCTCTAAAATTTTTCCAACTTAACTATATGTGCACACACCGAGAATTTAAGGTATTTTATATCCCTCTATAGATCTAAACATTAAGACGTTATGTTACATGCCCTTGAAACCAGAAGCGATCTTCCGTTCACCCTGGACGTGGAGCTGTTTGTATAATATTCATCTTCCTGCACTTACACATGAATTTTGATCTAATAAATTCAACCTTGTCATTTTTAGAATCGACGGGATTTCTCTGGCTGGTGTTTGAGCTGCCTGTATCCGAATAAATCCAGCTCTCAAGCGTCCGGCAGGAAACGGCTCCGGGTTTGCGCGTACGCAGACGCATCGGCCAGCGCGGGACGCGTTGTGGCTCCTCCTGTTCGTGCCGCGGCAGGTCCGGCCTCTGAGGGAGGCTAGCCCAGCAGCGCCTTTAGGCCGAACGGCCGCTCGCGGCCCGGCAGTGCCTGGCAGCTCCCATCTCCGGCGGTAGTCGGCAACCGCTGGGCCAAGTCCGCCCGCGGCGAAAACTGAAAGCAAATTCCGCGGCAGATGAAGCCCGAACTTTCTTGGACGCAAGTTTGCAGTAGAGATTCGGTGGCGGCTTTGGGAGGACAGCGCGCTAGTGTGTGCGCGCGCAAGGTGGGGCGGTGGGCGAAGAGAGCACCCGGCGGCCGAGCCTGGCCCGAGGCGAAACACTAGGGAAGGCGCCTTCCCTTCTTTATTTCTCGCCAACTCCTCGGCTCCTGTCCGTAAAAATAGTTTCCAAGGTGCCTCGGACGCCCAGAATGTGTTTATGGGGATCGCACCAGAGAAAGGAAGGCTTTGTAAAAGTTGTAGAAAGAGCTTTGCGCAGCGTTCGCCCAGCGGGGTTCAAGAAAGCTTGGGACTAGCTCGCCTTCCCTGGGGAGGAATAGCCAGAAATTGGCCTGGGGAGCCCCCTGCCTAGTCCTGTCCCCTCACCTCCAACCCACGAGTATATAAGCTCTCGCTGCCTGCGCTGCAAACTTCTCGGCGCGGCGCCGCGGTCAGCGGGCGAGGACAGGACGCAGAGCGGGCCGGCAAGGCCGCTCCTCGGAGCTCTCAGCCCCAGCCCTGAGTGAGGCTTGCGCGGAGGTGAGAGGACGAGTGTGGTTCCCGCTCCCACTTGGCTGCCGAAACCGTCATCGCCGACCTCCCAACTCCCGGAGCCGGCGCTTCCCCTGGGAGCGGCGGTCTTGGGGGGCTGGCGAGGGCGCAAAGTGCGCGTGCGAAGCGAAGCGCACGAGGGCGGGGGCGGCCGCGGGTCTCTCCGCGGGGCCTGTCGCCGAGCCGGCCGCGGCGGGTGAGTGATGAGGGCAGAGAAGGGCGCCCATAAATCGTGAGTGTCAGGGCGAAAAACTCTCTTTATTGTCTGTGTGATGGATGGGCCCGGGGACGAGACACCAAATACTTCGTATCGCCTTTAAATGGGAACACATTTTCCGCGGCCATAATTCATGTTTTTTAAATAGAAAGTTTGAAATGTTGCCTATATTTCACCGGCCCTGACATATTTATGAATCGCTCCCTGCATGCAAATATCATTATTTAAAGCGCCGGGGAGAGCTGGGGGAGGGGAGGAGGCGCAGCCCCCGGGGCGTGGGGGTGGTGAACCGGGGAAATGCGGATGGAAGGGGGGCCATCTCCCTAAAGTGCGGACGACGAGGCGCGGGGAAGCCGTATCCGGAAACTGAGCTCACTGGGGGCTCCCCTCCTGCCGCCGGACCCCCGCACCGCAGCTCCGGGAAGTTTGCGCGGCTTGGGGCCGAGGACAGTCCCCCGCCCCCTGCTGGGAGACCAAGGGGCATTTTGCGTCCCTCTCCGAGGCTCTGATCCGAGCCTAAACCGCCTTTTCCAAGAAGGAAGTAAAAAAAAAAAAGAATTTAACAAACGCAAATAATAACAATCCAACATGTTTCGTGTTCTTTGCCGTTGCATCGATTTTATTGATTTTCATTCTGCAAACCTCAGAGTGTGCGCGCCCGAGCGGGACGACTGTCAGACCCCAGTCACCGCGGGAGTGGGTGGGGGATAACCCTCCGGTGCTGCAACCCCGTCCCGCCCCCACCCAACCAGCTCACCACCTCCCAGGCACAACGGAGCCTGCGCAAGACGCGGGGACACAAATGATCCGGCCCCCAACTCCTGGGGGCTTCAGTCCCGCCCCCTCTGCCTCCCCAGGGCACAGCAGCGCTCCTGAAGTCGGCGTCCGCCCTCCCCTAGCCCCACTGTCAATACAATCGCTTTAAGAAAAAGTCGGATACGTGCCGTCAGCCTCTCCCTTGCCCGTCCAGCCTGGGAGGCACCCACACCTGCGCCCTCACTAGCCCAGTCTTTACCTGTGCCGTCCCCCTCGGCGCCTGCAGCCGCGCCGGTAACAGAGGAATGGAAGGGAGGGGAGTGGCAGGGACAGAAAGCACTGTCCAAGACAGCCAGAAACGCAGACCCAGGACCTCCTCTTCTGACCTGGCGTTGGGACCCTGGCTGAACTCCCTCTAGTAGCCGAATTGCGCCGGGAAGAGAGGGCCGGGGGAAGGGCGTCGGGAAGGTAACCAGCCCGCGGAGGGAGGGGCCGGCCCGGTGCTACTTCCGTTGGGGGCGGGGCCGCGAGCTGTGCACCGGCCCCGCCCCCAGCTCACCAGGCTCCGCCCTCACCGGCGGGGTCGCGGGATCTCAGGCCTGGGTCTGCGTTCTACCTGGTGTCTTGGGAGAGTAGTGGGCAGTTCCTTTTTCCCCACCTGGGGGTTCTGTCTTAGGCTTTTTAAATCACAAGAACACAAGCACATACACATTAGCAACCTTGGCCCAAACTTGCACGTAAGACATTGTCAAACTTCGGTCTTTCGGTAGTCCTGAGACCTTTCCGGCCCAGAGGCTCTCAACATCCTCTGGGATCTGACCAGTCCTCCCCTCAGACAGTACGGAATACATATCCGCGCCCACAGGGTCCCATCTGTCTTTCAGGAAGAACAAAAACAAAAGCTAACACTTTTTTGAGCGTTTGCTTTGTGCCCGATACTATCAAAGAACTGTGTATGAATTATGTCCTCGCGGCAACTCTCAGGTAAGTACCATGAATGCCCTGTTTTATAGATAAAGAAATTGAGGCAAGGAGGGAAGAAATCGGCTTTGCCTCACTCCCATCCCATCCATATCCGTATCATTTGCTTTCTTCAGATCTCTAGCATCCCAACCCATCACTCTGAGAGAATCTAGCGGGGCTTTTACTTACCTTACCGGGGAGTGTCCGCTGGCCTGTTAACCACAGTTGGGGCCCTGCTGAGCTGAGCCGGAGGGGGACCTGCACAGAGGAGGAGAAAACGGTCTGCATGGGGTGGGCTCAACTGCCTCTGGGCAGCTCCCAGCCTGATGGGGAAACTGGACCAAACCCCCGCTGTTTCCCTGTAGTCCTTGCCAAAGCCAGAGTGATCTTTTTAAAAAATCAAATCAGACTATGTTTCTATTCTGCTTAAAAGCTTCTGGGTTCTTATTGTTCTCAGGATCAAGTTGAGCCCGTGGCTGACAGGTCTCTTGATTTGCCTGAGCTTGCCTTTTCTGCCTTTGTCTGTCTCCTGCTCCTCCTCCCCCTGGGCTGCTGATCTCAATGGCTGCCTTTGGGTTACTCAAGTGTGCCATGCTACTTCCCACCTCTGGACCTTGCTAATGTTTTTCCTTCTACCTGGAATGACCTTCTGTCCTTCTCTTAGACTGGCTCCGTGCTCCTCTTCCTTCAGGTCTCAGCCTGCACACCACTTCCCTGAACCCTCCCACCTGGTACTGGGTGAGGGGTCCTGTAACCCTCTCTCAGAGCACTTACTAGACTGGGGACTTCCTGTTGAGAGTCTGTCCCATTCACTGGATGGTAACTACCCAGGAGGCAGGAACTGGGTCTAATTCTTCAAGGAAAGAAGAAAAAATTATTTATATATACTATCCACTGTGCTAGATGAATGAATGGTACCTTTTGGAGTTCACTGCACTTTTGGGGGCCACCAGTAAGTGTTCTCTATGGTCTCACATCCTAAGATGTTTTCAGTTTAATATGGGAGATAACACTAATCTCATGAAAAAAATAATTATTTTAAATCTCTATTTTCTAAATATCAAATATGGAAATGTTCAAGGAGGTTGGAGAAGAGACATACCTATGGTTTCCAGCCATTTATTCAGATTTTCCAAGTGCAAGCTGTGCTGGTTAACACAGTTTAAAGGAAAAACACCGCCCACCCCCGTGACCACTCCTCCCACCATTCAGGCAAACTTTTGTTATATTAGAAAAGTGAAATACCTATTTAAGTCAGTGAAATTGGGGATTTTTATATTTGCAGTCAAACATATCCTTTACCTGTCCCTTTTAGCAAATCTTGTTTCGATTGGTGTTAACCACCATTGAAATACCACCATGTGGTGGTCTGAAAAAGTTTTAGAAACCTATTTTAGACTTGCCTTCAAACATTCTTGAGGTATGGCTTTGGTACTTTAGAATAGCCCAAAGTCACCAGGAGTCAAGTCTGGTCATACCTTTAACCCTCAGTGTTTCTGTAAACTATTGTATGGTGGACATATAGTGTTTTTTACCTCTTTTGTCTGCCTCGCATCTGAATCCCCTTCCTGTTTGTTATAATGCAGGGCCTGCTTCCAACTTCAGAAGCTGAAAGGGCCATATCCTCCTTCTCCCTGCCCCTGAGAGCTGAGGCTCCACTAATGGGATCTTTGACTCTCAAGAGGTGAGCAGAAGATTGGGGTAGGTTGGAAACCCTTCACGGCAGCCTCAGAGACTCTGAGAGCCCAGCGGCAGCATTGAGCCCAATGTAATGGCGTTGACTGTCTAGGGGAGGCAGAGTGGAGAGGATGGTTGCTGCCATGTCTACTGTGATAATGGCAGCCACTCAGGCAGTGGCCTAACCAGACTGTTGCAGTAGCATGACCAACTATATCCTCTATTTCCCAGCCACTTTTGGTTCCTGTCCATTCCACAAGTCTGGGTCTCCAGTGTTCTCACTGATTTTCTGAGTCTGATATCCTTCTGATAGATTCCTTTTCTGCTTAAATTAGCCAGAGCCAGTTTCTGTCACTCACAACCAAGAATATCAATTGATTTACCATAGCCTGGCTCTTTGGGTGGCTTCTAAACAGATCTTACGATGATTACCTCTTAGTTGTGCCCATGGGCTCCTGTGATGGGTACTGGTGGGGACCCCAACACCAAGAAGCCTGACTGAATACCTCCAACCCAGCCAGGCAATGATTTCAACAACAACGATAACAATTCAGTAAAGAGAATGTCATGCCAGAATTGAGTGAGAAAACATAATGTTCAGATGATTTTATTGAATGCTTATTGTGTCTTGGACACTATTCTAGGTAGCTTCACGACATTACCTCATGTACCTGTTACCAAAGCCCAATCAGAAAAGAATTATCCGCATCTCGTTCAAGAATGTACAGAATTTCTACCCTTTACTTCTAGGCTTCTTTTCCCACAAGTCTCAATGGCACTCAATATTTCTGAATAAGGTTTCTAATGCATCAAAGGACACTGTCAAGGTCAACGACCTTAGGTGGAAATCAACTCTGATTCTTCTCAGCAAAATTTAAGAGCTTAAGTGCATGGTACTTTGGAGTGCTCCAAAAAAATGTATGTGGAATGCAATCAATGGCATGGGAACCCCTCTAGAGTACATTTCCTTGGGAGGGTGGTGGGCTGAAGCATTGGAAATCTTGCGTATGAGTGCAGTGTAGAATCAAGGAAGAGGTAGAAGGTTTTCCCTCCACACAGCACTGCACTCTCCCCAACCCTTGACCTTGCCCAAGATGCTTTATGTCTCTGGGCTCAGTGTTTATTCTTCTTTTCTGTTTCTTTTTCTATCTCTATCTCTACTTCTTCCCTTCCTTCCCCCACACCTTTTCCAAAGCATTAATTTAGGGCATGAATAACGTCACCCCTTTTATTCCCTGCAGAGTCTACCATGTACATCAACGATGTTCAATAAATATGGTTATATGAATGCAATTTCAAAGATTTTTCTTTCTTAGTCCTCATCTTTGCTACTGAACCTTGTGACCTCTTGGGGACTCTCTACCACATGGTTCTTTTGCCACATTCTCACATTCACCAAGTTTCACTTGAAGAGCCAAAGGCCTTACCATGTCCTCAGTCTCCCTTCCCTGCTTCTTCAGAAGAAAAGGGAGCCTTTTTGCCACCCACTGTGGGGGACCAGCCCCTTCAGCAGAGATGAAGGGGTGTCAGGGTGAGAAGTGGCAGCAGTGGCCTGAGAAGCTGGCTGATGTGGGAGGGTGGGTCTGCCAGGCTCGGGGGTGAGGGGATGGGGGAGAGTCTGATGAGGATCAGCTCTGTCAGAGCATCAGCATCATCTTCAGCCTCCTTCCTCTTTAATGATAATTAGCCCCCAGGTTTTGTAGACTCACTCTCCCTTTGACATGGGAACTCTATAATAAGCACTTGTGGAATGAATGAAGGAGCTACTTCCTGCAGAACCAAAGTGTGAAAGGAGTTAGTAAACATGCCAAAATGAGTCTGGTGGTCATGGGAACCAAATGTAGATTAGCCCAAAGTGTCACAAAGATAAAAAGTAGGGGAACAAAGTCTTTCTGGGAAGGACTGTAGTTTACCTACCCCCAGGTGCTTCTGCCCGGCTTTAGTTCTCCTCACCTCCGTGTGAAAGCCTCCTAGGCTGCCTCCTCTCAGCCCCACTTCCCAAACATGCTTTGAATGGACCCTGCTTTTCCCTAAACCCTCATGGGCCACTCATTTTCCACCAGACTTAGCTCCTCTCCTTCAATCTTCTTATCATCAAAGCTTACTTTCCACTGTCCCTGCAGACTAGCCATCCAGCCAGACTGGGATCTTCCCCCTTGTACCAACACACCCTCCTCAGCCACATTGTTGCCTCTGAGGCTGCCTTGTGTTCTATCCAACTCAGGGCTCAGCTTCCCCTCCCCCAGCTCCATCAGAGTAGATCATAAGGCTTCAGCATGTGGTGGGCTCTAGGGTCCAACTGCTTGGTTCCAAAGAACAGTACTGTCATATTTCCTAGATATGTGACTTGGGGCAACTTTCTTAACCTCTCTGAGGTTTCCATTTCCTCCTGTGCAAAATGGGTGTAATAATGGTACCTGCCTCAC
Source organism: Equus asinus (assembly GCF_041296235.1). Lineage (NCBI taxonomy): Eukaryota > Metazoa > Chordata > Mammalia > Perissodactyla > Equidae > Equus > Equus asinus. Next base: position 63,553,746 of record NC_091791.1, read on the forward strand.
AGTTCAGTGGGTAAATTAAATGAGACAATGCATGTACCTGGCATGTAAAAAGTGCTCAAAGTGGTTATTACTATTGTTATTATCCTCCTGTGTTCTTTCTTACCTCTGAACCCCTGGAGTGCTGTTTGTGCCACTCATCTCGCACATAGTTATCTACTAATTGATGATATCTTTTCTTAGCTATTTAAGTTCATGTTGTTTAACTTTGTGTTTGTGTGTAGGTTCAATCCCAATGAAAGCTCCTCTAGGCCTGAACCAGATGCCTTCTTCATATTGCCAACACAGACTAGCAGAGGGCTAAGTAAAAAATAGGCATGAATGAACATTTATTAGGACAAGTAATAAAATGTCCAGTGCCTGTATAGTCCTTTCACAACCATGATTTCCCTTAATCCTCACAACAATCCTGTAAGGCATGTACTGTTATTCCCATTTTACAGATAGGGAAACTGAGGTTCACAGAAAGGGCGTCACTTACCCAAGTTCTAAAGGTCAGGGCTCTTTCCTGCCTCATAAAGGCCTCCTTCAGCTTTCAGAAATTCTGGCAATGCCTCCCTATTGTGCTCTGAAGCCCAAACGCACCTTCTCTGCTAGCCCGGTTCAGCATCCCTGCCAGCTCTAACATTCTTTCCACGTGTCCATGGGGATAGATGTTGGAGATATATTATTAAATGAAAAAAGCTGGTTATGAAAGAGCAGGGAGGGACACACACACCCCCACAGTTAATACATGTCGCCTAGAAAGCAGGCTGCAAGGGTGTCTATGTGACCAAATACTGGTTATCTCAGGTGGTAGGATGTGGGTATTTTAACTTTCTTCTTGCTCACCTGTATTCTACTGCAAACACATTACCTTTATAAATAGAGATAAAACAGTACAAGTTTTGTTTGTTTGCTCGTTTAATGGAGATGAAGATGCAGTAATCTCCAGATGCCTCCAGAACTCTCTTCACTTCCTTGCCCCTCTTGGTTCCCTTTTACTGAACAAGGCTCCAGATGAAGGCAACCTCTTTCCTCTCCTTCCTTCCTCCCAGTTCTGAGCCTGGTGGGCAGAGGCCCATCCCTGGCACCTATTAGTCACAGGTTTGAAATGCAGGGAGGGTTGGGGAGGGAGAAGTGATTGGTGTGGGGTGGGAATTTGGGGATTCTTTTATCCCCTGCATCTGAAAGGCTGACAGGCTCTTGAGGGGTGGAAATGACTGGTAATTAGTGAACCTTCTCCGCTGCACACACTAAAGACACACTTCACAGTCTCCGTGACCTCTGCAGCCCGGTGAGGCTTTGTTATGTAGATATTGCTAATTGGGTGAGTCACTTACTGAAAACAGCTTTGGGAGAGAGCACCGTGGGCTGCTTCAGGGAGGCTTTCTACCAGAGATTCTAACTCAGGAATTGTGGGGGGGGGGTGGGGGGGGGGTGGCAGCCGTGGCCCCTAAGTAACTCTACCCTCAGACTTCCCCACAACCTGGAGTCAGCATGTGAGTTGTTAGGGGAAGGGTTAAGCTATGGCCTTCCTCCTCCTCCCTCTCTCCACCTCTCCTTCCTTCAGTTTATAGATCATCTATTCTGGGCAAGGCTGGGAATATTTTGAGATATAAACTGCATTCCCTACTTTCAAGGAGCTGACCACCTAGAGAAGTTAGGGACAGATATAAATGTACATAACAACACCACACAGCAGGCATCAATGCCAGGCACACGGGAGAGGATTTACAGTGATGTTTCAGACCTTGGTGCAATCACTGAATGCTGGAGCATTGGAGACAGCTTGTCAACAAGGATGGGTAGCACTTGGAAGGGGTTATGGGGAGAGGGATTCCTAGGATGAGGGACTTTATGAACAAAGGCATCTCCAGGTCACTGTCGCATCCAAATCATGGCTCCCAACACTCTGAGCTTGGTTCAGATGTCCGATGCGCAGAGTGCAGTCGGGGGAATGACCCACCAGGCCCTCAAGTGTGCTGCGTTTACATTGTCAAATGCTGTTGGTCCTAGGGTGTCCCATATGTTGCTTCCCCCAGGGGAGAGCGCAATGCATGTAGACTTTTAAATGCATCGTCCCTCCCCCTTCCAATCAGATATTTTGGTGAATGGCACCATCTTGGCTCCTCCATTCTTGGGGCTCCCAAATGGACATCAAGTCCTTGCAATTGGGCTGCAATCTCTTTGCAGTCTCTCCCTTTAGGCCCTCACCACCCTTTGTGGGGGGTTGGGTGCACTTTCAGAGACTATGAGGACATTTTCCTGACCACACTCTCTTCTAATCCATCCTCCCCACAACTGTCAGACCGATTGCTCTAAAACACAAGTGTAACCACTTGACTCCCACTGTGCTCAAAGTGAGGCCTACTTAGCTCTTTATGATCTGGCCCCTGCCTGCCTCTTTGACTCTCTCCCTATCTTCAAGTCACCAATGACCTCCATGTTGTTAAGTCCATTGGTGAATTCTCTGTCCTCAATTTGCTTGGCCTTAAGTAGCACTGAACAAGTTGATCACTCCTTCTTCCTTTTATTCCTTAACATTTCATTTATAAAAATTTTCAAACTCATGAAAAAAATTTAAGGAACAGGATAAGGAATGTCAATTCCCTTCACCTAGGCTTATCAGCTGTTAACATGTTACCACATTGGCATGCTATTTCTCTCTCTCACACACACTTTTTTTTTCCTGAACCATTTGAAAGCTGTAGGCATCTTGATGTTTACCCCTAGTTTCTTCAGCTTGCATCTCCTAAGGAAAAGAACATTCTCTCACAATATAATTAGTACTCCTAAGAAAAGTAATGTTAATATCAGGAATATCAAATGGCTCAAATTTAAACATTCCCAATTGTCCCTAAAATGTCTTTTTAGCTGTTTTTTCCCCCAGTTCCAATTCAAAAAAGGATCATGCATTCCACTCGGTTGTCATGTCTCTTTAGTCCTTTTTCTTTGTTGTTGTTAAGGAAGATTCACCCTAAGCTAACATCCGTTCCAATCTTCCTTTATGTTTTAGTATGCGGGCTGCCAGCACAGCCTGGTTGCTAACAGTGTGGTGTGGGTCCACTCCTGGGAACCAAACCTGGGCTGCTGAAGCAGAGCATGCTGAACTTAACTGCTAGGCAACAAGGGCCGGACCTCTTCAGTCCATTTTTATCTAGAACCTTCTTCCCTTTTTTTTCCCTCATGATATTGACATTTTGGACTGTCTAGCCCAGTTGTCTTGAAGAATGTTCCATTTTCTGGATTTGTCGGTTTCCTTATGAGTGGATTCTGCTTAAACATTTTGGCAAGAATAGCAAATAGGTGGTATGTACTTTCCACTGCGTCACATCAGAGTCCATATTGTCAGGTTGTCTCACTTTTGTAGATGCTAAGTTTGAGCTCTTGGCTAGCGTTGTGACCACCAGATCTCTCCACTGTAAAGGTACATTTTCCCCTTTGTAATTTATAGGTAATCTGTGGGGTGATCCTTTGAGATCATGTGAATTCCCTCTTTACCCCATGTTTTCAACATCCCCTGATGCTCCTTGGCTGAATCCATCATTGCAGTGGAAACCTCGTCTTTTTCTATCACTTTCTTTTCTTGGCTTCCAGGATCTGACTTGCTTTTGGTTCTTCCTTACCTCTCCAGCGCTGCTCATTGTCAGTCTCTCTGTGGTTCCTCCCCTTCTCCTTGACTTCTAACTCTTAGTGATCTAGGGGCTCATCTTTAGATCTTTTTCATCCTGTCTCGTAGCTTTAAATGCCATCTAAAAGCTGAGGACTCCCAAATTTCTAACTCTAGTCCAGATCTTTTTCCTTAACTCTCTGTATCCAGCTTCCTCCTTGACATTTCCATTTGTGTGTCTCAAATTCATCTCAAACTTCTCAAGTCCAAAAGTGATCCCCTGATCCCACCATCCCCTATTTGCGTATCCATTTCTGTATGACGACTCTGTCCTTCAAGTTGCTCAGGCCAAAATCTTCGAGTTACCCTTGACTCCCGTGTTTGTCACACTCTCCATGTGAAATCCATCAGAAAATTCTGTTGATGTCATCTTCAAGATATATCTAGGTGTTCACTGTTCACTGTCTCCAGCATTCCTGTGATAGCCTGCTGTCGGATCTTCTTGCTTTTACCCTTCCCTGTCCATGGTCTGTTCCACAACACAGCAGCCAGAACAATCCTTACAAAATGTGGGTCCTCCACTTAAGGCTCCCTATCTCACTTGGAGTACAAGCCCAAGTGCTAACCTCAGACTTTCAGGCCTTAGATGATCTATCCCCTCCCTGTCCTACACCCAGCCCTGTGATTTCATTTACCATTACTCTCCTCCTTGCTCACTTCACTCCAGCCACTCTGACATCCTTGTTGTGTTCCAAACGTGATAGACAACCTCTTGCCTCAGAGCCTTTGCACTTGCTGTTCTGGCCGCCTGGGACATTTTCCCCCTAGATGTCCATCTGGCTCTCTCACTTCCTATAGGTCTTGGCTTGAATATCACTTTCTTAGTGGGGCCTTCACTGATTACCATATCTACTCCTGGCACTTCTTATCCCCCTTCTCTGCTATATTGTTCTCCACAGCACTTGACGTACTCTGTATTTACCTGTTTATTATCTATCCCCCTACTGAAAGGAAGCTTTACAAGGGTAGAAAATCTGTTTTCTTTACTGCTCTGTTCCCAGATTAGTGTCCAGCATACAGCAGGCACGCAAAAAATATTTTTTGAATAATTGAATTTCCCATACCTCAACATAAGTTGTAAACCCTCTTGGTTCTAAGTAACAACTGACAGTCTAAAAATGTCTGCATTCTCTCCTGGCCCTCATAACTATTGCAGTAGATGGGAGACAGGGTGTGCCTCAGATTGGAGTTCAGTGTTCAGATCATAGCTATGTGATGAAACCTATGAATCTAGCGTTGGTATGTGTCTCATGTGTTCATGAACTTGTCTGTTTGTGTCCTTTTGTGTGTCTGTGTCAGTACGGTCATGTCTCAAAGTTAGTGATTCTTCTGTGTTTTCTTCTCCAGGAAAACCATAGATGCTATATGGGGCTGTAGAACTTCTATGTGCCCATGAATGCCTCTGCTTCCAGCTGTGGTATTGCGAGGCCTCAGCCCACGCGTGCTTTGGACTGAGGAGCAAGCCAAAGCCTGGTGTGGCTGTACCTGGGATACTCATCTTTCTGGCCAGGGTGACAGTCTGCCCTGGCAAGCACTTGAGTTCAAGTTCACCACTCAAGTATAAGCAAAGCAACAACATGACAACACGAGACTAAGGGAACACTTACAGCTTTTGCATTTGCTGTTCCCTCTGCCTGGAAAACTCTTCTCCCAAGTCTTCTCATGGCTGGCTCCATCTTATTATTCAGACTTCAGCTCATTTGTTGCTCCCCTTAGAGAAGCCTTCTCAGAACACTCCACAGCTGTCTGAGGCTGTGCAGTCTGTGCATCACAAAGCATTGTGAGTGGGGCTGAAGTCTGGCCCACGCTCTGCTCATCAAGGATTTCACAGGAGAAAGGCTTTGAAGGGCTAGCAGAGACCTTGGACATTGTTTCTAAATTAGCATCCTTCCCCCTCCCTCACTCTCTCACATTGTCTGCTTTTGTCTTCATGGCATGTATCAGTGCTATCTGAAATTATGTACTTCACATACTTGAGATTACCTTATTTATCTACTTGTTACCTGTGTCCTCCCACCAGAATGTAAGCCTCATGGGGGTAAGGACTATATCTGTCTTGTTCCTTATTGTCCCTGAAGGGCCTGACAACATAGTAGGTGCTCAATGAATATGTACTAAGAAGTGCATGCTCTTTCATTGTTTTGGGGAGATGTACATACTTACTTGTATTTCTATTTTAGAAATAAATAGTTCCTTAGATCAATTAGTTTACATTTTAGGAAACTGAGGACATTAGGAGTGAAAGGATTCATCCATGGGTACCCAGCTAGTTAGTAGCAAAGCTAGGTCTTAAACCTAGGATTCATAGACCAGGGTACTGGCCACTGCAAGGCTTGACCAGCTCTTCCTCTGACCCTCAGCCTTCTGGTGCTGGTGATGCCACGTGCTGGTGATGCCACATGTAGCTGACACTTGCTTTGCCCCAGCTCAGAGCTGCAAAAAAAACTGGGGCTCCTTTCAAAGAAGTGGGAAGAGACTCTGAATTAATATTGGTAAATCATGCCAGAACCCTCATGTGCACATTATTATTAGTGTCCCCCGTATATTCTAAAATAATCCCTGTAAATAATTATAAAAGTAAATCTCAGTGACAAATTTTTTATTTTATTTCCAGGAACACATCCATTCATCATAACCTCTTCAGGAGTAGGGCAAATTGGAGCACTGGGTAGTGAATACAATTTGCAAATAGGCAATATAAGTATAGAGAAAATTAATATGTATTCCTCAGTACTCTAAAAAGAGAAGAAGAACATTAATAGCCATTTCCTTGCAGATAGAACTTTGAAAATGCTACTTCTGATTCATCATCATGGGGCTCCATATGAGAAAAATGGTTACAACATGACAAGAAGCGGTTAGATGTGAAATGGCATCTTCCTGGTGCTCCTCCCGTCTCCTCACCCTATTCTTACTGGGATGTGGGAGGAGTCCTGTTTAGTTTTCTTCAGAAGATCAGAGTTCTGGCCTAGGGTCAGCTGCTCATTTGCTGGGTGACCTTGGGCAAGTCCCTTCCACTTTAGGCTCAGTTTCCTCAGTCAGTAGTTGGAGTAGATGATTTCTAAAGTAGTGAGTTTGGGTGATCACAAATCCAAATTACTTGGGGGTACCTGAAAAAAAGTACAGAGGCCAGGCTTGACCTACTGAACCAGAATCTCATTTGCCAAGTTTTGTATATTTTAACTGAGGTGAGGGGAGGTTCCTTAACCTCTAAGTGGTAGAACCTTTCCAAGGCAAGCTGGAAGGGTACCCGGGGCTAAGACATGGCTCCCCTCTCCCTCACTGGACAGGGTAAAGTTGGCAGGTTCTTCTGGTCAATGTTCCTTCCCTTCCCCTCTCAAAAGTCCAATAAGAGCCCCTCTCCCTCCTGAGCTCAGCTAAAGACTTGGCGTATTGGGCAAGTTCCAGGCAAGTTGGGAAGTATGATTTGTTTCTCACTGCTGTTTTCAGGATTTGTGAAAACAATGCTAAGAGATTACCAGATAGCAGTTTCAGTTGTAAATTCTTTTTTCCCTGCTCCTTCCATGCCAATCCCCCCCCTTCTTGTTTTTAATTATAAAAGTAATACGTGCAATGTTGCAAAAATCCCGGAAAAGAAAAGCAGAAGCACCTTCCCTACTCACTTTCCCCAAACCTGCTCCCTCCCACAATGTTTGCATCTTAATAGACAACAGAACCTTTGAAGATCCAAAGAGAAGAGAAATCTGAGGCACTGAGAATTAATTATAGTAATAATGATGATTATAATAGTAAATAATAACAATAAGGTAACATTTGTGTGATGAATACTCATTCCAGACATTATGATTGCATTTAATATACATTAAAAAAAATTTAATTGTTCTGATTGGGAGACCAGGGAGGTGTTTTGGAGCAGAGATAATCCTCAGTCCCCTCACATATGTGTAAATACTGCAGAGATGAGCCTGGAAACCTTCCCTCTTTCCTACACTTCCTAAATTCCCTCCTTTAGGCTAAAGTGAGGCTGCTTTAGCAACAAAGAGTATTTTGTATGCAGATGTCCAGCTTTTTTTTTTTTTAATTGAAATCTGAATGTGGTGAGTCTGAACTAGGTGCCGGGGCATGATTAATTACAGCAAACATCTTCACCTGCCCAGGGAGTGGGCCTGAAAGATATGAGGCCAAGCTGAATAGAAATCTGGCTAAGGATAGGTAGGAATGATGATAAAACTTTGCTAACTGGTCCTGTCTTTCTCTCAGCTGCTGATGCATGGAGTTGGAAGATTTAAGGAATCAGTTCCCGTTTGTTTCACTGGTTCTGGCCGACCCCTGAATCAACTCCCTTGATTGGAAATAAACAGGATCTTCCTTTTTGTCCCCAGGAATGCGATGGAGGAAGGACTCTAGGGGAAATGGCCTCTTCTGCCAAAGAATAATAATAATAACAAAGATGACAGTAGGAATAAAATACTGCCCTCTTCATCAAGGGTGATAAGGAAATGTCCAGTTGCATGTGTTGAATCTACTCACTCTCCACGTGCACATGTTAGAGCTCCAGGATTTCCAGCCCAGGTCTGATGTGAACTTGCCAGGTCTTCATGAATGCACTGTGCAAACTGGGTTACATGTCTCAATTTTGGGTTCAAAAAATAGGATCGCAATTACAGCATTTTTTGTTGACATAGTATTGCAAATGTCTGAGCACGAATCTCTCCTGAAGGGTATGTCTTAGTCATGTACACACCCAGAGCCTAGCACAGTGCCTGGTGCTTGGAAGCTGGGGCAGAGGGGCTGTGGAAGAAAATGGGGTGAGGCAGGGGGCACCTGCAGCTCACTCTCAATTGTCCATTTAATGAGGTGAGAGGACTGAAGAAGAACCTGATTAACTGCATGAGCCTTCCATTTCCCTCAGGGTTCTTGGGACAGAGCAGAAGGAGCTGAGTTCTGGAGGAAGCCCCAAGACTTGTCTCCTCTTGTTTACTCAAGTAAGCTCCTTGTATTCCAAAGGAATCATTTGTCTACTTCCTGGGCCAGCCTTACCTCTGCGGTCCTTTGCTCGCTCCGCCCCCAAAGGGAGGGCCACATTACCTAAAGAACTTTAACTTACTATTTAATTTTCCTTTTTGTTCAAGAAGGTGATGAGGAGGTAGAGAGATGTCTCTGTTCCCCTATCCAGTCTTCCTTGGTCCAGAGACACAGATTCTTTTTCTCCTCCTTTTCCCGCCTCTTCCTCTCCTCTCTTTTGCCTTCCCCCTCCTTCTTCTCCTTGTTCTGCTGTCCTGAAGACTAACTTCCAAAAGCCGAGGGGAATAAGGAGAGATGAATCCAATCTGTTTCTAGAGAAGCCCTCCCCTACTATATTCAGCAAATTTCTACTCTGCTCAAGAACTTTCACTAGCTCCCTATTGTCATCAGCTTACATTTCAAACTCTAAAGCCCATCTCAGTCTGAGCTATCTTGAACTTTATTTTTTGTGATTTCCCCAATTATCTCTCCCTTATAGTCAACTGACCTTCCCAATGTGTTCACCTAGTGGAGACAACAATGGGTAGGGAGGAATTCTAGGCAAAACTAACAACTAAAAGCAGAGGATGGGAGAAGTAGAAGAGGAGGCAAGAGAGGTAAGGGTTGAAGGGATTATAAAAGATCTTGAGGGACATACTAGAGATTTTGGACTGTATTATTAGTTCATCAGGAGCCATTGAAAAACTTTAGGTAGGGTCAAATCAGGCTTATAGAATGATCACCCCGGGGCTAATGTAGAGGAAGGAACAGTAGTGAGGGGATCTCGAAAGGTAGAAAAGATCTCTGCCCACTTTGGGGTCACTGGCAGATGGTGTCTGCAGAACAATCTATTTTCAGAAGACACAACTGTGTATGGAGGCAGGGGCATGGATGAGATGACCTCAAGCTCCCTGCTCCTGGGGGTGGCGGGCAGGTTCCACTTTCATCTTCAAGTAGGTTTAAGCCTCTTTCCACACGTCCTTTCCTGCTGGTCAAAGCCCTTCTAGGAAGGCAAAGGTGAAAGGTGCCTGGGGAAGGCAGAGTAACATGACCCTCAGGGCCTGTGCCCACTTCCTGCTTTTCAGACAGGAAAGCAGACAAAAGTGGACAATGGATCAGAGAGGGTGTGTCCAGCAGAGAAGGAGGGAGGAGCTGGGGAGCCGGTCTGTGGGGGAGTAGGCCTGGGGAGAAGATTTCCTTTGATCCCCCTTATCTTCGGAGGGCAAGCTTTCTTTTTTGGCCTGCAGGATCTTTTGTTGCAGCATTTCCTGGAACCCCCCTCCCCCCCCAAAGTAAACACAGCCAAATCCGTGTTCTTACAGCTCCACTTTGCTGTGTCCACTCCTCCTAGCAGAGAGAGAGACAGGCAGGTCAACCCTCAAAGGTCAACAGGGCTCTTCAGAATGCTGACAATAAGGGCTCACGTTACAATGCGTTGGCACCAGGCCTGAGAGACAATGATGTTAGCCACAAAATGCTTAACCACGGTCATAATTATCATCAGCTCACAATCAGGGGTTTCTAAGTGCTGTTTTGACACACAGAACAATGAAAACCCCTGTGAACACCTCCTTGATGCAGAAGGGAGGCTACAATTATCAATAGGCCTACTAAGTTGAGGTACCTGCAATGCGTGTGAAACCAGGAGTCTGGCACATCAGGACTCAGTTTTCCCTTCTTTATTTGAATGGTGCCTATACCTCTTGGTATAAGGAGAGCAGAGTGGAGTGGCCAACGAAGGCTGAGCTGGCTCTTAGCTGCAAGAGGATGAGTGACAATATGAGAACGAATTGGTTTGTGCATCCTGGGGATGGAGGTGTGAAGGCAAAAACAGGCATGGAGAAAATGTGGATCCTTTCAGTTGAGGACAGGCATGAGCTTCTAGTTGCCTGCCTACTGGGCCTGATTTCATCCAGACAGGAGGCAGCAATGGCCACCCTCACTCCCAGATGAGGGGAAGGCGTGTGTCTGTGTGTGGGCTGATCCCATGGATGATTTTGAGCCTCACAAATACCTTTTCCCTGTGAGGAGGGAAAGAATAAGAGAAGCCTGAAATTTGGCCATGTCATTGGATTCTTCTTTCCTGGGTTTATTACTGTCAACTGGGGTGCTATTAGCTGAGCCAACCCCTTATATAAAGGAAAATTCAAATTCCCCCGCCTCCCCCTACAAATGGAAACCCCAGGGAAACCAGGCTTCTTTTCAATCTCTCCACTCGCTCTTCCCCTCAAAGTTGGCAAAGGGAGTTCCGATCAAGAGGCCCCTCCTCCTTGCAGTTAAGGATAGTTACGCAATCCAGATTGTGAAGTACAGGAAAGGCCCGGCTCTCCACGCCCCCGCTAACGCCTGGGATGGGGCGCCCCTGATGGGAAGCCCCTCGCCCCAGTCTGCCCCCCGCAGTAGAGCTCTGGGCGTGGAGTTTTGGGGACCGCTCTTAGTATTCCCCTAAGCCCTCATGGGGTGGTAGGGTCCCAGGACTCCCGGGGCCGGGGCAGGGGGGAAGTCAGAGGGTGCAGCACTCCCGTCGGGGCGCGGGGCGCCGCGGGCCACCTGTTGCGGCGCAGTGGGGGCGGCCGAGGCTCACCTGCGCGAGGGCCGGCCGAGGGCGGGCGGGCGGCGGGCGCACAGCTGAGCCCAGGGCCGCCGCCTGGCCCGCGCCCCGGGCTTCCGCCAGGTCAGCTGACCGCCCAGTGCGGAACTACGCGCCCGGCCCGCGCTGCCCCCGTCGCCGCCGCCCCCGCCACGCTCCGCGCCCTGCACTTGGTGCCGCGCGGCCGCCCCGTCGCCATGGCCGGGCTTGTGGTCAGTGGAACTCAAGTAAGTCCGCCGGCCCAGCGCCGCCCCTGCCTGGGGCACTGTCGGTCAGGGGGCGAGCACCCGGGCGAGGGGCGCCCCAGGTGAAGCAGGGCTCCTGCCCCCCCTCAGGGGGCTGCGTATGCAGGCGGGGAGTCTGTCCAGTGCCCAGGCCTGTCCTAGTTGCAGACAGACCCCGTTTTGGGCCTGGCACACCCCCTGGCTGTGGAGGGAGGGGGAAGCCCCCTCCCCCCCAGGTCGCCCAGGTGCCCTTCACCTCCCTGCCGGCTAGTCCTCACTGACCTGGGCCAGCGGGACCCACTTCTCCATCAGGCAGAGTGGGTAGTACCCACAGCCCGCGGTGCTTTTCGGGGCCCACAAAAAATGTTTACTTTCATAGTCAGAAGAAAAAAAGAACTTTGGTTAAAGAAAACGTTTTAGTGTAAATTTTAGGTTTTTTAATTGAGGAAGGGGCCCACCAAAGACAATCATGATGCATCCCTGCAGGGCTAGGTTGGGGGGCTCTACTGCAGACTGGGTCTGGCTCCTCACCATAGGCCTGTTATCCAAGGCAGGTAGAAGGCTACAGTTCTCCAGTTTTATTTCAGCACCTGATTTCTTGAACAGCTGTCTGTGGGGAATGGCAACGCTCCAGTTTCAACCCTACGTGATAGACAATACCCAGCCTCACTTACTTTCAGCCCTGTAGTGAAGCCTTAGGTGTTTTTGGTCATTGCTGGAGGGATGGACTCAGCCATGCTGGGACCCGGTGCCTTTTACCTGCTGGAAAAGCCAGGTCTGTGTTTTTAACCTCTGACTAACCCAGCCCTTCTACTTCCACCTTTGCCTGCACACCCTGGAAAAACAGTTCTGAGGTTTTGAAGCTTTTCCCTTGGATTGTTTAAGGTAGGTAGTGTCAGGCACAGTTAGATTCTGAGATTACTTTGGGCTAAAGGGAATGTTTCCCCCTTCTCCGAGTTCAGAAGTGAGCAGGCCAAGGAGGTACCAGCCTGGGAGAGAGGTTAAAAATGATGTCTCATTTACCTGGCAGGGAAAAGGGGCTTCTGGGAGTTAACATGGCTGCCGAGAGGGAGGGCCTTTGCCCAAGAGGCTTCACTTCCCCCAGACCCTAAGTCCTTGCGTTTCAGACCCAGCATTCTCTGGGTGTAGCTTCTTCTGTTTCCATAGAGGACTTGACAGCTGGCCTGAGAACTTTCCTGTGCCTCCTTTTCTCTTTCCCCATTTCCCAAACTTGATTTTTCCTTCACCCTCTGCTTTTAGCCCACCCTAGACAGCCCAAGGGCAATCTCTGACCTGAGGGTGTGGCATTTTGGGCCCTTGGGGACTGTTTTAAACAGATGGAGCTGCCAGGGGAGGAGCTGAGAAGGCAGACTGGGAAAATGCCCCTGGGGCATTAGTGCCCCATATCTGAGACCTCCTAGGCCAGTGAATCTGAGTGATGACCCAGAGGTTGGGGTCTTTTTAGCCTTCTGCCCCTTGCAGTTTCTAATGACAGCCATTATAAGAGGTAGCACCTTGAATGTGTGTCACGTGGTACTTCTCAAACTTTGGTAGAGCCTTCTTAAAGGAAACAAAAAACTTCCCGTGAGCTCACAGTGTTGATATTGTTTTTATTACAATGTTGCTTCAATATACAAATGCAAAATCAGATATAACTTTCTTCTAAGTTCATACTTGGAGACATGTAAACCCCAAATAAAGGGATGGTGTGAAGAGAAAAACTGTAATACTGATAAAATTAAACTAAACAATTTAATGAGATGGATGATACTGTTTTGCTGAAACTAGATCACTGCTTTCGTTGTCGCTGGGCTGACTGCCATTGCTCTGGTTTTTAGGGGTTCCACAGGCCTATAATCCTACACGGTTGGGGATGTTACAGTCCTTCCTCCACTTTTCTCTGTAAAATCTTTCATTCAACATGGATCTGATTGCATGTGGCCTTCTCTGGGCTTGAATGCATTATTTATATTCAGCATTCAGTCCTTAGTCTTCCATAAAATCTTCCACTAGCTTATGACAAAGTAGTGTCATCAATGCAATTGCAGACACAAATGCACACTTGGAATTTGGGCACTGACATCTTGTGCCCAAGAGACATTGGAATAACAAATTACTTCCATAGGGATATTGGTCTGATTCAACAACTGTTTTCCAAGTGGCCACTAGGTTCAGAGGACAGTGCTGTGTACTTAATGTTATCTTATCTCATTCCTATAAGTAAATTGAGGATAATGTGTGACTCATGGGGCTCTTTCATGAGGATTAAATAGGTAACATCCAGGTGGTAAGCATTTAATAAAGGTTAGTCGTTACATTCTTTATTTTTTTAGCCACTGGAATTTTTTTATCTGTGAAGTGCTTTTTTGTAAATTGAGTTCATAATAGTTTGCATCATTGAGAAATTTCAGTTGTACATTATTTCTTGTCTGTCACAGCATAAGTACTCCCCTTCACCCCCTCTGCCCACCCCCCACACCCCCTCCCCTGGTAACCACTGAACTGTTTTCTTTGTCCATGTGTTTGTTTATATTCCACATATGAGTGAAATCCTATGGTGTTTGTCTTTCTCAATCTGGCTTATTTTGCTTAGCATAATACCCTCCAGGTCCATCCATGTTGTTGCAAATGGGATGATTTTGTCTTTTTTATGGCTGAGTAGTATTCCACTGTATATATACACCACATCTTCTTTATCCAATCATCAGTTGATGGGCACTTGGATTGTTTCCATGACTTGGCTGTTGTGAATAGTGCTGCAATGAAGATAGGGCTGCATATGTTACTTTGGATTGTTGATTTCAAGTTGTTTGGGTAGATACCCAGTAGGTGTGATAGCTGGGTCGTATGGTATTTCTATTTTTTGAGAATTCTCCATACTGTTTTCCATAGTGGCTGCACCAGTTTGCATTCTTACCAGGAGTGTACGAGCGTTCCCTTTTCTCCACACCCTCTCCAACATTTGTTGATTTTTGTCTTGCTAGTTATAGACATTCTGATTGATGTAAGGTGATACCTCATTGTAGTTTTGATTTGCATTTCCCTAATAATTAGCGATGTTGAGCATCCTTTCATGTGTCTGTTGGCCACCTGTATATCTTTCTTGGAAAAATGTCCATATCCTTTGCCCATTTTTTGATTGAGTTGTGTTACATTATTCTTTACTCCTTTGGAAGTAGTTAGTATTAGACTAGAGTGCAGAAGAGGAAACAGACTCCAGGAGATTGTGACCCGCTGAAGATACTACAGCTAGTAAGAAGCGCAGAGACTCAAACTTGTGCCCAGGGCTGTTTCTACTCTGACAGACTTTCCAGTACTGCCAATTTAAAACCAAGGATTGCCTACCTCTGGCTGGGGGCAGGCATCATAAAATAAAATCTCCTCTCAGTCTTACTGCTGAAAAACCCACCATTTCCAGAAATGTCCCGGGAGCCAGACTGTCCCAACTGCAAAGAGAAATCTGCAGTCTTCTGCAGTTTGGTAATTTTTGCAGCTTCTGCTCAGAGTGGCTGGATATGTGTATGTGTGGGGATCCCACCCAGACCTCCTCCTTTTTTTCCCTGGTGTTCCTCTATGTAGAGGAACCTGGTATTAACCTGGTGTGTTTTCATTTCCCTGATGATGATGTCCCTTTCTGTTATCATTCCACACAGAGTGCAAGTCTTGGGGTTCAGATTATATAAGGTAGGCACACTAAAAGTACAAACTTTATTCAGTTCAGTCTAAATCAAGATAATTGACTAAATCAGATGACTTCTCACTTTGGATGTGCTCTTCTGTGCCATTTAAGATCTATTAATCTCTGCATCCCTGCTCTTGTTTGCTGAAGAAACAAACTGTTTTTGGTTGGGCTAGTCTGGCTTTGTATCTTACATTAGGTGGTCCTGTGCTCTAAGAAGCTTCCTGACATCCTGAGAGGTAATGTCTCCCACTCAGGAGCACTTCTTAAACAAGTTTCTCTCCTCATTATGAGTGTGGGTTGCAATGCCTGGCAGTAGCTGCTTGCTGCTTTTAAGTCTTTACCAGCCTATTTGAACCCTTTGACATGGTTGGCTTAAAACTAAAAGCTTCCAATTTACCATGGGAGTGGTCCAAGCATGCAGATGGCTTATCAAGTTGGTTTTCGTACTAAATTTTGGAGACTTGGTCTTCATCTCTGTGGAATGGGAGCAAGTTGTGCTTTGTTTAGTTTTCCTAGGGTGTTGGGTTAAGACCATGTAATAAAGTCTGATGAAAGTCTTGTCAGAAGTTTTGTGAGTGATCTTAATGCTTTGTGATGATAGCTCTCCTTGGTGCTGTTGTTTCCTCTGAAGGAGAATCCTACAGAAGAAAAAGGGGAGCAAATATCCTGCTCTTTCTCTGGGCTCTAACACTCTTATGGGGCCTTCAGCATGGTGTCATGAGGTAGTTGTCAACCTTTCAGCTAGGAAGACTCATTTTGAAGCCAAAACATGATGATAGATGCACCGTTGCCATTTGTTGATCAAGAAAATCCACATCCACATGTGGATTGGTAAGAACTCCATGGTCCCTAAGTTGGGAATCCTTATTCCTGGTGCAGGACGTGGTCTGAGCTTTATCCCTAAGAAGCTGTTTACACTGGGCAGGCCTCTGGAGTCTTAGTTTCCTTGGTTAAAACATGAGGGTTTTTGACAAACTGGGTCCCTACTAGATTTAGTCCTTGGTGAGTCTATGAGGAAAGAGCTCAGTTTGTGCATCTAAAGCTCAGCTTCTCTGCTGTATATACCACAGAGGTTTTGAATGGTGATTATATATACAGGATGGTGGTGGATGCTGGGGTGAAAGGGGTAGGTTTTCTTGTGAGCACCATGGGCCTAGAGGTCAGTGTGAA
The DNA here is from genome assembly GCF_041296235.1 of Equus asinus. NCBI lineage: Eukaryota > Metazoa > Chordata > Mammalia > Perissodactyla > Equidae > Equus > Equus asinus. The sequence continues at coordinate 63,570,026 of NC_091791.1, forward strand.
GTTGTAATACAGAAGAAGCTGCTGATCGAGTGGACATTCTGAGGGAAGAAGTCCCTAGATTGATTGGGGCCTTATATCCCCAGGCCCTCCTTGGTGTATGATTTCTATCTTGGCTTGGAAGCAGAGCTTAATTTATTACACAAGGGACTCTGAAGAAAGATGGATCCCACGTAGAAAGGGAAGAGATTGCTAGATTGACTTTAGAGCCCTTTGTTTTTTAGCTTGTATTTTCCCTGGTCAAAATTATTTTATTGGAGTCAGCTATTTTTATGTCCTTTCTTCCCACTTTCTCTCCTCCAGGAGTGAAGTTACTGAAGGAGAGTGAATACAGGATGCTGGTTGTCAGCAGTCTGTCCCCATTGGATAGGAGACGGTTGCGAGATGACTTCAAGAATTGAGGGTGCTAGGGTGCAGTATGATTTGTATTAGGTTGAGCCATACGAAGGTGCTGTTTTTGGAGTTCTAAAATGATTGAATATTAGTAATTCATAAGGTTCAACCTAATATCTGACAATGTGAGAGGGCTACCATGTTCTTGTTCCCCATTAGGAAGCATAACTCCCTGGGGCCTCTCTCACTCATTCTAAGACATCCTTGTTTGTGTGCATAGAAGACTGTGGATTTGTAAGGGGAGAGGATCTAGGCTGTAGTCATGTGATGGGCCTGAATTTCTACCTTGCGGTTGCGGGTGGGGTCCTTCGGGGAAATTGCAGGTCTTGTGACCCACTGGCCAACTCTGACCCATAGGTTTGTTTGATGGGTTTTGGAATTAGTTGCCAGTCTGGCCACAGGGTGCTATTTGTAAAATGGGTTTCAAAACCTGAGTGGTTGGAGCAGTGAGAAAGCCCTCTGACCTTCCTGCCGTTGGAAGTTCTGGGATCATAGTTCAGTTCAGATTCTTAATATTTGGGCACACACTAGGGTAATAATAATAAATATAAAATAAATAAATAAAAGACTGCCTAAGGGAATAGCTCTGCAAGCAGAGTGGGGTTGATTGCAAAAGGTTCCCTGGAGGAGGGAGATGGCCACTGTTGTTGCCCTGTTGCCTTCGAATCAGCTTTGTTCAGAGTGTGGAGGACATTTTCTCACAGTGGTAATAGGATGGGATTGGCGGTCTGGGGAGGTTTTCTTGTCCAACCCCATTTGTTCCAGCACCCTGCAGGTCGAATGCTGGTAAGTGCATCTGCTGTGTCTTTTATGAGGTAACGTGCATAACAGGGTATTTGGAAGAGGAGGAGTCCGTGGAGGAGAGTGAGAAGGAGAGCCAGAGGGGCAGCTGTTGGAAAGCCCCCTGAGCGAGAGACTGATTGCTGTGATTATATCACTGTGCTCTGACGTTGGGGTTTCTTTTTGGACACCTGAATCCGGCCAATTTTAGTCCAATTTCCATTGTGCTGGGATTAGTCTCCATCACGCTAAGTGTACCAGGAAAGGGGAGCTGTTGGTAGAGTCCCTGAAGCCCCCAAAGCTGATTTGAACAGGAAAACAGCCACAAATGTGGCCTTTTGGTATGTGAGGAGCGTGTTTAAAGTTGTGGAAGCAATCATCGGATCAATGACTCAGGGTTGTGAGCAGCTGGGCGATTTCCGTTTGCCACATTATTCCTGTTCCATTTAATTTCCAGGTGTCCTACATAGGCCAGGACTGCAGAGAAATTCCAGAGCACCTCGGCAGGGACTGTGGACATTTCGCAAAGAGGCTCGATCTAAGCTTTAACCTTTTGAGGTATGTAACCTTCACAAGACGCAGACCAGGCCTGGGAGGCCCAGGCCCCTGGTAATGGCCTGCCCATAAAAGCCAAACATTCCAGCTCTGCATAGGGCGCAGGACTGTGAGACTTGTAGAATCACGCCCCAAAGCTTTGACTCTGCTTCAAGTGATTCCTTGGCTAGCCTCTCTGTGCTGCTGAAGAAGCAGCATGCGTGAGCATCGTCCGTCTCACATGAGTTTCTATGAGAGGGCCGTCATACTTTCTCTTGGTTCTTTACCTTTCTTACTGACACCCATGCAGACGAGTTAGAATGCTCTTGGGGAAGGAATGAGATGGAACCAGCAAGAGTGTTCTGGGGGGCATTTAGAAATGCTTTTCTGAATAGCCCCATCTCCCAAAGCATTTGCCAAATCATAGGTATGGCGTGTGTGTATATGTGTGTTTTATTTCTTCGCCTTTTTATGAATTGGAACCTTAAATATTTGTGGTGATGATTTCTCCAAGATGGTATTTCACTGTAATTCAGATGCTGTTGGCAAAGGGTGGGTGGGAGAGAAACCCTCTAACAACTGCTCTAATCTTGGCAAAAGATAAGTGTGATCTTATGTATTATTCCAATGGAGAATACAGAGTTATTTCATTTCTTCCTAAAAGGTTGTGAATTGTGACTGGTTTGGGGGCTTGGAGGAGAGAAAGAGGAGTTACTTGGAAAGTGGGTATCAGTAGGATAAATGAGCAGGGGTCAGGGTGGTGGCTTGTTCTCCTAACAAGCTGGTTCCACGCAGGGCTTTTTCCCTAAGTGTCCCCTTGAGAGCTGTGCTGTCCTATGAATGGAACAAACTGTCTTGGGTGGAAGGAGAGAAGAGGAGCTGGAATCCAACCCCAGGGCCAGGGTACTTTCCTGCTTCCACGCCTTGCATCTTTTCTCTCCCAACTTCTGAGTCAGGACACTTGGGTATTAAGAATTTGAGAGAAATGGACAAAACTTGGGGCCTTGGGGAACTAGGGGGTAAAGGGGAATTTAAGTGAAGTCAGCAGATCTTCCTGGGCTGGTGCTCAGGGAAGGGTTATGTAGAAAGAGGGTGGGCACTGTGTGCCTTCTCTCCTCGATTCCCAAAGGTTTGTATGCATCTGGGGAGATAGGGAAACTGCAAAGATGCAAGGTAATACGTAGTGATGAGAGGATGCCAAACAAATAAAAGCTGACTCTACAGAAATTAAGAATGGTTTTTGGTCCCAAATGCAAGGTGAGGAGAGAGTACACAGCCTGGACTAGACTGTGCCTGAGACATATGTGCCTCTGAAATAGGTCCCTAGCGCAGACTCGGGCAAAGGTTCCTTTGCCTGGGCATTGGAAAGAGTACTTCTTGTGTGACTGGCCTCTAGGGGCTCAGAGTGTTGTGGCTCAGGCTGTGGCTGCCTCGCTGGTGGGAGCCCAGATATGGGTTTGAGGAGGCTGAGTCCCATGAGGAAGTGTGTCAGTGGGCACAGGTCATGGGACTGGGCTGTTAGGTCTGAGGAAACAGAGCCATCTTTGTCACACTCAGGGGCTCTGCCTGCTTTTGGCAGAGAAGGGGCTGGATCCTAGGAGGCGTATGTGTGGAGTGGAGTCAGTGGTGAGAAGGGACTCTTGGCTCTGAGGGGATGATCTATAAGGATTTCTCATAGGAAATGATGGGTAAAATTTAGTGAGAAGAAGGTTGGTACAATGGATTCAGAGGTAGAGGAGTTGCGATTTTCTTTTGTACAGAGGAGAGACATTTCTGTAAGTGTTGAGTTTGAGGAGCTATCACATCTGGTCAGGAACCTATTCTTGTCCATGTTGTGGTCAGTGTTTGATTTCCGCACTGGGTTATAGTTGCATTGGGGTAGCGATGAGCAATGGAGGGGTGAGGTCTAATGTTTGGGAAGGGTTTACATTAGGACTTGGTTAAGCTGGAAGGAGTTACAGACCAGATTGGAGAAAAGCAGTCCTGACTTGATGTGGATATGTCTGGGATTGGATCATCGTTGATTGTTTTGTTTACCTAACTAGGGGGTGAGGGGCTGTTTCTCTTGGGTGTCAGAGGAAGATGGTCACTTACCCGGACAGTGGTCTCTAGCTCTGCCTTCAGCTGTATCAAAATCAAAGACGTTTTAGATGTTCAACTAATTCCTCTTAAAAAAAGAAAAAAAAAAAGTGGAGGAGGGCAGAGAATAAGGAGAAGGGAAGAGGAAGAAGATCATAAACTTACCTTCTAAATAAGTAACAGATGACCCAAGCCTGCCAGGCTGCTGGGGTCATCATATCCAAATATTGTGAATCTCTATCCCACATTCTGTAGAAGGTTTCTCCCTAGCCCTCACTCACTATTTCCAGGGGATTTGGGGGAGCATATCTCCTGGTCAGTTTGCTCTGCACCAGATTCACTCCAGCTCCCTGCTTGCTGTCTCTCTGCGCTGTTGTCTACCGTTCTCCCTCCTGACAGCCTGTCTGGCCCCACTGGGGATACCACCTTCATTTCTCTGAAGCCCAACCCAATATTACTAGGTATTATAGACTTTTTACTGCCAGTTCAAGGTGTACTGGGGGGAGGTGGGGTGGTAATTGCAGCACACAGCAGGAGACAAGTTTGGGATAGCATGGTTCCTGGAAATCTTTTGGGTACTCCCTTGCCATGGAGAATTTCTCCCTGGCTGTGCCTCTGGCAAGTGACCAGGCACTTCTCCCTCCCAGCTTTCTCACCTTTCCACATCACTTACCCGCTTTCCAGAGCTGCCCTCAGAAATACAAAATTCTTTTCACTTTGTTATATATAGAAAAATTACCTCCCCTCCTTTTTATAGAACATCTCTGCAGGCTTCCTTTTCACATCCAGAGAGTCATATCAAGGTATTGCCTTAAATGGAGCAATACTCCCAGTACAATTTTTTTTACTCCCATATGTTGCAAAATCAGCTGCAGTTCATTTGTGTTTTAGGCTACAGTTTGTTTCTAGGCAAGGTGTTCTATTCATTTTTTGAATAGATAATACATGTACATGGCACAGCCTTTAGAAGGAACAAACATGCCACCAATGGAAAGAAAGTCTCCTTTGCACTTCTGTCCTTTAGCTTCCTAGTTCCCATCTGCACTGCTAACTATGGTTACTCGATTTTTTTGTAGTCTTCCAGAGGTATTAGTGTATATACTAACATGTGAATGTCTTATGGGGCCATATTTGTATTACTTCTTGCCAAGATGTTAGTTAAAAGGGAGATACCAGGCTTTGGTTAACCACTCATGTTAAGAACATCCTTCTCTATTGTCTTACTATTAATTCATAGCCATACACCATCATCATTGTTAATCTAATTCCTAAAAGTGATGGTTCTGCTGGATCTCCTTGTGGCCACCTGTTCATGCTGCAGGGAAGGGTGGTTATGGATTTATAGGCTTTGAACTTTTAAGTTACTATATACATTTTTTTTTCATTACACTTCAGAGTCTTCTCTCCTGCATTAACTATGGTGAACCCACCTCTGCCTCATTTCAGTTGTCCAGTAGTAAACTGGTTACCTCTCCGTGCAGAAGGTTGTGGAAATTCAGGCTGTATTGTTTCTATGACTCTGTCCTGGGGGAAATGAAAGTCCCTGGACTCACTGTGTGCCCTGTCAGATTGGAAGGTGGAAAAGGAAGCAAGACAACAGTTCTGAGTAAAATTTCTGGCTTCCTTAAGAGACTCAAACGTTCCTCACCTCTACCCTCTCAGCCCAGATCTCAATTCTTCCTGTTGTGATTGGATGGGAACCAGGTGAACTACAGTGGGTGTGAACTTGGACCAGCTCTCTGGGCACGATTCCTGGGTGTAGGGTCCTGCCATCCACCCTGGAAGAGGGTAGAAGGTTTAGGGAGCTAATCAGATAACAGTTGAGAAGAGTGAAGTTTTGCCCCTTGAACTTAAATGCATTAATGATTATGAGTCCAATGTCTGCAGCTGCATGAAATTTTACTTTAGGTTTTATTTTTTGAAGATAATTTTTTCTTATAATAATAACAATGATCAATATAGAAATCTTGGAAAACTCAGAAAAGTATGATAGAAACTCTTTCTCTCAAATCACTGGTTATCTTACCACCCCCAAATCACCACTGTTAACATTTTATTGTCTTCCAGTCTTTTATAGTGCCAAATATTTTTAAAATGTTACTGTTGCTTACATTGTGTTGCAATCATTTTCCCATCTCAATAAATACTGTATTACAGTTTTTAATGGTTTCTTATTTCTTGTGTTGGACATTTAGATTGTTTCCAGATTTTTACTATTATAAGTATCTCTCTTATAAATATCCTTGTAATACTCATTGATGAATGTGTCTCTGATTAGTTGTTTGGGACAAATTCGTAGAGACAGAATTGTCAGAGGGCTTTGATGCAGATGTCAGATTGCCCTTAAGAGAGGTTATACCAATTTCTTCTACCAAGAATATTTGAATATCCATCGTCCCAAGCTCTTCCTTGAACTTGTTTTTGTGGTTTTCATGTTTTACTTTGCTGATCAATAAAGAGAATCCTCTGCCTTAGCCAGTGCTGGTTCCTTGGTCTACTCGAGCAAAGAGAGCTTGTTAATGAATCGTTCCAGCTTCAGTGTTCCTTTTTCCTGATTGGGGAATGGCAGAGTCCTCCCTGGTGGCCCCATTCCTCTCCCCCAATGGCCCTGAGTGATTTGAGTGAGTTGCCTGTGGAGCTTGTTGAACACAGTGGGTGGAGCAGGGCTCCCGTGGCAAACAGTGGTAAATATGCCCGGGCCAATCTGGCAATAAAATCGAGACGGTTTAATTGATCTATGGCAACAGGAAGCTTACATCTTAAAAATTAAGTTACTTGCAGTTGCATCTTATTGTCACTGTCATAAATGCACTGGATAGGGGAATTGCTTAGGAGAAAATTTCTGAAGTGGAAGCTTGCTTCTGGTTCCCTTGGCTTTGGCCAGGATGAAAGTGAAGGACTGGGGAGTTTGGGCAGCTCCAGTAAAGAAACTGTCCTCCCCCTGCAGGCAGTGAGGTGGACATCGGGTGTACGGTCAAAGCTCCAAGGACGGACACACCACCATTTCTATGTCTGTTATGACCTACTAATGAAACTGGACCTGTTAACTTGCTGCTCGGTTGGGAAAATGGGCATTGTAATGAAAAGAACCAAGGCTTTGGGGTTAGACCACCTTGGCTTGAAATCTTACATCTGTGACTCACCAGTTGTTTAACTGGCCTTGGGCTAATTGCAGAAATGTTGAGTCTCTGTGTGTAAAGTGCCTGACAAATTACCTGGCACATAATAGGTCTTCAGTAAGCATAGCTCTGGTTAGTGCTTAAACCTGGTGCTAGTGAGGCTGAAAGCCCAGGCTTGACCCTCCATAGGGGCCATTTCACTTTCTGGTAGTCATTGGGGTTCCTCAAACATTCAGATTTCCTCTCCCTCAGCACATAGTGTATTTGCACATCTCTGTATTCTTTGGTGTGACCATGGGCAGAAACTTTAAAAGCCAGTGCACAATTAGCCACTTTCTCTTCTGCCTGCTGTGATCATCAGTCTTGGATTCTTGCCATAAATGAGCAGAACTGTTTGCTGATCTATGCTGGACATAGACTGTAAATGAGAAATAAATCTGTGTTATAAGACTTGAAGGTATTTATTAATGCACCATAACGTAGCCTATCCTAACAGACAAATACCTCAATTTTCCAACTGTCTCTGACATTCCGTAGGCTAAACCTACTCGACTCATACATATTTTTCATCCCTGCTGGCTAGGAGCATACCTTTGTTTGTACTATGGTGGGAATGAGTGAGAGAAAGAATTCCCCACCCAGACTCTCAGGAGAAAGCTCAAAGGGCATGTTCTGTTGGCATTGGGTCTTCATCAAACCGTTTATTTGCAGTCAGGGGCCTTGTTAATACTTGTTTTCAAAACCCAAATGTAGTGGTCTTACTTGAGCAGCATGCTGATACTGGGGTAGGGGTGGCAACAGAGCTTATGCCAGTAAGCCTTGAGAGGAAGAGATGATGGTAGAAAAGATAGGCTTTAGAAAGATGAATTGTTAGTGCATTTTCAAAATAGTTCTAGGGCATTGATAAGTCCTGAGTGATTCCAAGGAGGCAATGGTCTATCTGTGTGTTGGAACCAGTGTTCTCTCTAAGCTGGACAATTCTGAGACAAGTGCCTTTTTTGTTCCAGGTGTATCACTGGCCATTCTAGTGTCTCTAGCTAGCAACAGAACATACAATCAAAAGGTGAAATGGAAAATGACTTGGTAGGTCATATTTAATGTCTCAGTAGAAGACTTTGATTTCCTTTACTTTCAAACTTTTTGGAGTGACCTCCATGACTGTAGAACCACCAAAAACAATTTGAAGGAAAGAAGAGAAGGAGGGAGGGAAAATCATTAAGGGAGCAGGTATCAGGTCACTGTGAGCATGGTTTATATGGCATCCCCCTCTCCCTCAAGAATGTCCTGACTTCCTGGATTTCTACCCTTCCGCCAGAGAAGGAGTTATCTAAGGGGCTGTAGGGCTTTCCTGAGGTTCAGCTTTCTCATAGATGGTGATGATCCTTGTAACTTGCAGTGACTTAGAAAGTGCTTTCATAAACATTGTCTCCATTTTTCCTACAGCATTGCTTCTAGGATTGGAAATTCTTAGACTTTTTAGTAATTTATTACTAAATTATTTCCCATCTTTTCCCATCCTTTTATTTTCCATCTCACTCAGTTTTCTTTTCCAGAATCTTGGGTTTAATTTTCTTTTCTTTGTAAAGTTTCTCTCCCTGAGCTGTTTGGAACTTGGGTCCCAGGGCTCTACCTTCTCCTTCTGTCCTGCTTTCTGCTTGGAGGTCATCATTGTGCATGTGGTGATGCTGCTTCGTGCTGTCAGGGTGGTGGTTAGAAGCAGTGGTGATTTGAGGGGAGGTGGGGAGAGACTGGTGAACTTAACTCTTTTGGACTTTCTCCTCACTGGCCCTCCAGGTTCTCAATCATGAAGTTGTGTGACAATGTTGGGGGTAAGTGCTCTGCCAGCATTTAGTGGGTGAGGCCAGGGATGCTAAATGTCTTGCAGGGCTTTGAATAGCCTTCGACAAAAAAGAATCCTCACTCCCACTTGCCAACTGCACTCTATTGAGTAAGACCTCTGAGTCCTCTCCGAGAGAGCTTGCAGAATGGTTCTCTTGATGAGCTTCATGATAAAGCAGCCTTGCAAATACCATCGTGCCTTGGTATGTGCAAAGGATTGGTTCCAAGATACCTAAATCCACAGATTCTTGAGTCTCTTAGTCTGTGGACTTCACATCCGTGGATGCCAATGGCCGAACCAAGAGGTGACTGACTCTGCTCTCCAAAGGAGTCCAGGGACAAGGGATCAAACAACTGACATCAGTCATTATGTTTATTTTCTTATTAATAAATAGGCAATATTGTAGAGCACTTACTACATGCCAAGGCTGGATAGAACACTTATCTCATCCAGTCCTTCTCCTGTCCACAGCATTTTGACAATGGGACTATTTTTACCCACATTTTACAGCTGAAGCAACTGAGGCTCGGACAGGGGAACTAATTTGTCTGAGAGCACCTTGATGGTTAAATGGGAGACCTGAGATTAAGTGACCTAGTGGTCTGACTTCAGCCTTACGATTACTCTAAACTGCTTTTCAAGGTATAAATCGTTACTTACTTTGTGTGAGAAGACTGGTGGCCATTTCCAATCCTATATTTCCTTGTAGGGGAAAAACATTTCTTTTTCTTTTTAAATCATGAGCAGTCTGTGGAAGTCACTGGAGCAGGGTCAGAGTGGATCCTGAGCCTGCGCCAAGTTGGAGACCCTGGAGGCCTCGGAGTTCTGTTGCATTTCATCCTCTCTTGTGTTTCTCCAAACCTCCCTGATTTGGAAAGTTTGGTGACACAGGACCTCATGAGGCCTGGGCCAGCTTGGAGATGGGAGTTCCCAGAGAATTTATCCCCTTCTTTTATCTCCCCTTGGGCTGTGAGGTGTGGCTCAGATGAAGGTCACTGTCATGGGAAGAAATGGCTTAGCATTTGCAGTGGCTTTGCTATTTCCAGCCTTGGGATGGGGAACCTTGAGACAGATTACTGCATACTGCATGAGTTTTGAGTCTGGAGGGAAAAGAAGAGGTTATTTGTGTGTGTGTCTGTACTTGCACGTGTACTGACTCAAATGCACACACCCACCATCTGTAAAGCCTCTTTCCTCTTGTCTCTTCAGGGACTGCAGTGTTGGTGATTTCAGCTGTTCCTGTTCCTTTATGATGAAAGGGGAGTGATTATGTTTTTCTTGGTGTCTGTGTTTAATTACAGGGATATAATAACTACAAATTCTCCCTGGATGAGACTTGTCTAATAAAAGGTCCTTTCTATCCCAGCTGCTTTCTCTTCCCCTTCACACCCCTACCCCATCACTGTCGTAGCACAGGGTCACTTAGGGTTCTAAATGAGGGAGAGAGACACACACGTGTTGAGGTTTCATCTAGAGTTTTTTAAAAAAAGGACACCGCCTCCTTCAGACCCATCATTATGGAAATCAGCTATGTGCCCCCCACCTTTGCACCACCTCCCCTAAGCTCCTTTCTGAGTTTATACAGAACCCAATTTTTCAGTCTTTTGGGTGTCTGCTTTTTCTCTGGTTCTGAAGGAATAAGAGACGTGTGGAACAGGGAAGACCAACAAAAGAGGTTTAAAAAAAAATCCCCAAACCTTTCTTGAGATAAAGCAAGACTTATTAAAAACAATTGGAAGGTAGGGCAGGAGAGGGGGTGGTAACCCCCACATGGCCCGTTTTCTGCAGCTGGAGAAGTGTTTTAAGAAAATGCACCATTGTTAAAACTTTTTTTTCCTTGATGGATTTATTTATAGGGTAGAGAAATATTTTCCCTGTAATTGGGTAACTCTTAATAGTAGCAATTGCATATTTATCAGCATGAGGAGCTGTTATTAATGTAACTGTCAGGCCCAAACACATTTCTGCATTAAATCCATTTAGTATGTGCATTATTCGGGCTCGAATGTCACTGGGACATCAAAGCCCCGTAGGCATGGAGAGCTCAGTGCCCTGCTGTGGCTGCCGAACAGGCCCTTGATCAATAAATGTAACATGTTAATGCAGAGCAAATAGAATAAAAGATTTCTTTGACAAGACATGAAAAATCACCTTGTGGCAGCTGGCATGTGATGCCGTTTCTGGGGAGACACTAGCAAAGTTGATCTGACAAGTAAAGAGGAGAGATGATGGTTGTAAGGTGCTTTTGTTTCAAACTTCTTTCTTGACCTGTCAGGTTTTGAAGGCGCCTCAATGGCTCTTTTTTGTCATGTGAAAATTGTAGTCTTAGGTAGTTATGAAGCAGTTATCTCTTCTCAAATTGTGAATGCTGCTGTTTAATTGATTCACTTAGCATTTGAAACTGTCATGCATTAATAATTGCGAAATCCTGTAGATACCGCGGTAGTGTGTCATGCTTAAATGTGTAGTTATCAGAAAATTAATATCCTTAATGAACCGGTGCTTTCAAACTAACATTGCATGAAATCTCTTTTGCCCTTTCATTTGCTGAAGCCACATCCGCCAGTTTGCTGAGAATCACCTCTCGACAGTTTGCTTTCTTGATGCCCGACAAATGCCAGCTTTGCTGTGGGTACATCGCGTGCTCAATGACAATAAATATAGTAATTATACTGGAGTTAGTAATTAACATAATTGTAGTCAATTACGACAAATACAGTGCAGAGCTAAATAAATGAGAGGAGAGAAATTAGCAAGCTAATTGATTTATCTTTACTTGGCTTTCTATTACAACTGGTAGGGCTGTTTTTTCTGGGGTGGGGGTAGAGGAGGGGAAAAAATCCCTGCAAGGATTGTTTACAAATAACTGATTTTGTTTTGAAGTTGCCTTGTCTTTTGACTTATTACGCGTCACCCCCTGCTCTGCTTACAAGGAGGAAAAAAGGAAAGAAAAAAAGCATTTAAATGCCAAGGGAATATTTTGTTAATTTCACTACATTAAGCCGAATGCTGCAGCTAAGGCGAGACAGGATTTAGCTTTCGCTAAGGCGTGAGGAGTTATAATTTTTTCTTTTCAGCTATTGCTTTGGTAAAGGAAAGTTTTATTGCGTGCGTGTTCTAAGTCTCCATCAGCGAGGTGGTGCTTTGCTGGGTAGTACATTTGGGGTTTATATGTGCATAATAATTTGCTCAATTCTGTGCCGCTGGCTTGGCGTGAGAAGTGGGCGTATTTTACTTGGTTCAGCCCCACTTGGTCTTGTTATGCCTTCTTCCCTCCATACCCAAGGAAGAGATGGAGGAAAGGAGCAGCTAGTGTTGTCGGAGGGGGAGGGCAGGGGGTCCAGCAGGGACCCCCTGCCCATTTTCTCTTCTTTAGCCCACTTCAGTGCTGCCTGGGGTCCTGGGCTGTCATACTCCTGTGGCTACCTGGAAAGTTTTTGTTGGAGTCTCAGTGCCCCTTTGTTTCAAGCTGGTGTATTCTGTGCTGCCTGGAGCCCTGGTTAATGGTGTTTATCGTGCGTCTCTGCGCTTTGTTCACCCCTTTCAATGTGACTGCTGTTCCTGCCGCTCACTGAGAACCTGTGCATGCTTTGAGGCTTGGGGTCACATCACAGCCCTGTTTATTCTCACAGCTTTCAGAAACAGGATTTTTTTCCTTTGCCTCTTGACACAGGATGGGGGCTAGTGGCCAGAGCTTTTTAAAGATTGGAGTGTTTAAAATCTTACCCAAGATTAAAATTCAGTGCTTTCCCAGGACATGGCTATTAAACAAGTATCCAGCATCAGTTCTCAACCTTAGCAAAGCCCCAGGTTACTCCTCTGAAAATTAAGCAATTTAGCAAACTGAAAATTTGTTTCAGAGCTTTTTATTTAGCTCTTTTCCCTGAAGATTCCACTGGGTATGTTTCTAGTCCAACACGAAGGGAATCAGAGGCAGCAATTTTACTTCTACAAAGATGGTACATATAATCATACATGACCCCGTGTGGAATTCAGGTTTTCAGTTGCATTAAAATGCTGTCCATATTTTAGAACACCAAGGTGTGCCGGACACTGCTTAGTGTGGTCATCCTTCATGTGCACTTCTTTGGAAATCAATTTATGATATGAAATATTTATATACAAGGAATCATTTAAATTATTTAAAGTTTGCAGGCATAAAGGCCTTTCTGATGAAGTCTCAAATTATTTTAGTAAATATGGGGAACTTCTGAGCAGAAAAGACTTTCATGGTTGGAGGTACTTGGAACTTCAGCTTGATGTAGTTTGATATGGGTCAAAGAGAAATCAGTTGATTCATATGTGTAGCTTTGTTTACCAAAAAATGAAATTCTAGATGATGTATACCTCCAGAGAGAGCATTCTGCTGTGAGCATCCATGAAAGACAGCGAGGGGGGAGAGACAGAGAGAGAAAATGTATTAAGAAAAACCCTTTTGCTGTTGACCATTGTCAAAATGTGGCATCTGTAGTAGTTTTGTCGCTATCTGTAGTCTCTACTCAGCTGCTGGTTTTTATACTCTGTCTTTTCTCCTAAATGGTGCTCAGATGTAGAGCAGACATGAGTGGGGAAGAACATAGGGTGATGGCAGGGGAAGCTTCTTTTCATTTTTATTATTTTAGAATTAAAGTTGCCCTAATTGGAGCTAGCTTAATTTTGTCCCTGTATGGCTAAGGAAATAACAGCACTGGGGATAATTTAGATGTATTCCTTTCAAATAAAATACTGTTTGCAAAGGCACTATTTTTCTAAGACTCTTTTCTGTTTCACTGAGACATACACTCCTCTAGATGTTTAAATATGTGAATTTTGAGGTGCTTTGTTCCTCAGAAATTCTAATGTTTTTTTTTTTTCTTTTTGCATTTGTTCAGCACCAGCTCTGTTGATTGACTCTACTAAACTGCATTTGTGGAGTTGGTGGAACAGAAGGTGAGAGGGAGTAGAGTTAGTTAAGAGCTTTTGCTGTCTGTCTACCTTCTGAGAAGCTGGGTGAGTGGGCATGTGCCCACTTGCATGTCAGTCTTTGAGGGGATACACTGGAATTGCCTGATGGGGGGTTAATTTTATTTCAGGGACTTATTTTTCAGGATGTATTCCCTGTTCCTTCTAAGTGCATCAATGTGGTAGCTCAATTCCTCAGGATTCATACCTCCTAAGAGCAATGAGCGTTCAGGACCCTGAGGGTGAGCCTCGGAGGGCAGACTGTCTTCATCTATGCTGATAGTTGAATCATGGGCCTGTCCTGATTGGCTCTTGTGAATTCTTTCCAGACATGTGAGCTGGACTAACATTGTAGAAAACTAACCTTCCTTCCAGTTGTAATCAGATATAGCAAACCAATACCTCAGAATTTTGTTCTTGGAGGCTGGACTCTGGTAAGAAAAATAAGCCTGACTTGGGGTATAGAAAAATGGAGCCTGGCAATGACTCCCAAAGGTCGTTTTGTCTAGTGTCCTGCCTCTGAGGAGTTGTCTATTTGTTCCAGCCCATGACGTGAAGCCCTGGAAGAATGACTATAGGGATAAATTTAATCATATACTTAAAGGTTTTTCTTATCTTCTTCCTCTTTAGCTGGTGGAAATCAGGCCTGGCGTGACTTATGTTTTGGAGGATGCCAGCAGAGTTACAGTGGTCTTTCTGCTGTCATGTACAACTGGATGGCTCCATGGATGCACCTCAGGGCTTTTAATGGCTTGTACAGCCATGACCATGGATTATGGGGACTGCTCAGGCTAGCCTGGTTCCCCTGAAACTGTCTGGAGACGTTCTCAAGGGCTGAGGACTTGGATCATTGTTCTTTGCAGATCCTCTCCTGTTCATTATAGATATGTAAATATTAAGTGCATGCTGGGTACCCCAGAACCTGGAACTCAGAGATGTGATGTTTCCCCTTGAAAAAGCTCACATGCTCAATCTGGAGATAAGGCTGATACAGGTGAAATTATTAGAGAATGATAGAGGGCCACTGTCAAATTCTACCAGAGGACTTTGAGAACTTTGTGGTTCTCTCCTATCGGGTAGCATAGTTACTCCATCCACTTGAAAGCTTGTTCTCTTTGACTTAGTGAGCAGCTTTGGGGGAGCCACACATGGAGAAGAAGGGTCCCAGCCAGCCAGGTAGAGCAGGCGAATCGACCCAGGTGAGCCCTGGGGTGGCTCCCAGACAAGTCTCCCAAGATAGCCACAGGACAATACAGTTCAAGTAAGTGTGATGGGCATACTACCAATTCTCAGGCCTGAGAAGGTCCCAGGAGGGAGGTCTTCTTTCAATAAAACTTCATGAGAAGATTGGAAGTTGGACCATACCCTGAAGAGGGAGCAGAGTTTGCCACGCTTGGTCTAGATTACTGTGCAGGGTAAACAACTTGCACAATGATGGGGCTTTAGGACCAGGTTTGTCCTGAGTGGAGATGGTGAGACCCTGATCTGTGGGCTCTCAGGAGTTTGTGGGAACCTAGAAGGAAAGAAATTGAAGAGTAGGGAAAGCTCCTTCCCATACATGCAGACATAAACCCCTGTGATGTGCAGAGTAAGGTCATTTTGGGGCATAGAAGCTGGTTGGGGAGGGAAGCTGGTCAGGCCACAGTATTTTGGGGAAGCCAATCAAGTAAGGACTTGGGGGAGGTACGGATTCTCCCTCTCAAACCTTCACCCTGGAGTGACAGGCGTGTGGGAGAGACAAGCCATTGTTCGTTCCCAGGCTGACACTCGGCCCTGACACACATACATGGCAATTACGCTGTTAGCAGGGTCACAGTTAATGCAGTTCTTCCATGACTTCTGCCACAAGCATGCTGTGCTGCTTAGCACCCAGCAAGGCCCTCTAGGTTGGCCCTGGCCTCATTCAGAAGGGGAAGAACCAAAACTTGGAATCTCATGTTTCAGAAATTGCATTTTATTACCGTTCTTCCATGCCACAGTGTGTTTGGAAGATGATGATAGCTTCTTTTAAAAGAGGTAGCAGTAATGGTAACTACCATTCAGCCATCAGCTTCCCCTGAGTACCTTCCTCACTGTTTAATGACAGGAAATGAAAGTGAGCCAAGGTTGACTTTCCTAAGGGCCCATAATTGGTTGGAGCCAGGATCCCAACACAGCTTTGCCCAACCACAAAGCCCGCACATTTAGCTCCTGCACTGTATTCTATTATGTTGCATTTCCCCCAATTCCAATTTGTTGTTGTCCTCAGCATCTTTATCTGGTAAACTAGTGTAGGTTGGTAACTAAACGGTGGAGAAGAAGAAAATTCTGTCTTTCAGGCCCATGAAAGGAGACAATTCCCCCACCCCTTCAAGTCTGTTGCTCTTTGTCTTCTTCTCAAACTTAAATTTGACCCCATCATTTTTTAGGAGAGATACAAATTGTAGGCAGTATGTACTTACATCAAATATGAGTATTTTAGAATTCTGGAGAAAATTAAGTTGCGTTAACTTTTATTGTCCTATTCCTTTCGGAAGATAAATAACAACAAAAGTACAAGAAATTCCCTCACGCCCTAATAAGGGGCCCCTGGCGGTTGGGCCTCCACTCCAGTTTTTGGATCTGCCTCAGGTCTGTTTGAGTTCTGCTGCTGCTATTTATCTGGACAGCCCTTTAGGAGGCAATTTCTCATCAGTTACAGGCAAAAAATACTGTCTACTTTTCTCCTCTGCATATCTCTGGATTGCACAGGATATAGGTTATTTGAATGCAAAAGCTTTGTGAATCGCTAAGTACTACATAACTATAGTGCATTCTATTTTCCCCAGTTTTATTGAGATATAATTGACATATAACATTGTATTAGTCCAAGGTGTACAACATAATGATTTTATATATATGTAGTGAAATGATTACCACAGTGAGTTTAGTTAACATCATATAATGGATTATTGTCATATTTTTCTTTTAAATGAGAAACTAAACTCTTGTTAGTTTGAAGCTCAGTCATTGTTGGAGACCAAGAAGCCAGGGGAGTTCAGACTGGAGTGTGATCTGGTGGAAAAGCAGTGAGATCATGAGATAAAATATCTGACTACTATTCGTTTTCACTCCACCACAAATCATCTGTGAGATATTGACCAAGTCATTTAATTTGTGTTGTCCTTTTCCAAACAGGGGATAATGATACTCAACTATCCGAGTTGTGAAGATCAAATGAAATGCTAAATGTAAAAGAGTTCTTTTCCTGTGTAAGATGTACCAAAAGAGCAGCCATCCCCAAAATAGTTTATTTCATCTTTGATTCTTTTGTTTTTGAGCAGAATTCTCTTTAGGATTATTTTGCTTGGGGTCATGTGGCATTTGCTGGTGGTGACTTGTGTACAGATCAAAAAGGAGATATCATAGTCCTTCGATGTCTTTCCTTGCAAGGAGCATGTGCCTATTTTCTATAGCCTTAACTTTCTCCTATTTGATTTTCTTGCCTTCACTAAAGGTTTGCCTTTTATGTAATTTCTGATCTACATTGAATTGAATGGTTCTGTTGTAACTAATGAAGTCTATGTTAGCTTTTTTAAAAAAGGTTTGTTAGAGGGGGCTGGCCCCGTGGCCGAGTGGTTAAGTTCGCGCGCTCCGCTGCAGGCGGCCCAGTGTTTCGTTGGTTCGAATCCTGGGCGCGGACAGGGCACTGCTCATCAAGCCACACTGAGGCAGCATCCCACATGCCACCACTAGAAGGACCCACAACGAAGAATACACAACTATGTACCGGGGGGCTTTGGGGAGAAAAAGGAAAAAATAAAATCTTTAAAAAAAAAATAAAGGTTTGTTAGAGCATCTTCCCAGAAGATAATTGTAAAAATCACATTTAGACAATGCACAGGGAAATAGAATGTGGAGATTTGAAATTGTTTTATTATTAAAAGAAGACTATTCTTTGAGAGTATAAACTAGTCAGATGATAGTAAAGGTGAGGAAATAAACACGGGCCGGGTAATCTGGAGAGAGACTGCTCTGGATTTTATTAATTAATTTATTAAAGAAATTTCTACTATTGATGATATGAAAGCATTTTCATCTGTTGCTTCTGTGAACTGTTTGTGTCATGTTGAGCTGTCACTATTTGGCCATTCCTTCCTCCCACATATACCAAGTAGTAGTAATGATGTAACATTGACTAACAGTTGTTTAATGCTTACCATGCTATCTCATTGAACCCTCCCAGCTCTATGAGATTTACCCCTTTATGCAGATCAGGAAACTGAGACAGATTGCTCAAGCACCTTGCCCAATGTCACATAGTAAGTATGAAAACTGGGACTCAACCAGACCCCCTTTGTCATAGTGCTCCCCTCCTCCTGTGATAGGTACTCCGTAGTATGCTTCATAGAACCACATGCTGTTGGAAGGAACCTTAGAGATAGGGTGGATTAATCCAGTGATTTTTGAAGCTATTTTTCTGGGAGCAAAATCCTTGTCAAATAAAATTTTATATAGAAAGACCTTTATGGAATAAAAGTGTTTTAATATATATATATTTTTGAGGAAGATTAGCCCTGAGCTAACATCTGCTGCCAGTCCTCCTCTTTTTGTTAAGGAAGATTGACCCTGAGCTAACATCCATGCCCATCTTCCTCCACTTTATATGTGGGACGCCTACCACAGCATGGCTTGTTAAGTGGTGCATAGGTCCATACCCGGGATCCCAACTGGTGAACCCTTGGCTGCTGGGGAGGAATGTGCAAACTTAATCGCTTTGCCACTGGGCTGTCCCCTGTTTTAATATTTTTAAAGTGAGTCAGCAAAAGCAGTGAAGCTGTTAAGATGAGCACGGGGTTTGATATTGATGTTGGAGACAAAAATGTAATTTTATACTGGTCCCAGTGTTCAGATTATTCCTGTATTTGGCTTTAAGTGTGCAATATCTAAATGTTAATTCACTCATTGAATTCAAGTAGTTGCAAGTGGTAACAGTTTGTTTTTTTCCCCTTAAATTTCACCTTGCAGTATCAGGATATTCTTTAGCTAGACAATTCTAAGAAGAATTTTATTTGAGATCTGCACAAAGTGAGTTAATTTAGCACAAGATAATATGCTGTTGTCCTCCAGTGTGTTGAAATTTGGTATCTAACATATTTGAGAGTGCATACTGCTCTTAAATTATAGTTTTAAAAAATGGTTAAAGTAATTTAAAAGTTAAATTCAAATCAACCATTTGAAGAAACTCAGAAGCCCCTGTGGTACCCAGGATTCCATGGAACACAGTTTGAAAACATTGGTCTAATACTTTCTTTTAATAAAGTAAACTGAGCCCCAGAAAGTGCAAATGGTAGGTTGGTGCCAGGAAACAGGAAATTGGTCCAAAGAAATGTTTACTTTATAAAATTAGTTTTTCAAGCTTTTCTTCTTTTTCTTTTTTTTTTTCCTGGCTATAAAGTAATATATATGCATTTTATAAAAATTTTAAAAATATAGGAAAAATATATAGAAGGAAACAAAAAATAACCTATCATCTTACTGCTGAACAGTAAACCATTCTTTCTCTTTTAACATTTGAGTG
Organism: Equus asinus; assembly: GCF_041296235.1. Taxonomy (NCBI): domain Eukaryota; kingdom Metazoa; phylum Chordata; class Mammalia; order Perissodactyla; family Equidae; genus Equus; species Equus asinus. The sequence goes on from NC_091791.1 coordinate 63,589,248, forward strand.
TGTATAAATGTTTACAAAATTGGGTTCAGGCTGTATATAAAGTCTTGTATCCTATTTTTTTTCTTTCAATGTTATAGCACGTAATTCAGTTTTCTTGGATAATGTAGTTTTCAGTGATTACATATTTTTTCACAGATGTGCTATTATTAGGCCATCCCCTTATTGACTGACATTTATTTATATATATTCCACTTTTAGGTATTAATAAGAAATCCTGTGATGAACATCTTTGCCTATAAATCATTGTTTTTCTGTTCTCTTTGTTTCCTTTTGATAATTTTTCAGAGTGAAATTACTTCATTAAAGGGCATTGAAACAAAAAAGTCTTCCCATGAAGCCCTTGTCTGACCCTTCCTCCATCTCCACAGGAGAATCTAGGGTATGGAGTTTTGTCCTTCCCTCTTAGTGGGTGGAGCTGGGGTCAAATGGGGCCTGAAGGGAAGAATCATTTTGAGCATCTTGACCTAAGTCTGTCCCTGCTTCCTCTTCACAGTCTGAATGCTTGTGCATGCTTTGTCTGCTTCAGATACAGGGAAATTACAGATCTGTTCAACGACTCTAAGACCTAGTAGGTCCACAGGGAGGGGAAACCTGTTCTTCACTCCTGCCTGGCTCACCTCTGTGTCCACATGTTGTCCCTGGTCGCTGCTGGGACAGAGAGTCACTGAGGCCCCCTTAGGGCAAGGCTTTGCTCAAGGGGCTGTCTGGTGGGGCCCCAGAGGAGAGACTAGGCTTGTGAAAGGAGGAAAAGAGAGGAACCACACCATTTTCAGCTTTTCCTTTGCAGATCCAACCTTTTAAGCATACCTACATTTACCTGCAACGGCAATCGTTTTGCATTTTAATGACAAATCAAGTACGCTAACTTGCATTTGAAACGAAAGTGCCTTAAATGTCTCTGGCTGTCAGAATGAGATGTTAGGAGCTTGATGAAAAGCGAACAAAGAAGACAAAGTATGAAGCCTGGATACAGTGCAAAATGAAATAAAACCTTGTATGGCCTGTCAGGGGTGTCAGTTGATATTCATATCTAAAGCACATTATAGCATTACTTTGCAGCTCATAGCTTACTCATCTGTCTTTTTTAATTCATCACATTCGAGCCCACATCTTTTAAGTCTCGTGTGTCAACAATGGAAGAAATCTGTTAATTGACAAATGAGTGTCACAAATGTGAATTGGTGCCTTTACATCAGCGGCAGGTGTAGTCTCTTTTGTTTTTTGTTGGATCTATTATTGGCATAAGCCAGTGTAAGACATCTGTCTTTGTCGGAATGAGAAATGACAGGCCTTCTTGGCTGTCATTGTCTTAGTGCGTGCTCATTCTGTGAGATACTGTATAAAGATAAAATGTCAGTTAAAAGAATATGAAAAACTATCTGGAAGAAGTCCTTAAATTACTCAGAGAGGGGATCCGGGAATTAGGGCTGGAATTGAAATCGGAGTGTTTCAGTTTGTATCTATCACACCTATTTAAAAATAATATTTCCTGAGTAACAGGATGAGGTTATCAGGCATTTAGGAAAATGTTATGTTGTGCTAGTATAATTAGCTTTATAAGGAGAAAATCTACCTTTGCAAGATATGAATTTATTTATTATAAGGGCATCTCTCAGACAAGCACAGAATTGTCTCAGTAAAACATTCCAGGTAGGATTCTGGGCATTGATTTGCATGTGTTTTGAAATATTGACATTGTTTCCCTCCAATTTCTTTTTCGGTTATATTCCTGTCTGAGACTGATGAGAAGCATAAGGAAATAAAAAGCAGCAGTTGTGGAGTGATGAGACAATTAGTGGGGAGAAAACGGTTCGTATCACCGAGCTCCTGGTGGGTTTAGAGATGCAGGCAAGTTTGGACACCTGAGGCTCTGTTGTTGAGTTATTGCTGATAGGAGAGGAGGGGAGTCTTGTGTGAGAGAGGAGGTAGAAGGTCTGATGGAGGAATGCCCCTGCACTCTCTTCTTTCTGTTTCAGCATGAGTTGGAGAGCCTAGGCATTTAGGGCTGATGAGGACAGGGTTATCTCAGCTGGGCATTTCCTGGTTATAGGATGGGTGGACTCTGAAGGCATGCTTCCCAAACTTGAGTGTGTACACAAATCCCCTAAGGATCTTGTTAAAATGCAGTGTCTGATTCAGTAGGTGTGGGCTTGGGCAATTCCTGGGTGATGCTGACGTGCTGCTTTGCAGACCCAACTTGAGTACCAAAGAGTTCAATTAATCTTCCAACAGACCGTCTCTGATGGGCTCCTGTAGACAGTGTAGGGTTATGAGAAGAGGGAAGTTTTTGGGTGCTGGGATGGGCTAGACTGTTCTGGATGATTTCTACATCAAGAAATTGTTTTTTCTGTAGCTATGTTTCTAGTCCCTTCAGAGGAGCCCCGGACTTGTTGATTTTTCTCCAACTCTACGTGGCTGGGTCACAGGCCTCTCTCCTAGTCCAAGGTACTCTGCCTTCTCTGCAGGGGTTGGCACTGTGTGTGCGTGCATGCACTGTGCACATATGTTCATTGTTGTGTGGTAAGGAATGGCATGCACTAAACTGTGTGTGTGTGTTGGCAGAACTGTGTATTTTTGTTTACACTCACTGGTGTATTTGGGGATAGGCATGTGGCAAACTTGAGTGTACACTATTTGTTTATGTGTGATATGTAAACACGCATGTATGTTTAGGGACAGGTGTGTACCCAACTATGGCAGAGGATGTGTGCGTGTGAGAGAGTTTGCTAAGTGGAGCACTAGAGCTCCTTAGCTGATACTCATTTGAATAATCAGATCGATTGGGTATATGTGAAGGAAAAAAACCTGCATGAGGATCTGCTGTTGGGGCTAAAACGTAGTCCTTTGGTGTCATTGGTCTTTGGTGAACATATTTGCCTTCAAGGTTCCTCCTGGCTCACTGCCGTGGAAGCTGACTGCAGTATTTGTTTTCGGATGGAATAAACGCCCAGCAAAGTTAGACAGTACTATTGGGATCTGGGGAAGTCCTCACATTATCATGGGAGGATCAAGGAAGGGCAAAATATGTGGATCCTCAAGGCCAGACACTTGCCTCCCTTTTCTTTTTTATTTCAGCTAGAATCATGACTCAGTGCAAAGCCACCTCTTTTTTTCTTTTTCTGTAAACTAATAATGAACGAATGAGTAATTGGGAGGATGAAACTCATGTTTTTCTGAGGGAACTCAGGAAAGCCAGTGGCTCTTTTTCCAGACTTTTCTCTCCTTCGCCTGGGCCCCTTCCTTCTTCTTCCTTTCAAATTCTATGTATTGCAGACCTTTTCCTGGCTGACCCTTAAATGCTCTGTTCTGGAGGAAATTTTAATTTTGTTTTTTAAATTGAAACAAGGCTTACCTGAAGGGAGTGAAGCAAGCCAGAGAGAAAGGAAGGGAAATGGCCCATCTGGAAAAGGCGCACAAGTTGCACCATCAGCCCCTCTCACTATAAACTAGAGTGCTTTTGTCACATGGAGAGAGGCCCATTTTGCTTTCTGTGGAGGTACATTAATAAAAAAGAATTTGCCTGAGTACAAAGAGTATGTATATGTGTCCTTGCACATGTCGCCCCGTTCGCCTTCTAAAAATGGGCAAGGCATGCACATCTATCTTGTGTTTATCCATACACATGTCTGTGTGTGCAGACATAGGCCAGATCCACACAGACATCCTTTTGTATGCATACTGGGGCACTAAGTACATAAGAAGACCATTTTACGTGCCCGCTCTTGGTTTTTCATTGCTGGCTGTCATGGAGAATCTGAAACAGACAAAAATTTATTGGGTAGTATTTAGAAACATGTCGGTGGTAACGACGGCAGCTCTGATTTCAATTAACACCCACTAAATTTAGGCTAATACAGTGCATTTGTAGACCTGTTGAATGTGCTTGACATCACGTTGCAAAAATCTAAAGTGGCCATGGTGAAAAAAGCAGTTTATGTTGAACGCTGCTGCTTTCATGTCTTCTCCCCTCCCCGTCACTCTGGCACATGGTAGTGAGCTCCCCTGTGATCTGTAGAGTCCTCAAAATTCTCTAAGTTTGGATTTTTATAAAATGACCTTTCAATCACAGAGAGCACAGTTAAAGTTTTAGCATCCAGTCTTGCTTAATGAAATACTACTTCGGAGTTCATAATTCATCATTTTTCACACCCAGCTCATCCCCTTTTCTGGCTGTTTGGGTGAAAACAGCTAGGGAAGTGCTGCATTTTATGATTAAGGCACTAAAAGATTAGCCGTAGGCACTGCCCATCTATGGGGCTACAGAATTCAGGCTGCTGACAGCAGATCTGTTTTGAATCGGAGTCAGATTAAAGTGAGTGAAAATCATTTGGGGGCTGAGGGCTCGAAAGGTCACACGTGTAATGAATTGTGGGTGCTTGCCTGGCTTCCCAGGCGAGAACCATAAGCAATTATTAAATGCCATTGTGCATTGGGAAGGGTTGGTTGGTGGTGACTTTGAAACTTTCCAGAAGTGAGGCAGGGAGACTGCAAAAGGTAGTAATAAGGCGTTCGACACGAGAGGATTTGGTGGGCTGTTGCCTTGTGTATTTGGCTTTACTTGGGGAGAGATTTTTATTTCCTTCTTCTCTTCCATTTGCTCTGAGTCTATAGTGGCGGCACCAGCAGTTCCAGGGGGATGAGGTCTTGCTTGGGTCTGTAGGGGAAGTCCTGAATGGTGCCTTTTTTCTCTGACTTGGTAAGTTCCTTCAATAGCTCCCTGCTTTTTCTGGGTGCTGTGGGAGCCAGTGGTTTTGCTTCAGGTGTTCTGCAGTTACTAACATGTCTTTATCAACAATCTCCTTTTCATCCGTTGAAGCCACCCCAGACTACCCTGGCCAGCTGCGTAGGCATCAGGGACTGATAAAAAGTCTGAGGCTCCTTCCCTCCTGAAGATGAGGGGCTTGGACTGCCTCTGTTAAGTGAGGCTGTGTCCTATCCCCTCCCCATTATTTTCCTTCTCAGGTGGTGTGGCCTAGCCCTGTGGACAAATTCCAGAAAGTTTCTTCGTCATGGAAGGGGAACGCCCCCTTCTGAATTAACCCTTCTCTTTTGACATGAATCTCTCCCACTTGTAAACCATCCCTTTCTTCCTGGATCCTCCTTTTTTAGCTTTTGGGAAACTCTGGCATAGATCTCTAGAAAAACCTGCTCTGAAATGGAAAGCAAAGCGAAAAACAAACAAAAACCAAAACTTAAATAATTAGATTTAGGGGCCGGCCCGGTGGCTCAGCGGTTAAGTTTAAGTTCTCACGTTCTGCTTTGGTGGCCCGGGGTTCACCGGTTCGGATCCTGGTTGCGGACATGACACCGCTTGGCAAGCCATGCTGTAGCAGGCATCCCACATATAAAGTAGAAGAAGATGGGCACGGATGTTAGCTCAGGGCCAGTCTTTCTCAGTAAAAAGAGGAGGATTGGCAGCAGATGTTAGCTCAGGGCTAATCTTCCTCAAGAGAAAAAAAAAATTAGATTTAATTGATGATTGTTTTTTCTTTCAGTGGCTCAGTCAGTTTATTCAACAGTTACTGAATGCTTGCTCTGTTCTAGGTGGAGGGCTAGGCATTAAAGATACTGAGATGACTCACATTCCCGTAGAGGAGACTGCTGTACAAATTGGTTATAACCCAGTGAATTGATGAAATCTTGAGGGATTCGCAGGGTACTGATGATGTGGAGGAGTGGCAGTTGACCCATCCTGGAGGTAGTGAGGAAGTCCTGGAGAGGTAGTGTGGGGGCCTGGAATTGGCCACCCTAAGATATGTCTCTTTGACCTTATCTCTAGAAACCCTTAATCAATGGGGAAGGCAAAGACTTAAATTTTGCATTTGTTTATTGTGCTTGTCTGGTAACCTCCTGTAACTGACTCCCCCACCCCTAACATCCTCCTTTGTCTTTGGCTGGATATGATATTTAGGTGGTGATTTCAGCCATTTTGGCGAGTTGCTCAGCTTGCCTGAGCCTCTCCCATGTATACACTGACAAATAGAAATGGCAAGCAATAGGAAATATTGGAGTACATGAGGAAGCCATTTGGTATAAACCTAATTCGGCCTGACTTTGCTATTTTTTCCAAAAGGGTCTGACTGTGACCATTGAGCATGCATTGTATATCTGCTTTAAAACATTTACTATGGCAAGAACAAAGGCCCTTGAGATAAAGGTGCAACTTCCCTCCCCCTCCCAACGTTGGCATTTCCTTAAGGATTAAGCATCTTTCCTTAGGCTAGGAACTGATTGCTGTGCTCACCTGTGACCACTTGCCTCCTGCTACGCCCGCTGAGATAGCAGACCCACTACCTGCTGTGTCCATCAAGCGCTGTGCCGACAGGGCAATCTTGTGACTATTGTGGGAGGGACATTTCAATCATATGTGAAACACCCCGTTTGGGGGTATATAACCACTCTGTGCACCCCACTTCTTTGATGCCCTTTCTTCCTTCGGGAAGAAAGGCCCCGGGCCATGGTCCTCATAAAGCTTTGTTTAATTTTCTCCTGCTATTCTGTCTCATGTGAATTTAATTTGTTCTCCGGCCAGACAAACCCAGAGAGGGTAGAGGAGAGGTCTTCCTCCCCTACAGTAGCATGTCTGAGCTGAATCTGAAAAGATGAGCAGGATGAGCCATTTGGGAGGATGAGGAAAGACATTCTTGGTAGAAGAGACAGTGTGACCAACATAGGAAAGGGTGAAATAGCTGGAGCCAAGGCTTGGCTCACCCTGGTGGGTGACTTCCCCACTGGCCATTTCTGGACCAGGCAGCATTTGACCCCTACTAGTCTCTGGTTTATTCAGCAAACACGTATTGAGTGTTTAAGTCGTGACAGGTACTGTCCTAGGTGCTTGAACTATATCAGGGGAGGAAGCAGAGACCTCTGCCCTCTGTGCCTTGTGTTTTTCCTTCCTCTTCCCTCCTAAATTTCCCCTACCTTTTACCATCTTTCTGTATAATAGGGAACTCTGATCAGTCAGGGTAATGAGAAAGATGAGAGGGAAATAAAGGGTGTGGCTGCTCCATCAAGTGTATAATGTGATGGGTTCCTGGGAGACCTTACACCCATGTAAGGATAAATTGTGGGGACAAGAGGCAGCCCTATGCCACATATCAAGGTTTCAAGTTCTTCACCTGCTCTGGTTCCTTATTGCTGTATGGTACGGGCATTTTCCTCCTCCTTCCCTCCTTACAAAGATACCTCCCACTTTTTCATACTTAGGTGTAAATAGCTGATATCAGTAGTATAAAAATCCCCAAGGAATATCTGCATGTTTCCAGTGATTTAATCCTAATGGACCGAGCACTAATGATGGAACATCAGGCATTTTGGACCAGGCATGAGGATTTGTTTTTAGGGAGGGGTGGGAAGGTGCTTAGGGGCATTCATAATAGCCCCAAAGGACTTTGCATAGGTGGTTGTCACTCTCCTCCACATGTAAGTTCCTTTGCTCCAGTCGTCTTTAGTTAATTGGACTCTATTTGGGAGGAGGAGCAGACCACTGGCTGTGGACCAAGCATGTAGAAAGAAGGACCATTAAGAATACAGCACCATCTTCATTATTGTGTGATCATTGCATGTAGGGGATAAGGTAGTCATAGTCTCTATCCACAGGGATCTTTTTAGAAGGTCTTCCAGCAAGTAGATTTGCCTTGAGACACCCAGTGTGACCAGACACACGCCTCAGCCAGCAATAGACTCTCCTCTGCTGTGGCCCTACAAGTTCTGTGGCTTAGAGTTGGGTTGGCTCTTCCTTTTGCCTTTGAAGTTCTACAGTTAAAGTGGTGATAATTATTTCTTTTTGGTCCAATGAACTTAGAATGAAAGGAAACTTTTTTTCTTCCTGTGGTAAAAGGTTTTTGCAGAAGGTCTTTGGGGGAATATTGGGTCCAGGGTTTGGAGGGGTAGGATGGGAAGGATGAATACCAAGTCCCAACCAGGGGTAGGGTGGGTAGGTAGGGGCCTGTCTGCATTATTGGTCCATGGCGCCCATCCAGCCTGTGGCCTCTCTCACACAAAGCCTTCGTTCTGATTAATGGCATCCATGTCTCGGAGGCATGGATTGTATTAGACCTTGTTTAAAAGTGCTTGCTATACATTCACTTCCCCTGGAAGTGCACTAAATAGGACGAGAGGAAAAAAGGGAGCAGTAGAAAGAGCCTGCATTTGGAAAGGGTAGAAAGGAAAGCTTTTTTCCATAAATGCTTTCTGTGACTTTCTGTACTCTTCAAGGCTTTATCTCTGCAGGGCTCGTACGGGAGAGCAAGGGGAAAAAGTGAAGACAGACGTCTTGGGAAAGAAAATGGGTTTCCCTGCCAAAACTGGGAGATGGTGCTGGCTCTCTTGGCTTTTTAGAAACTCCAAGAAATCTGCTGACATTTTAAAGGGGGAAAAAAAAAGGAGAGAGATGATTTATGATGACATCACATGTTGCCCAAGCAGATCCTACGAGAGGAAAATGGCTTTTATAGAGAGCATGTTGCAATAAAGAAACAGTGAGTCACTGGGGGAGTATCATCAATTGAAATGCCTTCAGTTATTTGCCTTAACTCTCTCCCCCCAACCCAACCAAAGGCCTTGGCAGCTTCCAGAGCCTTGCTGTAAAGGGATTCAGAGAGCTTGAGCCCAGCCCGAACCCAGAGCATGCTGCCTTCTGTCTCCCCCATTTCTCCAAACCCTTTCTGATGACTTTGATTGTATCTGGCCTTGTTTTTAGCTTCCTGTCAGGTAAGGTGGGTGTGCAAATGTTGTGCTGGCTGCTCCTGTGTGTGTGTGTGTGTGTGTGTGTGTGTGTTAAGGGGGATGCCGTCCCTATGTGTTCAAGTGGTGGGCAGTGGAGGAGGATGGTGGGGTGAGGGGAAACAGTGACTTCTTGCTTTTTTGGGGGATGACAGAATAATGCTGCACTTTTGTGGAGGGGTGAGCGTTGTTGCCATGCTTGTTCAGGGGGAGGACTTGGATTGGGGTAGGGATCAGGGATCCAACACCAGGCATATGGGTTCGTGCAGGATCCAGCCTTCTGGGCCCTGGAATTGTGGTAACTGCACTTTGGGCCTCAGGCAAGGTTTTGAGCCTCGTGTTAGTCTCTAGGGAGTTCTTTCATCTTGGTTGTGTGTTGGTTGCTGTGACTCATCATCTGCAGGGTACCAACTCTGAATCTCAGCAACATGGTGGAGTCCAAAAGGCTTGTCTTTACTGGCCCCACACTCTAGGTTCTTTGATCCACCTCTCCCCTTTAGTGATACTTTCTCCCTTTTTCCTCAAGACTCCAGTACCTTTCTGCTTCCTCTCTTCCACCATCAAAATAGTCTGAGGATTAGATCAGGAACCTTTTTGTATTCATGTCCGGTTGACAGAGTGGGCTCTAATTACCTTGTATTTGCATTTCAGTGAAGATCAGAATCTAAAGCTGAAGGGCAGAAATGCTTTTGAAGGAGTTTCAGCCATTAGAGGGATTTCAGGGTGTCCTTTAGAGATGTCAGTGGGGGGGTGGGGTGGGGTGGTGTGGTGTGGTGTGGTGTGGTGTGGATGCTGCTCCTCCTTCTCTGAGCTGGAATGGCCTACGTGGCTCAGAACTAGCCTCTCTGCAGATTGAGTCCTTCCTTATAGGGCCCTTAGTCTGAGCAGCCCGGCTGATGGTCCAGTTGAACCATCATGCCCCCAGAGTACATGAGCTTGGGGAGTCCTCCCCCAGGAGAAGGACCTGTCACTGCCTGGGTGATGGTTGGGAGAGCTTCAGGCCTCAGTGCTGGCTGGCCCAGGCCGGGCCCTGCTCTGCTTTTCCGTGGAAGGATTTAGTCCTGTCCTCGGAGGTCTTTGAAACTTGCGGTCTTCCCTTGAATTACCAGCCCAGCCCGAATGCATGTCTGTGGTGCAAAGATGCTGCTGGTCTCTGCATAGACTGGTATGTTTGTGAGCCTACAGATACTCGCTCCTGGGCTTTCTGCCTCGAGCAATGAAATTGGCTCCAGAAAGGAGAAATGGCCCAATTGTGGTCATGTTGTCAGTGTCCTCTAGAGATGGTTGTTTCTAACTGCCTTTTTACCAACCATAGATACTGGTAGTAATAAACCATCCATCACTCCATCACCTTCACCTTGCTTTTATTGAGGTCTAGGGACATGGCAGTGAACAAGACAGCGTCTGTACCTTCAGGAAGCTTACCTTCTGTGTTTAGAAAAAGCTTAGCTTTTTTTAAAATCTAATTTTATCCAAAGATCTATGGCTCACCGTGCATGCATTGTGGGAGTGGGGGGAGAGGCACTTCAGCTTTGTGCCAGGCATTTGAAAACTTTTAGCAACCCTGCAAAGTTTTTATTATCTCCCTTTTTTTCTTCAAGGAAATGGAGGTAAAACCTGCCTATGGTCTCATAGCTCCTAAGTTGCAGTCAGCCTTAGAACCTGGTTCTGTCTGTCTGAGCCTGTGCTCCCTCTGCCGCCACATACTCTTGGTAATGGTATGCAGATTGTTTTGAGTTCCGCTGTTTTTCACTTAACATGTCAAAAGCATTTTTCTGTGTTTCTGTAGTATTCACAATAATCTTTTAAAATGACTACATGATTTTTCTCCCCATGCTGATGTACTCTAATGTAAACCAGTCCCTGAAATATTGAATGTTTATTTCTAATTTCTTTGATGTTGAAAATTGAAAAGTCCTGTGACCACCCCGCCCACCACGGTTCCCCAAAAGGAGCAATAGGGCCAGCACAGATGGAACCTTGTGGGGTTTTCCAGGTTGTTTGGGGAGCATGTTGTCCTCCCACCAGTGAAGATTCATGGAAGAGAGCTTGTCTTCTTGTCCTTGACTCTGGATTGCAGCTCAAGCCAGCCTTCCTTGCTGGGCCTTTCAGAGATACCTAACTTGCCCTTCTTCCTCAGGAAGAGCCAAAACCATCTTGCCAGGCTGATCCCTTCTCTTCCACCAACTTGCCCACCTTATTCCCTAGTACCAAATCCATTCTCTTCACCTGGAATGCTCCCTACCTCCTTCTCCCCAAATCTTCTCTGCCCAACCCAGTCCAGCCTTTAGACCTCAACTCAATATCTACAGCCTCCCAGAGGCCCCTCTGCCAAAGTTGATTTCTCTTGCCTCAAACTCCCTGAAACCCCAATCATTTCAACTTAACACCAAATTATATGCCCTCACATGAATTCTTATCTCCTCAAAACAGGGTAAGGAAAGAGGCAAGGAGATCTCACATTCACGTTCCTGGCACTTTTACACTTTTGTTTCATTTAGTCCTCGTAACAACCCTTTGAAGTGGGATTTATTATCCCCACTTCACAGTGAGGAGGGGTTAAAGGTATCCAGGCAGGGAAAGAGAAAATGAGTGCCATGTAAGTGGCAGAACTCCCGATGGCAGGGCCCATCTCTTTAACCTCGTGTTCCTTCCCCATAGTGATCAGTGTGTAGTTCAAGACAAATAGTAGGTACTCATTAAATGCCTGTTGAGTTGAATTATTGGACAGTTTTGTTTGGGGGGGCGGTGAAAATTCCTCCTTTGCATTGCTGAATGAGGAGGGAAAACTTCAGTCAGCTGTGCATGTGGTGTGCGATTTTAATTTCGAACAGTGATCTCTGCACTTTGGCAAGAGCCGGGCATTGGCAGGAGGTGGAAAGGAGGGACAGACATCTTGAAGCTGCCTTCTGCCCTGAGTGAACACAAAGCCCCACATCTGTTTCTTGTCTCTGTCCCAGTTACCCCCTCTTCCTGAGATCCTAAGGTGGATGTGTCCAGATCTGAGAGTTGAATGATCTGAGCTTTGGAGTTCAGGGCTCAGAGGGTACTGCCTGCCATGTTGGTGTTCGTCACCCTTAGCTTTGGGTGTCAGGTCAGGTTTACCCAGCATAAGGTTTGGTCTGTGCCATAATTCTAGGGTTTGCACCCTCTCTTCTCCCATGATGCACCAAAAGAAAGTTGTTTTACCATCAGGCTGTTTGAGAAGCTGTGGAAGCTAAGGAGGTCTTTCTTCTTGATGCTACTTCGTTCTTGGCTAGAGATATGAGACTGATGTAAACCAAAGTAGGGGCCCAATGAGAGGTGTATACCAAGTGGGGGCATAACTATGGGTGCCCACCAAGGTGGAGGTGAACAGGGGTATATGTCAAGGTGGGGGGAAACCAGAGGTGTATACCAAAGTGGGGCCCGGTCAAGGAATGTACACCAAAGTGGAGCCCAACCTGGAGTTTTTCTGCAGGGGCCAGCATAGCAGGCTCTAATAGAACAAGGGAGGAAGACTGCAGAGGCTAGAAGTCCTGAGCCATGGGAGAAGGAAGTGCTGGAGGAATAACAGAGATCGGCATTCTACAAAAAGATGATAATAAGTGTTACTCAGACTAAGTGTGCTTGGAAATGCTGGGTTTCCGAAGTTAAACGCTTTCTTGGCATCAGGATTTCTTAGAGCCTCTCCTGCCAATCTCCCATTGTAATCTCTAGGCAGAGGCTCAGCAGGCCGCATTTAGAGGTGAAATTGTTGGTGCACCTGCAGAGAGGTTGAGAGTTCAAAACACTTCTGCTGGGTTCAAATCTCAGCCCTGCCATCAGCTGTTGTGATGTTGGGTAAGCTGTTTAACATTCTGTGGCTCAGATTCCTTATCTGTGAAATGAAGACTGTGAGGATTAAATGAGATGATGCTTGTAGGTTGTTTAGTGTAGTATCTGGCTTACAGTAACTGGTCAGTGTTAGCAGCTGCTTTTGTAATTGTGTCATCATGATCATCATCTCACCAGTGACCAAAGAAATTTTCCCCTAGAGCTGCGGTTCTCAACCTGCACACCAGGACCATCAGCATCACCTAGGAGTTTGTGAGAAATGCAAATTCTTGGGCTCTACCCCATTGAGTTTCAGATTCAGTAGGTCTGGGTGATGCTGACACTCCTGGTCTGGGGATCACAATGGAGAACTTCCCTTTGCACTTATGTTCCATGTAATATAACTTAGAAGAATGTGTGGTTGCATATGCTGTTCCTCCCACTGCACTGCCATCTCTTCCAGATGGTTAGATGATTCATTACCCAGAATTCCTTTGAAATTAAGGATGCCCGTGATCAAAGCAGGAAAAGCTATGGGCAGGCTGAACTCATAAAGAGGGAGTAGGGCAGTGAGTGCTTTTGCTCTTTCAGCAAGCCTTGCTTGGGTATGGGACAGACTTGCTGCTACAGCAGACCCTCTGTCAGGTGACCGCAGCACATGGGCAGTTTGCCTTAGACTTTCTTGGAGGCTACCCAGAGTGGGACATATCCTGAGGTCCTCACTGTGGTACTATTTCACTTGGTATTGTGTTCTCTTTCCTGCGAGCTGGTCCCTTCGACTGGATTGTAGGAGCCCTGTTATGTGTGGGTATATTTGACACAGTACTCGATTCATTTGATAAACATGGTCTCGAGGCACAACCCTCAAGATCCATGCCAGCGTCACTTCCTACAGCAAATTGTTCCTGATTGTCTGTCCTGCCTTAGTATTTGGTGATATCATACTGTAGGACAAGTGTTGTTTCATGGTGCTGTCTGTCCACCAGACCTGTGCTCATTGAGGATGGAAACTGGTTGCTTTATCTCTAGCACAGCACCTGGCACACATTCGTGTTCAAAAATGTCTCTTGAGAGACTATAAATGTCGTTTGGGGACGTCAGAGTAAGATTCCCATGTTGCCGATGGGGTCTTTAGAGAGAATGGGACTTCACAGGAGGGTGATGTGGGCAGCTCCTGGTTGGGTGCCTGAGGGAGTCTGAAGATCCACAGGCTATAGCTCTTCGGTTTTCTCCCTCTGGTCCTGATTACTTCCTTTCTGTGTTTCTTGGGGAGATCGTCCTCCTCTGAGCCTCAAGACCTTTTGGGAAGCTCTCTCTGGAGGTTAACATGGGTGCTGGGTAGTCAGAGCACTGTCTGTGGGAGCCAAGGTCTTGGGGAAGGGGAAGACCCTGGAGTCTGGGTGCAGATGGTGTAGCAGAGGACACAAGGGCTGTTCTGGGTAAGCCAGGTCTGTTCCTTCCTTCGGATTTCCTAACCCTTGTTAATTTTGAGAACCTGGGACTGTTTTCGAGAGATAATTGGATCACTGAGTCCTGGTCATTAGGCAAGTAAAGTAGTCTTTTTTCCTAAAGAAACCAGCGAAAAGCTGATCATTGAAGCCCATTGTTTCAGGTAATTCATGGTTTGGTATCTGAGCTCCTTTGAAGTAAAAAGACTCCAAAATATAAACCTTTCTTCTCATAATAGAATCTGCTTGTGTTATTTAAATCCCAGGGTTTTACATTACAATAGTCACCCATCAGGCTTAGAGAGAAATGGAACTTTGTCTGACAATAGGTATGTGGTGTTCTTGCTGCTTAAAATTAAACGTAATCAGGAGGTGTCACAGAATCCTGTGCTGAGTAAATGATGGAGTGTGAAATAAAATGATTTATACCACTTTCTTTTCCAAAAGGCAGTACTTTTCAATGTTTTTCTCCTTCTGAAAGAAAGTGTGGGTGTTGAAAGTGATTTTTGAGTATTGATTATATTTTTCTTAAGTGGGCCAAGAACACAACATTCTAAGAGCTGCCCTCCACCTTCTTTCCCACGCGGTTGACTCTTGCTTGAACTTGCACAATTTGCAAACGCTGGAATGTTCTGACAGCCTCACCTGAGTCTCTTGAATCTGGCCCATCAGAATGGAAATGGGGAGCCAAGCCGTTCAGGAGTTAGCAAGGATCTGAATTTAAAGTGGTGCAGTTCAAGTCTTGTTCCTACTTTCTGGGGTCTATTTCAAGACCATTGTGTTAGAGTTAAATGGGTTGGTTGTGGTGTCATTGTGTTAATTTTTAAAAAAAATCTCTGCTTGTGAATGCGGGGCCATAAATAGGAATACATGTGTTTGCATGTGTGGACCCAAGCTGAGCCAAGGGGATGAGGAGTGGGGATGGATTCTGCCTTGCCTTCTGGCCCTAAATATGTGCAAAATCAGCCCATCAAGAGTGATTTCATCTGCTTCCTTCCCACATTTGTTCTTGTCCCCTCTATCTCAGTTAAAGGCACCATCTGATCCAAATCATTCCCCTGCATGAAATCCCGGCCAGCCTCCTAGCCTACCAGGGACTTTCCTACCTTAGTTCTTCTTTTCCTAAGCTCTGGCCAAGTGACCTGACTCAGTGTGTCTTGTGTTTTCCCAGTTCTTGGTCTTTGTCTTGTCCCCTTGTATTAGTTTGCTTGGGCTTCTATAACAAAATACTGTAGACTGGGTGGTTTAAACAACAAAAATTTATTTTCTCTCAGTTCTGGAGGCTAGAAGTTTGAGATCAAGGTATTGGCAAGCTTGGTTCCTTCTGAAGCTTTTCTCCTTGGCTTGTAGATGGCTGATTTGTCTTCGTGTGGTCTTCTCTGTGGGGGACGCTGGTGGTGGTCTGTGTCTTAATATCCTTTTATTCTGAGGACATCAGTCATACAGGATTAGGTCCCACTCTAATGATCTCATGTTAACTAAATTACCTCTTTAAAGACCCTGTCTCCAAATGCAGTCCCATTCTGAGATACTGGGGTTAGGATTTCAACATATGGATTTTGGAGGACACAGTTCAGCCCATAATACTCTCCCTTGGGAAAGCCCTTAGCCCCACCTATCAAACCTCTTCATGTTCAAGACTTGCAATCTAGAGCTTCCATTTCCATGAAGTTTTCCCTAACTCTCTGGGCGTGATGGCCCAGAAGCCTTTTGTGTTCCCAGCCAAGTCCCCACGTGTGGTTTCTGGCACCAAGGCTGGATTTCTGCTTCCACCTCTTGGGGACACAAGGCTTATATGACTCCTGGAGTCTTGCTGTCTCCACCACAAGTGGTCCTTTGTGATTAGGCAGTGCCCAGAGTGTACTGTGCCTGGCCACGTGTATAATTCATGAGGGAGGACTCATGTCACCCAGAGCCTGCTGCTCATTTACAAGAATTATGGGCTTTGACAGAACTCCTTGTCATGCAAGCCTCCTTGTCATATCTGTGGTAATTACTGTTCCTTTTCTAATTACTTATCTTATCCACGATGGCCCGTTTCAGCTGCTACAGAGGAGACGCCCCTGTCCTCTCATGCAGAGGCAAGCCGGGTCACTGCCACTACTGCTGCAGTCCCTGAGGCCTCCTTTCTCTTGCTGTTTTTCCCCTTTTCCCCATTCTCTGGTTTCTGAGCCATGCCCCATTTAAGAAACGGATTGTCATCCCTTTGATTTTGGACTATTGCTCTGAAGGGCCAGAGGATGGGAGAGGAGGTCTTCAAGCCTCTCTGCAGCCCACCACTCGCTCAGAGCTGCCTCCGTTCCCCTTGGGAGAAGGCAGCTCTCTCCCAAGATTACAACCTGCCCCAGGTCCCGTGGAGAAAAATAGCAAAGGAAACGTATTTAAGAGTCTGAATGTGCTGAGTGGATGCTTTGGAAACCTAACCTCAGGCAAAAGGTCCTTGATTCAGGCTTGGTGACTGATGTGGCATTGTCTGCTGTTAATAACCAAGAGATTGAAGACCCAACGAGGTCACATTTTTGCCTGTCAACAGAGAATCTCCAATCCTTTAGCTTCTTTAGTTTTAATATTTGATTTTGCTTGGGTTTGCCTCTAGAGTTGCTTTGCTTTGTTCCTTATCACATTACTATACTTAATTGACTGAATTAGGGAAGGTTTCTGTTTCAACTTAAGTACTTATCATTTTGCATTTAAAAAGCTGTTCTTTAATAACTTTGGAAGGAGTTGGATGATTTTGATGGAATCCTATCCATTATAAAAGGCATCTTAGGTCTTATTTAAATATAATCTGGCCCCTGGAAAAAAAAGGCACTGAGTAAACGTGTCCAAAAGATGATTTCTTCAATAATGTGTATTTTTGGTGTATTTTTACAAGATATGAAGATACTGTCCCACCTGCATGAATTTCTGAATAAAAGGAGGGTATCACCATGTAATCAGCAATGGGGGAGTTAGATATGGGGCCATCTGGCCTCAGTGACTCACTTCAGTCTCCCTTCTGATCTTTGCACTCCTTGACTTGACCTCACCACCCTGCCTCCTCCCTTGTGTGTCCTCTGTGTACCCCTGAAGCTTGCACATGGTTCATTTTATATGGGCCTCACCCTCAGTTTCTTCCCTGGCTTCATTTGCATCTCTCTCTTAGGTTCCGTGCCTTCTGGGACCTCCTTCAAGGCAATGCCATTTCTGGTTCATTCCAGCTCCCAGGGCTCCTTCCTGCAACAGAAAGAGTTCCTACCATCATGGAGCTTGCATTTTGGTTGGGGCGGGGGTAGAGGGTGTGGCCAAGTGAATAGTGAGGTGATGCTACCACAGGGAAAGCTTAGGCTGCTCTGAGAACACCTAAAAGGTACACCCAACTTTGGGAGGTGGGAAGGGTATCAGGAAAGACATCTGGAAGGAGACGTTATCTAGGTGAACTTAAAGGATCCACTCATTCATTCATTCACTTTACAGAACCATTATTCATTAAGAGGGTAGCCACTGCTCTGATTGCTGGTGAACAGCTGTGAACAAAATAGGCAAAGTCCTTGCCCTCATGAAGCATATATTTTAGTGCGGAGAGGTAGCCAAGTAAGGTGCTGTTGGGAAGTGAAGAGTATTTCAGGGAAACAGAACAATGTCCAGATCCCAGGTAGAATGAGTATATTCAGGGCATACAAGGAAGGAATGCAGGGTCCAGATCACAAAGGGATCTGTAAACCCTGTTAAGGAGTTTGAACTTTATTCTGAGGGTAAGGGGTTGCCACTGAGTGGTTTTAGACAGGAGAGTGGCAAGGTCATTATTTGTATTTTAGAAGGATGACTTTCATTGTCTTGGAGAGAGCAGGCTGGGGGTGTAGTTTAGGAGATGAGTTAGAAGGCTGTGGAGTCCTCCAGATGAGGTGTGGAGGCCTGCATTGGAGCAGTGGTAGTATGCGAGGAGAGTAGGTGAATCTGAGCAATATTTTAGGAGGCACGTTTGGCAGTATTTGTGTTGAGTGGAGGTGGGCGGATGAAACATGGAGGAATCATAGCTGACTCTTGGGTTTATTGTTGGAACAACTAGATGGATGGTGGCAGCAGGAGATGGGGAAGCTGAGGAGGAACAGTTTTCAGTGTGGAGGAGATGAAGGGCAGATGAATTTGGGACGCATTGAGCTTGAGGTGCCTATGGGGACATCCAAGTGGAAATGTCCAGGAGGCAGCTGGATATACAGACCTAGGCTTGAGAGCCAAGGCTGGGCTGGCGGGCCACAATGGGAAGCATCAAAGTGAGGTATTTAGAGCCTGGGAGTGGACGAATTTGCTTGGGGTTGTGGGAGGAAGTTTGGAGTAATAAAAGATCATAGGACGTATCTGAGGGCTTAAGGAATGACATGAGGATGAGCAGCCAAAGAGGGTGGAGGAAAACAGGAGATCTATGGTTTGCCAGAAACTAAGGAAAGAACAGTTTAAAGTGGAGAGACTGGTCAGCAGGGGAAAAGGTGCACAGAGGAAAAATAGGATGAGGTCTTGGAATAGCCATTGGATTTAGCAATAGGGAGGGAGGTAGTGATTTTGGCAGCAATGATTTGATGTAATGGTGGGCTTTTCTGCCCATACAATGTCTCTTCAAAACTTTCCCTTGTCCATCTCTATCAACAACCATTCTAGTTCAAGGCCTGATCATCTCTCACCTGGACTTTTGCTGTAGCCTCCTGATTTGTCCACCAGCATATTCTCTGTTCTGCAGAGTGAGTGATCTTGTGAAGAGGCAAATCTATGCCACTTCCTTGCTTAGCATCTTTTAATGGTTTTATGCTGTTAGGGTAAATACAAATTCCTTCACATGGAGCATGGGCCTCCTGCCTCCTCCTTGCTCCTCATCTTGTACCATGTTCTCTCTCTGCCCAGTCACAGCAGTTTTCCTTAAATGCCTTGAGCTGGTCATGTCATCTTTGGCCATTGGGACTTTGCACACACTGTTCTCTTTACTTGGAGGTCTCTTACTCCCCCTTTCACCTACTTCATTCCTACTTGTCTTTCAGAGTTCAGTTCCATCTGCACTTTCTTAGGGAACTCTTCCCTGATCTCCCTCACATGGTCGGATCACCTTGTTTTATGGCTGTGGCAGATTGCATTATGTTCTCAGTTCTTCCCTCTCCCTGTATCCATGTCCTTTGCCATGTCGTTTTGCAGTTCCTTTACTAGGCTGTATATTCCTCTGATGCATTGATGTTGGGCAAGGCCACATGACTTACTCTGGCCAGTGAAACGTAGGTGGAAGTGAGAGTGTGCCAGTTTTGAGCCCAGACCTTAGGAAGCATTGCAAATTCTGTCTGATCCTTTTGAGCTTCTCCCATTGCTCATTCTGAGACTGGATCTCACAATGAACTCATGTAGAGTGGACCTGAGCCCTCTCTGCAGTCTGTAGCTGATTTGCAGATACGTGAGGGTAAATGAGTTTTGGAGTAGTTTGTTAGGCGGAATTATCTGGGCAATAGATAGCTGATACGACAACCACAGTTGGTAATTATATATATATTTATGCCTGTCTTTCCAACTAATCACTAAGTTCCATGAGGGCAAGTTTCAAGTCTGTTACTATGCACTGTATTTCCCAGCAACCTGCACAGTGCCTGACACGTGGTAGGCGTGCAGCACATATTTGTTAAGTGATTGAGTAAAGTCTTTGTTTCAATTCAACTGTGTGGTATATGTCTTTATCTTCCATGATAATCTTAGGAGTTTACTGGTTCTGGCCAAATTGGCCAACTGCCAGAGGTGTGAGATATATTTTGCGTTCAATTATAACACTTTGCTAACTTGAAACAAAATGACTTTTTGAAATGTTATGTTTCATGTAATTTAAAAATAAATTTTGATAAAACATTGGTTTGTATTGAGAGATCATAGTGTGAAAAGTGGGGAAAAATCCCTGCAGTCTTGAAGCAGAAATGAATGTTAATCACATGCTCCTCCTAGTTAAGAATTTCTTTATCTAGGTTGCTGTGTATAACATTCATCATTCTACCCCATTAACAACTAGATCACTTTTCATAGATCATTTCTACATCAGAAACACAGATCAAGGCATTAAGATCTGCTGTAGACTTGAGAGTTAATTTGGGTGAGTTGAGAAAAACACCCATGGAATTTATTATCTCTGTCTTAACGGAAAAAAGACATCTTGTTATAGGCAATGAATACAGGACTTAGAGTCAGAGGACAGGCACTTCTCTTTACAGCTCTGTGACCATGAAAAGTGATTTGACCTTCCTGAGCTTTATTTTCTGCACCTGTAAAATGGGATGGGTTGATATCTACTTCATAGGATTATGAGAAATGCGTTGCAAAAACAAAATGGCCTTTAAGTTGTAGTTAATTGAATGAAATGCAGTAGTAAAAAGTAAAACTATTGGTTTTTAAATGTTAATTTTATAATAAGCCACCTTATTAATGTCTCTTTTCTAAAAGTTACCCAGTTAATTCTATTGGGTTTTGGCATACAATTATATTGTATGGAAAAAAAAGATTATTTTGCTGCTTTCTGATTTTTTTGCTTATTTTTTGCCTTTGCTAATTGCATTGGCTAGTACTGAGAGGGTTTTTTAAAAAAATATTTTTTAAAGCAGTATTACTTTATTGCTATCTACAAAACTACTTTATTGAGATGTGACTGACATACACAAATCTGTGCACATTTAATACATACAGCTTGATGAGTTTGGAAATAAAAATACATCCATGAAACCATCACCACAATCTATGCCATAAACATATCCATCATTCCAGAAGTTTCCTCCTGCCCTCTTTTTAATTTTTTTGTGTGTGATAAGAACACTTATCATAGGATTTACTTTTTTGGCAAAATTTTAAGTATACAATACAGTATTGTTAACTATAGCCACTTTGCTGTACCTCACACTTGTTAAGATGGTTATTATGAAAAAAAACAAAAACAGTAGATAAGTATTGGCAAGGATGTGGAAAAAAGAGAACCCCTGTATACTACTGGTGGGAATGTAAATTGGTGCAGCCCCACTATGGAAAACCTCATGGAGATTCCTCAAAAAATTGAAAATAGAACTATGCTAGGATCCAGCAATCCCACTTATGCATATATGTCTAAGGGAATTGAAATCAGAATCTTGAAGAGATATCTGCACTTTATTGCTTTTTTTTTAAAAAGATTTTATTTTTTCCTTTTTCTCCCCAAAGCCCCCCAGTACATAGTTGTACATTCTTAGTTGTGGATCCTTCTAGTTGTGGGATGTGGGACGCCGCCTCAGCGGGGTTTGATGAGCAGTGCCATGTCCGCGCCCAGGATTTGAACTGATGAAACACTGGGCCGCCTGCAGCGGAGCGCACGAACTTAACCACTCGGCCACCGGGCCAGCCCCCACTTTATTGCTTTTTTTAAAATCAGGAACTGATATTGGATTTTAACATTAGTGCTTTCTCAGTATCTGTGGAGATGAGCATGTGGCCCCCCCTTTTGTTGACTAATATGATAAACTATGTTAGATTTCTTAATATTGAGGCACTTATTAATCTTGTTAAAAACCCCCTATGTTGTGAAATAATATCACTACTTAGTTATAAAGAAAGGGTTTTAAAATTTCTGTGAATTGTAATATTCAATTAATGCGTATCTATGTTCCATTTGCTAATATTTTGTTTAGAATTTTTGCTTTGATTTTCATGCGAGTAATTGGCTGGAGTTTTACTGCACCGTGTTTGTCAGGATTTGTTCTCAGTGTTTGTTATGGATTGAATTTTGTCTTCCCCCTCCCTCCCCTGATATATTTAAGCCCTAAACCCCAGAGTAACTGTATTTGACATAAGGCCTCTAGCGAGGTAATTAAGGTTAAATGAGGTCTTAACATTGGGGTCTTAAGAGAAAGAGTCATCAGGAAGGGGTGCACACAGAGAAGAGGCCACTTGAGAATACAGGGGAAAAGCCAGCTATCTACAAGCCAGGAAGGAGTTCTCCCCAGAAACCAACCCTGATGGCTCCAGAACTGTGAGAAAATAAATTTTTGTTTTATAAGACACCCCGTCTGTAGTATTTTGTTATGGCAGCCTGAGAAGACTAATACAATGTTATACTTATTTGTAAAAATTGTTTAGAATATTTTTCTATGTTCTGGAACAAACAGTTCAAATAGCATTATAGTAATCTGTTTCTTGAAGGAATACGTAAAATTTTTCTGTAAAATGTTTGGAGACTAGTATTTGTTATATCTCTGATAACTTTATCAATATCTTGTGTAGTACTGGGTCTGTTTAGATTTTCAGTATTTTCTGGACTTAGTTTTGATTTATCTTGTTTTAGAGAATATCTAGTTTATCCAGGATTTAAAATGTATTAGAGTAAAACTGAGCAAAATTATTGCTTCTATGTCTTTTAATTTATTCTGCATCTGTGGTTATATATATTCACATCTTATTTTGACTATACTTTCTCTTTTTCCCCCCCTTGATTATTGGTTTAGTGGTTTATTATACATTTAGTAATTCTTGTATTTATTAGCACTATTTTTCTTTTATTACTATTTTTGTATCTACCAATTTTTCTGCTTTCTTTATGTAGTTTTATTACTTTTTTGTTTTTGGGCTGCACATTTATTTTAAGCATTTTGTCTTCTTTAGAACTAGACCTACCTAGAGCTATGAATTTTCCTTTGAGTGCTGCTTTAATTGTGTCCTGTACATTCTAATGCATAATGTTTTATATTTTTCTCAGTATTTTTGGATTTTGATTTTTCTCTTGTCATAAAAGTTGAAGAGAAGGTTTTAAAATTTCTATGAAGTGTGATCAGAGAATGTGGTCTATTTCTTGGAATTCTAGGTCCTCTTTATGACTTAGCATTTGTTTTAGAAATAGGCACTTCAAAAAGTTGTATCTGTTTTTCAAGCTAAAGAATTAGAAATCTATCAATTAGATTTCCTTATGAATTGATATTAGGCTTCCCGTATTCCTTATTTTTGACCCACTTATCATGGCCTGAAACTTAAAGTCACTCTTATTCATTTTTATTCTAAGAACTCCACAGAATACATAGAAGATGTAGATTCTACTTGGAATTTATTAAGGAGACAAATTAACTTCACTCCAAAAATACTCGTAGTAGCAGGAGTTGAAAGACTGGAGAGAGCGTTTTGAGCCTGGACAATGAAGGAAAGCTTTATGCAGGAGATGGGTCTTGAAGAGCAAGTAGGAGTTAGGAGGTAGAGTCTATAAAAGGACATTCTGGGCTGGGGACACCATGAGCAGGGCTGGGCTTGAGGTGAGCCTGCTGTCTAGGGGAAAGGGCACATACCTTCCTCCCAAGGGCACACACCCTCTCTGTGACTTGCCATAGCAGTTGAGTCGGGGAGTGAGTGTCACATGGGACCAGCCATCTCTATTCAATAGATTTATGCATAAACATCTTTCTTGGGGGCCATTCTAGCCATGTTTTCAGCCTACCTTGCAACAACGGAGGGCAGCACATGATAATTTGCTCTCCCGGCTATCCTACTGGTGTGTTCTCAGCTTTGCAGCTTCACTGGAGAGCTGAAATTGGCACACACCTCAGTTTGATAGCATTAGCTCAGTATTAAAACATTAATCAGGGAGATGTAGACATTTCAAATTAAGAATTACGCTGTCTGATATGTACTTGCTGTATGGAGTTGTTTTGTCAGATGACCCCAATAAATTACCAAATATTTAACACTGATGATAAATCAAATGATGTGTGGTCTGCAGGAAGCAAAGGTATTTAAATAATTAAGCAGTTCTTTCTAGAGCCTCTTTATATGATGATTTTCTAGACTTCGAATCAGTTTTCCTCATCCAGCCTCCATATAATATATAGTTATTTCAAATCAGCTTTACTTACTGAGCTTTTTCTAGTAATGGAGCTTTGTCAGCAAAAACTGTGTGTACCAGCAAATGGTGAATGATGGGCTCATGTCAGAAAGGAGCTTGAGAGGTGCTTTCTGTTGTTAGATGGATGGGTCTGGAGCAGGAGCCTGAAGCTCTCCAAGTGTAATAGTTTCAGAGAAAAGGTATGTCTGAAATAGAGATGAGTGTTCCATCACTCAAAAGGTGGTATTTCACACACTCAAGCCAAATACTACATGTGTTGTTGAAACCATGGCTTCATGTTGGGATGTGTGGGAGATATGTGAAGTTATTTAATATAATCTTGGTTGTGGTTTCTTCTCACCCCTCACTCCTGTTCTCTTATAACTGGAATCTAGTGGTCAGGGCAGAATGGCAGGAAGTACAGTAGCCACTGAAATTATAACAGGTAGATTTATGCAGCTCTGAGCACAACTCTCCATAAGCCAGTGCTATCCCATTTGAATGCTCTGAATGCCCAAGTGCTAAGTATCTGTGAGTAGTCTGAACTCTGCTGACTGGGGCAAGATCTTGCAAAAGTGGACTATGTCAGCTTGGCAGTCATCACTCAATGTAGGCACTGAGGACAGAGCATCATGAATGGACTGATAGAGGTGGGGCATGGGGCACTCTGAGGGTTTAAGCCACTTCTGCTATTTTTGAAATTGTGGTTTTAGCTTCAGGATTGTGCTGAGTTTGGTACAAACTGATTTCTCTGTTGGCAGAACATGATGTATCAGTTGGTTAACTCATGTATCCGTTGGTCTGATGCCACCCTAGACCTTGAGTGTTCCAAAGGGCTGTTGGGGGAGAAACCTGACTTCTGGTGTAAAAGGGGTTACCTGAATTTGGGAGGCTGGGCATGCTAAAGTGTGTGTGCTCTGTCTCTATTTTATTGCTGAATTGTGTCTCTCAGTGGAGGTTCTTAGAGGCTATTCAACAAAGCCTCTGCTGTCAGCTAAAAGGCTTTTAGGGCTTCATAATCACTGCACAGTATCTTTTCCTTTTTCTACAAAAAAAAAAAAAAAAAAAAAAGAGAACTTTCTCTTTCCTTTCCCCACTTTTTTGAAATCGTTAGCCTTCATGTGAACTGAAAGGGACTTCAAAACATTGGAAGAAAATAGTCTGAAAGCTCAGAGTGTGCTTGCTCCTGGTGGGTATGAAGACTTGATAAAGAGGAATCTTTTGCACTGACAGGTGTTTGCATGCCAGTGTGGAGAAGGCTTTTGAGTTAGTTTTCTATAGCTTATCGTTCCCTTTGTGTAGAGGAGTTGGGAAAACTCTGTAAAGTAACTAAATAGTAGGGATAAAAATTTAGCATTGGTGTCATCTTCACTTCTTTTCTCCTGCCCATTGGTTTTTGAGACTCATTTGCCAGCCATTAAGTAAGCAAGTGGCAGGGGTGAGATGGCAAGTAGGACATCTTACTTGGCAGCAGTCACCCCACTGTGGGCAAAACTTACCATGCCAATCCCTTTGGATTTTTAGAAAAAAATTAAAAAGGAATTTCACTAGTAGAGGTCTGAAATAAAAGCTGAATGTTGCTGAATGTTGTTTGAAGTGGAAACTAAAGGAGCAGTATAGAAACTCTTGTTTTTGTGAATTGGTGTCCAGAAACATCCACCCATTGTTTAATATGAAGAACAAAATAGGCCAAGGCCGGAAGATAGATTCAACCCCAGTTTTGGTAATAATCTCCCACAAGTTGTTTTTGCAGCTGTATGTGAAAGTTATTTGTTTGGATTTCATGTTGTTTATATGGGGTCATCAAGCAAAGACTCTTGTGAGAGGAAGCTGAGCCTGTGTATGACTCACACTTTTTAATGGCTGACAGGTAGGACTGTATAAAATCAGAGTTTTATACAGTTTTATACAG
This sequence comes from Equus asinus, assembly GCF_041296235.1. NCBI lineage: Eukaryota > Metazoa > Chordata > Mammalia > Perissodactyla > Equidae > Equus > Equus asinus. Next base: position 63,614,947 of record NC_091791.1, read on the forward strand.
AGTTGTTGGACTAAAGAGAAATGCTATGAGCTTATCTGATGATCGTAACATAATAATATTACATAGATGAATGTAATAGATGATAAATAATGGCAACATTTATTAGCTTTTACTATGTCCCACATACTGGTGCTAAGTACTTAACATGTTCTCATTTAACTCTTACAACAACCCAATGGGATATTAATAGAAGTAGTAGTGGTAAGAATAATTATAGAAATTACTATGTCTGCTTATGTGCCTTATCTTATTTGAGTCTCACAATAATCATATGAGCAAGGTATTATTATTTTTCCTGTTTTCCAGATGAGGGAAACAGAGGATCAGAGAGGTTATATAAGTTTGCACAAGGAGGTAGAATGTGAATCAGTCTTCTGATTCCAAAGACTGTACACGTATCACCCATGCTCTTGTCACCCTTTCTGGTCACATATGCAGTAATTAGCTAAACAGAAGCATTCTTTAATGGACACTTAATAAATAGTAGTGAGAGGCTGTAGTGATGAAGTTAGAAGTATTTTGGCCAAGAAGATGCATGCTTGTGTATGTGCACGTGGAATGCACATGTACACACACATTCAATTTCTCGTTTTCTAGTTTGGGGATGACCCTCTGACTATTGATTCCACAATGTCAGCTTCTTCTTCTTCTTCTTTTTGTTGGTGAGGAAGATTGGCCCTGAGCTAACATCTGTTGCTAATCTTCCTCTTTGTGGTTGAGGAAGATTGTCCCTGAGCTAACATTTTTGCCAGTCTTCCTCTATTTTGTCCATGCCTGGGATCCAAACTCATGAACCCTGGGCTGCCAAAGCAGAGCACGTGAACTTAACTACTGCACCACCGGGCTGGCCCCTTCGTCATCTTTTTTACCCAGCACAATTCTCACCTTTGCCCAGCTGTGGGGGTCACGGAATAGGAACTCACTTAAATGTAATTCTAAGCAGGATTACCTTTGGAAAGATTATAATAATCACACAGTTATAGAATGTTACAACAGAAAGAGGAGACGGAAACATGTAAGTCAGCCATTTCATTTTAAAGAGAAGGAGCCTGAGGCTCTCCAGAGAGGTATCAATTGACCCAAGACCTCTGGTTGATTAATGCTAGAATTGGTACTAGATTTTGAGATATCTGCCTCCTGATCTGATGCTCTCCCCTCTGTATAACCGTACCACTCAATGGAATAGACTCTGAAGCCAAAAAGAAATTGTGTTTTGATTATCTGTTTTGAAATATGGGTGTCGCTAATTCTCTGCTGGTATGGCTAATTTGTAGTTGACTGCCATAGTATTTTTAGATTCTTGTGGATTTAGGTCACATTGGCTATGGAAGCAACCTCTCCCATCTGATTCCTTACATCAAAAGCAATGTACAATAATACGTTTCCCTCTACCACAGAGAATTTTTTTTGGCCTAATGGACAAAGATAGTTAAAGAATTAAATTCATCTCCAGTCCCACCTACTCCATATCACCAGGAGGGAAGGAGAGATCCAGCATTATTAATGGAAATACATTTTCTTTAAAGTTTGAATTTGTTTTTAAAAAATATTCTTTCTTGACTTGGAAGAATTATTATTTGGTCACAGGCATTTTATTGTGTAACTTCATGACATTATTGCATTGAGTGTGTTACTATAGCTCCCACCAACTGTTTTAAGATGTTTTGAGACTGTGCTTCGTATTATAAGGAAAGTGTTTGTCACTTGGACTCGCAGAATTGAATTTGCCTGAATTAATTATGATTTCCACTCCATCCCCCTGGGCAGTATTGTAGGGGAGAGGTAATCCTTTCTGATGTCATGTAGAAAATCAATTCTGGCCCATGGCACTGGCTAGTTGCTTAAGTCAGGGAACTTGTCACCTACTGTATGTTTATTTCTCATTTTTCTTGGTCCTTTGTTATGTGTTCCTTTTTCTGGGCTGGTTTAAGAAGGCGCCAGGGCCAGGGAGCCGTGCTTCAAGTGATGGACAAGGATCCTCTCTCCATAAAGAAAATCACAAGGGCCCCAAGTTGGGTAGTAAAAGGCCTTGTCGGTGGCATTTCTTGTGTAATCTGCATTGTTTATAGAGTGTTTTCCACTGAGAAGCACAGATACACTTCCTTTGGCATAGAGGGTAAGACAAGTTGAATGGCACCAGGTCATAAGTATTTGGTCTTGACTGGTTTGGGAGTTTGCTATCTTCTCCTCTGTAGTCTCCTCCTCTGTTCCTTAGGATACTTTTCTCCTTAATTTTGAGATGTAAAACTCCTTCACCTTATAAAACCCCATAAACAAATTTAAGAGGCAAAAACAATTGATGATAAATATTTGAACCAAATATGAAAAGCATAGAATAGATATCCTTACTATACAAATAGCTACCACAAAAAGTAACCACCAGGGCCAGCCCTGTGGTTGAGTGGTTGGGTTCACTTGCTCCGCTTTGGCGGCCCGGGGTTTCGCCCATGTGGATCCTGGGCGCCAACATGACATTGCTCATCAGGCCATGCTGAGGCGGCGTCCCACATAGCTCAACCAGAAGGACCTACATCTAGAATATACAGCTGTGTACCAGGGGGTCTTGAGGAGAAGGGAAAAACAAAAACCAAAAAACAAAAAAAAGGAAGAAGATTGGCAACAGATGTTAGCTCAGATGCCAATCTTTAAAAAAAAAAAAGTCACTACAAATACCCCATTGCGCATCCATTAAAAGGGGTATATGGAGTTTTCAAATGTCTTGGGAACATGCTCTGAAGATAAAGCTGAGCAAAATAGCAGAACACAGAACTGAACACACAGATGTTAATGTTAATCTATATCCACTCAAAGGGTTGAAACTTTCCCTTTTTACTTTGATCTGTCAGGAGAGCCTGCAAGTAGTTTCTCCCTTGGCATGTGACTATGGTGCCTTGGCTTTGCTATTCCAGCCAACTGACCCTTTTGCTGAAAGTTTAATAGGGGATGAATTCACATGTGAATTCATAATCCCCTTATCTGTGCTAAGAGCATTCTGTAATGCCTGCAACAAAGAGAATCTTACCTCTTGTGGAATTGCTCTGACCCTACCTCTTGGCCTCCTTCCTAACGTCTCTGCACCTCCTGGTTGGACGCTTTAGGCATCTACCCCTTGCAGAGTCATTGCCTGCCTACAGTATGTTAAATGATGTTTTAAATAGATTCACGTTTCCTGCCAGTCGTCACATTGAGGCATTTAAGGAAGGAAGTATGGCATATGTGAATGGGGAATATATTTGGGCTTATGAGAGAGAAAAAAAGGACTTGTTCTCCTGTAGTATTTATTAATTTTGAGCCTTATTCTCTTTTATACAGTGTGACTTTGACTGTAAATCCACTAGCCAAGTCACAGTCAAGCCACAGTTTAAGTTTTGAAGTTTTATTATTAAAATTTGCTCTCTCTCTAATGCTTTTATTACTTGCTCTTCTCTTCCCTGCTATGGTGTGGGTTACTGTAAATGTTATCTACATGTGTCTATAAATACTGAATATATTTTTGATACAATGTGCATTTAATCAACTTTTTGTTACTGTTATGCCGTTTGTGTGGAGGAAAATTGTTTCTGTCTTACTGTTCTATTGAAGTGCTTTTGGAGTGATGATATCATAATCACTTTAATACATTAAAAAGCTTCAAGGCTTAGCATTTATTGAACAAACCTCATTGAAGGAATATAACGGATGTCTTGAGGCTTTCCGCTGCTGTAAAAAGAACAGTATTGTTCATGGCCTCTGTAAAAGAAAATCTGAATTTTTATTTTACTTTGCACTGCGTTGCAATTATATTTCAAAAGCTCTTCAAGTGTGACTAACAAAGGGGCTGTTTTTATGAATTGTTATAATTGCAGATCTCAGGGCTGACTGCTGTGAGTTTAACATTAGTAATGGACAGCAATTTAAAACTTTATCACCAAAATTCAACTTCTGAGATCCTAAAAGATGGCTTTCCCTTTCCACTTGGATGTCCTTGGAGAATGAGTCCTCCAGATTTGGAAAGTGAGTGTAAAACTTTATTATTCCCGAGAATCTCAGGAGTCCTGGCCCTTTAGGATCTCTGTGAGGAGGCCTGGGGAGTGAGGTAAGGACCGTGGAGTCTCAAGGTTGGGGAGGGTGTGCGTATAGCCCATGAAATAAGAATGGGGAGGGCCAAGGGAGCCCCTGAGAATCCTTGTGGGCTGAAAGGGTGTCCTTTCAGAGTCCCTGGACTGACATGAAGGCATGGCTGGTAGGCTCTGAAGCCACTCGTCTGAAGAGCGCAACGGAGAAGCTGCGACTGTGGAGATGTAATGGAAAATACCAGTCATTCTCCTGGTTGAGATGCTTAAGTCAAATCGTTGAAATGTGCCACCTCCTGGAACCTTGGCCTCCTCTTCCCTGCTATTGGGTAACTTCTAACTGATGGCCTTGGAATTATGTGTGTGGTGAAACATCCCCATGGGTGTGGGCCTGGTACCGGAAATTACTTCAAAGAAGCTTTCTTTATCTTTTATTTTTTCACTTTTTGTGTGTGTTTATGGGGGAGATTGGCCCTGAGCTAACATCTGTGCCAGTCTTCCTCTATTTTATGTGGGATGCTGCCACAGCGTGGCTTGTTGAGTGGTGCTAGGTCTGCCCAGGGATCTGAACCTGCGAACCCCTGGGCTGCTGAAGTGGAGCACACCAACTTAACCGCTATGCCACTGGGCTGGCCCCTCAGGTAAGCTTGCTTTATCCAACTCAGTCATAACTGAGGAGTGAAGAGCACCTGGAAAGACCAGTCACCATTTCCTGGTTCTTATTCCCTATCGTCTCATTAGATAGCTTTTGGTCTTGAGACTTCCTGGCTGACTTGCTTGAAATTTACTTGTTGAAAGCATGCATCTCTCCCTCTAAATTTTCCTTAAGGGAAAGTAGGCATTTTTAGAGCTCATTACTATGAGGCAGAACTTCTGAGGCCTAATTGATTATGAATTCACATTTTTCTCCACCCTGTCATGTGAGGTACAGTGCCCTGAACAGGTGAATTTGTTTGAAATGTTGAATTTGAATTAGAAGCTTGAAAATGTTAGTCCTTTACTTCTGGCCTTTCCCAAATGGAGAGGTATGGGGGCTACTTCTTCTGGTAACCAACCCTTCCTAATTGGGGTAGTAGGGGCTCATTAAGATCACAGCTGTGATTAGGGTGTGGTACTTTTGCTAACTGTTGTTAAAAACAACTTCTTAGAGAGATTATTTTTTCATCCACCCATCTACTTCTCCATATTGGCTAGGATTAGGTTCAGTTGCTTAGGATAGATAATCCTATTTATCAGTGGCTTAAACAAGGTCCATGTTTATTTCTCGCTCATGTTGAAGAAGTCTAGAGGTTGACAACCTAGGGTTGATGTGGTAGCTTCATGGTATTACCAGGGACCCAGGATCCTTCCTGCTTTCTACTCTGCTACCTGCAGGGTATGGAATTTTGAACTAAACCTCATGGTCCAAGATGGACATGGTCTAGCCAGCATATCCACATTTCAGGCTGGCAGCAGGAAGAAAGGCAAAGAAGGACATTCCCTCCTCCTTTTAAAAAAATCTTCTTAGAAGTTCTACGCAGCAATCTAGATGTAAAGCCACACCTAGCTGCAAGGGAGGCAGAAAATTGCAGTCTTTTACCAGGGTGGCAAGGTGCCCTGCTAAAACTGAGGTTCTGTTCCTGAAGAAGGGGAGAATGGATATTGGGATAGGCTGTCTGTAAACTCTGCCATACAATGTACCAGTTCATTCACCTGTCATTCTCTCTCCCTCCCTCACATACACATGCACAAGCTATAGTTGGAAGACCGTCTCTGGTTCCTTACATTCCTCAGACAGCCCTTTTATGACTTCTTTTCCCTTTCGAGATGTCCCTTGATGTTTGTTGTAACCTGCTTTTATTGATATTAAGATGCTGGGGACAGAGGAAGCCTTTTCTTGCATGCCAAGTCTTTATTTCTCCTCCTTATAACATTTTCATGCAGCTAAAACATCAAGGCCTGCCTTACAGAGGAAAAGGTGACCAAAGAGCTGCCAGCTTGTCTCTTGGAAGCCTCAGAGCTGTCTCTTCACCCTTCATGGGATCATGACTGTCACTCTTCTCTAGACCCTGCAGGCATCTGGGCCAAAGGGCAGCCCTCTTGAAGTCTAGAGTCCTGTGGCTTGTGGAGATATGAAGTGCTCTCTACCTTATAGAAAGCCCTGGGATTTGGAAGTTAAGGCCAGTGTCGTACATTCACCCTCCCATGAACAGACTACTTTAAAGAACTCTCGGATAGAAGATGTAGTCAGTGCCTTGGGATAAGTTGGCTCTGTATTGCCTCAGTTGTTGCAAACCCAGGTGATGATGCTTATGGTGGTCCCCAAGCTCCAGGAAAGACGACCCCCTTCCACTGAGCACAAAGGTTCTTTGAGGCAGGATGAGGCTTCACATGACATTGTTGTGTTCCTTCTTACACCCCAGCCCATCTACCCTTTGTCCCTCAGCACCAGTGGAGTTTTCCAAACTGAGAACTGGGACCTATAATCTAATGAGAGAATTATGCTGCCTCTGAAGACAAAGGATAGTCTGGGCAATAAGTTTTGCTCTCTGAAATGCTTGCATTTCTGGGTCATTTTAAGGTGTTTTAAAGTCAGTGGGACGGAATATTTGAAATCCAGGAGATTTCACCAAGCTCTGGGAGCTATGATTGTGGTACCTGGAATCCTTGTTTAGAGAAGCTTTAAAGAGAATGGACTTTGGAGCCCTGGAGCCCTGGGTTCAAATCCTCTTGCTGGGTGATTTGGGGGATAATTCATTTGAGGCTCAGTTTTTGAAAATCTGTGAAACAGGGCTAGTGAGGTGTAAACTCAGTGGAGAATGAAACTAAATAACGTATGTAAAGTGCCTGGCACATAGTAGGTCCTCACTAGAAGTTATTTTCTTTTTTTATGCAATTCACTATGTTAAGTGCTTAGTAAATATTTGACTTATTAGTTTTATGATAAAAGCTTTTTTTAAAAAAACTTGATCAATAATGTATCCTAATTTTAGTTTTACTTTACATTTAGTAACCCTAATCTTATTGTACGTGGCTGGAAATATTGTTCAGACTCTCACATGACTGTTTTTCAAGCATTCCCTTTTTCCCTCTACATGAGATGAGTATACCATGAAAGGGCACTTTCACAGCTAAAGACACAAGTGTTCTAAAATGCAGGTGACTTCCAAATTGGAAGCATTACCTGTTCTAGCATACTGTTGGAAGTACAGTTAAAGACTGTTTCAAGCTGTGCTTTGAGCCTCCTGAGCCATGAACCTCTGAGAATCTGATGAGGGGTATGGATCCTCTTCTCAGAAAAAAGCACATATGCATGTGCATAGAATTTTTCATATAGTTTCAGGTGATCTGTGGACCTCACTCTCCCTGCCCCACTTCCTGCCCTCCCCCGAAGAATCCTAGGTTAAGAATCCCTGGTTGAACTTTTTATTTATTTATTTTAAGGGTGTAGTTATTGATACTAAAAGAATGGGGAAGAGAAGGGAATGGAGGACATATGTATGGGTGGGCATGGTGAGTAGACCACACCTATAACAAGAAGCAAGTGGTTGAGATAGTGACTGAATGATAAAAATCATGTTGCACCTCACTGTGGTATTCATGGCTCCAGGGTCTGCAAGAAGTCAAAAATGGAAAGGGTCAAGTTTTTTTTCCTCCAACATTTTATTATGAAAGAGTCCAATCATACGGAAAAGTTGAAGGAATTGTACAGTGAACATGCATATACCCACCATCCAAGTGGTATGTAGGTTCTTCTATTAACATTTGCTGTGCTTGCTTTATGATAATCTATCTGTCAATCCGTCTTATTTTTTGATGCATTTCAGTATAAGTTGCAGACATTAGTACTTTTCATCCTAAACACTCAACGTCATATCATTTACTACAGTTCAGTGTTGGTTTATTGTTTTTCTTTTGAGAAATGCACGCACCTTAAGTGTACCATTCTGTGAATTTTGGTAATTGTATGCCTCTGTGTAATCCAAACTCTTATCAAAATGTACACGACCTCACCCTGGAAAGATTCCTCATGCCCCTTCCCGGTTATTCCCTGCTCCCTCCACTCCATGGGCAATCACTCTTCTGATTTTTTCCACCATAGCTCGATTTGACTGCTTTAGAACTTCCTATGATTGGAATCATATAGTATGTTTTTTTGTGTGTGTTTTTCACCAGTACAGTGTATTTGAGATTCATCCATGTTGTGTATGTCATAGTTTTCTTTTTATTGTTGAGTAGTCTCCCATTGTATGCATATACTACAGTTTGTCCATTCTCCTGTTGAATGTCAACTGAGCTGTTTTCAGGATTTAGCTATTAAGCTGCTATGAATATTTGCATACAAGCCTTTGTGTGTAGATATATATTCATTTTTCTTAAGTAAATACCTGGGAGTTGACTTTCTGGGTCCTAGGGTAGCTGTACATTTAGTTTTATTAGAAATTGCCAGGCTTTTTCTCAAAGTGGTTGTTCCATTTTCACTTTCACCAAGAGTGTATGGGAGTTCTGGTTGTTCTACATCTTTGGCAACATTTGGTGTTGTCAGACTTTTTAATTATAGCCATTCTGGTGGGTGCGTAGTGGTATCTCATTTTAGTTTTAATTTGCTTAGGCCTAGGGCCCAAAAATGATCTTTTCTTGGGTTCCTAAATCTCCCTTGATCTCAGAGGCACTATCTGTATTCTTAGGAAGTATGTGGAAGTAGCTAGTGAAAAGTCTTATGGGGCTATAAAACTTCCTGCATATTTTTTTCCCCTTTAAATTCTGTATGGTACCAAAATGCATGGAAGTTCTCTGCATCTCTAGAGATAGTCACAGTCACTTCACGATGATGTGGTTGCAGAAAGGGTGCTGGGAACTGGTAAGGCTAGGTGTCTATCCTCCTAGGTGGAGCCACATGTGTACATGTGTGTGTGTGTGTGAGTGCACCTGTGCATGCATGCATGTGTGTGCACAGAGCTCCTTGACACTCAGGGAGCTTGGAGAGTCAGCAGCTGGAGCCTCGCATCAAGCCTTGTGTCACAGCATTATCGGAGACTTGGGGAAACTGGACAGAGTTCAGAGAGGAGCAGCTAGTACAATTAAAGGGCTTGGAGGGATTAAGGGATTGATTTATGAGGAAAGATGAAACGAGCTTAATGTGTGCTGCTTCACTAAGTGGGTACGTGATAATAGCCTGCAAACATCTGAAGGGTATAAACACCGGAGAGGGAGAGGAGTTAGCACAGGGTGAGGAAACTGATCCAGGCATAATGGGGGAAATTAAAAGGGGAGAGGGAAGATGGGGTGAGTTGACAAAGTATTAGCAGCAGGCGTGTGACCTTCTATGAATTCTCTTTCAGAAGCCTGAGGGGGCAGTGAGTTGGTTTAGGGAAGATGAATCCAAAGAGGCACTGTGGGTTCTCCTTCTAAAGCAGCCAGGTAGAGGGAAGATAGTTGAGTGACTCCTGTGTGCTATGTGAAGCAGGGCCATGTGGGGAGGTGCTGACCTAGACACACGGACTGGGAGCCTGGAGGCAAAAAGGAAAGGGTGGTGGAGAACCAGGTGATGGAGATGACATGGACAATGAAATCTAGACGTTTCCTTAAACCTTGCCTCCTCCTGGGAGTTTTTTCTGGATTGATCAGAGAAGCACTGACAATTTTATTTTGCTTCCACTTTGCTTGAGATGTGAAGTTCCTATCCCTCATGTCTTCCGATGTCCCAGGTATTTACCCTGCCCCCCACCCCTTCCTAAAATACAGCTATCCTTGACTGGCCACAGTGTTTATTTCTCACTGGCTGAGTGTCTTTTCCAGGGTGTGGGTGTGAGATTGGGAAGCAGTATGTGGACTGATGAAGAGGATAGGAAATGAAGCCAAACTTGCTGGGGTCAAACTCTGGTTCCATACTTCCCAGATGGGTAAGCTGGTGCAGTTACTTACTCTGTGGACCTCAATTTTCTTCTCTGAAAAACGTAGATAATAATAGCACTTTGCTTCACAGAATTGTCCTGAAGTTTAGATGGAAAAATGTGTGTGAAGTGCTTAGTGGAGTGCCTGGCAAAAAGTAAGTATTCAACAAACACTGGCTGCTGCTATTGTGATTAAGTTACAGTTGTGACTCTGATTATCCTGGTATGGAGCTGACCTGAGCTGTGTCTAACACAGCAAATAGGGAGGTGTTCCTAATAGCTTTGGGGTGGGAGGGGATTTTTGCACCCCAGAAGAAGGAGGTGATTGGTAACACCACTTTCTTCTCTGTGGTACCAGGATTCCCAGAGACAGCCTTTAGTTAGAGCCGAGGTCTGGACACTAGAGCCCCAGGCTTGGCTGGCGGAAGAAACCCGGTTCCTCCCTATCCCCAGCCTGGTTCAATGAAAAGATAATTGAGCTGAGAGTCAGAAAACCTGGGTTTACTTCTGTTTTCCAACCTCCAATTTCCTCAGTGGTGTTAAACAAACAAACAAACAAACTGGGGGGAAATTAAACTAGTGTTTTTTAAACTTTCTTTCCTGACAAGCGGAAGAACTCTTTAGTTAATTAATGTGTTGTGTGGAACCTCAATATATAGAATAGCCCCAAACTGAGCTGCTTCTGAGTCGGGTGGGAGGCTGCAGGCTCGCCTGATTGACCCTCCATCATCCCTCGTGGGAATCCTGAAGGCACCCCCAGTGACTCCCATGCCTCCTTGGAACACTGTTCACAGATACACACACACAGAGACACAGTCACACTCAGAAACACACACACTCTCACGCACACCTACTTGAGCCCTTCAAGATGCGTACTGTTACTGTTCTCATGACAGCTAAAACAAACTGTGGGCTTGGCTTTACTAAATGCTTTGCACCTATTAGCTAATTATATCTCAGAACATTACAAGATGTAGATATTATTATCCCTGTCCTGCATAGGAAGAAACCGAGGTTGAGAGGTCAAGCAAGAAACTCATAGCTGAGAAGTGAAAGATGATCTCTAAGAATTCTTTCAGCTCTGAAATAGATTCAGTTTCACAGGCTTTCAAGTGATAGAGTAGATACTCAGGAAATACTTAGCTATATGAGTTGATCTATTCTTTCAGGTTGGTTTCCCCAACTCTGGAATGAGCCCACACTACCTGCTACCCGTCTTCTGGGCAGATTCTCAGATCTGCGCTCTCTATGTTGTCTCTGCTTCCGGACACAGGCTTGCCCGTTACAGGGGCCAGTCACTCATGACCTCTTTCTAGGAACACAAGTCTAGGTTTCCACCAGGCCGGAGTGCTGTCTGGAGTACTCCAGGATTCAGGGTGCTGGGATGCTGGTTTTTTAAAAAGTGCTGTTTCCTTTTCTACGTGTCTCTCCAGCAGGAGTCAGTCTGCAGATTACTCTTTTCTAACCATATGAAAAGCATCCTGAGTAAACTGCGTACAATTCTTTCTTGGAAACAGGCATTTTTAGCTAGTCTCAGGGGAGTGGATAACAACTTGTTCCATTGGTTGAAATTCATATTTATCCCCTTGAAAAATGTCTTCCCAATGGCTCCCACATTTGCCTGATGTGTATGTATGTGCTTAAATCTTTTTTTTTCTTATTGGTAAAGCTCTAACTGACTGAATAAGTCTGTAAAAGTAGTAGGCTCCACGTGTGTGTCCTGTCCATTGCAGGAAAGAGCAGAAGGAACGTGGAAGTGAGAGAGACTGGGCTTGTTTATAGACGTGAAAGTGGGGTCAGCTTGTGAATATTTGCTGGTGGCGTTCCCATATTGTGGGTTTTCCATGGTGAAATTTTTATCCTAGACTTAATGATTCAACTGGGAGAATGTAAACCAAATATTAACATTAACCAGAGCCCAGCATAATCAAGAGGGTGAATCTGCTATACAAATAAACTTAACTGATTTAGGTCTCAAACTAGATGCTAATGGAGTTTGAATTATTCTATTAGCCAGAGAAGACTAATTAATATTCAGACCAGCCCCAGAATCTTAGTGGCTTAGCGTGATAAAATTTTTTTATTGCTCTCTCAAGTCTAAAGTACAGTGTGTGTATGAGCGGGCATGAGGCGGGAGAGGAGAGCTGTGGTGCATGCAGGGGCACAGTCTTCTTTCCTCATGTGGCTCCACTCTCCTCTCCATTCTTGGAGCCTGCTCAATTCTTCTAGTGGATGGGAAAAAGAACGTGGAGAAGGCGCACTAACTGTTAGCCACCTCAGCCCAAAGTTGCCCACTTAGTTCCTTTCACATTTCATTGGTAAGAGCTAGTTATATGGCCCCATTTTCCTGAAGGGAGACTGGGGAATAAAGTCCAGCTGTGTGCCCTGGAAGATGAGAACAGGACCATGGTGGGCCCTCATGGCTTCTGCAATGCTGACTGTTGTCAGAGATCCATTTCACCATTCCCCTCTTGGTGGGCATGGTTTGGGCAGGGGATTGTCATTGACCTACCTGGTCCAGAGAACAAGTCACCTACCTTTTTGCTTTTTAGATTGAAAAAAAAATTAGTCTGACTTGAATTCATGGAATCATTGCTGTGTGCCTCTGTTTACTCTTCTGCAAAACAGGGGTAAGAGCCCCTGCCAAGCCACAGAGTTGCTTTGAGAATAATTGGGTGTAATAAACTTTTCCTGCCACGTATGGCCTCTGGGCCTGGTTGTCCCTTGGACTCAGGTAGGTGCAAGCATGGGCCTAAGTTTACTTTTGCTATTTCTTCCAAGGGATTCAGAGGCCCCCCCCTGGCTCTACCAAGTGCCCTTCCCGCTCTTCCCTGACTGGGGCTTGTTCTTCCCTCCCCAGTGCTGTAGTCCCCAGGCAGAGGCAACCATCCCTTCCCTGTGAGGCCTCCATGCTCCCATGACCCTGCAACGCATAACAGCACCCATCTGCATTGCTTGCTGCCTTTCTCGAATTCCACCTGAGAGGCCCAAACACTGAAGTGTCTGTGGCAGGGCGAGACAGTACACGAGTGCATAAAGGCTTTATGGTCACCATGTAAAAGTACAAAAGTCAGGGAGGAACTCTTTCCCTATGGAATGCACATTTTGGAGGTGAGTATACCCACTGTCAGCTCATAGTTCATTTTCTTTATTACAGGTACCACAATTGTTTTTTTTTTAAAAACAAGTTTGCATTTGAATGTGAAGCCAGCTGGCCTTTAGGGAGGTTTCATTGGCTTGTTCCAGAACACTTCATTGTGTAGTTTGGAGGTTGCAACTTCTCGTGCTGGAGAGTGTTGCTGCTGTATGTGATGTGTGTGTGTGTAGGGCAGGGGTGGTGGTGATGGTGGTGGATATTTAAAGAAAAAAATGTGCTGTTTTTGGGATGCAGATGCCATTAGGCCTGTGGACTCAGACTGGAAATCAGCCACAGCCCCTGTGATTCCGTTGTGCTGCTTTTTAGTTAGTCAGGAATCCAGTATGCCCTATTTCCTCTTCAGTTAATGAAATATTAGTGTTATAAACCATGACTATTGGTTTATAGAAGCCATAATCCCTTTGCTACCCTGCATTACCTTGGTTTAGAATCAATGTGTTAGAGCATTAACCACCTTCTGGTTTGCATCAAGGTGGCTGTCTAATGGGTCATTAAGTACCAGTGATAAAGCACCCAAGGAGGCAAACTCACACAGTAGGTTGTCTTTATGGGAGAAGGAGCTGAGGGAGGGAGAGCAGGCAGGCTACTTCCCCAATATTTAATAATGAGAACCTTTTCTTTGTTTGGAAAGATCAACAACCTGGAAACATAAGGGTATCTGATTGGATAAGGGATATTAATGAAGTAAAAGCCATGGAAGATACCAGAGCCATCCATTACTTCACTTATTAAATATTTGTTGAGTGCCTCTGTGCCATTCATCATACCAGGTGCTAGAGATTCAGAAGTGAGCAACAACAGGGATGTCCCTACCCTCACTGAGCTTATAGTCTTTTGGGGGGAGAGTGGTAGACTGACATTAATCAAATAAGTATAATATTCACTTCATATTTGATTAGATTAATAGAAAATAAGGCATACCAGACAACCAGTTAATTATAAGTAGAAATATTGTAAGAAGCCTCATTGGTGTAAATGTATGTATTAGTGCATAAATGTATGCATTAGTGCATGCAGTAAAAGGGGGAGTTACCCTGGTAGGAGGTCGGGAAAGTCTTCCCTAATCAAGCGATGCTTGGGTTAAGGTCTGGAGAATGAGTAGGACTTAACTAAATAAGGAAGGAAAGGAAAAAACATTCTAGGCAGTGGGAAGAGCATGTGAAAAGGCCCTGTGGTGGGAGTAAGCATGGTAAGTATTAAGGAGCAATAGAAAGTTGGTGTGGAGTGTGGTGTAAGAGAAGCAGATAGGGATCAGATTGTGGTGAATCTTATAGTATGTGTTAACGACTTTTGTTATCCTAAGAACAGTGGGAAACCATTGGGAGTTTTCATCAGGGACATGATCAGATTTGTGTCTGGAAAAAGAATCACTCTGGCTAGTCTGATAAAGGATCAGAGGAGGTCAAAGTAGATGTGGGTAGATCATGTACTTGGCTATTGCAGTGAGATGAATTAAGAGGGCAAATTTGAGTGATAGATACTAATGACTATTAGAAGAACTTGGTGAGAGAGAGGTTATGGGGATGAGGGAGAGGAAGGAGTCCAGGCTGACACCTGAGTGCCTGGCTTGGAAACTGGATGAATAAGGATTGTTTTAGTTATGACACAGGTTTGGCTGTTATGAAAATACTCAAAAGTAGCTAAACAAGATGGAAATGGGTTGCTCTCTCACATCGCAGTCCAAGTGTAAGCACTGCACGGCTGATATGGCAGCTCAAGGGCATTGTACTCCTACAATCCTTTGCTTGTATTGTTGGCATCTCCAGACCAGCATGGTTCTAGCCAGCTTGTAACCACATCCATATTCTAGATGTGTCTCTTCCCTTCAGAGTCTTCATTCAGAAGTTGCTCACATCCCATGAGCCAAATCTTAGTTGTATGGCTGCACATAGCTGTAGATAGAGGACAACCAGCCATCTCTACCATAGTGGTACAGTCACTGAAATGGAAAACACCAGAAAAGGACCAGTTGTTAGGAGACAAGGAGCGAGTGTTAGATGTTCATTTCTTGTTCTGCTTGGGATTCTCTCTTGCTCCAGCCCATTTTAGCTCCCTCCACTCCCCTCCATGACCCCGCTATTCTACCACTGCCATATTCTTGCTGTATCCCCGCTTCCTCCCCTGCATTCTTCCTTCCTGGACTGCCCTTCTCTGTCCCTGCTCGTGCTTTAAGGACCAGCTGATTCTTACCCTCTCCGTAAAGCTGTCTCTGAACCCCCTCCACCCCAGCTGCTCCTTCAGGTGAACTCTAACACTCACTGTTCCTGTCCCTGCAATGTGTAATGACAGCAGTTCTCACACTGATGGCTTGTCTTTTCTGTTTAATTCTCATGCTGAATTATTTTACTTTTCAAATCACTATGCATGTCTCAGTTCAGTTCAGCATGTGTTTATTAAGAGTTTGTTGGCCACACTCACTTCTCTCCCCTACCACTCTTGTGGTAGTACCTAGAACACACACACACAACCTTTAAGGCTTCTTATTTTTTGTAATAAGAAAAACCCCAATGGTAGTTTCCAGGGTAGAAAGAAATGAAACATAAGGAAAATACGCTAAAATAAATCTCAGTTTTCTCATTTCTTAGTAGTACTCCCTATGCCCACTAATCCTGTCCTGCCTTACTGTTCTGATCACAGCCAGGCTGAGGTGACCCACACAGGGGCACTCAGTGTAGACAGCGTGGATGTTGGTATCATGAAAGTGTGCTGGGGAGGAGAGAGTTTTAAGAGGCCTTAGAGGAAAGAGAACGAATTTATTCAGCTTCCTGCTGCTCCACTGCCTGATTTCCTTTGGTCACTGGGTGGAAGAAGGGCCTAAATTGGCAGCAAAGCTGGGATTTTGAAACCAACTAGCAGTTTTGCCTTTCACTCTTTGCTTGTGTTATTGTTTGATTGAAAAATAATCAATCAATCATTCATTTATCTTTTCATGTATATCTGGTATCTGTTTCTTGGTTAGTTTTACAGCAGATCAATGAGACATGGTCCCTGCCCTGCAGGAGCTCAGGGGCTGGTAGAAAGAACAAAAACTATCTACTCGGTGATAAACCAATTATGTGCCCCAACTGGGTTGGTTGTAGGCTCCATGGAGAGATGGTTCATGCTCCATGGAATCCCATGAGTCCCTGACAGAGCTCAGCGCCATGTTGGTCCCTTGTCTGGTGCCCAGTGACCTTAATGATTGATTTCACTCCCTGGTTGCTACGTATCTCCCCATGGAGTTCTTGGTGCCTTGATGTCTTGGAGTGTGAAAGCGGAGATTCTGTCTGTTTCCTGGTTGGGGGAGTGGGTGGAGGGAGGGCTGTGGGAGGTTTCCTCTTCACTGATAGTGAAAGTGCTTTGGAAATCTCAGCCAGAGGTGATGGTAGAGAAAGTTTCTGGTGTGAGGAGCTTGGATGCTGGCTGCCATTCCCCTAGTTATTTCTCTCCTGGGTCTTGTGCAAAGAGTTGTGATGTTCTTGGGTGTGCACATGTTCGAGGATGTGGCTGGGTCTTGCCTGGGTTCCCAAACCCAGATATTCATTCAGGTGTAGAGTTCAGTGTTTACTCAGCTGTGTACAAACCTTGTGTTCTGGCATCACAACCTGCTCCTCCCCCTCCCCCCCGTGACATGTGACATACAGGGAATGACTGCCCCTGGGTAAATGCTGTATTATTGCCACCTCTCTCCCCCAACAAAACAGGGCAGTGCTGGTTGGAAGCATCACAAAGTGATGGCAAGCTCATTGAGGGAAACCTTGGTGGTCAGGGATACACCAGTGAGAGCAGGAGCATTGATCCTTAATGCCCTGAGGCCACTTTTGTCCTATCATTTTCCAGAGCCTTTTCTGAATGATGAGTTAACTGAGTTCCAGAGGTACCAACAAGTCCATCTAGGGGAAAGGAACAAGAGAAAGAGCCTCTAATGTGGTGTCCCAGTGAGTTTTCACCTCAGGGGTCGTGTTAAAGTCACCCAGTGGGACGGACATGGGACCCCACTTGGGTAAATAAGCAAGCGAGTGAAAAAGTTGAAAAATGTAGTGTGAATTTCTGACTTGAATTGTTTCGGGCCGGCTCCTACCCTGTCAGTTCTTTCTGCACCCCACCCCACCCTTCTTAATGACTTATTTGTACTGGAAAGCAAACTATTAATCACAAACAGAATGGCTCTGTAACTTCCAAACACTGTGAAAAAGCCAAACCCTTGGCAGAGATTCGAAAATGTGTTTTTTAATATATATATTTTAGAAATGCCACCATTTTTCCTTAGGCGCAGAAGTTTCCCTTTAATTAGCAGTGAATTTCCCATTTCCCCTTTCTTCCTAAGGCATCTATAAAGCCCTGGCCTAGTAAAAGTCAGGTACACAGCTCTCAATTCAGCCCTATTGATGTGCTAGTATAGTTTTAATTGTGCTGAGATTTCCTTGCCAAAGTGACACATGCAGAAGCGTTTTAAAAACGTATAGGGTTCGTAACTCTTTCGCTGTCTAGAGCTCTTGAATTATGAATGCCTCTTCCGCTATCTATTTGGTTCTTCTGAATCTGTAAAATTACTTTAATAACCTGTGTGGGGGTAATGTTAATATGTTTGCTCAGTAGTGTGAATTTATTAGCGTCCCTACCCCACTTCAGGGAGCTGCCTTGGCTCTTTTGATACAAGCCCTAGGTTGTGAGAAGAGGCAAATTATGGTGGTATTTTTCCCCCCTCCTTCTCCCTTCCACCATTAGCAATCATTCTGTTGCTCAGAGTACGTGATAAATCAACCTCAGGAGAGTCAGATTTGCCATAACATGACATTACCTATCAGCTAGTCAGGTCTGAGTTGACTCGCAGCCTTTTGGGCTGTGTATTTCTTCAAAGTCTAGCGCCAGTTTCTTAGTCAGCTCTAACTAATTTCAGAGTGGAAGGGAAACTTGACTGGAGTGCTGTTTGGGATCTGCTTTTTAATCCTGGTCTGTTTAATGTTTGCTCCTGACAGTCTAGGCCAGACATCATTTTAATGGTATGTGTGGTGATAAAGCCAATAAACTGTCAAGATGATTGATAATCTAAGCATTATAGCAATATGACTTTCCTGTTCTCCTCTGTGCTTTAGATGATGGTTTCCAAATTGAATTCCTACAGTGTGTGCTGTACGTATGTGCCTGTTGGAGGCTCCCCTAACGGCATTTGAAGCAGGTAGCTGTGTTTAATGTAAGATTTTTAGCCCTCAATTACCCACACAAATATATCTGCATACATATTGGTACCCTCTAATTTGGGAAACATCAAGAATTTATGGTTCTGCCCTTGTAACAGTCCCTCAGCAATTTATGGGCACTGGTGGAACTTTTTATTATGTTTTTATGATGTTTTTTCACCTGGCATGCATCTTAGATTCCATGTGGTTGATTCTGTTATCTGTGGTTGAAAGACACTACAGATAACAAAGTACACTGTATTAGAGGCAGGCTTCTGGTTTCCTTTCCTTTTCTCTTTGTTTCTTTTTTCTTTTAATTTAGCAGACATTTTTTAGCATCTGGTCTTCATCTCATTAATCAGACTTGACCAGGTGTTTTAGGGTGGTGACAGTGGGAGTGCTTGGCTCCTCTTTCTTGGCCCTCATGGGCCACCGTTGCTGCTGGCTTACATCCCCCTTTTTTGGCACAGTGTTGCCTGGGAACAGAGATCCAAATCATCAGAGAGGTTGGGCCTTTTTCTCGCGCGCGCGCGTGTGTGTGTGTGTGTAACATACATAAGCAGTTTTACCAGGAGGAAAAAGAAAAAAAATGAAGTGAATGTTAAACTCAAAACTCTTGTGAGTTAAAATTCTCTTCTGCTTTCTGCTAACACAGGAATGTGTTTTTGTATAGTTATGCAGCGTGTGCATGTTATTTAGAGTACTGCTTTTAAGGTTGTGTCTAGAAAGAACACTAGACTCTAAGACTGTGGATCTCTGAGGGTCACAGAATGTTAATGCCAGCAGGGTGTCTCTAATATCTGTTAACACCATGATTTGCTGTGTCTTTCTTCCAGGTCTCATTTTACACATGAGACTGGGCCCCAAAGAGGTAACATGTCTTGATTGGTGGCAGAACTAGGACTGGTGTCCTTATGTTCTTATTTGAGATTGATCATCCTTTCAATTTCATCATTTTCCTTATCTCTCTTGAATGCTCATTGTTCTTTTGGTCAGGAGACACTGGGCAAGTCATTTCGTTTTTCTGGCCTCAGTTTCTCTGTCTGTAAAATAAGGGGGTTGAATTTGCTAACCTCTTTTTATTGGTCACATTTATCATAGAAGCCTATGAATTTGTATGGATGAGAACTGAGGAAGGGTTGGGTTATTCACTGTACTGTGAACTGTTTCCTAAAACCATTCAGTCTTTTCTCACATTCTCTCATTCTCTTCTGAATGTGTGGGCCTTGTCCCTTCCTTTTTTTTTTTTTTTGATGTCCAGAACCGTAACTTTTGTTCCTGTTGCCTGTAGTTCACCAGGCCAAAAAGAATGCATAGTTTTTCCATAGACATAAATGAAATATGAAGAAGAGACTGGCACTTCAGATCTGTTTGACTTTACCTGTCGGCTAATATTTGTGTCATAGCCCACCTTAATCTAAAATAAATAATAGTCTGTAGCATGATTAGGTGTATGTACTGTGAGGTAAAAACAAGAAGAATCTGAACTCATAAAAAATTGAGAGAACCAACAATATTGATACTGATGAGTAATAGGAAATTAGCCAAACTCCAAAATTAGATAAACTGCAAAGGCTGTTACTTTGCTTGTGCCACCTCAAAAAGTTCAGGGATAGGATATGCATCCGCAAGTTTTATCTCCAGTTGTAGTAACTGGGGAATTGTATTTATGGACTTAATCCCATCCACATTTTTGGAGGCTTGTAGTCTAATGGGGAATGCAAAATAGGGCTGACATCTCTCAGAAGTGAGTCAGTGTGTGGTTCTTAAAGCACACATGGATGTCGGGGAAGAGTAAGGATGGTGTGTATGAGTTGGAAGTTGGGTAGAGATAATGTGGAGTCCTAAAGTATGGCAGGCTTGTCAAAGCTGAGGGGAGGAGAGGCACTTGGAGCTGAGCTGCCCTGTAATGCATCCCTCTCAGATAGGCATGTTTGTGCCTGAGAGGAACTCCCCCTTAATCCAGTATTTTTTGTGGCATTGGCAGCATGCCCTGCCCTATGAGCCCAGACCTGACTAGGGAAGTGAGGATGATGATGGCTCACATTGATTAAGGGTCCACTCTGAGCCAGGCACAATTCTAAGTACTTCTACAGGGGTTGACTTATTTAATCCCACAACCATCCATTGAGGGAGGGAGGTATGTACAGTTGGTATTGCCATTTTTCAGATGAGGAAATGAGTTCAGAGAGGTCAACTAGTAGGTACTTAACTAGTAAGTAGGATTCAAACCTGGCCCCTCACTCTTAACTACTCTGCTCTCTGACCCTGCATATGAATGTGCTCATGGTCCAGTCTTGAGGCTGTACACTTGTCTGAGGCAGAGGGCACACAGACTCTGTGGTTCTGAGGAAGTCAGCAGCCATCTGAATCTGTTTATTCTTCTGTAACGTGGAGACAGGGTTGTTCTGAGCTCAAATGAGAGTACAGAAATGAAAACCCCTGGCAGAGTACCTGGCATGGAAGAGGTGCTCGATAAAAGTGTATGTGACAGGATACTGAGTTTCGATTGTCGCTGAACTGATTTTGTGTTTTTTCAAGCTGCATTTCTTTGTGCCCCTTGCCCTTCCCATCAGCTTGGGTATTTGATGCTTACTTTCTTCAACAGTGATGACATGGCAGAAAGCAGAAGAGAGGAGAGTCTGATCCTGGTTTTTAATTTCAAAAGTTTAGGCACAAGTATAAGAAAAAAAGATTTGAAGGAATGCATGATGATAGAAGAACTGGCTGACTCTGCATACTAGGGAAAGATTTCCTGGGCTCAAGGAAGGAGAGAATCAGAGGTGAAGAAAAGTGTAGATGCTAATGGGTCCCTGAGAAGGGGCTCCGTACCTTATATAGTTTTGGACTAAAACTTGTTCCTGACATATTAGCTGTTATAATTACTTTAGCCCACTGGGAAGGGGTGGTGTGATGCAAGATGTCTTACATGTGAGGATATGAGAGGGGATTCTTGGAGGAAGGAATGGGATTTGAGCTGAATTCTGAAGGGTGATTGTGGTTTGGATAGGTGATACCTACCAGCTTCAAGGTGAAACCCTCTGTGCCCATAGACTGGTCGTCCTAAGTTTGAGTTTGCTCTCTTGGCCAACTGAATGGGTGGTGGTATGTGACAGTTCTTGTGGGGAAGGAGGAGGCTGGTCTGAGGGAAAGGCTGGAAGAGGTGGGGACATTGGCCATAGAGGCAGAAAGGAAGGCAGGGGGAGGAACTAGCAAGCCCAAGAAGGGTAGGACTAGCTTGGTCCCTGAGGCAGGGGAGTGGATCATCCTCCTCCAGAATAGCCACATAAATCCCTAAAATGCCAGGCCACTGGTTTGAATTTGTATATGCTCATTCCCTAGCTGGACCCTGGAGGGGAAAAAAAAGGCAATTGGTACTGTAGCAGAGCCCCTCTCCTTCCCTGCTCCCACTGCATCCACACTCACACCTATTCTGTCGAATTCTGGAGGAGCCTCACCTTTTATGGATTGAAAATAAAATGCAGGAGGAGTGAGGAATCCGTGATTTTGGTTGCACCTTTACCCCTCAACATATTGTGGGACTGTGAGCCACTGTTTCCTCAGTGATTAAGTGGAGGGTAAGACAAGACAATCTCTCAGGTGGCTTCCTGCACTTACCTGCTGTGAACCTGTCATATTTGGAAGGTGGACCCCATGTGTCTACAGTCATGCACTGTTTTATGACCACATATACAATGGTGGTCCCATAATATTAGTACCATATAGCCTAGGTGTGGAGTAGGCTATACCATCTAGGTTTGTGTAAGTACACTCTATCATGTTCTCACAAATAGAAAATTGCTCAACAGTGCGTTTCTCAGAATGTACCCCCGTCATTAAGCAACACATATGACTGCATTTGCTAGTTGGGCCAGCGTGGGGAAGGACTTGGCATTTCAGAGGCTGTTCTCCCCGTCCCAGGATGATAGATGTTACTGTCCCCTGTACCTTCTCACTATCTCCCAAGTTCTGTAAAAGCAACCCATGGTTTGAACCACTTGAACCAAGAATCAGAAGGAGAAAGTTTCCTTTGAGTCAGATGGCTCAAGATTCTTGGATTGTCATCCTTTCCTCTGTCCCCTTCATCTGAGGCACTTCATCTTCCCAACTCATTAGATCAAGAGCTCCCCATGGGAGAGAATTCGGTCTTTTGGTTTCTGGGCAAAGAAAGAACTGGAACTTCATATTAAACCCTGGCTGCTGCTTTCCTCTGCAGGGAGCTCACTCTTCATCTCCTCTAGCAAGCACCATATCCTAGCTTGCTATGAAGTTTGGGAAAGAGAGAACAATTGCTTCTAGAAGTCCTTTGCATTCCTGAGGGGCTAGGGGGTTCTGTTATATACTTGGTTTGTAGTAGGTTCTCAGTATACAACCACCACCACCTTCACACTTTCACCAATTTGGACAAGTCCATCAATGCTATTGTCTCTGAAGAATAGGCACAGCCAGATAGAATGGCTCCTCAGAGCTGCGACTTCCACTTTCATCTGTCTGATTGACTATAGCATAAAGTCCACACAGTACTGACTTTCTCCGGTAGGTGGGATGGAAAGTGCAGGTGCTGGACATCAAGCAGAATTTGGAAGTGCCTGTATATTCACAGCTAGTAGTTCCCTCTCCTTGACTCAATTTGAACTCCTATTTGTTTTTTTCTTTTCTTTTCCAGCTGATGGAGTATGGCTCAGTGTAGACTATTACTTTGACTATTTTGCTCCAGGAAAAGCATTACTAATTTATAAATAAAATACACATAAAAATAGGAGAAGTCAAATATAGGTTTATTGACAACAAAGGTACTGTTAATGTTGGAACAGGCTGGTTTGAAGTTAAGTTCGTTTTTGTTACTGATTTATGTGCTGTTTGTTTTAGGAGGACTATGGGTTGTGAGAGGATTCTTGGGAACTGGCAGCTGGGAAGGAGCAGAACTGGTTTGGGTCTGAGTTCCCAGAGGAACAAGATAGGAGGGGGAGGAGGAGGAATGATTTGCATCTCTCTCTGTGCTTGATGGTTGTGTATTTAAGCAAGAGTGCATTGCCAGGAAATTGAGAAAGTAAGTGTGTGTGTGTGCTTTATGTCAAGCATAGCTCATTTAAAGTATACCTGTGTGGACATGAGGGTTTGCAGAAAACTGTTATTTATTTCTCTTGAATTTACCTTACTTGTTAAACAAAATTTGACAGATGGTTTGCAGCAAGAGTAACGAGGCCATTACATAGCCAAGTTTTATCTTTACCGTATCAGTTGTTACATGGAAAAGGGGGTTTTCTTGGTTTGGGGGAGTTTAATTCCCTCCCTGTAGAGAGAAGCATATTCATTTAACTGGAAAATTAAGAGAATTGAAAGTTCCTTTCCTGAGCCTTACCACACAGGGTATTTGCTTGTTAAAACCTTTCACCAGGGCCCATCTGATTTGAAGGTACTGTGAAATGTTTTATGGCAGATGTGAAAAATTTGTGATCCTCATGGGTTTTTTTCCCCATTCCAGCGTAACAAACTTCAGGGTGAATTTTTGCTTCTCATTCCAAGATTCCTTATGTGCATGTGCTTGCTCTCTCTCAATCTCAGTCTTTCTGTTGTATGTTTGTAGTCTTTCTTTCTTACATGCAGACCCACATTTTTGTCATGAAGACACAAATATTCTTCTGGAGTGCCTTTCTACATGTTGGTGACTGGTTGGTAAACTGCAGGAATGCTGGGTACTTTATTATTTTTATTTTATTTTTAAATTTTGGTAATTTGCTTTTTACTGGCTTTGTAGTTTTGTTTGTATTTAATATGTAAATTACATTTGGTTTTTAAAAAATATTCCATTATATTTTATTTATCCATTTAGCTTGATAAACCCACCTCTTTTCTGTTTTTTTGTTTTTTTTTATTGTGGTAACATTGGTATATAACATTATATAAATTTAAGGTGTACATCGTAATATATTTTGAATTCTGTGTGGATTATATCATTCACCACCCAAAGACTAATTACAATCCATCACCACATGCATGTGCCTAATCACCCTTTTTGCCCTCCCCGCTCCCCCTTCCACTTTTCCCCTCTGGTAACCACCAATCCAGTCTCCATTGCTATGTGTTCATTTGTTGTTGTTTTTATCTTCTATTTATGAGTGAGATCATACAGTATTTGACTTTCTCCCTCTGACTTATTTCACTCAACATAATAACCTCAAGGTCCATCCATGTGGTCACAAATGGCCAGTTTCATAATTTCTTATGGCTGAGTAGTATTCCATTGTGTATATATACTACATCTTCTTTATCCATTTGTCTCTTGATGGGCATCTAGGTTGCTTCCGAGTTTTGGCTATTGTGAACAATACTGCCATCAACATATGGGTGCATGTATCTTTATGCATGTGTGTTTTCAAGTTCTTTGGATAACTACCAAAGCAGTGGGATAGCTGGATCCTATGGTAGATCTATTCTTAATTTTCTGAGGATAGTCCACACTGCTTTCCATAGTGGCTGTACCAGTTTGCACTCCCACCAGCAGTATACAAGGGTTCTCTTCTCTCCATATCGTCTCCAACACTTGTTGTTTCCTGTCTTGTCAATTATAGCCATTCTGCTGGGAGTGAGGTGACATCTTGTAGTTTTGATTTGCATTTTGCTGATAGTTGATGATGTTGAACATCTTTTCATGTGCCTGTTGGCCATCTGTATATCTTTTTTTTTTTAAAGATTTTATTTTTTCCTTTTTTTTTCTCCCCAAAGCCCCCCGGTACATAGTTGTGTATTCTTTGTTGTGGGTTCTTCTAGTTGTGGCATGTGGGATGCTGCCTCAGCGTGGTTTGATGAGCAGTGCCATGTCCGCGCCCAGGACTCGAACTAATGAAACACTGGGCCGCCTGCAGCAGAGCGCACGAACTTAACCACTTGGCCACAGGGCCAGCCCCCCATCTGTATATCTTATTTGAAGAAATGTCTGTTCACATCTTTTGCCCATTTTTTAATTGGGTTGTTAGATTTTTTGTTCTTGAGATGTATGAGTTCTTTTGTATATTTTAGTATATTTTGGGTATTAACCCCTTATCTGATATATGGTCTGTGAATATCTTCTCCCAATTGTTAGGTTGTCTTTTTGTTTTGTTGATGGTTTCCTTTGCTGTGCAGAAGCTTTTTAGTATGATGTAGTTCCATTTGTTTATTTTTTCTTTTGTTTCCCTTGCCCAGTCAGCCATGGTACTTGAAAATATGCTGCAAAGACCAATGTCAAAGAGTGTACTGCCTATGTTTTCTTCTAGAAGTTTCATGGTTCGGGTCTTCCATTCAAGTCTTTAATCCATTTTGAGTTGATTTTTGTGCATGGTGTAAAGGAATGGTCTGCTTTCATTCTTTTGCATGTGGCTGTCCAGTTTTCCCAAAACCATTTATTGAAGAGGCTCTCTTTTCTCCATTGTATGTTCTTGGCTCCCTTGTTGAATACTAGCTGTCCATAGCTGTGTGGGTTTATTTCTGGGCTCTCGATTCTGTTCCATTGATCTCTGTGTCTGTTTTTGTGCCAGAACCATGCTGCTTTGGTTACTATGGCTTTGTAGTATATTCTGAAATCAGGGAGTGTGATACCTCCAGCTTTGTTCTTTTTTCTCAGGAATCCTTTGGCTGTTTGGGGGTCTTTTGTTGTTCCATATAAATTTTAGGATTCTTTGTTCTATTTTTGTGAAAAGTGTTGTTGGAACTTTGGTGGGGATTTCACTGAATCTGTAGATTGCTTTAGGAAGTATGGGCATTTTAAGTGTGTTAATTCTTCCAATCCAAAAGCATGGAATATCTTTCCATTTCTTTGTGTCTTCTGCAATTTCTTTCAACAATGTTTTATAGTTTTTGGTGTACAGATCTTTCACCTCTTTGGTTAAGTTTATTCGTAGGTATTTTATTGTTGTTGTTGCAATTGTAAATGGGATTGTATTCTTAATTTCTCTTTCTGCTACTTCATTGTTAGTGTATAGAAATGCAACTGATTTTTGTATGTTGATTTTGTGTCCTGTGACTTGACCGTACTCATTTATTATTTCTAAAAGTTTTTTGGTGGATTCTTTAGGATTTTCTCTATATGAAATCATGTCTTCTGCAAATAGTGACAGTTTCACTTCTTCCTTTCCAATGTGGGTCCCTTTTATTTCTTTTTTTTGCGTGATTGCTCTGGCTAAGACTTCCAACACTATATTAAATAAGAGTGGTGACAGCGGGCATCCTTGTCTGGTTCCTGTTCTTAGAGTGATAGCTTTCAGTTTTTCTCCATTGAGAATGATATTAACTGTGAGTTTGTCACATATGGCCTTTATTGTGTTGAGATATTTTCCTTCTATGCCCATTTTATTTAGAGTTTTTATCTTAAATCGATGCTGTATGTTGTCAAATGCTTTCTCTGCATCTATTGAGATGATCTTGTGATTTTTATTCTTCATTTTGTTAATGTGGTGTATCACATTGATTGATTTGCAGATGTTGAACCATCCCTGCATCCCTGGAATGAATCCCTCTCGATAATGATGTATGATCTTTTTAGTGTATTGTTGTATTCAATTTGCTAGTATTTTGAGGATTTTTGTATTGATATTCATCAGTGATATTGGCCTGTAATTTTCTTTTTTTGTGTTGTCCTTGTCTGGTTTTGGTATCAGGCTAATGTTGGCTTCATAGAATGAGTTAGGAAGCTTCCTGGCCTCTTCAATTTTTTGGAAGAGTTTGAGAAGGATAGGTATTAAGTCTTCTTTGAATGTTTGGTAGAATTCACCAGGAAAGCCATCTGGTCCTGCACTTTTATTTTTTTTGGAGGTTTTTGATTGCTGTTTCAGTCTCCCTACTGGTGATTGGTCTATTCAGATTCTCTATTTCTTCTTGATTCAGTTTTGGGAGGTTGTATGTTTCTAAGAATTTATCCATCTCTTCTAGATTATCCAAGTTGTTGACATATAGCTTTTCATAGTATTGTTTTATAATCTTTTGTATTTCTGAGGTGTGCATTGTAATTTCTTCTCTTTCATTTCTGGTTTTATTTATTTGAGCCTTCTCTTTTTTCTTGGTGAGTCTATCTAAAGGTTTCTCAATTTTGTCTATCTTTTCAAAGAACCAGCTCTTGGTTTCATTGATTTTTTTCCTATTTTTTTTTTTTTTAGTCTCTATTTCATTTATTTCTGCTCTGATTTTTATTATTTCCTTCCTTCTAATGCCAGGTGTTTTAGATGGGTATATTAATTTCTTATTGCTGCTGTAATAAATTCTCACAAACTCAGTGGCTTAAAACAATACAAACTTAATATCATATAGTTTGGAGGTCAGAAGTCCAAAATGAGTCTTGCTTAGCTAAAGTCAAAGGTCAGTTGTGTTCCTTCTAGAAGCTCTAGGGCAGAATCGGTTTCCTTATCTTTCCGGCTTCTAGAGGCAGCTCACATTCCTTGGCCTGTGGCCCTGCATCACTCTGACCTCTGCTTCTGTTTTTATGTCTCCCCCTCTGACTGTGATCCTCATGCTCCCTCTTATAAAGGACCCTTGTGCTTACATTGGGCCAATCTGGATAATCCAGGATAATCTCCCCATTGCCAAATTCTTAATTTAATCATACCAGCAAAATCCATTTTGCCATATAAGGTAACATATTTACAGGTTCTAGGGATTAGGACATGGTCATCTTGCAGGGTTGGGGGGCATTACTCTGTCTGTGACAAAGGGCAAGAAGACATCAGGTGGTAATGGTGGATATATTTCTCTTGGTAGTTTTCTCAGGAGCCTTCCTGAACTTCTGGAATCACTCTAATGTTGTTATAATTAAAGACTTATTATTCCTGTTTTAGGAGTATTCTTCATTCTCCAGAACATAAAATATACATCTTAGCTTCACGTCTGCCCATGGTTCAAAGGCACTTCCCGTTTACTTGTTTCTTTCCTTTCTTCTTCTTGATTCGCAAGAGAAGATTCTACTACTCTTCTGACTATATTCTTCTTCTTTTTTTTTTTCTTTTAAACCTAACAGCCAAACCCCAAAATCTCAGTCTCCAAATGTCATGTGTTCCCCTGTTTCTGGTATGGGGAAGATCAGTGTCCTCATCTGAAGGGGCTGGAGCAGATGGTCTTTCTATTGTCTGTCCAGAATATGTGTGGGATCAGAGTGGCTGGGCCTGAGAGGGGTCCTGGTGAGAGTGACTGGGCCTCTCTGAGGACACTAGAGAATTTCTATTCTGGATAGCAGGAAAAAGCAAAGGAAATCCATCAACAGATAACTGAATAAACAAAATGGGATATATCCATATCGTGGAATATTATTCAACCCTAAGAAGGAATGAAGTACTGATATGTTCTACAACATAATTGAACTTTAAAAACTATATGCTAAGTAAAAGAAGTCGGACACAGAAGGTCACATATTTTATTATTCTATTTATATGAAATATCTAGAATAGGTAAGTCCATAGAGACTGAAAGTAGATTATTGGTTGCCAGGGGCTGGGGTGAGGAGAGGGAGCAACTACTTAACAGGTATGGAATTTCCTTTTAAGATG
Source organism: Equus asinus (assembly GCF_041296235.1). Lineage (NCBI taxonomy): Eukaryota > Metazoa > Chordata > Mammalia > Perissodactyla > Equidae > Equus > Equus asinus. The sequence goes on from NC_091791.1 coordinate 63,643,699, forward strand.
AAAATGTTTTGGAACTACATAGGGGCAATGGCTGCACAACACTGTGAATGTACTAAATGCTACTGAATTGTTAACTTTAAACTATTTAATTTTATGGAACATGAATTTTACCTCCATCAAGAAAAAGTCAGAACTTCAGATTTCTGATCCAGCAGATAATAAGCTTGAAAGTTCACTGCATCCCAACAAATAAAAAATCAACGTCTACTTAGATCCATGAGGTAAGTGAAGTCACAGGGCAAATTCTGCCCCCACCCCTCCCCCAAATTAGACTGACAGGTGAATACAGAGAATCATGACTTACTAGAGGAACAACCTCCCTGGGAGCCAACTTGGGCAGAGAAACCTCAGTTGTAATTGATGAATTGCTGGAGGTTCAGTGTTAATAACTCTTGGAGGACCCAGTCATCCAGGGGACCCCCATACTTCTGTGAGTTTTACCTCCTGAATCTGTACCAGGTTCTCATAGTGAATATGGAGAAAAATCCCATTATGCTTCGGGCAGTGGGAAGGGAAAAGGAGCTACTTTGAAATATGCCAGAGCATTCTGTTCTTAACAATGTCTTTCCTCAGGAGAATTATTTTACCAGAGCCTAATTGACCTGGAATAAGGGAAATACCCAACTCCAGTCTACTCTAGCTAGCTTGTCTGGAAAAAACTGAGAAGCACATATGAAGTTCACAGTTCAGAGATGTAGGCTCTGAAACTAAGAGACGGAAACCTAATAGTAGAAATAGAAAATACTTCCCCTCCCCCTACATATTACTAAAGGCCTATCTACAGCAGTTTCTTTTACCCAGTGTACTATGCTCAATTATCAAGAAAAAATTACAAGACATACTGAAAGGTAGAAAACACAGCTGGAAGAGGCAGAGCAAACTTCAGAATCAGACTCAGATATGGCACGGATGTTGGAATTATCAGACCAGGGATTTAAAACAGCTGTGATTAATATGCTAAGGGCTCTAATGGATAAAGTAGACTGCATGTAAGAACAGATGGGCAATGTAAGCAGAGAGATGGAAAGTTCTAAGAAAGAACTAAAAAAGAAATGCTAAAGATAAAAAATGCTGTAATAGAAATGGAGGGTGCCTTTGGGCTTATTAGTAGACCAGACACAGCTGAGGAAAGAATCTCTGAGCTTGAGGATATCTTTTTATTTTCTTTATTTTAATTTTTTTTGTGAGGAAGATTTGCCCTGAGCTAACATCTGTTGCCAATCCTGCTTTTTCTTTTTTCTTTGCTTGAGAAAGATTAGCCCTGAGGTAACATCTCTGCCAGTCTTCCCCTACTTTGTCTGTGGGATGCCACTACAGCATGGCTGATGAGTGGAGTAGGTGCACACCCAGGATCCAAACCTGCGAACCCTACTCTGCTAAAGTGGAGCATGCAGAACTTTAACCACTCAGCCACAGGGCCATCCCCTGAGGATATCTTAATAGAAAGCTCCAAAACTGAAAAGCAAAGAGAAAAAAGACTGAAAAAAACAGAACTGTGGGACAACTACAAAAGGAGTAACATAGCTGTAATGGAAATGCCAGAAGGAGAAGAGAGAGAGAAAGAAATGGAAGAAATATTTGAAACAATAGTTACTGAGAATTTCCCTTAAATTAGGAAGCTCAGAGAATACCAAGTAGGAAAATACCAAAAAAACTACACCTAGGTATATCATTTTCAAACTACATAAAATCAGAGGAAAATATCTTGAAAGAAGTCAAAGGAGAAAAACACCTATAGAGAAGCAAAGATAAGAATTACATCCAACTGATCCTTAGAAACTATACAAACAAGAAGAGAGGGGAGTGAAATAGTGTTGAGAGGAAAAAAATCCCTAGAAACCTAGAATTCTGTACTCTGTGAAATTATTTTAAAAGTAAAGGAGAAGAAAGACTTTCTCATACACACATTGAGGGTGTTTGTTGCCAGTAGATCTACCTTGCAAGAAACATTAAAATAACTTCTTTGGAGAGAGAAATGATACAAGTCAGAACCTTGGATCTGTATCTCACTAGAGACAGAAAAATCATTTGACAAAATTTAATGTCCTTTCATGATAACAATTGTGAACAAATTGGGTATAGAAGGAACATACTTCAATAATAAAGGCCATATATGAGATGCTCACAGCCGACATCCTGCTCATTGAAAGCTTTCCCTCTAAGATCAGGAACAAGACAAGGATGCTCTCTCTCACTGCTGCTATTCAACATAGTACTGAACATTCTTCCTCGAGCAGTTAGGCAAGAAAAAGAAAAAGACATCCAAATCTGAAAGGAAGTAAAATTGTCTCTGTTTGCTCATGACATGATCATGTATATAAAAAATCCAGAAGACTACACCAAAAATCTGTTAGACCTAATAAACGAATTCAGTAAAGTTTCAGGATACAAAATCAACATAGAAAAATCAGTTGCATTTCTTTACACTAACAATGAACTATCTGAAAAAGAAAGAAAATTATTTCACAATAATATCAAAAACAAAAAAGTACTTAAGAGTAAATTTAACAAAGGAAGTGAGAGATCTATACACCAAACACTGTAAGACACTGATGAAAGAAATTTAAGAAGACACAAACGAATGAAAAGATATCCAATGTTCATGGATTGGAAGAGTTAATATTGTTAAAATGTCCACACTACCTAAAGCTATCTGTAGATTCAATGCAATTTCTATCAAAATTTCAATGGCACTTTTCACAGAAACAGAAAAAACAATAATAAAATTCACACAGAACCATAAGACCCTGAATACCCAAAGCAATCTTGAGAAAGAACTGGGGGTATCATACTTCCTCATTTCAAACTATATTATGAAGCTGTAGTAATCAAAACAGTATAGTCCTGGAGTAAAAGTGGACACATAGAGAGCCCAGAAATAAACGCACACATATATGGTTAAGTAATATATGACAAGGGAGTCAGGAATACTCACTGAGGAAATGATAGTCTCTTCAATAAATGGTGTTGGGAAAACTGGATATCCACATGCTAAACAATGAAATGGGATTTGTTTCTTACACCACTCACAAAAATAAACTTGAAGTATATTAAGGACTTAAACGTTAGGCCTGAAGCCGTAAAACTCTTGGAAGAAAACAAAGGAGAAGCTTCTTGACATCAGTCTTGACAATGATTTTTTGGACATGACACCAAAAGCACAAGCACCAAAACCAAAAATCAACAAGTAGGACTACAGCAAACTAAAAAGCTTTTACACAGCAAAAGAAACTATCAACAAAATGAAAAGGCAACCTGCAGAATTGGACAAAATATTTGCAAACCATATATCTGATAATGGGTTAATATACAAAATATATAAGGAACTCATAAACTCAACAGCAAAAAGAAACCCAATTAAAAATTGTGCAGGGGACTTGAATGGACATTTTTCCAAAAAATGCATACATATGGCCAACAGATACATGAAAAGGTACTCAACATTAGTAATCATCAGGGAAATGCAAATCAAAACCACAATGAGATATCACCTCACACATATTAGAATGGCTATTATAAAGGAAAAGGAAACAAAAGATGTAAATGCTAGTAAGGATGTAGAGAAAAGAGAACCGTGATGCACTGTTAGTGGGAATGTAAGTTGATAGAGCCACTATGAAAAACAGTAAGGAATTTCCTGAAAAAAATTAAAAACAACTACCATATGATCCAGCAATCCCACTTCTGGGTATATACTGGAAGGAGGTGAAATCACTATCTTCAAGAGATATCTGCATTCCTATGTTCATTGCAGCATTACTCACTATTGCCGAGACATGGAAACAACCTAAGTGTCCATTGGCAGATGTGTGGATAAAGAAAATGTGATATATATATACAAATACATACAATGAAATATTATTCAGCCATAAAGAAGGAAATCTTGCCATTTGTGACAACATGGATAGACTTTGGGGGCATTATGCTAAGTGAAATAAGTTAGACAGAAAAAGACAAATACTATATGATCTCACTTATATGTGGAAACTAAAACCATTAAACAAATAGAAACAGAGAGTAATTGGCGGTTGCCAGGAGCTGAGGGGTGGGGGAAATGGGAAGATTTTGGTTAAAGGGTACAAACTTTCAGTTATAAGATGAATAAGTTCCAGGGACCTAACATACAGTGTGATGACTTTAGTGAAGACTATTGTATACTTGAAAGTTGCTGTCAGAGTAGAGCTTTAATGTTCTCACCATAACAACAGCAATGAAATGGTAATTATGTGAGGTGAAGGATGTTTTAACTACCCTGGTAAATGTTTCACAACATGTGTATCAAATCATCACATTGTATACATTAAACCTACACATTGTTATATGTCAACTATATCTCAATAAAGCTAGAAAAAACACAGATCCAAATAAAGAAAGGAAGAGCATTGAAGAAGGAATAAGTGAAAGTGAAATAAAACCTTCTTTTTCTTATTCTTAATGATCTAATAGATAATCGTTTGGTCAAAGTAATAATAGCAACACTGTATTGGACTATATATGCTTATGTATAAGTGAAATAAATGACAGCAATGATACAAGGGATGGAAGGGAAGAACTAGAATTATTTTATTACTATAAACTACTTGCAGTACTTGTAGGGTAGTATAGTGTCACTTGAAAGCAGACTTGGTTTAGTTATAAATGTATATTGCAAACTCTAGGGTAATCACTTAAAAAAGTAAAAATAGAAGTATAACTGATATACTAAGAAAGGAGAGCAAATGGAATCATATAAATGCTAAATTAAAACCACGAAAGGCAGGAAAAGAGTGGAAGAAAAAATAGGAGCAAAGAATAACAACAACAAATAGAAACACTAACAAATATGGTAGATATTTATCCCACATGTCAGTACTCACTTTGAATGCCAGTGGTCTAAATGCATTGATAAAAAGGCACATTATCAGAGTGGACCAAAAAGCAAGAGCCAATTATGTGTTGTCTACAAGAAACTTACTTTAAATATAAAGACATATATAGATTAGAAGTAAATGGATGGAGAAAGATATACTAAGCTTACACTAATCTAAAGAAAGCAGGGAGATCTCGTCAAGATGGCAGCATAGGCAGACTCTGAAATCTCCTTCCATGAACACAACCAGGTTACAACTATTTTTGGAAAAATTACCCTAGATAGAAAACTGAAAACTGGATAAAAAGAACCCCCACAACAAGGGATAGTCCTGACTAAGGTGGAAGAGGCAGAAATCCTGCTGGAGAGAAAAAAAGCCACCCTTGGGAGCAGCGAAGTTTCTCAGCTGGCCAGGTGGGAGTCACCCTAAGGTAGCAGCCCTCCCTGGAGGAGTGAGGTCGAGAGTCGGGGCTGATACTGCTTTAAGCATCCTTCAGACTAAGCACACCTGAGATGAGGGTCTTACTGTCTGGCTTTGCTGGCTATTAACTGCAGTGGGGATACCCCCAGAAAAGCTATTGGACGAAAGCCGAAAAGATCTGGGTCTTAAAGGGCCCACACATAAACTCACCTGTCTCAGCAACCTAAAATCACCAGAGAGAAGGCTGACAGTCCTTTGGTGAAAAGAGACTCACCTGGTGGGCTTTGAGTGCATCTTGGTGAGAGGAGGGACCTCTCTGGAGACTGAGACATTGGCAGTAGCCATTGTTCTGACCTGGTCCAGGCATGCTGACAGACCCCAGCAGACGCCATTGAGATTCTTCCCCTGGCCTGTTAGCCCAGAGGTCTGCCACACCCACTGGAGTGCAGATTTAATCCAGTTCAGCCAGGGCAGGCAGCAGTGCTAGGGACTGGCCCTGCCCAACAGCAAGCCCTCAGGCTACTTTTCAGCCTGCATTGACTGGGTGCCTTGATCCTCTGCAGCGAGGTGAATGTGTCTGCCTCTGTGGAGCAGGGCCTGTGTGAGGACCAGGTGAACTGTGGGGGGCATTGGTGGAGAGGTGGGGGCCTCTGCAGTGGGGTGTCAGGGTACGCTCCACGGGGTTGGGAAGTGTGCACAGACCAGGGCTGTGTTGATGGTGTGTGTGGTCCTGTTGAGAGGGGGGTGGGTGAGGCCTATCAGCAGCAGAAGACCTGGGCTTCACAAATAGCCATAAAAAGGATCAGCCCCACCTTCCAAAGCTGAAACAATTGAGTGTTCCTGTGCCCAGTGCCAGCCCCACTCAGCTGCACTCCTAAGAGAACTAACAACAGCCTTGTAGACCTGAGGCCTATAGCAACTGTAAGCCCCTGATCCTAGCAACCAGCTACACTGGGTATCTACCCAATTAACAGGAAAACTGCAACAGGAGTGTGCTGTTAGACCTTGTAGCCAGTGGTGCTGAAGCTGCCCAAACCAGATTTACAAGCAGCTGGCCAGGGAAGGAAAGGCTAGAGTCCCTGGGTACCTACATTAAGAGCAATCCTACCACAGCAGAAGGACACAAGTAGCCCACAAAGGGTTCACTCCTGGATCATTTGCACTGGTGATGAAAGGGAAGCACACTGCTGGGCCTCAAAAGGCATCTCTTACATAAGGCCACTTCTCCAAGATCAGGAGACATAGCTGGCTCACATAATACATAGAAATAAGCACAGAGAAAGAGGCATAAAAAGGAGACAAAGGAATACATTGCAAACAAGGGAACAGGACAAAACCCCAGAAAAAGGACTAAATGAAACAAGAAATAAGTGACCTACCTGACAAAGAGTTCAAACAAAAACTCATAAGGATTCTCAGAGATATTGGGAGAAGACTGGATGAGCACAGTGAGCTCATCATCAGAGAACTGGAAATTATAAAAAGGAACCAATCAGAAATGAAGAATACAATACTAGAAATGAAAAATTCATCAGAGGGACTCAATAGCAGAGTAGAGGATACAGAAGAACGGATCAATGAGCTAGATGAAAGACTAGAGGAAATCACCCAAGCTGAAGAGAAAAAAGAAAAAAAGAATTAGAACAGTCTAAGGGAACTCTGGGACAATATTAAATGCACTAACATTCATCTTATAGGTGTCCCAGAAGAAGAAGAGAGAGACAAAGGGGCAGAAAATTTATTTGAAGAAATAGTAGCTGAAATTTTCCCTAACCTAAGGAAGGAAACAGACATCCAAGTACAGGAAGCCCAGAGAGCTCCAAACAAGACAAGCCCAAAGAGGCCTACACCAAGACACATTATAATTAAATGTCTAAATTAAAGATAAAGAGAGAATCCTAAAAGCAGCAAGAGAAAGCCAACAAGTGACATACAAAGGAAAGCCCATAAGGCTATCAGCAGACGTCTTAGCTGAAACCCTACAGGCAAGAAGAGAATGGCACAACATATTTAAAGTGCTAAAAGGAAAAAACCTGCAGCCAAGAATACTCTATCCATCAAGGTAGTCATTCAGAATGGAAGGAGAGATAAAGAGCTTCCCAGACAAGCAAAAGTTAAAGGAGTTTATCACCAAGAAACCAGTTCTACGAGAAATGCTGAAGGGATTTATTTAAGTGGGAAAGCGATGACCACAAATAGGGATAAAAAATTGTCAAAACCCCTCCCCCCCACAAAACCCAGGCAATAAAATCACTGGTAAATGTAAAAATATAGTAAAGGTAGCAGATCAATCATCTGTGAAGATAAGATGAAGGTTAAAAGACAAAGGTACTAAAATTACCTATTTCAATGATAAGATGGTAATGGATAGGGACACACAAAACAAGAGATTAGATATGATTTCAAAAACAAAACGTGGGAGGAGGGGAGTGAAAAAGTAGAGCTTTTAGAAAGAGGTCAAGCTAAAGAGTCTAGCAACTCAATATAGACTGTTTTATACATGGAATATTATATAGGCTCCACATGGTAATCTCAAATCAGAAACCTATAATAAGGAAGCAAATAAGTAAGACAAAAGAAATCAAACATATTACTAAAGAAAGCCATCAAAACACAAGGGAAGAGAGCAAGAGAAAAAGAAAGGAACAGGGAAGAACTACTAAAACACCCAGAAAAAAGGTAACAAAATGGCAATAAATACATATTTATCAATAGCTACTTTAAATGTCAATGGAGTAAATACTCCAACGAAAAGGCATAGGGTGGCCAATTGGATAAGAAAACAAGACCCATATATATGCTGCATATAAGAGACACACTTCAGACCCAAAGACACTCACAAATTGAAAGTGAAAGGATGAAAAAAGATATTCCATGCAAATGGCCAAGAAAAGAAAGTGGGGGTAGCAATACTTATGTCAGACAAAATAGACTTTAAAACACAAACTGTAACAAGAGGCAAAGAATGACACTACATAATGATAAAGGGAACAATCCAGCAAGAAGATATAACACTTGTAAATAACTATGCACCCAACATAGGAGCACCTAAATATGTAAAGTAATTATTAAAAGACATAAAAGGAGGACTAGACAGTAACACAATAATAGTAGTGGACTTTAACACTCCATTTACACCAATGGATAGATCATCCAAACAGAAGATCAATAAGGAAACTCCGGCCTTAAATGACTCATTTGATCAGATGGACTTAGTGGATATATATAGAACATTCCATCCAAACCCACAGAATACACATTCTTTTTAAATGCACATGGGATATTCTTCAGGATTGATCACTTATTAGGCCACAAACAAGTCTCAATCAATTTAAGAAGATCGAAATAATACTATGCACCTTTTCTGACCACAAAGCTGTGAAACTAGAAATCAACTACAGGAAGAAAACCAGAAAAGCCACAAAAGTGTGGAGATTAAACAAAATGCTACTTTACAACGATTGGGTCAATGAAGAAATCAAAGGAAAAATCGAAAAATTCCTGGAGACAAATGAAAATGAAAATACAACATGCCAAAATCTATGGGATACAGCAAAAGTGGTTCTCAGAGGGAAGTTTATAGCAATTCAGGCCTACCTCAACAAAGAAAAATCCTGAATAAACAATCTAACAGTGCATCTAAAGGTACTGGAAAAAGAACAAACAAAGCCCAAAATCAGCAGAAGGAAGGAAATAATAAAAATCAGAGCAGAAATGAAATAAAGACTAAAAAAAAAAATTAATGAAACCAAGAGTTCGTTCTTTGAAAAGATAAACAAAATTGAGAAACCCTTAGCTAGACTCACCAAGAACAAAAAAGGCTCAAATAAATAAAATCAGAAATGAAAGAGGAGAAATTACAACAGACACCTCAGAAATACAAAAGATAATAAGAGAATACTATGAAAAGCTATATGCCAACAAATTGGATAATGTAGAAGAAATGGATAAATTCTTAGAAACATACAACCTTCCAAAACTGGACCAAGAAGAAGAGAATTTGAATAGACCAACCACCAGTAAGGAGATGGAAACAGCAATCAAAAACCTCCCAAAAAATAAAAGTGCAGGACCAGATGGCTTCCCTGTTGAATTCTACCAAACATTTAAAGACGACTTAATACCTATCCTTCTCAAACTCTTCCAAAAAATTGAAGAGGAGGGGAAGCTTCCTAACTCATTCTACGAAGCCAACATTATCCTGATACCAAAACCAGACAAGGACAACAGAAAAAAAGAAAATTACGGTCCAATATCACTGATGAACATCAATGCAAAAATCCTCAACAAAATACCAGCAAATTGAATACCAACAATACATTAAAAAGATCATGCATCATGATCAAGTGGGTTTCATTCCAGGGATGCAGGGATGGTTCAACATCCACAAATCTATCAACGTGATACACCACATTAACAAAATGAAAAATAAAAAATCACATAATCATCTCAATAGATACAGAGAAAGTATTTGACAAGATAGAGCATCCATTTATGATAAAAACTCTCAATCAAATGGGTATAGAAGGAAAATACCTCAACATAATAAAGGCCATATATGACAAACCCACAGCAAATATTGTTCTCAATGGAGAAAAACTGAAAGCTATCCCTCTAAGAACAGAAACCAGACAAGGATGCCCACTGTCACCATTCTCATTTAACATGATATTGGAAGTCCTAGCCAGAGCAATCAGGCATAAAAAGAAATAAAAGGGATCCATATTGGAAAAGAAGAAGTGAAACTGTCATTCTTTGCTGATGACATGATTTCATGTAGAGAAAACCCTAAAGAATCCACTAAAAAACTTTTAGAAATAATAAGTGAATACAGTCAAGTTACGGGATACAAAATCAACATACTAAAATCGGTTGCATTTCTATACACTAAAAATAAAGTAGCAGAAAGAGAAATTAAGAATACAATCTCATTTACAATTGCAACAAAAACAATAAAATACCTACGAATAAACTTAACCAAAGAGGTGAAAGCTCTGTACACCAAAAACTATAAAACATTGTTGAAAGAAATCAAAAAAGACACAAAGAAATGGAAAGATATTCTGTGCTCTTGGATTGAAAGAATTAACACAGTTAAAATGCCCATACTTCCTAAAACAATCTGCAGATTCAGTGAAATCTCCACGAAAGTTCCAGCAACACTTTTCACAGAACTTTTCACAGAACACTTTTCATAGAACAAAGAATCCTAAAATTTATATAGAACAACAAAAGACCCCGAATAGCTACAGGATTCCTGAGAAAAAAGAACAAAGCTGGAGGTATCACACTCCCTGATTTCAAAATGTACTACAAAGCCATAGTAACCAAAGCAGCATGGTTCTGGCACAAAAACAGACACAGAGATCAATGGAACAGAATCGAGAGCCCAGAAATAAACCCACACAGCTATGGACAGCTAGTATCCAACAAGGGAGCCAAGAACATACAATGGAGAAATGAGAGCCTCTTCAATAAAGGGTGTTGGGGAAACTGGACAGCTACATGCAAAAGAATGACAGTAGACCACTACCTTACACCATGCACAAAAATCAACTCAAAATGGATTAAAGACTTGAATGGAAGACCCGAACCATGAAACTTCTAGAAGAAAACATAGGCAGTATGCTCTTTGACATTGGTCTTTGCAGCATATTTTCAAGTACCATGGCTGACCAGGCAAAGGAAGGAAAAGAAAAAATAAACAAATGGGAGTACATCATGCTAAAAAGCTCCTGTACAGCAAAGGACACCATCAACAAAATGAACAGCCAACCTACCAATTGGACGAAGATATTTGCAGACCATATATCTGATAAGGGGTTAATATCCAAAATATACAAAGAACTCATACATCTCATCAACAAAAAAACCAAACAACCCAATTGAAAAATGGATGAAATGGGCCAGCCTGGTTGTGCAGTGGTTAAGTGCACACGTTCTGCTTTGGTGGCCTGGGGTTGCTTGTTCGGATCCCAGGTGTGGACGTGACACCACTCATGAAGCCATGCTGTGGCAGGCGTTCCACATATAAAGTAGAGGAAGATGGGCACAGGTGCTAGCTCAGGGCCAGTCTTCCTCAGCAAAAAGAGGAACATTGGCAGATGTTAGCTTAGGGCTGAGCTTCCTCAAAAAAAAATGCAAAAGATCTGAACAGAGATTTCTCCAAAGAACTATATGGTTGGCCAACAGGCACATGAAAAGATGCTCAACATGATTAGCTATCAGGGAAATCCAAATCAAAACTACAATGAGATGTCACCTGACTCCCAGCAGAATGGCTATAATTAACAAGACAGGAAACAACAAGTGTTGGAGACGATGTGGAGACAAGGGAACCCTCTTACACTGTTGGTGGAACTGCAAACTGGTGCAGCCATTATGGAAAGAAGTATGGAGCATCCTCAGAAAATTAAGAATAGATATACTGTATGATCCAGCTATCCCACTGCTGAGTATTTATCCAAAGAACTTGAAAACACAAATGCATAAAGACACATGCATCCCTATGTTCATGGCAGCATTTTTCACAATAGCCAAGACTTGGAAGCAACCTAGATGCCCATCAAGGGATGAATGGGTAAAGAAGATGTGGTATATATACACAATGGAATACTACTCAGCCATAAGAAATGATGAAATCCAGCCATTTGTGACAACAAGGATGGACCTTGAGGCTATTATGCAAAGTGAAATAAGTCGGAGAAAATCAAATACTGTGTGATCTCACTCATAAGTAGAAGATAAAAACAACAACAAATGAACACATAGAATTGGAGATTGGATTGGTGGTTACCATAGGGGAAGGAGGGAGGGGTGAAGGTAAAAGGGGTGATTAGGCTCACATGTGAGGTGATCGACTATAATCAGTTTTTAAGTGGTGAACATGATGTCATCTACACTGAATTTGAAATATATTACGATGTACATCTGAAAGCTATATAATGTTATAATCCAACATTACTGCAATAAAATAAAAATAAAGCAGAAGTAGCTATATTAATTTCAGACAAAGCATACTACAGAGAAAGGAAAGCTTTCAGGGATAAAGAGGGGCATTACACAATGATAAAGGGATCAGTTTTCAAAAAGACATTATAATCCTGATGTGTACATGCTTAACAACAAAGCATCCAAATATGTGAGTCAAAAACTGATACAACTGCAAGAAGAAACAGATGAATCCACTGTCATACTTGGAGATTTTAACACTCTTCTATCAAAAATTGACAGATTCAGCATGCAGAAGATCAGTAAGGATATAGTTGAGCTCAACAACGCTAGTGATCAACTGGATTTAATGGCTATCTGTAGACTACTTCATCCAACAGCAGCAGAATACATGTTCTTCTTAAGTTCACATGGAACATTCACCAAGACAGACAACATTCTGGACCATAAAATACACTTTACCAAATTTAAAAGAATAGAAATCATACAATGCCTACTCTTAGACCACAGTGAAATTAATCTAGAAATTAGTAACAGAAAGATAGCTGACAGAGCCCAAAGTACTGGGAGATTAAACAACAGATTTCTAAATAACACATGTGTCAAAGAAGAAATATCAGAACTTTAAAAATATTTTGAACTAAATAAAAACAAAAACACAGTTTATCAAAATTTGTGGGATGCAGCAAAAGCAATGCTTAGAGGGAAATTCATAGCAGTGAATGCAGTTATTAGAAAAGGAAAATGATCTAAAATCACTAATGTAAGCTTACCTTAGGAAACTGGAAAAGGAAGGGCAAATTAAATACAAGGTAAACAGAAGAAAAATAATAAAACTTAGAGCAGAAATCAGTGAAACTAAAAGCAGAAATGAATAGAGAAAATCAATAAAGTCAAAAGTTGGTTCTTTGGAAAGATCAGTAAAAATGATATACCTCCAATCAGTCTAAGAAAATGAAAGGACACAAAGTACTACTATCAGAAATGAGGGGACATCGCTACAGATCCCATGGACTTTATGAGGATAATAAAAGAATACTATGAACAACTCTCTGCCCACAAATTTGATAATCTATGTGAAATGGACCGGTTTCTTGAAAGACATGATTTGCTAAAACTCACACAAGAACAACCAGATGATCTGAATAGGCCTATATCTATTAAAGAAATTAAGTCAGCAGTTAATAACCTTCCCAAACAGAAAGTACCAGGCCAAGATGGGTCACTGGTGAATTCTACCAAACATTTAAGGAGGAAAGAACAATTGTCTACAATCTCTTCCAGAAGATATAAGTAGAGGGAATACTTCCTAACTCATTCTATGAGGCCAGCATTACCCTAACACCACAGTCATACAAAGACATTATAAGAAGAGGAAACTACAAACCAATATTTCTCATGAATACAGATGTAAGAATTGTATAAAAAATATTACAAATTGAATCCAACAATGTGTAAAAAGAATTATACACCAAGGGCTGGCCTAGTGGCATAGTGGTTAAGTTTGCATGCTCTGCTTTGGCAGCCTGGGATTCATGGGTTCGGATTCTGGAGGCAGCCCTACACACTGCTTCTCAGGCCATGCTATGGTAGTGTCCCACGTACAAAAAATAGAGGAAGTTTGGCATGGATTTTAGCTCAGGGCCAGTCTTCCTCACACACACACACACACTCTTATACACCACAACCAAGTGGAGTTTATCTCAGGTATGCAAGGCTGGTTCAACATTAGAAAATCAGTTAATATACCCCATCACATCAGTAGGCTAAAGAAAAATCATATGATGATATCAGTAGATGTAGAAAAAGCATTTGACAAAATCCAACACCCATTCATGATAAAAACTCCCAGTAAGCTAGAAATACAGGAGAACTTCCTCAACTTGATAAATAATATCTACCAAAAAAGCCTACAGCTACCATCATTCTTAATGGAAAGAAACTCAAAGCTTTCTCACTAAGATCAAGAACAAGGCAAGGATGTCCCCTCTTACCTCTGCTTTTCAACATCATACTAGAAGTCCTGCCTAATGCAATAAGACAAGAAAAGGAAATAGAAGATATACAGATTGGGAAGGAAGAAATAAAACTGTCTTTGTTCACAGATGGTGCCATCATCTATGTAGAAAATCTGACAACACTGACAACAAACTCCTGGAAGTAATAAATGAGTATAGCAAGGTTGCAGGATACAAGGTTAACATTAAAGTCAATTGCTTTCTTAAATACCATCAATGAAAAAATGGAATTGAAATTAAAAACAATACCATAAACATTTGCAACCCCTCCCCCCAATGAAATACTTAGATATAAATCTAACAAAATATGTACAAGATCTGTATGAGGAAAACTATAAAGCCCTGATGAAAGATATCAAAGAAGGACTGAATAAATAGAGAGATATTCCATGTACATGGATAGGAATACTCAATATTGTCAAGATGTCAGTTCTTCTCAACTTGACCTGTAGATTCACTGCAATCCCAATCAAACTCCCAGCAAGTTATTTTGTGTATGTCAACAAACTGATTCTAAAGTTTATATGGATAGGCAAAAGATCTAGAATAACCAACTATTGAAGGAGAAGAACAACGTTGGAGGACTGACACTACCCAACTTCAAGATTTACTATAAAGTTACAGTAATCAAGACAGTTGATATCAGTGAAAGAAAAATCAGTGGAAAAAAAAAATCAGTGAAACAGAATAGAGAGCCCAGAAATAGACCCACATAAATATACTGATCTTTGACAAAGGAGCAAAGGGAATACAATGGAACAAAGACAGTCTTTTCAACAAATGATGCTGGAACAACTAGACGTCCACATGCAAAAAAATCCAGAACAGAACTTCCATCCTTCACAAAAATTAACTCAAAATAGATCATAGACCTAAGTGTAAAATGTAAAACTATAAAACTCCTAGAAGGTAACATAGAAGAAAACCTAGATCATCTTGGATATGGTGATGAATTTTAGATACAACGCCAAAGACATGATCTATGAAAGAAATAAGTGAGACGCTGGACTTCCTTAAAATTAAAAACCTCTGCTCTGCCGAAGCAAATGTCAAGAGAATGCAAAGACAAGCCACAGACTGGGAGAAGACATTTGCAAAAGATAAATAAAAAAACTGAAAGACAAAAGACTAATAAAAGACTGTTATCCAAAATATACAAAGAACTCTTAATACTCAACAGTGAAAAAACAAAAAACTTGATTAAAAAATGTGCCAAAGACCTTAACCGACATTTCACCAAAGAAGACATATGGATGGCAGATAAGCACGTGAAAAGATGCTCCACATCATGTTTCATCAAGGAAATGCAACTAAAATGGAAAAAAGCCCAACATGACATACCACTACACACCTATTAGAATGGCCAAAATCCAGAACACTGACAACACCAAATGCTGGTAAGGATGTGGAACAACAGAAACTCTCATTCATTGCTGGTGAGAATGCAAAATAGTGCAGCCACTTTGGAAGACAGTATGGCAGTTTCTTACAAAACTAAACATAATCTTGTAATATGAGCCAGAGATCACGCTGCTTTATATTTACCCAAAGGAGGTGAAAACTTGTGTTCACACAGAAACCCGCACATGCATATTTACGGCAACTTTAATCATAATTGCTAAAACCTATTAGCAACCAAGATGTCCTTCAGTAGCTGAAAGGGTAAATAAACTGTGGTACATCCAGACAATAAAATATTGTTCAGTGCTAAAAAATATGAGCTATCAAGCCATGAAAAAGAATTGGAGAACCATAAATGAGTATTACTGAGGGAAAGAAGCCAATCTGAAAAGGCTACGTACTGTATGACATTCTGGAAAAGGCAAAACTATAGAGACAGTAAAAGATCAGTGTTTGCAAGAGATTGGAGTGGGGAGGAACGAATAGGTGGAGCTCAGAGGATTTTTAGGGCACTAAAACTACTCTGTATGATAGTATAATGCTAGATACACGTCGTTATACATTTATTCAAGCTTGTAGAATGTCCAGTACCATGGGTGAACCCTAATGTAAACTATGGATTCTGAATGATGATGATGTGTCAATGTAGGTTCATCAGTTGTTACAAATGTGCCACTCTGGTGGGGGATGTTGATAATGGGTGAAGCTATGCATGAGTTGGGGCAGGAGGTATACGAGAAAATCTTTGTATCTTCCGCTCAGTTTTGCTATGAACCTAAAACTGCTCTAGAAAATAAAGTCTGAAGAAAAAAGCAAAGTCAGGCCAGAAAGACCACTGTCAGTATGGAAGGTTGGAGGTGAAGATCTGATTCAGATACTCGCTTGGAACAGAAGAGGAGAAAGTCCCTTTTAAAACTCTTTCATCTATTCACTTTGGCTCTTGGTTATATTTGTTTCATTGTTAACTCTTGTACTTGATGGCAGCAGCCGTGGCAGTAGAAAGTAAGTGCTAATGAGTATATAGCACCTACTCTAAGGCAGGCACTATTCCATACATTCTATATGTATTAACTTGCTGAATTCTCATAGCAGCCCTAGAAGTAGGTACTGAGATTATCCTCAGTTAGCAGATGGGGACATTGGGGCAGAAGCTAATAGCTGAGTTGAGGTCACACAGCTAGTAAGTTGCAGTCTGGTTCCAGAGTCTGCTGCCTCTCAAACACAGAATCTTGGGCTGGTAGGGCCATAGAAGTCATCTGGTTTAGGGGTTTGAATTCAAAAGCCTCCATGCAGAGAACATGAAAGAGCAAAGCAGCTTCTGGTAAGATAATTAGGAATGGTGGGGGTAATGTAGGAGGATTTTAAAAAATGCTATAAAAATGCTATGTAGGCCAATTCTAGATATTTGGGGAAGTGGATGCAGCCTCCTGACTACCAGATCGCAACCTCTAATTTAGTTTACTCTCCTTATTTTAAAGAGAAGGAAACTGAAACACAAAGAGGTGAGGCACATTGTCTGAGTTGTCCAGGCTGTGAGTGGCAGAGGAGACCTGGGTGCCTGCAGCTCCTGTGTGCCAGGTCCTGCTTATTTCTCCTACACAGTGGGATTCTTAGCACTCTAGGGGCGAGGCCAAGCCTTATATTACCTTGGGACTGAACATAGAGCAGTCATTTACTAAACACTAACTGAACTGAAATTAAAATAGAAAAAGATGCGTATAGAAGAGTGGAGAGAAGGCTGAAACTCAGGGCAAGAGGGACACAGAGGCAGCTGAGCGAGTGACCTCAGGCCCTGGAAGTATGGTTGAGAGTGAAAGCTGGGCTGAAGGGCTTTCCTCTGTCCTTCCCACAGCAGAAGCAGGCTCTGAGCTGAATGTGGGTGCGTGGGTGCATGTGGTTGGTGAAGAGGGCATTTTGAGTATCAGTCAGAACGTGCGCATTCTTGTCCCAGCTTTGCCTGCTCTTCCCAGTAGTGTGATCTTGGGCAATCATTTCTCCTCTTTGAAGCTTAGTTTCATCACTTATAAATTGGAGCTTACACCACGTGCCCTCTTTTGTCATGAGAGTGTTGGAAAGCAGATGGGTAACATGGGTAAGATAACTTCAGAAACTGTAAGATGCTGTCCACATATAAGTTATTATTATTTTTACTATTATCTCTGGGTGGAGAGCCTGTGAGAACAGGTGCATGAGCGTGTATGTGCATGTGTCCTGGAAAAGCTGTGTCACATTGAAGGGGTCCTCCTTTCAAGCCTTTCCATAATTACATGGTGGCTTATGCAGGTGTTGGTGCTAAGCTTGCTGAACAACCAGTAATTACTGAAGGAGAAAAAGAGCTTGTACAATGGTTCCCAGTTATGCTGCCCACGGGCCTCTGTGGGACTATTGTAATCCTGTTTTTTAATTTCATCTGAAATGGGAAGCAAGAGGATTCAATTGCACTCACTTGAAACACACATAGCTGGGAGCTGTGCAGGGACTGTGATATGGGGACCTCCCCCTAATCTGTACCTGTGGTGGGTAATAACTGAAGTGACCATGTTAATTTATTGTCCAAACCAGGACACTTCTGAAAATGAAAGGGGAGATATCAATAATTATGCTGGGAAAACAGGCGTAATCTGGGACTGTCCCAGGCTGGGATGTGTGGTCAGTCTAGTAATAACACTGGGCATCTTGGTCCAGTTTCCAGCCCAGGGCAGACTGCATGATGGCGGAGTTAGCCTGTAGCCTCCTCACTCTGTGCTCTCCACCTCCCTTCTTTCCAGCATCCCTTCTTCTATCTGCGTCCTGAGGCACTGGTCCCCTTAGTGTCTGATACAGTGTTATCCCCCACCCTTATTGATAATTTGCATATAAAAGAAGCATCTGAAAACATTAAGTTGGAGGACTCAGGATGCCAACAATCAGCAGCTTTGCTTTGGATGGCCTTTTTACTTCTCTGAGCTTTGGTTTTCTCGTCTGCACTATGGGGATAACATACCAGCTTCATGGGGTGGCTGTGCAGATCAAACAAAAGAATTTACATGAAAGTGATTCATGACTAGTGAAGGGTTAATGCAAATATATATTATTAGTAATAAGATTATACATAAGGAGTCTTGGACATAGCAACCTAAAGAATGAATTATAATAGAATTTCTAGCCTCAGGATAGAAGATATTTTTGTGGAGTTTGGTCTTTTTTGGAGCTCTCAACTCCTATCCTGTAGGCATTTACATGTAAATAAACGATCTTGGAGTACAGTGGATTGTGGAGACAGAAATACCCAAATTTGAATCTGTTCTCTGTCTAATTGTATGACCTTGGGCAAAATTTTCAACTTCTCTTTGGGTTCCTCACCTGTATAATGGTGATCAAATGCCTATAATTCAGGACCCTGGTGATGATTGTGTGAGAGAATATCTACAAAGTACTTAGTAACTGAGCCTCTGCCTCATATAGAGACTCTCAAAACTTTAGGTATTCCTTTCTCGTTTGTTCCTCTCCCACTGTCATTGAGATAGGAGATGGGAAATTGGTGTAGATTACCCTAATGGAATTCTCTGTGTAGATGGCTTCTCCCTTATAACTGAGGCTTCTGTAGTCATCAGATGAAGACATATTAGAAATCTTATTCCAAGGGATTCAGAGCAGCGATCTTAGAGTTGGAAGAAAGAACATGAATAAAAAAGAAATTAGGCAGAAAGGTTTTTTTTTGTCTTTTTTTCTTTATTTTTTCTGTCTTTATTTTGTTAATTTCATTCCATCCGTCCATCCTTTGTTATAATACTTGAAATGTACAAGTTGATGTGGAGGAAATACAAAGATATCCAGGATGCTTACAGACTAGTTGATTTAATGGGAACTAGAATTTGATTTAATGGGAACTAGAGCTTTTAAGTGTCAGAGGATTGAGCCCAGTGGTATTGGGGCTTAGTGTGAGTATGTATTCATCAGGACCTTTTTAGGTGCAAGTGGCTGAAACCCAACATAAATTTGCAAAAGCCATAGAGAGGTTTGGGTGAGGATTTTACCTTCCCTTCCAGCCCATGGCAAATCTCCTGTAGACTACCCATGGCTTTGTAGCATCTGCACTCTGATTCGCTGATATCTCTATTTAGCTGGGAAGGAGAGAGCATTTTTGGTCATCAGAGGTTACCAGTCAGCCTTGTTATTTGCTCCCCCCTCCAGGGCTGAGTCAGAATGATGGAAAAGAGATGAGTGTGGTTTCTGAGTGCCTTTTGTGTGGAAGTTTGGGCAGGTATGTGAGCCTGAGCCTGTCATGCTAAGGACCCTAAAATTCTGCAACAGATTGGAGTATGCAGTTTATAATGACCTGGGCCATCTATCTCCTAGAGCTGAAAATGGAAATGCCCAGGATTAAATCCAGTATGAAGGATTCTGAATGGGCTGATTCATGCAAACAGTTTAAGCTGGCTTGGAAAGACCAGGATTGAGATAATTTTATCTAGAGGCTTCTTCTTCTTTTTTTTTTTTTAAGGTCATATAAACGAATAAGCTCTTCAAAATCTTACTCCAGACCACTTTTTAAAAAAATAATATAGTTCATTGCAAACTGGCCCAGCTGGTCTCCTGACCATACTGTAAATATATTTCTGTTTTCATTCGTTTCTCTAATTTCTAATCCAATTTGCTAGGATACTCTCTTTTAGGTTATTTCTTACCCAGCTCCAATTCAGTGCTTATTGCAAAGCTTTTCATAATATCCACAGCTATAGCCTTTTCCTTCGATCTCCCTAGCACATACTGTTTTGAATCTTTCTGGCCACAATAATTTATTGCGTAGTGTGGTTTTCTTTCGTTATTTTTTTCTTTTAAACCTTAACATGCTTATAAACTCCTTGAAGGTCAAATCCAGCCTTATAATGCTTTGTATTTTCTATCACCCTAGTAAATACTTGTTGATTTCATATTTTTAAATGTGTGGCTAGACTTCTGGGTGAGAATGGCAGATGGAACCCATGAATTTTTTGTTTCCCCCTGAAGCCCTGTAAAAGAGAGCAGAAAGATTTAAAAAGGCATAAACTCATAGGATGGAGATTGCAGCAAAAGATTTTTTAAAAAATTGTGGTAAAAATGTATATAACATACATAAATAAAATTTTAATAATTTTAAAGTATACAGTTTAGTGGTATTTAGTATATTCACAATGTTGTGCAACCACCATCTCTATCTAGTTTCAGAACATTTTCATCACCCCACAAGGATATCTTGCACCCATTAAGCATCACATCCTATTCTCCCCCCACTCCCCCTGCTCCTGGAAACCGCTAATCTTCTTTGTCTCCATAAATTTGCCTATTCTGGTTATTTCACATACTTGGAGTCATACAATATGTGGCCTTTTGTATCTGGCTTCTTTCACTCAGAATAATTTTTTTAAGGTTCATCCGTTTTGTACCGTATGTCAGTACTTAATTCCTTTTTGTGACTGAATAATGTTTCATTGTATAGATCTACCATATTTTGTTTATCAGAAGATGGATATTTGGGTTATTTCTGTGTTTTGGCTATTTATAATGCTGCTATGAACATTATTGTACACGTATTTGTTTGAACACGTTTTTGGTTTTTTGGATATATACCTAGGAATAGAATTGATGGTTCATAGGATAATACTACGTTTAATTTATTGAGGAAATGCCAAGCTATTTTTCACATAGCTGCGCCATTTTACAGTCCCATCAGCAATGTACAAGGATTCTGATTTCTCCACGTCCTCACCAATGCCTTGTTATTTTACATATTTAAAAGAAATTAAAGCCATCCTGGTGGATGTGAGTGATATTTCATTGTGGTTTTGATTTGTATTTCCCTAATGACCAATGGAGTTGAGTATCTTTTCATGTGAGCAATAGATTTTTGCAAGCTGGAAAGTAGATGAGGAAAATTGAACTCTAAGCCAGCAGGAGGGAGAACCCATCTGATTTACACTACATAATTCCCCCAAAGCCTGGAAGTTGGTAGCACAAGTAACTCTGGAAATTCTAAGACCCTAGATGTCCTCTCTCACTCCGTATAGCCTGGTTGTTGCTCCTCCTTGACTCTGGAAAAGTCTGGAGATTTCCTCTGTAGAGAGAGTAAACCAGGGGATCTCTACACATGGGGACCCCAGGCACTGTTGAGGGTAGGGATTCACAACAGACAAGGGGTAATTGAACATTAGTAGATTTTGAGACACTCCTCACCCCTACCCAGCACTTCAACTACTTGGCTCCTAGGACTGTTATAGTCAGTCCTAGGCAGGGCTTGCGGAGACACTGACCAGTCCAAGAAGAGACCTGAAAGTATTTCCCCTGGAAGTTCCTCAACTAAATAACCAGGCCAGATCACCCTATAGTGAAGCTCCAAAAACAAGCCTTTCCTTTTTTCAAAGATTCTATCAGTTTTCAGTTCTTCATTCTTAAATGTGGACAGAAATCTAAGGATTGCCTAATATCTGTGAGAGGCCTCCGACATGGAAGATAGAAGCCAGAACAAACAAAAAGAGGCTTGAAGCAATAAGGGACTGTGTTGAGAAAAGAAAACATATGAGAAAAATCCTGTTAGTGTCCTTGGAGAGATAAAAGGAGATAATGTCTTAAGAGAAGAACAGGATATCATAAAAACAATATGCAGAGAATAAAAAAAGAGCTCTTGGAAATTAAAAACATGGAACTTTAGTGGAAAATCTATAGAAGATAATTTTCCTAGAATGTAGAGTAAGAAAAGGCAAAGAGATGAAAGTAGAAGAAAGAAAATTAAAGGAAGAGATCAAGAGCTCCACAATTCACATAATTGGGGCTCCAGAGGAAAAGGAAGGAAGAAATAAAAAATGAATTATTTCAAGAAATTTCCCCGAACTCAAGAACGTAAGGTTCCAGATTGAAAGATTCCACCAAGTGTCCATTGTAAAAATAGACTCACACGCTATAGCTGAATCTGAAACTTCAGAAAACTAGGAAATGGAAAAACGTATCAGGCATAAAGCATCAGGACTCAGAAGGGTTTCAGACTTCCAAACAGCAACATCAGAAGCTAAGAGATAATACAGCAATGCCTTCAAAATTCTGAAAGAAAATGATGTTTAACCAAGAAGTCTATCTTCAGCCAAACAAGATTGAGGGTAAGATGAAGACATTTTCAGGTATGGAATGCCTCAAAATTTTAGGAAACTACTAGAAAAGATGTTTCTTCAAAACAAGAGCATAAACAAGAAAGAGGAAGCTGTTACTGAGGAGAAGGTAAGGGCATCTTCAGGGTGATGGACAAAGAAGGTCTCAGAATGGCAGGTGTATACCAGGCCTGGAGGGCCATTAGCCTAGAGTGTTCAGGAGAAGAAACTTTAGGAGAGACTTCCCCTGTATGATGAATATGCTATAATACCTGATGCATCTGGACATTTTGAGAGGAAGCTTTAAAAATTGGCTAGAATTTGGTATTGAACTGTTGGTAGACAGCTGTTAACTCTTGAGAAAACAAAGAAATGTGCAGGAAAGAAAAAAAAGTCTGTTTTCTACATCTTACACAGTTATAGCACAAAGAATAAACTTATGAACACAAAATATGGTCTAACTCAAATTGTAATATGACTATATTGGAAAGGAAGAGTCTGCATTTGTAGCTTATGAGGAGTGAGCCATAGTAGGAAATCAGTAGATGATGCCTACAACTGAAAAATCAAGAAATAACAATACTTGTTTGTAAATTAGAGACATGGAGGAAAATACCCAAATGATCAGTCCAAAGAGATAGTGGAAGGAGAAATGAGGGGAAAGAGAGACTCAAGATTTGTTTTTGTAACAGAACCATGGGGAACTATGTATAACTTTGAAAAAACAAAACTAAAAAACAGATAAGGGAAACATGATAATGGGATTACTGGTGTTTACTTCTGCTCATTATACATTTTATATGTCTCAAGTTTTCTACAAGATCATATGCTTCCTTTATAATTAAAAAAAATAAATGTATTGATTGATGATAATGATGGATGGGAATTCTTGGTGAGTCTCCATGGAGTAATGCTCTCTGTGACTCTCCCAAGGGGGAGTTGTTAATTGCATCACAGGATAGCAGGAATTCAAAGACAGAAAAGCACACAGCACCTTGGGTTAGTTGACAAGTGACAGGACGCCTATGAGTTCTTCCCAGAATGAAGGGACCTGCATTTGCCCATTCTTGCTGCTGACCTTAGTGTTGACTCATTCTTCGTGTTTCCTGGCTGAAAGGCATTCCCCCTTCCTCACCCCAGATTGCTGTTCCAAACAGCATGTATTTAGCTCCTTTAGAATCTTGCCTCATAAATCACCTTGCCTCACTCCTTCAGTGTGGGAACAGATTTTCTCTGCATTCCCTCCCATTAGACCCTTGGTTTCAGGTAATGACATACTGAGATTAGGAAATAACATGGGGCTACTTGAAACAAAGAGCAAAATTTGCCTCTTTCACATTCCTGAATCGGCTTATTGGAAGCAGAACCTAAAGACTGGGGACAGGATTTCAGAAAGTCTCAAACCATTGGTTGTGGCACTTAGGCCCTTTGCTCCTTGTGTTGAACTCGGTTGTCTCAATTCCATCACTACGGGCTTTTTGGTAATAAATAGTTCAATATTAGCAACCTCTACGTGAATATCTATAATTTATTGAATGACAGCTGTACTAGGCTGTGTTACATATATCATCTTTAATCTTCACAACAATCCTATAAGTGAAACATTGTCTCTCTTTCATGTCTGAGAAAGATAGAGCTTAGCAAGATCCTTTCTTGCAGTGAACACATCTGTCGAGTGCCTGTGTATGCCAGTGGATTACAGTGTAGGACAGGATACCCATGGGCCCTCTCCTCATGGAGCTCACTAGCAGGATGAACAGACAAGTCAACAGGCAGATATAATGCAGTGTGATAAGTGCTGGGGGGCAGTGTAAGTACAGGGGCCTGTGAGTGTGACCAAGGGGGCAGTTGACACACTCACAAGGTCAGGGAAAACTTGCTGGACAAAGGAGTTTAGTCCTGAAGGACAAGGAGTTATCCTGAAAAAAGGGAGAAGGACAGTTGGGCAGTGGGAACCATGTGAACAAAGGCTCTGGAGAAGAGAATATAGAGCTAAAGTTTTCCTTTACCTTTCATAGCCTCATGGTAAGTGTGGCCTTATAAAGGGCCAGCAAAGAGTGTGTATGTGAGCATACCTGTGGGTCCTGACAGCCAGACCTTCCTGTCCCCGAGACTCCCACCCCTCTTTACTCTGCTGTAGAATAAATGATGATTACTGGCTTGTTTTGTATGAAGCCTTGTTCTAAGCACTGTAGGGATTAAAGATAACATGGTGTTGGAACTCAGTTCTCTCTGGCTGTAAAGCCAGCACTCTTCACTGGCTTGTTAACATTGCCTTGTTCTCTGACAGAGTCTTCTAAGCACCTAGCATTTGCCCAACTTTAACATCAATACAAGAGAAATGGGACATTCATTCCCTGACCTCAGGGATCTTACAGTCCGTCTGGGCCATCAGGAATTGGCCTTAGGGGCCAGCCCAGTGGCAAAGCGGTTAAGTGCCCACGTTCCTGTTTGGCGGCCTGGGGTTTCCTGGTTCAGATCCCAGGTGCAGACATGGCACCGCTTGGCATGCCATGCTGTAGTAGGCGTCCCACATATAAAGTGGAGGAAGATGGGCATGGATGTTAGCTCAGGGCCAGCCTTCCTCAGCAAAAAGAGGAGGATTGGCAGCAGTTAGGGCTAATCTTCCTCAAAAAAAAAAAAGAAAAGAAAAGGAAAAAAGAAAAAAAAGGAATTGGCCTTAGAAAAGAACCGGAGAGTGAACAGCACAAGGCAGTTAAAACACATTTTTTTTTTTCCGGCAGGGAAGGACTCGCCCTGAGCTAACATTTGTTGCCAATCTTCCTCTTTTTTTTCCTTCCCCACAGCCCCAGTGTGTGGTTGCATATCCTAGTTGTAAGTCCTTCTAGTTCTTCTATGTGAGCTGCCACCACAGCATGGCAACTGACAGACGGGTGGTGTGGTTCCATGGCCTGAAAAAGAACCTGGGCTGCTGAGGTGGAGAACACTTTAACCACTAGACCATCAGGGCTGGCCCCCCCAATTTTTTTTTTTAAATGAACATCCCTTTTCATTATTTGGGCTGTTAGTTGCCCCATTGCTGTCTTCATTATCTTCTTTAACATCTCGTATTTGTTTGACCTCCTGCTAAAAGGTTGACTTTTGAGCCAGATCCTGAGGAAAGGTGACAAAGGCATTCCTAGTTGCTGGATTCCATAATGTTTCCATTTTTTTTTTGGTATTGAATACTGAAATTTTTGTCTTGGGCTTGCTGTCTTTGAGCTTTTGGGGCTCTAAGTCCTCAGATTTAATTTTTGAGCCTGGATGTTGACATATTGAGGGCAGAGCAAGAGGTTTGGGGAGGGTGCTCTTTCTGCTGTTGAGAGAGGCCAATTTGCCAGAGTCAGGCTCTGCTTTCCAGAAGCTGTAGGTGGCAATTCAAGAAACACCCTCAGGTGTGCATACTAGGGAAAAGACTGATAGCCACATGAATGAATGAGTTTATACTCATGCATCTCAGAAATTTCTTATTGAGGGCCTACTTCAGTAATTCTCAGTATGGTTGACAGACAGCCTACGGCGATCAGATTCACTGTGCCAGAAATTGCACGTTCTCAGATTCTACCCCAGACCCAGTGGCTCAGAGTCCCTGAATTGGGACTCAAAAACCTGTATTTTTAATGAGCTCTGTGCTTGATCCTGATGTGTACTCAAGTTTGCAAATTGCTGGTTTGTTTTGTAGGAAGCTGGGTTCTAAGACTACAGGGGTTTAAAGAAAAGTTGTCCTTGCCTTCAAGAGGCTCACTCTGTAGTGAGAGACCAACCTGAAATAGCTAATTTTAGTACAAGACAGAACACAACCACATTTGTTGAGTGTGCCTTATTGATCAGAGGAAGAATCTATGCAAATAGAGAAGAAATGTACTTGGTTGGTAAATCTCAAAAAGCATATCCTGGTCAGTGAGATTTTGTGGAAAGAGAATCCACCTGCAGAACTGAAGAGTCTTCTGCATCCTTTCAACTGCTAAGGGGAAAGGAAACAAAGAACGTGGTGGGGGTTTGTCTGTGTAAAAGTTAGTTTCAGGAAAGGCTGAGATGTTCATGTACCTCTCTTCATTTACCTTGCAAATGGGCTTCTCATTTTATAACAACAATATTTTAATGAGGAAAACACACATAATTGAAACTAGCTGTAATTAGAGGGGGAGCAACCCATGGTCTATCTGGATCTGCCTCAGGGAAAGACCAACTACAGAGTCTGGAAGGGTTTTGTGCAGCAGAAAAAAACATTGATATTGTAGGTGGAAAATTTTGAGTTATTTGTAAATGAGTTCCCCTGGGTCTGAGTAAGACAGACTTCGGGGTACACTCGTACTTGTTGTTTCTCTGACTGGCTTGGTTAAAGTTAGTGTAAATAATTATGTCATTGCATGTCTATGTTTTCTTGTCTGTTCTATGTGAGGACATCACTTTCTGGAAAATCTTGGAGCGGAAACCTTTGGAAGCTTCTTCTCTGGTGTCCTTGGTAAGTAGGGTTGGTTCAGGGCAATGGCAGCAGTCTGCTGCTGACCAAGCTCTTCCTGCCCCGTGCTCTCACTAGGAGAGCTGGGTCCACTCAGACAACAAGTGAAGAAAAAGAGCCAACAATACTCCAGGGGATACAGAGAAAGTAACAATTAATTGCAACTGGAAGAGCTAGCTCTGTGGAGGAGGTGATATTTGGAGTGGCCTGAAAGGATCATCATGGAATAGAAAGGCAAATATTATAATAAAATATACATGCAATATGTGCAACATAATATTAGGACTCTTTATATCACAAAGGACAGAAAATCCAACTCAAATTGGTTTCAACAATAAAAGAAGTTTATTGACTGGGTGTCTTGGGTAGACTTCAGGGCAGGTTGATCCAGTGGCTCAGCTGATGTCCTCAAGAACTCAGTTTCAGTCTTTTTCCTCTTTGCCATTCCTAACATTCAACAGGCTGTCTTCAAGATCTCTCAGTCACCATCACAGACCTGCTACACATGTGGCTTAATTTAAGTCCTTCACAGAGAACAAAGTCTATGAGGGTAAACATTTGAAGTGATTCAGGTGCTCCGTTGTGAGGTGCTTGTAATACATAGCTGTAACTGCTTTGTTAAATTCAGCGAATAACTTTCTACATCTACTGGGTATAAAGTGCTGTGTAAGACAGTTATGTTGCCATCACATTTGGTGGACACTGGTTGTCTGAGACCTCCTAGCTTATGGAGTACTTAAAACAAAAGCTAAGAAAAAATAGGGAAAAAACTTGTATGACTGAACTGGGTGGCATTTAAGACTCTTCCAGCCACCCTGACTGTGGAAACTTTTCTTTTCTTTCTCTGCAATGTTGTGGGTTTGTTTTTGGCGGGGGGGATTCTGGGTTCATGAGTCAACTTGAGGAGTAAGAACGGAAGATGACCGTAGTTTCTGATCTTTAGCTTTTAAGTCAAGGACTGCTTTCCAAAATGTGTGTTAGTTCTTGGCGGGTGAGTTGACTTTGAGCATTGTGTCGGGTCGTGTGTATAGCCCTGGGACAGCATCTGAATTACGATGTCTCTGTCTTTTTTCCCAACCTACGATTGCTGATGGACAGAAAATGCTCATAAAACCTTGACTTAAACCACAGAGTAGCTGGATAAATCAAGCTTGACTTTTTTGAAGAATTTTGAATCCCAAAATAGGACTCTTAAGGAAATGGACATGGAGTTTTCTTTTTTCCACCCCTTTTAAGCTTAATCAGGTTTACACTTAGGTAATGGGGGTCAGATATAGGGGAAAATTTTGTTAGTAAGAGCTTAAACTATACACCAGGATTTCTCTCTTATCTGTAACTTTCATTTAAAAAAAAAAAACACAAACCCAAAACCCAGAATAAATAAAAAAATTATTTAGAGATGTCTTTGTCCACCATGAAGGGACTTGGTTATGCCAATGGGAGGAAAACCTTCTGTGACTGATTTCAAGATTCCAAGGAATCTTTCACTATTTTTGATAAAAGGCTATTCTTTTTATCTTCTAAATTAGAAATTCATTGTCGTGAATTTATTTGCTGTTGTTGTTGATTTCTTTGGCCTATTTTTCAGTGTCTTTTTCCTTATCAGGATTGCATGATGACTGGGACATTCTCACAAAGATTTCACTTGAGTTTTTCTTCTTAGCATTGACACCCCACCTACAGCCTTAAATACTCAATAAGTCTTCTCTGTTCTCTGATTTTTTCCTTAATATTCCGTTTAGATCCCTGTCCTTCCTTCAGTTTCTTTAACTTTTTTTCACTCTTGTCCTCTCTTCATGAAGTGTACTGTCAGCAGTAGCTTAGAGATTTGTTATTCAAATCATGGATCCCTCTGTGAAAGGTGAAAACTCGAATTCAGATACTTTCTTCCTCTTTTATTTTCCCATCTCAATTTCCTTCCCACTTCTAGTGCATTTTGAGGAGAAGATTAGCAAACTAATGCAATGACCCAGTCCCAAGAATCCTAATGTCCTTTTGGAGGAACTTGAAATGATCTTTTTTTTTTTTTGTTTGTTTTTTTGTTTTTTTTTTGAACTTGAAATGATCTTGAAGGGAACTTTATCCTTCAAGGGTTTTCATGATGAAACCCCAGAAAAACTTAGATGTGGCTAAAGGAGAGTCAGGTAGGGGCCCAGGAAGCATTTTGGATGAAGTTAAAGTGGACTGATCTTTACAATTGGAACTGACCTCCCTCAGGTTCATGCAACAAACATTGCTTATGCTTCTAGGAGAAGGCAGTGTGGTAGAGTGGAAAGTGCACCAGTTTAGGAGGCATAGATTAGGGCTGTTCTGATCCATCTCTGTTGCTGAATTGACTGTATGACTTTGAGCAAGACCCTAAATTACTCTATGAATCATGTACAATGAGAAGTTGGGTTGGATGGTAATTAGGATTGTGTGATACAAGGTAAAGCCACCTTCTTGCTGTCTGACTTTCTTCTTACTCTGCTCGACTGTGCTGGACTCACTCTGTCCCTCTCTCTCACCTGGCTTTGCTCATGTCAGCCTCACCATATGACATGCCTACCCTGCTTCCTCTACATTGCCTTCTTTTAGCCTCCTGAAATCTTAACCAGGGCTAGTTCAAATTACTTCAGGCCTTTCCTAGTGACTCAAGTCCTTGATGAGCTGCTGCTTCTCCGAGTTTTATTGTACTTGTCTATCCCATACTGCTCAACACAACTAGTATTGGACCACTTGTTGTACTTATATTGTAGCATTTTTGATCTAGAAGAAACTATGTGTTCAAGCCTTGCTTGACATTTAACTAGGAGAACCTTGAGGAAGGACAAAAACCATGTCCTCATTATCTCCCACATAGTACCCAGCATAAACTGGACAAATAATAGGTGTCCCACTGATCATTGGTGATTAAAGCCTAGAATTTCTAGAGAGCATGAAAGCTCTGGTATTTCAGCTGCTTACTCATGTTAGGTTCCAGTCAAGAACAAAAGCAAAGAATGAAATTTTAAGACCAAACTATCCAAGAGACTAATTTCCATCATCATTCTAGGTGCTGATGAGCTTTCTCTTTCCTCTGTGTTCCTTATTTTTGGGGAGGGATTTTCCTATTTAGTTCAAAGCCTTATTAATCCATTGTTTATTCTAACATGTAACCTCCTGAAGGAAGCATTCTCTCCATCACCTGGAGGCGTTCTACTTGCTTGTTGCTTTTGACCCAGCCTCTGGGAATCATCATGAGGGTAGCAATGTGGCTAAGAACCTGGTTTTGGGTCAGGTACATCTGGGTCTGAGTTCTGCTCTGACTCTTGCTAACTGTATGACATGAAGCAAGTTACCGAGTCTCTCTAAGCCTTAATTTTCTCTCCCACAAAATGGTGATTTACCTACCTTCCAGGCTGTCAGGATTAAATGAGGCCCTGCTTATACAGCCCTTAGCACAGTGCCTCATACAATTTATCCTTATTATTCTTGTTATCAAAGCCTGTATTGACTACTAAATGTAAGAGGCTGAGCCAAGCCCTTAAGGACAGAAATTTGGATGTGTATAGGGCAAATGTGTATGGGATTTGCAGACATCATTAAAAGCATTGCAGTAAACTAGGGCTGCTCAGTGGGCATTTACATTCATAACTGGTTAGGGTGAGTGTATCTTGAGCCCTGGAGTCTAGAATCCTCAGCCTGGCACACAGCATTCTGCTTTTTGTCAGCTCTATTTTTTCTCTCCTTTTCTAGAGGTACCTCAGGCTGCCTCATGCCCCCGGCCCTGCCTCTGTGCTTGTTAGCTGCTTGTCTTGTTTGCACCCTCTTTAGGATACCCTTTCCACCCTCCCTCAAGTCCTAGTCTCTGTCCTCTGAAAATCTTGATTGTGCTCACCCCCTGGTTCACATGCAGCTCGTATGAACCTTACCGAGGTACAGTCTTCCCTCCATCTTCTTCAACCCCATGTCTGGTACTTATCATACCGACTTCAGGTGTACATCTGTGTTCCTCCTCTACTACAGCATAGTGTTGGAGAATAGTAGAGCTGGAAGAGACTTGGAGGTCTAAGGTGTGGTGACAAACGAACACTTCAGCTTTGTTAGCCCATTAATAAAACAGTGATGAGGCTGCTGTGTCAAAGAGGGGCCAGGACCTTGTCTGCTCAGTCTTTATTTCCCCTCCAGAAGGCCTTTGAAGCTTTTCGCTGCCCTCTGGGCGTTGCAGAACACACTTTGAAGACCACCAATCTAGCCAAACTCTCTCATTTTATAGGTGAAGAAACTAAGTTTCAGAGCCTCAGAGAGAGGGAGTGATATGGCTGAGGCCCCCACAGCACTACTTGAAGCCGCCTCTGGCCACCCTGCTCCACCCTACCTATGCATTTCATGTAGTGGGTGCTCAGGCACACTGAGTGAATGAGTGGGAGTGCAAGTAATAATTAGGAAACGTTGAATGATTTTCTGATGGATCTTACAATCGCGATTAAAAAATGTTAGCAGCGTTGTTGGTTCTTGTGTAATCCTCAACCCTAGACTGTTCAAGTCATAGGGGTAGGATGACGGATCGCAAAAAGGGTCACTGGGCTTGAAGTTCAAATGTCTCTGATGGGCATTGAGTAGTTTTTCTTGGTTTTGACCTGCGATTTCTTAGCTTTCTCATCTAGGCCCTAGCCAACTTGGGTCAGATGGAGGGATCTGTATGTTTTCAACAACCACGTATTAGGAAAAGACTTCTGGAAAGACTTTCTGTTTTGTTACCTAAGCTGCGATTTGATCTTCAGACCCTCAAGGTGAAAGGCTAATACCTTAATTTGTGTGTTTTATAAACATCCCCAGGCGATGACCTTCTTCCAGCCTCATGTGATGTTTGCATTCTACAGGACGTAAAGCTAAAATTTCTGGCTTGGAATAGAGTGGTACAGGTTGGTGCTGAAGTTTAGAATCAGCAGGGTGCCATCCCTCCAGTAGTTGTTGGTAAGTTTTGGCTTCATGCAGTTGAATGAAAGATTTTTGGGGGGATTTCCTGGCAAAATGGAATTCTTTATTTTAAGTGAAAAATCTTTCCCATGGCTTAAAAAACCCCACAAACAACTCTCTCCAATAGGACGTGTCCGACAAAGTAAGGTGTTTCCCCTTGTAGCGTTTCCCTTCTTAAAAGCTTTCCTTTAAGGGTCATCTTTATTTTTCTGGTGTCAGTCAAATTATTTTACAGCAGAGCATGAAAACTGGAGATGGAGACGCTCTCTGGCTGTGTGTTAGAACCACACTGAAAGTTTTTTATTTTATGTAAATAGAGATTGATGGAACATTTTACACAGAGTACGGGCTTTTGACAAAAAGTATTGATGGTTGCTTTCAGTAAGTGTTACTTGAGATGACAGAACATTGCATTTTAAGATGAATTACAAGAGAAACTCCCTCTTTGGGAATGTCATACATTTTATTTCATCTGTTGTTTTATGAGAGAATGACTGAAGTCATGAATACCTTAGACTGAACTGTTTCCTTTGCACATTATAAGTCCCGGTTTGGTGAACTCCTATTTTAAATATAAAGTTATGGGGAAAATATTTATACTGGCAAATAATATTGATAAAAATGCTTAAATGTTCAGCAGCAGAACATAACTTCTCACATGGTTTCCCTTTGTGTGGTGGTGGTGATTTGTGGGAAGCCTGGGAACCTGGTTAGAGTTAAATGTGTATTTTTTCAGAAAGGTCTCAGAGATTTCTGATAAATGGCTATTTTTTTTGTTGTGTGTGTGTTGGAAATTTCCCTCCTCTGGCTATATTTGGATTTCAAAAATGCTCCATTTGCATCCATTCCTATATTGTTATTTGTTCTTGATGCAAGGGCCTAGAAGTCAGGGTCTGTGGTGACTTTGGTTTTGAGCCTTAATTTTCTTTATAGCATGAATTCAGGGACATTAGTTTAATGACACCTCGGGGGATAATGGGTATTAATAGATTCACTATATATTTATTGTATTATTTATACCAGGAATTGGAGATTATAGTCCTCATCCTCATGTTGTTTGTGAGAGAAATAAACAGATAATAAAATTTCAGATAATGATGCATGCTATAAAGAAAAAGCAGAGGGTAAGGGATTTCATTGTCTCAGAAAAGTGGATGTGGGATCTATTTTAGATAGAGATATTAGGGAAAGTTGCTCTGAGAAGTGACATTTAAGCAAAGAACTGAATGATGAGAGCTTGAGCTGTGCAAATATTAGGGAACCTGGCAGAGGGAACAGCTATAGTGCAAAGGCCCTGGGGCCAGAACAAGCTTGGCGTGTTTGAAGAACAGCAAGAAGGCCAGTGCATCTCAGATAAAGCAATGGTGAGGAGTGCTCCAAGTTTGGGAGTTGCTATAGTAGGCTTACAGGGAGGCCACGTACAAAAGGCATGTGGTTTTGCACAATTTGTCCTATGTGTGTAGCTGTAGGCTTTCTTGTTTTATGAGCATACTGTCTTTCACTACCTAGAGCCTGGTCAAACGGGCTTTCCTATTTCACCTTGCCTACTTCCACACAAATGTCTCATTTCCCCACTGGCACTCCTGCTCTACCATTCACTGGGTGCCGATATAGATAACAAGGGGATATCAAACTTTCACTCCTCCAGAGGGAATCCCTCAGTTAAACCTACTCTCACATATTTTGAATATTAATTTCTTATAATGCTTACCTCGCATACTATAATTAGTTGTGTATGTGATTGTCTTTCCAGCTATAAACAACCATTACTCGTTTTTGGGCTCCTAGTGCTTAAGATAGTGCCTGGCACCCAGTAAATGCTCAGTGCATTTGTTGGCTAAATAAGTGAGACAATTCCCTACATATTACCTGGTTTCCCAGTGTGAGTACTAGAAATTATGGTGAACACAAAGTCAATAAACTCCTCACTTTTGTAGAAGGAGTTTAAAACCGACTTAGGGAGATGAGACTTAAAAAAAAAAAAAAGGGAAAAAGGGGTTTTGGAGCTGCTTTGGGACACTTAGTAAGAAGAGTTTAAACAGTTCTTGGTTTAAAAAGTTGTTGCAGGAATGAGAGCTCTTTGGAGGGATTAAATGGCCCGGGAGACTGCAGCATTCAAACTCTGGTGAGATGGAAACCCCAGAGGCCAGCTGGGTCATTAGACTGGGTCTTTCCTGCGTTTGAGCCTTCGTCCCAGGGCCTTACAAGATCCTTCGTCCTCCATAAATTTGGAGCCGATTTGGAACTAGCTAGCTGTTTTTCCTCCCTGCTGAATTAATGTGCTGTTCAGCTGAAGCTCAAATATGAAATATATTAAAAGCAAACTAAAAACAGGTCAATGTTTTCCCTCTAATGCTATGGGAATATTTGTTTTTAAATCATCTTTTAGTACTCCACAAATCTTCCCCACAGAGCTTTTTTTTTTTTTTTTTTAAGGCAGAGGCTCTTTTTCCCAGTGTAAAAGGCCATTTCTTAAGTCCTGATTTATTCAGAAATTTACATGGAGAAAATGGCCCCAGATCCCACACAAGTGAAACTTTATTTTTTAATCTGGGGCACAGTAGGGAGTCCTGAGAAATGCATTTTCCTCCAGGATTGTAGGAGGAATACATAGTGTTTGTTTAAAGCATCAGGTATTGAGAAATGTAATGGCAGGGTGAAAAGTTTGACCTCAGCTGCCAGATCCGATCTGCTAGGGAGTAATTGAGTTGCCATGTTTTTTTCCTCTTCAGTTTAAATCAAGTTTTGCTATAGCCCATTTAAGTGTCAAATTGGTAGCAAAACTTGACAACTTCAGGGTGCAGACTTGCTTTTGATCAGAATTTACATGCAAATCATTTTTGCCTTGAACTGTCAACTCCTGTTTCTGATACTCTTGAGGGGGACATGTCTCTCCCACCCCTCTTCCCCCAAGCCAAAGGGGATGTTGGCTAATGTTATTAATCAGCGTGTGGAAGAAAAATTATCTTGATAAATATGGTGGTTAAACTATATTTTCCCTTTTGTGTGTCAGCTGTTGCAGCTGGGCATTTAATCTCCTTTTACCTAGAAGGAAATCAAACAATTATCCAGCGCTTGATGTCAAAAAGAAACTAGTGAATGAGGGGCGGAGGGTCACCAGTGTATTGGGGAATGGACTTAAGCCACCAAAACCTGACAAAGGGTGCTGACAGTCTGCATTTTCTTGGGCATTAAACAAAGTCTTTGGTAACTTTAAAGAATCTTTCCTTGCATGACTAAACTCATTGAGAGGGTTAGAGAGAAAGCTGCCTCAGAAGTCTTAAGCCTGAAACTTTTTTTTTTTGGTTTTGCCTTAAACCCTTGGGATGCTTAAAAGCACGTGAGCATGTGTAGCTCCATCATTCAGCGAGACAAAGGCATTTTTGCACTTTCACAGAGTTAATCATGACAGTAGCGAGTCTTTCTTGTTTACAGCCATCCTGTCTTAGCATTCCCAATCATCCACCGTCCTGGAGAATTTAATTGTGATTTACTCTCTGTCTCTAAATCGTTAGCCCCACTCTGAAAAGCAAGAAAATAGGAGGATCCAATAAAAAAGCAAATGGAGAAAAAGAAGTTTCTAGACCTTACTG
The DNA here is from genome assembly GCF_041296235.1 of Equus asinus. NCBI lineage: Eukaryota > Metazoa > Chordata > Mammalia > Perissodactyla > Equidae > Equus > Equus asinus. The sequence continues at coordinate 63,679,432 of NC_091791.1, forward strand.
TAGATTAATAGAGCTGATTATGAGTATTTATAATTACCAATTATGAAGCCAAAACTTTTAGTGAAATAATGTGTAAGATTTTGTTTCTAGCCAGCCTGAAATTCCTTTCCATCACTAACCCCCAGCGGGGTGAGAACATCAAACATGTCGTCTTGCCAGGATGACAGTCAGCATCGCGTCAGATGGGAGACACATGCAAGCCTGGCTTGTGAAGTCAAAGAAATTTCAAGATTGGATTCGCTTGATCCGATGTGGCCCCATTGCAGGCCCCTCGGAAATCTCTTCTACCGGGCCCCTTCCTGCCCCTGTCTGGTACTGCCTGCCTGTGTGCTGTGAAATTTTAATTGAATCGTTAATGACACCAAGGAGTGACACAACGCATGAGAAACTTCCAAGAATCAGTCAGGAGGAGCCCTTTTTCTTACTGTTACAAAACAGAAGACACTGGGAAATTGACAAGTCCAAGCGGTGAGGCCAGGCTAGTAATTGATAGCAGGCTGCCTAGAGCCAAGGTCCTTCCCTGGTAATTGCAAGCAGAGGCTGCCTCTGTGATCTTGCCAGTGGTGTTGGCCATGCCAGAGCGACCCAGCTTTGACGGATTGCTTTTCCGTGGTAATGACTTAGGCATGTTCCCTCTCTTGCATGAGGCCATGTGTCCCTCCCACTGGAGAAAATGAACTGAACATTTTGCTGCTTCTTTAACGGGGCGCTGTTAAAATAACTCTATTCTATAAGCCCTGTAGTGCCAGGGACTAAATTTATATGGTTATAAACAAGAGATATTACTTTGGAATACCACAATACTGTGTTTTGCTATTTCTTTAGGATTTCAAATGGTGTTTTCAAAATAATGGATTTTACTTCAAGAAAAAAAAAGTGGGAGGGAGGGAGATGGAGGAAGGATCCCATTTCTGAACAAAACCTTCATCCTATTTTTAAATTCCTCTGTGTACCTTCCCTAATTCGCTAGCCCAGTATTTATTTCTATTTGTGTTTGTTTTGCTGGCTGGATTTGACTCTCTGTGGGAGCATCAGAAATATTATTTACTTCAGGATTCTGAAATAAGATAGATATTTTATTTCATGTTTTTTGAATTCTCCGAAGGTTTCTTTTTATTTTTTTCCTTTCCCATTTCTGGACATTGATATATTTCAGACTTTTATGTGGCTTTTCCTCCCTCCCTACACCTATTCTCCCTTCTCCCCTCTTCCTGGAATGTAATTTTGTCTATAAAATATGATGGTAAGCCGGAATGTCCCTGATGATCTATAGCACTTCTGGCTTTTCACTCCTGTCAGTGACAGAAGCTTACTAATTCTGATATAGAGGTCCCTGAGTGTGTTTGCCCAGTGTGGCTTGTGCTTTCTGGCATATTTAAAGTTTGGGTCACTCACCTCACTTCTGTCCAAACAGAGTTTCACACCAAGAACCAACTTCAAAAGAGTGCCAGGAAGATTGCTAAAAACTCAACTACAGATTCACTTAAGAATGAAGAGAAGCTGTGTGTGTTCATACTAATGTGATAAGTTTTGATGGAGAGTCTGAGAGGAAGGAGACAGATTAATACTAATGAGAACTTCTGGCTGAAGAACAGGTAGAGAAAAGATTTGGTTGTCTTATACCTTATATTTAGTCTCTAACTCCCAAAATTTGTTGTTAATTGGTAGTGCATATTTAGAATTTATATTCTTACAAAATGGAGCTTCAAATGATGTTTGGTTTCCAGGCTATCTCACAAAATTCACTTCTGCAAAAGAGCATTATTTTAGGTAAAGTAGACTTCTGTGGGCTAGCCTGAGAACCCCACCATTATAGCATTGGTTCTACTGGAAAAAACCTTCAGTATCCTAACTTGGATATAGGACGCTAGGAAAAGTTTTTCTTGCCTTCCCCCTTACTGCCTATAACTTGGAAAGAGAAACACTCCCTCTTCTGCCATGATCCCAGCAGCAAAAGTATTGGTCCTAACCCTGCCCTAAGTACTGGGGCAAGAGTATGAGTATAAACCCTTTCTCCTGCTCCTGCTGTTAGCATTATTCTTATGAAGGGTGTACTAATAAGTCAGGTGTTTTTAGTAGGGATGTGTTGCTAGAATCTCATGTAATTATTTGGCTACATTTCTATCCTTACTGTTCATATGGGTATTAGTCTAATGCTTTATTTTTTTGCCTGTCTTTCCTGTGTTTTGTTTTAGAGCAGTGGTTCTCAACAGGGGGAGTTGGACAATTTTGACATCACTCTTTGGGAACATTTGATTGTCACAACTGGGAGAGTGGTTGCTACTGGCATCTAGTGGGTACAGGCTGGGGATGTTGCTAAACATCCTGCAATGCACAGGAGAGCCCCCACAACAAAGAATTATCAGATCCAAAATGTCAATATTGTTTAGCTCAATGACATATAGAAATAAACTCTCAGTAAAAGTCCATGAATTGAGTCAGAAAGCACAATCTCGATCAACAATTGTTACTGAGAGCTTGGAGCTGCTGTGGGGGACCAAGAATCAAAAGGATTTAAGAAGAATAGAACTTCCTGGTTGTGAACATAAGCTTTAGACACACACCTGGATTCAGATGATGGGTACACAGGTATCCCTTGTTTTATTGTGCTTTAGATTACTGTGTTTTTTACAAATTGAAGATTTGTGGCAACCCTGCATCGAACAAGTCTATTAGCACAATTTTTCCAATAGCATTTCCTCACTTTGTGTCTCTGTGTCACATTTTGGTAATCCTTGCAATATTTCAAACATTTTCGTTATTATTATATTTATTATGGTGATCTGTGATCAGTGATCTTTGGTGTTACTATTGTAATTGTTTTGGGGTGCCACAAACTGTGATAAGACAGTAAACTTAAATTGATAAATGTTGTGTGTATTCTGACTGCAACCCTGACTGGCCATTGTCCTGTCTCTCCTCCTATCCTTGGGCCTCCCTATTCCTTGGGACACAACAGTATTGAAATTGGGCCAGTGAATAACCCTACAATGACCTCTAAGTGTTCAAGTAAAAGGAAGACTTGCACGTCCCTCACTTTAAATCAAAAGCTAGAAATGATTAAGCTTAGTGAGGAAGGCATGTGTAAAGCTGAGACAGGCTGAAAGCTAGGCCTCTGCCAAACAGTTAGCCAAATTTTTGTGAATGCAAAGGAAAAGTTCTTGAAGGAAATTAAAAGTGCCACTCCAGTGAACACTCAAATGATAAGAAAGTGAAACAGCATTATTGCTGATATGGAGAAAGTTTTACTGGTCTGGAGAGAAGATCAAACCAGCCACAGCATTCTCTTAAGCCAAAGCCTGATCAAGAGCAAGGCCCTAACTCTTCAATTCTGTGAAGGCTGAGAGAGGCGAGGAAGCTTCAGAAGAAAAGTTTGACGCTAGCAGAGGTTGGTTCATAAGGTTTAAGGAAAGAAGCCGTCTCCACAATATAAAAGTACAAGATGATGTAGAAGCTGCAGCAGGTTATCCAGAAGATCCAGCTGAGATAATTAATGAAGGTGACTAAACTAGACAACAGATTTTCCTTTTTTTTGATTGTATCTTTTTTTATTTATTAAAAAATATTTTTTTATTGCAGTAACATTGGATTATAACATTATATAACTTTCAGATGTACATCATAATATATTTCAAATTCTGTGTAGATTAAATCATGTTCACCCCCCTAAAGACTAATATAATCCATCACCGCACACATGTGCCTAATCACCCCTTTTGCCCTCCCCCTTTCCCTCTTCTGCTCTGGTAACCACAAATCCAGTTTCTGTTGCTATGTGTTTGTTTGTCGTTGTTTTTATCATCTACTTATGAGTGAGATCATATGGTATTTAAACAACAGATTTTCAACGTAGAAACAGCTTTGTATTGGAAAAAGATGCCATCTAGGACTTTCGTAGCTGGAGAGGAGAAGTCAATGCTTGGCATGAAATCTTCACAGGCCAGGCTGACTCTCTTGTTAGGGAGTAATGCAGCTGGTGACTTTCACTTGAAGCCAGTGCTCATTTACCATTCTAAAAATCCTAGGATCCTTAAGAATTTTGCTAAATCTACTCTGCCTGTGCTCTACAAGTGGAACAAAAAGGCCTAGATGACAGCACATCTGTTTATAACATGGTTTACTGAATATTTTAAACCCAATGTTGAGAACTCCTGCTCAGGGAAAAGGATTCCTTTAAAAATATAACTGCTCATTGACAGTGCACCTGGTCACCCAAGAGCTGTGATGGAGATGCACCATGAGATTACTGTCGTTTTCATGCCTGTTAACACAACATCCATTCTGCAGCCCATGGATCAAGGAGTAATTTTGACTTTCAAGTCTTACTATTTAAGAAATACATTTCGTAAGGCAATAGCTGCCTTAGTGATTTCTCGGTGGATCTGGGCAAGGTAAATTGAAAACCTGGATAGGATTCACCATTCTAGATGTCATTAAGAACATTTGTGAATCATGGGAAGGGGTCAAATATCAACATTAACAGGAGTTTGGAAGAAGTTGATTCCAACCTTCATGGATGACTTTGAGGAGTTCAAGATTTCAGTGAAGGAAGTAACTGCAGGTGTGGTGGAAATAGCAAGAAAACTAGAATTAGAAGTGGAGTCTAAAAATATGACTGAATTGCTGCCATCTCATGATAAAACTTCAATGGATGAGGAGTTGTTTCTTAAAGATGAGCAAAAAAAGTGGTTTCTTGAGATAGAATGTATGCTGTTGAAGATCGATGAAATGACAATGAAGGATTTAGAATATTACATAAACTTAATTGGTAAAACAGCAGGAGGGTTTTGAGAGGATTGACTCCATTTTTGAAAGAAGTTCTACTGTGGATAAAATGCTATCAAACAGCATCGGATGCCTCAGAGAAATCATTCGTGGAAGGAAGAGTGAATCTATGTGGCAAACTTCGTCATTGTCTTATTTTAAGAAATTGCTACAGCCATTCCAACCTTCATCAACCACTAACCTGATCAGTCAGCAGCCATCAACATTGAGGCAAGACCCTCCACTAGCAAAAAGGTTATGATTTGCTGAAGGTTCAGATGATAGTTGGCAGTTTTAGCAGTAAAGTATTTTAAAATTAAGATACATACATTGTTTTAGATATGGTGCTCTTTCACACTTTAAAGACTACTGTATAGTGTAAACATAACTTTTATATCCACTGGGAAACCAAAATATTTGTGTGACTTGTTTTATTGCTGTGGTCTGGAACCGAACCCATAATATCTCCGAGGTATGCCTGTACCGCACGACTTTGGGCTTGTTGCTTAACTTCTCTAAACCTCAGTTTGCTTCTCTGCTAAATGGGATAAAGGACAGTACTGTATCATAGGACAAAGCCTGTAGACTAGTCTCTGGCTTACACTAGACCTTAGTAAGTAAATGATTGTTGATGTATAAATTGGTTGCCGGCCTAAAGATGGTGACATAATCTGGAGATTATCTTACTGAAAATGGAAACCCAGAAAGGGAGGTTATTTAACCAAAATGATGACAGCTAGTAAATGGCAAAGTTGGGACTGGAATGCAGGTTTCCTCATCCCAAGTCCTATATTCTTTTACAATTTTAAAAGCTTCCTTTCACGGTCTAGAACTTAAGGCTGGTTGGGAAGTCTGAAATATTTAGAGAAACGTTTTAGTGACAAAATTTCCAGTCTGAGAGCTCTGGATTCTGGAAGGACACAGGAATAAGTAAGTAAGGTTATCATTTATAATGACCATGAAACTCATGTGGACTCTTGTTATGATCTAAAATCTTGTGCTAGGAAGTAGAGGAAAGGAGAAGATTATTTATGGGGATGGTCTTGGGGTTCAGTTCTTTTATTGCTGAAAAGTATTATTTCATGGTGAGAGTGGGAATCTTTCATGAAGTTTCTTTGAAGACATCAGACACACAGAGGAGGAATGAGAGAACATTTACTGAGTGTTGACCGTATTAGGCATAGTGCCAGGTGATTCTACACACATTTTCTGGTGTCAGCGGTCTCACTGAGCTCTAGTGCCACAGGCATTCTCCATTTGCAAGATGGTGGACGAGAACAATGGGGGATATAACCATAGGATAGCATACCATGCTGCCTTCAGAGGTGACATTTTTGAAGAATGTTTAATGGTAGAGGAATATATCCATGAACTATTCTTAAGTTAAAAATGTAGGTTATAAAACAGTTTATACACTATGGATCCCAATTGTACTTTAAAATAAATGTGTATGCATAGAAAAAAGAACAGAAAACTATACCTCAGAATATTAACTGGTTCTTTCTAGTTTTGGGATCAAGGATGATTTTAATTTTCCTTTTTATCTGTATTTTTACTAATTTCTATTTTAGAAATCCTTTTTAAAAATTTTATTGAGGTCATAATAGTTTATAACATTGTGAAATTTCAGTTGTACGTTATTTTTTGTCAGTCACCATATATATGTGTCCCTTTATCCCTTATGCCCACCCTCCAACCCCCTTCCCATCTGGTGTGCTTTTTTTTTGAATAATAGGATTGATGTGGTCAACCAGTATTTATTAGTAAGTTGCTTGTGCCTGGGAACTATAAGCAAAAGCAAAAGATGAGTAAAGATGGAGGTTCTGCCCTCAAGAAACTTTTATTGTAGTTCTGGAGAGAAAACCTATGCATATGGGAAGTTTATTAATAATAGTGATAATGATAGCTGTTAATTATTGTATTATTCTGTGACTGATTAGATTATGATAGAGAATCTATAAATTTTTAATAATGTGTTATAGCCATCTGTGTGATTTACACATTATTTCACTGAATCCTCCCAGCAGACACATGGGGGTACTTATTAGTATTCTCATTTTACAGATGGAAAAACTGGGGTTTAGACAATTTGGGAAGTAGCAGAGCCGGGATTGACTCCAAAGTTCGTGTCTTTAACCACCAGTTAATATTACCTTCCAGGGAACCTTGCTTAGCTAGTGAATCACCTAGTACTCATTGCCAGTGAGAAATTACAAGAGTGGTTAGTTGAGAGGGAACAGGTCATTTCAGCCTGGATAAGAGAATGGAGAAGAAGGTCAGGAGTCTCATCCCAGCCCTGGTGTGGTGGGAAATAAGAGTCCCAACCCACCTTCCACCAAGATTCCATTTACTCATCGGTGAACCCACCCTGATGTTCTAGGATGATTCTCTGCAGCCTTACCAATTGTCTCCATACCAAAACACATGAACCACTTGCAGGGTTATGTCAAGAGCAGATAAGGAGGATGAGACTAGGCCCAGGTTGGAGAAGTGTCTTGGGAAGCTGTCTCTTTGCTCATCTCTAATTAAAAGCTCTAGTTGTCCTTGTGAAGATTTTAGCACTGATTTGTGTGAATGCCACTCTGACAGTGCCTCTCCCTGGCCTGCCTGAATCATCTTTCAGTTCACAGCCTGCACTGGATCTGTGATGCCCACACAATGGCCAAAACCACAGTGGCCACAGTAAGCACTATGGAATGTGTGTGTGTTTCATCTTTATCAGAAATGTCACGTGGTATTTCCTGACTGCACCAGCAGCCTGCTGCCCCATCTGAGTTTCCAGACTAAATACCAGCTCTCAAGCCACATGTGTTTATAGTATATAGTAAATCTCCATTTGTCGTAATGGTTTAAATTTAAAAGAAAAAGAAAGGTGAGCTGTGATGTAAAAAAAAAAAATGGCTGTTATAAATTAACTTTCTTGGAGTATCAGGTCAAGCCCAATTTATTAAGGGGGATAAAAAAGATAGAAGCCTGGTCTATGATCACAATTGTGATTTATCCACACCGTGAATGGGTCCTCCTTTGGACCTTTTCTTGAACCACAGCTCACTTGGTTTATGTAGGACCTGCTGGAGATTGTAATGAAAAACAGTTATTCTTTCAAATTACTCATAAGAAGAAGGCTCATTTTATCAAGTGCTCTCCTTAATTTGATTGTAAGCTTTTTCGTATTTATTTTTTCTGCATTAATCATGCTGTATCTTCGTGGCAAGTATAAACACAGTGGTGAAAGACAGCATTTAAAAGAAAAAAAACACTCAAGAGGAAAAATATTTCTCTAGAGGTGGCCTGTCAGGAGCCCTTAAAGGGTAATTAAGAAAGTTATTTTGGGTTTGGTAGCAACATTGTAAACTTTTCCAAAGACGACTCTTCAGAGCAGGATGGCATTTAATATTTTTGCAGATTAACTTTTAGTGATGAAGAGTGTCCAGCATTGACTTTCCCTGGCAAGAACCAGCAAGGCTCTGGCAGCTTTAGCTAACATCTTCTTTCTATGCAGGAAAGACCCCTCTGTGCCTTGGTTTTGCCCAAGGAAGAGATCTGGGAGCATCTACCCCATCCAAGATTTAGGAACTCTTATTTTTATACTCTGGGGTGGACCCAGCAGTCTAGGATGTAACCTAGGCTTTCTTTCCTGCTAACTACATTTCTCTGACCTGGATAGCGCACAATATCTTAAATATTGCAAGGGCAGTGAGGGAGTTACTCTTCTCAACAAAGCCTGCCCAGGTGATCTTCTGCTTCCCAGAACTCCCTTTTGAATGCTCTGAGTTCTTAAGGGGGACAACGCAGAACCAGATGCTGGGTGGTTCATTACAAAAATGAAAATGAATTTTCATATACCTTCATGTTATTGAAATCTGTAATATTTATCTCTTTGGTCTCTCGGCCATGAAAGAGATGTAGGTATGCATTTGGAAATATGTATACCTTGTTGTGCAGGCCTATTTGTGATGAAGCCTCAGTAAAATTCCGTGTTAGGCAATAAGATGAAGTATTTCCTTAAAAGTCTTTTCCAGTGAAGTAAGTCAAGGCCTGTGTTGATCTTATTAAACACATTAAGAGTTTGTTATTATTATTATTGTTATGAGCTTATTTTATTTCTACTATTTTCTATCTTGGGTGACAGTATTTTAGTTTATTTTTTATTTTAAAAAGTCAGATTAGTGATACATAATTTACATACAATAAATTCTCTAAATGAACAATTAGATGATTTCTGACGTGTGTGCAGTCATGTAACCACCACCACAGTCAAGCTAGAACATTTCCATGGCGCTGAAAAGTTCCCTGGTGCCTCTTTCTCAGCCAGTCTCCTTTCCCTGTTCCTAGCCCGTGGCATACATTGACCTAATTTTTGTCTCTATAACTTTGCCTGTACCCAGAATGTCATAAAAATGGAATCATATAGCATGTAGCCTTTTGTGCTCGGCTTCTTGCACTTAACATAATGCTTTTGAGATTGATCTGTGTTGTTTCATCTATCAGCAGTTCATTCCTTTTTATTGTTGAATAGTATTCCATTGTGTGGATGTACCACAATATACTGGCACATTCATCATTTGATAGATGTTTGGATTGTTTAGGTTTTGACTATTATGCATAAAGCAGCCATAAACATTTCCTGAGAAAATAGTCTATATTGGAGAATGTTCCAGGGGCCCTTGAAAAGAATGTGGATCCTGCTATTGTTGGTTGGAGTCTTCTGTAAATGTCAGTTAGATCAAGTTGGTTCATAGCATTGTTAAAGTCTTCTATATCCTTACTGATGTTTTGGTTTACTTTTTATATAAATTACTGAGATGAGTATTGAAATCTCCAAATACAATTGTGTTTTTTTGTGTGTGTTTCTTATTTCAGTTTGATCAGATTTTTCTTTATGTGTTTTGGAACTCTGTTGTTATTGTTAGAAGCATACATATTTCTTATGTCTTCTTGATGAATTGACTCTTTTTGTGCCTGAAAATATTCCTTGTTCTGAAGCCTACTTTGTATTATATTATTACAGAGATATCCACTCCCATGTGGTATATCTGTCGTTTGCTCTTAATGTATCTCTTTATATTTATTTATAGTGAATTTTTTTTTATATCCAATCTGATGATTCCTGTTTTTTTTTTACTTGGAATGTTTAGGCCATTTACATTTAATATAATTATCAATATAGTTTTAAATCTAACATTTTCAGATTGTTTTCTATTTGTTCCCTCTGTTCTCTGTTCCTATTTCCTTCTTGTCCTTCCTTATTTTAGATTATTTGTATATATTTATGATTCCATTTTATGTCCATTATTGACTTAAAAAGTCTTTTTCCTTTTAAAAATTTTCTAGTGGTTGTTTTAGGGTGTATAGTATATATCTTTAACTTATTGCAGTTTATCTTCAAATAATATACCACTTTATGAATGGTTTAAGAATCTTACTATGATATACTTTCATTTCCTCCCTCCTATCCTTTGTTTTATTGTTGTTTTACATGTTATTTCTGCATATGTTACAAACCCTACAGATCATTGTTACTATTTTTACTTTATACAGCAGTTATCTTTTTTTTTTTTAAATCAGGGGAAATGTTTTTCTATTTGCTTATTTTAAAAGGAAATTTAAAAGTCTGTTTTAGGTTTTTCTAGTTTAATCTGTTTGCAAATTAAATATATTTTGCAGAGCCAGTTATCTTTTAAGGAGATTAAAATTAAGAAAAAATGTCTGTCATATTACCCACATTTTTACCATTTATGGAACTCTTTATTTCTTTATATAGATCCAGATTTCCTTCTGGTACTAAACTCTTGCCTAAAGAACTTTCTTTAATGTCTTTTTAGTACAGGTATGCTGGCAATGAATTCTCTCAGTTTTTGTTTGAAAAATTCTTTGTCTCACCTTCATTTTTAGAAGACAATTTCGCTGTGAATGGAATTCCTTGTAGACAGTTATTTTTTTCAGTACTTTAATGATGCTGTTCCATTTTCTTCTGCCTTGTATTCTTTCTTTTGAGAAATCTGATGTTATTCTCAGCTTTATTCTTCTGTATATATTTCTTTTTTCCTCTGGCTACCTTCAAGACTTTATCTTTGGTTTTTAGCAGTTTTATTATGATGTGCCAAGGTCCCGCCTCACTCCCACTTGAGGATTTCTGAGGTTCTTTGAACTGTGGTTTGATGTTTTTAATTAATTTTGGAAAATTCTTGGCTATTGTCTCTTCAAACATTTTTCTGCTCCCTTTCCTCTCTCATCTTCTTCTGGAATTCCAAATATGTGTTATGCTATTTGCTATCATCCCATAGCTCTTGGTTGCTCTGTTTTGTTTTCCCACCTTTTTCTTTGTTATTAGTTTGGATAATTTCTTATTCACTTACATTCAAATTCATGAATCATTTTCTCTGCTGTGTCCAGTCTGCTGATAAGCCTATTGAAGGAATTTTTCCTCTCTATCATGCTTTTTATTTCTAGCATTTTCATTTGACTCTTTTTTTATAATTTCCATTTTTCTCCAGAAATCACCCATCTGTTCATACATGATGTTCACTTTTTCCTCTAGCTTAAAAAAACACAAATTAGTAATAGTTATTTTAAATCTCTGTTAATCCCAACATGTACATCACCTCTGGTTCTGGTAACATTGACTACCATTTGACCATGAGTCTTTTATTTTTACTTTTTTGATCTTGGCATGTCATATCATTTTTTTTTTTTTTTAAAGATTTTATTTTTTCCTTTTTCTTCCCAAAGCCCCCCGGTACATAGTTGTATATTCTTTGTTGTGGGTCCTGCTAGTTGTGGCATGTGGGACGCTGCCTCAGCATGGTCTGACGAGCAGTGTCATGTCCGCGCCCAGGATTCGAACCAACGAAACACCGGGCCGCCCGCAGCGGAGCGCGCGAACTCAACTGCTCAGCCACGGGGCCAGCCCCCATGTCATATCATTTTTGATTAAATTCTGGACAATCTGTATAAAAGAACAGTGGAGACTGAGGTAAATAGTATGGAAATACCTGGAAATGGAGAGGCTTCTGTTGGGATGTTAGTGTGGATAGATAGTTCAATATAGTTTCAATATAGTTAGTAGATAATGGAGTAATGGAGCTGGATATAAGTTTTGTTGTAAGATAGACTTCAAATTCTTCTAGTGGTGTCTTGCTGCTACCTTGTGCTTAGTGGGGAGCCTGGAGAAAGAAAGAGTTTTACTCATGTTCCCACTCCATCCTCAGCTCTCAGCTGGTCCCACATTCCTACACTAAAAAATGGGCCTCTGTCCATGCCCTTGCCCCTCTTTGATGGCTAGACTGCTGTTGTTTATTACTGTGAGACTTTGGTGGTGGTAGGGTTTCTCTGTTCTCCTGCTCCAGTCTCAGTCTTAGGGAGGTCCTGTGTGCATAGGTCCCAGGCAGGAATCTTTTTCTGCCTCATATTGGTGGGGCATCTTGGGTGAGAGAGCGTTTCCTGTCCCTTTTCCAGTAGTAGCAGGCCTCTGCTTTCTATCTATTCAAGATGCCCTACTTGAACAGGTTTTTATACTCCTTCCCTCAGGAGCAGACATCTTTTGCTTCTAGCTCTCCATTAGTGGCAGTTTACCTTTACCTGAGAATGTTCCTCCTTAATGGCTTATGACTTCTGTTTTTTATGAGAGAAGGTTCTGGAAGTAGGCAAGATTTTACGCCTGTCCACAATGTAGGGGGTTCTCTTATGTCTCTCACTTGATCTTAATCTCTCTTGTGAGCACTATGGGAAAAAAGTGATGAGCAAGTACAGAGTTTCCAAGACTGTCAGAAATTCTAAACTTTCTGGCTTTCCCACATTTAGTATTAACAAATTTGTTAAAAATTTCAGCTGTTTTCTTCTTACTTACATTTATGATGGCTACCCCTTCAACTTGTCCTCTGCCAAAGGTGAAACAATTTGTGTGTCTTGTCTCCCCTTGGAGAGGGACAAGTCATACTTTGGAATTCAGTTCACTCACTTGTCTTGCAGTAGCAGTTCTCTGATAGGTTAGAGAAAAGTTATGATTTTGTAGATTATCTGGCTTTTTCTTTTTAGTGAGAGAATGATATTCTCTTGTGATTTTCTATACCATGAGAAGGAATAGAATTCCGCTCACAATTTGAATTATGGCCAATGATGGTAATTGTAAGGTGACAAAATTCGGTTTAATATAAGAAAGAACTTGCCAATATACAAAACCATTGAGGATGGAATGGACAATGTGCAAAGGATGTAAGCTTTTAGATTTGTAGAGACCAAAGTTCAAATCCTGGCTTCACCATTTTCTAGCTAAGACACTGTGAACAAGTTAACATATTTCTCTGAGGCCCAGTTTCCTCATCTGTAAAATGGAGATGATAATACCTTCCTTAAAGCATTGTTAAGTAGATGAAAAGAGTGGAAGTATATAACATATCTGGGTCATTTAATTTTCTTTTTATGTCTCCCAAAAGTTGTGTGCTCTTGTTAGTAGAGATATGTAAGCAGAATCTCTCCAATTAGCCAGTGTGGAGGGGATTCCTGCCCTGATAAGAAGTGGGATAGGATGATCTGATGGTCCCTTCCAGTCATTCCCCTGGGGCTTGGGTTTTAGAGTCCATGTATATCTGATGCAGAGGGACAGTCTCTGATCCTGATGAGAAGAGTTTGGTGGGTCCTCAGCTGTCTGCTCTCTATTGCCTGGTAGGAAAGTTGTAAAGAAAACCAGAGAGCAACTATATTAGTAATTACATGATTCCTAAGGGAGGAAGAAGCAGGCAGCTCTTGGAGGGGGAGTTGGCACTTGAAGGAAGGGAAAAGCATAGGATGAATCTCTCATTTTCTGCAGGTTTTATCTTGAGAGCAGGCTTCAGTCTATGCCAGGTGGGAAGGCCAACTCTCAATAGAAAGCACACTTTTTATTGACTTGATTAATCAGAGACCCAGGTTCAGGGCAACCTTAGTTGCTAGAAAGAGGGGAATCCCTGAAAGGAGTGAACCAGTGAGTGGACCCCAAATTCCATCAATAAAAATCTGCCCAAATCTATAGTTGGACCCTGAACCACATGAATAGGGTAATTCCACATTAGTAAGGGTAAAACAATTGGAGTGAAATTTGAACTGCTGCATACCTCAGGGGAGAGAGTGTTTTGCAGTTTGCTTTTGGCCAAGTTAACTACGTGCTTTAAAAAAATGATCTTCAGAGAAACTTAACAGAATCCAGAATTTCTCCAACATATCATTCAAGACATCCAGGATACAACCTAAAATTACTAATTTCATTATGAAAGCAATCAAGAGACCAGCCCCAAGGTGACCCAGGTGATGGAATAGCAAACAAAGATTTTAAAGTAGCTATTATAAATAGGCTGAAGGATATAAAGGGAAATATGTTCACAATGTAGGAAAAGATAGGAAATCTCAGAAGAGAAACAGTATTATTTTATTTTGATAATAGTATTATAATAATAATCTAGGACTGAAAATTATATCAAACAAAAATATCACTGGATGAGCTTAACAGTAGAATAGAGATGACAGAGAGAGAGTCAGAAATTAAAGACCAATAGAAATTATTCAGTCTTAAGAAAGAGAAAAGAAAAAAAGTAAGCAGAGCCACAAGGACCTGTGGCACAATATTAAAAGTTCTAATATATTTCTAACATATTAGAGTCCCAGAAGGAGAAATGAGAGAATATGGTAAAAAAAATAATTAAAAATGGCTGAAAATATCCCCAATTTGATGAATGATGTAAATTCACAGATGCAAGGAGCTCAGTGATCACCACACTGGATTAATTTAAAGCAAATCATATCTAGGCACATCTTAGTTAAACTTCCAAAAAAACAAAGATAAAGAAAAAAATCTTGAAAACGACTAGAGAGAAATGCACACTGCTTACAGGAGAACAACTTGAATTACCTTAGCATCTTACCATAAATAATGCAGGTCAGAAGACAGTAGGACATCTTTAAAGGGCTTACAGAAGAAGAGAAAAAAAACCTTTGTGAATCCGGAATTCTCTATCCAGCATAAATATCCAAGAATGAAGTTGAAATAAAGACATTGTCACAGAGAAGAAAACTAAGATAATTTATCACTATGAGACCTGCATGCTAAGAAAGGATAAAGGCATTTCTTTTTTTATTTTTTTATCTACACCAAGCTGTTTTCACTTTATTCTATTAATACATTCTCCTGCTCCCAGAGTTGGAGCAGACATGATGGAAGCTCAGCAGTCCTGCTCAGAGCCTTGACAGATTCTATCAGTTTCCCTTTCCCCATCCCTTCCCCTCCCCCCCACCCCCAGCTCAGTCAGGCCCCCTGTCTAGTTGTTGCTCTTGGGGGCAGCTCAGTCTTCTGTTTCTGCTTCTGCTCTCTTACCCCAACTATAAGAGAGCAGTCCTGGATAGAGTGGACAGATTGCAATGAAGGATAGGAGCCTCTTTCCAAGGCACAGGGGCCACCTTCTCAATGTGGCCACTGGTTTATTCAGATTTGGGTAGTGTGCTGGCCTGGAGCTGAGGGTTGCAGTGCTTCCAACTGACTTAGGAGGAGAGGAACGTGAGGGCGCTGCTGCGGGTCCACAGTCATCATCGAGGCCAGCAGCTGCCACATCGCTGCAGAATGCCTGGGGCTCTGCCGGATGTTCAGTTGGTTCTGCACAGCAAGGGCCACACTGTCACCCTTCTGGAACACCATGTCATAAGGGCCTTACCCAAACATCATGGCATATAACACGCAGCCTAGGGACCAGACATCAGTCTCCTCATCGATGACACAGTGGCTCTGCACGGAGAAGAGCTCCAGGGCCCGGTAGGAGATGGTGCACCCCTGAGCTGCCCAGTCCTGCAGGGCCAGAGCCTGGAGGGAGCCCTCCACGTGGATGCATGCTTGATTCGTGGAACCCAAGTCCATTAAAACTGGCTGCCCCTCATCTCCAAGCAAGATATTAGTGGGCTTCATGTCCCTGTAGGCATAACCCTTGGCGTGAATGGCCTCAAGTCCTCTGCAGATACCCAGCAGCAGCTGAAGGATTTGATCTTCAGTCAAGAAGTTACCTTTGTCCTTGAGCCGTTCTGTCTCGGTCCACAGCGTACCTCTCTTGAAGAAAGGTAGCAGCAGCCAGGCCTCATGTTTAGCGCCCCGCTCCTTCAGACAATAAGCCACAAGTTGAAGGATGTTGGGGTGATGGAAGAGGCGATGCATGTCTGCTTCTCATTGGGCATCTTCCTGGTCCAGCTGCTCGTGACACAGGATTCGCTTCAGGGTGTAGAAGTGTCCATCATGTAACCCCCCTACTAGGTCCACATAGCTGAACCCACCCTCCCCTAGTTTCTGGATGAAGAGGTAGCGCTTATTGTCAATGATGACAGTTCCCCGAGAGCAGACACACAGTGCGTGGCCCATAGTGTCTCAGTCATCCTCCTCAAAGCCGGTCTGAGGGTGCATCCAGGTTGAGTGGGCTCCTCCAGGTGATGCCCTGAAGGCCCAGTGGATCATGCTGGCTCGGGCCGCAGGGAAGCACCAGGGACTGGAAGCCGATAAAGGCATTTCTACAGGCTGAAGAATGGAAACGTCTTCAGGAAGCAAGCAGAACATTAGATGTGATAAATATATGGGTAAAAAAAAAGACGATTTTTCCTCTTAATTTCTTTGCAATATATGTGAGGGTTTAACCCCAAACTCTAATATTGTATTTTGGAGTTTATAGTGTGAGTAGAGGTAGCATACATGACAGCTACAGCGTAAGTCTGGGGGTGGGATAATGGACACCTATGGTGGCACAATTGTTTTCATTTTACAGGAGGTTGTACAGTATTTGAGCAGAGTGTGACAAATGAAGAATGTATATTGTAATCTTGGAGCAACTCATAAAAAGTA
This sequence comes from Equus asinus, assembly GCF_041296235.1. Taxonomy (NCBI): domain Eukaryota; kingdom Metazoa; phylum Chordata; class Mammalia; order Perissodactyla; family Equidae; genus Equus; species Equus asinus. The sequence goes on from NC_091791.1 coordinate 63,696,041, forward strand.
ATGTAAGAGATATAGCTTAAAAACGAATAGATAAATTAAAATGATATTCTAAGAAAATACTCTATAAGAAGGTAGGAAATGAGGCACAAGGGAACAAAAAATGCAAGAGACAGAGAAAATAGAGGTAACATGGTAGACTTAAACCATATCTTTAATTACAGTGAATGTTAATAGACTGAACACCTGACTGAAATGGGACCTATAAAGCCTGACTTTTTAGTTCACAGGGATTTTTTTTAAATGGTTGTGAGATTTGTGGAGACAGTGTGGCTGTGGAAACCCATGTTCTAGCCCTGCAAGATTGATACTCGTAGACCAGATAAAAGAAAATGAGCTATTTAGAGCAGACGTGAGGCATGGGTTCTGGTTTGTCCAGATTTTCTGGCCTGATTCAACACTGCAGTTCAGACAGAGCTAGATCTGGCTCTGCTTCAATGCTGAGAACCAGCTGGAGCTGGGATTGAAGCATGGGGAAAATGCCTATGTGTCTTTCTCCTGCTTCGCCTGGCTGCATCCTGTCCATCTTTAAGCAAATTGTTACTGTTTTCACTGAGCTCTCCTTTCCCCCGCTTTAAGGCCATATACTATATGGAGCTGTGTGTTGATTTGTTAAGTCCAACTGTCTTCCATCTGGGCCCCAAAGAGGTTTCAAGGACAAGATGTTTTGATGTGTCCTTTCAGGCTAATATGCAGGAGGCCTAGTGTGAGTGACTTTATTAAGTGGTGTCTAAATCCTCCAAGACACCCCTGGCAGAGAGGATACAGCCAGCACAATGGCATGTTTTAAGTTCTCTGATGAAGGAGGGGGTATGCAGTATACTGCTTCATTGGGCAAACAGCACTTATGCCCCCACAACCCTCCACCAGAGAAAGGACTGGGAAACATATTCCTCCAACTTGGAAAAAAAAGAAGTAAATTAGATGATGGTCAACATGGTTTCTTGTCCTTCTTTTCCTCCTTGCTTAATTTGCCTAGTATCTACTAAAAACTTTCTAAAGCACCTCCCTGAAAATTAGGCTATGTAAAGCAATTTTGGGACGTAAGTGTGACCAAGAGATGTTGGCACAATGGAATTCTATTTCCTTTGAGAGAAGAAAGCTATTTGCAGGTACTCTAACAAGAGAGCAAAACTCTCTGTGTTTCAATAAGACTTTGCACTGGATAACATAAACTTAGTCCTCAGAGTCTTCATTGACTTGAATCCTATTTAAGGGCCTATATTCAGTCATTGATAGCACTATTATCAACCACATGACTTCTGCCTTAGATCCTTTTTGAAATGAGGTGGAGTATTACTATACAATAAACACCTATGTTCTTAGGAAAGTCACTTCTCTGGATCTTATAAATAAAATGAATACATTGAACACCCCTGGAGAGTTTGGGTCCACAAGTCCATGGCGTGGGGTGAAGCCTGGGCATCTACAGTTTCAACAAGCTTCATAGATGATTCCTCTGCTGATCTGTAAGGACCTCTCTAGATTATAAGATTCTGTGATTCCATGATTTTGCATAAGTGTCAGGAAAGATGATTTTTGCATATAAACTCTCCCTTTTAAAGTGGTCCATTTAGGATAACGTGATATTTTTATCTTAATATACTTTAGGTCTCATCCTATAGCAACCTCTTTCTAAACAATTCATTTGATCATTCTGATTGATCCATTTCAAGGAGCGGAAAGGGTTCACAAACATTTTCTAGTGAACTCTAGAAGCAAAAGCTCTGGCACCACTTTAATGGGGAGATTTCTCTGTGAGGTTCTGACTTGCTGGGACCATCATGTGACCTTGGCAGGTCAGACATTCTTTGTGGGTTTGGAGGGATGATTTTGTTTTGTAGGGTGTATCAAGATGATATTAAAGTTCTTTCAAGAATAGAGTATCCATTTAAAAGCACAAAGGCAGTTGTCAGAGGACAGGGGCTGAATGCTGAGTTCTTTCACTGGGGGATTATTGGAGGCATCTCGGCAGCAGTTCATTGAGTGTGCTTACCTGAAATTGTTTTCTGCCTCTTAACTGGATGCTGATTTGACTGTATCAGTTGAGAGTGTGTTAGTTAATCCTTTGCTTAACTTGTGCTTTCTGGGACAGGCAGGGGCATTTCCAAAGATAAAAATCTGTCAACAGAGGCTAAGTCTTAATCAAACAGGTGTGGATGAGTTGGGGAGGCTTGGAGCTGAAATATGAGAGAGAACTGCATTGTAGGAGCAGCCCTCTAGTCAGGGAGTGTCTTGGAAGGAGAATGGGGCAGCTAATGGGATGTTTAACCAGCAAATTATTAGGATCATGGAGAGATATGTTAACTTTTGCTGACCATCTTGATTGTCAAACTCTATACTTCCTACTTAGCTTTAAACTTTATATCACTTGGGTCAAGTAAGATTAAAGGACGGAGGAACTGAAATCGTAGACTGAATTCCCATAGCACACTTATCAGAGCTCTCAGACTGAGCTTCTAGGACAGAGAACTTCTTTAAAAACAGCGCTATTGATTCTTTCTTCCTCTGATTCTTAATTCCTACAGCACTCACAATCCGTATTACCTATCCCATCGCTCATTCCTTCTCTTTTACTGAACTTCCTGAAAGAGTTGTCTCCCTTCACTACCTTCACATTCTCACCTATTCATCACTCCCTCCTGGTCTTTTAAGTGTAGTCTGTGGACCAGCAGCGTTGGCATCCCTTGAGACTTGTTAGAAATGCCAAATTGTGGGCCCCACCCAAACCTAATGAGTCAGAATCCTCACTTTCACAAGATCCCCAAGTGATTTGTGACACATTAAAGTGTAAGAATCACTGCTAAGGCTAAAATACTTTCTTGAAGGCCTCAGATGGCCTTCTAAGCACAAAATCTACTGGCAGCTTCTCATTTTTTCTTCTCCTCGACTGCTCTCACTTGACATGATTTTCTTCTTTAAAGCTTCTCTCTCTCTGACTTCTCTAACATAGCTCTATGTAGAGCTTCTTTACACTTTGCTGGCCATTCTTTCCCTGGATCATTTTCTGGCCTGTTTTCTTCTTGTCAACTTCAAAATACAGATATTTCCACAGTCTGTCTCCAGCACCACTTTATCTTTCTCCCAAGGTCCAATTCCACTGTTCCATTTGACTTCTGGACAGCTCCACGTTGGATGTCCCTTTGGAACCTCAAGATTACTCTGTCTGAACTAACTTATCTTCTCCTTTATTCCAAAAGGCAGTTTCTCCTCTGGCCTTCCTTACTTAGTGACATCCCTGGGGATCCTCAGCATCATCACTGATTACTTCTTCCCTTGCTTCCTTCCCTGTCTAATTAGTCACAAGATTGTACCTCTAGCATTATCCTGTGTTCTGATGTTCTCATTCGCTGTTTAGTCAAGTTATTCAAACCTCTTTCCTGAACCACTGTAAGGGCCTGGTCTTTATAATTCTAACCACTGCCCACTCCTACGTCTCTTGCCCTCCACTGTCAGATTGTTCTTTCTAGATGTTCTGATTATGCCTCTCTTCTGCACCAAAGCATTCATTGTTTCTGCACTGCCTTCAGAGTTACATCTACTCTCTTCAGTGCAGGCTTCAAAGTCTTCTGTGTTCATATCCCAGTCCCTGCCTTACTATTCTCTTTGAGTGCCCTATGCTTGGCCAAACTGAAGTCCTGTTTCCTCTCTTTGGCATTCCCTACTAACCAAAGATGACCTTTGGAATCTGGAATGAGATTCTAATATAGATTATTACAGGGATGGATAGTGAACCAGCAATTGTTTGTGAGTCAGTCTGGCTTCATTGCAATAGATCAGGTCATGTGATCTTCCTTTCTTTTCTGACTTAGTAGGTAAGGGAAATGTGTTAAGCATCGTGCGTTTGAAGATCAGGAAGGCATTTAATACTGGATTTGTGCCAAACAGCTCTATCAAAAGAGGGCACCTGGGGCTGGCCCCGGGGCCGAGTGGTTAAGTTCATGCTCTCTGCTTTGGCGGCCCAGGATTTCGCTGGTTCGGATCCTGGGCACAGACATGACACCGCTTATTGGGCCATGTTGAGGCGGCATCCCATATGCCACAACTAGAGGGACCCACAACTAGAATATACAACTATGTACCGGGGGGATTTGGGGAGAAAGAAGCAGAAAAAAAAAAAGGAGATTGGCAACAGTTGTTAGCTCAGGTGCCAACCTTTTAAAAAAAAAAAAAGAGGGCACCTAAATGGAGGAATGTTTCTTGTGGTTTCCCACTGTCGACGAAAATAATCCATAACCAATCTATAAATGAAAATTTGGGTGAGTTTATTCTGAGCTTAAATTTTAGGATTATAACCCGGGAGAGTCTTTCCACAAAGGAACAGAGCACTCCAAAGAAGTGGGGGGTATAAGGGTGGTTATATACCCTCAAAGAGGGTGTTTCACATCTGATTGAAATGTCCCTCCCACGATAGTCACAAGATTGCCCTGTCAGCACAGCATTTGATGGACACAGCAGGTAGCGGGTCTGCTATCTTGGTGGGCGTAGCAGGAGGCAAGTCTATTGTCTCCAGCTGGACGGTCACAGGTGCGGGCGGCAATCAGCTTCTAGCCTAAGGAAAGATACTTAATCCTTAAGGAGACGCCAACGTTGGGAGGGGGAGGGAAGTTGCACCTTTATCTCAAGGGCCTTTTGCTCTTGCCATAGGGAATCTCTAAAGCAGATATACAATGCATGCTCAGTGGCCTCGGTCAGGCCCTTTTGGAAAGACAAGTTCAGGCTGAATTAGGTTTACACCAAATGGCTTCCTCATATATTCCAATATATCCTATTACTTGCCATTTTTATTTGTCACCACAGAGTTTGATTTTGTACCTGATTCCTGGGCAAAAATATTTACCAGTGACTTAGATAAAGATACAGAAAGTGCATGTATCATATTTTTAGGAGACAGCTGGGAAGGACAATAGAATCAGATAATAGAATCATGATCTCCCAATATTTTATCAGCTAGAATATGGCCAAATCAGAAGAGAAGAAATTTAAGATTACACTTGCACTTGGGCCCTCAAATGAACTGTTAAAGTAAAGTACCAGAATATGGGTGATGTGTGGGAAAAAATTGTTTTATTTAACATCTTCACATATCTGAATGTGAGTGTTTCAGGAACTCACGAGATAATAGGTTCAATGACAGAAGCATATTACCTTGAAAAAGAAAGAAAGCCACACTTAGAATATTGTGTTCAGTTCTGGGCCCTACATTTTAAGTTGGTGTGTAGACAAACTGGAATTATTTTTAGGGGGAGCACAACAAGAGTTGCTTGGCTAGGGTGTGGTTAGTGTGAAGAGCTCACTAGGTGGTCTTTGAGGTCCGTTTCAAGCCCAGCTTTACTCAGTTATAGTCTCCTGGGTGGAGGGTAATTCCTGCCTTACCGTAGTTTCTCTGAAGGCATTTAGCGCAATGCTTTGCTCATAGCGTGTGTTAATAAATATTGCTGAATGAAGGTTGTTAGTGTGATGTAAATTTTGCCTTCAGACCCGGGACATAATTTCCTTGAGGGCATATACCACATGTTTTGTTTCTTTTTATATCATCCCTACCATCTTGCATGGGGCTGGATTTTCAGCAGGTACTTAGTAAATACAGGCTGAGTTCACAAAATTAAATATTGGGAGAAATCCATTAAACACCTCATACTTATTCCCCAAATTTCCCCTTTCCTGTTATATAAATACAAAGAAACAATGTGGTGAGGGGAAAGAACACTGACTGGGAGTCAGAAACCTTGGTTTTTTTTTTTTTTTTCTAAAGATTGGCACCTGGGCTAACTACTGTTGCCAATCTTTTTTTTTTTTTTTCTGCTTTATTTCCCAAACTCCCCCCGGTACATAGTTGTATATCCTAGTTGCAGGTCCTTCTAGCTGTGGAATGTGGGACGCTGCCTCAACGTGGCCTGACGAATGGTGCCATGTCCGCGCCCAGGATCCGAACCCTGGGCCGCTGCAGCTGAGCGCGCAAACTTAACCACTCGGCCACGGAGCCGGCCCCAGAAACCTCGGTTTTTAGGGCTGCCCCTTTCACTCACTAGCTCACATCAGGCAAGTAAGAACTCATGTACAGGATCTGATGATGAAGGAGAAGTAGGATGGAAAGTGTCATGGCTGCTACAATTTAGGATCAGGCATCTGAATACCGCAGCTGGGCTTCTCCCAGCCTTTTGGTGTTGGTAATGAAATGCTTTAAGATGACACAATTAAGACACTTAATCATTTGCACGTTTAAGTTCCTTTCAATTGGCCTGGAAGCCATAGAAATGGCATAGTTTGCTTCCTGGGAGATTGTAGCCTACGACCAATAATTCACTTGTGTCTATACAGCTGTTATTTGCTATTCACTGGCAGGTGTGACTAATGCCACCACTGACACCACCTCTTGGATGAATGTGAGCTTCTAAAGCAACTCGTTCATGAGTATCTGTGTGAGAGAGGATTGTTGGAAGGGTGCTGGGCTTCTCTTTGTTGTTACTGGTGGGGCTGAACCCACTTTTGAGAGACTTAGATTAATGTTGGCACTATTTCCCGAGGGCATGTCTGCTCTCCGTGGAGCCTTTCCTGGCATATGCCCATGATTCTTGGTACTCTTTTTCTATTCTCTCTTTCTGTGTATTGTCATAGCTCTCTGGATTGGATAGGCATGTTTCTGAAGGCTCTGAAAGCCCATTTATTTGAACAGGGACAAAGTGATGGTGTTGAGGGAGCAAACCTGAAAACATAAGGCTGGGTTTGGACATGCCACTGTGTCAGAAGAAAGCAGTGGGTTTTCTAGACAAGGGTGAAGTGGCTGAGAAAGCATGTACAAATAATCTGATATCTCCTGTTCAGTCTTTAAAGAGTTAAAAGTTGAAGTGGATTTTTACCAATGAATTGTGTTTAGTTTTGTTCTTTAAAACAAAAAAGGGACCTCAGAAAAAAAATTGTTTCATTAATGTGCCAGCTTGGATTATTTTCCCCTGTTTAGCAATCAGCAGTAATAAAAACCCAGATAGAAAATTTTAATACATTTACAGTAGAAATGAAGACATTAAGCAAAAACTCTAAAACATTTTCCATTTTCATTTCACTTACCAGGTGCTACATATCAAGCTATTATTTACCCAGCTAAAATGAGCTGGAAAGTGATCCAAGTTGGTGAAGTGCCTGTAGACAAATCACACAATTGTTTTCTCCTGCTGATTATGCTCAGCTGAAGGGATTAGTTTAGCACAAATCAGATCAAGATGATGTGAAAGTTATGCAGGATTACTTGAAGACTGTGGAGATTAGCTGTGGTCAGCTAGCCAATGGAAAACTTCATTTTTATGCCTTTGCTGCCTGGTTAGTTCATGTGTATGGAGGCAGTTTAATTTAAGTCATACCCAGTGCTATTCTCCAGGCTAGTGGAGTAAAGCAGCAAGGATAATTCAAAGTGAGCAGATAATCCACCAGACAGTTCTGTTTTGTTTTGGAAGGAATACAGTATATTAACAATAGTTTATATTTGTATGGCTATTTCCAGTTGAAAAAGTGCCATTGTGTACCACTGATCTAATAGCTGGAACCAGCGAGGAAACCCAGGTATACCTCTAATTTTGCTCTTAGATACTAACCTTAGGCAAGTCACTGAGTCTCTTTGTATTTCCTTATCTATAAAATGGGAATAATAATCAAACTGGTCCTTCCTAGATGGTAAGGGATTTGAGATAATAGTTTTGTAAATGTCTTGAAAGGTTAAAGCATTACATTGATCTAGTTACTTAAAGACCTTTATTGATGGCTCACCTTCTGTTAGGAGTTCTGTTCGACCTAGGGATATAGTGGTGCACTAGAAAGAGGGCAGAGGCTTCCCCTTAATCACCTCACATTATGGGATTACTATTCTCTTTTTCTTGGAGTGATTTAAAAATGAATAGAATTTCTTGAATTTATACCAACTGAGTAAGATGTACTCGAGGGTAGAAAAAGGAACTACGTAGGTAATATGAAATGATTTCCTACATCTACATAATGATATGGGAAATCATAACCTCAATGTATTTATCTGAACTGAGTATGTTAACTATATCTAATGGAGGGACTTTTAATCTGAGAGTCTCTAGATGATCTTCAGAGGGCCCAGGAACAACCTGAAATTGGATGTAAGATTTGGGTCTGTGACTTACCACAAAGGTTGAGAACTGCTGAATTAATGTATACTCTCTTGTTCCCAGGACAATGTGATGACAAAGATAGTTAAAAGGTTTCTCTTGGATTAAATCTTTCATCAAGTTGCCAGACTTGGTGCCACTGACTTGTGCAAAGTCTCATCTGTAAAATGTGGGAGTCACATTAAATAGTCTCTGAGAAGTCCCTTTTGGCTCTAAAATTCCATTATCATAACTTCAATTTCTCTTAGAAAGGAAGATTTAATCCACTTTAGCCAGCCATTTCCACAACCTCCCTTCAACCTGCTAATGTTGAAATAATTTGAAAATGGTCCTTAGTGAAAGGCACATTTCTTTGACATTTCAGCTAATCTGGAAGTGGCTATATAGCTTGAAGAGAGAGGATTTTTATAGGGACTTCTGGGAAGCTTTGAATATCTGCATGAATTGACCATGGTTTGGTCTGCTTCATGGGAAGTGTTTTGATCCACTGTCTTCAGGGGTTGATTTGGGGCAGCTGGCTGGTCCCGTTGTCCTTATAGTTTGGTTATTGAATTAGCACAATAGAGATGTAGATTGGTTAATGTGCCTGTGGCCCGTGAGCACAAGCTATAGGCTTGTTAAAGCAGTTGGACTTGTAGAGAGAATTAGATTAACATGAAGCTCCTTTTTCAAATTTCCAGGGTTATATTCTGACATGTTGTGTGGAGGTGTGATCGTAGTGTCACATAGTCACCACTGTGTGCTAAGTTTTGAGGCAGATGACAGGTGGGGCAAATGCTGTTTGTGGTCTCCCCGCTGATCATTGCTTTCTTCCTTGCTGAAAAAGCTGGGATTTTGCCTGGGTGTCTCTTCTTCTCCATGTTACCTAGATCCAGCTACAGGGGTTTAATCTGGATTGTTTTAAGACCAATGTTGGGATCCTATTCCCCTTGGCTGTCATTGGTTTAGCCATGGGCATGTGACACTGTCTGATGTGTCAGACAGCGACAGTTTAGCCATGGGCCAATGAGCATAAGGGAAAATCTTCCAAGAGGCTTCAGGGAAAGATTTCTTTGCTCTTAAGAAGAGATACGAGTAAGAGATGGTTCTGCTTGTTTCACTAGTTTCTGTTGACTTTCTGTGAGAACTTTTGTAATTCCAGTCATTTTACCACTTTGTGGTCTGATGGTCAGGGACAAGACAGTGTACTGAGGGTGGCAGAGGGGAAATATGGAAAGAGGCTTGAAACTTGATTGGTTCCCCAGCACTGGTTTCTGAGCCTCTTAAGTCTATCTGAGCCAAATGATCCTTGTTGCCTTTATCTTCAAATGTGGAATCTCTTATTTTTAAACCCTCAAAATTCGCCTCTATTAATACTTTTTAATACTCAATGCATATTTAGATTTAACAATATAAGAGTAAAACCTCTGTCTTTTCTCCCTGTCCTCTTTTCCTGCTTTATTTTCCTTTGGTGCACTTACCACCATTTACTAGGTTATATGTAACAAATCAGGGGTTTTGTTTTATTCATTGTAGCATCCCCAGCAAATGGAACAGTGCCTGGCATGTAGGGGAGAGTGCTCAGTAGGTATTTGTTGAATGAATATTTTATCAATTTAGTTGATTTATTGCTTCTTCTAGTCACTCTTTCCGTCTAGTTTCAGTTAGTGTACCGCTAAGCAGTACTGTTGGTTTAGTAGATCTTTCAGTGATGGTTTAGATGCAGGAATTTTCTTACTTTGTCTGAAAATATCTTTACTTTGGCTTTATTTCTGAAGGATAAGTATAGTTTATCTGGGTATAGAATTCTAGCTGATAGTTATTTTTTCTCTGAACACCTCAAAGATATTCTGTTAAGGATTGAATTGTGTCCCCCACACCCCCAAATTCATACGTTGAAACCCTAACCACCAGTGTGACTGTATTTGGAGATAGGGCCTTTAGGGAGGGCATTAAGGTTAAATGAGGTCATAAGGGTGGGACCCTAATCCAGTGGAATTGATGTTCTAATAAGAAGAGAAAGAGGTACCAGAGATCTCTCTGTCTCTGCATGAGCACAGAAGAAAGGCCATGTGAGGACACAGTGAGAAGGCAGCTGTCTACAAGCCAGGGAGAGAGTTCTCACCGGAAACCAAATTTGCAAGCATCTTGATCATGAACTTCCAGCCTCCAGAGCTGTGAGAAGATAAATGTCTGTTGTTTAAGCTACTTCAGTGTGTGGTGTTTTGTTATGGTAGCCTGCTGTGACTGATACAGATTTCATTGTCTTCTGGAGTTTACTGTTATTGGTGAGAAGTCTGTTCTACATCTTTCATTCCTTTGAGGATAATCCTTTATTTCTACTTGTTTTTCAAATTTTTCATTGCAATACAATCTATCAACACGTGAATTTGTTTTTATTTAAAATTGTTAGTACTCAGTGACTTTATTCAATCTAAGAATTCATGTATTTTTTTTTTTTTTCATTTCTGGAAAATCCTCGGTAATTCTCTTCTTGGTTATTGCCTTTCTCCCATTTTTCTTCTTCTGGAACTCCTGTTAGATTATATTGTAGACCTTATTCTGCCCTCCTTGCCACGAATCTTTTATTTTGTACATGCCATCTCTTTGTCTCTTGGTCCTGAATTCTGGGTGATTTTTTTTCAGATTTACTCTATGGTTCATAAGTTTGCTTTTCGGTGTACCTCATAGTCTGTTGAGCCTGTTGATCACTTATTTGATTTTGATGATTGTGTTTTTTTCCGATATTCTATTTTTTCAAATCTTTTTCCTTATAGTGTTATCTTATTTCATAATGGCTCCTATACCTTTTAAACTCTTGTTTTATGGCCTTTCAGGTTTTTCTATAACTTCCTGTTCTTCCATTTGTGATTGGCTGATTCTCTCTTAGTTATTTGTTTCCTTGTGTGTTTTATAATTTTTTTAATGAATTTTTTTTGTTTTTTTTTACCGTGAGCTTGCATTTGAAACTATTTCTGAAAAACAGAGCTTTCATAGGTCTAACACCAGTTTTATGTTGTTTTTTTATCTTGGATTTGAAATACCATTACTGTACACCCATGGGTAATGTAGGCTTAGAGTTTTAGTTTGTTGCAGAGGCCTTTTTTCTGCCCAAAGCCCTGGGAAGCAACATGCCTCCTTATACTTTTCTGTAATGGTAGATAAGGTTTCTCTTGTCCTCTTTTGGGCTCCCCCTAGATGTCCAGCTTTATGTGGAACTTGTAGTTCCAGTTCCCTATCTTGTGTAGGCCCAAAGTAACATGTCCTATCCCTTTGAGGGCGTTAAACACCTGGGTTTATATCCAGGTCTGGTCTTGTCATGGGCTCCTGTGTCGTAGGCTTGGATTTTAGTCTTTGGTTCTCTTACTTGGCAATTGGTCTCTCTTTTTTACCCCCAGCTCTGCTATATATTAAAATTTTTAGAGGAGGGTTATGTTTTATCCAGATTTCTTTAAGAGTGTTGAGATGTGAGTTTGTATCAGCTTAGTCTGCCATGTTGCTAGAAGTGAAATGAAGTCTGAAATCTCTCACTAAAGTCATCAGTGACTTTGTAATTGCCAAATTCAATGGAATTATTTCAGTTCTAACCTTCCTGGACCTCTGGCTATTACATTTTGGACTATCGATCAGTCACTCATGTATTAGAACTCTCCACGGCCTTGACATTGATGATACCACACTTCCCTGATCACTGATTACCTCTTTGCCCATCTTCTTTCTGTCCTATTTATAGACACTTCTTCCTCCACTTCTTCCTTAATGTTGGTGTTACTGTGAGTCCTAGGCTGTCTATTCTCTCACCACATGTGCACTGTGATTTCATACGCTCTAGGGTTTTAGTTTCTAGTGTGTGTTGATGAGTCCATCTTTACCTTTAGCCAAGGTTCCTCTCTACCAGCCTCACATGTTCAACCCTCCTGCTGAACATACTCCCTAAAGTCCCCTCAGGCACCTCATGTTTAATACCTCTGATGCTGACCTTCCCTCCTGTCCTCACCAACCTTCTCCTCCTCTTGTATCTTTTTCAGGTGCTCTCACCTATCTGTCAGTTCTCATCAGTTTCCCTTTCTCCTTCCCCACTCTCACACTGTACCAAAGCAATCACTAAGTCCTTCTGATTTTACCACCTAAACGTTTCTTGAGTTTTTCTCGCCTCCAACCCCACTTGGAGTAGGTCTATGTTGATGTCTCCTGCCTCTTTCTTTCCAGTTCCATTTCCCACATGGTTCCTTGATGACAAACTTGACCCTGCCATTCCCTTGTTCGCTACCATAGTGACTGCCCTTTCTCTCTGGCATGATGTCTCATCTGTTTCACATGGTTTGCAGAGACCTTTGTAATCTGCTCTATGCCTGCTCTCCTCTGCCCTCACTCAGATTTAACTCTGTATAGTTCCCCACATGCCAGCACCCACATCCCCGCACCAGGTCTTTTTGCTTCTGTGTCTTTACTCATAGAGATTCCCTTTGCTAGGAGCTGCCTTTGTCTTCACTTGACTGGCCAACTTCCACTCATCCTTTAAGGGATATTTTATGTGAAACCTCCTCTAGGAATCATTTCTTTTTCCCTCAGCCCTAAAACTGGCTTACATGTTCCTCTCCTTTGTTCCCACTGTTCTCCATGTATGTGTTTGTCATAATTGTTTTTGTGTCTGTTTTACATGCAATACTGTGAGCAGATAAAGGAAAGGAATTGTGCTTTACTCAATTTCGTATCGTGAGCACAGAACTTGTCACATAGTGGGTGCTCAATAAATGTTTATGTGGATGTGCATGGTTGGATGGATGAGTGAGTAAATGTAGGAGTTTTGTTCAGAGAATGGGAGTTCTGTGGTTGCCAGAGAGGTCTGGGATGGCCTCTTGGAGAAGGCAGCTTGTGGTCTGGGGTGTGAAGGATTTGGCATGAGGTTGGTGAAAGGTGAGTGGGACAAGAGAAGAACTAAACTGGCAGTATTTTATGTCTCCTTTTGGGTGCTTTGCAAGTGTCTGACTGATTGTAGCAGTGGGCGACTAATGGCCAACAGCATTCTGACAGCGCCTGCTGACAGTCGATAATGAGATTAGTGCCTTTTGATTCCATTATTAACAAGTAGCCAAAGAATCATTTGGACGTGTCAGGAGCTAATGACAGGAATTAAGAGTCCCTCTAACTTTGGGGCAGCAGTTCAGGTACCTAACACTTTGAAGGGTAATTGCAGGCAATTTTTTCCTAAATATTTTAAAATAAATGTTTTGTTGATGTTTAACAAACATACGAAAAAGTGCACAAATCCTAAGTGCCCAGCTTGATTAATTATCACCAAGTGAACACACCAGTGTCATCAGCATGCAGAGCAGAATACAGGCATGTTGTCATCTGGAAGCTCGCTGAGTGTCTGTCTTAGGTATTACTTGTACCCCTTCTCTCACTAAGGGTAACTGACTACTGTCCTGACCTCTAACAGCAGAGATTAGTTTTGCCTGTTTTAAACTTTTATGTCAGTGAAATCATGCAGTATTTCCTCTTCTGTTTTTGACTTCATTTGCTCAGCATTATATCTGTGAGATTCATCCATGTTGATATAGCAGTGGTTCATGCATTCTCATTGCTATTAGTATTCCCTTGTATGGATATGCCAAGTTTTAAAAGTTATTCTACTGTTGATGGACATTTGGATTGTTTTCCACTAGTTTCTGACTATTATGAATGGTGCTACTATGAACATTCTTGTCTGTCTTTTGGTGAACATACATACCCATCTCTCTTGAATACATTCCTAGGGATAGAATTGTTGGGTCATAGAGTGTACTAGTTGTTCAGTGTTAGTATAAACTGCACAACAGTTTTCCAAAGTGGTTGTAGCAACTTATTTCCATTAGTAGAGTATGAAAGTTTTAGTTGTGTGACATACTTGTCAATATTTATTTTTCACCTATAATAAAATCTCATTCACTTGAATCCCGTTGATAAAGAACGTGGGGTGATATGCATATAGACTATGCTTAAATTTGCATTCATAGATGCTTTTGATAGTGGTTTGCAAAGCATGTTAAAAATATGCTGTCAAGGCTTGTGCTTTTTTGTTTAAGGGAACCCACTGAGATTTTTAGAGGCCACTTAAGACAAATATGCCAAGATAGTGCATTATTATTTTTTAATTGAAGTCTTTAACCCACACATTTAACACTTTGCTAACCTATCTTGTGCATACATACATATAATTACAAAAACTGTATTTAAAAAGATGCGTGTTATAAAATGAATAGATCAAGTGGCATTTCTGTAGAGTCCTTAATGGTATGCCACATTCCTCTGTCTGTGGTTCTGTGAGACTTACCATGACTAGGCAGTTGATGATGTACTGGTTAAGTCTTTAGGACAACTTGAAGCAGGGAGGAATCTAAAATTAGTACCTTTGAATGACAGAATTGGCATCCAAAAATGCTGTGACTGGAAAGGTACATAGTCCTAATCTAACATGATTGGTCACTGGCTCCTATGCCCATCTATCCTGGTTCAGTCAGCTAAGGTTGGGAGAAAACATGTCCTTTCAGGTGCACTCCTTCATGGGGCAATGGGCAGAGCTGGGATCCTTAGAAGAGGCAATGCATGCTGGCTGTCTCTTGTACAACCCCTAAAATCCTGTCTCCAAGATCTCTTTTTGTGTAAGTGAATGCTAAAGATAAATGATAATGGATTCTTGCTTATGTTTTCTTTTCTTTTTTTATTGAGGTAACATTAGTTTATAAGATTATATTCATTTCAGGTGTACATCATTGTATTTCAGCTTCTCTTTAGACTACATCATGTTCACCACCAAAAGTCTTAATTGCCATCCATCACCGTACACATGTGCCCCTTTACCCCTTTCACCAACCCCCCCAACTACCAATCTGTCCTGTGTATCTATGCATTTGTTTGTTTATCTTCTACAGATGAGTAAAATCATACAGTATTTGTCTTTCTCTGACTTAATTCGCTTAGCATAATACCCTCAAGGTCCATCCATGTTGTTGCAAATGGCAAGATTTCATCTTTTTTGTGGCTGAGTAGTATTCCATTGTATTCATATACCACATCTTCTTTATCAGTTTATCTGTTGATGGACACTTAAGTTGTTTCCAGGTCTTGGCTGTTGTGGATAATGCTGCAATATAGTGCATATATCTTTTTGAATTAGTGTTTATGTGTTTTTCCAATAAATACCCAGAAGTGAAATAGCTGGATCATTTCGTAGTTCTATCCTTAATTTTTTGAGGAATCTCCATTCTGTTTTCCATAGTAGCTGCACCAGTTTACATTCCCACCAGTGGTGTACAAGCCTTCCTTTTTCTCCGTATCTGCTCCAATACTTATTTCTTGTCTTATTAATTATAACTGTTCTGACAGGTGTGAGGTGATATCTCATTGTAGTTTTGATTTGCATTTCCCTAATAATTAGTGATGTTGTTGAACATCTTTTCATGTGCCTGTTTGCCATTTGTATGTCTTCTTTGGAAAAATGTCTGTTCAGATCCTCTGCCCATTTTTTAATCTGGTGATTTGTTTTTTCTTGTCGAGTTGTATGAATTCTTTATATATCTTGGCTGTTAACCCCTGATCAGATATATGATTTGCAAATATCTTCTCCCAATTGGTAGGTTGTCTTTTTGTTTTGTTGATGGCTTCCTTTGTGATGCAGAAACTTTTTAGTTTAATGTAGCCCCATTTTATTTTGTCCTTTGTTTCCGTTGCCTCTGGAGACATATTCAAAAAGATACCACTAAGACCAATGTCAAAGAGCATACTGCCTATGTTTTCTTCTAGTGGTTTTATGGTTTCAGGTCTTACATTCAAGCCTTTAATTCATTTTGAGTTGATTTTTGTGCATGGTGTAAGGAAATGGTCTACTTTCATTCTTTTGCATGTGGCTGTCCAGTTTTCCCAACACCATTTATTGAAGAGACTCTCCTTTCTCCATTGTATGTTCTTGGCTCCTTTGTTGAAGAAATGTGTGTATTTATTTCTGGGCTCTCAATTCTGTTCCATTGATCTGTGTGTCTGTTTTCCTACAAGTACCATGCTGTTTTGATTACTGTAGCTTTGTAGTATATTTTGAAATCAGAGAGTATGATACCTCCAGGTTTATTCTTTTTTCTCAGGATTGCCTTGGCTATCCAGGGTCTTTTGTTGTTCCATATATATTTTAGTATCCTTGTATTTCTGTGAAAAAATGTTGTTGGGATTCTGATAGTGATTACATTGAATCTGTAGATTGCTTTAGGTAATATGAATATTTTAACTACATTAATTCTTCCAATGCATGAGTGTGGAATATCTTTCCATTGCTTTACGTCTTCTTTGATTTCTTTCAACAGTGTCTTACAGTTTTCAGTGTACAGGTCTTTCACCTCCTGGGTTAAATTTATTCCAAGGCATTTTATTCTTTTTGTTGTGATTATAAATGGGATTGCATTCTTTTTTTTTTTTTTTTTTTTTGAGCCCTGAGCTAACATCTGTGCCCATCTTTCTCTATTTTATATGTGGGACAACTGACACAGCATGGCTTGATAAGTGGTGCATAGGTCCACTCCTTGGATCTGAGCCAGTGAACCCCAGGCCACTGAAATGGAGCATGCGAACTTAGCCACTGCGTCACACGGCTGGCCCCAGGATTGTATTCTTGATTTCTCTTTCTTCTAGTTCATTGTTAGTGTATAGAATTGCAGCTGATTTTTGTATGTTGATTCTGTACCCTGCAAGTTAACTGTATTTGTTAATTATTTCTGACAGTATTTTTGTGGATTCTTTAGGATTTTCAACATATAAAATCATGTCATCTGCAAACAGTGAGAGTTTTACTTGTTCCTTTCTAATTTGGATTCCTTTTATTTTCTTTTTCTTGCCTAATTTCCCTGGTGAGGACTTCTAATACTATGTGAATAAGAGTGGGGAGAGTGGGCATCCTTGTTCCTATTCATAGAGGGATAGCTTTCAGTTTTTCACCATTGAGTATGATGTTAGCTGTGGGTTTTTTGTATATGGCTTTTATTATGTTGAGGTACTTTCCAAACAATGGATGCTGAATCTTGTCTTGCTTGTGTTTTCTTAGTGAAACTGGACACCGTTTCCCTTTGATCTTCTTTTATTCACTGATAATCTTAAAGTCTAGCCACTTGCTATGAACCAGGAAAGATCTGAGAGAAGGAAGACTGAATGGAGTTAAGAATGAGTTATGGGATATCAGAGAGGTGAAGTGAGAGAGGGTTTATTGGCAAGGCAGAACAGAGTGCTGGGCCTGGGAGGTGGGAGGTGAGCCAGACATCAATGAAGGACTGGGGACAAGGCAGAGAAAGAGAGAGCACCTGGGAAGTGTGCTACCATGACCTCCAGAAAGTGAAGGAATGACCAAAGAGAGAAAATGGACTAACTAGGCCCACAGACTTTTTGTCAAAAGTGTACTGAGTTGTGTGTGTTGCAGTAGTCTGTTGGTCAATTCAAGGCCAAAATGCATAGAAACTTCCCTACCCCTTCTTTATTCTTGCCAAGTCCACATGACTTCTTTCCCACTCAGGGCCGTTCTTTCCCACTCAGGGCTGTCCTTTCCCTGTTTATGGCAAACAGCTCTAGCCAAACTGTATTTTTGACATTTAAAATGCTCTAACACTCTGTGAGTGAGGTTTATATTTTATCAATTTCAATTTTTGAATAGGTAATATCCCTATGATTTGAAACCTAAGAGATATGAAAGATTATGAAAATTTTTCCTCCCATTCTATTCCTTATCTTCCCCAGTTCTCACTGTAATCCCCAAAGGTAACTATTTTTGGTTTCCTTTATATTTTTTCAGAGTTTCTAAAATTTTGTATGTATAAGCAAAATTAAATATCTGTATTATTCCTTTCCCATTTATACAAAAGATAGCATTTTATTCATATTATTTTGCCCCCTTTTTTTTCACTTAACAAAAATACCTTTCCATATCACTACACAGAGAACATTTTCATTAATTTTTTATGGGTACATAGTATTGCCCTGTATGAATCATCATAATTTGTTTATCCAGTCCCCTGTTGATGGACATTGTGCTTGTTCTCTTCCTTTCACTATTACAGAGCTGCAAGCAATGACCTTTAATCTGTCGTTTTTGAATGTTTGCAAGTATATCTATAGGATAAATTTCCAGAAATAGACTTGCTGGGTCAAAGGGCATATGCATTTGTAATTTTGGTAGACATTGCCAAGTTGCACTCCTCAGAAGCTAACTAATTTATCTCTTCACCAGCAGCAATAGGTGCACGCCTGTTTTCCCACAGCCTTACCAACAGAGCATGTTATTAAACTTTTGAGTTCTTGCCAATCTGGCAGGTAAAAAAAATGGTTTCTTAATGTTTTACTTTGCATTTCTCTCATGAGGTTAAGCATCCTATTATATATTGAAGAGGCATTTGTATTTCCTTTTTTGTGAACTGTGTTTGTGTTATTTGTACATTTTTCTATTAGATTTTTGTCTTATGATTGTTTTTGGAGCTCTCTTTATGTATGTGTGTTTTTGTGTGTGTGTGTGTGTATGCATCTGTGTACTCAGTGTGTGTGTAATTTGTCCTTTTTCTGTGATTGAGTTGCAGTTTCTTTTTCCACATTTTTTGGTTGCCTTCTGATTTGTTTTTGGTGGCTTTCTGTTTGCTTTATTTTCTGGGTTTTTTTCCATATAAAATCTTTGCTTTGTATACAGTTGATTTTTATGCAGTTGAATTTATCATCTTTTATTTTATGGCTTTTGGATTTTTAGTTTCAGTAGAAGGGACTTCTCCACCCCTTGCTTTTCTTCTAGTGCTTTTATGGTTTCCTTTTTAAAAAAGTGTTTTCTTATTTGGAATTTATTTTGGAATGGACATGATCTGGCCCAACTTTGAAAGCAGTTGGGGAATCAGGCAGGAGATTAGGAGAAGTGAACAAAAAGAAACCATGGTGAGGGATGTGGAAGAGGAGTAAAGAGAGAATTAAAATGCTGGCAAGAGAAGAGAAGTGAGAATGGTTGATAAATGCCTTTGGAAGCTGGTAACTATTATAATATGTGGCAATTAATAGTGACTTAAATATCTTTAGACTTCAGATGTACATAATCCTCACAATAAAATAGATAGGCAATCATTTCTTTCTATAGTATTTATTTTATTTCTTAAAATTAATCTGATACAAATATGGCTCCACATGTTAAGATTTGGTAAAGCTGGATGGGAACATGAGTGTTGTAGATATACTATTTTCAGTTCTTCTTTGTGCCAGTAATTAAACACGTTAAAAATAGCATTTAAAAACAGATGGGGAAAGCCTTTGTATCATTCTCACTTAAAGATGTCCAAATTTCCTTCATATTCGTACTTTAAACAAAAAACCCCAGAATTTCTATGGCTCACCATCAATTAAAAAGAAGTAACTTATTCTTGCACATTCTTTGAGATGGGAGAATAAAGATTTCTTCTTTTTTTAAATTCTTCACAATCCTTCCCATGATCAGGATTCATAATTTGCACTCAGAAACCATCGTTTGAGTCTGACAGAGGTATCTGATTTATATTCATGATGATATTTTCTCCTCAACTACAGAGTAGTGTTTAGGTAATTTATCAAATATTTATTGAGCTCCTACTTACTGGGTGCTGGGCACTATTCTAGGTGCTGGAGATATTGTTGTGAAGAAAATTAAGTCCTTGCCTTTGTGGAGTTTATCTAGTCATGGAGGAGACAGGTAGAGAACATATCAATACATTCATAAACGATATCATCTCAGTTAGAGGTAATGATCTGAAGAAAAGTCAAAAGAAAAGCAGAGGAGATGATGGGGGTGTCAGGTGGAGGAGTAGGGCGCTAGTTAAGGTTGTGTGGTTAGGGAAGGCCTTTCTGTGAGAAAGTGCCTAATGATGTGAACACTGAATGAAGCAAAGGGAGAATAAGCTTTCCAGAGGAAACATCCTGACTTTAGGCCCTGAGATGGCAAAGAGGAATGAAATGGGTTGGGTTGGAGAGGCCCTTGGTTCCGCTGGTTTAAAACAGGGAGGAGGAGTGGTGAGAGCTGGGGACTGACCAGCGCCCCCAAGGAATGGGACATGGTGGCATAGGGCTGACCTGCATTTGTGTCCCCTCTTATTGTTGAGGTTGAATGACACTTGCTGGAGATGACTTTCCACTCTACTTTTGTGAGGTTTTTCTTTTTCTTTGTTTTCTACTCATTCTCACTTTAGAGCAGTAATAGAAGTCAAACCTCATATGCCGCCCAAACTTGTAATAAAGTCTTCAAAGTCTCATTTCCTGTTCTGATAGGGACATCCAAAGTATACGCTTTCCTCTTTCACAGCTGGTATCTGGGACCACAAGGCTATCAGCAGCATTGAGATAGTGGAGGGATGCGCTGAGGGGAGGGGTCTGCCTACTTTGATATTAATTCATTTTTAATGGACATGAAAAGAAAAAAACACGGAAAAGAATTGGGACAGCTCTTCTGTAGTCAGGAATAATAGTTTTCCTTACAGAGCAGCCCTCCTGACATGGCAGGCCTCCCAGACTCCGTCTCAGCATACCTGTTCCTCAGGCTCAGTAAAATGGATGTCAGTTTATTTTAAGTGGGGAAAACTGAGGATGGTTTTTTAGTGCTATTGGTGGGTTAGTTATGTCAAGTGATTTCTTTGGAGAGTAATAATAGGCGCTGTCTTCAGAAATAGTTTAGTCACAAATGCCTAGTTCTTAAAGTTTACTTGCTTCCCTCCTGCCCTTTTCTTAGTCTTATCTCCTGCTCCTGGAATACAGTTTCTTCCAGAGATTTCTTCCCATGAAGACTAGCAGGCTGCATCTCATTTCTGGTTTTCTTCCAGAATCTTCTCCACTCTTTCTCCTCCTCCCAACTCCGCATACCAAAGTTTCCATCAAGCCCTCTAGCTCAATACTTTGAAACACATTGTCAGAAAACTGAATGAGGTCGTAAGGAAAATAGGCAACCTGGGGACAGTGATATTAGTAAGTTAACTTCTTCCCTCCCCACCTCAATGTCAGATAATTTATTTTTTAACCAGTTTTTACCAACCAAATGTTAACACATATGCCTGATTGCTAACCTCCTCTGGGCACCAAACCTGTTTTTTCTTGAGTGCAATAAGTGATTATCCAACTCATGCTGCTCTGAAAAAGAGGTTTTGTTTTAATAAGCAGTTTGCAGTTTGGCACACAATGCTGAGGAAAGCAACATTATCTCCAGCAGTAAACTCTGCAGTCATTGCAAAGCTTGACAAGAAAATGATTGAGTCTGTTTGTTATACCTTTGTGGGGCTGCCACTGCTGCTGCTGATGGAAATGTTGCTGTTTATTCAGCAATGCAATAACACTTTCTGTAATTTATGGATGCACATTCCCCAGATTACTAAAGGTAATATTGTTGACTAAAGGAAAGTATACGAATGGATAGTTTCAGTTGTTGCTGTCCTTATAAAAGTGATTGACTGTTCACTTTGCACAGGGAAGAATTTGCACAGGCTTCATCCCCCTTAACAATTACAGATTTTCCTTCCTCTGACAGTTACAAATAACATGGCTTGTCCTAAGTGGTAAAAATTTACCGATTCCGTGGAAGTTCAAGTCAGAGGCTGTGTGGATCCTCTCTCCTTTTTTTCCTGGCCAGCTCTCCCATCTTACTCCTGGGGGTGCCAGACAAGCCATGCCTGGACTATTGGTGGCCTCCAGACTGGGAGAGTGGTGCCTGGTTAAGTAGCTTATGGCCTTAGACACTTGGATTTTTCTCTAAGTAGAGCTGAGGAGGCCATGGTGACTCATGATGTGTGCTTCTCACATGATCTCAGGTGGCAGGAAAATGTCTTTGTGACCAGTTGTTCTGTGGGAAAGATTGGGTGAAATTGATCCTTTTGTTCCATCAAATGTAGACAGAGATCCATGGGCAGTAGAAACTCAGCCACTCTTCTCAAAGTGTTCTTGGTTGAAGGACTGAAAATCTAGCCTTTGGGGGCTATGGGTACTCCTGTTGACGGGCTAATGTAGAATGCACTTATGGAGTAGGGGAGTCATCCTGAACCCAAGAGCGCCCAGCTCTGGGGCACAAGGAAGCTGCTCAAAGGCCTAGGGATTTTCTTAGTGATTGGAGATGTGCTTTCTCCTAGGTTGCAGGGAAACACCACTTTTTAGTTTAAAGCCTATCCGTGTCTGTGGACTGATGGCTAACGGGTGGACAACAGTCTGAGATTCCAGATTTGGCCCTTATTGAGATGGAGAAATAAGCAGCTAAGTGAGGAGCCTCTTTGGAATAAAAAAAAAGTTTGTAGGTACCAAAGACCAATGGGTTTGAAAGCACTGCTCTTACGGCTTGGGAAACAAGTAGTTACAACACACATACAAATAGAAAAGATACGTAAAACATCATGTATTTTGCATCTAAAGTTTCCTAACTATTTTTTCCCAAGCAAACTCTCCGTGGGCCAACGTGTGACTTAACTGACCAGCACTGTACTAGATTATGCCTTTGTCAGCCCTGCAGTTCTCCATTGAATGATTTGTTATTTAATTGGTCATGATAGGAGAGATCCCAGCGTATGTGAGATGATGTTTGTTAAATCTCAGCGACTGATGTCAGGAAGACAATGGTTAACAAAAATATTATTTATCACTCTGTTAGGCCGAAATGGGTTGTAGAGAAGAGAAAGGTTAATATGGGAACAAGCTGATTTACTTATTCCGGGTGGATATTGGCTTGAAGATGAACTTTAACTGAGATACCTTGTTATTTCCTATTCATGCCTCACCTATGCTCATATGTTTACCTATCATGGATGAAAGACGAAGAAGAAGGTTGGTTTAATTAATGTAAATGATCATTCCTTTATCAATTTTATAGGTAGTCCTTCTATCTCCTTCTACAAAGATTTGATGTGTAGTTGTTTTGGTTTATGACTTACCAATTACTTTATTACATGACAATTTAGTTTGATTTTGGCTTCTTAGCATGATATGCAAATCTTTTGAAATTCAAACATGCTTGTGAAATTCAAACCCAATGTTATTTACTGATGGCCACTAATGGTTCATAATCAAAACACTTGCTCTTAGTCATACAAATAATTACAAAATAATAGATTTGCTGATTGTTGTTCCCTGTTGGCATCCGAAGTTCAGTTGGCCCTTGTCAGTCTTGACATTAACCAAATTGAGAAGGATAATAACAAGAATGTTACAAAGTGGATATCAGTTTATATAGTTTGGATAATTCTAATCTCAGTTATATTTTAGGGTTCAGCTGATGTTGACAGTGGGCTTTAGAGCAAATCATAACATCCTATTCTGTTCTGTAATCTCAGTCTCAAGATTAGCCAGCTAATACTGACAGCTGTATTTTGGGGCCAAAATATTCTCTTTCTAGATATATTTATGTGTTTAGATATTTGTGTGTATACTGTGTGTGTATATGTTGCTTTTCTCCCCTTGTAATCTACATATTCATAGTGTTTCTGAATGATATATGGTGTTAAGACAGTGTAAATTATGTGCTTCTAAATTAATACATTTTTCCACCAACACACTGGTTTCATTAGTTATGAGCTGATGAAGAAACAAGTTGAAAAGAGTAGATAAAGACATTTATAAAAGATAGGGTGGGAAAGAAATTCAGTCTAGCTACATTGATCACTTATCTGCACATTTTAATCAAATGAATTAGAACATTTTCAGGGTTATTCCTTATTACTACTTCTTCTCTTTCTTTTTTTTTTTTTTGTACTACGTTAGAAGTTTGCACTCCACGGGAGAAAAGTAATTATATCTGTAATCTTGAAGAGACAAGTACCACTACTAATAATCTGCTTTTTTTCTTTATAGCACTTATCACTTTTAATATTTTATATATATGTACATGTGTCTATCCATATATGAATGAATATATATTGTTTACTATGAACTAAACTTTTTACAGGCATTGAAACCTCATACTGTCTGAAGTAGGTATGATTAGGATCCCTGTTGTACAGATGGTGAAATTCAAGAACAGAGAGTATAAATGTAACTTGCCCAAAGTTACATGACTCATAAAAGGAAAAACCAGAATTTGAAACTAAAACCAAAATGTCATTTCCCGCATTTGTGTTCTTCACTATTACGTTTGCCCCCGCTAAAGAGAGGAGGTGACTTGCTCTGTGACAGGATGCTTTGCCGGCACCATTCTGGCTTCTGAATTCAGCCAGTCGGATGGACACTCACTTTGCCTTCATCCTTGGTCTTCCCAGGAGTCTCCTTAGCATCCCCATTCAACATGTACTTACAACAAACCCTCAACGGCAAGACTCAGTTCATTTTCTCATCTGTGAGTCTACTGAGAGATTTTACATGAGCAAATGAGATACATGAGAAATTATGCCAACCACTTTTCAGCTACACCCTTCTCCATATTAAGTGTAATTGGAAAGGCATGAATAGTAGACATAAAGAGAAATTGTTTGTAAACTGCTCTTTCCTGTTTAAGTGCTTGTATACTTAGTTTCTCTCTCTCTCAAGTACCTTATTTTGCTAGAAGATTGTTTCCTTCAGTGTTACACATAATTATAAAACCACACCTAAAAGCCAAGTCCAAATTCTCAACTCCAGTTATTATTTTGTAATAAAGATGCAGTGGTGAAATAATGTGATATGCTGTTGATTTGAATGAAAATGAGTGTTTTGCTAAAGGTTTACATTGATATAGTTTGATGATTTTAGTAAGAAAAGTGGGCAAGAGAGGTGGGGGTATGGACACATGAAGGGCCTTTGTCTTGGAGAAATCTTGGGGTGGTTTTACCTGAAGCAACAGCCTCGGACCCCTGCCTCTTAGCCCCCCACAGTCAAACCGCCTAGCTTTGGCAGCAGGACTGGCCCCCAGTGAGCAGGGAGGGTTCTGGGAGGCACAGCCCCTGCAATCTCGGATATTGTTTAAATACCGTAAATAGCCTCACTCATTTACTCCTTCTGAGCACTGGAGAGAAAAACGGTGTGGTAATCCTGGCGTAGCAGGTGGTGCTACTTTCATATCAGTATAAAATGAAATTGTGTGGATGTTTTCCCCCCCCTCTCCTGTTCACTCTTTTTAATCTTTAAATAAGACGATTGGTAGCCTGTTGGCAAGAAAATGGGCCCTGAATTTTTATTCAAAGTTATACAACGATGATAGTTGGAATTTTTGGCAGGAGGCACGCCATTGCTTTTCAGAAAGTGCTGTCAAGGGAAGCTTTTTCCGAATTACCTGCTGGGCCTGGGCGCTTTTATGTTGTTGTTGTGACAGGTAGATTTATAAGGCTTGAAATTTGTACAAATCAGTTGTCATTCAGTGCGAGCTGTCAATGTGTCAAGCTGTCAGCCTGCTGCGAGGGGACGCCTGAGGGGGAGTACAAGGGGGCAACCATGGAGAAAGGAAATGAGTTCAAACAGACCTGAAATGGAGCTCAGTTCTCGGGGTTTGCTGCCCCCATAGAGCTGGCATTGATTTTTCTTGATGTTGAGCAACAGCGAACCTTAAATGACACGTTGTTAGCAATCTAAAGTTGCTGTTTATTGTCTTTTAAATGGCAGCAAATCATGCAGAAGAGAATACAGTGTGTCTTTTCGAATTGTGCATGTTTAGCAGCATCCTGTTCATGTCACTTTTCTGGCCTGGCTGGTTTCAACCAGGGGCCTGCTGCTTCACTGATGAATCCAACTTTCTGTAGCATTTTGCAGACGCAGCGTGCAATGGAAGTTGTATGCTCATCTCTCCGTGGGCTGCGGATCACTAATAAACAGTATTAAAGGAGCAGTGAGTCAACACTGCTGTTTAGCCTAAGAAAGAGCTGTGTCCCTGGCATGGCTTTAGATTTCTTTTAAGACAAGTCTGGCTTTAGCTCCCTCTAAGACAGAAGGCCTTAGCAGAGAGGGCTTTCCTGGACAGTGTTGAACAATGTGGTTATATTTTCTGGGCAGAATTAACCACAACATTCAACTCAAACAATCTGTCTTTATTTAAAATGATTTTATTTTTTAAAAATGATTTTAAATAAAATTTTCCACCTATAAAAAGCAACAGCAAAATGCTACTACTGCCCAAAACAATCTGGTGAATTTCGCCATCTTGTTTAAAAGCATCTTCGTTTGGTGTCCCTTAGTAAATATTTGGCGTGGCTCAGATGAGCCTTGCTTGCTTTGTGCATGGCTCCTGGGAAGCTTCAAATATAACCCGCCTTTCATTGTGCTTCTCTTTCCCCAGTCTTTTTCATACATGCCTGGTACATAGAGAAATGTGAACATTTTGCCAAAAGTTATCAGGGAGGAATAAGCATATTTCTGAAAAATAAAATTAACTAGACACGAAGGGCCCTACTTTTTCAGCATGTGGCATTTAGCAAGGAGTCCAGGCTTCCATCCACATGTTTGAGCCTTTGCACCTTTGGGCAGAGTGTACTGGTTTTAATCAGTCATGACTTCAGCCTATTTCACTCATCCCCTGTCTCTCAGGTGGCATAGAAGAGGGCAGGGTCGGGGTGGAGGTCAAGGGGAGAGGGAAGAAGAAGTGAGGTGGCTGGGGATGGAAGTTGGGAAGGTGACACTTGAGAAGCAGTCAGCACCAAGAGGTAAAAAAATTAATCAAAGATTTCCATCTAGCCATTACCGGCTGGTGTTCACGGCCTCTGAGCCTCTGAGCTAAAAAGTCTGCAGAGAGGCTCCTGGCGCTGCAGAGTTTGTCTTGTAAAAGTGCAGCTGTCCAAAACATGACAGCTACAGCATTAGCAGGGCCATTAAGAGGTGTAGAACATTTCCAGGGAAATGATTTGAAAAATGACAATGCTGGCTCCTGTGTGATATTAATTATACCCTGTACTCGTGGCAAATAAGCTAAAATAGTTGGCAAGAAAGACAAAGTGAGGTGTCCTGTTTCTGACCATCATTCTGATCGAACAGTCACCAAACTGGTGAGGCTTTTTGGTCAGCAGGTAATTGTAAAGGTGAGAGGTACATGCTTGAATCATCAGTCAGGGCTGTATCTGGAGGTTGGTCTTATGGTAAATATGGAATGCAGGAGGCTGAGGTAAAGTGGGATATCCATGGAAAGGGTAGGGTGGCATGGGGAAAAAGTTGGCATGGCTGTCTTCCATCTAAAACAGGGAAGTCTAAGCAGCACTACTGCCCAATAGAATTTTTTGTGGTAATGGAAATTTTCTGCATCTGCACTGTGCAATATGGTAGCCAATAGCCATGTGTAGTTACTGAGCACTTGAAATGTGCTATTGTGACTAAGGAACTGAATTTTAAATTTTGTGTAATTTTTAATTAAAATTAAGATTCAAATAGCCCCACATAGCTATGATAATGGGCAGAGCAGGACTTTAGAGAGTGGTTTCTCAGTGAGGTTCTGAGGCTGAAGTAGGATGTAGAAATGAGTGGTCATAAGAGTTAGGACTTCTACCCTAAACCCTTACTTGCATAAAATAACACATGGCTTTCTCTAGTTCTTCTTATTTTGTTTTGTCCTTAACTTACCTATGGAAGTAAGCAAGAAGTATTAACCCATTTTACACATGGAAAAGCTGAGGCTCAGATAGGTCAAATTAATCTGCTCAAGGTCACAGAACAAGTTAGGCACTAGATCTGCCAACTCCGTCTCATGCTTCTTCCTTAAGATGCTGCCCCTTTTCCAAGGGCTCTGATGGGTAACTCTTCTTTCTAGGAAGTCTGGGGTCTGTGCTGCCTGTCTGCTTGGCCTCAGCCTCTAGCACTTTTTTTCCACAGCATTCTTAATCTTAATATCCGATACCCTGAGTGTGAAGGGTGTGCCCAAGTCTGAGGCAGCCTAGAGGATGTTCCCTGCTTCCTGTGCCTTGGCTGTACTTTCTGGAAGGCAACCAGCTAGTTGGTCCTGCCCTTAGGGAGCCCCCCCTTAAACCTGTTGGCCCTATACATCTGATGTGTGCCTTCAACCTGTGGATCAGATGCATCATCCTTCTTGCCTCCCCGCTGATCTTGTAGCTAAATTGCCCTATATAAACAAGCCTTTGTTATTCCTGATTGTGAGAGATGTGAGGCTGGCTCTTGTTGAAGAAGAAAACAGACCTGGGAAGAAAGGGGTCATGAGCAGGTCAAAGTGCCAGAAGAAAAGGCTTCTGGGGCTAACGTTTCCAGATTTGGGGTGTGTGTTTGAGGGAGAGTTCTGCATGGAGACCTTCTGAGAGTGTGTGAGTGTGTACATGCCACGTATACAGCCACCGATTTATTTTAAGTGGAATCCACTGGTGTGATTTATTAAATAAATAATACAAAAGAGCGCCTTGGCTAAGGTCAGCCTAGACCTTTTGAAGAACTGTTGAAATGTTGCTGGGCTGTTATCTGCTAATCCTCCAAGTGTGCTGAACATGAGAAATAACATTCAGTGTTAAACCACCAAGTACAGAGGAAATGTCTTAAAATTATAGTGTTTGGTAAATTAGAGATTGCTTCTATTTCTCCCTTTCCAGAGCTGAAGCAAGGCCACTTTCCCTCTTTCCTTGTTTACCTTGAAAACGCACTTTACTGCCTGTGGTGTTTCTGTTAACCTCCCTGAACCCTTGCGATTTCATTCACGTGATTTGTTATTGAATGACCTTTTTGAGGATTTTACAAAACATGACCTTTTCTTGTCAAACATTCAAGGGTTTGTAAAGTGAAGCTGTCACAGGGACTCTGCATGTTTGCTAATTATAACTAATATGTTTCCCCACATCCTTGGAAATGCAAATCACTTATTTGTTCAATGAATGGCTGCTCTTTCTTGCCTCCAAGCTGCTCAAAGGAACATCTCTGGCCTGGGAGTTCTCACTCCTCTTCTTAAAGTTAAGGAACAGGAAGGCTGATTCTCTCCTAAGTTAATTTGACCCCCTGGGAACAACGATGGAAGATGCGAGGAGAGAATGAAAGCGATCAGAACAATCCAATTCTTGAGAAAGAAATGGGAATAATGGACCCTCGCAAACTGCTCTTTGTGGTTCTAGCACTTGTCTTCCCCAGGGGAAAGAGCTTTTTAAATTTTTGGAGGGAAACAGATAAAAATAAGGAAAATTTTGTGCGTAAGAGCAGAATTACAGGCAGAATCAAGGAAAGAAACATTAGGATCTTGCTTTCCATTCCTTGATTTTGGTAATTAAAAAATGTAGTAATAACAATAGTAATAACATTTATCGAATGCTTACTTGTGTGCTAGACACTGTGTTCAGTGGTTCACATGCTTTGTCTCATTTAATCATTGCAAAAATCCTATGAGCTAGGTATTATTATTATCATTACCTGTTTACAGATGATGAAACTGAGCCTCAGATTAAGTAACTTGTAAAGGGTCAATTGGCAAAGGTAGGGATTGATCTAGGGTCTTTCCAGCTAGAATATGCTGTACCATCTCCTCTATGAAGGGATGAATTTTGACTTGCATGGTGAAAGTGATCAACTGTAAAAGCTTATTTTCTCTGTGAGATAAATGCTTATGTGATTTCTTTTGTCTTCCAGAATACTGTCTTCTGTGATTGATAATCACCCTTTTGAACTATTGTCAGTTTTCCTAAATCCTGGTTTAAGGAATGCAATGTTAGGTCAAATCATATGCCACATGTTTGCTGCTAATGGGGGAAGAATTGAGTAGGGCTCCCGAGACACTTCTAAAGTACATCCAGTGAGTTTCTTATTAAGAGGAAAAAATAATCTCCAAACATTCCAAATGACGCACAGTTACTGTCACTAATGATTTGTGGTTACTGGAGGAGGGATTTTGATCTCGAGTGACTAAGAAATGGCTGCTTGTCTCTAAGTTCTGTTTGTTAAAAGAGAAGTGATAAAAACCTGGGATAGCATATGGACTGAATAAACTTCAGATTTTCTGAGCTTGGAAAAATTCCATTTGAATTGTGTATAAATTGCTTGAAGATATTGTTTTGTTTTGGTTCCCTTCCACTCAAGGTAGGGCTGTGTCATAGAAAGGTTGGCCAACCATAAAGGAGCTACATGTTGGATTCTTTCCCAAAGTCTAATATGGAGTCTCCTTTATAGCATTCAAGTGCTTGACCCTGCTCCGTTGTTGGTCCCCTTAGTCTTTTGGAAAACTCTATTTATCTAGGTAGGAGGATTACTGGGCTTTTCCAGCTTCCAAGCATAATTCCTAGGAGATGTTGTCTTTCAAATGGCTTTCATGTGTTTTTCTTCCTCATTCAGTTGATAGACATAGATGCACAGAGTAATTTGTGTCTTTGAAACAATGGAAATTTTTGAAGTGTTGGCTCATATTGTTTGGAAAGAGTCATTATGACTTTATCTATTAAAAAAAAGTTCAGATTCAGGATAGAAAAATGTATTTCACTTCTTTTATGAGTCTGTTCTCAAGAGCCAAGCAATTTGTTGTAAAAGACTATAAGAAATCTTGAGAATGAGAAAAGTTTTTCATTCTATAAAGCCCTGTCCCTCTTCATACTTCTTTTTCCCACTACAGCCTTTGATCGCTTCATAAATGACCCTCAGTGTGAGAGAACCCGTCTGCCCTGCTGTATCAAATGTATTGAAGTTGTTTATGATGGATAGTTAGGTTTCAACCATACAGTAACCCAGCTTTCTACTAAAGAGGACCCTTATATCTTGGTACTTAATACGAATGGCTTGTATATTTCAGGATCTTACCATTTTGGATATAGTCAGACTGACGTTAAAGTTTCTTAAAGTCAGTATTTCGTAAAGTGGATTTCAGGTAAAGAAGGAAAATAAAGAAAATTTCATCTCTGAGGATTCTCTTTTAAATTTAGAGTCTATTTTGTTGTTAAGAATGTACTTTTAAAGAGAATTCTGTCCACTATGGTTAATGGCAATACTGAGGACCACAAGACACTCTGCCAGTAATTACTAGCCAGGACTTGCAGATTTATGGTAGGGGTTTGAGGGTTTTTAAAAATCTCTAAAAATATTATTGAACTAGTTCTAATATCAAGCACTTTTAGGAGAATGGAGGTGAGGGGATATTATGAAACTCACAAGAAGCATAAGGCATTGCAACTTTAGAAAGGGAATAATTGTATTAGGACAGTGAGACCACTAGTGATTCCTAATATATTAAGGTGAAATATTAATCCAATGAAAACTATGACAGTTTGTCCCAAAAAATGCACATTTACATAAAATTTTACATTTAGTTTCAGAGATTCGTGGGTTGCCCTCAACATCATCCTTGGGATCCCAGGTTAAGCCCCTTAGATTGAGTTCCTCTAAGCCCAGTTAGAGAATCATGCCTGACAGAGGAGGCAATTCAGTTGTTGACACATTGTTCAAGGCTTTTTTCAAAAATTAAGGCATGATTTTGCTCTTTTGATCCTAGAGTTATTGTCCCATGTACATAAATACTGTTATAACTACTGAATTGGTGAGGGCAGCCAATGATCCTGTATCTATCAGCTGAGCAATTAAAAATCTAGCCATGAATTCTTGGAATCCTGAACAATGTAATGTGATAGGAGAAAAACAGTGAATTTCGACCCAGGATATGGGGGTTCTAGTCTTTCCCCACACAGTGTAATAATGAGGGAATAATTTGATTTCTCTGATCCCCAATATCATACCTATAAAAATAATCAGTTGGGCTGTGACCCCCCCATGTGCCTTTCAATCTTAAAATTCAATCAGTTAACCATTCTCTTTTTGTCTCCTATTTGTATTTTATAAGATCAAGCCCATTGCCAAGAAAAGGCACTTGAGACAAATTTATTTTCTTAGAAAAGGTTCCTATTTAATTTGGGGGTTTCAGAGAGTCAAGGAGAAATAATACAGATTATCTGTTGCTGTAGATGCTGAGCTTCCTTGGGGTGAAATATTGTATAAGATATGAAATTCTGGGAATATCAGTGTGAGGCTACAACTGCTTTTCAGACCCATTAGGACACAGAAACTCAATTTATTTGTCAGTGCCCATGTTTATCATTAGCACTTCTGCCATCTCCCAGTTATTTCTTACCACTGCCTTCTTGGGTAGAGTTAGTGAGTTCCTAGCAACCATCCTGAGGTTTATCCTTGAAAATGAGTCGCTAAATGAGATATGGTACTTAGAGAAATTTGTGATATTGAATAGAAAAGGAGAAATTCATTGAGGACAACTTCCTTAGTGTTAGCCTGGGTCCCTGTCTTTAGAAGTAGCAGAAACAAACTGGAAATGCCACACAATTTCTATGATTAAACACTGCGCGGTGGAAAAGTCCTGGGCCTGGGTATGAAGAGACTTGAATTCTTGGTCCTGATCACCGTCTCTCTGAGTTTGGTTATGAGTGTTTTCTTTACAGGGTTCTTTCTTCCTGATGGTCTTCCTGTTGCTGGTTGGATGTTGAATAGCTCAGCTGATAGTAGCTCTTTGAATATAGAAGACAGCCTGCCCCATCCGGTAGTTTACAGCAGCCTCCAGTCAAGACTCAGCCTGTTTTCCGTTTGGATGTGTTCCGAAGTTTTCCATGTTTACCCCAAACAGAGAATAGCACCCAGAAAGTTTTTACATCATGAGATAATTAAAAATTTTCTTCTCCAGCAGTAAGAGGAGAAGAAAAGAAAGAGGTTAAATACTTTGAGAGGGCACTGGTGGGACACTTTGATCTGACTTGAGTGACAGCTGGAACCTGTGCCCTAAAGGATCCTTTCTGGCACATTCTGGGCACATCCCAGTAGCCCCCTCTACTGGGATGTTGATGGAGTAATAGTGACTAGGATGGAAGTAATTATCAGTATTTGAACGATGAAGAAATTGAGTCATAGAAATTATTTAACCTATCTCAGGTCACACAAGAGGAGGAGGTAGAGCTGGGACAGAAATCTGACTCTCTCTGCCTCAAATATCCAGGTTCTTTATCATTATGTGAACCCTTGAAGGAGAAAGTTGGTGGTGGCTATAGTGGTAATTAAGTGCTTCCTTAATTCCTCCTTCCAAATAACCCTAGTTTTCTAACAGTGAAATAAGATTTCACTGCTGATGTCTCCCTCTCTTAAAGAGAACAAAACTGAGGCCACACGTATGTGTGTTCATGCGTGTGTATGTCTGTTTTAAGTGTGTGAGAAAGTGATGTCAACTCTCTTACCATGTGGTTTAATTTCCTCTCCCTTGATTCAGAAGTGGAAAGAAAATGTCAGACCTCCTGAAGTGCCTTTAAAACAAAGGTGCAGTGAAAGTATTAAAACCAGAGAAGAAAAAAATTTTGCTGCTTTTAGAACTGAAGTTCCATTTTCTCACTGCTTCTTGTTAGGTACAGAGTGTCCACTCCGGGCTGCTGTGGTTCCCCTGTTAGTTCATGCTGGTTCATACTCCCCGTGTCCGACCTGAGGTCTTGGATTTCCACTGTTCCTTTGGATTTCAAATGTTATAAGGACTGGGGACATTTAGAGGAGGTGATGATCTCTTGGCATGAAAACTGCTTTCCCCAAGCTGCTGCAGTCCTTTTTTTATTCCTTTCTTCTTACTTCCTTTCTGTTTACCTTTAGCTTGCGAGAGTCGATTGGCATTTCTCTTTGTACTGGGAAAATTCACTATTTGTCATGAGTGAGAGAGAGGGCAGAAAGCAGGGTTACAAATAGATCTGAAGGTATGTTTGTGTCTGCATCTCTATTTCTGAGGGCAAGGGACAGTGTTGCCATCCATTAAATATTTATTGTGTTATCAACCTCTGGTCATCCCTGCTAATGGAGGGAAGGGATGGTATGATAATCCAAAATAGCACAAAGTTTCAAGTTATTTATATTTGATTTGGCAGTGCATTACAATAAAACCCCATGAATTCAACCTAACTAGGAAGAAGGCCAGCTTGGATTAGCGAAGCCCAAATTATATTTTATGGAAAATTGATTTTGTAGCTTCCAAAATTACACAGTAATTTGAATTAGATAATCAAAGTCTACAATAGCGATTCTTAGGACAGTTTTAATGGCCAGTTAAAAATATTTGGCACAATATTATGAAATTTTATGGAAATGACTACTTCCAAAGTGATTAAGACATTTCAAAACTGTCCTCTTATGAGTTTTAGTTATTTCTATCAGTCCTCCTTATATTATGAACAAGGCCTTTCTTTTTTTTTTTTTTTTTTTTTAAAGATTTTTATTTTTTCCTTTTTCTCCCCAAAGCCCCCCGGTACATAGTTGTGTATTCTTCGTTGTGGGTTCCTCTAGTTGTGGCATGTGGGACGCTGCCTCAGCGTTGTCTGACGAGCAGTGCCATGTCCGCGCCCAGGATTCGAACCGACGAAACACTGGGCCGCCTGCAGCGGAGCGCGCGAACTTAACCACTCGGCCACGGGGCCAGCCCCTGAACAAGGCCTTTCTTGATATATCATTGGAAAGTAAATGTTAAAATTTCCGCAAAGTTCCAATTTGTTAGATTTAAGTGAACAAAATTGACCTATATGATGTTTTTCTTTCCGCAGATTTATTGTCTTAATTATGTATTGTTAAAGCTAATACAGATGGGGAGTGATTTATGTAATATCATATTTCTTGGGACGTCCTTATGTTGAAATATATTTCTCTGTTGATATAGGTGATAACTTTGTGATGCTCTAATTTATTCCCGGTCCCTCCAGTTTTAGTTTTTAATACACCATCTTCTTGGATCTCTAGCCTTCTTTTTCTCTACATTTAATGATCTGTAAACAAACACTAAAGCATTGCAAGTGAACATCTTTTTCTTTCTAAAGGAAAATCTCTGCCTTTCTTAGGTTTTGTAATGACGTTGGCTTTTATTCCTCATGTGAAAGCAAGTGAGGTGACTTAGTGGTTCCCAAATGCTGGTTTGTAGACTGGCTGCATTGGAACCACCCAATCTATTAAAAAATCTAGATTCCTGGGCCCCACTCCTGGAGATTCTGAGTCAGTGGGTTTTGGTGGAGTCCAGGAATTTCTATTTTTAACTAGCTCTCTTGTTGCTTCTGGTGGGCACCTCACCACAAAAAGGTTGGCTGGAGTGGTTAAAAATCCAGTAGCCAGACAGGGACCCAAATTTGTCTTCCATCTGCATGACAGATTAGGAATTGCTTGATTTGGAGCAGTGGAATAGTGGGGGCCAGTAACTGTGAAGTGGGGAGCCTGGTCCTTTGAGGACAAAGCTAATGAGGCAGGTGATGTTTGCACTTGACATCAGAGTGTAGCTCCTCTCTGTTCACTGTGTCTTTCAAAGAACTCCTTTATTTTACTGCTTCTGCCTGGCTTTGCCTTCTTGGTCAAGGGCCACATTCCAAGCCTTGGTCTCTGGAGACCTTTATCACCAGCAACTGTTTGTCAGAATGCAGTGACCCTGCCCTTGACTCAGTGCTGCCCCCTCAAAGAGCCACCCCACCTTCATTTTCTCCTTAGCCCTCCCTCATTTGGTCATGGGCCACAATTAAATCTTGCACAGTACCTAACAGAACAGGGCTGCCCTGGAGATAATTAGCAGCTGGGATCGTGCTAGCAACGTGGAGTCAGCCCTCCCCAGGCTGGGAGATGGGGTCAGAATCAAGGAAGAAAGCCCAAAGTATTGGCAACAGGAAGGTCCATGGAAATACTCATGGATTTAAATTGCCAGAGAAAGTTCATTATTTACTCCACCAAGTGGACTTATTAAAGGACCGTGAGAGGAGGTTATGTCATTTGCAAATAAATCTGTGCTACAAATCCAAAACCAGTGATGTCCAGGAGCCCTGGGGAGGCTTGAGGGAAAGTCTACTGCTTGGAACTGGGCTTTTTCAGGGTACCCCCCCCAACCCTCCACCCCTTTCATTTGTAGGATTGTTCATGAGTAGTGTCAAGAACTCTCTGGTTGTTGTCAAGGTAATTAATTGGGACTTAAAGCTCCAGTTTTGGGGAATGAGATTTAAAAAATAATGATCACTGAGCTTCATTTGAGCAATATTTGGGCTATACCATCCCATCCTCTTAATTGTCAATCTCTGCCCTTCAGTATCCAATTCTGGAAGGAGTAAATGTGGTATCTTAAGAGAATTCAGCAACTTTCTCCTGTGTAAGATAATTCTTGATTGTCAAGTTCATGGAAGCTTTTCATTTGATTAAAAAGTTGCAAAATTGGGATAAGAAGCATTGCCACCACTTTAAGTGTTGTGGATATGTGTGGTGCATTAGAAGGAGCCCCACCCTGGGCCAGGTGAGAAGATCTGAGTATATGCTATGGTGAGTTATACAGTCGTGAAGCCTTGGTGTGAGCATCAAGCAGAACTGGGCCCCTAATATGCCTGCTCTGTGTGGCCCTCCTGTGGGAACAGGTATCAACAGGCGTCTTCTCTGCTAAGGTAGTCACCAGTAAGCAGGGACATGGCCTTCCCAGTGGGTAGGAGGTGAGGTCTTTACACTTTGTTGGCTAGAAAGAATGCCTAGTCTCCATTTCTTGGCTCAAGTATGGCACATCCAGATCTCAGGCCTACATTAAAAGCCTGTTTAGGTGGAGCGGGTAGTATATTTCTAGTACTGCAAAATCCTGCTAACCTGGACAAACTGGGCTGAATTACAGCTTAGGAACTGGTGAGCATACTTAGTGTTTAAAAGAAATACAGGTTTATCACTTTTTAAAATACACAAAATAAAGCTTACCATTTTAAGACATCTGATTCAGTGGTATTTTGTACATTCACCATGTTATGCAACCACCACCACTATCTAGTTCCAGCATTATCATTTTTAAGTATAGAAAATATTTTAAAATAACTGACAAATTGTTTCTACCCAGAAGCAGACCTCATTGTTACATATATGTATAGCCACACACATTCATATATGTAAATGTACAAGGTACATTATATGAATTTCATAATCTGATGGTGCCCAGAAGGACCTTGGAAATTCTCTGTCCAACTCTGTGGATGAGGGAACCATGACCAGGGATTTTATGGGACTGACCCATGCTTGCACGTCAGAGGCAGGACCAGGTTCTTTAATCCTGACACAAAATATTTTCTTTAATGTGTTTATAATTGGCAATAAATTTTCCATAAAATATATTATTGAACTAAAGCCTTTAAGAATAATTTCCTCTCTTTGCTTGAATGTTTTCCCCTCGAGTCTTGTTTACATTGTGAATTTTTATGGCAAACCCTTTCTTTGGCCTAGCTCAGACTAAATTTTACCACAAATTCCAAATTATAGGAGTCATGAACTTTTCTTCTTCCTGAGTTGGCCTTATACTGGTGGAAACTTAAAGTGTGTAAAGTAGTGAACTGTTCAGTGTGTGTAGTGGGGGCGGGCGGACTTGGGTGAAAGCACGCCTCTGTTCTTCCAGTGTTCGGGGTGGGTTGAGGCTGAGGAGAGGGAGGCAGCTAGCAGAGGCTGAAGCTGACTGAGGATTCAGGCAGAGGAAGGACAGGGTGAGAGAAGAGTCGGCTGCGCTAGGGGCAAGGATCCCTGGAAAGATGCCCTGGCTCCTCAGTGTCCTTTGGAGGCAGAAGATGGGCATTGGGACTAGTGGTTTGAACAGGTAGAGTATGGCTGGATGTTTGTGGTGGTGAGCACAGCCCCAGTACATTCTGAGTTGTGGGACCAATGGCATGGCCCATGGAAAGCCTGTCTGAGAGCAGAATCTTTGTCCAAGAGTCCATAGTGGTGTGTAGCTGGGGAGTAGTGGATTTTGTTTTTCTCTCCTTTTCTGTTTTGTTGGATTAAGATATATATGACATAAAAGTTACCATTTGACCCATTTTAAATGTACCATTTTGTGGCGTTAAGTATATTCACATTGTTGTGCAACCATCACTACTATCCATCTCCAGAACTTTTTCGTCTTCCCAAACTGAAACTCCGTATGGTTAATCAACAACTCCCCATTTTTTCCCTCCACCCTCCGGCCCCTTTCCCAGGAAACCCTCATTCTACTTTCTGTCTCTATGAATTTGGTTACTCTAGGTACCGCATATAAGTGGAGATCATTCATTTCTCCTTTTGTGGCTGGCTTCGGTTTTGTTAATATGACTTTACCAGTAGCTAGCCCATACGGTGCCTTTGGGAGATTAGAAAAAGGTGCCCCCTCTTTCTCTGGGTTGATGTATAGCTTGGCCAGAACCTGAGCTTGGCAAGTGGAACATAGCCTGGATATCAGTTTCCACCTGTCCCCTTGGCCAAACATTATTATAGAGTGAACAACTTGAACAACTGTACAAGTTGGTCCTGTTTATCAGGTCCTCTAGAGGAGATTTCCTGTTGCCCTGGAGCCTCTGGCTGGATGTCTTCCCATTAGCCATTTCTTCCAGACCTCTTCTCTGATCCCCTAGTTCCCTTTGCTGCATTAAGGTTCAAGTTTGTTGATTCTCCTCAGAATGAGGCTTGCCAAGAATGAAAGGCTTTCAGAGGCCAACAGAAAAGGTTGATGAGACTTCTAGAAACACACGTAACTCACTCAGATGTCATTTGGTGTGAGCTAAGTGCAAAGGACTTATGTGGATTAGATCGCCTTTGAAAATACTCAGGGGGTTAAAAATTAAGAGGAACGATGTGTAGAAAAATAAGTGTGAGGTTTTACTTATGCCGATGCCTCTGGAAACTAGTTCAAATATTTTTCAAAGTGAAAATGCAGCTGGTTGAGTGTGCTCTGAACCGTGCAGGGCCCTTTAGCACTACCTCTTAATAAGGCAGCAGTTGAATTGAAAGCAATCTAGGCAATAATGAATATTCTTGTAAATCTCTCTGGTTGAGAAACTCTAAAAACATGGCCAGAGCCCAAGCAGCACCTCTTTTCTCTTAATTCTACTATAATAGTTGAATGATCTTTTATAAGGCATTAAACTTTAATTGACACCATTTTACTAAGCAGATTTTAAAAGCAGTGATGGCAGTAATTGACTTGATTAAGATGACTTTTAATTGTTTATGTGTGATGTGAGAAAGAGGTTTTAATCTAAAATGTTGATTATTTCCTTCTGATTTCCAAAGAGTTTGCTTATTTCTTTACTTGTTTTGAAGTGGTGGATGTAGAGAGGCCAAAAGCATGGATAAGGACCAATAAGCACAGATTTTCGTGCCCTCCCATTGTGGAAGTATAAGAGGAAATATTGATGTAGAACAAGGGAAAAGCTGTATAAAATAAAAAAAAGTGAAACAAACCTGGGTAAAATCATCTGGTGGAG
The DNA here is from genome assembly GCF_041296235.1 of Equus asinus. NCBI lineage: Eukaryota > Metazoa > Chordata > Mammalia > Perissodactyla > Equidae > Equus > Equus asinus. The sequence continues at coordinate 63,735,225 of NC_091791.1, forward strand.
GGATTTTTCAGAGTATTAGTTTTGGTGAGGAAGAAATGAAGGTTGAGATTTGCTCAGGTCAAAGCCTCGGCCTGGCTTGTTCCCCTTGCTTTTGCTTGCGCTGGTCTGCTGGGCTATGAGCATTGCTCAAATGTAGCTATTGCCGTGAAACTTCTTCCTTACCCTTCCTTCTTTTGACATTCCCTGGCAAGGCTGTCTTCACTCAGGATAAGCATGTTACGTGAGTGGGGAAAACTGTAGACTTGAAAATCTGGCCATATATTTTGTTGCAGTAGTTAACTGTGGCTCGGGATTAAACATTAAGAGTGCTATCTGGTTTTCCTCCTCCCCTCTTCTATAATTTTTTTTCTCCTCCGAGATTGGTTATTCGTTTTGCTGCCTTTGGTGTTTTAAAATGTTGGATTGTTTCTCTGTATAAAAAATAACACATACATCAGACTTGCAGATAGCCACTAGCCCAGAAGAGAGGCCTTTTGGGGGCAGTGAGGGGCAGGAGTGCAGACCATGCAGTGAGTGGAGAATGCAGGTTTTACTTATTTCTTGACTGTTGTCCTAAGACAGAGCGGATGGAGGTTTGGAACGATGCTGTGTGCACTGGTAAATTTAAAATATCTATGGATTGGACTTCATCTCCAAATCTCTCTCTTCTGCATCTGCATACTGCCCTCTCTTTTTTCACCTCTACCCCTGGGGCAGCTGTCCCATTTTCTGGGTAAAGAAAAATGAAAAAATTCCAGTTGCCTTTAAGTGTGATTGCTAAGGCTATAGTGTTTGTAGAGTTCTTCAGGTTTCCCCTTGTTTTTTCATAAAAACAAGATTTCTTATGCAAAATGGGTCACTTGAAAGCGCCACACAATTTCTCCAGAGCAACAGCCAGTGTTTCATGCAGGAGAGATGTTAGCAAACCACTGACATATGGATGTGATCTCTGTTACTTTGACCAGATTTGGTTTCTACAGAGTGCGTGAGAAGGGAAGATAAATTTTGTCCTAGTAATACTATAGCGACTCATAAATAAATGGTTACTCTTTGGTGCTTGCAGTTTTCATTAAAGTCGCCTGAGCTTTGTTATTGACACCATAGGTTGCCTATTCAGGGAAATGCAGTAAAATTTATCAGTGTGCTTTCTACACCTAATAAATCATCCAAACAGGGAACCATATGGCAGATAAGACCTTGAAAATGTGGCTTCAGCATGTGAGGAGTCAAGTTGCTGAAATCTTGAATGATTACAGCCTGCACGTTTTCCCCTGGAATATCTTATAGTTATTTTACATGCCATTTTCTTGTTCACCCTATCACCTCTTTGTCTCTCTCCCTCTCTCCTTCTCTTGCTCTTTCCTCTTTTACCGGCCTCTAGCGCCATTCTTTTTGGCTGTTCTTTCTCACTCTTTGTTTTTCTTTTGGGTGGGGGTCTAGCTGTGATTTCAGCTTTAAAGTAAGCGTCTGGAGCAGATAAGACATTTTTATAATGCCTTGCTGGTAGGAGGAAGAGGGGCAGGGAGGAGCAGAGACTGACGGGAAGGGATGATGTATGTGGCGGCTGTGTCCCTACTCTCCTCCAGCCCATTGTCATTAATCATGGCCATTAGTTTTTTTCAGAGCTGCCTTGTCTGCACGGTGCCTCAGAAAAGCCATTGTTTTTTCATGCCACAGACTAGGGGGAAAAAGGGAAGAAAGAAACCCTGGTACTTTTTTCTCCTCCCTCATTTTACCTCCCAGAGTCTCCTTCCTCTCCTGTCTTCTCCCCACTCCCACCCCCACCCCAATCCAGCTGCCCTTTCTCTCCCTAGATGTCCATGGTGGTGGGGGAACCCAACCCCAAACTCTCAGTGCCTCTTCAGTACTTGTGTTTTTGTACATTTATCTGACAAGACAGCACAGGGCACACAGTTGGGATGTATTCACTGAATAATAGCTGTTATAACTATTTAATTTACAAGGATGTTTTGGGGATATTTGTGTGTTTTTTTTCCCTTCTCTTTTTGGAGTTATGGACTAGATAACCTTGTTAAAACCTGAGGATAGGGGCTGGCCTGGTGGCGTAGCGGTTAAGTGCGCACGTTCCACTTCTCGGCAGCCTGGGGTTTGCCGGTTTGGATCCCGCGTGCGGACATGGCACCGCTTGGCAAAAGCCATGCTGTGGTAGGCGTCCCACGTATAAAGTAGAGGAAGATGGGCATGGATGTTAGCTCAGGGCCAGTCTTCCTCAGCGAAAAGAGGAGGATTGGCAGTAGTTAGCTCAGGGCTAATCTTCCTCAAAAAAACCAAGAAACAGCAACAAAAAACCCTGACGATACAACAAGATAGGAGGAATGTGCCTTTAGTGGTGCATCTGTGTTGAGTGGCTGGGGAAGAGGAGGCTGGCTGCTACCTGGGAGATGTGGTTAGGTGCTGAGCAAGCCTTCACCATGACTTGGGGACTCCATTACTGCTAAGCAAGTTCTTTAAGAGCAGCCATGGCTTATGGTCACCTGATGCCACCCAGTCAGCTTAGATGAATCTTGGTGGTTGACGAGGGATGGCTATTGTCCTTTTCTTTGTCTCTGCTAACTGCAGACTTGGGCTTGAGGAGAGAGACCCTACAGACTGTAGTGGCTTTCTAGCTCTCAATGACAAATCATAACTGAGTCATACTCATGGTGTCTGACTGTTCAGTATACTAATATCTTTAAAAATATGCATAGCATTTTGTCAAACATGAGGGCCAACCTCAAAGAGCATACAAGTGTTAAGTATAATTTCATGAAATTTGCTGTGGAAACTGTAAATTGTTGGTGCAAGGGGAAGCATAAGAATTAATGAAAAGTATGACAAATGTTTTTTTTTTTTTAAAAAGCCTCTTAATTATTTCCAGATATAAACAAAATTGTTTGGACTAGGATGCTTAAATATTGAGTAGAGGTACTTAGGGTACTTATTTTAATGAAAATATGGCAGTGATTTGCTATTAATACATCAGTTGAATATTCGTGGTACAGGAAAAAACATTTATGAGCAAGGAACCAGGAGACCAGAGTTATGCTTTTTCTACTTAGGAGCTGTGTAACTTCAGTCAAATTACTTTACCTCTCTAAATGCCAGTTCCTTCAGTCAAATGAGATGGTTGGTTCTAGGTCAATGTTTTCTGAAGTGCTGGATCATTGGGTGGTACAGGAAACAATTTTAGGTGGTCCATGGAATGGACTTTTAAAATTTTAATAACTGTATTTATGTTTACAGTTGACTTCTACTTATGTTAAATAATATTGGTGTCTATTTATGGCTGTACTATAACTTTCATATTTTAATTTCTGAATTAGTAGGAAAAGTGAGCAAATTAGAGGAAAAAACATTATGTATTTAATAGTACAACTGTTGTGGAGATATGGTGAAAAGTATAGTGAGGTACCTAGATGGCCAAAAGTTGTTCCTTTCTAGACAGATGATCATGGTCTATGAGTTAAATGGTAGTTTATGCTATATATGTATATACAGTTCTCTTAGAAGTTCAAACATATTATTTATCATCTCCTTTACTATGTTTAATTCTTCTCTGCTTAGTACAGCAAAGTTAATGTTAGTGTGGGTGGTGTTTGAGTGATCTCAAATTCTGATTTAATGAGGTCCTTATGAAGGTAGCTGTATGTATATGAATCTGATAACTTCACAGCATGATTCTAGACATTGGGGAAATCTGCATGTCTGAGACATAGCACTGGAGCTCTGTCGAGCACCTCTTGTATGGTTTCACTTGAAGGGATCTAGAAAGTCTAGAACGTACCACCATATTCTCTTTGTTGGGGTGTCTGCAATTCCTGTTCTCTGGAGTTTCAGTGGTTTCAAATCTGTCAGAACGTCAGAGTCACCTGGGGGATTATTTAAAAAAATGTAGGTACTAGGCCCTGTCCCAGACCAGTGAGCCACTCCCTGGGGCTGGGAATGAGGATGGTCCAGGCCCAACCCAGTGTTTGGGACTGCTGGGTTAAGGCACTAGAAGTCTCTGAGAAAGTGCACATGTGTGGAAGACACACACTAGTGGCTGTGGCAGCCATTGCAGCCTTGGCTTGAGTTCTTTTATCATATTAGTGGCAGTTACCTCCAAGAAATGTGCATTCCGATACTGAGAGACTTCCACGTAAGATCCTGATCTTGGACAGTTCTGGGTGGACAATACAGTGGGGAGGAGAAAGCTGAGGAGGCCAGAGTAGCAGCATAAGGGCATGTAGGGAAGGCTGCCAAGGATCCCCTAGTCATAACCTCTAAGTAGAAGGAGCAAGCCTGTATCATTTAGCAAATGGCTGGGTGGCTAGTGGCACCCTTACATCAAAGCAAGTTGATAGGCTGTGTCTCACCCTTTTTGGGAGAATTTGGCCCATTCAGTATGTTGAGTGTCCCCTCTATGTTAAGTGGTGGCATTAAATCTACCTTCTAATTAAGTAATCTGTAGTCTGCCAGGCTACTGCTTTTATCATGTCAGTCTCCTCAGAATCATTCATTGGCTCCCACTGACTTACAGAACCAAATATCGTCTTTTTAGCTTGGCATTTACTTCTCCCCTAAGTCTTTTCTCTCTGGACTTCTTCTGTTGCTACTTTTGTCTACACACTCTGCTTCAGCCAAACCAGTCTCATCACCTCACAGCCATGTCTTATTCTTTCCCATCTTTCATTACTCTCTTCCATCTCCCTGAGTCACTACATAGATTCCCTTCTCCTCAGTCATGCACAGTTCTTGAGGTCAACCACTGTTTCCTCTTACCTTGTAAAGCCTTGCCCCACAGCCCACCTATGTCTGAACCTCCAGCTCCTCTGGAAGAGAAGACATCAGGCTGGATAGACATTACAAGACCTGGTGCTACCAAAGACTACCTGTGACCTTGGTCTAGTCAGCCTCACTGGGCCACCATCTCCTCACCTAGAAGACAAGAACATTGAGAATAAGCATCTTCCCCTTCTCCTAGGAAGATCATATCAGATGATGAATGTAGAGGAGCTTTGTGAATAGCAACACACTGTACTCATCTAAGGGATGTTCTTTGGGAATTAATCATGGACTGACTTGAGACTGCTCTTGTATTGCTGTTTTATAATACAATTCACCTGCTCTATTGTTGTTTAATGTTTCCTGAGTCTGTCCTGACTCTAAGTTGGCCTCTTCTTCCCTTTGTTAGTAATTTTCAACTAATGAAAATACTATTCATTATGAAATAACACTGTAAAAATGATTGAAAAATTTGCTTCCAACATCTGTTTTCTTTAATTCCCCTTTTCTTCTCTGTCTCTCTACCATAAGCTCCTATCTTTATGTAGTCATCTTTACCAGATTATGTATCCATATCTATATCTACCATCCTGCTGTCCTGTTTATGTAGAGTCCTGTTCCTTTCTGTGTCTGCTGGATACTCTCAAAGGGAAGCTATCTGCAGCTATTAGGGAAATTTCCCTCCCAGTGTCTGTGGTTCACAGCTCATGCAGGGGTTTTTAGTGCATCATGCTAGTTTTAATCAGTATCAAGAGTTGTAGTTCATTGCTGTGGTAAGGCGTGCTCTAGGGTGGGGTGTGAACGCAGGGCTCCAAAGGTTTTTCTATTCTTGGGCTGAGATGAGAGAAAAATACTCATGTCACAATGTTCCTTTCCCATCCTTTATTTCTACCTCATTTTCTCTGAACCTTTCTTCAGCATCACAGTCTGTCTTTTCTGTAGATGATCCTGTGTACTGGCTCACTGTCAGACAACAACTCTCCTTGAGGTGAAAGCTGGGGAAGGCAGCCTCTGCTTCTGAGTTAGGTAGATCTGGGCTCACAGTGGCCTCTGCAAACCTGATAGCTTTGTGACCCATGTATGTAAGTTGTTTAACCTAAGTCCCAGTGACCTAATCTGTAAATGTAGCAGCGTATGTTCAAGTGCCTAGCACAGTGCATTCAATAATTTTACAACTTTTTCCTTTTCCTCTCTTTAGTTATATTTTGTTCTAATAACATTAGCCTGCTTTACCTGCACGTTGTATTATCTATGCTCTTCTTGGATGCAGGATCTGCTACCATTGCATCTGGTAAGAGTACTGGGCCAGCACACTCAGAACAGACCCTCCAGATGTGTTTGAGTGTAGAGGCCAAAAGTGCGTGTTACGTGCCCCCTGGAAGGACAGTTGTACTTTCACAGATTGGGCCTGTTCATATTTTCATCAGGGAGGCCGGTCATTTTTTGGCTTTACCTCAATCTTGATTATAGGTATCAGGAAAATGCTGAATGAGATATACCTGTTATGGAATAAAAGGTGTAAAATTCAGGCACGTATATATGAGTAAAAACTAAACTCACTTTCACTTAAGACTCTTAATGTAGGGAGAACATCTCGTATAAAAATATAAGCCTTGATAACCTGGGTGTAAATGGGTCTCAGGTTGAGGAGTTTGCCGAATGTTGTTCTGCTGTGGATTTTGGCTGGGTGTGGCCTTCTACAGCAATAATACAGGGTGGTCCACTTTGTGCCTTATGCTTGATCCTGGGTGGGAAGAGTGGTTCTTGGAGTTGGATGCCTAGTGGTGCCCCCTCTAGCATTTGGTGCACACAGTCTTGCTCACCTTGAATGCACTTCCCTTTCCTTTATGCCAATTTTGAACTGCTTTCTAAGACTTCGTTCACATCCCATCCCATCCCCTCTGTAATTCCTTCCTTAAGCACCCCATCTTAGTGACTGTGAGTTACTTCTGTAGGAAATGCTGGGTGGGTATTCCATTTACCAATTAATCCTTATGACTTTGTTTCTTTTCTGTTGTTGTTTTGAACTATAACTTTGAACTTTGTGGTTTTCCTTTTTCACACGTGTGTGTCCCATCTTATACTTCATTCTCCACAGGTTCTCGTGCAGTGCTTAGCACAGAGTGGGTGCTCAAAACCTATTCTGTTGGTAGGTTGGACTGAATGACTTGTCTCCTCCACCACCATACTATCCCTGTTCTCCCAGGGAGGTGTTCCTTTTCCACTCCTGGATTAGCTATTCTGCCCGCTGTTGGTTGGTATGTACCTTGACGGTCATTGAGTGGATACCCAGAGAACTTGCCTCTCCCAGTGGTGGAAGCAGATTTGTGCTGCCCAAAAAGAGGAGACTGAGTGAACCTGTGGTGTTTATATGTATTCTCTGGGCATAGAAGGCCATTGAGACATTTCTCTGAGGTTTGTAAGCTCTCTGGAACCACCTGTGTGTGTAGTTTAGAGTTTGGTTATAGTAGATGGAGGGAGAGGCTTCTCTGAGGTTCTCCTGGGGCCTGGATCCTGTGTGGCCTCTCCTGGGGCCCAAGAAAGGAGAAGTCTGGGCTGCCTCTGAGCAGAGAAGGAGTGAGGAAGGTGAAGAAGGTGTGGGCTACTGTCTTTCTTTGTGGATTGAGAGGCCAGTTTCTGATGCTGGCTGCTAATTTCCACCTCTCTCTGCTTTACCTTTCGATGATTATAAAGGGGTTTTAGCCATTTACCTAAAACACGTAATCCAGGGGCCACAGATACATCAATCAAATGTTGACTTGATAGTGCCAGCAATTGCCTACAGCTCAGGTTAAATTCACTTGCTTTGTTTTTATGCAGTGAATGAACTGATTTCTGAAAAATGCTGTGTGTGTGTGTTTATGAGAATGGAGTTTGATTTTTTAGGGGGATTTACTTTATTTAGGGGTGATGGCATAGGAGGAGAGAAGGTTCGTAAGATGTTTTCTGTGAGACTGAGAAAGAAAGAACAAATGCAGACATGAACAAAGACAGGACAAATATAAAATTAATGGTGTTTTACAGTGAATTAGGAACAATGAAAAAATACCTAAAAGATAAGAGGGTCAAGAGAGATCGAATGCTCATGCACACAAAATGGTGTGTGTATGTGTTTAATTATCTTCTTTTCCATCCTTCCCCCGATCCCCTGGTCTGAGCAGGCATCCAGGCCATTGTGCATGTAGCCTTGTGTACAGTTTTTACTTTCTGCAAAGTCATATGTTTTTAGCTGTGATTGCAGTCACTACCCAGTGGCTCACCTTGTCTTGAGTAATGAGAATAAACAACTGGTCACTGCACTGACCACTGAAGCTAATAAAGATATATAGTGCTGGGCTGGCTTAGGGAGTCACAGACACATTCTTAAACTCTATGTGACATTTATACCAAAGGAACATGATTCCAAACTCACTCACTGCTTACCCATTCTGAGAAAGAACAAACTATTTGACTGATGGTTTGCTAAATTTAATATGCTTAGCAAGTAAAATTATTGCCTACTCTAATGCTGTGTAATTATTAAGATACACTGCTTTTAAAAATACCAAGTGAATAATATTGATTTAGTGAACTGCTATTTAGAAAAATGCCAGCAAAGGAGGAATATTTTATTTTAGCTGCCTTAGAGCTGTAATAGGTCTGGGCTGAGATATGCGTGTGGAAATAAATTATGTACAAGGTAAACTATTTTGTTATACAGTACCCATAATATTAATTAAGCTGTAATTTTACCAACAATGCTTTAATTTAACAAATAAACAGGAATCATCTGTACCATTCTTTCAAATATATAACTTTGGGACCATAATAAAACATGCAGAAGCACCTGCAGTTAATTTGAAAGCAAACAATGAGACTAGCAACTTTAAAGGGTAATTATAATTTATAATTTATTTATTTGACTTATGCTGGATATAATTACCGTTCTAATGCATTATTATTTCAGTCCAGTATAAGATCCGTCTGATTCCAGTTGAACGCAGACAGCCTGGTGGAGCTTTCTGCTTGGGCCCCTTGAAAGTGTGCTCTGCTCCCCTCCCTTCCCCGGAATGGGAGCTTGTAAAATAAAAAAGAACGGATGGGCTACTGTCAAAGACAATCCTTGTTCAAAGCTGTAAGAATATTTCAGTTTCCATTAAAGCTAAGAATTTTTCCTGTGCTCTCAGTCCTTTAGATAACAGGACTGGGGAGTGACATTGTCAGGGTCTGCATGAAGCGAGTGTCATGGGTGAATAGGCCAGGCTGTGGTTCTATAGGGAAGGAGGGAAGGCCGTGAGAGCAACGGGTGCAGGCTCCAAGCTTTTCCCTAAATTCTTGTCTGAGGGTTGCTGCTGTTTATTGTGGTGCTCTTGGGCTTTGTTGTTGTTCTTGTTGTTATTTTCAAGAGCAGCCTGGAAGGAACAGTTCGAGGGGGGAAAAATACCACTACGGAAGAAAAGAAGCAATTATAGCTGGCTGTTTGTTTGTGGCTAACAGAATGCTGAAATGGCAGATTTGCAAATTTGTAAGAGAGGGAAGCTTAGTGTTCATCTTTATCAGCCAAAGTGGTTTCTTGTTAGCTGAGCAGCAAGCTAGAAAGCGACCGATTTTGACAACATAATTTACATCTTTGTATAAAACTATTGCTGGCAGCCGAACTAATTTGTGCTGGATTAGGTTGTTTGTCTCTGCTGCTGACTAACCATGCAATCTATCAGAGGCTGTTTTCAAATATCACTTTTCAACTGTGCCCTTGAGAGGGGGAATTGATCGGGAATATATGGAACAAAATTACTCCAATAACTTTATAGAAGAAACAATTACGGAATCATACAGATGTGAATAATTCTCAAAAGGAGAAACAAATATAATGAATTTAGCCCTGTTCCTATCTTTCATGTGTGCATGAAATTGGTAAATAATACAATAACACATTATTGGCCCTGTTTCCTCTCTCCCTCTGGATCTTGGTCAATGACGGTAATAGGAGAAAGACTAGGGAAGTGCTTGGTGGAAAATATTCTTGGAGACCATCTTTGAGGATTTGAGATGCAGATTATGTGAATTTTGCTTACGAGGTGTTGGAGACAATAGTTAATATATACACATCCCTTAGAATATATCTTTTCATCGAGTCTGAGTTTTATAAGTTTTAAAGTAAAATGCTATGATAGAGAAAAAGAGACATTAGTCATGCAGATGTATTTGTGCTACCAACATGAGTGATAAACATACAAATATATTTTATCACATATTTCTGCATTATGTAATAATTTTACCATGCAGAAGAGGAATGGAGTCTCCTTTCTGCTTTTAAGTGAATATTTTAGATGCTCCTTCCTGTCCTCATGGGAGATATGGGATGATATAATAATATAAGGGGGCAGAATTCACAACTGATAACCGAGCTGGAGTTGTTTATAAGATGCCTGAGATTAGCTGGCAAACAAAAAAACCATTTAGCACCTATTATTTTAAAGCAGTGGGCACATTTTTCATTACTTTCCTCTGATAAATTTTCACTTTTGCATCCTGCTCCAGGTAATTAATTGCTTTCAGTTCAGGGGAGTAATAATGCAATAAATTATACCAGTATTTCTAGTCAGAGGATCATATTGCAGCTTCCTAACCAAGGTAGCACTAATAATAATCCAGGAGACTTGTGGGCCACAAAAAAACCCCTCTATTATTATAAATTGGTTATGTAAAGAGTTGAAGGACCAAGTCCTCAAAATTGCTTTCAAGTCATCTCATTCATGGAAGTTTGCACATTCATAGGTTTCATCAGGATCATTCTGCATCAAGAGTATACAGCTACTCTCAGCCCTGGAGGCTTTGGAAGCACTGGGCACTCAGCAGTGATGGTGGGGTCCTGGCTACTGTGGGGTAAAACTTGAGTGGAAAGGACCTTTCTGAGATGGCGGTGATGCTGACGATCTCTAATGGTGTGTTGAGTGCTTGCCATATACAAGCACTCTTCTGACCACAGTTCGAACTATATTTAATTCTCGTAACAACCTTCTGAGATAAGACTGTTGTTCTCATTTTAAAGATGAGGAAACTGAGGCACAGAAAGTTTAGGTGATTTGTCTAACAGATAGATGGGAGAGCCATGATTTGAATCAAGACAGTAAAGCTCCAGAGTCCATGTTCTTAACCAGCACACTGTACTGTATCTCAGGAGGAGGTTTGCTCCTAACTCTAGGCTGGATTGCAATCAAGATCGGGTAGGGTTGGAAGGAGTTGGGGAGTTATCACTTACTTTAAAAAAGTAATTTTAGGTTTTCCTTGGTTACTTACCCAGGTGACTACCCTACTTTGCTTCTCTTCTGAAGAACTTCTCTCTCACTTGTAGATCTCCTGCTGTAGTTTGTTAATTTTTCTTCCTAGGCTTAAAAAATAACACAAATATCTGCTCACTCTCCTCTCTGTAAGGGTCTTCGATAGTTCTTCTTGTTATCCCGTCTTCCTCCATTCTTTTCCTTCTCAAGTTCCAACTTTAAGAAAAGCTTCATCTTATGCCTTTCTTTAGTACACAGTATGCTTTTAATTTATGTAGACAACTTAAAGAGGAGATGATGCTCTATGTTAGCTGTTTACCACTTGCCTACGTGCCTATGCACAGACTCGCCTCAACCCCACTTAGAATAGTGCCAATGGTGAGGGAACCAATTGACCTTGACTGTCCCATGTGATAGCAGTCCCACATGTTATCACTCCTCTCAGTTCTTTGACGACTAGAGGTTTTCTTGATGCTTTTAACCTTGAGTGATTTCTTGTGCCAAGGAGGCAAAAGAAATGTTCATGGGTAGAGAAGGTGGGTCTGAAGACCAAGTAGAAGGAGAGCCTGGAGAGAGCGTGCAGACTGTGGAAGGAGAGAAGAACTGCTGTCTTTGACCTGAGGCTGGGGTGGGAAGCATCTTGCTAAGTTGCTAGGGAGGAAAGGCCCCTTGAAAAGGATTTAAGGAAAAGGGTGAGTAGGCTCCATGAAGTTTGGGGTGTTTTCACCTTAACTTTTGTTCTAATGACGTCTCCTAAAACCCACTGCTGGTCAGGTTGCAGTGCAAACAGGCAGAGAGCCTTACACTGTCCATGGCTTTCCCTGGATAGCCATAGGTTCCTCAGAGTTCCCACAGCCAGGGAAGGGGGGAAATCTGGGATGAAAGGTACAGTTGTTTATGTGATGGCAAAGGCGTCAGCATTCTACCTGCATGGCCTGGCAGTTGCTTAACTGTGTTGACTCACAGGGGAGGTGGATGGGCTTGGGTTGGAGCGTTCACTCTTCTATGTTACCCACAACAACCCAGTCCAATTTTCTGCAGTCCCATCTTGGGTGTATGTCCTACTTATCGCTCTAATCATTGGGCTTTGTCCCTAATTTACTGCCACTGATACTGTTCCTTGAATTGAGGTAATGGCTTCCTCATGGCTTAATGCTTCACTTGTTGGTCTCACCTGCCAAGCCCTTCCGGGAAGGTAGGGCTGTGTTGGTTCATGCCATAGTGGTCAAAGACCACGTTAGGGTTTGGCATGACAGATGGACAGTGCTTACCCTTGCAACCCACCTCTCCCATTGCCACCTAAAGTCACCTATCAGGTTGAGCTCATGTTTTATACTTACCAGTGAGGTCTTAACATTTACCCTCAGCTATAGTCATTTACATGTGTTAGCCTTCATACACACAAATATTATTTCCATGTTATTCCTGAACCAGAGGTTGAATTCTTTGGGGAAAAAAAAGAAAAAAAAAAAAAAAAAGAGGAGAGTAGAGTGAAGGCAGCAAGTAGGGATTTTCCTTAGGGCCTTTCTCCACTGTTATAGTCTTTTGAGTTCTGTATTCTCCAGATATTTGAAGATATGGAAAAAAGGTGAATTTTTTAAAAAAGATCAAAAGTCTTTAAAGAGGATGATTTATGGGACTTTTCCTACATATTTGGGGCTGATGCAAAGTCAGAAGTGGAGACGGTTTGGGCCACAGATGGGATTGTTGAGTCTGGCTGTTCAAGTGCAGTCAACATAGAAGAGTCAGTGGGCCTGAGAAGGCAGAGGGCTTAAAGGTATCACTATCTTTGAGAAATAGTCAAGGAAAAGCTTACTTGCATGAGAGTGGAGCAGGTTGAGGGGGGGCCAGCTCAGCTAACCACCAAGAAAGTCTTCCTAGGTGCTTGGATCTTGGCTACTGATGGAAGTCTCCCACGTCCCCCAGGGAAAGTAGAAAATGTAGTGATTTCTCGAGGCACATGTTATAGGCTTGCTTTGCATTTTAGGAAGATATGAACACTCTAAATTGGGAGAGTTCAGACTTATTCAAGAACCAGGAAAGACATGTTAAGTCTTAATTAAGTATCTATAAAGGCTTTGTAAATCTTGATTTTTTTAAAAATCACACAAATCATCATGTTTGTCATCCCTTGTTTGATTCTCTGTCTCCCCTATTGGATGTTTTTTCATTGAGAGGGCAGGGACTTTGTCTGACTTGAGTGTTGAGTCTCCAGCATCCTAAACAGTGCCTGGCCCTCAGTAAATATTCCTCATTGGAAGAATGGACATTGTTAAGGTTTGGAAAATACATCAAAGCACGAAGAAGACAATAAAATATCACCCATAATCAGACTACTCTGAGTCAACTGCTATAATACGTTTTCTTATACATCTTTCCAGCCTTTTTTCTATCTATTTCCCCGCCCCCATCACTACTCATACTGATAGATACATTTTCGCCCTCCCAGAACAGGATACAAGTGTATAAAGTTTTAACTTTTTAGTCATTACAGTTTTTTAATTTGTAAACTTCCATGGCAAGTGGCAACACAACATCACAGATACTGGTCTGTGACTTGAGCTTTATACTTCCAAAGAATGCATGAAGATGCTAAGTTTGAGGGTAGAAGGTGTGGAAAGGATAATATAAAAATTCATTCTCTCCTTTTTAAATTGTTCCTTTTGGGTCACAGCAGGACAATTGCACTACATTTTCTGTAGGTATATGTACTATTCTTTTTCTGGGCCTGAAATTGATTGCACTGAGGATCAGATGTTCTCCTCCTGTATGAAGATGGGAACAAGATTTGGAGGAAAAAAAGAGCAAGATATTGCCCAGACTAACTTACACTGTAGAAACAATTCAGTCCTTTTCCTAAAAATACCCTAAGCCTACTTCTCCTTGCCAGATGCCCAGTAAGTGTCTGTAGAACACTCAAGCTCCCTGCTATAAGCCAGAGCCATGGCCTGGGCAGTACTTGGCCAGAACTCACAGTCTCTGGCTGCTCCTTTCTGGGCCTTAAGTTTGACCATGAGCCGACCTCAGAGCACTCGCCGATCAGAGCAGCTGCTTCTCTTCGGTGCTGCTGACAGTGGACAGGCTGGCTGTTTTCTAGAAGGCCACCTGAGTAGTGTTTAGAACTTGTAGGCCATGGGGACCTTGGAAGGGCATTCACTCCCTCACATTGCAGCACCCAAGACCACTGAGCAGCCTCCTCATAGCCCAAATTGCCACAGAGTCAGAGACTATTCAAATCCCTCTGGTGGTATTTTCAGTGCCACCCATCTTCAGGGTTTAGTTGCTTTTGCAAATGAGTAACCCCAATCTCTTAATGTCAAACTTTTCTCATCTTTTCTTGCCCTTGTTTGGCCCAGAAGCAGAGAACTCTGACTCACTGTGACACTCCAGATAGCTGTCCTGGGAGTGGAGACATGCTCTCATCTAGTAAGAAAAGATGGGAGGTAGAGTTAGCATTCTGCATGAAAAAGCTCTGCAGTCATCATCATTATATCATCATCATCATCTAGTTAGAAAGAAATGTTGGGCAATGTAACCTGGCAGTTTTCTATTTTATAAATGATGAGTTGCAGGTCCCCCTGCCCCACCCCAGTCTTTCTCTGTCTTTTCTCTTTTTTTCTCTCCTCTCCTTCCTTTCTCCTTTTTGGACTTAAGAAAGGGTCCTCAACTTTGTAATTTTAAAACATATTCTCCTACACATGTCATTGTTCTTTTTAATGGGGTCTTCCAGAACCACTCTGTGTAGAGCCCCACATTTTCACATTATTATCTCATTGTCTATCCCGAGTGTTATAGCCTTGCTACGACTTCCTAACTAATCAGCTATTTCAACTTTCATTCCATAAGCTTTATGTCTGAGTGTAATTAAATGAGCATTAAGTCCTTTTTTTTTTTACTAGCAAAGCCTGAAAGTTCTGATATTACAGTAATAAGTGTGAAGTGAATTTTGAATGGCATTTATATCTGTTCATGGGCTCTAAATGTTTGATTTGCATAACTAGTTAAAATGATATCAGAGCAGCATATTGATTTAATTCCATCTCAGAAAACTGTTAATTAATAATGATAATAAATGTGTCAGTCCTTTATTATCTGCTTTGAATTGGTGATGATAGCTATATTAATACCACTTCAGTAATAGACCTCTGCTGGCTATTGTTGGCAAAGCTTTTAAGGCTTGAATCACTTGCAATCAGAATTTAGAAAATTTATTGCAGATCAGTTTTAAAAAGAATAGTCATTCCATCATATATGTAATTTTATTAACACCTACATTTTAATTTAACATTTTATTTACATAAATCATCGTGATCAAAAACTTCAGGAGGGCTTTAAACAAAGGCACTTTTTCATTTTTATGTTCCGAGTTAAAAGTTGCCTGTTGGAAGGACTGGGCCCAGGATAATCCCTTTTATGGGGCTGGCAGACCTGTGGCCACTCCTGCTACATTTCTTCCTGGCTGGGCTGCCCACTCTGTGGCTTGCATCATTAAGGTAGAATTTGCCGGTTCTGTTGCAATGTAGAGGGGTTCGTGTGTATGTGAATTGTGGGGTTGTGGGGAAGCATGAGGGGCATCTTTTCTCCTCCCTACTCTTTCAAAGACTACCATAGTTTTTTAGAGGCCAATCTCATCTCTCTGGTTTGGGTGAGATGCAAACACCAAGATGGCTTTTCCATCATTTCTGGAAGGCAAGGATAACATGGATAATTACCTTGCAGTGGCTATGCATTTCCCCAAACTGTAGGGGAGCTCTAGGGCCAAGTAAAGCTGGGTTTCCAGAAAGGGTGTCACAGTCTCAAGAAGAAATCGTCCATGGGGCTCTTAGTGGCTGATCTCTGTTGCATCCAATAACCATTACCATTGATGAATTTGTGTTGAAAATTTTATAATTTCTTTGAACTTTAATTTCTTTATCTATAAGATGGGTGGCTGATAGGATTAAATGAAATTTCATAAACACACACATATATATGTAACAGTGCTTAGCACCCAGAAGACACTTAATGATTGGTAGTCTTCCTCTTCCTTTTCCTCTTAAGTTATGAGCACGCTTAGCATTCCTTGTCCATCTACAGGTTAAATAAAGACTTGAGGAGCCTCCATCCTTGGAATCAGCAGGTTTGATAACTCTTGGGTCTACATGAAGGAGTGTGAGGAACTTACTGCTTTCCCCATTAGAAGTGTGCCCATAGGCCTGACGATGTGGATATCAACACAGTCTGTTTGGTGCAGTCTGTTTATCAACTTGGGGTCTGCCTCTCTCTCAATCCTTCATATCTGTGGATGGTTCATGTCTGTGGATGGAAATGATTGTTACTTATTTGGAATCTGTATTTGATCTCCTTTCTTCTTCAACCTCAGAACCAGGTTTGAACTTGTCTTTACCTTTCCATCTTCCTTCTGACCACTGTTCTTATGGAACAAACTTCTAGCCATGACACCATGTTACTACAGAATTTTCTCATTTGTCGTAACTGAAATTGGCCCAGAGAGTTTGTGACTTGCCCAAGATCTCATAGTCTCTCACTTTAAGTCATGCATTCCTTCTACACCACCCACTGGTTCACTTGGGTATCTAGTGGAACCTCAGTGCAACCAGAGAAGGAACTCCGGTTATTTCTTTGAGCACCATCTCTTTCAGTTTCTGCTCATTATTCCCTTTTATATTCAGGTTCCACCAGGCAGTGAGCTTGTGGCACCCCCTCCCTCTCACTCCCACGTGTGGCAAGAGTGGAGTCTTGGCTTTAGAACAGCTCCCTGAATCTCCTTTTGGACTATCTCATCACCAGTGCTTTCCATTTCTTGATAGGGGAAAAAAAGCATTCTTTGTTTGAGCCTGTGATAGATTAACACGGCTTGGAAGGAGTGCTGGCTTTGGAACTCCTGTGGGTGTGTCTCCAGCTGAATGTTCCTCTCCTGACTTTGATTTCTCTCTCAGCGAGTGGGGGTGTAATTCGCCTTGACATTGCTGGCCATCAGCGCCACGGTGAAATGGGCCTTCTTTGACTCGAAGTGACAGCCCTTGGCCCCTGTGACATTGTTTCCATAGATTTGCAATGAAACAGTTTTATATTTTGCAAAACAGAGTGATCTCCTACAACTGGCATTGATGTGGTTTTGCCATCGTCTTCTGGAGGGTAAAGCTGTTTCAATTGACCCACCCTAAACTGATTCCCCTTACTCTGGCATCTGGACATGTTGTTCTTATGCTACCTGGGATGATGATTGTGTTTGTTGGTTTGGTCTTTTAAAAATTAGTGTTGGATGCCATAATGTGTTCTGTCCTTGTATGGACCCTTTCCCGGCTATTCTGTTGGCCCCTAATATTCCAAGACCTTTGCTGTTTGTCATCAACCTTTATACTTCTGTTCTTCCCCATCACAGTAATGGTCAGTATCCTAGAGAAGAGTGAGCTTAATACCTTACTTACTCGTGTGCCTTTTGCACTGAGAGATAGCTTGAGATACAGTCGGAGGGAATATCAATGTCTTACTATCAACCTTTGTCCAGGATTATGAGGGGAAGGAATTGGGCTGTCCTTTGGTGGTCCTTATCTTTCAGAGAAGCTTAAATCACAATCCGGTTGTTCTCAGTATTTTCTAAAAATATTTGGAGGCAGACAAACAAGGATGTTTCATCATCCCATCTAAAAAGAGGAGATTGTTGTGATACCATTTTTTTTTTTCCTAGAAGGGTTTGGGCTTTTAAATTAACCATCTTAAGCTAGCCAAGACAGAGTTAGTAGGGATGGCTTTACTAATAAACTCTTAGACTTATTATAAAGTATAACATTTAAAGACATATTTTAATATTCTATCTAAGCTTGTACCTTTCAGACTCTCACTCAAGTTAGGTGTTAAAATGTGCTGGGAAATTAAAGAAAAATTAGATTTTCTTTTTTTGCCACCAGATATGTCTTGTGGGGAAGGAACCAGGTTGCCTTTATATCAGGTCCTGTGTCTCTTCCAGCATAAAACTATTGCAGGGGTCCCTATAGAGTAAGATTTTGTTTTCTGTCAAGAATCTTTCCTCCTGGTGTCATAGGGTCAGGCAACCATTTTCCCCTCAAGATGTCCGGTTTGGTCTTTGCCTTGTCATTGACTCTGCTGGTAAGAATTTTCTGAACAATTCTATGTGAGTGTTTCTGACTGTGGCTCCTCCCTGTGGTTTGAGGGAGGAGTCCCAGAAGAGTGGATTCCTGGCAGAAGATGTGGTGAGTGCTTGAGCATGTGTTTGAGAGGAGATGGGATGTCAGGCTCTGGTAGGTTCTCTGGAGCAGTCTCCCAAGGCACTGAGACTATTTATGGTATTTGAAAAAAATTAAGACCAAACTTCTCAAAGTGAGGGCTCTTCTATTCACAGCCTCGATACACACATTCTTTTAGATTCTGGCCTGGCTCTTTCCTCTGGTGGCCACAAACTTTATAGTCCAACTTTCTAAATGGGAGAGAAGAATTGCCAATTTAGAGCCTGCAGTTAGAAGCCTGGGAATAGGAGGTGGAAGGTTGGCTTGTGAATTTTGGTTGTAGGTAGGCGACCCGACTCACTGGGTAGGTATGAAAGTAGTTACAGCAGAAGAGACTGCATTTAAACATCCTCTTTGATGGCATTTGTCTGAGTGTATTTTTCCCCCTCCTACCCACGCCCTGTGTGGGTTTGTATTCATTAGCCCCAGCTGTTTGTGATATTTCACTGTCAAATACATAATTAACAATTTTGTAAGCCAAGTTTAGTGATGTTTTTATATTCATGCACTGAATGTCTTTTCTGTCTTAAGCCAGTTACGTCTTTTTTAACACAGTGCCCCCCCCAACAAAAAAAAACCCCTGTTTCCATAAAATTTGTCATTCGAACATCTTTCCAAAGAGTGAACTGTATCAAAGTGGACTTGGGAAACTATCAAAGTGGACTTGGGAATACAGATGTGGATTGTGGTGTGGAATTGCTTTGGAATTCGAAACTGGTTGTGTAGACTGAGCTGATGATGGATCCAGTTGTGAGTAATTTTTTTGAAATAGATGATGTCAGTGGCAGTTTTATGACTAGGATTTTGACAGACTAGCTTAAGTTGCTGGAATATGGGTGAGAAAGCAAGTCACAACTAGGGATTGAGCCAACAAAATAAAACCAGGGAGTTAAAAAAATTAGGAAAGATCTGTTTACACTTTTTCTTTGAAAGCACAAATTATAGTGGATTCTCCCACAGTATGACATTTTAAGTAGTTTTTTTTTTCCAATCTTAGGAAATTTATTAATATAAATAATAACAGAGAGTCAAAGGAGAAAACCAAATCATTTTAATAGAATTCAAAATTCATTTCTGATAAAATATTCCCAGTAAACTCTCATGGCGCAGAGACTTAACACGATAGAAACTCTTTACCTCACGTCAAAAGCAAACATCCTCTTCAGTGGCCTGATATTAGAGAATGTCAGAGCTGAGATGAGTGTTCATTTCTATAGTTATTTAAATTCAACACTTGCTTAAATTCTGGAAGATCTAACCTAGAATTTGTTGGTCACCCTTGGGCTGAATCTGACTATCAGGCATTCTCTTTTGGCCTTCCTTATGTTTAAAATTTTAAAAAAATTATTTGTGAACCTTTAAAGAATTGAAGGTTTCACCAAAAAGTCCTTACCTCTGGTTTCCCTTAAAAATCTGGCAATGAGGCCTGTACTGAATGTAACACAGGGCTAGAGCAGAGTGGCAGCTGCCACCTTCAGACACATGGCCTCATTCTCTATATCTTCCAAGTCCTCTTCTGGTTCAGTTCACTCATTTAGTTACCTGCCTGGCCCTGTGGGCATTTAAGTTTGCAATCATTGCCTTAGTTAATGCTGTAAGGTTAAAAATGGAATTAAGAGGTATAAATAATGAAAGGGGGAGATAAAGTATCATTATTTTTAAGTGAAGTGTTTGCTAATCTGGAAAACCCAACAGAATCAACTGAAAAACTATTAAACTAACTAGTTATATAAAGTAGCCAAAAAATGTAGAAAAATCCATATAGTAAAAAGGGAGGGAGGAGAAGGGATCTCATTTACAATTACTGATAATAACAAGTGCCTACAAATTAATTTAGTAAGAAACAATGCAGGACTTATATGAAGAAAACTATAAAACATTTGCATTATTGAAGAAGGTAAAAGAAGATGAATAAATGAAGAAAATGACTATATTCCCAAATAATTTACATTTGTCAAGTTGAAAACCTGTGGAAAGATCACATCATCACACCTCCAAAGAGTTGATGACACTCCTTGCCACCTTTTTTTGAGAAATGCAAGAAGTTTTGGCTTGCTTTGCTATGGGTGCCTAGGAAATTGGGGCAGTTTGGGGTGATTCCCAGGAAGTAGGAAAGAGGGAACACAGGCTCTGATGACCTTCGCGCAATGCTTGTTTTTATGTTACCAAACTCAGTAATTGACAAATGACAGGCTGGATCTCAGTTGTCTTTAAGGAGCTCTTTGCCAGCAGTTATGATTATTTAACTTTCTTAGGGGCCAGCTTCAGGCCAGGGTGGACTGGAGCCCTGGGAGTTGTGCCTGAGAGTCTGAGGCCTTTCATGTTGGATAATGTTTACCCCCTTGTTTACCCCTTCCCCTCTATTTAATGACTTTTGAGGAGTTCAGGCTGTCAATTGCTGAGTAGTTTCTGTTTTCAAAATCTCTCAGTTCAGTTTTCTGAGGAATTTGAATCTATCTGCTCTTCCTACTGGGAGAGAATTCAAGATTTTGGCCTTAAAAAAATAGGTGGCAGATGAGCCTAATTTCTGTCTATAGTTAAGCCCACCATCAGCTCCCACAAAGAAAGAGATAAAGGATGGGCACCAAGTGGAATGTTTCTGGTCCTACAATTATAGGAATTGATGAAAAAGACATTTGATTTGAAAGATTAAAAGAGTTGGCCATTCTTGACATTTAATGGAATGCCTCAAGCTGCTTTTTCTGATTAAAATATTTGTCCAGTAAGTCCCACCTCTGCATGTTGTCAAGTTCATGTTTTTTCCTATTTCTTGTTGACATTTGGTCTGCACTGCCCTGTTCTTCTCTGAGAAACCCATGGGTCATGGCTGTGGGTTTGTATTGCACTCAGTTTCCTTGCTTTTAAGAAGCCATGTCCAAAGTTGCAGTGGTTGAAGCTGGAGCGGAAAGTACTTGTGCTTGAGATGTGTAAGATTTGCCCATACCCAAGCTGTCTTATTTGAGAAATTCAAGGTTCATAGGATTAAAGATTGTGTACCTGAACCAAATACATTTTAATATGTAAGTATTTATATTGATTAATTCTATGTAAAAATTTAAATAATTCAATAAGAATCTTTTGCATCTGTTTGACTACCTACCTAACCGCCTATCTACCTACCTACCTATTTCTAGGCTTAGGATAAAGAGTTGGAGGAAATATATCAAAATGCGAACTTTTGTTATTTCTGGGAGGCAATCTGGCATGGAGCTTAAGCACATAAGCTTTGGATTCAGGCTGGAGTTCCTTCCTGATGTTGTCACTTAGGAGCAGTGTGATGATGTGATCTTGAGCAAATTATATAACCACTCTAAGCCTCAGTTACCTAGATCAAAGAGTTTTGAGAATTGTGTTAGATAATAAAACACTTAGCATATTGCTGGCATATAGTAAGCTCTCAGTAAAATATTAGATATTATCATCTCACAGCAGAATTACAGGTGATTTTAATTGCTCTTTTCTCATGAACCATATTAAGCTTTGCTCTTACAAACATTATATGTATAATTTAAAAAATTGACATAGTGACTTTTTGAAAACTGATTAACTGATAAAAATCCAGTAAGAGCCCTCAGCCCTGCTGTGTGTCTGGGTGACGACCCCAGCAGCACAACCTTCACCACCTGCAGTTTAGCAGCTCTGAGATTTTACCCATACACCGTCCACCCAGGGTCTAGAGATTTCCCCTTCTTCTAAGACCAGAATTGGCAGGACTTTTCTCTTTTCTTAACTTGTTTATTGGGGACCCATAAAACATCCATGCAATCAAATGACAGACACAACCAGAAAACAGCCTACCAACAGAAAGCGTTCGTTGAAGAGGCAGTGTCTATCTAATTAACATTTATTGAGCACTTAGCTACATTTTAGTTTCATTTGCAGTAACTCACTCACTTTTCACAGATAGGAACTATTATGCCTATTATACAGGGAGGAGACAGATTCTGAGTTAAGTAATCTAAGGTTCTACAAAAGAAACTGGTAGAGTGGGGATTTGAACTCTGACTTAGAAGCTTGCAAGGTTAACTAGTAGGCTGTACAGCTTCTCTTTCTTTTGGTGTCAGGCCAAAACTTGCGTTGATTCAGGCCACCTTTGTGTATGATGTTCACTGTTTGCAGCCAGCTTCTGTTCTGATTGGTCCATGCCTGTGCCACATAAATCAAATATTGTGAATATTACCTCTGGTCAGGGAAAGTTGTCATGTTGAAGGAAGCCAGATATGCTTTATTTGGGAGCCATTAATAGTAAATAGAAAAATGGAGACAGAGGGAGAGAGGAGAAGAAGCAGCAGTAGCAGCAGAAGTAAGAGGACAGAATTAAGGGGACATGGGAACATTATTTGCTTCAGAAGGTCAGTCTCTTAAAGGCCATACTCCTGGAAAGCATGGGCAACACGTGCTATTGGCTCTGTAGTTTTGTCAGAGAGCTGCAGCAGGATCCTGAGCTATAGCGATTCCTAGCCTTCCTTGGAAAGTGTTATGAAGGAGGAATTTGAACTGCTGCATTCCTAAGCTTTCAGAGAACACAGGTCTTTTAAAGTTTATTTTACATTGAACAAGGCAGTACCTGTCACACACAGATTTCTCCCTCCTTTCTGAGTCTCAGCAGTCTTCCTAATAGGCAGCTGCCTGGAGTAGAGTGTGGCTTTGTTAACCGTCAGAGGTGACCGGCCTGTCAGCCTATCTGGCTGGAAGCCTGGATGCTAGAGGCTCCTGACAGTAACCCCATTTGCATCCTGTGCAGGGGGAACCCGCATCCTCTCTCATTAAAAGAAGTTACCCGAAAACACCAGAAACACCGACAACCTGAGACCTTCAAAAAGCTTCTTTTAGATCCCATCCTTCATTACGACAGCATCAGGAGTGGTAGTTTTCAAATCCTTTTTTCTTTTTATAACCTTTAAAACTATTTTTCCAAGTAAAATTTCTTCCACCACTCCCCAAGAGAGGAAACAGATCAAAGAGAAGTTGCTCTGCTTAAAGAATGAGTAGGAAGCCTGAATCCTACCTCCTTTACCCAGGAAGTACCTCCATGTAATCCTAGGGTTCCCAGGAACCAGTTTGAGTTCATGGCAGAAGGCAGTTTTAATGGTGTAGGATTTCTCTTCTTGGTTTTCACTTGTGCTGTAACTGAGTGACTTCTATAGTTTGTCTCCCAGACTTCCTTCTCAAATGGCTTTCAGAGTAATAGGCAGAGGGCTAAGAAGATCATCAAAAATTATACCAAGCCCTACTCAGGAAGATTTGTAAAAAGTGTATTCCAGGGGCTGGCCCGGTGGCGCAGCAGTTAAGTTCGCACATTCCGCTTCTTGGCGGCCCCGGGTTCACCAGTTCGGATCCTGGGTATGGACATGGCACCACTTGGCAAAAGCCATGCTGTGGTAGGTGTCCCACGTATAAAGTAGAGGAAGATGGGCATGGATGTTAGCTCAGGGCCAGTCTTCCTCAGCAAAAAGAGGAGGATTGGCAGTAGTTAGCTCAGGGCTAATCTTCCTCCAAAAAAACCAAAAAAACAAAAAAACCCCTAAAAAACTGTATTCCAGATGGCTTTGGGGAAGGGGATGTGACATTGTGTAATGACTTCTTGGAAAATTTGTTAGTTACTTTTTTCTTTTTCTATATCCTCATTCTTTCTTCTCTTTTTCTTCGTCCCCCACCCTATTCCTGATTTGATGAAACTGTTTGTAATGTCCGGCATATATTTTACTGTTCACTGTGTGTTGTTGTACTTTAGCACTTTATAACTAAGATCAATGTTTTGACCTTAGGGAAATTGCTTATATAATTATAGAAAGTTTACAGTCATAAGACAAGGAATGGGGAAAATATATCACTGTAAAATATAAATATGTTTAAATTACATTTAGGATTTGGAACAGTTCTTTGCTTGTGTTTTACAGAGTAATCTGTGATTTAAATCAGGTTTAGTTGTGTTTTTTCCCCCCTAAATTGGGCATTATAAATCAAGAGTAGATGCTGGATATAGCACACAAGAGGATTTCTTATACATTTTAATGTTGCATAAGTAAGAAATACCAGTAGTTCAGCAGTAAAATTGCAAATGTAAGCAAAAGTGAAGATTTTTCCAAATTTAACTAGGCTGCATTTGTTTAGTAAACTCTAGCAATAATTTACTGTTTTATTACGTTTGCCTTTGGGGTCTGGGCTGACTTTTTTGTTCCCTTCCTTGAGAAAGAAAAGGGAGGTACATTACTATAATTGCTTGGAGCTGGAGAAAAACATGAGCGTATCATTTTGCTTTCCCCACCTGTGAGACATAAACTTATGAAAGGAGAAGGAGGGAGGATGTAAGACTTATTAGGATTAAATGTATTTGTAGATCTATCAGTCACACAAGCAGGGCATTTTTTATGGTAAGCCCAGGGTTTCCATTTCTGCCGTCTGTGGTGAGACTAATTTTTTTTGTGCAAGAAGTAAAACATGTTAGGCCCAGTTTTGTACATGTAAGCTGCTGGTAAGGGTGGAAATGGGGGGAAAGTGTAGCTAATACAGTTTGATTATGAATGGACACCTGTTTTTCTTCAGACTCTTTTGGGATCACTGAAAGACAGGTAGGTTTTATTCAAGATAATCTCTATTATTGTGAAGAGGTGTTGAGTGCTCCAGAACTGATGCTGGCATTGTTAAGAAGTTGGGTAGAGGGAGGGACTCTCTCAGAGATGTGGCTCCTGATGCAGGTGATTGTCACCCACCACCCCTCCTCCTGCTACATGCTTCAGATGGTTAACATGGACCCCAGCATAGTTTAACTGTGGTTTGAGAGAAGTGAACTCTGGGATTGGGTTGGGTGATGTTGATTAATAGGAGTGAGAGGGTGAGAGACTCCAGGGCCAAGCAGTAGGTCCATCTCGGTGGCATCTGATGTTGATTGGCTTTGTCCTGCGCGGCTGCGCTCCGAGAGCGGACATTAAGATTAAGTGATGCTGTCGTGTTGAGGAGCACGGCACTGCATCATTCTGGGAAGAGACAGCTGGGGTGGTTAATCCTTCATCACCAAGGGAGCACTGCCAGTGGAAAGATATACAGCCAAAGATAACCCTCCATAACTTGTGCTAAAGATCAGAAAACTTTGAATTCACATCCATCTGCTTAGTCTGGGGTGAAGATGAAAGATAGGCAGAATAGGAAATAAAAAACTCCTGAGGGATTAATCTTAGGCACGGTATGTAGTCCACAGAGTGAGCAGGCGGGAGAGAAACTTTTACGTGGCGTTTAAAGAGGAATTAAATGCACCCAGTTTCACAGCAGCATCTTAAAGTAAAATTAAATTGTAAATACTCTCATTTTTCTGTTGTATTGCCATCATTTCACCCCAAAATGTAGTTTGCCCACATTATACCTTCTCTGGATGTTTTTTTTTTTTTTTTAAGATTTTTTTTTTATTATTTCCTTTTTCTCCCCAAAGCCCCCTGGTACGTAGTTGTATATTCTTCGTTGTGGGTTCTTCTAGTTGTGGCATGTGGGACGCTGCCTCAGCGTGGTCTGATGAGCAGTGCCATGTCCGCGCCCAGGATTGGAACCAACGAAATACTGGGCTGCCTGCAGCGGAGCGCGCGAACTTAACCACTCGGCCATGGGGCCAGCCCCTTCTCTGGATGTTTTTAAAAGAAGGTACTCTTAATTATGTACTTAGGGACAACGCATGAAAGAAGGGAATGCTAGAAATAGCTAATCAGTAGAAGGGAGAGCTTTTCATTTTCTCCTCTCCCTTTGTGACTTTAGCAGGGTATTCACAAATTCTGACTGTGTGTGTGCGTTTGTGTATGTGTGGCTGAGTGTGGATCTGAAATTCTCTTGCTGTGAATATTTCTGAACAGCTGCAATGATTTTATATATCACGTGTAATCGAATTATGCATTGTTGTCATACCAAAGTGATGTGCAGGGGGAAAATAAATCAGGGAGGGAAATAAATTAGAGGCCCTCTCACATCTGCAGCCTCTCTGTTAGCACAGTGGTCAGGCTGGGGAATGTCTGCTGCAAGGTGAGAATATTGCGGAGAGCAAAGCAGCATGCTCTGTCCTCAAGTGACTTTCTGTGTTGAGTTCAAGGGGGAAGCTTTGTTGTTTTGTCTTGTCTTTAAACCTTTTAGGGATATATTTTTTTCCCTTGCCAGTTTGGTATCGAGAATCTGAGTTGTGGCGGGGATGTGTGGGGGTGTTTCTCAATTTGGGGCCCAGGCCATTTGCACTGATACGCAGAGGTGGAAGATTCATTTTCTGCTAGGCTCAGCATCACTTGGCCTTTACTGCACTGCAGCCATTCTGAGGGCCTGAATGGAGAAAACCTGGCAGCAGAACACTAATTGAGCTAAATGACGAAGTAGAGGTGAAAAGAACAAGCTATTGAGAGAGACCTGGGTTTAAGTTCCTGCTAAGCTCTGTGAATTTGGGCAAGTCCCTTTATCTCTTGAGTGTATTACAATAGAAAAAATGAAGGTCAAGAAAGGGGAGGTGAATTGTCTAAGGGAGAAGAAGGAATCAGTGCCCTCTTGGCAGTTTAGAGAGAGGAAAACAAATGAAATTCTGTATTTTTGCTTGGCTGATGGGGGAAGGAGCTGTCAGTCCTTCTCTGATCTGCTGGAGAAGACTTCCTACAGAAGATGACTATCTGTATGGTGAGTTTACATCTCAGATTATCTAAGATGGTCTTGATTTTGAAAATGCAAATAATGTATTAATATGTGTATATGTGAGTATATCATATATATGTACATACATTATTAAAGTTTATTTTAAAGTTGAAGTTTATTATAAAGTGTATTTTAAAGTTTTGGTTTTTATTTTAGATAAAGGCAATCCATTAAATGAATGGCTAAATGTACTTTAATTTTTGTCTTTGTGAGACTTCATTTAAATAAATCTACAAGAAAGATAAATGTCTTTTGTCAGACCATGAGATGTAATTTTGGATCCAGAAAAGAGTTATGGCAAATTTGGAGAGAAAGTATTTTGTATTCATAATTCTTGACAAGCCAAGCTTGGGCTGGGTGATGTTCTTCCTCTACCAAGGAAGAGCTGATCCAAAGGTATCTTTTCTTGAAAGACCATTACATTGGTTCTCTTGACTGAGAAGGTGTCAAAGAAACTGAGATTCTTAGCAGATTCATTCATCGGAAGAGAAGAGGGTGAATCTGGAAGTGTGCCACTGTAGGGGGTGCCACATGGGAGGGTATGAGAAGAAGAATAAGGTTCAAATGTAATGCAGTTGTCTTCATCTGTTTGAATCTCAGTCTCAGATCCTAAATCTGCTCAGCCTAGATTTTTCCCTGCCGGATCCATTCTGACTATCCAGACTCGAGTCACTGACCAGAGGAAGGTTGGGAGATTGTTGATACTCTCTAAGCTTAAAATAAAATGGAATTTGTGGGAGATGTGATATAAG
Organism: Equus asinus; assembly: GCF_041296235.1. NCBI lineage: Eukaryota > Metazoa > Chordata > Mammalia > Perissodactyla > Equidae > Equus > Equus asinus. The sequence continues at coordinate 63,762,879 of NC_091791.1, forward strand.
GGCCTCCATTTGGGGCAGTGATTGCTTTTCAGGGAATTTTATACTTGGGAACAAATCACTGGGCTAGTGAATGTCAGAGACTGCTGGGTAGTATATATATTTTTTCTATTTGGATGCCCAAATACCCAGCTTTTGTTGCTCCTGGTGAATGCAGGCTTTCTGTTGGCTGATCCTTTGGGAGATTTGACTAGTCTCAAGGGCAATGAAAACCTCTGTTTATCTCCTGTGCATCTCTTGATGTTCTGGCTAAACTTTTCTCTGTTCCTGCCTGATTTACTGGTATAGTAAGTTGGTGTGTGTGGCACAGGTGTATCTTGCTTTATGCAGGCATCACAGCAGAAGAATGGTAAAAAAGAAACAGTGCTAAATCTAGAATTGGCAGACCTAGATTTGGTTCTGACTTGGTCTTTGCTTCCCCAGGTTTCCCAGTGTTCCTGTTACTTGTCATTGTGTTACCTCAAAATCTAGATACTTGAAACAACCACCTTATTATGCTTGTGGAGTTTATGGGTCAGGAATCCAGGTAGGACATGGTGGAGTGGGTTGTCCACAAACCGGGAGCTTCCACTGGAAAGACTCAAAGGCTTGGGGCTGGAATCATCTGAAAGCTCATTCACACACATGTCTAGCATCTGGGCTAGGATGACTCGAAGACGAACTGCTGACTGGAGCCCTGGTATGTGGCCTCTCCATGTGCCTTGGCTTCCTCACAGTGTGGGCGCCTCAAGGGGATGGTTGTATTTCTTACATGATGGCTCAGGGCTTCAAGCACAAGTGTTCTGGTGACGAGATGGAAGCTGCATCACATTTATCACCTAGCCTCAGAAGTTCCACTGTGTAACTTTCTTGTACTGTACTGGTGAGAGTGACACAAACCTGCCCAGATCCAAGGGGAAAGGAATTAGTCTACCACTTGATGAGGAAATAGCAAAGTCACATTCTAGAAGGGTGTATTGGCTGGGAGAGATGTTGTGGCCATCTTTGGAACATATGCCACACTCAGGTTTCTTTTCTGTAAATGACTGAAAGTGGGTCAGGGCTAGAATTAATTTGTAAGGTCCCTTCCAACATTAAGATTGTGTAATTCTTTAAAATGAAGATCCAGTTATCTTTTTAAAATGATCATTTACAAAGTGATGATTGGCTTTATTAGAGAATCTACTTTAGGATATCTTTAAATAGGTAGGTACCCTAGTACAATCCAAAATAATCTTGTATGCAACATGAAAGGCACTGATATGAGGGATGCAGGTCCTGTTTTTCTCCTCTAAGTTATTTCAACTGAATTTTATGCTGTAGTGATTCCTTTTTAGTCCAGCTTTATTTCTCATGGATTGAGGGTAATTAGGTGGCATGCTAATATCTCACCATGATTGCCATGAATGTTAATTTGGACATGAGTTAAATATTTGACATGTACTATTCAGGACTGGAATGTAAGTTGGGAATCTGGGAAGTGATTGGATTTTTAAGTAGGACCCATGAACACTTGCGGCTCATCTTATCCTGACACAGGGATTAGGATGGACTAGATGGTGAACTTCTGAAGAAAGCTTTTTCCTTGCTGAGGAGAAGGTTAAGTTGTCACCTCTGGCAGTGGTACAGATCTTATACCAGATATGAGGTCTTAAGGAGGGCGACTATGGGGCAGCTGCCCTAAGGAAGGCATCATAATTAAGAAGAGAAAGGGTTAATACACTGACTAATGTTTCAGTTTACAGGCACTGGCCCTTCTCTTTGTTCTGTTTTATCATACTCATACATCACGTTCAACCTGGCAACCCAACCAAATAGCTATTTAAGTTGTAAAAATGAATCATAGCACAATTTCATGAACTGTGTGATACAACTGAATTTAATCACATTATACAATAGGGCCTTTGCCAGCCTTGTGTACCTGGTTCTAGGCTTCCTTGGAATAAGTCAATAAATAAACATGTTCCATTAAATATAATAACAGTAGGTTGGTTGAGCCAGTTGAGTTGTGGATCCAGGGAAGGAAGCATCCAGATGTGTCACACTGGACCATGGTGCCTTTTCAAGCCAGCTCACCCCTGAAAGGCCTACAAATCCTGTTGGCCATCTTCTGTCCTCTGCATGCATTCCCTTAGTTTATTAAGTAAATGGCCGAGGATGTCCTGGGATAAGGATGTAAACCTTATAAATGAGAACTGCAAAGAAGGGCTCTACCCAAGTTCAGTTCCTCACAATTCTAGGCCTTGCTTACTTTGTACTAACTGAAGAGATAACTAAGCACAGTCTCTACCTCAAGGACCACTCTTAAGAATGGTGTGTACTCGTGTGTCAAACATCTTTCTAGGTGCTTTTTATGTGTGTTTTTTATTTGACTGTTAAAAAGATAAATCTTGAGCTGTAAGAATAGAGAAGTAAATGGAGGCTCAGAGAGATCAAACAACTTACTCAAGGTCACCCAGCTAATAAATGTCAGGGCAGAGATTTGAACTACCTACTGAGTGGTGGAAGAGGCCAGAGAGGAGGGTGGATTGGTTGGGGAGAGGTATAAAGAGATGTGAGCTTTGAGCAGCCTGGTGGTGAAAGTGCCTCAGTGTTGTACTCAAGGGTTAGACTTGATCCTGTGGGTCATGAGGGGCCCATGGGCTGGGGGAATGACAGTAGCAGAGCCTGACTGGAGAGGTGGAAGCAGGCAGGAAAGACCTGCATGGAACCTGCTGTCTTCCCCTGGTAGGAGATAAGAAAGACTTGGGCTGAAGCACTGGACAGTGAAAGAGAGAGGAGGCTGAACTGGAGAAATAGTGCTGGGTTACAATCAGCCCTTTAGAAGGGAACCTCTGGTCTGCCTTCTTTCCCAATACTGACGGCAACTTGCATATTTTCTTTCTGTCCTGTATTTCCCAGTCTTCCCTGCCTCCCTCGCTTCCCATTCATCACTTTCCCTTTTTCTTTGTTTCTCTGTCTCCTTTTCATTCTTTTCTTTTGTTCCCTTTCTCATTTTTCTTCCCTCTCCTTCACTGCCCCGGTGTTTTCTTTACTCTATCTGTACTCCTAACCATTTTGTAATCCACCCCCACCCCCATTCCCTCTTGATCTCCTCACCCTCCCCCACATCCTTTTCCTATGGAATATATTAATACATATATTTTTTTTTATCTGTTTTTCTGGTGGTTGTGTCAGCATATTTTAGACTGCTGGGCTTTGCATGTTCTGCAGCTGGTTTTGATGCAGTTGTCAGATGGTGATGGATGACTATCATCATTTAAAGTGTAAAAGAAAATGCCTTGGCACAGAGAGACATGATCAACTGCCGTCTGCCAGCCTGGATAGGCACAGCCACCGTTTTCTTCTCTCCTCTTCCGCCTCCCTCTCTGCTCACACTGCCCTTGCCAGAATCTACAGAAGTCATCGTGAGCCGTGCAGCACTGGGCTCTTGCCTTCTATAATATCACTTTGGTAGTTGTCAGATATATGAAATGTCAAAATTCATGTGGCCTCCACGAAGAGATATATTTAGTACAGCTGCTGCATACCTACACGCTACCCCTGACACTGACATATTAGTTATGCTGTCTTTTGCAATCTGATATCTTTAAATTTGCCACCTTGTTAAGTTTTGATTAATGTGATTCCATTTCACTAAAGTAATTGGCTTGGCCTGTTGTAAAAAATAATCAGCCCCCTCTATGGAACAAATGCTAGAACATGCTAATGAGGGAGTGAGTTCGTTACATTGATGGCGTGGACTGACAGTTATTAATGATTGTTATGATAAACAGACGAGTGCGAATTGGGATGAGTTGGGCAAAAGTGACAGTTTAAAAATAACGTATATTGGAAAGTACTAACGAAGTAATATACTGTTAGGAAAACAATCATGCAAGTTGTCAAGGAAAGAAGTGTAATTATACAGCTGCATGGGCTGCTTAGGAGGACAGGGGACTGCCTGATAATGGACACATTTTTTGTTGGCAAGAGGGAAATATGTTATGGCAGAGAGAGGTGCAGATTGATAAATTAATTGGTCCTTCTCACAGCTTTGAGAGCAAGCTTGGCTGGCAGTCACCATGCAGCTTAGGGATATGAAGTTTGCCCAACACCTCTTTCCCCCAGAATCTCACCAGTCCTTGTTGCCAGGCTTTTCTGCAGCCTCTCTTGTCTCTTTTCACTATTTTTCATGAGCTGCAACAAGTCATAGAAAATGTGTCCTGCAGCAGGCTGCACAAAGTGCAGCTTTGAGCTGGAATTTTTTTTAAAGACCCTAAAGACTTAAGTGCTCTATTGTTGCTAAAGTCTTTAGCTGTGATGGAGGTAATTATGAGTGGCTTCCAGCTCCAAGTAGGAGATCTTGAGGGCTCACACAGGCCATGGACCATGCATGAGAGAAGTGCCAACTCTGTGCTTTTAAGCAAGTTCCTGTTGGATGTTGCATAATTAGCCAAGACAGAAGTATGTGTGTGTGTGTGTGTATGTGTGTGTGTGTGGGTGTGTATAGGTGATGAGACTTGTCTGAAAGAACAGGCTGAGATGACTGTGGGAAGTGTCGGGGGCAGGGGAGGCATGCCCTTGAAGAGAGTTGACTGAGTTCAATGACTCTTGGCCATTCCGCTGATGTTTGCTGACTTGAGTAAGAAGGAAGGCAGGTAGAAGGAGGTGGAGACAATATTTTGTGACTCCTGTATAGGCTTGGGTTCTGGATTTGTGTCTTGGCCAAGACTCTTGATTGCATGTAACCAGTAATCAATTCAAGGTAGCTTAAGCGTACATGGAAGATTTATAAAGATACTGAGTTATTTCATGGAACCCAAGATCAAACATATAGCTGAGACTCCCACTGAGTAGGAATCAGACTTAGAGGAGGGACCAGGGTGGCCAGTCTCGAAGTCTCTTATTGATCTCTCTCTCTGACCCCCCAACCGCATCCCCTTTTCTTGCCGTCTGCCCTCCTCCCTACCAAGCCACAAGAACCAGGAAAATGAAGGTAAGTCCTGGTGCGTACAGATATTATTTGTCTGAAGATAGGGTGTTTTAAGGATACTTTCTAGTCCCCCTCCAAATGTTAGACTTCTCAGAAGGGGAGCTTGAATTCCCTCTGGGTTACCCAACCACTAGGGTTCAGGGGTGTAGCAAGGAGCCTGCTGTTGTTCAGGCTGTGATACTTTGGTTTTCTCATAACTGTTATATTAGGATTTACATTAACTCAATCTTCACAACTGGGCAGGTGCTGTTCTCCTCATTTAACAGGTGAGGAAAGTAATGCCAAGCATTTGAGAATGCTTGTTCCTCCATCACACTAAGGGGCAGAGCTGGGGTTTTAATCAAAGCTCTTTGTCTCTGAAACTCGATGCTTCCTACTCTATCATATCACATCTTGCTGGGATGTTGTGTATGTCCCTACAATTCAGGCTGCTACGTGGATCAGTGTTATCTGCTTGAGAATCAAAGAAAAGAAACTTCGGGAAACATATTCCTGCCTCTGTGTCCTCTTTGATTTCTCCAAGTGACTGGACAGGGGACTCTTATAGGAAATTTATTATTCGAATTCAGATTTTCTGCTGTTCCGCATATGCAAATATGAGATCACGTAGGTCTCTGTCCTGGTCTACTTGGGATGTGAGCAGAAATACAGTCTCATTATCTGGCCATCAAGCTCAGTGAAGACTCTGGAGCCTCCCTGTGCAAAACATCCAGAGCAATCCTGAAATCAAAGGGAGCTGCCAGTTACCTCATGGCAAATCTGACAACTAAGAAAGAAGGCAATTTCACTTTCCTGTGTTAGAAACAGAAAGTATTTGTTCTGGGGAAGGAGTAGGAAACTAAGATTTGAGTATCTAACATGTGTTAGGGGTGGTACCAGCTACTCCTTGGTGCTGAATTGCATTTGGGTGATGGGCACATACCCATTTTACAGATGAAGAAACAGATGTTTGGGGTGGTCGAAAGCTGTAGACCTTCCAGTGGACTGGGCTGTACAATGACAGTTGGTTTCATCTGAAAGAAGGCCTTGGTGCTATCTAATTCAACTATTTTTTTATGTCCCTCATAAAATTATCCCCCACCCCTTCGTTCTAAGACTGAGAGACAGCAGAGCTGAACAGTTCAGCCCCCTGGGCTGGGAGTTGGGGCTTAGACTTTAATTCTGGCTGTTTCTCTGGTATAGATCATAACCCTCCTCTGTCCCCATTTGAAGAAACAGAAAGATGACAGTATTGGTGATTTTGAAGACAAGAGAAACAGATTTCGAATTGTCTTTCAGACCCTTAAAAGAAAGGGAAGGAAGGACCTCTCCTGACTGGAATGTTTGGGTTTTGGGTGGATGCAAGGGCCACCATCTTCCTGACCCTCAGATGAACCTTTTCCTGCAGTCCCATGACTAAACAGGAGGTCAGCCCAGAGGTGAGGATGTGGTCAGAGGATGAGCCCCCATGGTGGGCAAACAGGGCCAGAGAGAGAAGTCTCATCAGCATTATAGATGGTTGCCCCAGCATCAAAGGGCCATCCCCTCTCTCCTCGGGCGGGGGAGCTTCTTTGTGTCTTTTGCACTGTTGTGAAGAGAAAAAGGCGCTCAGCCCCAAAAGTTCTCTCCACCATTTTTTTACCCAATCGTCTCCATCTCTTTCTCTCTTGACATTCTCCCTTCTAATCTCTGGAAAGCCCTATGTCTTCCTTCTCCCTTGCTTTGTGGATATATTTACAGTGAGATTTCTATGCTGTATGTGTCACTGACCCAAATGTTGCTGTGTAGCCAGAGACAGGACATACCCATAAGTGCCAGCAATCTGTGAGGTAAATCAATGAGCCCCCAGACCTGGGCTCATGGACAAATCTGTTTCCCAGCTCAAGAATCTGGGCAGAAAATGTTATTCTAAGGGATCATGTGTGAGGGTATTGCTCACCCCTGAGGACTGAGCAGATTGTCACGAGACCTTGGGTATTCTCCCATTCAGGAATTTCTCCCATTTTCAGTCTTATTAGGATGAATTAGAAGTTAATCTATGGGAAGTCTTGTGTCGTCTCACAGCAAGCTCATTCATACCTCCATTTTGTTTGACATCTGAGGGAAAATATTAATACTCCTTTTAGGATCTGTGAGGACTGGAAAGAAGGTTGGATTAGACATGGATAGGAGGAGATTTTGAAACTGCGTCAAAAGAGGGAACATAATGACCTTTATCCTTCCAAGTTGTCCATCAGTTGAGAGCTGTGTTGCTGTTCACAGCACCTTCTGGTGGCCACAAAGGAAGGCATAGAACCCGGCTTATCTTGCTCAGCTTTCTATGGGAAGAGTCTTTGGTTGGCCCTGGTGACTAAAAATTTTGAGCTGTGTGATGGTGGATTTTTATATTGTATGGGGTTTTGATGAAAGATATGGTGTGTGCCCCCAAAGCACTAAAAGGTACTGATACACTTGACCCCTCCCCACCTCTTTCACACAACATTGCTATGAAAATGTAATCAATCCAGTTTCTGACATCTTCCCCCGAACTCTCAAGAGCACCTACTGTATCAACGTGACATTTTTTAATCTTGGCTTGTTTTCCAGGCCATGAATTTAATTTCTCAGTGCTCCACTGTTTGGCTTTTATGTTCTCAGAGTGGAATGTTGTCCAACAATAGTTACCACCATCTTGTTAGGCACATCCTCTTTCCTGGACATCCTAAACCAAATAATTTTTTAAGAATTCATTGCAGCCATGGTCATTCAGCCTTGTGCTAATAGTCACCAAGTTCTGACAAAGTGAGTCCGACATCCCTTGATAAGTAAAATCCAAACCTCCTGATGTTGTGTAACAGTAAGCAGATTGGCATGTCTTTGGATTAGTGGAGGCACTGAAGCAAAATGCTCAATCCTTAGTGACCTTTGGCAAATGGATGGGGGTGTGTAGCCATTATAGGTTATCTTTATGTTCGCTGTGTGGACACTCAACCTCTGCCAGGCTAAGACAGAAGCTGTCAGAGCAGATAAACTTAGTTTGGAACTAGCTGTTTTCCTTACTACATCACAGTGCTTTGCAGAACTATTTGGTCTGATAACCTGCTTCTTCTTTAAACTTGTTTGCAAATAGTTCTGTGAAGCATTAAGCCTTCCCTCTTGGGTGTTGAGCTGCCCATACTTTGTTTTGATCTTTGGGCCCAGGACTTTCTTTCTCATAAAATATGCATTCAGCTGTCCTCTGTTGCAGAGTACTCTGGTGAGTTCCTTTTAGGGAATCCATGGGAGATGCCATATCTGGATCTTACAAACATGCATTCTGGGGGGATGTGTATGTGCATATGTGTGTAATGTGTACCTTCTATTTGTCCAGGAAGCATTCTGTGGAAGTGGGGTCCCCTTTGATCACTTCTCTCTGAGTTCATTAATGTGTATCTCTAGTTTACACGTATTTCATATGTTGATTTAGAATTTCACAAGCACTTGGAGAAAAAAATTAGGCAAAAATTCGTACCATTTGGAGTAAAGCCCATACTTTATTTCCCTCTTCTATCAGAGTAGTGATAACTCAAGGCCGGGAATGTTGGTTCTGAAGACTGGCTTTGTGACTTTGGGCAAGTTACTTAACTTTTCTGAGCTCTTATTTGCTTCACTTTAAAATAAGATGGTCACATTAGGTGATTTTTAAGACCTGTTCCAGCTTTAATGGACTCCAGGCTTTCTTAGCCAAGAATAGGATTGAAGTAGAGTATATTTTAGGGAAAGTGGATGAACTGTTGGGCTTTTATTCTTTCATTCTTATTCCAGGTGAAGATAAAAGACCTTGCTCTCTATTGAGCTGACATGAATTCAGAATTCATTAGTGTTCAGACTTTCTTTTAAGCTTCAGACAGGATGGTGAAGGGAAAAGCCCGCCCTCGATTCCTTTGCCTTATTAGTTCTTCTCATATAATGTGGTGTAGAAACTTCTAATTGTCACTTGAGGTGATGGGTGAGGGTCTAGTTTCTTGAAGGAAAAGTTGAATTTTTCAGTTCCTGTCTCCCTCTGCTTAGGTAAAGGTCTAGTCAGGTCTGATGGAAGAGGAATCTAAATTAAATCTAAATTAAAATTAATTCAATTTGCCCCTTTGCTGGAGAAGAAGTGGAGAGTATGGGAAAGTCATAGGGTAACAGTGTAAATATTCAGTTGTGTACAAGATAATGTAATAATGAAAATATAATTTTGATGGCATTCTTAGGAGAGCATCCGTGGGTTCCCTTGCATGTGCTAAGACTGGGAGAGATATAAACATGCACATATACATATACTTTACTAAGGAGCCATTTAGACATAATTTCAACTTACTACAAACTCTTATTACTAATCTTTTAAAGGCTGGTTTTATTTAGTTTTAGTTTATAACTCAAAGTATTTTATGCTTGTGTGTGAAAATGCACTCCTTGCAACTTGAGCCCAATATCCTCTGTTTGTGCATCAGCTTCACAGAACATCAAACTTAAAATGTAAACACTGTTTTAAAAAAATGCCATTAGCATTCCTTTCTGAATCCTTGGTGTCTGCTAAATGTACCCTTTTGTCCACATCTCTCTGTCTCCGCCTTCTTTATGTCTGCTAAGCAGTTTGTGGTAGTCCAGTATTTGCTTAGTAAAGTCCCCAGGCTGGCTTTCATGGGATGTTTGCTCCCCAATGCTGAAAGTCACACCAACAGTCAGTGCACTGCCCTTCGCAGCAAGGCATTGTCTGTAACGTGTTCTCTTCTTTGGCTAAGGGACACAGCTGACGTGAAGCTGGAAAGCAGATCTTTGGTTGAAAGATTTCCCTCTTGGCTGAGTAGTAATTGTAATTTGGGATTAGATCCTTTCAGCAAGAGGTGGCAGAAGAGTCCAATTCTTGTTTCTATTACTTACCAGCTGTGTGACTATGTCAGGTTTCTCAACCTTGAGGAGGCTTATCTGTACTTAGAGATACTATATCTTTACAGGGTTGTCCTGGAGGTGACTGAGATAATGCTAGTCAGTCCACTCAGTTCATGGGAGCTGATGGAACTACCAACAGTTCTCACTAAGGAGTGTATTAAGTGTATTAAAACTTCCTAAATGGAATTTCACTCATGGAACTTCAAGACAGATGGGAAGACAGAGGCAAGCAGATTTAGCTTTCAGCTCTGTAACTGGGAAATTCAGAATCATTTCCACTTTCCTGAAGTACCTAGACTATTTCCTTGTTTGGCTTTGGCACCTCCCCTCCTCTCCTCTTTCTTTCTTTCTCTTTATTCTTTAAAGATTTACTGGCGTTGGAGATTTGTTAGTACCTACTTGTCGTGGAGTCAGTTTAGCAGGGGAGGTAAAGCCAAACCTTGTGCCGTGCACAGTTGTGAGCACCAGAGTCTCCTAAGAGTAAAGCAGCTTAAAATAAAGTTTGAGGGGCCGGTCCAGTGCTGTTGGGTTCACGTGCTCCACTTCAGCAGGCTGGGGTTTGTGCGTTCAGATCCCAGGCATGGACCTACACACCTCTTGTCAAGCCATGCTGTGGCAGCATCCCACTTACAAAGTAGAGGAAGATTGGCACAGATGTTAGCTCAGGGCCTATCTTCCTAACGAAAAAAAGAATTGACAAAGTGAGAAATCTGACAGTGGCTTTGTAGGAGCTTTCAGAGAAAAGAGTGGGAATTTCACATGTTTGAAGTAATTAAAAGAAGAATGAAAAAAGCAGGTATTTGAGATGAGAGGGACATGAAAACAAATCCTTATAGCTCAAGGATTTGAAATCACAATGACACTTTTTCAGTCATGTGACACTTTTCATGCTTTAGATGCTAAAGAGTAAAATTAACTCTGCTCTAATTTTTATGGACTTCTTTTGACTTATTACATAGAAGTGATAGAAATTTCTGACAAGTGGACTGAATTTCCCAAACTCTTCCTCATGAAGGCAGTGAGAACTGCTATCTGAGAAGTTGCGTGTTTTCGTTATCACAGAAATAGTAATAATATTAGAACTTGGCTAGAACCAATTTTTACTTTGAAACTTTGGCACTTTAACAGTTACATGTAACTGATAAATCTTTTTTGTGGTTGTCAAAACAAGCAAAGCTAACTTTGTACATTTCCTGTTATAACTAAAAGCACTTTGACAGTCTGAAATCAGGTATATCAATATGGAGAGCAAACAGCCTATTCATTTTATCACCACACTGCTCTAAGAATTTTGACGTTTCTGAAATATATGTCACTTCCAAACAGTGAAACAGAAAGTTGATAAAGGTTGTGATGGGTGCAGTTCTCTGAGGCTGACCATCCCATTGGGATTGCGGGTTTCCTTGGCAGGTACCTTGCTGGGCTAGTCTACTGCTCATGTGACCTCACGGAGACCATCCATCCATGTCCTTGAGGTCCCTGAGGGCTTCCAGCAATACTGGAGCCTGGGTGAGTCTGTTGGTTTTCAGGCAGGTTGAGGCATGGAGCGTCTGATGATGTCCTCATGTTGGAATGAGTCACAGTGAACCAGAACCAGAACCAGTCCCGACAGGGCTGTACTCTGCGGAGAGATGCGTTCAACTAGAGTGACCAATGGCTGTTTTCAGGGGAAATGTCTGTGTGTGCTCCGGACAGGGAGAAGGCCTTGGTTGGGTGCCCCTACTTGAAAGGTATGGACCTGGCAGTTGTCTCTGTTTGTAGGTGGGATGTTTCACCTACTGGTAAATGACATTTCTTAGCAGACTTTTAGGCCAGCTCTTTCCATGGGACCTGGCTCAGGGTACTTGGTCCAAATGTGCTGTGGAGCCTGGGCCCCTTCACCTGTACCTTCCCTCATCCCACCATCTGTCTCCATCCTGGCCCCTTTCAGAACCTGGTCATCAGCTTCCCTCCCAGGAGCTCCCCTCATATGACTCATCTTTTGGCATTTTAATTACCTTCTGCTGATCTCTTCTGGAGTATTTGCCTCATTTCTTCTTTTAATTAAACTTTTTGAGGACAGTGAATATCTTACATTTTTAGTTTTATTGTTGTTTTAATTGCTCACTGTAACTCATTCCAAAGTATTTATTGAACAGTTATTTTATCCCAGGGAACTTGTAGAGGTTTTTCAATCTTTGGCCTGGAAATTAGCCTGCTGACTAATGTTTTATGTGGGGTGATTGGCAGAATAGATAGTGACTAAGAGCCCAGATTCTGGAGTCAGATGGCCTGGCTCAGCAATGCCCCTTAGTGGCTGTGCCTCAGTTTCTTTGTCTACCTCTCTGTTCCTTAGTTTCTTTATCTGCACAGTGGGGATAATAAGAGTACTTACTTTATGTGGCCGCATTACGTGAGTCAGCCATCCTTCCATTGTTACTATTATTGTTGTTCTCTTGCCTGAGGACTTTTGGAAGGAAGAGGTAGTAATCAACAGTGCTTTGGATTATTGAATTTTTAACTATTTTGTGAGGCTGATTTAGGGAGGGAGTCTTGGCTTGGGGACAGGAAGGTCACTTTTGTCCCCCTTTTTCCTGTCCTCCAGGATTAGCATGCCCTACAGTTCATTTCTTTGGTGCAGGAGACAATGATCATGCCTTTTATACACAGGAACACTTCTGAGCTCCTTGCTTTTGTGAGCGGGCATCTCCTCATCTAACAGATTAGAGTCTTAATCCTAAATGATATTTCATGGTATGACTTAAATTTATATATCGCCATCCCGAATAATGGATTGGATTTCATTAAACAGATTATAGATTAACATGCAAGTATAAAAAAAAATCATCAATGTGTTGTTGACAACTTTAAGTGCAAGTTCATATATTTAACTACATTTGGGGAATATTGAAGTGTTTAAAGCAGCTTAACGGATTGATGTAGAACTAAGCATCATGTTCTGTTTCGGTTAGTGGGCCAGCATGGGAGACAATAAAATGGAGGCTTAGGCTTGAGAGGAAAGGAGTGTGGAAGAAAATTTTGGAGACAGGCTCAGTACCAGGGAAATCCTAGCACAGGCAAGACATATTGGGTAGCAGTAGAAGGATTCTGCCCAGTGAGGGCCACATTGGGTAGTAGTAGAAGGATGTCCACTTATTTATTCAGCCTGTTAGCAGCTATTTAAAGCCTCAAGGAGTTTATAATCTGGTTGAGGAGATAGAGCAACTCAGTGTTCTCACACTGAAAACAATGGCGAAAAATACAAGCTGTAATATCCTTTAGCACTAAGCTGTGTGAGATAAGCCACATGCTTTGAGAGTTCACAGGAAAGGACAGTGGTGTTTGGAGCGGTTAGAAAGATCTTAGAGATGATGGCACTTACTCCGGTCTGGGAAGATGGTCAGAGAGGAGAATGGAAGGGGTTGGGGAGGAGGAAGCATGGTGGGTAATGGTGTGCTAAGACAGTGGGAAACTACAGTGGAACAGTTGGGTGGGGTCAGGACATAGAGAGCTATGGCAGCCAGGCAAGCTATGATCCTGGAACCAGACTGCTTGGGGTTCAAATCTCAGCTCTCCTACTTTTCTAGCTGTGTGACCTTGGGCAGGTTACTTAACCTTTTGGTTATTCAGTTTTCTCATCTGTAAAATGGGGATAATAACAGTGCCCAGGGTTGTTGTGAAGATGAAATGTGTGTTTGAATAGAGAAGGGGCATAGTGGAAGGAGCATTTGACCTATAATGGTATTCATTTTTGGTTCAAGAAGAGATTAGAATAAGGAAGACAAACTAGGGAGGCTGTTTAGGCAGTTTAGGTGCAAGGTAATGAATCCTGGACTAAGGATATATTCTAATAAAGAAGAGAGCATATACATTTTTTTTCTTGATTTTTTTTCTTACTGTCCTTTGCCTGGGCTATGGAGAACATCAGTATCTATGCTCTGCTGTGGTTTTGTGAGCCTTCTTCTAAACAGCATCTCCTGAGAGAGGTATATGTGAGTCGGGAATGTGGACGGTGCCAAATGTGGGCATTTCCTTTCCTCCCCTTCTCTCTTACTCCACAGTGTTTATACTTTTTTGTACCTGTTTCAAAAACTGCTCCTAAATGACTTTGGAGCAAATAAAATAATGGATATGAATTACCTGTAGAGAGACCTCAGCTTGCACTTTCAGGTAATGTGGGGTACCAGGCAAAACTCCAGTATAATTCAGAGCTGTAGTAAAGGGAGTGTGATGTGCAAAGCCTTTTTCATGTCATGCTGCACAAATGGGATCCTTGTTGGAGCTCTGGAGTTGCTTGCCAGAGTTCAGAGAGAATGTGAAAAAATGGAAGATGGGGAAGGCTGGTGAAAAAATGATTCAAGGGTCATAAAGTAGATTTCTGAAGGAAAATCTTGTAAGACTGTTGTGTTCTGGCTAGGGAAGGAAAAGATAGAGGGTAAATTAATTGCTACTCTCACACAGCAAAGGGTTTGTTAATATAGAGATGTGTTTCTCAAAGAATGTTTCCTGTACCAAGGTCTTGGGGAAGGGGGTGGCTTCTGAAGTCAAGTCATTTTGGGAAATGACATGCTCCATATTCCTCTATGGATGATTTACAAAGCACATTAGCATCTTAAAGGGACTGAAGATTTCTGCAGGAAAGAACCTCATTTCACTTTGAGTAACCTAAAGTATTCCAAACATTTTTAGTTATTTTTCTAACACTTTTGGAAAATGCTGATTTAAGAATTACTAAGGTGTTTAGTTTAACACAAAAAATAAAAGGATTGAGGCATGAGGCCAAACATTGTGGCGATAATGTATTAGAATTTTCTATTGGGGGAGGCTTAGGGTCTTCTTTCTTGGTGATGTTGAAGAAGAGAATGTAATCAGCTACCCATTCAAGGCCGTTTGCTGGCCTGAGTGCAGGGGCCCTGGCTGTGGTCCTTCCCAGTCCTGGGGATGCATAAACTGAGTGATATGGACTCAGGTTTGTGGCCTGAATTGTTGTCTCTTGGTAGGTGAAGAAATTTTGCAGGACTGGTCCCATTGGCAGGAGGTGAGATGGATGGCCCTTGGGGCTGGCCAAGGAATGGCAAGCACAGATCTGACCAGTTTATTGAGGCTGGCCTCGGGAGACTCATGGCAACTTGCTGACACAAAGTGCACATCTGCCTCTGTCTAGGGCCAGTTGACCTGACAGTTGGATGGGAGTGGTCCAGGGGCTATCAACTCATGGTGCACCGTAGGAAGTTAAGGAACTGTAGTTCAGCAGAGGCATCTTAGGTTTATGGCACCCTCTTTATCAAGTGTGCCTATTCTTTTTCCACTTTTTGCTTAAGACCCATTTTCTTCACTTCTCTTTATTTTCTCTTTGCCTTTCCTCCCTCCCTTTTTTTTTTCACTCTCTCTCCGTCCTTCCCTTTTCTTCCCTTTTTCCACCTCCTTTTCTCCTCTTTGTCTTTTCAACAGAGAGGGAAGAAAACAAAGTCTACCTGCTCTGTCATTGTTATATATATATTTTTGCTCTTTGCTAAGTGAGATGCATACCTTTCTCTTTAGATCCTGAGAGAATCTTTTTGTTTTCTAATCATAAATGACCTCTCTCTCTTTTACTCTCTGTCCCATCCCCATAGGAATGTATGTGTCTGTCTCCCTCTTTTCTATGTCTCTTTGTCTCTCTCTGCCTCCCTCTCTCTTTCTCTACACACTCATCACACACACAATCACACAATATCTTGAAGGTACAGGATACACCTTCTGTGTTTCATTTATTGTAAAATATAGCACACATCTGTAATTATATTACTCTTAAAATAAAACCTTCATCCACTCTTAACATCTTTTGATGTCCCTTCCCTGCTGACTCTATTTTTTCTTGTTCCCACTTTACGTTAATGTGAAGAGACAGTTGAGTAAATGCACAATGAACTTCAAAACCTAGTAATTGTTTTTCAGAAAGAATGAAACTTGCGAATTAGATATGGATTGTAAAAGAACACCAGGGCTGATTAGTGTCTGTGAGGAGCGCCTGCTGGACGGCTCTGACACCTGCCTGCCAGCACTCTCCAGAAATGCCACCATTGATGCCTCTGTTCTGCCCATCACAGGACGCGGGGAGAAGTGGTGGGTGGGAGTTAAAAGACTCTGCAGTGAACCACCTTGTCAGGCTTGGCAATTCATGGAACTCCTGACATAAAAGGCAGCGAGAAACAAAGATGAGTTGCATCCATTTTACAAGCAAACTCTAGTTATCTGTAAAAATAAAATAATAAGTTTTTTTTTTTTAAGAGAATGAGTGAGCATTGAAGGGGTTCACCACTGTTGGGTTTTTTTTTTTTTTTTTTAGGTTGTGAAGATAATGAGTTTTTTGAGACTTGGGGGAGGAAAATAATGCACAAGCCAAGTTTCAAGCTGCTGAAAAATTGCTTTTAGGAAAGGAAAAAAAAACCTTTTCCATGCTAACCATCTGCTTGCATCTTGTTTACTGCCCAGAGTGCCAGTTTCTGCTTATTAATCATGCTTACACAAGTATCTTAATTACTCCCTATGTAGCTGCTCTGTCTTGAACTCAGAAGTTGACCTTTCTCTTTTTATTCCTTTAAATCATTAATCATACACAATCAACGCCAGCGGAGCAGAGCCGTGGAGAAGGCTACCTAGATCCTCACACCTCACGCCAATCCCAGGCAGACAGGGACCGCCAGAGTGCCTGCTTTGCCAGCAGCCGGGCATATCTTAATTAATGACTCTGCTGTATTGAGACACATGGTATGGGGGAGGCCGCTCCCACCACTACCCCTCTGTGCTTTTCCCTGCTTCCACGATTGCTGCCTGGTTTGAGGAGTGACTGCTTCACTCTGCTGAAAACCGTAAAGGCCTCTGGCAGGGTTTTACAGTCCTGCACACCTAGACTGGAAGGATCTGAGCAGAGGCAGAATGAACTTCTGAGGGAAAATACTATTTCTGACCATGAGTGGGAGTTTATGGTGCTTCTCACCAGTGCCTATCACACTTTGCCACATGTGAATCTCCTGCATATTCTGTTAAATGTTGATTTCTGATTCAAGAGGTCTTGCTGGGATCTGAGCATCTGCATCTCTAACAAGCTTCATGTGATACCAGTGCTCCTGGTCTATGGACCACACTTTGAGTAGCAAGGAGTTAGATGACTGATTACAGCCAAGGTCCTGCCTTCAAGCCTGAAGATATCATAAGAGAGTGCAACCTTTAGGAGTGTGATATATGTGTGTGTATATATATAATTTATTTTCCCCGCTTTGGCTATCTCAGTAAGGCTTTGGTGAGTGGAAACAAAAGGAATTTTCACAAAAGTGACATACACACAAGCACAAATGTGGCACCCTTATCTGGGCAAAGGAAACACATGATGTAAAGATTGGTCTTTCCTATAGAAGGAATAGTGAAATTGAGACTTTTTTTTTTTTTTTACTTTTTCATTGAAATTTCTAAACAGTTGCTTAAAATAGCCAAAAAAAATCCTATTCCAGAAAAAAATGCTCAAAACTAAACTAATGATAATTAAAAAAAGGATTAAGGCTTGGGTTTCATAAGACCACTTCTCAGTTCCAATACATCAGACAAATTACAGGATGTGAAAGTGATTTTGTTCCCCCAATCCTATTCTTTCAGCCTCCTCAGTAGGATGGGAAGCCTAGAGATAAGACACAGACGGGAAAACGTAAACTGAGGGCCTCTGCTTTTTGCCAGGTTGAATGTTCTACTTTTAAAGGGGAGGAATTTAGCCTCTCTGGCAGAATAGTCTGAATTTCTACTCACTGTCATTAATTTTACACTTAGAAGTAGGAACTGCAATGTGCAAAGTTATATGGCAATAATATGCACATTAGAATTTTGGTTGACGCTCCTGGTGGTGATGACACAGAGATGAAATAAGGTTGAAACACATTCTAAATAAAGCTTGGGATTTGCATACTATTCCATCTAAGGGAAGCGGGATAGGTCATATACTGATGCTAAGGGCTTTGCCATTGTAATTTTTTGGAAAGAAACACAGAAACACATTGTAACTAAGCTCCGTTGCTTTCCATTTCATCTAATAGTGGGGTGAGGGTCACAGTGGGAAGGGATTTGATTAAAAACAAAGTCTTAAGTAAAAGCAACAAATCTGTATTAGTGAAAAATTACCTAATTAATTCAGATAAAAACTTTGTCGTTACACATGCAATAAGAGTACATGGTTAACTGACTTTATTATTTACATTAAAAATTACTTGTTCATGAAGTAAAAAAAAAAATCAATTACCCTGAATGAGGTGAATTAAGAAAATATTTCATCAGCGTAGCTTGTCTTTTCAACTGGCCGCCTTTTTGGAGTTTCTCATTGATTTATGAAGTGAAAATTCTGTCTTGTCTCTGGTGAGAACATTCTGTAGCCTTCTTACATAGTTTTGGTATTTGGGTATGCACATGTTTTTGGCAGCCTGGAGAATATCCTGGCTGAAATGACAGAAAGACATAACTCACTTTTGTTTGGTAAAGTAATAATTAATTTGAACTTCTGGACATAAAGCATTTTGAGACTGGAGCTGGGCGCCTTGCATAACCATGATCTGCTGTTAAACCCTTTATAGAAGACTCTTCTTGTTCTTGGAACTTCGTGTGGACTTCAGAGCAGGCTGATTTAAGTGCTGAGAGCCTGGTTTGGCAAGAGTTGTGTTTATGCTTTTCTCTCTAAAGGCCATGGATCTGACCCCTCCAAGGAAGCCAAGCTATTTTTAGGGAAAGGCTAGAGTGGCATTTTCTGGGGGAAATTTGTGACATTTTTCAGAGAGAACTCAGGACAGGGGTAGAAGTGGGCTGCAGCCTCATTAGGACCCTGCTATTATTGGGCCAGGGCTCTGCTGCTTCCATTAGTGGATTCCAGGTTTGCTGTGATAAGAGATAGGCCTATAGGCATTTTCTATAGGAAGTTTATAAAAGCCCTCTGTCTAGTAAAGGAGGATCACTTGATTACCAGTGTCTAATTTAATTGGTCTGGGGTGAGAGCCTGGGAAATCTGCAGCTTTTAAAGTTCCCAAGTAATTCTAATAATGTTCACCAGGGATTGAGAACCAGAATATAAGCCCTTAAATCTGTTTTGTTGTCCTTAGCCCCTTTCGTTCTTTAGCTATGGCACATCTCTGAAACCAAATCGGTTCATATTTTTACATTCAAGGCCTGAAGATAAAGGGATGATCTAAGCAGGGCGTCTACCTCAAGACACCCACATTTTCTGGAGAAAGGTTGTACCAGATTAACTGGTCTGGACTTGACTTTGCCCACCTTGTCCTGCTTCTGGCTGTCTTGTCTTGGTTCTTGTCTTTTGGCTTCGTCTACTATTTAGTGCTTGCCTGAACTTTGTTATCTGTGTGTTCCCCGTATAGACCTAACTCTGGGCTTACTTCTGACCTATTCTCCTAATAGCATAGTGTGGTACCATAAAGAGGATGGGTTCTATTGTGAAGACAGTTGGGGAAGCCCCAAGTAGAACAGATTCCAATGCTTGTCTTAACTATAGGGCCCCTCAGAATGTACTTGGGTGCACATGTGTATATCTAAGCAGTTCTGCAGGAATTTATATTGGGCATCAACTATATCCCAGGCACTGGGCTTAGTGCTAAGGATATGAAGTTGGGTGATGTTCTGAGTTGCCTGGAGGAACTCATGTTATAACAGAAAGCACAGTGATCGTGAACCTTTATCACACTATGTTCTACAATGTCAAAGGAGGGTTCCGGAGGGAAGGAGCATAGGATGCTACAGGAACTCCACCTAAGGGCAGGGAAGTCTTCATGGAAGAGGTGATTCCTGAGCTGGGGTGTGGAGGATGAATTAGAGAAGCTAGCAGAAGAAAGGGAAAGGGAAGTTCATTCATTGAGGGTGAGGAATACAAAAATGCAAAATGTCTGCGATGAATGCAGGATGAAACAAAATTGAAGGCATGGTACCTGATTTTGAGAAAAAGAGATATACATACTGAAAATCTACCTAAATATCTGGAAAAAAGTATATTCAACTAAAAATTTTTAGAGTGTCCACTGTATACAGAATTTTGGGAGGAAGATGTGATTATGGAACCATTAGAAGAGAAAGTAAGGAAATAGAAAAGCTGGATAGACCCAGCAGCTCTAGGTTATTTCCAGTTTCCAGATATGGAAATTGAGGCTCGGGGAGGTTTAGTAACTTGCCCAGGGTCACCTGACTACTCCTTATTGGAGCTGGAGTTGAAATCAGATCTGGATTTGTTAAAGAAGCCTCCATAGAAGAAAGGATTTTTGTACTGAGATTTTGCAGAGAGGAACTAGAAGAGTTTCTTCTGGCACTTATTGGAATAGTTTCTTCTTGTACCATGTTGTGGTACCTGAGGTTTCTCTTGTCAGTGGTAGAATTCTGGCCTTTTAGAATATGAAGGGACCGTTGAGATTTGTTTACAGATGGGAAAATTGAAGTCTAGAGAGGAGAGGTGATCTGTCCCAGCTGAGTAATGGGATAGGTGAGGCGCAAACCCAGTTAGCTGATACAATACTCCAATGTTCTTTCCACTCTAACATACCATTACATTGGCAGGAGGTATCGTCCTCATTCTCTAATGTTTGCCTCCCTAAAATATGTCGGTTCCTCATACTGGAACTATCATAAGATACTGTGGTTAGAGTGATAGTAAAACCCTTTCACCTTCTTCATGAGAAATTGACCAAAATTGCAAAGTTCTGAAAACAAAGTTTTTAAAATAAATTTGTGATGGACTAACTTAGAACAAAGTCTGACCTGGGATGATGTGAAACTTTGATCTTTATTCTTCCCACTTAGTAATGTCAAGAAAAATTGTGAAAAACTTTGAGATGGGCAACAAAGATTCCTGAGTGTTCTGTCTAGGGCATTCTTCTGGGTTTTGTTGTTGTCTTTGAGCTAGTTTATAAATCTTTTAGTTGCAGGAAATTGATAATAATGCAAATTGTTTATTGCCCTATGGATACCAGTTGTGTATCTACTCATAAAGTCATTTTAGTATCCCTGATTACCTGTATGCGTGTGGTACTTGGAATTCTCCTTTGGACTGGTGCAGTGTCTTACTAGTTCCCTCATTAATTAATGGATTCAGTTAAATATTTTACATGTGTTCACTTTATATGAGAGTCATGATTTTACCTTATTTTTTAAAAAAATTATCCTTTTACAGTATGAATATTCCTATCTTTCACTGTAGAAATATGAGCACCTGCTAGGACTGTTAACTCTTATATAGTATAAAAACTATTACCTTTCTAAAATCTGAAAAACACCATATATGAATACACACACACAAATACACATCTGTGTGTGTGTGTATATGTATGTGTGTGTCTGTGTATGATTTTATATATATGTATGTGTCTGTGTGTGTATGATTTTATATATATATATATAAAATCTCCAGAAGAATTTCACACAAGAGATTGGGGACCTGTAGTACATTACTCCTTTTATTATTGTTTCCTTGGTGTCAGGTCAATTCAGTCACAATTTACTGAATAGTTTAAGAAAACTAAAGCCTAATTCAAATGAAAAAATATTTTGTGAATTTTCAGAGGAAGAGAGAAGTTATAAGCTATAAGTGAAAAAAAGAAATGACACATTCAATAAAAAAATCACAGTTTGGGTCGATTGTTGTTCTTTTGACATTATTAGTCCAACATGCTGATCAGCACACTAAGAATAAGGTAAGTGCAAAAACAGACACCAGAATTGCACAGTGGTACTCTGTGATAAGGTCCTTCTTTAGTCAAATGATCCAGATTTATTTACTTATTTCTTGAATATTTATATATGTCTACTAATGAATACTTTTTTTTGATAACTTAGGCAGAGGTTAAGGCTCCAGTTAGGGGCATTTCTGATTGTTATTGACAGGACCATTCTGACCACTCCAGTGACCTATGGTAGTCAAAATATCTGCACTCTTTGCCCTTCTCGTTTCTTGTTTGCCCCACGCTTCGGAAGAGGGCTGTATAGTGAAATCCTGAAGTGTCGGAACGTCCTGAAATGTTCTCAGCTTCTCTGAGTCCGATCGCCTCCCTTTCCCTAACTTTTAAGTAAACCAAAGAATTACTCGGCGCTGGCCCGGTGGCACAGTGGTTAAGTGCACACGTTCCGCTTCTACGGCCCGGGGTTCACCGGTTCGGATCCCAGGTGTGGACATGGCACCGCCTGGCAAGCCATGCTGTGGTAGGGTAGGTGTCCCACATATAAAGTAGAGGAAGATGGGCACGGATGTTAGCTCAGGGCCAGTCTTCCTCAGCAAAAAGAGGAGGATTAGCAGCAGATGTTAGCTCAGGGCTAATCTTCCTCAAAAAAATAAAAAATAAAACCAAAGAATTACTAATTCATTTTTAAGCTTATCATAAGACCTAACCCTAAATATATGAACCTCTCATATCTGTAGATTCCCAAGGATATATCCACAGTTCCTGGCTTGAAAAATAAGGACTGATTTAATCAATTGGTTACACACTTTTTTTAAAAAATTTTCAGATGTACATCATATTTCGAATTCTGTATACATCACATCATGTTCACCACCCGAAACCTAATTATAGTGTATCCCCTCACATGTGAGCCTAATCACCCCTTTTGCCCTCCCCTCTCCCCTGTTCCCCTATGGTAACCACCAATCCAATCTCCAATGCTATGTGTTTTTTTGTTGTTGTTTTTATCTTCTGCTTATGAGTGAGGTCATATGGTATCTGACCTTCTCCCTCTGCCTTATTTCACTCAGCATAATACCCTCAGGGTCCATCCACATTGTCACAAATGGCCAGATTTCGTCATTTCTTATGACGGAGTAGTAGTCCATCGTGTATAAATACCACATCTTTATCCATTCGTCCGCTGATGGGCACCTAGGTTGCTTCCATGTCTTGGTTATTGTGTATAATGCTGCAATGAACATAGGGGTGCAAGTATCTTTATGTCTTTGTGTTTTCAAGTTCTTTGGATAAATACCCAGCAGTGGGATAGCTGGATCATTTGGTAGATCTATCCTTAATTTTCTGAGGATACTCCATACTGCTTTCCATAGTGGCTGCATCAGTTTGCACTCCCACCAGCAGTGAAGAAGGGTTCCCTTCTCTCCACATCCTCTCCAACATTTGTTGTTTCCTGTCTTGTTAATTATAGCCGT
The DNA here is from genome assembly GCF_041296235.1 of Equus asinus. Classification (NCBI taxonomy): domain Eukaryota; kingdom Metazoa; phylum Chordata; class Mammalia; order Perissodactyla; family Equidae; genus Equus; species Equus asinus. The sequence continues at coordinate 63,785,843 of NC_091791.1, forward strand.
TCTGACCAGAGTGAGGTGATACCTCATTGTAGTTTTGATTTGCATTTCCTGATAGCTAATGATGTTGAGCATCTTTTCGTATGCCTGTTGGCCATCTCTGTTCAGATCTTTTGCCCATTTTCTAATTGGATTGTTGGTTTTTTTGTTGTTGAGCTGTATCAGTTCTTTGTATATTTTGGATATTAACCCCTTATCTGATATATGGTTTGCAAATATCTTCTCCCAATTGTTAGGTTGTCTTTTCGTTTTGTTGATGGTTTCCTTTGCTGTGCAGAAGCTTTTTAGTTTGATGTAGTCCCCTTTGTTCATTTTTTCTTTTGTTTCCCTTGCCCCATCAGACATGGGACTTGAAAATATGCTACTCAGACCTATGTCAAAGAGCATACTGCCTATGTTTTCTTCTAGAAGTCTCATGGTTTCGGGTCTTATGTTCAAGTCTTTAATCCATTTTGAGTTGATTTTTGTGCATGGTGTAAGGGAATGGTCTACTTTCATTCTTTTGCATGTGGCTGTCCAGTTTTCCCAACATCATTTATTGAAGAGACTCTCCTTTCTCCATCCTGTGCTCTTGGCTCCCTTGTCGAATATTAGCTGTCCATAAATGTGTGGGTTTACTTCTGGGCTCTCAATTCTGTTCCATTGATCTGTGTGTCTGTTTTTGTGCCAGTACCTTGCTGTTTTGGTTACTATGGCTTTGTAGTATAATTTGAAATCCGGGAGTGTGATACCTCCAGCTTTGTTCTTTTTTCTCAGGAATCCTTTAGCTATTCGGGGTCTTTTGTTCCATATAAATTTTAGGATTCTTTGTTCTATTTCTGTAAAAAATATTGTTGGAACTTTGATAGGGATTGTGTTGAATCTATAGATTGCTTTAGGAAGTATGGACATTTTAACGATGTTAATTCTTCCAATCCAAGAGCACGGAATATCTTTCCATTTCTTTGTGTCTTCTTCGATTTCTTTCAACAATGTTTTATACTTTTCGGTGTCCAGATCTTTCACCTCTTTGGTTAAGTTTATTCCTAGGTATTTTATTCCTAGGTATTTATTCTTTTTGTTGCCATTGTAAATGGAGTTGTATTCTTAATTTCTCTTTCTGCTACTTCGTTGTTAGTGTATAGAAATGGAACCGATTTTTGTACGTTGATTTTGTATCCCACGACTTGACCATATCCCTTTATTATTTCTAAAAGATTTTTAGTGGAATCTTTAGGGTTTTCTCTATATGAAATCATGTCATCTGCAAAGAGTGACAGTTTCACTTCTTCTTTTCCAATTTGTATCCCTTTTATTTCTTTTTCTTGCCTGATTGCTCTAGCTAGGACTTCCAATACTATGTTAAGTAAGAGTGGTGACAGTGGGCATCCTTGTCTGGTTCCTGTTCTTAGAGGGATAGCTTTCAGTTTTTCTCCACTGAGAATGATATTTTCTGTGGGTTTGTCATATATGGCCTTTATTATGTTGAGGTATTTTCCTTCTATATCCATTTTATTTAGAGTTTTTATCATAAATGGATGCTCTATCTTGTCAAATGCTTTCTCTGCATCTATTGAGATGATCATGTGATTTTTATTCTTCATTTTGTTAATGTGGTGTATCACGTTGATAGATTTGTGGATGTTGAACCATCCCTGCATCCCTGGAATGAAACCCACTTGATCATGATGCATGATCTTTTTAATGTATTGTTGGTCTTTGATTTGCTAGTATTTTGTTGAGGATTTTTGCATCAATGTTCATCAGTGATATTGGCCTGTAATTTTCTTTTTTTGTGTTGTCCTTATCTGGTTTTGTTATCAGGATGATGTTGGCTTCGTAGAATGAGTTAGGAAGCCTCCCCTCCTCTTCAATTTTTTGAAAGAGTTTGAGAAGGATAGGTGTTAAGTCTTCTTTGAATGTTTGGTAGAATTCACCAGGGAAGCCATCCGGTCCTGGACTTTTATTTTTTGGGAGGTTTTTGATTGCTGTTATGATCTCCTTACTGTTGATCAGTCTATTCAAATTTTCTACTTCTTCTTGGCCCAGTTTTGGAAGGTTGTATGTTTCTAAGAATTTATCCATTTCTTCTACATTATCCAATTTGTTGGCATATAGCTTTTCATAGTATTCTCTTATTATCTTTTGTATTTCTGAGGTGTCCATTGTAATCTCTCCTTTTTCATCTGATTTTATTTGAGCCTTCTCTCTTTTTTGTTTAGTGAGTCTAGCTAAGGGTTTGTCAATTTTGTTTATCTTTTCAAAGAACCAGCTCTTGGTTTCATTAATTTTTTCTATTTTTTTTTAGTGTCTATTTCATTTATTTCTGCTCTGACTTTTATTATTTCCTTCCTTCTGCTGATTTTGGGCTTTGTTTGTTGTTCTTTTTCCAGTACCTTTAGATGCGCTTTTAGATTGTCTATTTGGGACTTTTCTTCTTTGTTGAAGTAGGCCTGAATTGCTATAAACTTTCCTCTTAGAACCGCTTTTGCTGTATCCCACAGATTTTGGCATGTCGTGTTTTCATTTTCATTTGTCTCCAGAAATTTTTTGATTTCTTCTTTGATTTCTTCATTGACCCAATCGTTGTTCAGTAGCATTTTGTTTAATCTCCACGTTTTTGTGGCTTTTCTGGTTTTCTTCCTATAGTTGATTTCCAGTTTCATGCCTTTGTGGTCAGAAAAGATGCATGGTATTATTTCGATCTTCTTAAATTTATCGAGACTTGTTTTGTGGCCTAATATGTGATCAGTCCTGGAGACTGTTCCATGGGCATTTGAAAAGAATGTGTATTCTGTTGTTTTGGGATGGAATGTTCTGTATATATCTACTAAGTCCTTCTGGTCTAATGTGTCCTTTAAGGCCAGTGTTTCCTTATTGGTCTTCTGTTTGGATGATCTATCTGTTGGTGTAAGTGGAGTGTTAAAGTCCCCTACTATTATTGTGTTACTGTCTATTTCTCCTCTTATGTGTGTTAATAATTGCTTTATATATTTAGGTGCTCCTACGTTGGGTGCATAGATATTTACAAGTGTTATATTTTCTTGTTGGATTGTTCCCTTTATCATTATGTAGTGCCCATCTTTGTCTCTTGTTACAGTTTTTGTTTTAAAGTCTATTTTGTCTGATATAAGAATTGCTACGATTGCTTTCTTTTCTTTGCCATTTGCATGGAATATCTTTTTCCATCCTTTCACTTTCAGTTTGTGAGTGTCTTTAGGTCTGAAGTATGTCTCTTGGATGCAGCATATACATGGATCTTGTTTTTTTTTATCCACTTGGCCACCCTATGTCATTTGATTGGAGCATTTAGTCCATTGACATTTAAAGTAGCTATTGATAAATATGTATTTATTGCCATTTTGTCGCTTTTTTTTCCTGGGTGTTTTATTAGTTCTTCTCTGTTCTTTTCTTTTTCTCTTGCTCTCTTCCCTTGTGGTTTGATGGCTATCTTTAGTAATATGTTTGATTTCTTTTGCCTTACTTTTTTTCCTGCTTGTTATAGGTTTCTGATTTGTGGTTACCATGAGGATCCTATTTAATATACTATGCATATAACAGTCTATGTTGAGTAAATAGACTGTTTAGCTTGACCCCTTTGTAAAAGCTCTACTTTTTCACTCCCCTCCTCCCACATTATATCTTTTTCACATCATATATAGTCTCTTGTTTAGTGTGTGTCTATCCATTACCCTCTTATCATTGAAATAGGTGATTTTAGTACATTTGTCTTTTAACCTTAATATTAACTTTACAGGTAGTTGGTCTGCTGCCTTTACTATAGTTTTACCTTACAAGTGATTTTATTGCCTGTTTTTTGTTGTTGTTGTTTTGGTTTTTTGTGATAATTTTTTTTATATCTATTTGTGGTTATTGCTTTCCCACTTAAATAAGTCCCTTCGGCATTTCTTGCAGAACTGGTTTCTTGGTGATAAACTCCCTTAACTTTTGCTTGTCTTGGAAGCTCTTTATCTCTCCTTCCATTCTGAATGACAACCTTGATGGATAGAGTATTCTTGGCTGTAGGTTTTTTCCTTTTAGCAGTTTAAATATGTCATGCCATTCTCTTCTCACCTGTAGGGTCTCGACTGAGAAGTCTGCTGATAGCCTGATGGGCTTCCCTTTATATGTCACTTGTGGCCTTTCTCTTGCTGCTTTTAGGATTCTCTCTTTGTGTTTAATTTTTGACATTTTGATTATAATATGTCTTGGTGTGGACCTCTTTGAACTTCTCTTGTTTGGAGCTCTCTGTGCTTCCTGAACTTGGATGTCTGTTTCCTTCCTCAGGTTAGGACAATTTTCATCTATTATATCTACAAATAAATTTTCTGCCCCTTTGTCTCTCTCTTCTCCTTCTGGGACCCCTATAATGGTTACTCACATTAATTGCAGTTAACTGGCTCTTTTCCTGGAAGATAGTTGGGAGGAAGAGGAGTGGCATGTGTGGATGTGGACATCTACAATGCTTTATTCTCCAAGAGGCATAGAGCTGTGAGGTGAATATTGTCTTTATTAGCTGTGTGCTATAATATAATACAACTTTCATTAGAAATAAACATATTGGATTAATGTGTTCTATATTGTCTCCATCTCTTCCCCACTCCTATTCTATATTTGTCCTTTTCTTTTCTTTTTTTAAAGATTTTATTTTTTTCCTTTTTCTCCCCAAAGCCCCCCAGTACATAGTTGTATATTCTTCGTTGTGGGTCCTTCTAGTTGTGGCATGTGGGATGCTGCCTCAGCGTGGTTTGATGAGCAGTGCCATGTCTGCGCCCAGGATTCGAACCAATGAAACACCGGGCCGCCAGCAGCGGAGCGTGCAAACTTAACCACTCGGCCACGGGGCCAGCCCCCTATATTTGTCCTTTTCTAAAGATTTTATAACCCCACTAAGAATGAACTTATAAGAATATAGGTTAAACTGAATGCATCCCTTTACTGAGTGGGGGTGGCTTTAATTTAAGTGATGGTCTTCTGCCTTTGTGGGGCAGGCATTTGCTTCTGTTGATGGAACTTTGGAACCCGTATTACTTAGAATCAGAGAGCTGGAGAGATCCATAGAAATGATGTGGTCCAAACTCCTTATTTTGACTATAGATGAAGAAACGTATTACTTTTATTTTTAATTCACATGTCTTCCTGTTCATTCTTTAAAGTAGCATTTTTCTGGACTTTTGCCATTAATGCTAGCCTGGGGCAGGATCGTTATAAATAGGTAGTACAGAAGAAAGGCCATCTTTAGTCCTTACAAACTACACTGCTACCAACAGCAATCACCAACACCATCACCCCTTTCCTCCATTCTGTTTGTTAATTCTAAAATGAAAATAAAATACACAAAATTTCTGGGGCCTCTCCCAGGGCCTTAGAAACAGCCAGTTCAAATGAATGGCCCCCAAACTGAAATTTCAATAGGGTCTCAGCAAATTCACCCCTGCCGATAAATGCTTGCTACCTGAACCATTCTTGTCTGAATCACTTCCTTTGCACTTGTCCCTGCCTTGTCTTGTATGGGGACTTATTATTATTTTCTGTAAAAGGCTTTTCTCTTCAAATAGACTGGAAACTTATTAAGAGCTGGATCTATATCTTAAGCTTTTTGTATTTTCCATAGTATCTTAGCAAACATATTCCCTGTTGGTCACCCACTGTGATCCAGTGGAAGTGGCTACCTGGATGCTATGTTGAGGATTCTCAGTCCTGCCTCAGTGAAAGTGTGCCCTAATTGATTATCAGGGTCTGCCATGAGCACCAGTGTGGGAAGTAGTAGACAGGTGCTTCATGTCTCCCAGTCCTGTACTGGGCATCAGTAAGCATTCATTGATTGGGTCAGTGATTTATATTGCCATTCACAGACTCGTTTCCAAATGTAAATGCCATGAAAGCCAGACTTTTTTCATCTGCATTTTTTCCTCTCATGGATATATCCAAAACTCCCAAAACAGTCGCTTACATAGAGTGGGTGATGAATAAAATTTTTTCCCATGATTGAATTACTGAAAGGGATAGGAACCTTTGTACTAAACCTCATTAAATTTGAATGGCTTCTAACTAGTGATCTAGCAATACATAGATAGTAAAACAGATTATTTCAACTTTCTTCAAGTGTTCTAGCATGAAGATTATGATAATGAGGAATGTGAGAATGCCAGAGAATACTTCAATTGGAAATTTCTGCTTTGCTAATTTATTCAACAAATATATATATATTTCATTTATATAATTTATATAATAATTTACATATATATATAATGCATCTACTATGTGTCAGGCACACTGCTCCCTGCCCTCGTGAAATTAGAGTCTGATATATTCCTTCTTTCTCATTACATGGTTAGGACTAAGTTGTAGGTCAAGTTTCTAAATGTCTCTTAAGGCACATAAGCATTTAGGCAATATATTGACTCTGTAGGACTTCCATTTTGGTTTAAGATGCTCGCAAGTAGTGTGCTGTCAGCTACCAATATTCTCCTCTCAACCCTCTTTAGCCCCTTATACAGCATTTGGGATACCCATAGAGAGACCTTCTGCTTGCCAGGCCCTTTCATGTATGAACTGGTATCACCCCCATTTCTGAGGGTGTGAATTTGCTTTTGCTGTGGTGCCTGTACTTAGAGATGATAAGGCATAGTGCAGTGCTTTCTCAGAGGATAGATCTGTTTTCCTATGAGGTTCTTTAGGGGAGGTGGGTAAGGGAATGGGATGGTGAGAGTCTGCTTGATGAAGCCTGTCCTAATTCTTCAAACTGAGCCCCAGATCAGCTGAGGTTCTGGGAAGGCTGGAGAAAGCACACATGCCTCCCCATGTTTGTGTTTAGACCAAGGGTTGCATTTCTAAGTCACATAACATTATGCTTATTATGTAAAGCCAAATTATTTTGTGAATTATCACAAATATTGATCTGTCCTTGACAGTCCTTTAGAGTTCTGCAGTAAATCTGCAGGCTGATAGCATTAGCAGGGCGTCAATTTTTGTCACTTGTAAGCTTCCCTCAGTCAGCTGCAGTTTGAAAGGAGTCCAGCATAACAAAAGCATTACTATCTCTTAAACTTGGCTTTAACCTTCAAAGACTAATAATTTATTATTCGGTGTTATGCCTCAGTGCGTTTGGTGACAATATATCATTTTTAATGTTGGTAACTTGATTTTCGTAATATAAAGACATATAAATAGGAGAAAAAGAAAATCATAGCTAAGTACTTTTATGGGTAGCAATCTGAATAGTGTTCTTGATGCAATTCATCCAACATTTATCTGCATAAATTATGGTAGTTAAAGAAGAGCAGATGAGAAGTACACTTAAGGCCCTTTTTTATAGCAACATAAAATAGAGCAAAAATTACATTCATTACTTTTTAAAATATAGCAACTCTTTATTATAGTTTTCATTCATTGAAAGCAAATGTCTTGTTAGCTAATGAAACACTGTTTGATGTTAAGTAGATTTGGTATTATACTAGAAGCAATATTTGCCTCTTTATAAAGCCTTGTCAGTAATGTCCCCACTTTGTCACTGGCCACTTGTTCTCAGAATATCAAGGGTATAAATGACCTTTAGAAAGGAAAAGGAAATCTCCTTTATTAGCAAAAATGAATAACTTGCAATGTGTGTTTACTTTGTACCTCTAAAGTGACTTTGAAATGTACAAGGGTCTCTTTCGTTGAAGCCAGAGGGCCCAGAGCAGCACAAAGGGAAGCAGGCTCTAAGATCTTCTGTCGTTACCCTCCCTTCCCTTTACCAGAGCATATCTTTCTATTTATTTTTTATACTTTAGATTTAAAAGTAAATAGAAAAACATTCCTCACTTTTCCTTTTTCATTTGCTACGTAAATTTCCTTCCAGGTTCTGCAAAGAAATTCTGAGGCATGAAAAAGAGTCCAGGGTATGGCTGTGTTAGAGTGCTGCTGGAGAGGCGAATGGCTGTTGAGAACCTGCTTTCTCTCTTTCTCCATTCCTTCTTTTCATCTTGCCTCCAAGGAGGCCTCTGGGGAGAAAATGTAGCCCTTCCCGAAGGTGCTGATTTCTCCAGCTTGGTACACTCGGGTCACTAGGTTAATTCTCTCTCCTTCCCACTTGCCTTAGCCTAGGCTTGTTCTGTTTGTGAAGAGCTAAAATCAGGCTGAGCAAGAAGGGAGAGGGCAGAGATGTGAATGAGTAAAGGAGTATCATATTGGCCCCAAGGGCAGGAGATGTGGTCCGGCCTCCTGAGGAGGTGCAACATAAGCTAGCACACCAGGGTGGAGGTGGAGCTCCTTGACTCTGGGAATTCTTTCGACAGGCACCTCCACTTCCCTTTGCCCCTTGCCTTCTCCTCTCTTCCCTGCAGATCAGTGTGTTTCCATCGTTTGAGACTCTCTTAGAGTCAGAACTTTATTTGACATACTCAGGGGATCAAATCTCATTGGTCCTGCTCTGGCAAGTTCTCTAGCCCTGGTCCTATGATTGTGGCTTAGGAGGTGATGAGGTTTATATGGTTTCTAGATCAGAGGCTTCCAGGAATACATTCTCAAAGAAGGAAGTGAGGAAATTATTGGCCCTTAAACATTTTTTAAAAAAGTTTTATATTTAAATTATTAGAATCTTCAAACATACAAGAAGGTAGAGAGAATTATATAATGGAACCCCATGTCCCCATCACTGGCTTCGATACTTATGGACATTTTGTTCTTTCAGCTGTAATGACTTGACTTAACTGCTGCTTGATGCATGGAAGGGTGGTGCTCAAGTATACTGGAATCCTTAGTCATGTGTCCAGGTGTTGTCTCCAAGAATTCCCATCTCAGCTCCTCTTACTGAGTTTTCTTGGACATTGTAGATATTCCTTAAGCCTTCCTTTAAAAAATACACCCATAAGGAGGCTGGCTCTGTGATCTAGTGGTTAAGTTGGGCGAGCTCTGTTTCGGCAGCTTGGGTTCGGTTCCTGGGCAGGGCCCTACACCACTCTGTTGGTGGCCATGCTGTAGTGGTGATTGACATACAAAATAAAGGAAGATTGGCATGTGTTAGCTCAGGTCGGATCTTTCTCAAGCAAAGAGAGGAAGATTGACAACAGATGTTAGCTCAGGGCAAGCTTCCTCAGCAAAAAAAAAAAAAAAAATACACCTATGAGAAAACCCAGTCTTCTGTACATCTGCCCGCAAATATTTCTATCTCACTCTTCTTTCAAGAGGACACAGTTTTACATGTATTGCTTTTTCAATAAGGTGATGATAAAGGTTTAAGATGTAAACCATTTTAAAAAAGGACTTTCTCTCTGCTCCACAGCTGCCCTTTGATTTCTTCTCTAGTTAATTTTTTGTTATTCATAAGAAAGAACTTTCCAGTTTACCCTATTCTTTTCTGGGTTTGGTAGACCCCTTATTTCATTTGTGATGGCTCCGTTTCCCTTAGGCTAGTCAGAAGAAACTTGAAAGTATCACATGTTTAATAAATAGATTTGAAATAGATGGGTTCTAACTTTATTGGCATAGTCTTAGAGTAAGTTATTGTATTTTCTTGTATGGTCATAATGGAAGAATGTTTTTATACTGAGCTGAGTGGACTTTTGAGCGCTCCACGGTTATCTAGACAAGCCTAGAAGCAGGGGCATCTTGGCAAATAGAGGATGGCCCCTTTGAGATTTTGTAGGTAAGTGACAATAAGGATTCAAAGATTATTTTCTCTTTGTGCTTGTCTGAAAGGCCTCTTTGAAAGCACTGGTTGTCTCCTTCAAGATACGGTTCCTTTCTGTAGGAACCACTAGTTCTAACCACTGAGACCTTCTGTTCCCTTCTTCACTATGAAGCTTACTTGTATTTTTTCTTTCCACCATTGGCTTCTGATGGTTCCTTGTTCCACTCAAGAGCTGCCTGATAATCAAAACTGTTTGCCTTTTTCCCTATAAAGACTGTAATTTCTTTTAAGAGATTAAATGATGCCATCATATGAATGATGCAGAAAGTAGGTACTGTCCATTTCATCCTCTGCTTCCTTGCCACTGGTGTATGGTGTAAGACCTGACAGAAGCTATGAGCTTCCCTGGTATATTCTTTTTAAAAAAAGGATGTGTGTTTGCTGAGTTACTAAGTTCATTACAGGGTATGTTTTATGGAACCTTTTAAATGGGTTGTAGGGTTGAGGGTAAAATCATTTGGAGGTGTGAGTTTGTCACTCAAGCCTCTCCTCATCTACCTAAAATGTAGATGAAGGGACATCTGGAAATTGCTGAGGCCTGGCTGGATGGATAGACTGTTAGAACCAGAAAATACCTTATAGATCAGCTGGTTTAATACCTAATATTTGGTATTGTATGTCTTGACTGTATTATTCAATAAATACATATTGTTGAATGATGACAGCTCTTGCTTGGTGCCTGTGCAGGGCTGGGTCTGGTTCCAAGACTCGTGTTAGACCTGGGCCCTGCCCTCTGGTGGCCCCTAGTCTCAGGGCAAAACATGGATGTAAACTCATGTATTTTCTAAGGACCCTTTGACTTTCAATTCTGTGTTCAAGAATGATAAATTGCTGAGCAGAAATGTGAAGCCAGCTCACAAAAGGGTAACAAATTGGGTATAGAATATTTTTTTTTGTGCACTCTGGCCTTTTGTGTCTGGGGATGCTACTATGGGCTTGGACCTCAATTGGACAGATAGTCAATATTCTTTCTTTATTCTCTTTCCTCACCCTTTATACAACCCTTTCTTTCCAACTTTCCATCTTTTATCTCTCAAACCATTGTCCGACTTCCTATTTGTACCATTTTCTCCATTTATTCTCTTTTCTCCTCCTTCCTTAGTGCACGAATGTAATCAATGTTAGAAGTAATGAATGAAAGCAACTGTTAGCTTCTCTGAAGACAATGAAGAGACTGGAGATGAAGAAAACAAACAGAAACAATATTCTAAAATCTTAACTGACTTGTTGTCCAGCTTGTTGTCTTTGGGAAAATATATAATGTGAATAATATATTAACACTGGGACTAGTTTTGGATAAATATTTAAAAATATGCCTGCTTTTTTGTGTGTGTCTGTGCACACAACTAGTAGTGTAAGTTTTAAAGAAGATATGCCAAGCCATTTATTTCATTTGATTAAGCCATTAGAAAAGATTAGAGGTGTCTTTAGTTCTGGGGAGATAAGTTTAACAGGGAATGGATTTCAGAAACATCTGGGCAACATACACAACACCTTTCTGTTCTCTTATCTTTAAATGCAGGTGTTTGTATTTTTTTATAACAGATAAGAATGATAAGATGAAAACAGCATGTTTGAAAGCTCCACTTTCTTATATCTCATGCAGGTTTCTTCTCATGGCTCCCTTCAGATATATAAATATATGGAGAACTTAGAGTTTCATTTTTCTTTTTCTTCTTAGAGAATATTATCTCTATCTAAATAAGTGTCGTCACTCGGTGATTGAATGTTGCTGTTAGAGCCTTCTGTCTTGAATAAAATTTTCCTTAAAGAGCTCCCCCTGCCTCAGATAATTGTCCCTTCCTGTTCACTTAGGAGCACATGCAGTACTGAGGTTACTGCCCAAATGAGAACACTTTTATGATAAGTGAGGGAGTCTTGTGGGTCAGGATTTCTTTGACTTCTTGCCTTTGCTTTTATTAACTCGGCAGAGTAGCAGAACTGCTGGGTGTTAGGGATCTATGGTCAGAATTCCTTGGGCTAAGGTACCCCCTTTCTGCATGGGATCAGTTGGGTGGGCAGCAAGGGGCTTGATGGTCATGGTCTATGTCTGCCATATATGTTTCGTCATGGTTCCTATCAGATGACCACAATGATGACGATAATGACAATGATGACATTCCTTTTCTAAGGGAAGGACTGGGAAGTCAGTGCAGCAGCCTTTTCTTTTCCACATAATTGTGAAGAATAAATCACTGTTGGTTTGGTTGGAAGCTTGTGTATTGATCACAGTTTTCAGTCCTTGAAAATGCTGGTGGAATCTTTTGTTCTTCCTGTTAACTTCAGTAGAGTGGAATTTAGAGGAAGCTATGGAATTCAAATAAAGTGTATTATTTATAGGCACGACTGACACAAATGAAAGCAACACATTTTACTTAAAGTAAATATATACTCAATGCTGGGAGTGGCAGTGTGTGAACAGGATCTCAATTTGTTCATTTACTAATTGTTCTTCGCTGTTGTGAAACATTGCCAGTGGATCCAAAAGAATTTATTTTTGCAAAGTCATCTCCTAAAAGAAGCCGAGACCTTGGTCAGTTGCAACCTATGCTAATGGAGATTCTCATGTGCAAGTGGGCAGGGTGGGTGAGAGACTTGACCCAAATATTCCTCTGAAAGATTCTAAACTATGAAAAGAGGTCCTGTGGACTAGGATGTGTATATAACTTTAACGGCCTAGAAGATTTTTACAGAGTTATTTTCACAGAGGCATCATGGGGTGGTTGTAAGAGGCTGGGTCTTCCTGGATTTCTTCCAGTTCTGCCACACTGGACACATGCCTTCTTCCTGGGTTGCAGAGGACCCATTTATGAAATGGGAAGGTTGCACCAGGAAACTGTTCAAACTTTTTTAAAAAAATTACAATCCTCATAATGATAAACATTTTACTTTGTAACCTAGCAGGTGTATGTGTATCTGGCCTTACTACAGGCAATATACTGTGATATTTTCCATTGCATTTCAATCTAGTCCATTCCATTCCATTCAAAAAATACTTTTCACAACTGAATAAACTGATTTTGATCATGACCTGCAGTTTGAAAACTATCCATACCAGTTGATTTTTAAGGTCTCAATTTTTCTAGTTTTCAGTTTTTCTCCGTAGGACGTGCATATCCATTTCATTTTGTGGAGTCTTCCTTGGGAGTCTTTTCGAAGTCTAATCTAATTGGCAAGGCCCAGTGTTTCTTCTGCCCCCTATAGTTTAGAACATTGATCCCAAAGTATGGCCCCATAGGCCACGATGGCCCACCAAGGTCTCTCTGCTGGATTGGAGAGTGATGCGGAGATGGAAGCCTTTTGAAATGTTCTGAATGTTCAATGATGTGCTATCTTCTACGCAGGGGAAGGTTTTGTTTGATGTCACTCACAGGTATGGTGAGAGGGTTTCAAGCCATTCAAAAACTTGCTCCATTCCTGGGGAGAGGATCCCAGGTTACCTGCTTGAGTCCAGGCTTAGCTGTATTTCTGACCAGCAGCAACAGTGGTTCCTTGGTCTGGCCCCATTCCTGGACACTTGGCTTGAGGAAGTTGCTTTCTTTTCTGATTCCAGAAAGTGAGTTGCTTTGACTTCTGGACATTTCTTCTTAATCTGTGGCCGGGACTAACCTGTGTCTAAAGAGAAGCTGAATGAGATGTTGCAAGACAAATTTCTTATGCTAAAAGATAGCTTGGACGAAAATGATCTCTGAGATTTCTTCCAGTTCTCATATTTTTTGACCTTGTTATCGTCTCCAGTTTCCATCTGAAAATATAGCCCTTGGAGGACTTCCTTTTTACCCTGAACTGTTTCTCTCTGTTTGCACCTGGCCACGTCACGTCAGCTCTCTGCAACAGGCAGACACAAACTTACTATCACTTCTCATTTCAGAGGCAACAATTCTTTTGGAGCTGTCCACCGAATTCCTATTTCCTCCTAAGGGATGTCTTTTATCCTTGGCTCATGACAGTCTTTGGCTGTGAATGGTCACACATCTGCTTGCTCTGGTTACCCACTCTCTTTTTCACCCTCTTTTCCAATTTTTCAACCCTCTTTCTCGATTTCATTTGAATGTCTCCCCTCTTAAGTAAATTCCTCAAAGGAGTGATTTTCCATACTCCCATTGTTTGAGTTTTGCAATCAAAGTTTTCCAATAACTGACTTCAAAACCAGGCACTTGATCAAAATATCCCCAACCAACAGAGGAAGTGTGGCTTCTCACATTCTCATTTGCCACCTTTGGCCCCGCCTTGCTTCTGCACTGGCATCTGTTATTCCATAAAGCCCAACCTATGAGAGCCTTGAGGTTTTTTCCTGTGGTACTACTGACTCGACCTTTACTAATATCGAGTATTTATTGCATTGGAGCCAGTAATAAAAATATCATGGCATATTAAATTTTAATTTTCTCAGATTTATGAGGAACACCAAAAAGGGAATGCTGTCTCTGGAATGTGTTGGAGAAAAGAAGTTTGTCACAAAATTTATTTATTTCCATGGGAATAGTGCCAGTGCCTGGTGCTACATGGGATTTGATTTGTTGCAGCACATTTCTTTCCTCCCCAAACAGTGTATATTTGTTAATGACTTAATTTATAGATGAAGAAGAGGCCTAGATATTCTTAATATGGAGATATCCTAAAAGAGTGACATCGGCTGGCTGTCAGAATTCCCATCTGATTTAATTTCCTGACTCTGGAAGAGGGATGGGGAGAATGTTCATTAATGTTTTAAAAAACAATGTAGCTGCAGATGTCCCAGGTCAAAAGTCATACTTAGAGATAAATCAAGGTTTAAAAAATAAGGGCAGCTCGTTTTCATGGTTGGGCTTTTCTCAGTTATTTCATTAAAAAAATAGTTACAATTCAGTGAATCCACAATGTATATTATCCTTTGCACAGAGTAGATACATAAAAAATGCTTGTGGAAAAATGGATATGTGCACTAAGGACAATGCCAGCCTCCTTCTGTATGCAAAATGATCACTGAGGCCCACAGAGGAAACCCCACTTTCACACTCCTTGTTCTTATTTGTTGTTTTAGTTTTGTCCTCCTCTGATATTGGAGAAGCAGCAGAAATATTGGAAAAACAGATACCACTTAATGATAAACAGTGTGGATTTTGGCTTAGAGTCCTATATTTAGGACAACTACCCACTGAGTTAAAGCCTCCTCCTAAAATAAAAATTGGACCACCCATCCCTGTTCCCAGAGAGGCTGTTTTGTTGGTAGCATTCAGTTTATATATAATTGATGTAGTCAAAAATGTGAACAAAACATAAGGTTATTTTTGCCTCCCATATTTATTTTGGTTTAATTAGATAGCAAAAATTCAACATCATGTAACTATAGAAATCCTTGTTGAATAATGTAGTGTTTGTCCCCCAAAGCTAAACTATGTTAAAGACAAGATTCACTTAGAAATAGAAGAAAAAGTGTTCCACACACACACACACAGACATTTATACAAACATATACACGCATACATGTACACACATGTACACAGACCCACACAGATATACAGAACCACAATACATGTACATGCATACATGCACATATGCACGTAAACATATACATATGTACACATCCTAATAATTTACTATCCAAACTAGCACACTTTATTGATAATTATGCCAGGATAATGGATATAGACCAGGACTCTCCCAGTCACACTGGAATGTATAGTCACCTACTTAAGTACATTGTCTTCCCGTATGACAAGAAGCTCTTAAAAAGATTGGTTATTCTGTTCCAGGGATTTTACACATTTATTTCTATACCATCATGGTTTGGAGAAGTTTAGTAAAGACTCTACCTCCATCCTTTAATAGAATTAGTTACTTTCTACTGAGGTGTTGAAGATAATTCTGATGATCTCATCTATAAATTGGCAACATTATTAATATATTTGCCTTTATTGGTTTTCTCCAGAAGTCTTCATTGTTTGCATTTTTTATGGAGGTAATTTGATTTTTATTAATATAAATAATAGAGAAGTTTGGCAACCGGGTATTCCACAGACATGCTGTTTCCTCTTCTTCGTTTACTTTTCTCTTGTTAACGTCATCAAAATGTTGACAGCTGCATAATTCTTTTTAAAGCATTCATAACCTGATAGATATTACAGATATTTGTCATTTTACTTTCAGTAAGTGACAGCTGGAATTAGCTTTCCGCAGTATTGGAGGATAGCGCAGGTGTAGTGAGTCCAGTCAAATTTGTGTTGCATTTCTTTAATGTGTAAGTGATTTTGAGTCCTGTTAAGGTCTAAGGACTGGAAAGAAGTGAGGAGAGGATCCCTTGTTAATCCTTTGTTTTGGGGGTACACTAGAAATTAAACTGGCAGGACAGTGATCTCTCATAGGTAAGTCTCAGCAATGAAAGAATCCTTGGGACCACATCCTTAAATCATGTTTCTGATTTTCAAATCCCTGCCATGGTACAGAGTCTTCATCTTCTGAGTGGAAACCTCCAGAAGTGGAGGCTCAGTCCTTCTGAAGCCATCCATTATGTCTCTAGAAAGCACCAAATATTTGAAACCTATTTCTTACACTGAGCCCAAAGCTTCTACTTTGTCATTTCTACCCACTGGTCCTGATTCTCCTCTACTGTGGTTGTAAGCATTAAACCTAGTTTTTCTTTTTTTTAAAACAGTAACAAAAATAATTACTGATATTTATGGATTATATATATTGTGCTAGGCATTGCGGTAAGTGCTTTTTATGCATTATCTCATTTAATTCTCACAACCTTAGAGGGTAGGCATTATTATTATGCCTAATTTGAAGAAATTGAGGCTCAGAAAGGTTGAAGTAACTTGCCAAAGATTCACACAGCTTCTAAGTGGCAGAGCCAGAATTCTTATCCGGTTCTCTTTTAAGGCTAAACCAATGCTTTATGTCATTGCCTAAGTCACAAAGCTTCTCTGAGCCCCCTTTCCCATCTGTAGTCTGAGGATGGTCATGCATCTGTCGTAGGGTATTCGTGAGGATTAAACAAGACAGTGACGTGTGGTGTTTTCTGTGAAGTGAAGTACAGGTGTGGCATTCCATTATTAATATTGTCATAAACATCATCAAGATCACAATCTACCATTCTGATGGCATCATCTAGGTCAATAGATTTGCTTTGTTTTTTCATTCTATCCCCTCACCACTCCCCCTGTCCCCAATAATTTAAAGTTTACCCAGTATTCGAGGCCCAGGAGAAACCCTACTTTCTCTTTGGATTCTATTTGGATTTTCCTAGTCCACAACAATTTCTCTTTCTTTGGAGCTCTATTGCATATTCTGTTGTTCAGAGGTTTTTAGTTGCACATCACAGAAAAAAAAAAACTCCTCTAACTGTCTTAAAGACAAAAAGGGTCAGCGTTGGCTCTCACAGTAGCAATGGTTTCAGGTAAGTCATGAGCCAGAAACTCAGTCTAACTAGATCTAGTTGTTCTCTATTTCTCAGCAACTCTTCCTCAATTAAGACTTTGTCCCATTGTGAGGTGGCTACAGTAGTTCTTACGATTGTGTACATCCTGGTTCAAATCTCGCAGGAGAGAGAAAGTTCAATTCCCATGGGGCTCAAACAGTCTCCAAATCAGTCTCCAGTTCTCCACATGGGGTCTGCAATAGACTGAATGTGTTCTCCCAAAATTCATATGTTGAAATCTTAACTCCCAATATGATAGGATTAGGAGATGGGGCCTTTGGGAGGTAATTAGTTCCTGAGGGTGGAGCCTTCATGAATGGGATTAGTTCCCTTATAAAAGGGACCCCAGAGAGCTCTGTCACCCTCTCTCCACCATGTGAGGATACAAGGAGAAGTCAGCCATCTGCAACACTGAAGAGGACCTTCACCAGAACCCGACTATGCTAGCACCCTGATCTCGGGTCTCCAGCCTCCAAAACTGTGAGAAATAAATGTTTGTTGTTTAAGCTGCCCAGTCTATGATAATTTGTTATAGCAGAATAAATGGACTAAGGCAGGGTCATATCCTATCCCTGGACCAGTTGTGGCTGGGGAGTGTGGACTCTGCTGATAAGATTAAGCCAGTTGAGCTCCATTCTGGGACAGGAGAATGGAGTGAGTTGCACACAAACAAAATTTGGGAGAAATCTAGGAACATGTTAGAAAGAGATAGGAAAGATGGATAAAAGGGAGGTAGCCAACAAATGTCCAGTGAATATGACTTATGTTGCCTATTTTATATGTGTATTATTGGCTATCGAGTTATTTATAAGTCATAATGGCCTGAAAGTTCCTTGAGGGCAGGGACCTTGCAATATTGGGATTTTTTTTTAAAAATCTCTCTTCCCACCTACTCTAGCATGTCTTATACCTCCTTATATATTGTATATACTCAATAAGAATGTTGAATTATTTTTTCTTTGCTAGATAATAATGTTGCCTAGAATGAAATATGATATAAAAGAAAATATTCAGTAGTTCCATAAACTATGATGGGGAAGGGGAAGTAGGTAGAAAATGAAAGTCATAACAAAATTAAAATTTAAAATAAATCATCACCATTTAGTACATCCTCCCTTATCCAGGCATAACTTAATAGCATAATTAGATATGCTTTGTGATCTTCAGTTAACCTGCTGGTGGGCACCGAGAGAACATTTCGTAGGGAGAATGTTCCTGTCTTTTTAGCATGTTAAATGTTAATGAAATTGGAAATTTCAGACCACTATAGATTTATCATAGGTGGTGCTACATGAAGGGAAAGCTATATTAACCTTTTGTTGATTTGAAGTCATTTTATCTTATGCTTAGGAGCCCAATTAACATTATTGATTTGAATCATACTCATCAAGATCAACTTATTTTTTGTTAATTTCCTTCAACACAGAGCTGAAACCAAGCACAGAGGAGTTGAGACAGAATGATTGATATGACCATGAAAAGCATGTTTTGTACCATAATCTCATTTTAATGCTTCAGTAGTTAAGTTGTGCCAAATTGCTTTTGACGAGGCACTTGTTTTCAGGTTGGGATTCTGCTTAGACCTTATGTTGGTCAGCTATTTCCACAATAATGCTACATAAGAAACCACCCCATTTATTTTCTTGCTTATGTTCTGTAGGTTGCCTGTGGTTTGGCTGATCTAGGCTGGGTGGCTCTGCTCCAGGTGGCAGAGCAGCTGCACTTGACCCCAGGCTGTGTGTTGGCTTCAGGTCTGCTCCATGTATGTTTGTTCTGGGGCCCAGGCTGATGGAATAGAGGCTGCCTGAAGCATGCTCTTCTCATGGTGGATCAATGGAATGTAGGAACGAAGCCAAACTGAAGCACACTCAGGGCCTCTGCTCACTTCACACTGCTAAGTTTCATTGGCCTGAGCAAGTCTTATGGCTAAGACCACTATTAACAGGGTAGAGAAGTACACTCTGCCCATAGTGGGAGGGGTGGGGAATGACTATTTGCTGGACAATAATGCAAATTTTCATGGGCCTTCTGGCCTTGTAACTTTCAGATCAGAGTGCTTAGGCCAGTTATTCTCTCATGATCATCATGATATCAAACCAATATCTTGACCTAAACTGGAAGACATGGCTTTGAATTTCACCTAGGAATCAACTTATGGGAACTACTACTGTAGATTGTGGACTCCTAGAGGGCAAAGATAGCATCCTGTTTTCTGTTGGATCCCAAAGGACCTGGCACATAATAGACCATCACTACGTATTGTATGAATAAATGAATAAATGAATGAATGAATAATGAAAAACAATCTTGTTTCCTTTGTAGAACAGTTAAATAAAACCAGGAAATATGATAGAAGTTAAATAGGGAGGAAAGCTGTTTAAGAGTTCAAGCAACAATCTGAAGAGTGTGTCTATGTGTGTGAGATGTACACAAATATACATATATATATACATATATATACATATGTGTGCATACATAGATACTGTATATTACATAGTAAATATACATGTACTATTTAATTTAATTTATCTGATAACCCTGTGAAGAAGGAAATTGATAATCAGAGAAACTAGTTTTCCAAAAGCCAAACATCTAGAAAGACTTGGAGGTAGGATTTGAACCTCGGTTGTCTAACTCCAAGTTAAAATGTTCCATGTTGAGGCTGCATCTTGGAAGTGGGTGGTGAATTTTTATTTTCTCCCTCACAAGGACTTTCGTTTCACCTTGAGTCTGACTGTTTGACTCAGCGCAGCGTCAGTTCCCCTGAGACTGGTCTGTTAAAAGTGGACACATGGAACTTCAGAAAAAATGGAGCAAATGACTGGAGATAGAGGGCTGCTTTCCCTTTCCATTTGAAATTAATGTTCACTGTATAAAAAACATAAAGCATATCCATCCCCAGGGACTGGCCTGACATTTTAAAACTTTCATCTGCTTTAATTCACGATGTTCAAGCAGGGGATTTACACATAGCTGAGCTCCGGTGGCTAGTTGGCTGCCGTGTGCATTTCTTCTCCTGTCATTGCTGGGCTGAACTTTCTACAGGCCGGCGGGGGAGGAGAAAGAAATTATATAGCTTATTTAACTCCCTCTAAAAACAATAATGGGCCTATTCAGATTTTATCTGTAATTTTACTTTGTTGTTGAGCAGTATTAATAATGCTGTTGTAAACCAGGCCAGGGCAGCACTCACTGAATTCTCTAGGCTCAGCGATAGGCAAAATAGCTGTTCGCAGAGCACAAAGGGAAACGTGTAGATGGTCTCAGCGTAAGTTAGACACATTCGCCTGGATTGGAGCCGTGTTAATATCACATCTTGCAGATTTGGCACAGGCTTTAAGAGTTCTGTATTTCAAGTTGGTTTTTAAAGAAACTTGCTGCAGAACTGGGCAGGATTAATCATGGCTGAGATATGTCACACTTAGTGCAATATTAAATTTTAGCATTCAAATGAGGCAAAACCAGTTCATAACCTTATAAGAACATTGCCTTATATAGTAATTATAGAGAAATACTGTATATCCAAGTTAATGGAGAATAAAATGTCCTGCAGTCTGTTTTTGGTGTCAGGCAAGGTTCCTGGGTGGTGTTCGTTTCCTCTCCTCTACTCTGCAGGAGCTGGCTGAAGTGGGTCTGTGTCTTTCTGGAGTTTGTTACCACAGTGGACTTGTGCATGTAGAAAGGGTCTGCTCTGGGCATCCTGGGTTTGGCAGAGACACCTAAGAAGATCTTCCTTATTCTTGAAAGATTGATTACACACCTCCTATATGCTAGACACAGTGCTGAGCAGAGGGATTACAAAGTCCTTGTGACTCTTCCCTCCCCTCATGGAGCTGCCTCTGACTGGGTCCATAGCATGCAGGGAATTCATTGCAATTCTGGAATGCCCAACCTCCCTGCTCCCATTTCATAAAATTTTATGAATCTGATTCTTACCTGGGGTAGGCATGCACATATTTTTAAGGGGACCTTTGAAAGATCTTTGGAGATTAGTTCTGGTAGAAGTTTTGCCATTCCAATTTAGCTGAAATATTTTGTTGGGTAAAAATACATTAAAATATAAATTAGACAGCAATGTGAGGGATTATCAATGTCTCCTTCCCTTCCAAAAAATTTTCAGCCAGTGAGAGAAACGCTAAAATAGATTCTCATGAGGGACCATGGAATCTCCTTGAGAAACTTTAAAAACTAGTAGAATCTGTAAGGCTGAGTTAGGTCAAAGGATATCTCTCATGTCTAGGAGTCTAGACGCATGATGGGCAGAATTGTTACATCTTTTATATCTTCTTTTTTCTGGTAACTGCCATCAAAATGAATTTTACTTTTGTGGCTGTTTCAGAGGGAGCCCTGTTTAAACTTTAGATTTTATCATGGAAAAGGACTAATAGTAAGAAAGTTCTTGGCCAAATATTCCTCAATCTTATAAAAATTAGAAAAGCAGTGCCTTGGGGTTCATTGTGGTCATCTCACTCAACCTATTGCCTATGAAGTAGCATTAGGATGCAGAAGCTTATTGAAAGCTCTATTCCAGTCTAACATCAACTCTTCTTCAGACTGGTCCAACTTTGCTTTCACTTTCTTGTGCATTATTGCCTTTAATTAGAGATGAAGGATTTTCCAAGAACCTGCAATGTTGAGATGCAAAGGTAAGAATGTGCCAAAGAGAAATTACTTCAGGGTTCATGGTCCCCAAGGATGAAAAGGATTCATGGTATATCAGGGTTTAAACCCAGTGGCCTCTGGCTTTCCAGCTCAGTGAGGCTTCCAAAAGCAGCTGAAGAGTCAAAGGAGATGCTATCTTTCCTCCTACCAAAGAGAACACATTTCCCACTCTCTCCCAAGTTCTTCCTTATTACTGTGCAAGTGTGGTTGGGCATCTGTATTTCTTGACATGCCCTCTACTTATTTTTGTAATAAACGCCTACCAAACAGTAGCAATTATTTCTTTTTCTCTTTTCAGTTTCAAAATTGGATCTTTTCTCCTTCTGGTAGTTAAGTGAGTCAGTTAATTTTATAGCCTTTTTGAGTTCAGATAATACACTGATTCTGCCAGACATAAAGCTAGTACAGTCATGCCCTGCTTCTGGGATTGTTACTGTACACTTAACGATACCAATAAATGGAAAGACGCTTTTAGGAATTTTAGCTAGAGGCTTAAAAAAAGTTTAGAAGTGTTTTGAAAAAGCTATTTCTTCTCCTTAAAGATTTGAAAATTTAGAGGGTTCTCCAGGCTTCTGAAGGACATGTTTGCTCTCCGAGGAGTTCTTCAAATGGTGGCAAACATGGGCAGTGGCAGTTCAGGCCAGAGGTCACTGTATGGTTGGGAGGATTTCAACCCATTTGCTCAAGTACTTGGAGGGATACCTCCTTAGAGAAAGAGAGAGGGCCAAGGTGAGTTTTCCAGGCTGTTCTATCCATCTGGCCACACGTTATCAATTCATTTACCTATTCATCTTCTAATGCATTCATTGAGGGCTTGTTGATTTTCAGATACTGGGGAAGCAAGATAAGTAAGATGTGGCCTCTGGCTTGGGGTCCAGGGAACAAAGAGATACATAAATAATTTCAGTATCACGTGATAAAGGGTATGATAGAGGTAGGTACAATATACTTGCAGGGAGTATATTGGTTAGAGGAAGTCTGTATGGCTTTGCAGTAGAAGGGCAGTTTGATTTGGCTCTTGGGTGAGAGAGTAGAATATAGAAAACAAAGTCATAAACAACAGCCATCACAATAAAAAATGATAAACTTTATTATACTATATATATCATATATAATAAACAATTGATGGCTTACTATGTGCCAGAAGTAGTTCTCAGTACTTTAGATGTATCATCTCATTTAATCCTTATGCCAAACATATGGAGTGGGGCCCATTGTCATCTCTGTGTTACAGATGAGGACTTTCAGGCACAGAGAGATGAAGAAATTTGCTTAAGGTCACATAGGTATGAAGTGGAAATTGAACCTGAACAAGCTGGGAAGCTGGAATGCTGCAAAGAAACATTCTCAGCTGAAGGAATATTGGAGCAGAGAGGTGTGAAAGGAACTGGCTTAGTCAGGGAGGACGGAAGGTCAGTGGGGTCAAGGGGAGGTGAGGTGATTGTACCACTTAGGTGTTTAAGAGAGTTTAGAGATTTACTGCTGGAGATGTGATCATGTGTGTGGAAAGGCAGAGGAGAGCTGGGGTGGCGAAGCCTGTGGCAGGAGGCTTGAGGACTGGAGTGTGGCTGGAGTCCTCCTCTTGCACTGTCTGCCCTTCTAGTTATCCTTTAGGTCTAAGCTTAACTGTGACACTGCCTCAGGGAGGCTGTCCCTGAGCCCCTAAACTAAGTAGGAGCCCCTTATTATTCTTGTTTTTGCTCCGTGGTGCTTGTTTATTTGTAAAACTTATTTAACAACTCTCTTCCCAACCAGACTTGACTGTTCATCCTGTATTTTTTTTTTCTCTTAAGAAAACCTTTTTATTAATGTGTAATATACATACAGAAAAGTGTACATATCTTTTTTTATATTATTTTTTAAATTTCAGTAACATTGGATTATAACATTATATAGCTTTCAGATGTACATTGTTAACATATTTCGAATTCTGTGCAGATTACATCATGTTCACCACCCAAAAACTAATTATAGTCCATCCCCTCACATGTGAGCCTAATCACCACTTTTGCTCTCCCCCTGCTTCCCCTATGGTAACCACCAATCCAGTCTCCATTGCTATGTGTTTGTTTGTCGTTGTTTTTATCTTCTACTTATGAGTGAGATCATATGGTATTTGACTTTCTCCTGTATTCTAATGTCTATTGCCTGGCACACAACAGGCGCTCAATAAATAATTTTTGGCTGGCTAGCTGAATAGTTCCTAGACCCTTTATTTACTTTCTTCATTAATTGTTCTCATGTTGTTATTTGTTTTCAAATAATAGAAACTATTTTAGCTAAAGAAGTGTTTTTTTCTCCATAAGCTTGGACTCAACTTAACATATTTGTAATGTGAAATCACTTCTTCATCTTAGATTTTCCTTCAACCAGCATATCAGATTATAACTCATAACAAGGCATGGTAAAAATAATTGTTGAGCTGTAGGCTCAGTATAACTGCAGAAGTGAAGGGTTTGGGGAATTACTCATAGATCCTACTTCATCTTATGTGGATTCTTGAGAGGTGGTCAGCAGGTTCTTTTAGGCTGACATGATTCTTTCCAGGTTATCCTTTTTCAAGTCCTTTGTAGGGAACATGTCTCTCCTATTGAATCTGCATGCATGTGAATCATAAACTGTCTCTGAATTATTTGCATTGATGGGGGCCAGCCTTTGTCTTCAGTAGATGTGAGCTCCCTCCCTCTGTCAGGAGTTCTGTACATTCCTGGGATACCTGGTATTCAGGTTTTGTATGGAGAGGATTTGTGGTGGCAGACCCATGCCCTCTCATTCTGAACTGGATATGCTATGCACACCAATGGGGATCGGGGAACTTACTGAGGCCTTTCTGAAATGAGTCAGTTCATTATCTGCAAATAGACAGCATCTTTCCTGAAATTAGGGGTTTCCCAGTCTGTCATCTTCATCAGAAATGACTGATGAGCTGCTTTTGGGAGAGAAGGCTTCTGCACTGTCCCTTTCAAAGCTCAGCCCATCAATTCTCTCAGCACTCGCAGCTGGCTCTGCCTGTGAACATGTGATGATGGAGTCACACAGTCTTCACATTCAGTCCTTAGGTTGGACTGGGTTGGTGGCTTTCAATTTTTAAAAAATTTTTTTTCACTGTGACTGACATTAAACAATATAGTTCTCATTACAGCCTGCACACACACGTATATTTACATAACTGAATCAGAAGTGTCACAAAACACTACTTCCCTTACTACATGCAGTGTTCTCTGATATGTTATATTCTGTTAAAAAATGCTACAGCACCCTGAAATTTGATTCCACATGTCACTGCAGTTTGAAAAACAGTGGCTAGATCTCCCAGCCTTTGTTAGATCTAATTCTGAGATCTACTCTGATATCCTCCTTTTATGGATGAGGAAGAGATCCTTAGGTGTGATCCCAGCATCACACTAGTTAGTGGCAAAGCTGGGCTGTAACCTGGGTCTGCTGACTTTGATCCAGCACTCTTACAGAAATATCTTTTACACAATGTATATATATTTTTGTCTTCTGTGTGTGTGTTTCACTTTTCTTCCTGGTTAGGTATGGAGTGGCAAACTAGTAGTGTGTAGGAATCAATACTCTATACTTACCTACCTGGATTCAACCTGCATCCTCTCTTCCTTTGCAGAACTCCGTTACCTCTTGGCGCGATGACTCAGTGAGTTTCAAGTGGCATGTGTTGTACACCCAGAGGCAGTATGTCTTGTTCCCACTGCTCTGGGCCCATGGTACAAAACACATGTGGTTCTTGTCCTCAGATAGCTTACTGTCAAATTGGGGTGACATGGCAGAGCTTCATTCTATCAGCAGAAATACATATGGATAAACAGGGTTATTAGAAATGTGCTTTGGAGAAGAGAGTCTATCCAAAAATGTTTTTCCCCAGGAAAGAAGGAATCAGCTTCCACAGCAAGGAAGCTTGAAACTGTAATCACAGAGGAAAGAGAGGTGCTGGACTTCAGTTTGAGTTGGGGAGGCCCATCATCCTGCTGTTGCTGCCTTGACCTTCTCCCTTCTCCAAGGACCCCATCACTTCCTCTCCATTGTCCTTGGGCTCCATCTCCCCCTCTGGAAGTGAAATCTATCCCCTTTTGGCAGGAGATGGTCCCTGTTAAGTATGGATATGGCGACTGTATTTTGCAAGCTAACATTTAAAATATTCAGTCTAAAAATGTGAGCACAAAGGGACAAGATATTTAAACTCTGTCCTATTCTATCAAATCTGGAAAATATACTTTCTGTTCCAATAGTGTTTCCTCCTGCCCTGCTCACCTATCTATGAGTCTTTTAGGCTTAGCTGCCTGAGCTCGTTGTGGGTGTTGCCGGCACACCTGAATCCCTGGCAGAGGCATAGGGGAGAGGGGAGAGGCAGAGGAGCACACTGGAATGCCACTGTGCCTGTGCAGTCATCACAACTCCACCTCCATAATGCTGAGCATGGCAGCTGAGGAATTCTATGACGCATTATTTTATGGCTTAGAATCATCGGCTTTGGTTCTGGCACTTAGGCTGTGGTTACTTGTGTACGTGAACCTGTGAAAGTGGGTGCCTTGCATTTGTATTCTCGCTGCTCTACTCAGAAGCATGGAGCTCCTTCCTCCTCTGAAATGCAATAGGCAGCTGTTCTAGCTTTTGCCCATCACTGCTACTGTTGGCTGAGTGGTGCAGAGGGACCCCTTTCTGTAATATAGTGCTTTGGCTGGAGTAATTCTGATTTATAAAAACAGCTTCACTTGGAGAGAAACATTAATTAGATGCAAAGAGGGAGTTATTTCATCCTTCAAGTAGGGGAGAGTAGGGAGTGAGGGAGAGAAAAAAGTACCACAGATAAATTATCTTCTATTTGCACAATGTTTTATGCTTGTCAGCTGTCTATTGCCAGAGAACCACAATGTAGCTAAATACTTGTGACACCTTGCCCAATCAAGGTATAGCAAAAGGATGTTACGGGAGCCTCTTTGTGACAACCTGTGCTAGTTTACATTAGCTTAACCAATCGCCTTTTCCTCTGTGCTTGGAGAAATTTGTTAAATTAATTCAGTTGCAATTAGCAGATTTATGGGAAAGTACCCTGTTATCCTTTAATTGGAGAGCATAAAACTACAAACTGAATCCGCTAGTTCTATTTGTGTAATAGGCAATCTATCTACGACAAGATTTGATCGATGGAGTCGTATGATGCCCTTGCCTTGTTTTATATTGGCTGTCAGCGCTTAACTGGGACTGAAGTATCTGGGTAACAAAAATTGATATAATGACTTAATGCGCCTTATTCTCTTTGAGCTACATCAGTTTAGAGCACTTCTGAGAGAAAAATGTCTGGAAAATATCAGGGAGTCATTTATCAACCTGTTTTCATTAGCATACTGCCTAGCTCTGGCAAGGATTTGAATAAAAAAAAGCAGGATGGTACAATTTATTTCAGGCCCCATATTTCTTGGATGAAAGGAGACTTCTAATAAAAGGAAAATACAGAAAGATGCTTTTTCTAGCTGGTTTTTCCCTAACTAAAAACCCTACCCACCAAAAGCTTTTTTGTTTGTTTGGATTTTTGCTGTTAGTAATATTCTGGGAAAAGAAATGAAAACTGCATAGTGGTTATGATATGTAGAGAAAAAAAAGTTTAACCAAAAAAACCCAAATTAACCAAAAGTACCCAGGTATATTGTGGGTCTGTGTTTGTCTGTCTCTGTTTGTTTGCCTCTGTTGTACACATTTGTGTGTTTATAATACAGAGTTACACAGTGACCATGGAGAGAAGTTCTCGGCATAAGTGGGTGTTTTGTAGCATTGAAGGATTTCAGTTAAGATACAGTGCTTTTAGATTTCTGGAGCTGGGGCTGAGGGGAAATAGAAACAGATCAAAATGTTTGTATAGTGGGCACAATGCGTTTGGTATATGTAGTCATTTGTCCTGCCCTCTGTAGGACGTGAACCACAAGAGGTAATAATAACTGAAAGGCAGTTGTAGGGGAGTGAGTCCTTTTTTGCATGAAATTTTTATGCATCAGTCAGCCTGCATACAGTGTGCCTAGTGTATAAAATAAATTGGTGCATAAATCAGATTCAGAGCAGCATGTTGCCAACTTTTGCATTTGCATACAGGAATTCAACATGGATATGGAGGAATTCCAGTTTTTAAAATCTCTAATAGTGTATGGGGAATTTCTCAGGTATATATTGCATGCAAGGACATTTTATTCACTCATCTCCCCCACACCTCACCCCAAATAACAACAGACGAGGGATAGGAAGAGCAGCGATGTGGGAGTTTTGTGGCTGCCAGCCGTATATGGAGGATAGTGACACAGTATTTAAGATAATATTGCAACTCTGTCTATAGCTCCTGATTATAGCGAGGAATTAGTGTGCCAATCGATAGTGATTTATGGTGAGGATAAGCAAGTGCACATTGCTCACATTGATCTGCATGTAAATTCCTTGACATAATAAGAAGTTATTACCAATGACAGTCACTGTCTGACTGCCATCTCATCGGCACATCCTTCCATCAGTGGGAACCACAGTCTCTGCACTCCGGGTGTGAGTTTGCCCACAATTTGCTGTTGTAAGTCAGGCCTGTACATCTGGTACCTGAGGAGCGGCTATTGAGTAGATGAGGATCGAGGTCACGCTGACCGTTTCCGTCAAACAGCAGTTCCCTGATTAACCAGCAAGACGGGATGTGTCTTGCTTTTTTTTAAAGCAGGAAATATCCTACAGGGGTTCGATTCTGGGTTAAAAAATATATATCATGAATAGTTTTCTTGGGAATTAAATCTATTCAAGTTATTTTCTTCATACCATTTCCCCGAAAGCCTCAGACAGCAAATTATCTATCAATAGATTAAAATACAATTGCTTTTATTTTACCCATTTATTATGCTTTTTGAAAGTCATAGATTTTTTTAACCATCTCACTTTTTTGCTTCTTAACTCTCATATGCATTTATATGCTTCTGCATTTCTGCTGCATGAGAGCTTTTTAAATTCAATCTTTAAGCTTGTATCTTTTCGGTTTTTTCCCCTTTCCCTTGCAACAAGACCTCATAAATTCATCCTCTATAGCTGTACCTTTTTCTCCTTCTCTTCAGTAGTCTTGTTAACTGACCTGAAGTCTTTTGCAGTTCACATTCAGAGCCTAGGTGGAAGGTAATGTCTCCTTTTCACATGCTTTCTGTGGGCAAAATCTCTCTGCCTAGCTTGTAATGTTACATTAGCTATAATCATCAGTTTGTTTGTAAAAAAACATTCTGTTATGTTCCTCTACGGCTTGATTTTTTTCTTAAGAGTCTGCTACTTTAGAAAATTATTCTTGAAACTAATTGCAGCTGAAGTGTGATTGCTGCGTTCTCACCTTCTTCATTCTTACTGGAGGTGGTCATTGCTCTTTGCAGAAGACCCCTTGAGAAGTTGGTAGAGTAATAGATATATACCTTGAAGAGTGAGTCATTAGCTCCAGGTATATGGTACCTACTTTACCTTGAAAAACTCAATTATGAAAACATAAGGTTATTTATTATAGGTAGTAGTTGCTGTACTAATAGAGGGTAAATAATAACAATAATTTTAATTTCAGACTGCCTGTTGTATCAATTAGGTCTGACTAAGTCATTCTGTAGTAACAAATAACTCCAGAATCTCAAAGTGTAAAGCAATACAGATGTATTTCTCACTACACTTCATGTACATTGTGGGTTGGCAGAGGGACTCTGATCATTTTAGTCACACAGGGACTCAGGATGGCAGAACAATTGACATCTTGAACACTGCTGGTCATTGAGCTAGAGAGGCCAAAGATCTGAAGCATCTTGCATTGGCAAGTAAATGTACCACAGCTCATTGACAGGACGAATCACAAGGCCCCATTCTTACCTTGTGACCCAAACAGGGTAGAACTAGATGTATTTGGTGAATAGTTCTAATACTATTGATTGGTTATACACACAGATATTTATTAAAAACCTTCTCAGAACTAAAGAAAAGTGTTATTAACTTTAGTAGTACACAGATTGGTGGTGACTGAAGAGGTCTAGAATAATTGAGTTGAGAATCCCTAAAGGAGATGAGCTGGTTCAACTCTCTCACTTGTACAGAGGAGGAAACAGAGGTTCAGAGAGTGGGAGTAACTTTCCCAAGTTACAGTGTTGGCGATGAGCAATATAGGGATGCAAACGCAGGTTTCTTGACTTAAATCCAGTGGAATTTCTTTCTTCTATCTCTCACCTGGAATCTTGGGAGCTTCGAGTATCTTGTGCAAACTGCTATTAAACCTGTGTATGTTGATGGTGCCAGTCCTAACTGCTGCTCCCTTCACTTCAGTCCTTCATTTGACAGCTTTTACTTTGTCCAGGTGTTCTAGGTATGCTTAGCTTCTTGGCTTCCCTGTTCCAGACTTCCATGGACACCATCATATCACTTTCCTGCAGATGGTATTTGGTTATGAAGCTACAGATTCACTTGATTTTTATTTCAAGTATAGAATTTGAATGCTCGTGTCAAATTCTACAGACATGACGCAGGATGTATAGGGTGGTGTTGAGACAATGATGGGGTTTTTAGCAAAGTCCTACAAGGACGTGAGACCAGGAAGAACTCCACAGAATGACGTTTATTGATTTATTTGCACATAATATCTACACCCCCACCCCTACTTTGGGAAGGTGAGGGAAATAGTGATTTGGTCTGGACAATGGTCTGTTGTTCTGTTTTGTTGTGACTCAGCAAAGTCAGAAGACAAAGTTTTGGTTGACATTTCTGTTAGTTTACTTTTTTTAAAACTAGTTCAAATTTCTTTTTTTTTTTTATTGAGTTAATGATAGGTTACAATCTTGTGAAATTTCAGTTGTACATTAATGTTTGTCATTCGTGTTGTAGGTGCACCACTTCACCCTTTGTGCCCACCCCCCACCCCACATTTCCCCTGGTATCCACTAAACTGTTCTCTTAGTCCACATTTTTAAATTCCTCATATGAGTGGAGTCATACACAGATTATCCTTCTCTAGCTGGCTTATTTCACTTAACACAATTCCCTCAAGGTCCATCCATGTTATTGCAAATAGGACGATTTTGTTCTTTTTTATGGCTGAGTAGTATTCTATTGTATATATGTACCACATCTTGTTTATCCATTCATCTGTTGATGGGCACTTAGGTTGCTTCCATGTCTTGGCTATTGCGAATAATGCTGCAGTGAACATTGGGGTACATAGGACTTTTGGGATTGCTGACTTCAAGCTCTTTGGATAGATACCCAGTAGTGGAATGGCTGGATCGTATGGTAGTTCTATTTTTAATTTTTTGAGGAATCTCCATACTGTTTTCCATAGTGGCTGCACCAGTTTGCATTCCCACCAGCAGTGTATGAGGGTTCCTTTTTCTCCATAACCTCTCCAACATTTGTTACTATTAGTTTTAGATATTTTTGTCATTCTAATGGGTGTAAGGTGATATCTTAGTGTAGTTTTGATTTACATTTCCCTGATGATCAGCGATGATGAGCATCTTTTCATGTGCCTATTGGCCATCCGTATATCTTCTTTGGAGAAATGTCTGTTCATGTCTCCAGCCCATTTTTTGATCGGGTTCTTTGATTTTTTTGATGTTGAGTTAAACTAGTTCAAATTTCTGCTTCAGACATTGGGGACACTTGAGTAGACTCAAGGTTTTTAGACAGAGACAGAAAACCTTATAATATTTGTCATAGTTATCAGATAAGGGTTATACTTTCCAAATGATTTCCACTATAGACCCAGGTTGGACCTTCCTGTTGGAGGAGTATTAGATGTTTTCTTATGGTTAGGATTATGGACATAGGCATTTGTCAGCAGGCCATCATTAGAATCTGAAGCCTTGGATTTTGGCATTGGATTCTTATATGGCTAATGTCTGTGGAAGACAAGGCAGTGGGTAGTGTGCCTGTGTGGCATCAGAAAGATGCCTTCCTGCCTATATGGAGAACCCTTATTAGCTTTATGCCTTTTGTGTGACACGCATATTCCATTCAAAATTAAAAACAAAAGCTCAAAAAAAGCTAACCTTCCTTAGGTACCTATTATATGCCAGGTGTGTGTGTGCACTCTCCCCATTCTCTCTCTCTGTCTATTGTGTGTGTCTATATCTATCTATCTATATATATCTGTCTATGTATATATGTGTATTTCTCATTTGCTCCATAGAACAGCTTTACGAAG
Source organism: Equus asinus (assembly GCF_041296235.1). NCBI lineage: Eukaryota > Metazoa > Chordata > Mammalia > Perissodactyla > Equidae > Equus > Equus asinus. The sequence goes on from NC_091791.1 coordinate 63,817,745, forward strand.
TAAGTATTATTGCATGGGTAACATTTGAGTGCTTGCTTTTGCTTACTGTGTGTTTGTTGCTGTCTTCAGTGCTTTACATGAATTAATTCATTCCATCCTTTCCATTACCCTCTGGACTAGATATTCTTATTAGCCTCATTTGGAAAATGAGAAAACTGAGGTGTAGAGGTTACATAGCTGGGATGCGATGGAACCAAGGTTCAAATCCAGGCAATCTGGCCTCAGAACTGATGTTTGGACCACTCTGCTGGGCTGCCTTCTTCACCTTTCCCACCCCATTAGTGAGGGGAGGAGTTATAGAGCAGTGGAACGCCATCCAGAAATGGAATCTGAAGATTGGATTCAAACGCTTGCTCTGACACCTGCTCCCTTTGCTGTGTTAGGCAACTCCCTTAGCCTTTCTCAGTTCATTTTCCCCATCAGTGTAATAAGAACACTCACCCTTAACTCAGACGCAGTAGTCCTTAGAGTGAGGAGCTTGTGCCCGGTGAATATATCATAAGAACCACTGGCATGCTGGAAGACTGTTAAAATTCTATTTCCAATTTTTATAATCTGAAAATGAGAAAGAAATAAGCTGGATCAATATTTCATATTCAGACTGAACAGGCGCCCTCACTTGGTGCAGATGTCTGCCACATGAGCACGTGCTACACACAGTTGGGGGGCTATTACAGAGAATTCTCCTTGAGGAGCAATTCATAGTGACGTCTTCTCCTCTTTTTTGTCTTCAGAATTTTGCAAATTTTATTAGTCTCTGGTTGTAGAATGTCAGTGATGTGGTTAATTTTATTTTTAAAAAATGCTCAAATAACAGAACCTTTACATTATACTTGGTTATGAATTGGGAATTGAATTAAAAAAATTTTTGGTTCTGACAGATTCCTTGGTTATGTCATGAGAAAGAACTTGAGAGTTTTTTTTTCTTACCATAAATATGAGTTCCCCATTTTTGTTTTACAAAAATTCAAGATTTCTTAATTTTTTCATTCCTAATGCCTACCGGAAGTATAAATCCTAACGGATATGTTTGGCCAAAAATGCAGTTGAGAAGATGCTTTCTGAAAGAAACACATACTATGGAGAGAGTTTTTTGAAACAGTTCTTTGGAAAGGTTTCCATCATGTGAGCTCCTTGCTAGAAACTGTCTAGTTGTATCATCTATAAAAATCCTAATCTCTGCATACTATAAAAATTTGGAAAAGGAATTTTCTGACCATCTTAAAGTCTTCCCAAGAAGGAATTTTAGTGGATTTTGAATCCATTTGTGAAAAATATAAAATTACCACACATTTTGCATAATTGACATCAAGTTATGTGGAAATTGACCCACTGAATTTAAACAACAATCTGAGCATGCCTAGTTAATGAGATTGAAAAAAGTTTCATGATTTAATAAACTCAGCCAGTGACCAGTTTTCTTCCATATGTACTGTGGTTCTGAATAATGGCCCTCCAAAAGCATCAGGTTCCAATCCCCAGAACCTGTGACTGCTACCTTATATGGAAAAAGGATCTTTGCAGATGTGATTAAATTAAGGATTTTGAGATGAAGAGATTATCCTGGATTATCTTGGTGGGCCCTAAATGCAGTCACAAGTGTCTTTCTAAGAGAGAAGCAGAGGGAGATTTGAAACAGACAGAAGAGTTTGAAAAGGGAGTGGTGACCAGAGAGGCAGAGATTGGAGTGATGTGGTCACAAACCAAGGAATGCCAGCACCCTTCAGAAGCGTGAAGAGGTAAGGAACAGATTCTCCCCTAGAGCCTCTGGAGGGAGCATGGTCCTGCTAACATCTGGATCTCAGCCCGGTGGTACTTCTGGTGCCCAGAACTGTGAGAGAATAAATTTTGGTTTTTTTAATGCCACTAAGTTTGTGATGATTTGTTACAGCAGCCACAGGAAACTAGTACGCTTACTTAAGTAACTTTTTAAACTATGATTCATTTATTAAAATCAAGTGTTAAAATAAAATTAGAACTAAACTTCTAAGTTGAGTTTTTACAAAGTGTTAAGCCAGTATTTAAAAAAAAAATGAGGTGTAAGTATATAACATCTCTGTAATGAAATGCCACTTATATATTATAAAATATATCTTTTTTTTGGTGAGCTCAAAGATGATTTGACATCATTAATGAATAGAATTGCATTTAAAAATCTTTGTATTTTCTTTCCTATCCTTAAAGTGACTATTTTGTATGTTTTAGGAATACATTTGTATGATGATAAATATGTATAAGTTACAAATAAATTAACGTATGTTAGGGTACATAATCAAACAAATTTGGAGAACTTGCTCTAAGGATTATTACCATGATTAAATTAGCTAAATGTGAAAACTTTTAGAACATAGTAGGCATCCAGTAATTATTTATTGAATGAATGAATGGACATATGGATGGGTAATGAAGAAATGGAAGATCCCAGTTTAAGCAGTAGGCCTGGGGAAGCATGGCTGATGGGGGGTTGGGGGGGGGGTGGCGAGCTGTGGACCCAGGTGTGTCTGATTCCAAAGCAGGTGATCTTCCCACTTTGCCTTCTTCTTATGAAGAAGTATGCTTGTTTCACAATGTCATGACAGGTACAAGTGAGACTTAGTGGTGAACATGTAGGATTGACTCATCTCCTCAGCATTGGGATAGGGTGGGAAGGAATAGGAAGTGCAATACCAAGGATTACCTGAGAAGGCAGAATTTTTCTGTTTCTTGCACTGGGTGTGACTGTGTTGGCCGGTGATGGTGGTGGCGTTGGGGAGGGCATTTGGAGGCAGTTGTAATTTAGCTTTCCCCTAGTTCACCCAACAAAGCAGGTAGCTTTAGACTTTTGCCTGAATGTGAGAGGCAATGAAGATCTGCCAACAATAGAATAGAAGATTCATGAACACCAATTCCTCTTCCCCATGAGGAGTGTTGGAAGAGAAATAAAATTCATACACTAAATTGATTTTTAGACATCCAAGGTGCTAACATCCATGATTGTGGGGAACAGAGAGACGTCTAGATAAATTAAATTTCAACAACCCTCAGACCTAGTTTTAGCCAATAGCTTCACTCTTCTTTCTGACCAAAGACACCAAAGCAGCTTTCATTCCAAGAGTTAGCAATAAACTACCTGAATTTGAGAGTGCTCTTTCTTCCAGCTCATCTTTCGATAGAGCTAATAATGACAGGAGAATAGTCAGTGGGCTGGTGGGTGCTGAAGGAAGGTAATAAGAATTTCAGAGCTGCTATAATCCCTAGACCAGCCAAACTGCAGCTATGAAAAGGGGAACAGACCATACTTGCTGAACCATGAGCCTACTCAGCTAGTCACAAGAATAAAGCCCAGTTCCTGGAAATGTCCTTCTTGTGCACTGATGGTGATGGAGTAGGGGGGTTTCTTTGCTGTTCATTGGAACACTGGCCTTGACCCCCATTGTCATTTATCCCACTGTTCTAATAGCTTCCTAGAAGGGGAATTCCAACAATAACCCTTGCTCATGTCTGACCTATTTTCCATATTTCCCCAGGTAGTGTTACTCCCAGGTTTAAAATCTTCCAATGGTCCCCTTAGGTTCAGAATCTTACCATTGTTTGCAGTGTTTTCTCCTTCTCCTTCCTCCTACCTTTGAGTCAAATCACATGCTACTCTGTTTATTTTCTGCAGAAGACTGTCTTGTCTCTGGGCCCTTTCACATGCTGTTCTCATGCCTTCACCCATCCACTCCAGTCTTTACCTAGCTAACACTTTTGCATTCTTCAAGCCTTGGTTTAAATGCCGCTTCCTAAGGAAGGCCTTCTTTGAACGCTGTTGACTAGTTTGGCTTCTCTTGCTGTCTGCTCCCCTAGCCTCCTGAATGCCCACTTTTGGGATAGTTAATTGTATATTCAGTGTCTGTTGGCCCTATAAGACCATCATTTCTGAGAAGTCACTGCACAGTATCAGGCACATGATAGGTGCCCAGTTCATATTTGCCACATGAATGAATGGAGGTTTTCGAGAAAGAAGATACTGTGTTATTTTGTACCCCCACAATTTGCATAGTGCTTGACACCAAACAAATGCTAGTTGAACTGAGCTCAGCAGAGGCAGTGGGGCCAGGGCTTTAGGGGCTGTGACCTGGATGCAGGGTATCTACTCATTTCCTTCACCCATCCCTATGAGGCCCAAGTCTGAGTACCTTTAGAGGCTAACTGGGGAAGCGTGATGGTGGTGGTCATGGGATAGATCATACATCAGTTGGCCCTTTGAAAAGAAAAAAAAGGGAGAAATATGCAGATTCATTAATGACAAATATTTCTGGAAATAATGAACTTTAAACATTTGATTGCTATATTTTTGAAATGTAAAAGAGAAACGAAAATGCAAGAAAGGCAGTTATTGTGGTAACCTTTGCATTCTGTTTGCAGTGTCCAGCTTCTTAAAAGATTCTTGTATGAGCTGTGGTTATAGTTTTCAAGTATATGTCTCATTTTTGACCTGGGAGTAAGAAGAATAATTTTTAGGCGATGAAAATAAATAGTGAACTGATTATTAAGTACAGAAACGGGTCTCAGGGTTTCAGATATCAGCCCCACCATCTGAAATGTAAATATCTCCTAAAATTCCCATTTAAGAACAGATTTTACCTGCAAGTAGACTGTTATATCTTCCTGAAAAATATATACACCCTAGAGAGGGAATAAACACATCATTACACTTTCATGACAGATAAGCTTGGCTCTGTTCGGGTGTAAACTCATTTTTCTTGGGTTGACCTTTAAATAGTATTGTGCTATTGTATGGGATTTAAATCAATAATTTTGTCAAAGCAAAATATACTGCAGGTTTTTTCTTTATCATTTAAACAGCTCTGTAAACTCTCGAGGAGTAATGCATTTCAACATGTTGTCCCCAGAAAAAGAAAAGGAGAGGAGGGGGTTTGGGGATGTTGGGGGAGGCAGACCACATATAAAAACTCACCTAGCATCAATGAGGCAGAAGCCCAGGGCGGCTGCAGATCTGAGAGAGTTCCGTTTTTCTCTTTCAGGCAGCTGAGGTGGAGGTGCCAGTGTGGGCTGTAATTAGTGGTGTAATACCTTTTCTGCATTCCTGTTGTAAAGCAACAAAGTGTCCCAGGTGTGAGGAGGTTAAAATGAGAAGTACCCAGTAGTTATGAAGCAGCAATAATGAGTTTCCTTCTACTTACCGTGGATTTGTGTGATATACAGCTTGCAATTAAGCATGGCTTGGTGATTCAGTGATTAATGTATACCCAGCTCCTAAAGGAGGGAAGCCGCCCTCCCGTCACATTCTTCATGATGTTTACAGCTGGGTACCTATTAACAGGAAGATGGAAAGGGCCATTTACAATTCAGTAACCTTTATGACAGTGAACTCTTTAATCAGCATTTTATTTCCTTTGTAACACTTTAGTCATCTACAAATGTCAGAATAAAATAGGGCCATGAAATATTTAGAATCGGCATGTGGAAATTGACTTCCCTTGATTTAAGCTGCTGTGTCTTTTCATTTTGTTGTTTTGGGAGCTTTTACTTTTATTGAAAGACAATTTATAACTAAATGCTCCCAACAGTGACTGGCATTAGGGTAGGAGGAATTTCAGAGAGCCAAGTTCTGGTTCTATAAAATGTGTTGATGCTTGCTATATTGGGTAATAAGTTATTCAAATAAAAACATTAGCAAAGGGTTCGCATTTTGGAGCGGTATTTAGTAGAGGTACAGCAGACTTTGTAGAGTTTATGACAAAATACCCTGACATATTTTAGAAAGGTAATTAAGTATGAAGTACATCCATAATAATTTAAGTCAGTTACAGTGTGTACCTGAAATACGCATTATTGTCTCACATTATTTTCTTAGCAGGATTCTGGGACTTTTTCAATTCAACAATAACCAGATTTCAGCTTTCTTGTGTTGTTGCAAATGTATGTAATATGTATTAGCAGAATTGCCATGTTTATATTAACAAGACCTTCAAACAGTGATATTATTGTATTAAATGATTGCATTATTATTTCTGACTCACACCTTTTGTTAAGTTAACCTGTTTTAAGCCACTGAATCCCAACATATCTCAGTTAATGTGTTTTAAAAATTAGTCTTGGACAATGGCCTGCTTTAAGAATTTGGCATGGTGCAGTGCAGCCTTCTTCCCTCCCCCAAAGGTTCCTGGTGACCATTCGTTGACCTTGGGATGAGCCCCAATTTAGGGAGCTGGTTCTTTTTCAGGAGTAGTGAGAGAGTCTTGGTCTCATATGGGCCATATAGGACCACCTTTCACACTTTTCTACAAGGTATTGGGAAGGTATTGCCTTTTCTTTGCTGCTGTATGGAAACTAGTAATTAGTACCAGCATGGTGCAGTGGAAAGAGGAGCAGGACTGAGTGCCAGTCCCAGCCCCAACAGGAACTCTCTGTCATGGGCAAGTTCCTTACCTTTCTGGACTTTGGTTTTCCCATCTGTAAACTGAACTGATTTACTGGACTGAGTGTGCCTTCAAGCAAGCAGTGAGAGAGGAGAGAGGACGGGGAATAGATGGAGAATAAATTAAGACCTTAAATGCAAACTGTGGCAAGTAAAGGGTTTCTGTAACTAAATTGCATAGATATGAATCCTGAGAGAATGTCTTTACCTAGATAATGGAAGGAGACCTGTTGAGGGCTGGGGAAAGTCTAATCATCTCATGAATTTGTTGTTGTTGCTGAATGAGTTAAAGTGTCTGTTGAAGCAGTTGGCATGGAATGAGACACCAATGTTATTTTCTCTTTTCCTTGGTTTAATAAAAGGACAGGGTCCCCAGTTGTCTTCTGGTAACAAAACCCTAATCTATAAAGTGTCAGCAAGTTATTTGAGTTGGAATGTTGATGAACAAAGTTGAGGTAGTATTCTCCAAACTGAGAGTTTCCCCACTAAGTTCAGGGAATGAGATATGGAAAGGAGGGACACCCAAGGATTAGCATTCTTATGTTGGGTGAGGAAAGGGGCTGAGTTACAGGACATCCTTCTCTCTATTTTTTCATCTCATCTCCTTGACCAATCTCCAGCTGTCCTCAATGGCTCACTTTTGAAATAGTTCTTTCGAACATTAAATTGGTGGTACCCAGCAAGATCTTATACTCCACTCAGACTTTGAAGACTGGAGTTTTCTCATTAAAAGTGAGTTAACCTAGGAATACTAGGGGAGGGGCTGAGTGATGTCAATAACAAGGCTGGAAGCATGAATGGGTGGTGGTAAAGTCCTGGCTGTAAAGATAGGTGGTGACCTGTGGAGGATGATTGGAAAAGGAGGATGGGGGGTGGTCCAGGAGAGCAACATTTCAAAATAGATTTTATTCCATCTTTTGCCCACCATCTCACAGGAAGTCCCCACAGTGGAACCTTGAATGACAGGAAGCAGTGGGAGCCTAAAAAATCTTGGTGCCTGTAGGTTTTTCCCCCCAGATTTCCTTTTTTTTTTGCTGAGGAAGATTCACCCTGAGCTAACATCTGTTGCCAATTTGCTCTATTTTGTATGTGGGTTGCTGCCACAGCATGGCCACCAATGAGTGGTGTAGGTTCATGCCTGGGAATTGAACCTGGGCCACCAAGGCAGAGCATGCCAAACTTAACCAGTAGGCGATGGGGCCAGCCCCTCCAATTTTTAATTCATTTAATTCATTTAACTTCTTTACTTTAGAATTTTTAAAATTCTGTTTTAAATTTAAAAGTGTTATGAAACATAATCATAGAAAGTTTGGAAAAAAAGAAAGAATGAAAACAATTGTCTATAATTCTACCACACTAGGACAACTATTATTATTTGTATATATTCTTTGTCTTTTTCCAAAGGCATGTCGCTGCATAGTTAAAATGAGAGCCAAGTGTCAATTTTGTGTCCTGCCTTTTTCATGTCTTGCTTGTCTTTATAGTCATCGTTTCTCGAAGACTGCATGCTTGTCCTCAAACAAGCATTCATGTTTTAAAAAATAATTTAAAACATATTTTTAAACCCTACTATGGACTATTTAGTTTGCACCCATATTTTTTGCCATAATAACAGTGCGATGTATGTCTTCATGTGACTTTTCTATACTTTAGATTATTTCTTTTGGAATAGAGTCCCAGGTATAGAATTATTGGGCTGAGGAGACCCTGTTGTATTACATCACTTACCCGCTTATAGCCCAAAACCTCTTAAAAGTCTTAGATATGTTTCTTCTAAGTTCTGGGCTATCTATTTGCTCCAGGCTCAAGTGATTTTCATAAGAGTCTCGTATCTCTTTGAGAATTTTGGATATTTTCAAGGCTCATGAGGATCTAAGGTCATGTGGATAATACCATTCATTTAAAATTCTCCTTTAGCAGATGACAGAAAATAAGGAAAAAGCAAACTCGAATGGGGACTGGCATCTGTTGGGCACCCAGAATCTGTTAGAACTCTCAAGCACAAGATCTCATTTAATCTCAAAACAGTCCTATGGATTGGGAATCAGTAGCACTACTTTTGTTTTCCAGATGAGGAGACTGAAACTCAGCCACGTTAAGTAACCTACCTGAGGTCATCCAACTTCTATGAAGTCAGAATTTGAACTCAGGTCCACCTGACCAAAGCAGGTGCTTGCCCCACTCTGCCATGCACCTTTTGTCTAAAGAAGTGCGGGCAGGTGAAGCAGTGCTGGGAACCCCACTGTATTCTGAGACAAGCATAAAATAGTGGCCATTTCTCCTTTATAATACCAAAAGCTCTTATTTTAGCCCCTGGGACTTCAGCCTTTCTAGTGATTCCTGTGCCCTTTGGCAGACCCATCTTTATGCAGTTCTCTCAAATCACAAAACACAGTTATGCTTTAATGCCTGGAGGTGGTGGGAATTTGTAGTGGGCTGGCTGAAAGGCAACTGGCAGGATATTCTGGGATTGTTAGGATGGGGTTTGTGTGTGGGGGGACCTCTGGGGGAGCTGGCGTCCAAACCCCTTTGGCCCCATCAGATTTTACTGTCTCCCTCTGTGCTTTCTTGAAGGCAGTGAAGGAACTGGACATGTGTCAGAAAGGGAGAAGAGATAGCCTTGCTTGGAAAGCCAATTTGGAAAGCACTGTAAATGTAGAGCTCACCTAGACAGAGAGATGCTCCAGAAGAACTGTTCAGGGCCCTCAGAGAAATCCTCCACCTAACCAGTCAGGAGCAAGGGAAAATGGGGATGCTCAAAGTGAAGGGACAATTTGAAGGTCATAATACCCATCAATTCCAGGCAGATGTGGAAGCAGGCTTCTCTATTATCCCTACATTGAAGAATCAGTGAGAGATGCACATGAGAGGAGGTGACCAGGCCGCCAAGCAGACGAACACAGGAATGGCTCTGTGACTCAGCCTTCCTCTTGCCTCGGCTTTGATTGGCACCATCTCCTCTCCTTGGAAAACCATCCCCATGATGGTTCTCCACCATTCTTGGGTCTTAAATAAGGCAGGAAGGCAGCAGATAGGGTGGTGAGGGGCTGGTGGCTGGGGGTTTGGATGCCTATGACCTTGCCCCTTTGCCTGCTGGTACTACATTTAAACCCTAGCCTGGTATTTCTCCCTGTAAGGGGTGGGGAAAAGGAATCAGTGTTGGGCTTTTTTCTCTCCACTGATGATTAGGACATGTTAACCCGCATTCTTTTGCCACTTTGCCCCCTTTTGGTCAGGATTATTTAAATGTTTATCCTTCCTTCCTTCTTGACCTTTCTTGTTCAGTCCTAGTTCCTGGGTCCCGCTTGTTTTGTGTTTCATGAGCTTAGCAAACCGTGGCCTCCAATTCCCTCGTTCTAGTGTTTTCACTTAAGATGAGGAGTGATGAGCCAAAGGTTTCAGGCTCAATCCTTGAGCAAAGGGCCGCTCTGACAGGGATTATTATTTATTTGTCATCTTGGATGTAATAAGCTGTAGGTACAGCTTCGAGAGCCCTTGATTTATTGCGCTGTCTACTGCCACTAGCGGGACGTCTGCTCCACCGTGCAGGATGAATACCACACTGTCAGCTTCGTCGATCTGTCTCCACCACTGCTCTCTCTCTCATAACACATTCCCATTTCATGCCAGAATACATAAACAATCTTTCATTATTTTGATGCCTTTTTCATATTTGTTCTTTACAGAACATAAAGTTTGAATTTATGGGTTTCCTTTACATTATTTCAACACACTCCACCATTTTCCGGGTTTGTGGTTTAACTCTCAGAAATTGGCTGCCAGGTGATTTAGTTATTTTGGCTTTCTAGTTTTATAGTTATTTAATATCGCAATGCCAGATACTGAGAAAATGGAGTGCATGGGAGGTGAGGGATTTGCAGTTTACGCTGTTGTCATCAAAGCAGCGTGATCACAGGGGTGAAGCATGGGGTTAAAAACAAGGCACAGGAGATGGGAGATGATTTGCTTATTTAAAAAAAAAATCTCATCTCAAAAATATTATTTAAATGATTGGCCAGCCCAAGTCCTTGATGGAGTTTGAAAGGAAAAAGGGAACCTCTCACAACTGTTTGGGATTAGCAAGGTTTTCTAAATTGGTGGTCAAACACCCCACCCAGTTCTGCTTTTTACCACACAGTGGCAGCTCTCAGCACTCCTTATTTTTACCCATGCTTTCTCTTCTCTGCTTTTTGCATTCATCTCCATCTCCCCCCACCCCCTTTTTGGTTCTGTGTTTCAGAGGCTTGGCCATATGGCCTAATTTTAAAGAATTTTCCTGTTCTTACATTTAGTTCCCTTAACTGGTAAAAGAGCTTGTATTTAAAGGCATTTGCTTAGGAATAGGAAGTTGCTGCTTTTTCCCTGGCAGGAGGACAGACTTGGGAAATGAATCATATACCTGCATACTTAGTCACTTATTTGCATTGACCTATTTGCATGGATTTCCCCCCCATCTTACTCTTTCATGTTAAATTTCATCATATTTAACAAATATAACAACTATATGCATTCTCTAAATTACGCACCTTAATGTTTTTGGTTAAAAAAAAGTTCTCCCCCAGTTATTTTCCTTGAAATTAAGTTCTCAGAGAGATAGCAGTAGAAGAAATTCATAGAGTAGATTGAATTGATAATGCCAATACTGATAAGGACTTAACATACGTGCTTGAGAGTATGGTGCGTGTGTGTGTCTGTCTTCACCTGCTTGTAGGATATGGGTCAGTCCATGGAGGAGACAGGTGAATTTCCCTTCTTTTGGTGGTTCCTGACAAATATGAGCTATTGACAGGTGAGATTGTATTCCAGTCAAGGTCAATCAATTGTGTAGAGGCCATGGTGTTTGGGAAGTTAAAGGCCTTCTCAGTGACTGTGCTAATTTGGGTTCTGTGGCTCTAAGTCCAGCTCCTTTTGGGGAAGGTCTCTTGCTCACATGCTTAATTGTGTGTGTATATTCTTGCCCTTCTGCTCAGCCCTTTGAGAGGAAGGGGCTCAAGGTGAGAGATGCTCTGCTATTGGAAATTTGTTTTGAACCTCCCTGTCTCCTTCCTGAAAGACATTAATGAATGTGGACTTGAATACCATAAATGCAAGATAATTTTGTCACTCCTCACTTCCCTTGGCTGCCTTCATGAGAGAAATAGGGAATTTGCTTAGCTCACATGGCATTGTACAGGTCTGTTGTGTGTTGTGGCTGGAAGGGAGTCCTAGTTAATTAATATGAGAAATTTGTTTTGTGTCCCTGGTAAAAAAGACAGTGCAGGTTGGTGTTGTCAGCAGAAGCTGCTTGTCACTTTGACCTGTTCTGTTAAGTGTTTGATGTGTTTTCTCAGAGTAATCTGTGAATAACATTATAGCCCAGCCAGAAGAGAAACCGAGGGAGCAATAGCAGAATTAATATCTGGGAACGTTGATAATTATATATCAGAATCTAATTTTTAGCACAGAAAATGTGTTAATGACAGAGAGGAAAACAAAAACCACCAGCAGGCCCCAAAGCGTCATTTATTATTTCTCAGCTGGATATCTATCAAGTTTATGGGTTAATTTTTCTGTAGACTGTTATTTATGGGTTTTTGTTTGTTTTCAGCTATCATTACTAACAATACGGTTAATAGCAATCATTTGTTATCCAGCACTAGGCGTGATGCCTCAGATGAGAGCACTGAACTGAGAATACTCATTTGGTAGCTGAATAAGGCCCTGACAGGGCCCATTTATAACAAGCTCATTCTGTAATGTCCATCCTATTAATAAAATTTTGTTGCTGTCTAATTAGAGATGTCTGATGTGTATAGTGACACCACAGAGGAGACTCTTTGCCGCTGTCTCCTTTTTCCTTCCCCTGGTCTCCTCTGTCACAGCCAAAGCCCATGTGGGCCTGTGGGTTCGAGAAACAAAAGGAATGAGGAACGAGCTGTGGGTGAAGGTTCTGGATTAGATGTGTAGTAACAGCACAGAGTAGAGACTGAAAAACAGGGAGGTCTTGCTGGCTCTCCGGTCCTCTTCTCTTCATGCTGTGGTTTCACCTGACCCTATTAGTAATTTGCAATCTGCCTCCCAAATCCTCAGTGATAGGAGGTGTGACCATGGGATACTGTGATTAATTTCCTAACAAATCCACCAAAACTTAAATATCCAAGCAAGGGCTTAGGTCTTCAGAGTAGTTGCTTGAGAGGCGGCACATTTATTCTAAAGTCACAATCATTTCTCAGAGCCTTCTGGAAACTTCTCTTGGTTTGTTTGCAGACGCAGTCTGTTTCATTCAATAAAAAAGTAAACAGTCTCCCCAAGTAAGAATTTTGGATGATAGATTAAAACATCAATCTCAGTATCTTGTGGTCACACTTTGGATAAAGAAACGGATTCAATTTAGTCATTTTTATCCAGTGGATCTTCCATGCTTTTTTCTTTAATTAGAAGGAAACCTTGAAGTTAAGTGACGTGATGCGCCCCTCTGTTGGACAAAGAGTTGGAATTGCAACAGCTATTTTTAAATCCCGATGCCCTTACTTAGCGGTGGTATGATTTGGGGAAAGTTACAGAATTTCTGGGCCTCAGCTTTCTCAGTTCCAAAAAGGAGATACCAATCTTGGGAGAATGGATTGTTGCAGGGGTCAAATAACATATATGAAAAAGCTTTGCAGGTAGTAAGACTTCCCAAATGCTAGTTATAATTATCACTAGTTGCAATTCACTGTTTTTTGCTTTTTAGAATCTATACAGAAAAACCTACCCCACTGAACTACTTTAAAGTCATTTTAAGCATAGTTGTATAAATAGTTTTACTAACTATTTTTATCCCTCATATTTCAAGTGAAATTTTGTTTTCCACTCCAAGAGTAAAATTTAAAGAAGTGTGTAGCATTGAAAAGTCTTTATCATCTTGATTATGGCTTATTGTGAAGTTTGCCTTGTTTGGGGGGAAAAAAGAGGACTTTATAATTCAGGGAAGAAATATTCTATTAATTTGGCGGGTGCTCCCAATTATATGGCTTTGAATTAAGAGCACACAATCAGGTGATACACCAAAGAATGTTTTAAAATAGTTTTGTTGCTAGGTAGCTATTTTCCTCTTTAGTAAGCTTTTTACCCCCCACCCTGTGAAATGTTTTGCAAATGATATTTTGAATAAAAATGATCTAATATTTTTCTCCCAGCTTATCTGTTTGATTTTGAAGTAAAAACTTTTTTAAAAAAAATATAGCGCTGCGAAAGTTGCATCTAAGGTGGCGATTAAAGTGCTGTGTAGAGTTGGGCTTGCACAAGCCTGGATAGTCTCTTTTTTCTTCTAAACTGCCCTTGACTACAGCTTATCAACCCTTAATTAGTGCTACATTTTCTCCCTGTGATTTCTATTGATGTGTGGTACAGGAAGCTGGATTGAGCCTCCACCTGACTGGTGTGTAAATTGTTCTAGAAAATTCAGCAATATCTCTCTCCATTATCCGCCCCTCCTCCCCCCATTTCTTTCTGCCCCCTGTTTCTTTCTACTGTGTCTTTCTCACTTCCATTCCCTTCAATAGAAAAGGTGAAAGGCAGGACGATAGGAATCAGGTTGAGTATTAGTGTTTTTGCTGGCATGTGCAATAGAAAACGACAAGCTGCCGACCGGGTCCTCCGTCAGCAGATCGGGAAGCAGGGAGGCGGAGGCCGAGGCGGGCGGGGGCTCCCCCGCGGCCTCGGGATGGCTGCGGCGCGATTGTGAGAGCCGGGATGAAGTCAGCACTGACAAAGTGAGGGGATTGATGGATGGACAAAGCGGGGAACTGGATGTGAGAATGGATGAGGGCAGAGGGGGAATTTAACACAGACAAACAGAATGAAAGACAGAGAGGAATTGCCTGCTGAAGTACGCCCGCCCTTAGCTCCCACCGCAATTTACTTACTGCTAACTGAACACCCAAGAATTGCTTGCATCTTTGCCGGTTTTCATATCGGCCACGACAGAGAGAAGCTTGCAGATTCCAGCGAGTGTGTGCCAGGCTTTCTCTTTCAACCTCCCCCTAGTCCCCCAACGACATTTCACTCACTCATTTAATTCAAACTGAGCGGCTGATTATTTCCAATAAGTTCACACAGTGTTTCTGCAGAATAAATTTTCTTCCCCTGCCATTATTTTAATGTTTCCACTAAATTTACCGTAATCAGTTATTGTTGCCTTAGTGTAGTAAATAATATTTACCTGCTCCTTTTGAAAGTGATGTTTCTAGAAGGAGATATATTGTTGCTTTATGAAGGTGTGTGATAGCCATGATAATGTGTGCCTCCTTTGTGCAGGAAAAACTTAGTGGCTTTCTGCCTTTATCCCATCTGTATGTGTTAGTGAATGACTGAGTATTTATTGCTTGTAACATTTTACTTCAAGGTAACAAGTATGCTTTAATCCCAAACCCCAAAATGTTATATTAGGCCAAGAAAGAATTTAAGAGGGTAGATCTCATGTTGTATTCTTACCACAATAAAATCAAATTAGGAAAAAAAAAAGAGAAAAGAAAAAAATAGGGAGAGGAAAAAAGTGAGTCTTTTTTTCCTCCTCTAAGAAAAATGTATAGTATCAGACATGTTACAATATAAGTTTACTATTTATCAAATAGTTATTTCAGAAAATAAGAGTCTGTAGTCAAGAAGCTATTTGAGTTTTCTTTTAAAAATAATAACTCGGTGATTGTATGAAGCAATAGGTAAATCAAATTATTATAATTGTATACCGTACTTAAATGTATATTTAGGATTTTATTTCCTCATATGATTAAAGGAAGTGATTTTCTGGGACCCATTGATTTAGGGGACTTGGATAAGAGTTAGTGCTACTAAAATTCCAAAAAAGGAGCCTAAATGCACACACACACACACACACACACAGGAATTGTTGGGAGAGTGAAAAGGTAACTTATCCCCAACTTAAGACAATACTGTCCAGCTTTAAGTGCAGTAGTTTCAAAATGAGCCACTATATTTTCAATAAATTCAAGGAACCTGGGACCTTATGGAGCTTGGGAAGTCTTTCTAATTTTGAAATACATTGAAGGAAAGTTTGTATTTCAGAATTGATGCTGATGGGTGTAATAATTCCTTTATCCACTTTCCATTCAAAAATAAAGTTTGTTTTTTCCTTCTGCTCTCTCCTCTGCTCTCTCCTTCCCTCCCACTCTCCTTCCTTTCCTTCCTCCCTCTCCCCTCAAAGAAATGGCCTGGAAAGACAGAGTCTCTGAATTTTTTTGCTCTGTATTACAAAAGCAATTATCTTAAGGGTGTTGGTTTACATGTCCACACACCTGGTTTTTAGGCAGATGTCTTTCTCGTGACATACCTCCAGAGTGCCTTTATTTGTCTCTTCAGAATCCACAAAGACTCTATGTCTGAAGTAGCAACCGAGTTCGAAGAAATTTTGGCCCTTGAAGGCCTCCAGAATGCAATATCAGCTGCCTTCACGATTAAAGCAATGTCCTGGGAGAAGGGATGTTAGAAATGACGAATGGGAGTTAGAAAGAATGAAACTAATAAGTTGTCTATTACATGGAGATCCCTAGGACATATTTTCAGGTATGGCATAGATTGTCACTCCAGCGATGTTCAAAAGTGTATTTGTCCTTGTGCTCACACCCGCATTCGTTGTGCAGACTAAAGGCTGTGGCAGCCTGGAAGCCCACCACCCTGAAGTGCACGTCCAGCATCATTTTGGGGTAATATGAGTTTAGAGCTGGTTAACTGCTTGGATATTATATTGTATATTAATCCTGGTAATGAGTGATTTTTCAAAGGTTGAAAAATTTGGCAAGTGATAAAATTAAGTTTACTAAAGCTGGCTCACATGTGGCCCAGATATACAGCTCAATGTAACAAGTCACACAGAGTTCTTACCCGTTTTGAAATGTGGAAACTTGGGGTTTCTGAGGCAACTCTGGGAAACTGTTGGGGAAAGGATGGTAACTCTTCTCACGTGTGGATCCCTAATTTACAGAGGCAGGTCAAGTTGTACTGGTTTCTTTTTGCTTTTTTGAGAGATTTTTTTAACTTCCATGCTCTTCACATCTTATTTCTTATTTTTTTTCTTATTATAAGCACATCTCGTAAGAATGTGCTTCCCAGACAAGTGCCTAAGCCCTGTCTCCTCAGAGATTCTGACACAGTTGGATGGGATGAGGTCCATGCTGAGTAACTTATATTTGTTATTTTAAAAGCACTCAGAAGGATTCTGACAGGTGGTCCAGAGAGATTACACCTTTTCACTTTTTTGTTCATTTGGAGTCCATTTGGATATTTCTCGTGCATCCCTCCATATCTTTTGGACTTTTGAGCTTTTAAGTTGGATGGGTAAAAGCAAAACAAAGTTCACTTCAGTATTGTTTTATGCCTCTCAATTTATTTCAGTCTTTTTTTTCTTATTATAAGTACAATATATGTTCAGTGTAGAAAGTTTGAAAAAATCAGAAAATTTTGAAGAAAAAACATTACCTGTAATCCTACCACTGAGAAATTACCACTATTAATATTTTCTTCCCCTTAAAAATACATATACACATTTTAGAAAACTGAGATCAGTCTGTAATCTTATTTTGCAATATTTGCATGTATCAGTATGTATTTTGAGCATATTCTCATGTCATTAATAATTCTTCTGAAATGTGGTGTTTAGTGGAGGCACAGGGCATTTGACCAAGTTTTCTTTGCCAGTCTCTTATTGTTGGGTGTGTAGACTACTTACTTTTTCTTTTCCTATAAACATAACTGTGATGAACTTTGATCTAATTGATCATTGGTAATATTTTGAATTTTTTTTCTTTTTGCTAAGGAAGATTAGCCCTGAGCTAACATCTTCTTCTATTTTATATGTGGGTTACTGCCACAGCATGGCTGACTAGCGGTGTAGTGCTTGCCTGGAATCTGAACCTGGAAACTCAGGCCGCTGAAGTGGAGTGCACTGAACTTAACCACAACGCCATGGGGCCGGCCCCTGATTATTTCTTAAACTAAAGTTAAATTGCCTTTTCTCCCTCTGTCCCATCCATCCATTCCTGGTTTATGAACATTTAGTTTATCAAGATTTCAGAAGACCAGTGTCTGCCCTATATAAGTAAATTCTTCCTAGAGCCTTGTGGAGTATAAATTGTTCATTAAGTCATAGCAGCCTTTCAATATTATTAATTCTATTAGTATCATGATCATCTACTTTGGAGCTATCATATCTCAGTGCTAGAAAAGACATCCCAAAAGATTAAGCCATCCAGTAGTGAAGGAACCATTGTTGGGGATAAGCAGGAGGCTCAGAGGGTGAAGATGTTGGCATTACCTGCTACAACCAGAGCAGTTTCACTTTTAGGATTGCACATCAGCTTTTTTCTTTTTTTTGTTTTTTTTTTAAAGAAAGTTCTACTGATAGATAGTTGATCTAGTCTAACTCCATTCTTCTCATAGATGAGGATAAGGCGGCTTAGAAATGTCAAGTGACTGACATCTTTCACAGTTCTCTGTCCCCTGGCATTTTTTATTTCCCTGTACTGGCAGCCACGTGCTCAATTCCAACAGTGAGCTCAGACCTGTGAGAAAAGGATAAGGAGGCTTTCTCTTGTTCAGTTGAGCCTTATTCCACTTTTTTGGGTCTGACAGCGTGATCTGTTTGTGCTTAGTGGTGGATAGTTTCAATTCACTTGTCATTCATTTTCCCCAAATACCCATTAATGTAGCAAACATCAAAAAATTGTCAATTGGAGAATGATCTGCTATGATTTTGGTACTGGTTTGTTATCAAATAGTGACTATCTATACCAGGTCATGTTCTACTGGTTCATTACTGGGTAGGTCAAAACATCTCTGGGACTCAGTTTCTTCAGTTACAAAAGTAAGAGTGTTGAGTGAGTAAGATGTACGAGTACTTGAAGCCCCAGTGGGGGTTCAAGGAAAACACTATGAAAGGAGTAACATGAGTTTTGCAGTTTGAAAGTAGTATTAGGAGATCATGTGGGGTTTGGATCATCATGGCAGGCTTCATCTAAGAAGTGGAATTTGAGCTGGTCCTGAAAGACAGGATTTAAATAAACAGGGGAAAGGTGGGGAGAACATTCCAGGAGGGGGATAGCATGAGCAAAAAGATGGGGCAGGAAAATTGAGAAGAGTAAGGAGATCTGTTTTCTGGCATGGCAAATATAGTAGAGAACTCAGACTAAGGTGGGATATACCAATAAATTCCATTTCTTTATTTTTTCATTCTACAAATATTTGAGTGTCTATTATGTCCCTCAAGGAGCTTATATTTTAGAAGGGAAAGACAGATGGTAAAGAAGTACACACACACATATGGTGCTGGTAAGAGCTATGAAGAAAACTGAAGTAGAGAGTAGAGAATGATGAGGGTAAGTGTGCAGCTCTATGAAATGGAGTGGTCAGAGAAGGTCTCTTGCATAACTTAACATTTGAGCAGAGACCTCAGTAATATGAAGAAGGAAGCCATGGAGACAGCAGAAAAAGTAGAGGGAAGAATAAGTACAAAATCTTGAGGTAGGAATGAAATCTATTCTGTGGCAGACACATTGGTGGCCTACCCAGTAACCACCTCAGTCACCCCTTTTGCTTGCTCTCAAAGCCCTATTCATGTAATTAACCCTTCATGTCATTGAAACGTCTTTTTGACCTTCATGTCGTAGAAAGTACTTCCTCCCTAGTCTCAGAGAGTGAACCATAATTGGTCTAAGCCAGTCATAGCAGCTCTATTCCCCTTTCCTGTGATTAGTTTGGACATGGGCATGTGATTCTATTATGGCCAATTGTCATGAGGTGTTGTCTGCTGTATGGTAGGGCTTTTGGGAAAAGATTTCCTCTCTAGTAAAGAGAAAACCTTCACTGGATGTGATTGTGTCTAATGTGAGGCCTGGAACTGCAGCAGCCATCTTTCTCCTGTGAGGCGAGGGTTTGAGTTGAGTGTCGCAGAGCAGAAAGATGAGAAGCACTTGGGTCCTTGGGGATGTCATGAACTGATGAATTAACCATGGAAAGCGTCTTGCCTTTGGACTTCTTTTGTGGTTATGTACTAAACCTTTATTGTTTAAGCTTCTTTTAGCTGAGTATTCTGTTATTTGCAATCTAAAGCATTCTAAAGGGTATAAAAATCTTGGAACAGTGTTCTTTATCCAACGCACTTCATTTAAGATCTGCTCAAATGTTACCTTGTCTGAAAGATCTTTTTCAACTCCCTATATGTAACAGGACAAAAGCAGAACTACAACTCTGAGATTGATTAAAAGTCTTGCATACACTTAGGTTCAAGCTAGTGGGTGGCTTAAGTCTGTATTCTGTGTATGGGAAAGGAGACGATGGGGGTTCCACAGTGCCATTTGGACTGAGTCCCCCTCCCCTGCCATCTTCTCACGCGACTGTTGCTCAGGTCCATCTTCATAAATGATGATCACAGGAGTCCGTTTGCTCCATGTAGAAGGTGAGTGACTCCGTTTTTAATCTCAGTGTGGTGTGCATGCTATTGTTCCCTTCATTTGACCTTGGTGGAATGGGCTGATGGGGCAGTGAAAAGTATGATATGAAAAATGAGTGAGCAGAGCAAAGTGAGCAGTGAATCAGTCTTGTGTGTGGTTAGCTGTGAAAAATCTCACAAACGTGACTCAGACCACACTTTTTCTTTCCTCTCTTTCCCCATCCAGTCTTTCTCTCTCCATACTACCTCATCAGCCACCCTACCAATGAGCTTTCCTACACCTGACTGCATTGTCCCCATGAGCAGTCATCAGATCCTTACAGGGCTTCCTCTGGATTGTGAATTCTGGGGTGAAGGAAAGTGGGCTCAGAGGAGGAAAATCTTTTTTTTGTAGGGGGAGTAGCTAATGAAGCGCAGCTGAAGGCTTAGGGAGTCCCTCCAGGGGCACGTTGAGAAGACATGAGTGTGACGGAGTAACTTTGTAGGCATTGTAAATCTGCAGTTATACCTGAGGACTCAGTGACTCGGAGTTGAGGTCTCCATCAGTTCCATTTGCAGAGTCAAGCCCTATAAAAACAGGGCGATTGGATGGTAAATCAAGCTTCCTGGGAATCTTGCCACTGAGGGCTTGAGCACATAAAACGGAAACTTGCCTTTAACAGCATGGCTCTTATCGCCACGCTGCAGAGGCCACCTTGGTGGCACTTGGAGGTGCTTTTGGAAGAGAATTCCCTGCTGCAGTTGATCTTTTCTGGGGACTCTGCTTTCATATCCTCTGCATGACATTTATGGGCTAGGAGGCAACGGAGGTGATGAGTCGTGGAGATGCCTCGTCTGGCTAACTCAACCAGACAACTTAAGTTAACTCTTCAATCTCACTGCAAGAACCTTAAGATGTTGCCATCCTGCCCTTCCAAACAGAGGACAAGTTCATCTTAAGCACCAGCGGAGGGGTAGAGTATTCATAGAAATGAGCACCTGCTAGCAATTCCTCTCATGGGGATTATGGAACATTTATTGTTTAGTTCCTCCACATGTGTTCTCTCACCACTGAGTAAACTTCAGTAGTTCACATATTTGGGGCCAAGATTCATCTTACGTATTGGACAAAAAATTAATTTTTAGATTTTTAAAATGTTTTATTGTCTCAAAATGTAGTTCCCAGCTAGTGAAGAAGGAGAGATTCTTAGAAGATGTGTTAAATGAACTTAAAAGAATACGTTATAATTAGCTTTTCAATTTTTTCCTAAATAAATAGACAAT
Organism: Equus asinus; assembly: GCF_041296235.1. Lineage (NCBI taxonomy): Eukaryota > Metazoa > Chordata > Mammalia > Perissodactyla > Equidae > Equus > Equus asinus. Next base: position 63,838,834 of record NC_091791.1, read on the forward strand.
GATTTTTCCCAGTGTGGTCAGACATGACCCTGCAGTTTTCCTGACACCATATATTATATATCAGTTGTTGCCACAACAGTGCTGCTCTTGATGAAACACCCCAACACCTAGTGGCACTCAATGAGGAGCAATTATTACCATACTCACAGGTTTGCAGATTGACTAGGGAAGCTCTGCTTCACGTTTCAGGTCTGTGCATTGGTTGGGCTGCTCTCCTTGATGTGTTTCTCTTTTGTCTGGAACCAATGGACTTTCCAGGCAAGGTCTTCTCATTTCAGATGTTAGAGGCTTGCAGAGAGGCAGTGGAAATATGTAATGCCTTAAGGCTTAGACTTAGAACTGGCCCGTGGTCACTGCAGTCCACATTCCATGGGCCTAATGAGGTCTTGTGGTCAAATACTATCATCAGGGTGTTAGGGATAGATATGCTATTGGTAGGAACTACAAAATCACATGGCAGAGGGCATAGGTACAGGGAGGGTGAAGAATTGAGAACAATCTCGCAGTGTACCATTATTTGTTTATTTAGTCAACATCTAATTGATTAAATTCTTGTCACGAGCCTGGTTTACTTCTCCATCAGAAATAGGACAAAATTCAACTTCAATCTTTTTCGAAACTTCCAATGTTTTAGGTGAGTTAGTAAGGTTATACTGTAAAAATAGAGTAGGTATTTAGTCAAAGTATGCAAAAAATTAAAGTGGAATTTAGAAATATGAGAACAATATATGTCATTGAGAATCAATTCTATCATTGTGTGCTTTTTGTTACTGTAGCCGTATTAACAGTCTTGTTTATGACTGAATGTTGCAGACAAAAAGGCTAAATATCTCAAGGAGGGCAAATATCTCAGTCAATAACCATTTATTCCTATCCTGAGTCTTGGTTGTTAATTTTGGTTATGTCACTGACTTGAGCTTGTAGAATAAAAAGTGAAGCAGGTTAACAAATCATCAGAAAGAGCCCTCAGAGAATAAAAAGGGAAAGAGATTAGGGTAAACTTTCATTTGGTATTCATTTCCCCAAAGATACAGTCACACAGCAAACATTTCAAGATTGACAATTGGGTAATAGAATCATAACATGTCCAAACAGTTAAGCTGTTCTTCAATTAACACTCAGTCCTGTAATGTCATCCGGAGCAGAAAGTTTAAGAAGGAGGTAAGAAATTTGGCAAAACTCCAGAGGAACTGTAGAGATAACAATAATTTGCAAAATGATATATCTGAAGAGTTTTGGGGGTTGGCATTATTTGCCTAAAGAAGAGAAGTTTGAAGCATATTCTTCCAGTGTCCTGGGTAGTTTTATGTGAGAAGGTAACCAGCTGCTCTCCTTCTTAACCAGGAAGTGAATAAAAAGAAAAAGTTGACATTTCAGCATGTTGGAATTAAGTTACACCTGCAGGAGAACTCCTTTCACTCGTTAAATTTTGTAATGGTGACCCAGGATTGTTTCCAAGTTGTGGAGTAGGGAATTTAATTTTTAACTTTTAAATGGGAAAGAAGCTGTTTCTCTTACAGGTGGTCACATATTGCTCTACCTGGAGGTAGAGAGTCTGAACCTTTCTAAAAACCTGTTTCTGGATGTTGAGGGAGAAAGCAGGGTTGTGCACAAAATTTTAGAATAGCTGGCTGAGGTAATGAAAATGGCACCCTTTAGTCTTGTTCTATCTTCTGGTTATCCTGGGATCTACTGAATCTGAGTGGGTAGCCCGTAGGCTCTATCACAGAGAGCTGTCAAGAGTCTTTGAGAACTTTAATTTCCATGGGAAGGTCCACTTTTCCAATTAATTTGTAAGCTGAATGTGGAAGGAGATCATTTAAGGCTTTAGAAGGGGTTCTTTTCTCTGCAGATTTTAATGTTGAATGGTCTATGTAAAGGGCTCATAAATTAGGGGCTGAAACCCAAAGCACCTCTGTGCATCTCAAGTACATATTTACAGTGTCTTTCTCCCCTATTTAAATTCAAAATTTAACAAGGAAAGTGGCAAATTCCTTGGATTGTTTTTCTACTTAACCCTGAATTACCATATATCATACTCCAAGATTGTTTTCCTAAATTTGCAGCAATGTAGATTATTGAGCTTGTCTTATCATATAATCCAAAATTTGAGAATCTGCAACAGTACATCAAACCTTAGTAAAATGTGAAAATTATACACATGGGAAGGAAGGAAAAAGAAGCAGTGTATAGGATGGTGCAAAAAGGAGGCATCGTGGTGTTGTAAAGAAAGCACGGGTGCAGGAGACCTTGTTTCTGCACCGCTAGTTGTGTGACCTTATGTGAGTCACTTAACATGTCCTGGTTTTCCTGTATATGAAATAAGACTTGTATTAGGTCATCTTATGATTCTTTTTGATTCTAAAACTCTTTCAACCATGGTCTGTGTTAAAACTCTCTTGGAGAAAATGTTTTGTTTTCTTATGCTTATTTTGTGAGTGGAAATACTCTCAAAATATTGATCTTTATCCAGCTTAACTGAGTAATCTTCAGGTTAGTTAAGAAAAGTCTATTAACTCTGAATTCAGAGTCACGAGTATCGGCATTTGGACTACCTCTCCCACTCCTATGCTCTCAGCCCATGTGACTAATTAATTATGGCATCTTCTCCTATTGAGCCAAAACTCTGCCTCAAAGCCTTCCCATCACAGCCTGCCACTACCAGGGTACCAGAATTGCCTTTCAAGATGAAACCTCTTTACTCTTCCTGGCCCATTGTGTGTAGACCCCTGAAGATGTGAGGGGATTGGGTTGGAGGGTGGTGTGATCTAAGATAAATAGATGACTACTTGAAAGAGCTTCTAGTCTAAAGAAACAGCCAAGGAAGCATGAGAAGCCATGGGGGGAAGTCACTGTGGGCAGGAGTTAGTTTGGATTTTCATCAAGATGTTTCAAATCACTAGTACAGCCCTGTTTTAACTATGCAGTCTCATCTTGTGGGTACAGAGAATGCTGTGGAAGATAGGTTGAAGTGATTTAAGACATTTGACTTTCCAACAAATACATATTTGAAAGTCAGTAGTCTTTTGCAAAACCATTTTGTGTTGGCTCTGATCTGAGGCTGTTTGTAATTTACAGTATATGACATTAGCCTTCGAACCTAACAGTTTCAAAGCCATCTAAGCTATGAGAATTGTTATTCAGTGCCCAGGGTGGCTCTCTGCTCTGAGCATCTTTGAAGACCAGGCTAGGGGTGGGTGTGGATGAGAGTAATTTTGTATTTGATGACACAGAGAAGGAAATAGTTTTTATGTATGTATATATACGTTATAAGCAGTATGTGTAATTTCTGTGTATTTTATAAGGCATTTATTGTTTTCTATGTGCCCTATTTGAAATTTATGGTAAGAATGTGGCAAAGGAGAAAAATATTTTAAGGTTTTGGGTTTCATTGTATCCATAAAAAGCTGTTGTCAAATCCCTTGACTTTTTACTATGGAAGAAAATGTCCCTAGTGATGGAGTATCAGGGTTTCTGGGAATGCAAGCAGCTGCTGAGGCTCTGGGCTCATCTCTCTGTTCCCCAGCTCAGCTATGCACAAAGGTCCCTTTCTAGGTGACATATCATGTTGTATTCCAAAGTACACTTTCTTTTAATTTACAACTTAATTTTCAACCTAATTCAGAAGATTGATACTATAATGCTATTTGCAGAAGTATTGAAATGTCAGTAAGTTTTATTGTAGTAATAAAGAGTATTCCATATATCACACACTCTATAGGGATCCTTGCTTTTTGCATAGATCTTCATAGCAACAACCAGTGGCTAAATGCTGGCAATCATTAATTTTTAAAGAAGACATGATTATGACGAGTTGAGGAATTAAGGCTAGTGGTGAAGAATGAACTTTAATTTTTTGACACTTTTTTTTTGGTTGCATACTAAGGTGAGGTGACAGCAAGATTATAACAAATGGCCCAAATCCTAGGTTCCTAATACTTAAAATGCTGTCTGCTCATAAAATGATTTCAGTTAGGGAGAGGCCTTCTTTGAGCTCCTTGTAACAAATGGGTATCAGTGGCCCATGAAATAATCAATGCCACTAATCCATCCTAGGGCCTGCCAATATGTTAATGGCCCTGGTGCATCGTTATTGCTACAAGATCATAAATCATTCTGGAACCAGAATGCATCGCTGTCGAGGCCTCAAACCCCTCGCCTGGAATAAAATGCTGCCTCCTAACAATTAATGTCCAAACATTTTGCAGCTTTGTTGCCTTGATTGTTTTCAGATGCTAAAAAAGTAAGTAGGACAGATTGCAAATCAATAAAACTATAAGACAAAGTGTTTTAATAATAGGAAGGTTCAGAGTAAATCATAGTTCTGTGTTTATTATTGCTTTTGGGGTTATAAGTAGTAACTTTCTACTACCCAGCAAGTCTACCTAGTTAATGTGGGGGTACCAAGTCCAGGGCTAACCTCTCTGAATGGGGTTTCCTTCTGTTATGCTACCCTGAGAACAAAAACTGCACCAACTGGAGGCACCAACCTAACTCTGCCTTGTAGGGTAGCGTTTAGCATGTAGTGATCTACTTTGGGGCCAGTTCATTGAGGTTTCCTGTTGGAAATAGCGAAAGTAGCTCTGCATAAAATCGTTTCTTTGGCCACATCAGGCTTCCAATAGCCAGTAAAATGAGGTTTCAGTGTGTGCTTATTTATTTGGCTATGACAACATAGGTGAGGAAATAGTTTCAAAACAGCATCTAAGTTGGTTTGGGGTGTCTAGGAGCCTTTACTTAAATTTCTTTCTATTAAATTATATTACGTGGGAAGTTGACTTTGACCATACAAATGCATGTGTTGGGCTGTAGGCAAACCTAAGAAGATCTCATTTAGGAAAGACTTGCATCCGATTGATCTGATTTCCTTTGGTTGGTGTCAATTTAGTCTAGTATCGAAGGTGTTGAGAAACACAATGGGAAGTCATTAACCCCACCTTGTATAGACAAAGTTTATTTGTGCCCGTTATGGTGTTACTTCTTCTACACCTGTACTTTCAGCATGAGCCTCTGTGCGTTAACGAAAGGTAGATATTCAGCCTGGAAAGGTGGGCTTGGCATTTGCTTGGGAGCAACAAACCAAAAGGAAACAGCTTGTGGGGTTTGCCATGAACTGGCTGGTGAGCTGTGTCAACTCAGTCTGGATTCCAACTGTGAATGGAATTGGGGACATTTAACCCTGGCAGAGCCCATGTCCCATGCCAGGTTAAATGCTGTCAAGAACTGACAAAGTAAACAACCAAATGGAAACAGAGCAGAATGTGGGATCCTGGATACCTTTATCTTTTAGTTAGAGCTATGATGTTGAAAAGACACCATATTCCCACACTAGCACCATGAATTGTCACACTCTCAACATATGTTCAGTGACTGTCATGTAGCAGGAGAGGGAATAGCTCTCGGCCTCTGACAGGACACCCCTGTCTTGTAGCTGTATATCCTTAGCGCCCAGCTCTGATGGGCGTTTGTAGTTTATTTTGGTGCTCAGGAAATAGCACAGGAAAAGGCCAGAAAAACAGTGGCTCCATATAGACAGAAAGACAATTAAAACTGATATGACTCTTAACAGAAGTGGCAAGAGCAGGCAGGATGGAAGTAATTTATTCAACGAATTGTCCAAATACATAAAATTGCACTGATGTATGGTGTAGCAGTGGGACAGTGGAAAATTTGATAGTTGTTTCCGTTGTATGAATTACTCAGACAGGATGCCTTTGTGAAGTATGGGGGTTTGTTTAATGTTCTGACAACAATTTAGATCCTGTTATGGTTATTGCAGTGTAATGCCGTAGTAAAAATTGAACATGACACACCAGCAATTTATTATTTGTGTGTTTTTTAACCTTGAGTATCGGATTGTTTGTCCAAGCATATCCTTTGATTTGCTATGGAATTTATTGTTGATAAAAACAATCGGATTTCCATTAGAAGCAAAAAAATTATTATTATTTTTTTGCCATGAACCATAGATCTAGGGGAAAAAATTCAAACTAGGCTACAGGACTTATGACAGGTAGACTCCTGACATTATATGGTAATTCAGCATGAAAGAATAATTGTGACACTCTACTTGGTTGTGGAGTATAATCGTGCTGTGAGGTTCAATTCACTGAAAGGCCAAATTATCTTCAACTACATTAGTCTGACAACCTATAATGCTTTGCAGAGGCAATTTGTAGATGTTTTGCGGAGTGCCAGCAAAGAGGCCTCCCCATTATGCCACCCATTAACAAATTTGTGTAGGGGAAAAAAGTAACTTTTCCATTTTCCTGACTGTTTTCGAGCTTTGCAACATAATAAATATCTAATAGTAGTATTTGCATTGCCATTTACTCTCATAGTTTTAAAATTTATCTGAGATATGGGAGGAGAGATTTATCTCTTCAGCTGTGCAGCCTGTGAAATATTGATATTTTCTTTGACTTAAACAACAGCGTGGTGTAGTGGAGAGAGCATGGCATTTGGAGGCAAGAGGCCTGGATTGTGGTCAAAGTCCATCCCCAGACCTTTCTCTTGCCAGCTTTTATGACCTTATTCACTTTGGATCTCAGTTGTCCTATCTCTAAATTGAGGATTATAATGCTCTCGTCTAAGAATCTCTGTGTGAGGGTTAAGATATAAGTAGTTCTTAGTATTGTTCCCAGCCACTGGGAAGACAATTAGTTTGAAGAAGTTCAAGAGTAGGAGAGCATTGGCTGTTTTGTACTGCTGGCTTTAGGGAATGGAGCCACAGGACGGACAAGGGTGAGGTTCTCTCAGTCCTGTGATTGGGGTAGAATTTCCTCCTGAGTGTGGGTTGCTTGATTGCACCTGTCTGTAGATGTCTGTCCCCAGAACAGAAATGAGGGCTATGCCAAAATAGATGTTTTTACTTTTGTCATCTCAAATATAGAATAAGCACATTTGCTTTTTTAAAACAATGAAAGAGCTACTCCTATGCTATAGAAATTTAGAGAGACAGTGTATTTGAGGAACTTTTTAAAGAAACATTACACATAAATCATATAAGATGAGTCCTAAAAATGTTGGTTGCGTATGCAGGTGTTCCTGCCTGTGGGCATGCACAAAGCTGTCTGGCTCAATGTCCTAAATATTTAATAGAGTTTTTCCATTTTCGCCTGGATTTTGGGAAGTGGGAGGATCCAGACCCCTTTGTTCTAAAGGCCAGTGCCACTTTTATCTTTGTTCTTCAATGTATTCCTGTGATCCACTGCTCATTTCCTGAGGCGGACACTACTAGATTAAAATGAGACTTACAGGAGTGATAGTCCTGCAAAGAAAGGCTGGGACAGCAGAAATGGCCTGAGGGGCCCTCCTCTTCTTTGTCTCCCTTAGCTCAAGGGGTCCTGGAAAAGGGTCTCACATCTTGGGAATGAATGGGCTTAGGAGTCAATCAATCTCTCCATCTCCAGTAATTGATTTATAATTTATGATTTTATGAATCATCAAACTTCCTACACCCTTTCTCAGTAGGGGTTGTGTAAATCATTCTGTGTCACACAGTGGTGTTATGCCAGGCAATTAGGCCTCATACCTGCTGCTTTCAGAGGAGGTCGTGGCTTTTCTTAAGGATAGATTTGAATTCAGCCCTCCCTGTTAGAATCTAAGAGATCCAATGTCCTTTTGGTTGTTCCTGTTTAAGTGGGTATAAATTCCAAGCCATTAACATCAAAAAAAAGGATATTAATCTTAATAGTCATTTCCTAGGACTGTATCTACTCTTCTTGTCTGACTAGGTGGAAGGGTTTTTACTTGATTGTTAAAGCCCTATTTATTTTAGCAAAACTTAGGGGACATTTCTAGACTCTTAGAATAGAGATGTTGAAGCAGGGGTCATAAGTTAAATATTTTTCCCTTCATTAGTTGGGAAAAAAAAGTGTGTGTGTGTATATATCCCCTTGCCCTGTGGTTCTGTCCCCTAGGAAGTTGGATTCCTAGTGTGTGGCTAATATCTTCAGGGGGACTGTGAAGAGAGTGTAAACAGTTTAGTGCAATCAGTCAACATTTCTGGAAAAACCAACCTAAAGTTTATGTACTATGGAGGGGTGAGTTAGTCACCTCCTCTTTGGTACAAAGGATGGCCATGTATAGAAGGCACAGATGAAAGCAGGAAGGTCCATGTTAATTGGGAAGACAAACTAAACATGGATGTAGTTACAGTGGGGAAAATTCATATGGAGAAGGAAGAAATTTGTAGTTGGGGTTGGTGATGAGTGAGGGTAATGGATTATTTTGCAGGTCTTGAGTCCCAGTGGTATAGTTAAGGACAAGCTGCAGTATTCATGTTTACGCATAATGCTTTTCAATGTAATTTTGACTGAATTGTTGCTGACTTACTTAGCATTCGTAGGTCAACCACCTGCAGAAAGGGCATGTAGGTAGATTATTGTTGACTTTATGGTTATGGAACCCAGCTAATCAGTGTACCCACTGGGCTATAACTTGTTATGCCTGAGTGGTTTTTATACCAGGTCTTAAGATTTCTTACTGGCGAAAGGGAAAAATACTCATTTCTCATGACCAAGGCCCCTACTGGGAGGTAAGCTCTCACCTCATGTGGAGGGAAAATACTTTGGGTAAAACTCATGATATAGAGGTTTCTGGAGTGTTTCAAATAGGACCAATGTAGCTCCTTAAGCCCTCTTTTGGAAAATTGTGAGATTTCACAGAATGAAAGCTCATGTAGCCCAATGAGATAAGCCTGCTGCGGAGTAGGAGGCATGTATATTACTTGCCACGTTCTAGGATTTTTGAGACAACATCAGTAAATCCCCACACCAACAAGTTGGGGAGCCAGTTGTGGGTATAGTGATACACTCATAGTCATTCTTCATTTAGAGCTCCCCTTGCTTCAGATGTGGAGGGCATTTTCATTGTGGTTTTCTCAGTTTTTGATTACACAGGGTCCTAGTCCACATACAGGCCAGCACGTGGCACCTGGTAAGTACTACCTTACAAATTGCTTTGACCTTTGATGTTCCGGTAAAGGTCACTGGTTAATTTTGCATTGTGTACTGCCTGCTTCACTAGCTTTCAACTAGCTTTCCTCCCTTGAATAATTCTGTGAACAATGTCCCCTGCATTCAGGTTCTAGCTTGCTTCTCTGGTATTTATCTTTGCCATCCATTACCTGATTTCTTTCCTCTGCGGGGATGCTGTGTGCATGTTTCCATGGGATGGAATCTCAATCAGTTAAAAAGTGTAGGAGATATGAAAGGTCAGCATGACAAATCTGTCCTCTGAGTATCTGTATGTATGTTTGGGTAGCTGAGCTCAGCTGACCACGGAAGACAAATAGGGACTGTGAAGAGTGCTACCTCAACAGCCTTAAAGTTGAAAACAAAATATCTATTGGGGGAAATATGAGTGTTAGGACATCATAGAAATTCAGAGGAAGAGTTATATTCTTGTCTTCATTCAGAAAGGTCACAGGCTTTATTTGCAGTAAGGCACGCATATGGTTATAACTTGCTTTTATATTCTCTATCTTTTAAAATGTGTATTATATGCCCACACCATGTATATTTTACAAATGCTTACTTTAACCAGCAAGCACGTTCTTTAACGTGACAATGCAAAAAAAATCTTCAAATGTGATTTTGGAGAGTTATTTTACATAACGAAGGAAGATGGTAGTCTGTGGGTGTTTCTGTTTCCCTCAGTTAATTTCTTTTCTATTTTTATTTTGCAGAATTGAGAAAGGACATTTCTAGTGATGGTATGAAACTCTTCTAGTTTAATTTTATTGTTGTATACCTGTCTCCACTAAAATGCTAAAGCTATCTGTGAGAAGCTAAGTCTTAACATTTCATAGATGGGTTTGTTTCTCAGAGTTACTGATATTTTGGGAAACATTTGACTCAAATTTGCATAAGGACATCTTTGATTTTCTTTTCCCTTAATAAGAGGAAAAAAGGAAAGAGAACATATTTTTTTGAATGTCTACTATAAGCCATACAATAACTTATACATTATTTCATTTAATTTTCGTTATAACCCTCTGAGGATGTTATGATCCCAATTTCACAGATGAGGAAACTGAGGTTTAGAGAGGTTAAATAACTTGCCAGAAGACACACAGCCAGCAATCAGTGAAAATTGGAGAGAGATACTGGCCTGACTTCAAAGCCTGTGCTTTTTCCATGACACCAGACTGCACAGTCTTCCTCTTGAACGTATAGCATCTCTAGCTACTGTAGAAAGGGACTGCACGTAACAATAACCCATCACATTGACAAGTGTTGGGAATGTACATATAATCTTTCCTAATGAAATTACACTGGTCATTAAAAAAATTCTCTAGTGTCTTTGAGCATTTATTATGTGCCTAGTTTTTTCTGTGCTTGAAGCAGTGCTGTGTGTGATGTGTGTATGTGTGTGTAGGTGCTGATACAGAGAAAGTGGGAACTTGAAAACATGACCCATGTCCTCAAGAAGGGCAGAGAAGACTAATATGAAACTTGAATGAATGGTGAACGTTGGTATATGAAGAAGATTGATGGGTCAGGTATGGGTCAGGATGCAGGTACTCTAATAGCTCAGAAGAGAGGGAGCTCTGGAGAGCAGGTTATATGTGAGAACAGTGAGCCTTGATCAGAGCTTTAGAAAAGAATGTCAGGTGTTACAACATGCAAACAAGTTTGCTGTGTTTCTGGGGTTGAGGAGCATCAAGCTTGGGCAGAGAAAGGGATGTAGGGAGATGGTGCCTAATAGGGGTGGAGCATGTGTTTTTGGATAGATGGATAAGTAGGGCTGTGTGTGTGAGGCAGGTGTGGTGGTGGTCTTGCATTTAAATGTTTGAATTTTGCTAGTCAAGTAGTGAAGGCCAAGTAGTTTAGTATACCCATTGAAGTCAGAGGAAGGTTCATTTGCTGGTGTTCTGGCAGAGTAGGGTATACTCCCCAAATAAGACAGATTTGTCATCAAGTTCCTGGGTTTGTCCTTCATTGTCCTTTCAGGAATTCCTGATCCTTCCTTTGGCCCATGTGAGAGGGTTTGGCCATTTTATCCAGATCTTCTGGTTGTGGAGCTCCTGGAATGGGAGCTCTTGCTGTTAGCTAGTAGATTCTAGAAATGCTTAACCACCTTCAGTAATTTAAATGTGGGCACAGGAAACAAAAGTGTTTCATTTCTTGGGGTGGGGGGAGCACACAAAGAAAGGAAGTCATTAAAAACTGGGGTGGGAGGCAGTTCATGTGCATGAGTAGTGTTAACTTCTGTGGACACTCTCTGACATCTCTGTGTAGCATATCATGATTAAACAAGACAGGACACTATAGGTTGACCCATGTGAAATAAAATTGTGGGATGAATTCTTTGTCTTGTGCATCTGGCTGCTTTTAAACCATCTCAGTGCCGTTCTAACTTTCTCAGAACACATCACTAAGAATTTCCTTTCATATTCAGCCTGAAAGCCACTATGACCCACATAATCCTTGGCAGTGCCTGAGTTTAATGACATATACTGTTTTGTTTTGGGGGTGATATGGACTCAAGTTTTTCTATAGGGCACTGTCTTTCTCTTATTCACACTGAGATTTATCTTGTTCTAGGACCTTTCTAGAATTTGTCCCCTAGACTTTTAGAACTCGGTTTATGCCTCCCTCATTACTGCACACTTGTCCTATTTAGTGCCTCCAAGGACAATTGTGTGCTGCTCCTTCCACTATTGACCCATCAATAGATGCACAGTGGCCATGGCCCCACCATTTACCCCTTCAGGATGGTGACAACTTGTCCCTCTCCGCCCTAGGCTGTGTAGACATTGGACATCTCATTTTGAATGGGATGCTCCAGCCCTCTGAGAACTATTAAGGTTAGGTTTTCTAGCTCATTGATGAGTGCATCATTTGGGACCAGGTAGAGAGAGTCTCGCTGCAGTCAAGGTGGATTGCATCTATTTCTTCTCTCTTATCTCTGCAGCCTGTCACTCCATCATAGAAGGAAATTAAATTGGCTTGGCATGAGTTGCTCTTTACAGAACTGGCTAGTTGTTTCCCATATTTTGGGCTTCTCTAGATGATTGCAGATTGATTGTCTTATGATTTATACACAAGAGCCACAAACCTCCTTTTGAGACTTGAGTTTCTTATATGCTTCTTAAGCCTGGAACCTTTTTTCAAAGAAAGAAAATGAATTCCTTTCTTCTTTCTATATAAAATTAAATATATAGGAGACTTGTTAGGAAGGGGAAAATGAAAAAGTCCATGCACACCTCTGCTCATACTAATCTATACTTTTTAGCAGTTGTTTTGAGAGAGTGATTTATTTACAGTGACAGCTTGTTACTTATGGTAGCTGCTGCCAGCTTCTGAAGTAATCTGATAACGTCAAAATGTGAAGGGAAGCTATAGGCTTTGCCTTGACTGACTCGCTATAAATCATGTACATTGCTGGTGTCTATATAAGAATGCTTGGGTGGATACTGATGGAAATACAAATCAAATACAACACATGGTAACCCAATTCAGAGTTAGAAATTTTGGATTAAGCCTATTCGATTCATATTTTTAAGTGAAACAGAACGGACATACCAGGTTGTGTTTTGAAACTTCAAAACTATCTGCTATGCTAACTTCAAGGACAACAGCTGCCTTTGAAATGGAAGTGCAAAAGAGGTGGGCTCATCATAAACCTTTACTCCTTTGTTCTTTCACCAACCATTTATTGAGCACCTACTGTATGTCAGTTAAGGGGAAGGTATGACACTGCTTTATTTACTTGTAAATTTGTTGGTCTATGTAAGCCCCGTGAGGGTAGAACTTTGTCTTGCTCACCCACTATGTACTCAGTGCTTAAAATAGTGCTTGGCCCACAGTAAGTGTTGAATAAATACTTCGTGAATGAGAATAGGACACCCAGAGTCTGAATATTAGTGCTGTCAAAACCTTGAAGTAATTCCCTAGGCAGAAAGAGTCATTCCCATCTCTGGACTCTCTATAGAGTCCTCTGTCATCCTTCCTGTAGATTTCTGGTAGTGTAACATAATTATTGGTTTATACATTAGTCTCTTCAACTATAGTGCAGTTTCTATCTAATAGGGCAGAAACCATGTTTTTATTAACCTTGGACTTCCCAGTGCCTGGCACATGGGTGGTACTGAATAATTGTTTGTAGTCGTAGTATGACATAATTCTTAAAAAATTAGCCACCTATATCTCTGTATTTTCACATGTGCATAATGACATTGAAAAAATCTGAAGTATATGCACTATTAAATGCTAACAGTGCACATCTTGCCAAATTCTGTAAGAGATGATTTTGTTACCTTTCCTTTTGTTTATTTGCATTTTCTAATTTTTCTTGAGTGACTAAATATTATCTGTGAAATCAAATAATAGTAAATGGGTAAATCACTTAAGTTTTTCCCCCCAACACCTTTATTTTACACATGAAAAGATGAATTTGTGAGATCTTTTGTATGTGTGTGTGTGTGTGTGTGATAAATTTTTATCAGTTGGTTTAACCAAATGTATCAGAGGAGTTTGCTGAATAATGGAGTATTTTAGTAAATGGAGCACCTATTCTCAAATGTGTCTTGGGTATAAATCTGGATACTTAACTATTGGGTTTGCTTGAAGGGAGGCATACCTGTGTTTGATAAAGAAGCATTAATTGACATGGAATACTAACTCATGGGGAGGAACACTGGGTTTACTCCTAGCCTTTATAGATTCTGGGGCAAGAGTACAAATGGAAGCTCACATACCATATATATAAATATTTAAAGTTATAAATCAAACTAAAAATGCCAAATAAAATATGCTGTTCCTATCATGACAAGTATACATTCATCAATGACTTGAAATTCCAGATTTCAATGTAGAATTCTCTACCTCCTTGGGGTTTTAAGCTGGAACATGGTAGCATGGAGAAAACTTTCCCTGGGTCCTTGGCCCATACCCCTTCTCTTCATACCCCTAGCTTTGTCTTATTTTGTAAGGAACCTCTTGCTCCGGTGTCTGGATGTGCCTGCATGTCCACACTGTATGTCCGTCCCCTTCACATCATAAATAGCCATCTCTGAGATTAGGGTTGGACATACTGGTTTACTATTGTAGGATGGACCTGAGATGCACAGTCCCTGGAATTGGGCTCTAGGCCATTTGGGCAGAGAATTTCAGAGTTCTAGATATGCAAAGTGGATCTTAGAAGGTGGAGGGTGCACTCTGGCATGCTTCTTGGCCCTGAGGACTTTTTATCCCATGAGAAGGGGCACAGCCTGAAGAAGGCTGAAAGCAGGCTCAAAGAAGGGGTCTCCTCTAGCCCAGGCCTGAGATAGGTATTGCCAGTGATAAAGAAATGCACTGGAAAACTAATGCTTCAGGGCTCCCAATTTAAGGACAAGCCCATGATTCCTGAATTACAGGCACAAAGATCACCTTAGATTTGGACTAGTGTTAATAATAATCCTGTGGTCTCAAACTTCAGTATATGTAAGAATCTCTCAGGAATGGGTTAAAATAAATACTTGGATCACACTTTGATGAACTGTTCCCTGTGTGTGATTATGACAGCCATGCTTAGGCTACTGCCAAAGTCCCAACTTTAAGGAGAACATGAGTGGAGGGCACTTGGTGCAGTGATAAGTTCTTAATAAATGGTAGCTGCCATTATCATTATTGTTGTTAATAAAATTATTGTGAATTGATTCCCATGTCTTACCAGCAGAGAAAGGCCAGCCAGGTTGTGTAATTTTCTGTTGTTTGAGTGAGAACTGAGAAGGTATTTGTATGATTCACATTTGTCACTGTCATATTTGTCATGCTTATCTGTCAGTATCAGGTAGACTGCTCCTATCCTATAAACATGTTCTTCATCTCCTTGCCCTAACTTCATGAACAAGCTCTCTTGGGCTTTCTATTTTTGTGGCAAAACTTGACTTTTTCTCATCCAGAGTGAAAAAAATTAGGTATTTGATTGAGATGAGAATGAGGGGTCATCTGTTTGTTCCTTACCTTGAAGTTTAGTTCTTCTTGCCTTTTCTTTGCTAGAAAGGAAAGAAAGGAGAAGGGAAATTATTTCCTCTGGAGTTAGTAGAGAGGAGGGAAGCAATTTTCCCTTATGAAACAGACCCTTCTTTTAATGTTCTATATCTTTAAGGAGGGTTTGGGTGGGTGAGGGAGGATAAGGATGGTGGGGATAACCAGAGCTCTCTGTATACCATTGGATTTGTCATTGCAAAGTAGAGGATAGATCATGACACCTAATGGAGATGCAGAACAGGACTTCTGTTTGTAATATTCTACTTGGAAATACAGGGAGGGATTTTCTTTAAGAAGGAGCCTTCTCAAACCCTTTTACTTCAAGGGTCTTACCTTTGCCTGGGGCTCACACAGCTCTTTCTGGTGTCCAGGAGACATAGGGAGATGTTTTCTGGATTTACATGTTAGTTGAGGAGCCCAAGACAGATGGCTCATTCTTATTCTGACTGCATAGACTTGGGGTATTCTGTTGTCATACTTTTCCACTTGTGTCAAATGTTATATTTGGTTTGCCTAGATGATATGAACTTGGAGGAGTAAGAAAAATTTTAAAAATAATAGAGTTGAACCAAAAGGGGAAAATACTCAATGGTTATTGAAAAAGAGAATGAGATCATGCACATAGGGATAGAGAGGACAACCACCAGGGCTACCTTGGTGGGATAAAGCAGGACTGTCAACCTCTGGCATCCCCTGCCATGTTGTTTGGTCTCTAGTGAGAAGTGAAAAGTGATAGGTTGAGTATTCAGAAGAGTTTTGCTCTAGTCCTAAAAATGTCATTTCTGCTTTTGGTCTCAGTTTCCTCATTGTTGAGACTAGAAGATCTTTCATTTCCCTTCAGCTCAAAGAACTTGTTACTCTTGTTAATATAAGATATTTTGTATAAGCCTCACGGTAAGATCTTTTGTGTAGCAGATACGTGAAAGTTAATGATAGAGGAGTCAAAGCGTGCTGCCACAAAAGTCGTCAAATCACAAAGGAAGGTAGCAAGAGAGTAAGCAAGGAGCAAAGGATATACAATGCAGAACAGTGAACAAAGTGGCAATAGTAAGTCCTCACCTATCAATAATTCTTTTAAATGTAAATGGATTTAATTCTCCAATCAAAAGCCATAGAATGGCTAAACCAATAGAACAGCAAGATACAATGATATGCTGCTTACAAGGGACTCATTTTAGCTTTAAGTACATATAGACTGAGAATAAAGGGATGGGAAAAGATATTTCAAGTAGATGGTAACCAGAAGAAAGTGGAGGTAGCTATACTTACTTCAGAAAAAATAGACTTTAAGCTAAAAATGGTCGAAAGAGACAAGGAAGGTCATTATATATGATATAAAAGGGTCAATTCATCAAAGAGATATAACCATTGTAAATATGCACCCCAAATTGGAGCACCTAAATATATATAAAACAAATAGTAACAGAACTGAAAGGAGAAATAAACAACAATACAATAACAGTTTTGGACTTCAATACCTCAGCAACAGATAGATAATCCAGACACAGAATCAGTAAAGAAACAGCAGATTTGAACAACACTATAGACCAAATGGACTTAACAGACATATACAGAACATTCCATCCAACAGCAGCAGAATATGCATTCTTCTTAAGTGCATATGGAACGTTTTTTATGATAGATCATATGTTAGGCCGTAAATCAAGTCTCAACAAATTCAAGAAGATAGAAATTATAGCAAGTATATTTTCTGACCACAAAAGCATGAAACTAGAAATCAAAAACAGAAGGAAAGCAGGAAAATTCACAAATACATGGAGACTAAAAACACCCTCTGAATAACCAATGGATCAAAAAAGAAGTCAATAAAAAAAAAATTTAAGACAAATGAAATGGAAACACAATATACCAAAACTTATAGAATATGGCAAAAGCAGTTCTAAGAGGGAATTTTATAGTGATAAATGCGTACATCAAGAAAAAAGAAAGATCTGGGGCTGACCCTGTGGCCTAGTGGTTAAGTTCAGCATGCTGCTTTGGTGACTTGGGTGCAGTTCCTGGCTGTGGACCTACACCACTTGTCAGCAGCCATGCTGTGGTAGCAACCCACATACAAAATAGAGGTAAATTGGCACATATGTTATTTCAGGGTGAATCTTCCTCAAGCAAAAAAAAAAGGAGGATGATTGGCAGCAGATTCAGGGTGACTCTCCCTTAGCAAAAAAAAAAAAAAAAGAAAGAAAGAAGAAAGAAAGATCTCGGACAACCTAACTTTACACCTCAAGGAACTAGAAAAAGAACAAGCTAAGGCCAAAGTTAGCAGAAGGAATGAAATAATAGATTAGAGGCAAAATAAATGAAATGGAGACTAGGAAAACAATAAAAAAGATTAGGAAACACATTAAAAAGATTAACAAAACTAAGAGTTGGTTCTTTGAAAAGATAAATAACATGGACAAATGTTTAGACTAACCAAGAAAAAGAGAGAGGACTCAAATCAATAAAATTATAAGTGAAAGAGGGGACATTATAACTGATACCATAGAAATACAAAGGATCATAAGAGACTACTGTGGACAATTATACACTAACAAACTGCACAACCTAAAGAAATAGATAAGTTCCTGAAAACATACAACATACCAAGACTGAATCCTGAAGAAATAGAAAAACTGAAAAGACCAAAAACAAATAAGGAGATCAAATTAGTAATCAAAAACCTCCCAAGAAAGAAAAGCCCATGACGAGATGGTATCATTGGTAAATTATACCAAACATTTAAAGAAAAATTAATACCAGTCCTCCTCAAACTCTTCCAAAAAGTTGAAGAAGAGAGAATACTCCCAAACTCATTTTACAAAGTCAGCATTACCCTGATACCAAAGCCAGATAAGGACACCATAAGAAAAGAAAATTATAAGGCATTATCTCTGATGAATATAGATGCAAAAAGTCTCAACAAAATACTGGCAAACTGAATTCAACAACACGTTAAAAGGATCATACACCATGATTAAGTGGAATTCATCCGTGAAATGCAAGGATGGTTCAACATACACCAATCAATCAATATCATACACCACATTAATAGAATAAAAGATAAAAATCATGTCATTTCAATCAATGCAGGAGAAGAATTGGACAAAATTCAGCATCCATTCATGATAAAAGCTCTGAACAAATTGGGTATAGAAGGAATGTACCTTTATATAATAAAGGCCTATATGACAAGCCCACCGCTAACACCATACTCAATGGTGAAAGCTTGAAAGCTTTTCCTCTAAGATCAGGAACAAGACCAGTGTGCACACTCTCACTGCTCCTCTTCAACATAATAATGGAAGTCCTAGCCAGAGTAATCAGGCAAGAAAAAGAAATAAGAGGCATCTAAATCAGAAAGGAAGAAGTAAAATTGTCTCTGCAGATGACTTCAACATATATAGAAAATCCTAAGGACTCCACCAAAAAACTGTTAGCCCTAGTAAAAAAGTCCAGTAAAGTTGCAGAATACAAAATCAGCATACAAAAATCAATGTTTCTATACATTACAAGCTAATGAAAACGAAATAAAGGAAACGATCCTATTTACGATAGCATGAAAAACAATAAAATAGTTAGGAATAAACTAAGGAGATAAAATATCCATACACCGACAACTATAAGACATGATGAAAGAAATTGAAGAAGACAGAAAAGTGAATAAATACTCTGTGTTTATGGATTGGAAGAATTAATATTTATAAAGTGTCTATACTACCCAAAGCCATCTATAGATTCAGTGCAATCTCTATCGAGATTCAAATGGCAGTTTTTATAGAAATAGAACAAACAATCCTAAAATTCATATGGAACCACAGAAGACTGAGTAGCTAAAGCAATTCTGAGAAAGAAGAACAAAACTGAAGGCATCACACTTCCTGATAAATTTATAGTAATCAAAACAGTATGGTACAGGCATAAAAACAGACACATAGACCAATGGAACAGAACTGAGAGCCCAGAAATAAACCCATGCATATGCAGTCAATTAATATTTAACAAGGGATCCGAGAATACTCAATGGCGAAAAAATAGTGTCTCCAATAAACTGTGTTGGGAAAACTGGATATTCAAATGCAAAAGAATGAAGTGGGACTCATTTCTTATATCACCCACAAAAATTAACTTGAAATGGACTAAAGACTGAAATGTAAGACCTGAAATCATAAAACTCCTGGAAGAAAACATAAGGAAAAAGCTTTTTGAAGTTAATCTTGGCAATGATTTCATAGATATGGCAACAAAAGCACAGGCAACAAAAGCAAAAATCAATAAGTGGGACCGTATCAAACCAAAAAGCTTTTTTTGTTTTGCATAGCAGAAGAAATGACTGACAAAATGAAGAGGCAATGGGATGGGAGAAAATATTTACAAACCACATATCTGATAAGGGGTTAATATCCAAAATATATAAGGAATTCCTACAACTCAATAGCAAAAAATAAATAATCTAATTGAAAAATGGACAAAGGACTTGAATAGACATTTTTCCAAAAAAGACATTCAGATGGCCAACAGATACATGAAAAGGTGTTCAACATTACTAATTATCAGGGAAATGGAAATCAAAACCACAATAAGATATCACCTCACACTTGTTAGAATGGCTGTTATCAAGAAGACTAGAGATGACAAGTGCTGACAAGGATGTGGAGAAAAGGGAACCCTTGTACACTGTTGGTGGGAATGTAAATTGGTTCAGCTGCTATGGAAAACAGTATGGAGATTCCTCAGAAAATTAAAGATGGAACTAATATATGATCCAGCAATTCCGCTTTTGAATCTATATCTGAAAGAAATGAAATCACTGTCTTGAAGAGATGTCTGCATGCCTGTGTTCATTGCAGCATTTTCCACAATAGCTAAGAATTGGAAACAAGCTAAGTATCCTTCAATGGATGAATGGATAAATAAAATATTCAAATATATACATATGAATATTATTCAACCATAAAAAAGGAAATTCTGCCATTTGTGACAACATGGATGGACCTTGAAGGCATTATGCTAAGTGAAATAAATAAAGACAGACAAATATTGTATGATCTCACTTATATGTAGAATCTAAAAAAAATGAATACATAGAAACAGAATATGTTGCCAGGAGCAGGGGCAGCATGGTGGGGGAAATGGGTGAAGGTGATCAAAAGGTACAAACTTCCAGTTATAGTATGAAAAAGTTCTGGGCATGTAATGTATAGCATGGTGACTGTCGTTAACAATATTGTATTTTTGAAAGTTGCTAAGAGAGTAAATCTTTTTTTTTTTTTTTTGAGGAAGATTAGACCCTAGCTAACATCTGCTGCCAATCCTCCTCTTTTTGCTGAGGAAGACTGGCCCTGAGCTAACATCCTTGCCCATCTTCCTCTATTTTCTGTGTGGGATGCCTACCACAGCATGGCGTGCCAAGTGGTGCCATGTCCGCACCTGGGATCCAAACCGGCGAACCCCAGGCTGCTGAAATCTTAAAAGTTCTCAACACACACAAATCCTAACTGTGTGATGACAGATATGTTAACTAAAATTATTGTGGTCATCATTTCACCATATATACATATATCAAATCATGACGTTGTACACTTTAAACTTATACAATGTTATATGTCCATTATATATCCAAAAAGCTTGTGGCAGGGGCAGGGGAGGGGGTAGGAGAATTTGTTATTTTTAAGGTCTTGATCATATCAATATTTAGGGAATTACATGGGATTCTAAAATAAATAAATGAGTTACTGTCAATTCACTTATATGTTCATTTAGTCAGTCACTGTGGAGTATCTACTCTTTGCTAGGCACAGTGTTTGTTTCTGGTGACACTAAGGACAGAGGAAAGACATAGGTTTTCCTTTCATGGCACCTACTGTCCTACAGGGAGCCTGTCCACTCCGTGTATGTTAGCCAGTCCAGTGGACTATGGCATCAGAAAATAGGATGGAGGCAGTACTTGGAATTAGAAGAAGAAATTCAAGAGGTTTAAGCACTTATTAAGCATTTTTCTTTGTTTTAAGTCTTTGCTCAAATATCACCTTCTCATAGAGGCCCACCCTGGACCCTTGATTTAATACTGCAACCTCCCTTCTTTGAAGCTCCTGACCCTCTTATGCTGCTTTTTCTTCTTCTCTTACCATTGCCTGTTACTGCTTATTACCTTCCAACATACGATGTAATGTGCTTATTTATCGGGGTAATTGGAGATGATCTGCCTATCTCATGCTGGAATACATACTCCACAAAGGCAAAAATCTTTGCCCTCCTTGTTCAACAATGTATCCCAAGTGCATGGAACAGTAATGGGCACTCAATAAATATTTGTTGAATGGATTAATAAATGACTGTATGACTGAGGAGTAGAGTATTAAAATGATGTTGGAGAAAACTTGGTATATTATTCAGCAAGTCATTAGTCTTGAGAAATTAATCTACCAATATTGTAGAAGTCTTTTGAGGAGTGTGATGTGTAGTGGCAAAATGCCAAGTATTTTCATTGATAAAGTGTGGCCAACAACAGGCTAATCCAGCATCTCGCTTTGCTCAGGGAAGGCCCTCAAATGTTTACTTGGTTAAGATTCAGTTGAGCCGTCAGAAATTCCTTTTCTCATTGCTCCAGTTTAAAACAAACAAATAATCAGCAGCAACAACATAATATCCAACCCAAATTCCTAGGTTGGTACTGATGTGTATTCTCAGGGGTATTGCTGTGATGTGATGTGTGTTTCCTCTGTGTTAGCCATGCTGGGGGCCTCTTGCTCCTGTATTATGCTATGATTTCAGACTCCAGACTTCTCTTCATGTTAGCCCAAAAGTTTACTTTTCAGATTGTTGAAACAAAGTGCTTCTCCTCCTGCCTTAGGCTTGTGTGATGCCGTTATACTTATCACCAGTTACCAGGCAACTTAAACTACCTTCTCAGCTGAGATTTCCTAGTCCACCCCTGAGTCCTCTTACAAGCATCATATCCTAACTCCATGAACCTACCCATGTGTGTGTGAGACACAGGAAGCCTGGCACAAACCGCTGCTTATAAAAGTCTCTTACCTCTGTCCACTGTAAAATACTTGCACATTAATTCTGACTCTTTTGGGGGAATGGGAGGGAGAAGTGGGCAGAGGGGCAAGACAGTGAGAGGAGGGTGGCCAAGAGCTATTCTAAAGGATCAAATACATCACCTTCCTCCCCAAATTCTCCTTCTTGTTTAGTAAATGAAGGCACATGAAAGTGGAACATTTGGCACTTTGCACCAATATTATGGTGTAAAATTATAGTTAGGAATATTGTGTAAAAACTGTAATAGTTTGCATTTATAGCTATGGTGAGAACAGCAGGCAAGACTATAAGCTTTAATTTATGTTGTGCTTTGGACATTTTTCAGAAACTATTTACCCATTACCTCTTAGGTCAGTGGCCTAATAATGCAACAAAGCACTTTTTGAAATTGCAGATAATTTTCAGTGGTTAGATCTCTGTGTAGTATTGATGGGGAGGGTGGTTGATTAGGACCTTGGGAATTGTGCTTGATGGGAACAATCTGGAAGGAGTGAAAAATTATTAAACACACACAGCGGGAGATGGAGGATTTACCATTGTCGTGCGGTGCTATTAATTCTCATTGCGTGGTACAGCGGCTTGATTGCATACTGTGAATACTGTTTATTGGAGAATGGGTACAATTTTGCTGCAGTTGTTGTAATGTAATACTAAATGCTAATTAGGCTTCTAACAATAATTAGAACCTCTTGCCAGACTTAGAAATAGATACAGTCAATTGAATTTACAGAAACAAAGACCTTTAAGCTATGCCAATAGCTGCATTGACTTGAAGAAATTTTTTACGTTTTTAGTTACAGAACTGCCAACACATTTTTTTTATGGTGTGCATAATGAGTTCATTTATGTTCTCAATAGGATTATTTTCAAAATGAGATAAAGCAAACCTCCTCCTCCCCATCAGATGAAGAAATCCTGCAAAGACAGGTATAAATTGAAATGCACCTTTGTTACCATGCAGATGGCAACTGCCATGCTCTTGGGTGCATGGGGAAGGCAGGGCTGGGCTGGGCTGGGGAGTTTGGCTGATGTGGATTTTGGAGCATTCTGAATACTTAAGGCTTTCTTCGAACCCCAGGTTGTCTCCCCTCCTGTACACATACACATGCAGCTCAAATACCACCTGATTGCCAGAGGTGTTTCATTGGAACAACTCTGTAAGTTGCCTTCCTGAAGCTTCATCACCAGTCAGAAGCAAACCAAACCCACAGTGTCCTGAGAGGATAAGGTCTTCTTTGCCGCTTTGCTTTGTCAAACCTTTTAAATCTACCAGTATGGTAGAACTCTCAGCAAAGTAAGGAGTGTGTCAAATATGTTCAGCAGTGAGAAATAATTAGCTGAGAATCTCCCTGGCATTCCCTGGGCCTTGTGGTTTCACCCTGTCACCGCAGGGCAGGAGTGTCAGGAGGTCATTCCCAGGAATGTGGCCATGGGCATCTCAAGGAGGTCAAGAGGGCCGAGACATGTTTCTTGGCGCTGGGCCCTGTTGCAGCACCATGATCTGGGTTTGTTTGGCAGCAGCAGAGCTGGGCCTTTGTTGTTGGGGTCTCAACACTATATTTAATTTCCTCATCCTGTTTTGTTTTGCTTTTAAACCTAGGGGTGCAAAGACTTAAGCAAACCTCATTGACCCTCCCTTCACAAATACACCACGTGAAACAATGGAGAATGCCTTCCCTCCTTGTAATTATAATGAAGCCAAAGTTGACTAGCTGGTCTTCAGTGCTAATAATTAGCACTTGACATGATGTATTATGTTACCACTTTGTTTGGAGCCATCAAGGTCATAGAAGTAGAATCCTGATACCCCATTCTGAAACAGTATTAAAACAACCTACACTGTGCTGCTACATGGCTGCCAAATTTCTGGGTGAAGTGAGTTCTTACAGGTTTCACCAGTTACTGGGAAAAAGGTTTTATGATGGAAACACTGGAAGCACAGTTTCACTCCAGCCTCCAGTGTGAGGCATGGCTACTTGAAGCAGAGAAGCAATTTCCTGATTTCTCTCTTGTTTGGTTAGAGTGGCCATTTGTATAAGCTGTTAAGAAAGAACATCCACAGAAACTTCCATTTTTATGTCTTTATTAATATTTCATCAAATTCATCAAACCCAACCTCCTCCACCAACCAGGTGCCCCTCCCTCACCTCCGGTAAAATTCTTTTTCTTTTTTCTTTTTTCTGTTCTGACTTATGAGTTCTTGTCATTTTTGTTTTTGACCTTCTCAGCTTGTCTCTTTCTTACCAAAGTGCTCCTCCTGCTGGTGGGGCTTTTGCTGGGGGTGTGGCCGGGCAGGGGCATGCCCCAAATCAGAGCTGCTTACTCAGGTTCCCCAAGCCGGGTTCTCCTCCCAGAAATACTTAGTTCCTGTTCTGTCCCTGACACTCATTGGGCTGGAGAGGCCTCTTCTCCCTTGTCTCACTTCTGGACTCCCCTTGTCCTGTATGAGTTTGGTGATTTGGATCAGATTCTTTCTTCTCCCTGATTCTTAAACAGCTCTGGTGGGGTCGAATTGTTTAACTGAGAGAAGATCACTTGTTTATAGTGATTTAATTTCACACTAAATCTTAATATTCAGGGCAGAAGGCAACATCAATAAATAATCGTGACTCCAGATCCTAGTCTGGCAGCCAGTTTCCTCGGTGCCCAAGAGTGCTGTGTGAGGTGCTGTAGGTTTGGCCCTAGTGGGGTTAAATCGAGCTCTGTGACTTGAGGCAGGCTCCGCAGATTTGCCAGTCTTGCAGTTTGTATGAAGTACGCCAATGAAATTTCTAAGGAGGTACTGTGGGAGCATTTTAGTTCGCACTTTTGCAAATGTACTTGATTGCCAGAGGTGCTCACGTTGTGGTTTTCCCTTTTCTGAGAAGATGGTTGTTCTCGTGCTGGTCTTCTGAGAGTTTGTGAAAGATGAGGCCTGAGTGAGTCAAATGCTTTCTTTCTATTTTCTGGTTACATCTTTCTTGTTCACAAGTCAGTGGCACCTGCAAATGGAAGACTTGCTGAGGTAGCACCTGGCTGATTAGCAACTTTTGCTTGGTCCCCCTCACACACTGACCATTAAATTACCTCCTATCATGCCTGGACTGTGTGGCTGCTGCTGAGAGCCAGGCGGAGGTCAATTCAATATGGCTGACATGTTCTGTGTTTTCCCACAGCATGTCACATGTAACCAGCGCAGCGACTTTGACAAAATACCACAGGGTGACCTGGTAGTCTTGGGTCAGAGTGAGAGAAATTGATGTTGTACTAAGATGTATGTTAATACATATATTATTTATATGGGCATTAGTGAATGCTATTGTTGCCTCAGCACAAACCCAGGCCCAGGGATTGGCCTTGGGGTTTTTGCAAGCTTACTTTATCATGTTTCTCTCCACCCCCTCCTGACTCATGAATAATTAAAACCCTAAATTACTTGCCATGTACAAAATTCATATGCTGGGGAAAATAGCTACATGAAAATTAATTTTCTGTTCTGTGAGACTGACGGGAAATCAATTAATCTTGATGTATTATTTTATGCAGAACAGGGTGCAAGAACCTGCAGAGAGAATGGCTACAGCTGTTCTTGTCGGTCGGGCCATACATTATCGTTGGCGGGTCTGACAGCTTCTGAAGGAAATGGCTGGGGGCATCAGGCAGGTGAATCAACTGTAAAAATTTATTGGAGGATACAAACTGTTTCCAGGGGACTGATATAAAACTCACACTTGAGAACTGAAGTATTGAATGTTTTTGTGACTGAAGCAGCTTGTTGTCAATATTTATAGCTTTTCTCTTTGTTACATGTCCTATTTGGTTGATTAACTAGTCAGATGTTAGTGTCTGTCTGTAATTTATCTGTTGTGCCTTCTGTAGCATTTTTGATACATAAAGATTTACCACTAGATAAATAAGGCAGCTCACACAATGCAATATGCTAAATAAAATGACAGAGCTGTTTACAGCATGTTACAAGTTTTATAACTCTAGAGGTAGATCAGTAACTTTTGTTTACTGGTGTCACTGTTAGTTGAAACATGTCTCAATGTAGTAACTACTATGGGGGTAAACAAGGCTCTCTTAAATAAGCAGAGATTATAATCAACACATACCTCATGATAAATCATTTAAGAGGCTCTATAAAAACGTTTATGTACAGGCATACATAATGCATACATTTCTGAAATAAAATAAAATAAATGCGTGCTTTTAGACTAGGCTGTAGTTACATTCCTTTGCCATGCCGTCAACATCAATTTCCCCTGTGGATGATGGAGGTGCGATGTTCAGACAAATGCTGATGCAGACAATCGGGAGGCTGAGGAGTGGTGACCTGGCACGTGACTTCAGGAATGGCTGCTGAGAAAGCGCATGCGTGCTGGTGGTATTATCCCTCAGGGTGGGAGGTTGGTGGGGCTGGATGGTCATGACTCCTCATCCACTCCCAGCCTGAGGGTAGGTGGTTGAGGCTCACTTCACACGGCGTTTTAGGGAGACCTACATGATGTGTGGATTTAGGGAGACCCCAGGAGAGTGGACATAGAGAATGCTTCACAAAAAGCCCCTCTGTGACCACTTACCTCTTGCCTGTCACCAGGCAAGGTGGGGACTAAGAAGCAGTAGGATTATTGGCCTCCTAAAATGTTGGTGTGAATGCTCAGGTGCCTCATCCCTACGTAGAGAGGTGGAATATTTATCTTGTGTTTCGTTGTGTGCTCTCCAGATATCAGGCTCATGAAGTGTCAGCTAAGAATCTGAACTTCTATTTGTCAGTGACAGACTGTGCTCAGTAAATAGCATTTGAGACAGTTGACATGATTCGTTATTCAATTTCTAATAATTCATAAATGACTCTTTCATTAATGGCACTTGATATGGAGGCCATTATGACATTTTGCCACCTTTCTCCATAGAAGAATAGAATGCAGGTATGGTCTTTAAGAGGCATAGTAAGAGTACCTCGCTTTGGTCTAGTACTTATTTACTCTTTCAGAAGCCCCTATTAATGTATATGTGGAATATATATTAATCAGGATAAACATTTATTAAGGTATGTTTGTTAATTTATAAGAGGGACTTCTCCTCTTTGTTTGGTTTGAGGGAGGAGGTTGGGGATTGTTCTGTAATAAATTACCACAAACTTAGTGGCTTGAAATGGTACCCATTTAATATCTGTAAGTTGGGAAATCTGGGCAGGCTTGCCTGGCTTCTCTGCTTAGGATCCTACAAGACTGAAATTGAGGTGTCAGTGGAGGTGCATTTTCATCTGGAGGCTCTGGGAAGAATCCACTTGTAAGCTTATTCAGGGTATTAGCTGAATTCATTTCCTTACTTTTGTAGGACTGAGGTCCCCATTTTCTTACTGGCTGTTTGCTAGGGTTCACTCTCAGCTTCTGCAGGATGCTTTGAGACCGTTTCTTTGTTGCCCCCTCTATCTTCAAGCAAGCAATGGGATATCTCTGCCATGTTGACTTCTCCTTACACTTTGAGTCTCTCTGACTTCGTCTTCTGCTACCAGTCAGAGAAAATCTTTGCTTTTATTTATTTTTTCTTCATTTATTTGTTTATTTTCTGATGTACATCATAATACATTTTGAATTATGTGTAGATTACATCATGTTCACCACCCGAAAACTATAGTTCATCCCCTCACATGTGAGTTTAATCACCCCTTTTGCCCTCCCCCTCCCCCCTTCCCCTATGGTAACCACCAATCCAATCTCCAATGCTATGTGTTTGTTTGTGGTTGTTTTTATCTTCTACTTATGAGTGAGATCATATGGTATGTGACTTTCTCCCTCTGACTTATTTCCCTTAGCATAATACACTCAAGGTCCATCTATGTTGTCACAAATGGCTGGATTTCATCATTTCTTATGGCTGGGTAGTAGTCCATCGTGTATAAATACCACATCTTCTTTATCCATTTGTCCCTTGATGGGCACCTAGGTTGCTTCCAAGTCTTGGCTATTGTGTATAATGCTGCAATGAACATAGGGGTACACGTATCATTATGCCTTTGTGTTTTCAAGTTCTTTGGATAAATACCCAGCAGTGGGATACTGGGTCATATGGTAGTTCTATTTTTAATTTTTTGAGGAATCTCCGTACTGTTTTCCATAGTGGCTGCACCAGTTTGCATTCCCACCAGCAGTGTATGAGGGTTCCTTTTTCTCCATAACCTCTCCAACATTTGTTTCTATTAGTTTTAGATATTTTTGTCATTCTAATGGGTGTAAGGTGATATCTTAGTGTAGTTTTGATTTACATTTCCCTGATGATCAGCGATGATGAACATCTTCTCATGTGCCTACTCGCCATCCGTATATCTTCTTTAGAGAAATGTCTGTTCATGTCTCCTGTCCATTTTTTTGATCGGTTTGTTTGATTTTTTGTTGTTGAGTTGTGTGAGTTCTTTATATATTATGGATATTAAGCCTTTGTCAGATGTATGACTTGCAAATATTTTTTCCCAGTTAGTGGGTTGTATTTTTGTTTCAATCCTTTTTTCATTTGCCTTGAAGAAGCTCTTTAGTCTGATGAAGTCCTATTTGTTTATTCTTTCTATTGTTTCCCCTGTCTGAGAAGACATGGTGTCTGAAAAGATCCTTTTAATACTGATGTCAAAGAGTGTACTGCCTACATTTTCTTCTAGAAGCCTTATGGTTTCAGGTCTCACCTTTAGGTCTTTGATCCATTTTGAGTTTATTTTGGTGAATGGTGAGAAAGAATGGTCAATTTTCATTCTTTTATATGTGGCTTTCCAGTTTTCCCAGCACCATTTGTTGAAAAGACTTTCTCTTCTCCATTGTGTGCCCTCAGCTCCTTTGTCAAAGATTAGCTGTCCATAGATGTGTGGTTTTATTTCTGGGCTTTCAATTCTGTTCCTTTGATCTGTGCACCTGTTTTTGTACCAGTACCATGCTGTTTTGATTACTGTAGCTTTGTAGTAAGTTTTGAAGTCAGGGATTGTGATGCCTCCAACTGTGTTCTTTTTTCTCAGGATTGCTTTAGCAATTCGGGGTCTGTTGTTGTCCCATATGAATTTTAGGATTCTTTGTTCTAATTCTGTAAGGAATGTCATTGGGATTCTGATTGGGATAGTGTTGAATCTGTAGATTGCTTTAGGTAGAATGGACATTTTAACTATGTTTATTCTTCCAATCCGTGTACATGGAATGTCTTTCCATCTCTTTATGTCATCATCCATTTCTTTCAGAAAAGCCTTGTAATTTTCCTTGTATAGGCCTTTCACTTCCTTAGTTAAATTCACCCTGAGATATTTTATTCTTTTTGTAGTGATTGTGAATGGTATTGTGTTCTTGAGTTCTTTTTCTGTTAGTTTGTTATTAGAGTATAGAAATGCTACTGATTTATGCAAATTGATTTTATACCCTGCAACTTTGCTGTAGTTGTTGATTACTTCTAAAAGTTTTCCAATGGATTCTTTGCAGTTTTCAATACATAAGATCATGTCGTCTGCAAACAGCGAGAGTTTCACCTCTTCCCTCCCTATTTAGATTCCTTTTATTCCTTTTTCTTACCTAATTGCTCTGGCCAGGACCTCCAGTACTGTGTTAAATAAGAGTGGTGATAGAAGGCATCCTTGTGTCATTCCTGTTTTGAGGGGGATGGCGCTCAGTTTTTGCCCATTGGGTATGATGTTGGCTGTGGGTTTGTCATATATGGCCTTTATTATGTTGAGGTAGTTCCCTTCTATCCCCATTTTGTTCAGAGTTTTTATCATAAATTGCTATTGGATCTTATCAAATGCTTTCTCTGCAGCTATTGAGATGATCATGTGGTTTTTATTCCTCTTTTTGTTGATGTGGTGTATCATATTGATTGATTTGCACATGTCGAACCATCCCTGTGTCCTTGGTATGAATCCCGCTTGTTCATGATGTATGATCCTTTTGATGAATTGCTGAATTGGAGTTTCCAAAATTTTGTTGAGAATTTTTGCATCTATGTTCATCAGTGATATGGGCCTGTAGTTCTCTTTTTTTGTGCTGTCCTTGTCAGGCTTTGGTATCTGCGTGATGTTGGCCTCATAGAATGTGTTAGGAAGTGTTCCATCCCCCCTAATTTTTTGGAATAGCTTGAAAATGATAGGTATTAAATCCTCCCTGAAAGTTTGATACAATTCCCCAGGAAAGCCGTCTGGTCCTGGGGTTTTATTCTTTGGGATGCTTTTGATTGTTGTTTCAATCTCCTTCCTTGTGATTGGTGTGTTCAGACTGCTTCTTCTTGACTTAGCTTTGGGAGATTGTAAAAGTCTAAGAATTTATCCATTTAGTCTATGTTATCCATTTTGTTGGCATATAGTTTTTCGTAGTATTCTCTTATAATCCATTGTATTTCTGCAGAGTCTGTTGTTATTTCTCCTCTTTCATTTCTGATTTTGTTTATTAGAGCTTTCTCCCTTTTTTCTTTGTAAGTCTGGCTAGGGGTTTGTCAATTTTATTTATCTTCTCAAAGAACCAGCTCTTTGTTTCATTCATCCTTTCTACTGCCTTTTTTGTTTCAATAGCATTTATTTCTGCTCTGATTTTTATTATTTCTCTCCTTCTGCTGACTTTGGGCTTCGTTTGTTCTTCTTTCTCTAATTCAGTTAGGTGTAGTTTAAGATTGCTTATTTGGGATTTTTCTTGTTTGTTAAGATGTGTCTGTATTGCGATGAATTTTCCTCTTAATACAGCTTTTGCTGTATATCCCACATAAGTTGATATGGCATGTTATCATTTTTCATTTGTCTCCAGGTATTTTTTGATTTCTTCTTTAATTTCTTCGATGATCCATTGCTTGTTCAATATCATATTGTTTAGTCTCCACATCCTTGTGCCTTTTTCAGCTTTTTTCTTATAATTAATTTCTAGCTTTATAGCATTATGATCAGAGAAGATCCTTGTTATTATTTCAATTTTTTTAAATTTATAGAGGCTTGCCTTGTTTCCCAACATATGGTCTATCCTTGAGAATGTTCCATG
The DNA here is from genome assembly GCF_041296235.1 of Equus asinus. NCBI lineage: Eukaryota > Metazoa > Chordata > Mammalia > Perissodactyla > Equidae > Equus > Equus asinus. The sequence goes on from NC_091791.1 coordinate 63,869,834, forward strand.
CACACTTGAGAAGAATGTGTATTCTGCTGTTTTTGGATGAAGTGTTCTATATATGTCTATTAAGTCCAATTGTTTTAGCATTTCGTTTAGCTCCACTGTTTGCGTGTTGGTCTTCTGTCTGGGTGATCTGTCCATTGATGTGAGTTGGGTGTTGAGGTCCCCTACTATTATTGTGTTATTTTTGATATCTTCTTTTAGGTTTGTTAATAGTTGCTTTATGAACTTTGGTGCTCCTGTGTTGGGTGCATAGATGTTTATAAGTGTTATTTCTTCTTGACGAAGTGTCCCTTTGATCATTATATATTGGCCCTTTATGTCTCTTTTTACCTGCTTTATTTTGAAATATGTGTTGTCTGATGTAAGTATTGCAACACCTACTTTCTTTTGTTTGCTATTAGCTTGGAGTATTGTCTGCCACCCCTTCACTCTGAGCCTGTGTTTGTTCTTGGGGCCGAGGTGTGTTTCCTGGAGGCAACAAATTGTTGGATCTTGTTCTTTAATCCATTTTGCCACTCTGTGTCTTTTTATTGGAGAGTTCAATTCGTTTACATTGAGGGTGATTATTGATGCATGAGGGCTTGATGCTGTCATTCTGTCGCTTGTTATCTGGTTTTCCTGCGTTATCTTTGTTTCTCGTCCTGTGTGTTTTAGCCTACTCATTGACTTCTGCAGTTTCTTATGCTGGGTTTCTTAGATTTTTACTTATTTTTGTTTTGTGTCTCTGTTCTGTTTTTTAGTTTAGTGGCTACCCTGAAGTTTGTATTTGGAATCTCGTGTATAATATAGTCCATTTTCTGGTGGTCTCTTACTTACTTGGCCTAGACTGATTTAGTCCCTTTGCTCTTCCTGTCCCAAATTATTATTTTCATCTCTTATTGTAACTCGTGTTGTCAGTTTGTGGTTGGAGTGATAAGATTGTCTTTGCTTTGGTGGTTTCCTTCCCTTTATCCTAATGCTATAGTTGAATATTTTCTATCCTATTCTGATTCTATCTATTTGTCTCCCTACTCTGTGATTTGTGACCCCTTTCTCCCTTTTTTCCTTTTTTTGGGTATGAGAGCCTTCTTGAGGATTTCTTGTAGTGGAGGTCTTTTGGTTACAAAGTCCCTTAGCTATTGTTTGTCTGGAAAAGATTTAATTTCTCCCTCATATCTGAAGGATATTTTTGCTGGATAGAGTATTCTTGGCTGAAGATGTTTATCCTTTAAAGTTTTGAATATGTCATTCCATTCTCTCCTAGCTTGTAAGGTTTCTGTAGACAAATTCGCTGAAAGTCTGATAGGAGTTCCTTTGGAGGTTATTTTCTTCTGCCCTGCTGCCCTGAGTATTCTTTCTTTGTCATTCATTTTTGCCATTTTTACTACTATATGCCTTGCAGTAGGTTTTTTTACATTGACAAATCTAGGAGATATGAAAGATTCCTCCACACACATTTCTCCCTCAATCCCTAGATTTGGGAAATTTTCTTCCTGCAAACTTTCTGTTCTATTTTCCTTTTCCACGCCCTCAGGGATTCTGATAATTCTTAAATTGGATTTCCTCATTGAATCTGCTATTTCTTGGAGATTTTCTTCATTTTTTAAAATTCTTAGTTCTCTTTCTTCCTCTGTCTGGAGCCATTCAGCCTGTCTATCTTTGATTATGCTAATTTTCTCCTCTACGGTGTCTACACAGGCATTCAGGGAATCCGTATTCTGTTTTATCTGATCCATTGTATTTTTCATCTCTAGTGTTTCTGATTGATTCTTCTTTATAGTTTCAATCTCTTTTGTGAAGTAACTCTAGAACTCGTTGACTTGTTTCTCTATTCTTCACTTTACCTCATTGAGTTTTTTGATGATAGCTACTCTGAGCTCATTTTCACTTAGTTTACCTATTTCCAAGTGCTCAGGACTGAATTCTGTGTTTTTATTGTTTTCTTTCTGGTCTGGAGCTTTTATAAATTGCTAGATGGTAGAGGAGCGGCTTTTGCGCATGATGCTATTTTTTGGTTGCAGTTACAACCGTTGCCACTAGATGGAGGTCGAGAGCCACACATTCTGAGCCTTCCACCTTGAGCTGCGATGGCTATGCACAGTGTGGGGTGGGTGAGGAGGGAGACTCTCTCATCCCAGACCTGGATTCCGATCAGCTCTCGCTCTCTGGTTTCCTGGGGCCCTGGCTTGATGGGGTCCCCGCATGCAAAAGCTTTCCCCCGTTAGCTGGTTTCCACTGCACAGGTGGTGGGAGACCTGCATGATCCTGTGGACACGTGGCCCCTCCCCCGCTCCTTCCCTCAGCCACGGCAGTAATCCCAGTCTCTAGGGGAGAGAGCTAAGTTCTCTCTTACCCCATTCCAGCTCCTCCAAGGGCAGCTCCAGCCTCTCTGCCCTCCGTCATTTGGCTGCTGTGGGTCTCTGACAATCTCTGTATTATTAGAATTATTGGTTGAAATTCAGTTGTTCCTTTTTGATTGTAGTTTGTAAGGGAGAGAGTCCCGTGTGAGCTCACTCTGCCATGTTGCTGACGTCACCTTGATTTGCTAGTATTTGTTGAGGATTTTTGCATCAATGTTCATCAGTGATATTGGCCTGTAATTTTCTTTTTGTGTGTTGTCCTTGTCTGGTTTTGGTAAAAGGATAATGTTGGCTTCGTAGAATGAGTTAGGAAGCCTCCCCTCCTCTTCAATTTTCTGCAAGAGTTTTAGAACGATAGGTATTAAGTCTTCTTTGAATGTTTGGTAGAATTCAGCAGGGAAGCCATCTGGTCCTAGACTTTTATTTTTTGGGAGGTTTTTGATTGCTGTTTTGATCTCCTTACTGGTGATCAGTCTATTTAAATTTTCTGCTTCTATTTGGTCCAGTTTTGGAAGGTTGTATGTTTCTAATAATCTATCCATTTCTGCTAGATTATCTAATTTGTTGGTGTATAGATTTTCATAGTCTTCTCTTATTATCTTTTGTATTTCTGAGGTGTCTGTTGTAATCTCTCCTCTTTCATTTCTGATTTTATTTGTTTGAGTCTTCTCTCTTTTTTCTTGGTGAGTCTAGCTAAGGGTTTGTCAATTTTGTTTATCTTTTCAAAGAATGAACTCTTGGTTTCATTAATTTTTTTCTATTTTTTTAGTGTCTATTTCATTTATTTCTGCTCTGATTTTTATTATTTCCTTCCTTCTGCTGATTTTGGGATTTGTTTGTTGTTCCTTTTCCAGTACCCTTAGGTGCACTTTTAGATTGTCTATTTGGGATTTTTCTTCTTTGTTGAGGTAGGCCTGAATTGCTATAAACTTCCCTCTTAGAACCGCTTTTGCTGTATCCCACAGATTTTGGCATGTCGTGTTTTCATTTTCATTTGTCTTCAGGAATTTTTTTATTTCTTCTTTGATTTCTTCATTGACCCAAACGTTGTTCAGTAGCATTTTGCTTAATCTCCACATTTTTGTGGTTTTTCTGATTTTCTTCCTGTAGTTGATGTCTAGTTTTCATACATTTGTGGTCAGAAAAGATGCATGATATTATTTCGATCTTCTTAAATTTATTGAGACTTGTTTTGTGGCTTAATATGTGATCAGTCCTGGAGAATGTTCCATGTGCATTTGAAAAGAATGTGTATTCTGTGGTTTTTGGATGGAATGTTCTGTATATATCTACTAAGTCCAGCTGGTCTAATGTGTCCTTTAAGGCCAGTGTTTCCTTATTGATCTTCTGTTTGGATGATCTATCTGTTGGTGTAAGTGGAGTGTTAAAGTCCCCTACTATTATTGTGTTACTGTCTATTTCTCCTCTTATGTCTGTTAATAATTGCTTTATATATTTAGGTGCTCCCACGTTGGGTGCATAGATATTTACAAGTGTTATATTTTCTTGTTGGATTGTTCCCTTTATCATTATGTAGTGCCCATCTTTGTCTCTTGTTACAGTTTTTGTTTTAAAGTCTATTTTGTCTGATATAAGAATTGCTACGATTGCTTTCTTTTCTTTGCCATTTGCATGGAATATCTTTTTCCATCCTTTCACTTTCAGTTTGTGAGTGTCTTTAGGTCTAAAGTGTGTCTCTTGTGTGCAGCATATACATGGGTCTCTTTTTTTTTTATCCACTTGGCCACCCTATGTCATTTGATTGGAGCATTTAGTCCATTGACATTTAAAGTAGCTGTTGATAAATGTGTGTTTATTGCCATTTTGTCACTTTTTTTTCCTGGTTGTTTTATTAGTTCTTCTCTGTTCCTTTCTTTTTCTCCTGCTCTCTTCCCTTGTGGTTTGATGGCTATCTTTAGTAATATGTTTGATTTCTTTTGTCTTACTTTTTTTCCTGCTTGTTATAGGTTTCTGATTTGTGATTACCATGAGGATCCTATTTAATATACTATGCATATATCTGTCTATATTGAGTTGATAGACTGTTTAGCTTGACCTCTTTCTAAAAGCTCTACTTTTTCCCTCTCCTCCTCCCATATTATATGTTTTCAAATCATATATAGTCTCTTGTTTAGTGTGTGTCTATCCATTACCCTCTTATCATCGAAATAGGTCATTTGTCTTTTAACCTTCATATTATCTTCACAGGTAGTTGGTTTGCTGCCTTTACTATATTTTCACCTTACAAGTAATTTTGTTGCCTGGTTTTTTGTTATTGTTGTTTTGTTTTTTTGATAATTTTTTTCTTTTATCACTATTTGTGGTTATTGCTTTCCCACTTAAATAAGTCCCTCTAGCATTTCTTGCAGAACTGGTTTCTTGGTGATAAACTCCTTTAATTTTTGCTTGTCTGGGAAGCATCTTATCTCTCCTTCCATTCTGAATGACAACCTTGATGCATAGAGTGTTCTTGGCTGTATGTCTTTTCCTTTTAACACTTTAAATAGGTCGTGCCATTCTCTTCTCGCCTGTAGGGTCTCGGCTGAGAAGTCCGCTGATAGCCTGAATGGGCTTCCCTTTATATGTCACTTGTGGCCTTTCTCTTGCTGCTTTTAGGATTCTGTCTTTGTCTTTAATTTTTGACATTTTAATTATAATATGTCTTGGTGTGGGCCTCTTTGGGCTTCTCTTGTTTGCAGCTCTCTCTGCTTCCTGAACTTAGATGTCTGTTTCCTTCCTCAGGTTAGGACAATTTTCCTCTGTTATTTCTACAAATAAATTTTCCGCCATTTTGTCTCTTTCGTCTTCTGGGACACTTGTAATCCAAATTTTAGCACGCTTGATATTGTCCCAGAGTTCCCTTCGACTGTTCTCATTCTAATTCTTTTTTCTCTTTTCTGTTATGCTTGGGTGATTTCCTCTAGTCTTTCTTCTAGCTCGCTGATCCATTCTTCTGCTTCCTCTACTGTGCTATTGAGTCCCTCTAGTGAATTTCTCATTTCCAGTATTTTATTCTTCATTTCTGACTGTTTTTTTTATATCCTCCAGTTCTTTGCTGATGTGCTCACTGTGTTCATCCATTCTTCTCCCCATATCTGTGAGCATCCTCATGATATTTTGTTTGAACTCTTTGTTGAGTAGGCTGCTAGTTTCTGTTTCATTTAGTCCTTTTTATGGGGTTTTGTACTGTTCACTTGCTTGGAAAGTATTGTTTTGCCTCCTCTTTATGCCTCTTTCTCTGTGCTTATTTCTATGTATTAGGTGAGTTGGCTATGTCTTCTGATCTTGCAGAAGTGGCCTTATGTATGACATGCCTTATGAGGCCCAGCAGCGTGCTTCCCTCTCATCACCAATCCAAGTGATCCAGGAGTGACCCCTCTGTGGGCTACTTGTGTCCTTCTGCTGTGGCAGGGTTGCTCCCACTGCAGGTACCCAGGGAGTCTAGTCTTTCCTTCCCTGGCCACCTGTTTGTAAATCCGGTTTGGACAGCCTCAGCACTGTTGACTACAAAGTCTGTCAGCACACTCCTATTGCAGTTTTCCTCTTAATTGGGTTGGTACCCAGTGTAGCTGGTTGCTAGGCTCAGGGGTGTACAGTTGTGATAGGCCTCAGGCCTACAAGGCTGTTACCAGTTCTCTTAGGAGTGCAACTGAGTAGGGCTGGCCCTAGGCAGGGGGCACTCAATTGTTTCAGGCTTTGGAAGGTGGGGCTGATACTTGTTATAGCTATTTGTGAAACACAGGTCATCTGCTGCTGATATGCCTCACCCCCCACAGGACCACATACACCATCAACACAGTCCTGCTTGTGCACACTTCTCAACCCCCTGGAGTGTACCCCAATGCTGCACTGCAGGGGCCCCCACTTCTCCACCAATGCTCCCCACAGTTCACCTGGTCCTCACACATGCCCTGCCGCACAGAGGCAGACACCCTTGCCTGCCTGTAGAGGATCGAGGCACCCAGTCAATGGAGGCTGAAATGTAGCCTGCGGGCTTGCTGTTAGGTGGGGTCCGCCCCTAGGGCGGGTTGCCTGCCCGGGCTGAACTGCATTAAATGTGTGCTCTAGTGGGCGTGGCACACCCCTGGGCTAAGGGGCCAAGGGATGAACCTCAGTGGCACCCACCGGGGTCCATGTCAGCACGCCTGGACCAGTTCAGAACAATGGCCCCCACCAATGTCTCTGTCTCCGGAGAGGTCTGTCCTCTCACCAAGATGCCCCCAGAGCCCACTAGGTGAGTCTTGTTTCACCAAAGGACAGTCAGCCTCCTCTCTGGTGATTTTAGGTTGCTGCAATGAGTGAGTTTGTGCATGGGTCCTTTAAGACCTGGGTCTTTTCGGCTTTCGGCCAACAGCTTTTCTGGGGGTGTCCCTGCTGCAGTCAATAGCCAGCAAAGCCAGACAGTAAGACCCCTGTCTCAGTTGGGCTGAGTCTGAAGTATCCTTATAGCAGTATCGCCCCGGCTCCGGACCTCACTTCTCCAGGGAGGGCTGCGTACCTTAGGGTGTCTCCTGCCTGGCCAGCTGAGCAGCTCTGCAGCTCCCAAATGTGGCATTTTTCCTCTGTAGCAGGAATTACTGCCTCTTCTGCCTTTGTCAGGACTGTCCCTTGTTGTGGGTGTTCTTTTTATCCAGTTTTCAGTTTTCAATCCTGGGTAATTTTTCCAAAAATTGTTGTAACTTGGTTGTGTTCATGGGAGGAGGCAAGTTCAACGTCTGCTCACACCGCCATCTTGACAAGATCCAATCTTTGCTTTTAAAAAAGGGCTCTCATGGTTAGATTAGTCTCATCCAAATAATTCTCTGTATCTTAAAGCTTGTTGATTAGTATGCTTCACTATACCTGCAAAATCTCTTTTGCCTGTAACAAAACATAATCATGGAAGTAGTACCATGTGACAAAGATAATGGGGTCATCTTAGAATTCTATCCACCACAGGAGTATTTGGTTGTGGATTTTTCAGAGCAATGATATTCTTAGTCCTTACCTTTCTTTTATTATCCCACAACCTGGCTTGGAAAGAAGAGGGCCAATTGTGGGTGAGTTCTATCAGCAAATACATATGGAGTGCCTGCTCTGTTTTCAGCCTGGCATTATGGACAGGAGGTGAAATCTCTGTAAGATACACATCCCTTACTTTATCCACAGCAAAGCTTTTCATGCACATACCATGAGATCATTAACCAATCAAGGCACTTGAGTACAGGTGCTAAATTAAGTGGAGTGGACTGGGAAAGTAAACCCTTGGGAGTTGGAGTGGGCAGAAGGCTTTGAGAGAAGAAATGGCTAGCAGGCTTTGAAGACATACAGCTGGGACTGGATGGAGAAAAAGGGGTGAGGGCACAAAAGTGGCAGAGAACCTAACATGTTGCAGAAATAATGGAAAGTCAAGTTGAGCTAGAGTAGTGGGTCCTCCCTCACTTTTGAATAGGCGCATTACCCCTTGTGGAGGTGGGCAGGAGGTGCACCATGGAAAACAGATGAGTGCTGATGGTAAACCATCTGGGGACAGAAGCTTTGAAATCACATGAACTTCCTTGTTCTCAGAGAAGTCTCTTGAAAGATTCATGTCCTCCATCTCTGCCTACAACAATCTTTTGTTGCAGGCCGCTGTTTTTGGGGTACAAGTATATCATTCTAACCATTGAGATAAATTTTGTACAAAAGGTTTGCAACCTGGACTGCACATTACAATCACCTGGGGAGCTTTAAAAAAGATACCAATGCTCAGGCAATACCCCAGACCTATTCAATCAGACTTGCTAGAGATGGGGTGTGGGGATTGAGGTTTTATCGAACTTCTCTGGGTGATTTTAACACCACTCAGCCAGGGTGAGAACCTCTTTACTAAATTATAGGTATGCACAAAGTGCTATGGGATCTGTGCTATTCATTTTGTTTAGGAGGTGACATTTGAAATGGGGTCTTGAAAATTGAGAAGAAGTTTGCCAAGTAGACAATGGGGGATGAGGCACTTTGGACAAAGGGGAGGAGCATAAGGATGGGGAAGTTTATGGTCTGCATGGAGATTATCGAGCAGCCCATTGGCTCATGCACAAGGGAGTGGGGGAGCTGGGAATGAGGCTGAGTGATGAAGCTGCAAGGACGGGTTAAGGTGAAGTTTGAAATGAATGCAGTTGCATTTTGAAAAAAACTTTTACTATCAAGGCTTTGTCCTGATCCAACCTGACCTTCCCCCCCAGTTAATCCAAATTACTGAGATTTGACTCCATATGCAGTTTCTCTAAGATTTGCTTTGATTTCTCTCAGAAGTGGAGCTGGTGTTTATTCTGCTAGCAGTTCTGTGTACACACTCTGCCCGTGGAGCTGTCGAGGATGAGCCCTGGGCCCTCTGAGAACTGCTTCCTGTTTGGTCTGGTAACTCCTAAGCCAGCCTTTCTTTCCTGCAGTCTGCAGTTGTGGAAATATGCATTATTTGAAGTTTGGAGGAGATCAATTTTTCATCCTTTCCTTAGTGGGATAAGGAATATTTCAAACACCAATGAAGACCAAAGAGCTCTGGGAAGTTTTGAAATAGCTTGGGAAATACACCACATGCTTCACACTTCATTTTTCCCCTCTCTGTTTTCATTGTTTCACTTAATTAAAATATTGTAATACAAGAAGGAGGCAAATATTTAGAGAAAGGAAAGGAAACGGATTCATTTTTAACTGACTCTTAGCAAGCATGGTGCTCGTAGTTTGAAATAATTCCAAGCATTTAGTAAGGTAAACCCAACATGCTCTTCCTGCCTGTGAGGTGATAAAGAAAAACTGAACTTGAACACAGTTGTTAATGAAAACCCTGGCCAGAGTGGCCCCCCTGTATCTCCCTCCCAAACCAAAGAAAAAATTGGAACATTTTTGGGTCCAAGTTTCACAGATGTTAAGCATTTTGTGATATTACTTAGGGGGTTTCCTGAGCTACATTAAAGTTGAACCACTAGGGTGTTGAAACAGTTGGGCCCATAATAAAATATACATGAAAAGGAATTGTGAGACATTGGCTGTTATGTGCTGGTGACAATTAGGTTACTGCTTTAAAAAATACATATCCCGGACACATCTACAGGAGCTTTTTAGGGTATTTTGAGTAGGAGTAGAATAAAGGCAGTCAGTAATTTCTCTGGTTGCCTCTGGCAGGTGAACATAATTTAACAATACCTGTCAGATATGACAAATTGTTTGTGAGTTACATTAGGGCCTTAATAAGATCACATCTGTTCATATATCCTCCTTAACCATACAGCCTGATGTAGAGAGTTTTCATACTGGTACAGTATTATTCTTTAAATATTTAGAGGGGTCTAGACATGTATCATAAAAGAATAGACTCTTGTGTATAAAAACACAGCCCTTTTATTCTCAGTGTTTTTGCTTTCACGCACCTTGCATCATTCTCTTTACTTGAGTGAACCACATGTTGCTTCAGAGAGCCAGGACACATATTTCATTCTGTGTTGGAGTTAGCATTTTAGCATTGGAAGAGGCCTTAGAGAGCGACTCATCTACCTCCCCTCCTTTTTGGGGTAGGAATCTGAGATTGAGACAGAGGAAGGGATTTTTTTTTAGGATTTCTTACACCATCAGTAGCAGAGCCAGAATTAGGGCTTAATCTGCCCATTTGTAGTTCAGCAATCTTTCCATTGTGCTAGATCTTCAGTCTGAGCTAGAAAATGAGGCCATAGATGCAGTAGGACTAGCTCACATGTCAATGTCACTAGTGGCTGCAGTCCTTTCCAGAGGACATTCCTGGCCACTGAGAGGCGAGGCTTTTTGTTGTGTGTTAAAATTCAGGGACCTGCTCAAAGCCCTTCCTTTGCCAGTGTCTCTTGTCACTTCCCTGCCTACATGCACAGGTAGGTCTCTCTCCTGTCCCTTACTACATCGTGCATGTTCCCACCCCAACTCATACCTTCTCCTCCTACAATGTGTTCCTTCTTGCTACTTCCGGTTCCTTTCATATCCGGCATAAATAAGCTCTATTTCATCATGGGGTCTTCCCAGCCCACAGCAATTTATTAGGTTGAATCATATGAAAGTACTTTTCAGTAGGTCAAAAAGGTCAAATATTGGCAAGTTCATAAGATTCAACATAAATGTAGCCTTTTAAAAACCTCTGAACCATTTATTGACATCTTTTATTCAACTTCTCTTTCTCTCTCTCTAGCCCTCTCTCTCTACATATATGTATGTATGTATATATGTATGTGTGTATATATATAGATTAAGTGGGGTGAAATTCATATAACGTAGTTGACTCTTTTTTAAAATAAACTTTATTTTGGAATAATTTTAGGTTTACAGAAAAGTTGCAAAGGTAGTACAGAGAATCCCTGTAGATCCCTGACTCAGTTTCATTTTCCCTTAAGTTATCATTTCACCTCACTTTGGTACATTTGTCAAATTTAAGAAAACAACATTAGAACATTATTAATGAAAACTCCAACTTTATTTGGATTCCATCAGTTTTTCCATTAATGTCCTTTTCCTGTTCCGGCATCCAATCCTGGGTCCCACATACCACATTATATTTACTTGTCATGTCTCCTTAGTCTCCTCTGGTCTGTGGCAGTTCAGCCTTTCCTTGTTTTTCATGACCTTGACAGTTTTGAGAAGTACTGCTCAGGTTATTTTGTAGAATGTCTCTCATCTTGGGTTTGTCCGATATGTTTTCTTATGATTACATTGGGGTTATGTGTTTTGGGGAAAAATACCACACAGGATATATTGTGTTTCAGGTAGTTGTGTTGCTAGGTTCCTCTGCTGTGCAGTTACCATGTTTGGCCTCTTCTCATGTTAATGTCTCACCACCAGCTATTCTTTCCTTTGAAACAGGGGCACATTTAATGCTTTCTGTGTCTTCGTTGTACCTAATGCCATGCCATGTTTTATGCAGAGTAAGTGCTCCACAAAAGTTAGTTGAGAGGTCATTAAATGTAAGATTTAATTTCAGACTGGTGTAGGTGTTTGCTTTAAACAAACCAAAACAACAAAATTCCAACCCACCAAATTCTACTTGCAACTAATTTGGTGGTCTTTGTTTACTGTACTTAAGGGGTAAATCGTAAAACTACTTCAATTTTTTTGTACAAAACTACTATAAAGAAGGGATTACCTGCTGTCTTTGCTAAGATCAGAGCTTTGAGTTCAAGACTCAGGAAAATCTGAGTGTAAATTAGGGAGGTATGTGTGTACACTTTTGTAGCTTCTGCTGACTTGCAGCGAGGGTGTCCCTATTTGCAGAGACTTCTACAAATATTTATTGGAGGTTTTGATGATTCTGGAGCTAGGGTATTGCTTAATGGATTCCTAAGGGTCCCAAAGAATTACCACTGTGAATGCATTTTATTTCATCATCATAACAGTCGTTTTCAAAATATTTATCTGTGCAGATGTTTTGCAGGGCATGGGTGCCATCCTTTTGGGGAGTTATATTTTGACATGGCCCGTATGGAGGAGAGAAGCATTTAGGACATATCCTAAAGGAAAACAGGAAGGAAATAAGAATTTTTATATTAGAGTTGAAAACTAAATGCTTGAAAGTGAGATGAGCGGGAAGTGCGAGTAGTCTTTTTACAAATCCCTTTGACAGAGACCTTACCAGTAGGTCTTGTACAGTTTGATTACTCTTTCTCCTGTGATTGAAAAGTTGGTATTTCATTCTGATGATTTAACCTTGGTTCTAAAGATATATTTATAGGAATTAGAATAGCCTGATTTATTATTCCATTTAAAAAGTTTTTTTCTTTTTATTTAATTTTTTTAAAAATATGGGTAAAAAAACAGCTTTTCAACAGTGTAAATTCGTGCTAGTTTTTCAATATGAGAGTCTGATAGCTACACTTGCTTCACGCTTTATTATGTAATTTAATTTTTCATGTCTTTATTTTATTAGCTGCAAGGTAGGTTTAGAAAAAATAATTAGATTACCAGGTTAAACCCAGTTAAGATAAAAATGACAGTTCAATAAAAAAATTGTTCAATATAATTCCTATCTTCTAAAATAAAATACAGCCACTTATAGATTTAATTATGGTATTATTCAAGTAAATTTTGCCTCTACACTGAAAACACTCAAGAAAGAAACTCCTAGAAAGGCACTTGTTTAACAGGAAAAAGGTAATATGATTCATGAAATTATGACTTGTGAAATATGATAGGGACCAGACTTGAGAAGAAATAACACAACTGAGTGGCTTTCCCTGAAGAGTTCCACTGGGATTATTTGAGTTGCTGTGGTGGTGAGACCATAGGCTTTTTATCTGCCAAATTAGGAGTTTTCCCCATTTGGGTGATCTTGCAGTACTGTGTCCTTTCATTAAAATGATCTGAAAATCACCACCAGATATTTCATGATGGTAGGGTCCTAACATATTACGTGTAGAGGAAGCTTCAGGGTCTAACCCTTTGTTTTCTTTTCCTAAGAAGAAACTGAAGCCCTAAGAAGTCAGGGAGCTTTCTCAGGCTCACAGGTCTTCAGACTCCACTACACTGAATCGCTATTAAGATTGAATTTTTTAAATTAAATAATTTTTTTCCCAAAATAAAATGAATACCATTTAAAGAGTCAAATAGTACTGTTATGCTTAAGACTTACAATAAAAAGCTAGCAGTACCACTTCATGTCCTATTCTTCTTTAGCTCAAAATCCTTTCCCCACAGGAAACCACCTTCAATTTTTCAAACTGTCCTCTGCTATTTATCTTCACACTTAAATATTTAAATAAGAGGCTTTTACTGTTATTTAGTAATTTAAGAAAAAAAACTAGACATCTATCAAAGTTGTTTTTCCTTATGTTTTCTTTATATAGCTAAACTCATTATATATTCTTTTGCATGACAGTTATTGGAGTCCAATTATAGAAATTCTATTTACTCAACAAATATTTAGGGCCAGGCCCTGTGCCCTCATTGCTTTACAACTTGGGGAGATGGCATGAAATGCTAGCTACCATCTAGCTCAATGTGACTCTGTCATTTTCTTGATTATGATTAGTGTGCCTTTAATTCAGTATTTTTAAAGCTGAGAGTTGCAACCCATTGATGAGTTGTAAGTCAATTTGGTGGGTTGCAATCAACATTATAAAAAATAGAAGAGAATAGAAAATATCAGAATTTAATTTTAAAAATGTTTAATATAACTTCTATCTTTTAAAATAAAATACAGCCACCAAGAGATTTAATTATTGCACATAATTAGGATAAATATTGGTTTATGCAACTTTTGTATCAAATATATACAATTATATGTGTATACACACATAATAACACACACATAGAGATACATGTACATATGGAGATATATGTGTGTATTTTGTGTATTGGGTCCCAACTTAAAATGTATTAGGTTGAACATCTGAAAGTGCTGTTTCTGTAGGTAAAATGCAGTGAAATTTTGGGCATTTCATGTGGTTTAACCTGTTATGTCTTATTGTAGGTCATAGAAAAAAAATTTGAGAAAAATTTAAATAATCGCAGTTGTCTTACATCAAAATAATAAGCATTCTATTTTCTTGGCTAAGTTTCAGTTTTGTCATCTAAAATAAAAATAATAATCATGCCTACCTCAGAAAGAAAGGAAACAAGGAAACTTTTGTGGTGACAGATATATTTATTACCTTGATTGTGATGATAGTATCACAGGTGTATGCAAATGTCCAAACTCATTAACTTGTGTACATTAAACATGTGCAGTTTCTTTCGTATATCAACAATACCTTAATAAAGCTTTAAAAAATTTTTACCTCCTTGAAAGAAAAGATGTGAGGATTAAATTACTTTGCATGACCCCTTGCCCATAGTAAGCACCAAATAAATGTTAGGTGCTATTACTGTGGTCATTATAATCACCATTAGCCCCTACCCCCACCCTCGCAATGATCTTTGTTTCTCATTTACTCTTAGGAAATCCTCTTTCAGCCCTAGCAGCATTCTTAAGTCCATCGCCTCTCTCGTCAAATGGGCCACACACACTGGTCTTCAGTCCTGGAGTGGGAGAACGCTAGTGGAGGCCTTCAAGATTATGTGCTCAAACCAGTGTTTCCCTAAGTGGAACGTGCATCCACAGGTGTACAGGATGGTTTGAGGTGGCACATGGACAAGATGTGGGCCAGCATGTACTCACACAATGTCAGTCTTATTCCCTTTTCAATATCTTTCAATCCTTCGGATTACATCTAGGAAAAAGCACCAGTTTGGAGCTGGTCTCTTTAATACCTGCCTAATGCTTGATAGATTCTTTTTTTAAAACAGAGATCAGATCTTAGACTCAGAGCCTTCAGAACTCAACAAAGAGCAGTTAGCTAGATTTTAATAATAGGTTTTGTTTTCTCGTTGCATATATATGTAATTGGCAAATGATATTGGCTTTCATTTTGGAGATGATATAAAATTTCTTCTAAAACTAAGTTTTTTGAAGTTAAAATGTTTGTAAATAGTACATGTGGTATACTTAAGTGTAGTAAAATTATTAAAGTGTACACTAATGACACAAGTTTGGGGGCCAGGCTGATTTAATCCGAAATGAGAACCAGGGAGGTTAAGCAACTGAACCAGAGAGAGTTAGAAGCAGAGCCAGGACCAGAGTCCTTCTCTTGGCTGTGTTCTTATATCTCTCTGTGACCATTATGTGACAGCTGACCCTCCAGGATTATGTTAAAGAAAACCTGTATTAAAACAATGTACTCCTTTTCTTCAGATGTGCTTTTTTGTTTGAGTTTGTTGCTTCTGTGATTTGCCTTGAATGCGTTCACTCCTATAATTCTGAGACCAATTCTAGTCTGAATTGTATCATGGGTAGCCACTTCTGGCTATCATTTATCTGCATCCACGTTACCTCTGCAGTTCTCCTAGTTGGGCGGTATTCTTCTTTCTCAAGTTTTGAGTTGTTCTTTGCCTGCTAAGTGTGGTCTGGGATTGTATCAGATTCAGACCTCCAGCCTTGGGCACAGGAAAATGGCACAGATGGCATAGGATAGGGCACCATGCTGTGTTAACTGACTGAAGATGGATTGACTTTTTTTCTAGTGCCTCTGTTCCTCCATATGTAAAATAGGTGGAGTTGTTAGATAATCTCAAGGGACCAGTTTATCTTTATAACCCTTTCATCTCGTTTGTCTGTTTGTTCTACAGATATTTATTGAATACATTCTATATGCCAGCCACTTGCTGGACTAGTTGAAAGTGCTGAGAATACTTATACCAGTGGGCAAGGCCAATGGAGACATTATGCTTGGGGAGCTTATATTCTAATTAGAGAAGACAGATGGTAGATAAAAAAAATAAAATTAAGACAATTTCCTATAGTCCTAATAAAACAGGTTGATGGAATAGAGAGTGACTGTGAGGAAGAGGTGTGATTTTGATATGGTGGGCGGGAAAGTCTCTTCAAAAAGGCAGCTCTTGGGGCCGGCTTGGTGGCATAGCCATTAAGTTCATACATTCCGCTTCTTGGTGGCCTGGGGTTCACTGGTTCGGATCCTGGGTGTGGACATGGCACCGCTTGGCAAAAGCCATGCTGTGGTAGGCGTCCCACGTATAAAAAAGTAGAGGAAGATGGGCATGGATGTTAGCTCAGGGCTGGTCTTCCTCAGCAAAAAGAGGAGGATTGGTAGTAGTTAGCTCAGGGCTAATCTTCCTCAAAAAAAAAAAAAAAAAAGACAGCTCTTGAGCAGAGAGCTGAATGGTGAGTAGACAGCTATGAGAAGCTCAGGAGAGGTATGTCCAGGCAGAAGGAACAGGTGTTAAGACCCCAGGCAAGTTCAAAGTAGAGAAAGGAGACTGTTGGGGCTGGCCAGGAATGTGACGTTCAGAATGCTGACAGGGAGAGAGAGGCCAGAGTCAATCATGGAGATAGTTGAGCCTAGTAAGAACTTTTGATTTGATTCCAAGTGTGACAAGAAACCAGTGAAAGCAATGACAGATTTTAAGCCTTGGGGTGATAGAGTCTGATTTGTGTTTTTCAAAACCACACTGGCTGCTGTTTGGAAATTTGGCAGGCAAGAGCAGATGCTGGGGGTCCAGACAGAAGGTCATTGTGGTAGCCTCTGTGATAGATGTGGTGGTGTGAACTAGAGAGTAGACAGTAAAGAAGGAAGGAAGTGGAGAGACTCAGACTTTATTTTTAATACAACATCGGTGCTTCTTGGTGAATTGGCTGCAGAAATGAGGACAGAGAGGAATCAACGATGAGTCCAAGAATGGTGATGACATTTATGGCTATGGGAAGGCAAAACTCCTTTTCCCCTGTGCTGTCCTTTTGTCCTTGTGCTGTCCTTTTGCATGGTCTGCCTATGTACACTACTGCTTCCAGCCTCCTCCAGGAAAGAAAAATCCTCCCATGCCTCTAGTTAGCCTGAAGGCTCTCAAGTTCTTCCTTTATCTTGCCTGCCTTCCTCATGCTGCTCTTTAGGCCTGGGGTATACCCTCTGAGGAGGTGGTTATTTAGGGGTCCTTGTGGGCAGGGCAGATGGTGCTATTAATTCAGGCTTCTGTTATGAGAATTGATGGTCTGTAGCCAGGATGCCGTGTTGATATTTATGACTAGTTTCTATGAAGAGTTCGTGCTCTCAAAAAACGTATTGTATTTTGTTTTCCATGGAAAAGTTGAAGAGGGTTGAACAGTGGCTATTTTTTCCCTTTTCATTTTCCCAACATATAATACAAGTTTCATTACAATAAATTCAGTCAGTTCAAATGTTTTTCATCTGAAAAATTGAATACATTCTTTTTTTCGCCTAACTGCAAGGGGTGAACTTTTATATTTTTATGGGCTTTGTTGTTTTTACTTGTCACAGTTGCTGGTATTAGTTCACTGGTAAGTAATGACTTTTCTGTACTGAGAAAGACAGATGACTTATTAGATGTCAGAGGCCATCTGAAACATTTTCAACTCCGCATTTTTAATAGCTGTTCTTTCTTTGACTTGTTTTCCTTTTTTCTCCCTTTTCTTCTATTTTCCCTCCTCCAGCTAGTATGCACTATTTTTTTTGTTTATCCTCACCCGCCTTTCTCCTGCTCTCTGTCAGTCACCACTGCTTCTGTGTATCTTCTGCATGTTTTGGCTACATCGTGCCATCCAGCTAGAGTCCGTGGGAGCCATAGGCTGTTGCTGGATAACTTCTCCTGAAGTTGTACTCCTTGGATTTCCTGCAGATGATATCTGTGGGTATGAATCTCTCCTTTAAGGATGAAAAAAAATATAGTGGATTGTGTCAAGGGCAAGCACATATTGCTGACCTCATGGACAATTTTTTTTAAACCTCTGGCTACCATTTGCTTTGGGGTTCTTAGGATGCCATAAAAACAACCTCTACTGCCTGCCTTCATCTACTGTTAACACAGATTCAGTGTGTCACGTTACTGGACTCCTTGAACATCATTTTATTGTGCTCAGAGTCTCAGAAAGAAAAAGTCTATTAATTATATGAGCATCATTGAAACAGAAGTGTCAGTGTCAGTATGGTCAGCTTACATAGTAAAAATGCGCTTTAGTTGGGGCAGTGTCATATCACCATGTTGCTGTGCCTAGCACATAACAAGTTTTCAGTAAATATTTCTTCAATGAATAAATGTCTACTTACATGATAATTAGGAGTATCTGTGGGAGGGGTTGGGGGAGTTTTTTGAACAGTGAATAAGATGGTCAATCCACTAATGGGAACATGCATCCTAATAAGGAAAGAGGCAAATACATAAACAAGAAAAATATTAGTGATGAGTGCTATGTTGAGAGCTAAGTTTGGGTGAGGTGCTGGATGTAAGGTACAGTATGACTGGGGAGGTCAGGAAGGCTCTGATGGTGTTTAAGGCTGAGATCTGAGTGACAAGAAGCAGTCAGTCAAGGGAAGATTAGGGAGAGGTGAGATTCAGGTCAAGAAACCAGACAGTGCAGAGGCTCTGGGCGAGTGCAAGCTGAAGTATTCATGCTGCAACCACTGCAGCAGCAAAAGCCAGCCAGGCTTTGCTGTGGGAGCAGACAGCCATGGCAGGCAGTGGGGTCAGAGAGGTGCACAGGGCCAGACCAGGTGGGACCTTATGCTGCAAATAAAATCCATACTCCTTAACTCAATTTGCACTAGGAAGCCTTTGGAGGATTTTAAGTGGGGGCATGGCTTACATTGTTAACATGTCGCTCTGGCTGGTGTATGGAGAATGGATTGTAGAGACACAAGAGTAGAAACTGCAGTAGTTTGTACTGGGAGTTTGCTTTTTAAAGGATTTTTTTTTTTTTTAATTTACCAGAGCTATGTATCGTGAATGTAGCTTGCTTTTACTGATTCTTGTGCTGGGGCAGAGATTTCTGGTTGCTTCCCATGTCCATTCTCTCCATCTTTTTACTGACAAAATCCTTGGTTTTTAACTGTGCATTTGCCACCCCTTCCTCCCTTGCAGCTCAATTAAAGTATTGTGTGGTACTTCCAGAAAGTCTTCTTAAAAGCGGAAGAGTGTTTCTTTCTTTTTTGCTTCCTCCCATTCTGGTGCATGGAGCTGGTTGTGGTGGATGGAGTGCCAGAATTTATATTGGACTGTGAGAACTAAGGCCACGTGCTAGGGATGGCAGAACGTAGAGTTGGAAGGAAGCTGTGTCCCTGATGACCTCATGAAGTCCCCATACCAGATGTGGACTGCCTACCTTTGGGCTTCTTTTATGTACTAGAGAAATAAACTTCTCTCTTTTCTAGGTCATTGATATTTTAATGTTTTGTTTTGTTTTTGTTCTATGCAGTTGAACATTATCCTAACTGATACAGTTGTGTACTTTGTGAGAGACTTAATTAACAATAATGATGAGGATGGTATTATGGGTGCTTTCTATGTGACCACCACTGTTCTAAGTCCTTTACATATATGTTTTCCCTTAATTCTCACAACAGTCCTATAGGGCAGACATTATATCTTGGACTCCAAGGCACAGAAATTTTCAGAAACTTACCCAAGGTAAGTTGGAGGACATGGATTCCAATTCTGGTTCAACTGATTCTAGACTATTTTCTTCATCACTTTGGTAGACTGACATATTCTTGGCAATGACTCAAACCTCTTTCTCTGTCATTTAGAGGGTGAGGCCAGAGGGTGATTTGGGAGGCAGATTTGTATCATGTTTTCATCAGAGTAGACTAACTGCTGTAATCCAATTTCCAGAGCTTAACACAATAGAAGTTTATTTCCCACTCTCATAAAATCCAACTGGTGTTTGGGATGGAGGAAAGCTCTGTTCCATGCAGTGACTCAGGGACCCAGACTCTTTCTACTCCATTTCCCTATCTTTCTAATTTCCCATTCCCTATTCCCAGAGGCCTCAGAATTTATTGCTGGATGCTTTTCACCCTGTCAGCACACAGGGAAAGAGAGAGAATGTTGGAGGACTGTATGGGGAGGTTTTGATGGGCCAGGCTTGGAGATGGCGTATGTCACTTCTCACATTCCATTGGCTAGAACTCAGTCATATAGTGACATCTCTCTGCAGGGAGGCTGGGAAATATAGTCTAGCTGTATGCCCAGGAGGTGGAGGAAATGGTTTTGATGAGCACACAGTAATCTCTGCCACGTGTGGTTGTTAGGAGTGGGGGTTCTGGCGTCAGTCCACTTGCATTTGTATCCTAGCCTTGCCACTTATTAGCTATGTGACCTTGGGCAAGTTACTTAACTTCTTCTACTTTCATTTTTTATGTGTACAATGGAGGTAATAGTAGAGCTGTTTTGAGGATTAAGTGAGTTAATGTGATAGTTACAGTACTTAGAGCAGTGTCTGAGATATGGTAAGTGCTCAATAATAGCGATTTTTATTTAAAGCAGAGTACTTTACTCAGACTTAATTTTGTGGATCTCTTTTTGAGGACAGTTTTCTTATTGAGTCCTTGTGTGGCACAGTGAACCAGGGAAGAGGTGCTTTCAGATCCACACATCATAACTAAAGGGAAAATGGCATGAGGGTGTCAGGAGCGCTGTTCCTGGGGCTCAAAGATCCCTCCTGCATGTGAATGCTCCCAGCCTCTCTTGAATGGTGAATTAGGGTTCCTTCCTGGTGCCTGTTCTGTTTGTAGAGTCAGAAACTAAATTCTCATGTCCAGTCTCCTGCCTGCTGTGAGGAACTTTGTCCATGGAATTCCTTCCACCTGGGATCTTCTCGGACAATCAAAATTTTATATGTTCTTGAAGACTCAGCTCAATGTTATCTCATCCCTAAGGCCCTAGTTGGACCCTAGTCAGCACTGGTCACTTCCTTAACTGTGTTAGTATTCTAATACAGCATTGAGCACCATCTGTCTCATATGGTAATAAGTCAACTAATAGACTGTGACTAACAAATGGAAGCTTCTTGAGGGCGTTGTATTCGTCTTCCTCTGCCCCACATACCTCATGGGGAAGGCACTCCATAAATACTTGTTGAGTTTAATTACTGCTTTTATTATCTACATACATGTAGAGTTTTGTGAATGTGGTCTTTACGCTGAATCAGTGTCAGATAAATTGGTATATAGTTTGGAATAAAAATAAGTATATCCTTTTTTATTTATACTGCTTAATATTCGTGTGGGGATTTTTGCCTTCTTTCAGCTCAGTGGTTGTAAAATTCTGTTTTAATTTCTGCCATTATCATAAATAGCATCCTCTGGTTATTATCTGGGTAGAGGATGCTGCATCCTAGGACTCTGCTGAATTAAGATTAAACAAATTGCCGGGATAGGACACAGAACCATTGTTGCTTTGCCATTATTTTCTTTAGCTAGGAAGTCCACTTGGTGATTTGAGTTGGTATATTTCACCTGTGGGTTT
Organism: Equus asinus; assembly: GCF_041296235.1. NCBI lineage: Eukaryota > Metazoa > Chordata > Mammalia > Perissodactyla > Equidae > Equus > Equus asinus. The sequence goes on from NC_091791.1 coordinate 63,890,950, forward strand.
AGAATCCCATATATATATATCTGTCTATTTTTGGTAACTCATCGGAAAGCACTTACCTTTCTCTCTGAGTATTTGTATATACACACATCTGTAAAAATAAAATTATCTGAAAGATCACTGAAGATAAAGGTTAGCAAGTTCTGTACGTGGAAACAGCCAGTGATACTGCAATTTAGCATGAAACAGAAAATAGAGTTTAGTTATTAAGCTCACGTAGGTTGCTTGATATACTGAATATTTCTTGCAGTTCTATTTGTATTTTATTCTCAAATATTTTAAGAAGATATGCTTCTAAATTCACTTTGGGGCTCCATGTCATCAAATCTCATCACCAGTCACTTAGGTCCCTAATTAACTTATACTCTATAGACCCATTTCTTTACTTCTATTTCTCTCTACTCTCTCTAATGTGCCGTGAGTTACACTGGAAGGAACAATAAGATTTAAGAGAAGAATTAATTTAGAAAGTTAGGAATAGAAGAGATAAGGGAAAATGAGAAAAAGCGGCTTAGTATTTTGTCTTGTAAATGGCTTTCCTCTTGTAGGCTAAGAAGCCCATTTATCCAAGGAGAGGCGGAGTGTTAATGAAATAGATCATGAACATAGCTATTACAGTAATGAATTTTAACACTCACTTTGTTATGTGATATTTTATTTATGAGCTCCTTGATCATTCAGATAAAGACAAGAAGTTTATGACACTAGATTATGTCTTGTTTTCATAAACATATTCAGTAGTTTAATAAACATAATTTATTTTTTCTCCTAAAAATCAGCAAAATTTATGAGAGATTATCTTAGGGTTAATGAAGTCTAACATTAAGGAAATATTACCCTATAATATTGGAGCCTTCAGAGCTGGAGTTGTAATTGCTTAATGTTTTTTTCTACAGGCTATTTTTATAAAGTACATGCTTTGTATCATTAATCCAGTTTTTACAAGTTACACTTAGACCAATTCATTGAGAATTATGTATCCATGTTTATATTTTTCACTCACTACTTTCATTAAAAGATGTAGTAAAGAGTTGAAAATTTAGTGTAGAAAGAAGGGGAAAAGACAATTATGTGTATTTGCTCGTAGGAAGGTGCAGTGCATTTATTATCACTGCTTTCTGTCTTTGAAACCAATTCCCCCTTGTGGCTGTCTTCACCACAGGTGAGAATTTAGTGATTTGTGGGCCCCAGGAGGACAGAAATGTAAATTCCTATTGAAAGCCATCAGTAGTTAAAATTTGGAGCCCCATTAATATAGTTGGAGTCAGAATGCACTTAAGTAATGAAAAGCCCAGACAAGTGCCTGGAGTTTCCCCTTTCTAAGTCAGGCCTGCCAATTAGCCAAGTAATGGATGCCTAGACCCCCATGATGGGATTGAGAGTGGCTGGAAAGGGCAGCTGGGGAAGCCCACTATGGATTTTGACTGTGTCAGCTCATTCTATTTTGAAATTGAATTTAATGTGTTGAAAAATACCCTCTTGATGAATTAATGAACTTAAAGAGGTATTGATAATTTGAATAGTGGTGGAAGCAAAGCCTTCCATCACTACCACCATCACCCCCTGCACCTGTCCCCATATTTTATAATAGAAACCTCAGCAAGGGCAAAGCTTAAAGGAATCTTTTCTGATTTTCTCATTCTTCACTACTGATGGAGTGGATATAGGAGGATGAGGGCGGTGGATAAAGACCTCAGATCCATCAGTGAAATAGATAATGCTTTATTTTCAACCCTTTTGATGTTTGCCTTTGGATTATTGTGCTGTTCTTTGGCATTAAGGTATACATGTGCTTGAGTATGTGTTTGTAATAAAGAAAAATCAAGGAGTGGGAAAGTTGTATAGACTTGAGTCATACTGTAGGCTCCATGGGGAATTCCACAAATGTGTGCTGTCCTGCCCCTCACCCCAGAGAACTAGAACTTGATTTGATTCATTCATGTATTTATAAAAATATTCCTTGAGAATTCAGTGAGAAATCTTACTGTTCTAAGCTCTAGGATCCAACAGTACCTAAGAATAAGGCACCTGTCCTCATGGAACCCACCATCTATTTAGAAATGTTCAAACAGTTTTTAGAAATTGAAAGAGGTTCCTCAAAAAGTTAACCACAGAATTACCATATGATCCAGCAATTCCACTTCTAATTACTTACCCCAAAGAATTGCAAAGAGGGAGTTGAACTGTTACTTCTACACTCATGTATATAGCAACATTCTTCACAATAGCTAAAAGATAGAAACAACTCAAGTGTCCATCAGATGAATGGATAAACAAAGTGTGGCATGTACATACAATGAAGTGTTATTCAGCCTAAAAAGGAATGAAATTCTGATACTTGTTATACCATGGATGAAGCTTAAACCTATTACGCTAAGTGAAAGAAGCCAGACTCAAAAGGATAAATGTATGATTCCACTTATATGAGGTACCTAGAATAGTCAAATTCATAGAGAAAGAAAGTACAATGGTGGTAACTACAAGCTGGGGGTAAGAGGGAATAAGGAGTTGTTATTTAAAGGGGACAGTTTTTGTTTTGGATGATGAAAAAATTCTGGAAATGGATAGTGGTGATAGTTGCATAACAACATGAGTGTATTTAATGCACTGAACTGTACATTTAAAAATGGTTACAATACTAGATTTTATAGTATGCATGTTTTGTCACAGTTAAAAAAAAGGAATATCTGAGAAGAAGGTGTGTTAGATTGTAGCCTAAAAAAGATATAATTGAGTCTCTGAGGTTTTGGCATACCTTTTTGAAGAATATCAAGGATTTAAAAAAAAATTTTTATTGAGGTCATAATAGTTTATAATATTGTGAAATTTCAGTTGTACATTATTATTTGTCAGTCCCCAAATATATGTGCCCCTTTACCCCTTATGCCCACCCTCCAACCCCCTTCGCCTCTGGTAACCACTAATCTGTTCTCTTTGTCCATGTGTTTATCTTCCACATACAGTGAAATCATGCGGTGTTTGTCTTTCTCTCTGGCTTATCTCACTTAATGTGTTACCCTCCAGTTCCATCTATGTTGTTGCAAATGGGACAATTTTGGAAGAATATCAAGGTTTTCTCTCCCTAACAAAGTAACAGCATGAGGGCTTAGCCATTGTTATTTTTTGACACTGGGTGGATTTCAGAACCATGTTTTGTTTTTCCTGGAGATGAAGATGTTCAGTTCCCAGGCACTTGAGCAGGGTGTTGACCCAGAAACCTGGGTAAAATACCATGGGCTTTGGAGGCAGTTTGCCCAGGATTGATTCTTGGCTTTCCCACTTACCAGCCGTGAGATTCAAACAAGATGCTTCCCTTATCTGAGCCGCAGTTTCCTTATCTGTAAAATGGGGTTAATAGGAGTATCCACCTTGTAAGATTGCTGGGGACATTAAATGATACATGGAGATAAAACTTTTAGAATACGTGGCACATAGTAAGCCCTTAATAAATGTTGCTTATTATTTTATTGATAACTGTTTATGGTCTCAACTGCAATCAGGTTTATCAGAAACTCTAATCTGTTCATCCACTTTCTACCACTGTCTTTGCCAGGGAGGCACCATTTCATGGGCAAATGTTAGTTTGACCAGAAGGAAGGGACACTTCATTTCCTCCTACCTGGAAAGAAAATGACTCCCTGAGGAAATTGAGATCTATCTTATTTTGATCTGTCAATGGATGTGCATACATTACCCTTCCTGATTTCTATTTCCAAATTTTGCCAGAATGCTCAGGAAACAGGGTGTCTTGAATAACTTAATTTCTGACTAACCAATACCTACAAGAAACCACTTTCATTTCAAGTTTTATTTGTGAAAAGTCTTTTTAAAATCCAGTAATGTCCTTTGTTTCCTTAGGAAGTATAGTGGATAATAAAATTTAATCTTTCTTTGACAATGAAAGATTTCAGAGCCGTTTCAGAAAATCTGTTCTTGTTGGCCAGAAATATAAAGGCAGGTGTAGGACATTGGACTGCCTGTATAGTGAGCCCGCGACTACCCAAAGACAGATTTTTAATAATGCCCTAAGAAAACCAACTCAATCTTTGTAACTTTCCCTTAAAATTAGAGTATGGGCAAGAAATTATGATTGATAGTTTGGGTTTTAGTTTAGTTTTTTTTTGAGAACGTATCATGGGAAGATCTCTCTCATCACAAGCCTTCAAGTAGTCACACACAGTGGGTGTCACCTTGAAAAGAATAACAGCTTTATTATCAGAATCAAGGATGAGAGTGAGGAAAGTGTTTTCTACTTGGGTGAATGAGACACAGAGTAGCTTTGTTCCAGCCTAGAAATCTTTCTTATTCTCCCATGCAACAAGTTCTATCCAATTTCAAGTCTGCCTAAATGTTTTTTTTTTTTGGAGGGGGCTGGGCTGGGCTGGGTTGGGGTGTAGACCTGGTTGGGAGGTAGTGTGTCATATTGTATAGAGTCCTGGAGTTGGGAAACTTGGTTTCCAACCCTATCCCACCTTGCTTAGCTATGTGACCCTGAATGGGTCAGGGAGCTCTCTCTGAACCTCATTGCTGTCTAGCTGAACAATGCACGGTACCAGCTGATGCTTTCCAAAGTGCCTTCTGTTTGAACATTTTGTTTGAAGGACTAAGAATTCCTTCAAGGTATCAATCGTGCTTCTTCATTTACTCTTCCATAGTAATTAGGAGGTTTCAGGAACTGATTGTCAATGAATCTGGTTGCATAGAGACCCAGTTGTGGGAGGGTCTGGCAGAAGAATCCAGATTCATTTCATGCTTGCTTTCCTTTCTCTTCTTCAGTTTTCTCTCCTCCCTATCTTAGCCTCTCACTTTCTCTTTCTCTTTTTCTGCTGTCTGGCTGCTCCTTCCAATTCCAGGCTACTCCCCAGTCCATCTAGATTATTGATTGGAAATCACCAAATATTTCCTGTAACTGTGTCATCAATGGCTGCCAAGGCTCTTGTCATTATTCCAGGCACACAGAATAAATGACTGGGGAAAATGGCATTTTCCAGCTCAGGTGCAAAGCATTCTAAATTGTGACTTAGCTGGGGTTTTTCATTTAAACCTCCTCTGAAGGTCTTTATGCAAAAGCAGCCTATTCTGGCGAGTAAGTTATTTCACAGAGCCCCCAGTTTAGATTCTCTTAATTTTCCATATTTCTTTAGCTTGCACTTGCTGTCTTCCTGCCTGATGCACATTAGAAAGGAAGTACACAAAGGAATTGTGCAAAGTTTGGAAGCAACTGGCAGGTAGGTTTGCATTTTTCCAGGTTAATTCACTTGATGAAAAGCTGCTGTGGGTGATGTGTCATATATCAAAGGCAGGGCATCAGTAATCTTTGCTCAAGGGCACAGCTAACAGACAGATAGACGAGAGAATGAGATGGAAAAAAGCAACTCATCCTTTTCTGCTAACACCACGAAGGAGATAAAGGAAGATTTATGATTCATCTAGGACCACATACCAGCAAGCAGCATACCATATTTTTCACATGTTCCCAAAATTGGTAGTAGAAGGCAATGTGGTTGTCACAGTGTCCATCCAGTCCTTCAGGAAACAATGGGATCCTTGAAGGCTCTGGCTGTGGAGTCAGCTCTTCGCCCTCCCTGCAAAGAGGGGTGTGTGCGTGCGTATGTCTGTGTGTGTGTGTGTGCGTGTGTGTGTTTTCAAAGCATCTCTGCCCTCTTTAAACACATGATCTCATGATCTGTAGTTTAATAATGTGACCTCTGTAGAATAAAAAATAAGATTACCTGTAACAGATGTGACTGTTGGGTCCCAGTCACTTAGATGGTGACTTGATAAAGACTTTTTCTGCTGTCATTCATCTACTTAATTTTACTTTTGTAATAGCCAGCCTCATGTATTTACTGCTTTTGGGTATAAGGAAGGGAAGAAGGAGAAGACTCTTTATTAGTTTTTCTTTTCCTTTCCTACTTCTGAGGTGAGTCAATTTCTGTCAGATACAAATGGAGATTTGCAGCTTGGGTTAATTTGAATGGGCTGTTTTGTGTGGAGTTAACCTGGACACTGGTTATTGGGAGTGCTCAGAGCATCTTTATTTGGGCTGCTTAGCAGCTGACTCTGGGAGTGTTGTGTGGAACAATTGATGGAAGTGCAAAGAAGTTTCTTAATGTTTCTCTCCCCAGCCTTGAAAAAGGCACCTGGATTGCAGCTGGGTCACCTCTGGGTTTGTGACTATGTACTTCACACGGCAATTTAAAAAATATTGTAAAATCAAAAAAAAAGAAAAAAGAGGTTTTGAACTTTGTCTATGGCCTCTGCAGTATGCTCCAATTTTTTTTTCTTTTGAGAGGCACACAATTAACATTCTGTGCAGAATGGCATGATTGATTCTGCACAGTGGTGGCTATATGAGCAAACCTCATTTAGACAGCTGAGTGAAATATACAGGGCAGAGGAATTTATGGGACCCAGAGAAGCTCACGCGCAGAATGAAAAGGAGCCGCTTTCCCCTCTCCTCTTCTGCCCCTGTATCCCCATTCTTCACTTGCTCAGAATTGCTCCCCCTCCAGCTGCTGGGGTGCCCACTCTGTGTGGTGATGCTGCTGAGCCTGACATCACCCAGCAGAGAAGATTGAATGCCACTTAATCATGCAGCCCTCCTGTGGGAAGCCTGGAGTATGTAATCAGATAGACAGGAGGAGCTTTCAGAATCTGTTATGTGAGGTTGACAAGGTGAGGAGGGAGTGGAGAATGGTGGCTCCAGGTATTACACTGCATCCTAAAAAATGTCCCTCTGAGGATGGCTTGTCTGAGTGCTCTGGGCTTCTGCATTGACCTTCAGCAGGATAGATTATTCGGAGGGTTGAATGTCCACCTCAGAGCATACAGGCCACTTTCGGCCCAGGAATAGATTTTGTTGCGTGCACCAAAGGATCTGACACATAGTAGGCTGTGTATAAACAGTTGCTGCATTGATTTGAGATGTGGGTCTCACGAGGGGAAGCATTTTTCTTCATTGAGTTTGCTGCTCTCTCTCCAGTGCTGTGGGCAATGCTCAGGATGTAGTACATGCTCGATGAACATTTGTGGAAGGAGTGAAAGAATGAACTCACAGAATGACGTTTAATAGACAGTTTCTCATTTCCCTGTGGCCTGTACATAGGGATGGCTCTCAGCTAAGGTGGAAATTGAGAGGGAAATTCTGCTTCTTCCTTCCCAGCCCTTCCCTGGGATTCACATACTTTTCTCCTGCCTTGTTCATGGCTCTTGTCTACCTGCTAGGATACTCTGCAAAGCTCACCTTTCTGGTTTTTCCCCTAAAACCAAATTCATGTCCATTTAATGACACGTCTTGGTGCTACTAGGAAGCCTGAGATCATCGTTCATATCCCAGTATGAAGTAGGCAAAAAGCTTAATGTGATTTCTCTTTCAAGGGGTAATTTGAATTTTTCCACAGTTGTTTGATTAGCCTCTTTTCCTGATCTATTTGTGCTTTGTGTGTTTGGTACCTGCAGTAGGCTTAAAAATGCCCCACCCCCCAAATGTCAGGTCCTAATCCCTGGAGCTTGTAAATGTTACCTTATATGGCAATGTCTTTGTTTTTGGTCTGAACTCAGCTTTTATTCATTCAGAGATGATGATGAGACAATCCAGCCACATTTCCCTACCCACATGTACATAGTAGTAAGCTTTGTCTGTCCATTTGGTTTTGTTTGAAAGCCCCAAGGCCAAGAGCAACACTGCAATGTCTTTGCAAACGTGATTAAGTTCAGGTCCTTCAGATGGGGAGATTACCCTTGATTATCTGGATGGGACTTTTTTTTTAAATTGACACCTGAGCTAACATCTGTTGCCAATCTTCTTTTCTTTTTTTCCTTCTTCTCCCCAAAGCCCCCCAGTACATAGTTGTATATTCTAGTTGTGAGTGCCTCTGGTTGTGCCATGTGGGACGTTGCCTCAGCATGTTGAGCGGTGCCATGTCCACACCCAGGATCGAAACCAGCAAAACCCTGGGCCACCGAAGTGGAGCATGTGGACTTCACCACTCGGCCACGGGGCTGGCCCCTGGTTGGGTCTTAAATGTAATCACATACATCCTCCTGAGGGGGTTAGAGGGGGATTTGACCCACACGCAGAAGAGAAGGTAGTGTGAACATGGAGCAGATGTGAAGATGCTGGCCTTGGAGACTGGAATGATGCAGCCACAAGCCAAAGAGTGCCAGCAGGCATCAGGTACTGGAAAAGGCAAAGAACAGATTCTTCCCCAGAGCCTCTGGAGGGAGTGTGGCCCAGCTGACATCTTGATTTTGACCTAGGGATACTGAGTTCAGACTTTCAGCTTCTGGAACTGTGGGGGAATAAAGTTCTGTTCTTTTGAGCCACCAAGTTTGTGATAGTTTGTTAAGCAGCACTTGGAATCTCATACAGCCCTGGTGCTGGTGTCTTAAGAATCCTCAAAACTGGACTGGCAATGGGAAATGGCAGCCCATTTTCCCCCATTGATATACTTTATAGGAATAAAAAAGACAGAAACGGGGCAAATTATTATACAAATATCCTTAGTAATTTCTTCTCTGTGCAGAACCTGTCCATCAGATGGATCATAATCACCATATTTTATAGGTAAGGAAACTATCAGGTTGCAAGTTACTTATGGAAAGACATCCAGCTAGGAAACACTGAAGTTGGGATTTGAATGTAAATATCCCAGATCCTAGTCTAATGTTTTATTCCTTACACCTTGCTGTTATTTTTCATTTCTGTTCACCAACCATTTCCAGAGTCTTGAGCTAAAGTCAGAGATAAAGATATTTCTCTAAGTCTTGTTCCTATTCTGATAGTGGTTCCTCAGTCCCACCTTCTGTTATATTAAATTAACCTCATACAACGTGGAAAAGACTACTGTTATATCATGTCAAAGAACTTGACTCTGATAGCCAGGTGGCTCTTTGGGGTTCTTTAGTGTAAAAAGCAAATGTGTTATAGCATAATGTGCTCTGTGTGTATGTGTGTGTGGGTGGGTGGGTGACAGTGAGAGAGTGTGTGCTCGAAAGATAGAGTGATAGAGATAGATATTTGGAACAAATATATAGGGATCATTGAGAGTTGCAAACTGAAAATGCTTTAGGTGAGATTTTTTTTTTTAATTTCTGTACATAACCGGTTTCCTAGACATCCTCCTTTCCAGACATCTAGCCTATCTTGGATCAACTAGCGCCTATTGTTCAGAACTGAGATATCAGTGTTGAAAGAACACTTACTCCAAGGAGAAGTCAGACTTAATGGAAGCTGGAACCCATCAGGGACGGCAAAGTGTGCATGTCCTATGAAACAGGTGGGGTTTGAGGGAGTGTTTTGATTGCAGAAATTGCAATCAGAGGTTTGCTTCAGCCTTCATGCTGTCAGATTGGGGAAATTTGACTTTGAGATCGGCTACTGGAGACACACAAAATCACCATCCTCATATGTGGCAGTCTTTGCCACTTCTATCAAGTTATAAAATTACATAAAATGAGCTGAGTATGATACCACTTCTTGGATTGTTCCAAATATGAGAATTATTAAGAAGTGAGAAAATCCCTTAATTGAAACAAGTTCCCCACTGCACGAAAAGACTATGTGACAGAGAAAATTGGCAGTGTTTTGATGATCAGATTTAACAGCTGGAAAACTCCTATTAGTAATAAAGCTAATAATTTTTTTGCACAAACTGCTGTGATAGCCATAATTCTGTTTTGTTAATATGTCTGTTCTCTATACTAGACTGAAAACGCACATACTTATTTTGGTCCATCTTTATTATAAGTATGTGTGGGGGAGTAAGACCATGTATTTTTTTTAGTTTTTGTATTTCATTCCTTTTCTTCCCTTGTTCTTATTTTTATAGAGTATATGTCACCCTATATTTTAGTTTTTAGTATATCGAGAATGGCTAAGTGATGTTGATATTTGTTTTTGATTGCTCGTGCCAGGCATAGCATCCTCACTTCCATCTTATCCTTTGTTTTGTATAGCTACTTTATCAAAAACTGCACTTTTAAACATTTAATTAAAGGAATTTCAATGGAAAAAGTTGTGTAATAGTGGTGGTGGTTGCATAACAGTGGGGATGTACTTCATAGCGCTGAACTCTTCACTTAAAAATGGTTAAGATGGTAAATTTTGTTATGTGTATTTTACCAAAATTTAAAAAATAGTTGTATATGCACAAAGTTATAAATACAAATAGCACAAAAAGGTATCAACAAAAAAATGTCTTCTCCCCCACAGCCCTCCCTTCCCCAAAAGCCACCATCAATAACAACTTATGCAGCCTTCCAGAAACCTGCTGTTTACATCAAGCAGAGGACTATATTTTGAAAGCATTGTGTAATGGGAAAATAAAACCAGATTGGGCTTGTGGAGGCTGGGGGTGGGAGGAAGGGGCAAAGGAATGATGGATGAGAGAGAGATAGGAGGGTGAGATGAGGGTAGTGGTGACCGAGTTCTAATTCAGAACATTTGTATAAACTCTTCCTGCATGGGTCCCATTTCATCAAGGAATAGGGTATGGAATTGGGAAGTTGTAGGAAGCCAGGAGAAGAAAGGGAATTCCACAGAGTTGTTTGTTGTAGTCCAGAGGGAGATAGCTGTGAGTAATGGCGTGAAGTTAAGCAGAAAAGAATTTAGGCTGGGAAAATCAGGACAAATTTCACAATAGGGAGGGAGTGTGTATAGACAAGTCCCTGGGGAGGTAAGAGAAACCTTGCCACTGGAAGTGCTGGAAGCAAGACTTGACACAAAGCGTGAGAAAATGGATGATAGGGAACCATCCCTGGGGGTTGATGCAGTGACCTTAATCAGGCTGTTTCCTGCCTACCGCTGGATTCACTGATTCAATCTCAAATGATCCAAGGGAGAGAAACAATTGCTTGGAAAATGGCCTTAGGGAATAATGGCTATTGACAGCAGATATTGACTGACTCTCCCACACAAACTAATTCCATCCATCCATCCATCCATCCATCCATCCATCCTCCATCCTTCCATCCTTCCATCCATCTATTTAACAAATAGTTTTTCAGTGTCTATTAAGTATACGTAGAGTATTGAGGATACTTTAAATAGGCTGATGATAAAAGTCATTTCAGGAGGGAATGTTTATGCTGAGAGTTGTGGATCAGAATGGAAAGATTTGGGGAAAAACAGTTCAGACAGAGGGGACAGCACATGCAAAGTTCACAAGGTGTGAAAAGGCTCAGCAAGTTTGAGGACCAGACAGATCCATGTGGCTGGCTGGTTTAGAGGGTAAAGAAGCTTAAAGAATTTTAAGATGAAGTTGAAGAGGCATGCAGGGGCCAGATTACTCAGGGTCTGGTGGGCCCTGGTTGGGAGTTGGAATTTTATTCCAAGAGCTTGAGATTTGGGTATGGATTTTGGAGGGCTTTTTGTTTCTGCTTTCAGACTTTTTTCATACCTTCTCGTCTCCGCTTTTTGGCAGTCACTTGCAGTTGTCAGAGGTAGGGGAGGCTGTTGGACACTTTTATGAAGTATCACTAAGTGTGGGAAAGGCAAGTTTGGCAATGAGGTGGGACTGGAAAGGATTGTAGCCTGTCTTGTCATTCTGCCATTGCTTCGTGTGGTCAGGATCTTCAGGAGGAGGCTCCTGGTATGAAGGTAATTCCTATTGGAGAAGGATCAGCTAAAGTGAATTAACTTAAATGGAAAGCAAAGTGTAATAGTAAATATAGGGAGAAAAAGTTGGAGATTTAATTTTGAAATCAAAAGCTCAAAATTATGTATATATTTTCTATCAAAAACATTTTGAGTTATAATTGCAACTATGGTCTAATTCTTAGAACAAAAAAATTCAACTATTAATTTAATTTCTTCCCCTTAATTTTTCTGACAAAATTACATGTTGACACCAAAGATCTTTTACTTCATTTACTTTTATTGTACAATTATAAGATTTGTTTATTTTTGCAAAGTTAGGTCTTCAATTTTATGAGCCTTTCTTAACCCTTTGATATTTAAATCAGTCTCCTAAAATTCTTATTGTGTTATCCTCTTCATTTTCTATTTTTCAGTTGGTCTAAGGGTGCAAAATCAGTGATTTTGAGTGTAGTTGGAGTGTTTCTGCAGCATCACTTCAGTTGAGTTCATGAATCCGCACATCTTTTACAAAAGCTTCCATTTCATTTTGCAGTTGATTTGTACTGAGGGCTTATATAACATTTCACCACCAGACGCTTGAACTGTTGGTACAAGCATCAGGGATAGATGCTACTTGGAAGGGATGTGTGAGTAGGAACCAGTTTTTTAAATGATCAATCCACTAGTGAATCTTTTCAAGTTATGATGACTTTTGTTTGCCTATGCAAACTCAAAACTGAAAGTACTCAAATAGCAAATATTTGGATAATGTGTTTCCTCCCTATTAAAATTTAAGTACATGAAGTTTGTCTAGCTTTGGAAAGGCACAAAGGGTGCAACATGTACTGGCTTTCAATATCTTCTGATTTCTGGTTGGATTTAGGTGTGGGTATATTATTTGCCTGAATGGAGGACACATTTCATTACCAGAGTGCCCCCTCCCCTCAGTGCAAGTGCACTCTTCTCTTCTTATGGGGTGGGAACGGGGTACTCATCAGGGCTGCATGGATCAGGCAACTTTGGCCTGGAAAGCACTTTGGAATTTGAGCTGAGCCTTCTAGAAGTTGATGGGTCTAGGTAAGTTTAAGAAAAAGGAAGAGGAAATTTTTCCATTTTGTAAGATAAATTTGTTCAGAATTTATATATTTGTTCAGAATGTTTATATTCATTCCAACTCAACCTCGCCATTATTGACATTTTGGGCTGGAGAATTCTTTGTTGTGAGGGGTGTCCTATGCATTATAGGATGTTTAGCAGCATCCCTGGCCTCTACCCACTAGATACCAGTAACACATCCTCCTTTCCTTTGTGACAAAATGAAAACATCTCCAGATATAGACAAATGTCCCTTAGGGGGCAAACTGGCCCCTGGTTGAGAACCATTGATCTTGGAATAGAACAGAAGGGACACAGTAGAAAGGTTGTAATACATTAAAAGGGTGATGGGAGTGACTACTTCTAATTCTGGCCAGTTTGATGGGTTCTTACAATGAGCTCAATCCTTGAAGCCATGGGAAGGAAGTTTCTGACTCATATAATAATGAGCCCAGTGAGGTTCCTCTTGTTTGGGTCCAGTGGAGCACAAGCCTGGTGAGAGAGGGACACTGGGAGCCTCAGAATTACAAGTCAGTGGGACTCTGATGAAGCAGGCCATGAGAAACAATTGGGAAGAAGGATTCAGAGCAATATTTTCCATGTCCTTGAGTTGTGGGTAACCTGAGGTCCAGGCCTTTGGCTCGGCCGTTCCTTCCAGTTCACCCTTCACCCAAAAAGTTATATTTGTCTCAGCTTTCAGGCTATTATTGACACTGCCTCTCCTACTGTAAATACCCTGTGACCTTCTTTATCTCTTATAAATATGACTCAGTTTTCAAGATCTAGCTAAAATTCTAGCTCTTTCATGGAGCCTCCTCAACTACTCTGGCTCACATTGAGTTCTTCCTGCTCTAACCCTGCACATTACTGACTTACCAGAACTTTCATTTGGGTTTTTAATTCAAGATAGTTTTGTTTCATTGTTTTAAAATTTTATGCACCTCTCTTGTCCCCTCAGTAAGTTTGTGAGCTCCTTTAAGGCTTAGACTGTATCTTCTTTTTTATCTTCCACGATAAGTGAATCAGAGTAAACTCAAGTAAATCTGCTTGTTGCTCTGCTCACATTGTTGGTACCTTGCAGGTCCTCTCCACACGCTACGCACACAGCTCTTTAAATAGTTTAAGGAGACAGCACATTGTTTGACAGTCCCGTAAACATAAAAAATAATTTAGTTCACACTTAACTTTTATCAGAAGGCGAGTTTAATATTTTCAAACATTGCAATTTTGTTTTTAAGTTCTTACATTCTTTCTTCATGTCATTTTGGTTTCAAAGGGGATAATTTTGAAATTATGAGTATGGTTGGACTTGTTAGTGTTTCTTCTTTGATGTGTATATTGTTTCAAGAACTGTTGATGGTTAAATGTCATTTTTATACTTTTTAGATTCATAACAGTTCAATTACATTCAAAAACAATTAATAATATTATATATCTTAGAAATAGCTGTCATGTATTGTCTGGTGGATATGACATATTGTTAGATATTTTCAGTTAAAAGTTCTGTACCCAGGCCAAGTTTAGAAAGATGAGGAGCAGACTGTTTTATAGACAAGTAGAAAGATATAGTAAATTTATGACAAAGTGTAGGACTACAATGTAACCATGCTTAGACAACTGTGTGTCTTCTCAACTCAGAAAGTAAGCCCAATCAGGAGCCTATGTCAAACACTTTTTTTTTTTTTTTTTGCTTTATTTATATCTGGTTTCATTCTGAAAACAGCAAGACAATCTGACAAGTTAAAGGAGAAGATATTACCACTAAATAGAAACCACCCAAGGCAGTTTCCCCAGATTTTAGAGGGAAGCTTTCTCCAGCTCAGACATATTGGCTCTTTGATTTTATAGAACTTAAGCTGGGATGAAAGCTCTTCATAAAGGGTCATTGTTTTCAGAATGGAGCTTCAGGCTAGAAGGAAACAGGGTTCTCAAGAATGATAGTGGTGGGAGGGATGGAGAAGATCCAGAGGCCCATCCTTAGTCTGGAAGTGTGGTTTTGTCTACCTTCCTTTGGCTCTGCCCTAGTCAGTTGGAGCTAGCTGGACATCGCCTCCCCCTTCATAGAAGTGAGATGCTTTGTTTGATCTTCCTCTTTGGAGATTTTGTGAGGCACCCATTGGGAGGGGCCTAGCAATGAAATTAGGTCTGTACAGTCAAGGATTCTCCATATGATTTTTATAGAAAGAGGTCAGATTCAGCCTTTGTAATTTTTTTGGTTTGTCCCAAGCAAGCAGTGGATATTTTTCTCTTGTTATAAATTTTAAGATCTTTGGTCTGCAAAGAAACAAAGCGGCAAGTCTTTACGCTTATTCCAACAGTATCATTTCCTCAGGTATCAAAAAATTTCCCAGTGGTCCACATAATGATTCATGATGTGGGACCTTAAGCAGAGCCAAAGTGATCTTGGCCCAGTGGTGCCTCTACCAGGAATGAGTTATACCATATGAGGTGATAAGCAGTCCTTGTACATGGAGAAACCTCCCAAATCCTACTGAGGGAGTCTCTGCTTGAGTGGCTCCAAAGGGATATCTTGGTGGTTCCACAGAACAGTCCTCTTGTCCCCACCTCAACTCTCATGGTATCATCCAAGGCAAGCAAAGTTCCTGGCTGTCTTTGAATGGATTGACTTTTCAGTCTTTCAAGCTTCAGAAACCTGTGGAGATCTCCAGCATATAGGTAGAACTGGAAATGTAACAAGCGCAGGCCTTAGGAAGCTGGCATAAGATTCGAAGGCAGAAGAAAAGTTTGGGGAGCACATTCCTTCTGCTCATCTCAGACCTGTCTGGGAACTGGGACACTGAGCCAGCTCTGAATACCCAGCTGAGGAGTTCAGTTTGTAAACCAGAGACTTATCATTTATTTCATTGTCACCTCTTTGTTTTTGCTGTTGATATGGTTAGTCCTACCCAAAACTCAAAAAGAAGCAGAGAAGAAGCTATTTAAAATTTCCTTTATTATTTGTCCACTCAGGACCGCATTCATTCAGTGTTACTTAGATGTTAAACAGTAAGAAAAACATTGTGGACCAAATATGGAATAAGTGTTTTACACCCTTTTTTTTTCTTTCTTGAGAATTATATAATTTTGGACCTGGAAAGAACTAAGAGAGATGATTCAGTCCAGTGTTTCTCAAAGTTCTAGAAATCTTTTGGAGGCATACTGGGGCAAGAGGGACCCTGATCTACCCCAAAAACACTCTTGAGTTTTCCCATTCTATTGTACTCGCATTGGAGAAAGATTTCTGCATGTCAACATAAGCTTGAAATGCAGCCTCCTTATTATACAAAGGAGGAAACTGAGTACCATGGGCCAGAAGGAACTTAAGATGGAAATTTTTGGATTGTTTCCCAGTTCATCTTTGGCAATGTACCTGTAATATTTTCAGTGCTATTTTTGGATTCATATTCTTATCGGTTACCAGAGATTATTTCCCCTGAGTAAATCAATTGGACACTATTAGCAAGGGAATAGCATGCTGTACATTACACTCTTTCTTAAAGAGAAGAAAAGTTCCTATCTCCTGTTTGCATATCTTTATGAAAACAATTCAAACTGCACCTGTTTAAACCTTTCCATAGAAATGTCTGAAAGGTAAACAGTTGGATTTGGAGCAGTTATAACATGGCATTGTTTAACATGGCAGCTTATTGATGGTTGTCTTTAATTATGGCGGTGCTGTCAACCCCCGAAGTCCATGCTCTTTGTTGTAGATCTGATATGACGTTTGAGGTTTTCAAAGCTGCAGAGATGAAAGAATCAACCGTCAAATATTGCTCATTCTGATATGCTTAAAGAGGGAGGAGGGGACATTGCCCACAAGGTCTGCAAAACCTGGGAGAGAACACCATTGCCCTCTCTGCTTTTGATGACAACCTTGAGAGGGGAGCCCCGATTTATTCTCTGTTTATTGTGGAGCAGGGCCAAAGCTGGAGGAAACTGAAATGATTTATTCAGTAATGGTAAACAAGTGCAGGGGATGGGTTGCTGAGCTTCATAGGGCTGGTGGGAAAGCTAGCTGTCTCTTGCCCCTAGCAGTATGTACATTAAAGATATGAAGCTCAAAGCAGACTTTTGAAGCTTTCTGGAACCTCTCCCCAGCCTCTTCTGTGTCCTTTGCCTCCAGCCTGCTAGAGGTGTGTGTTCCTGGGCCCTCGGATGCTACTGCTATTCAGGGTCTTAGTCATAGGTTAGTCCCATCTCAGACCAAAGGCATTCATTTAAGGATTTCTTCCATCTGGCTCCTGTTACTGTTAAGGTGGGTTGTCACCAGCTCTTCTCTTATGTAGGTTTGTCTCCTTACATCTGTGGCTGCCAGATCAATTCCCTGCTCCTGCCACTACCTTCTTTTGTTGAAGGGCTATGTTTTCAGAATCTATATCATTTTTAAGCTGCCTCTGCCCAGGTCCATCTTGGCTGGGGGCTCACTTTTATACCCTCTGCCTCCCACCATGAGAGGTAGTGTTGCATAGTGGCTGAGGTCATGGGCTCTGCAGCCAGGCTGCCAGAATATGACACTTGGCCTTGATACTTACTAGTTCTGTAACTTTGGGCAAATTAGCCTCTCTTGGTTTCAGTTTCCTCAATGTAAGACAGTGACAACAATAGCATTTATGTTGTGGAGTTGTGAAGGCTAAATGAATTAATATATAGGTAAAACACTTAGTGCCCAGCACAAAGCAGGTGCTATAAATATGAATTGCAAATTTATATCTAACACACATATTATATACCATGCTATATAATATATAACATATAATTTATTATAACCCTTTCATACAACTGTAAGAGTAAATTTTGCTGATCCATCTGGGAAGGGAGTGATAAACCGACATTAACTGATTTATTTATGGAAGGATTCACCAAATCCCCAGAGTGGGGATGAATTCTACCTCTTTTTTGGTCCATTTCTTAAGTGTTTCAACTTCTGCTACCTTCCCTCTACTCTATGGGTATACTAGCTAATGTTAATACTTCCCCATTGATTTGCGAATGTTGTTGGAGGCCACATCCTGTCTTAGTCATGAGAACTTTCCATCCTCCTGTTTTCTGTGTAGTCAGCCAGTGAGTATAGGTAGGCACCTATGTTCGGTTTGTCATTGTGCTGACTGCTGTGGGGTTTACAGAAGTAGGAGAAGACATAGTCCCTATCTTCAGTTTTCAGTCTAATTGGAGGATCATAAGGAGCTCTCATGAAGTGTTAAAGAGCAAAACTCAGCTAATTAAAGAGATTAGTTGTTCTATCCACTATCTTGTAAGCTGTTTCCAAGGAATGGACTAGTAGTTCTAAAAGGCTAAACTAGAGAAAAAGCAGAAAATGCTTGGAGGTCATTGAGACCAGTGCTGAAGATCATGGTTTCACGCCAACTTCCCTATCACCTTGGCCCAGAAGGGCAGAAGATCCAAGTGGGAATAAATTGGCCTGTCCATAGGAACACTTATCTGGTAACCACTGCGATCATAGTGCTCAGATAAATACCAATCTAGTATCATTTAATCCTCACAGCCACCCTGTGGAAAGATGGTGTTCGCCGCCCCCCCCCCCCACCTTTTTTTGGTAGAGGTAGGAGAATTAGGGCTCTGTAATGATAAGTAACATTCAAATTATCATAGCTGTTGAGTTTGCAGAGCTGGGAAATTTCAATCCAAGTCAGCATGATGTTAAAACGTTGTGCTCTTTCCACCTCTGTAAGACAGGCATACCAGCTACTGTTTTTCTTGGTTCATTTTTGGATGAATTTTGATGGAAAACATTCGACTCCTCTGTCCCTCTCCCCTGCCCCAATAAATGCAGTCACTAACTCACACTGGCCACCACATCTCCTTTGAGGCCAGGAGAGAAAACAGTGATGTTATCAGCAAAAGCCTAATGATACTACCCAGGGAAAACAAGAAACCTCCAAAATAGTCAGATCCAGGCCAAGCTAAGCTCTGGGAGAAACTCCTGGGATGTGCAGCAAGGGCCACCTGAAAGGGCTTTTGAGCAAAAGTTGAACCCAAATGAAAACGCTGCGTGTTAGCCCTGGGCCCAGAAACAGTGTTTGGATTGCTGAGCGAGAGCATGAAGCTTGAGTAGGAGCCAAGGCAGGCTGGGCTCTGCTCTTGTAACAAATTAACCCTGAAATCTCAGTGGCTTAACACCACAGCGTTTTGGGTTTTTGCTTGATTTAAGTGCCCTGTGAGGGTGTTGGGGGCACTCTGTTTTGCCTAGTCACTCAGGGGTGTGGCTCAGTGAGGCCTCTGACATCTGGTTCCTGTGCCATCTGGATCGTGAGGCCTCTAGGCATGCATGGGAGGTATAGTGCATTGAATGGTGACCTCCCAAATTCACGTCCACTTGGAACCTCAGAACGTGACCTTATTTGGAAACAGGGCCTTCCCAGATATAATTACTTAAGGATCTTAAGATTTTTACCTAAATCATGCTGGATTGAGAGAGCAGTACGGTGTCTTTCCAAGAGAAAGGAGAGGGAGATTCCACCTAGACACACACAGTAGGACGAAGGCTGTGTGAAAACAAAGGCACAGTTTGCAGTGATGCTGCTATAAGCCAAGGAATGCCAGGAGTCACCAGGGGCTGGAAGAGGCAAGAAAGGATTCTCCTCAAGAGCCTTTAGAGGGAATGTGGTCCTACTGACACTTTGATTTTGGATTTCTGGTATCCATCAAAGTGAGAGAATAAATTCCTGTTGTTTCAAGCCACCAAGTTTGTAAATTTGTAGTAATTGTTATAGTAGGCTAGGAAACTAATAAAGAAGGTCTGCACTGTGATGTTTTTAAGGGCCAGGCCTGGGAATGGCTTACATCCCTTTTTGCCTGTATTGACCAGAATTCAAACTAACTATAAGGGAGGTTGTCAAATGTTGTCTTCCTGTGTGCCCAGTTAGAGGACAATGAAACAAGATTTGGTAAACACATAGCCTCATTCTTCCTACATTTGAAGTGGTGGTGCATACAGGGAGCAAGGGCCAGAGGTTTGGAATAGAGACCTACCCACTTTTAGAGACCATTTCAGGAGCACTCAGGCAATCCCCTGGATTGCTGCAGGTCAAAGCAGGACAGCAGTAGGCCAGCATCAGGGAGGAAAGGCAGAAAGCTGTAGGACAGAGCTATCAACATGTAAGTGGGTGATCCATAGTTGGCATCAGAGTCTAGAAAGATGAAACAGGGTCAAGCAGAAAAGCAGGGTCCCACTTCAGCAAATTGGGTATGAGGGGCAGGTTCCAAGGCCAAACATGAAGTCACAGGTGCTGGTGCCAGGGGTCCTCATTGTACCCAGTTGGCTAGCTGTTCAGATATTGCTTGTTGCTTGAAAGCAAGTGAGAATATCTAGCTCACCTCCCAGAGGGAGTGTGGGATAGTCTTTTTCATCTCTGTGTCTCCAGTTTCTAGCATAGAGTAGGTGCCCAGCCAATATTTGTGGATCCAGCCTTTCATCTAAACCATGGACCATATCACAGCAGTTTCAAACTCCCCATTGACTAAAGGAGTAAGTCTTAAATCTATGGGATATCTTGAACTTCCCCTTGTCTCTTCCAGAGCATGTGATCTCTCTTGGGCCTCCATGCCGTTCCACCTGACATTCTCTTTCCTTGAATGAGCTTTTTCTTCCTTTTCCATATGGTGAGGACTTGCTCACCCTTGAAGATGCAGGTCTAATACCATTGTAATGAAATCCTCCCTGACTCTTCCAGGTAGTCACGCCCTCCCTCATTGGCATCCTTAGCGAAATTTGTACTTAACTTATATGGTGCAACAGTTTTGAAATCATTTCTTTATTTCTCTGTTTGCTCCACTTGACTGAATTTTGCATTTTTCATTCACCTCTTTGTCCCAAAGCCTGGATCATAATAAGCTCCAATAAATTTTTGTTATGGGAGAGACATCACTTCTACCTGGTACTTCTTTGAGACAGTTGCAGAAGCAACTACTTGTAATTCTGAGGAATGGAGGTGATGTTATGATTATTGATTAATTAACTGGTTATTGATTTATTATTACCATGAGAAATATTGATGGGAGAAATAAATATGGTAAAAGATAAAAATGGGGTGAGGTATCCTGTTTTTGTAGAACAACAGTAACAACAGCAAACATTTCTGTATCAATTTAAAATTTATAAAGTGCTTTAACAATGACATCTTATTTGTTCTCATTGTCACACAGTGAGGGAAGTAGGGCTATTATGACTGCTCTCATTTAAAGTTGAGGAAATTGAGGTTCAGCTTGTAACACATCGAAAGCTTGCATAGTTGCACAGGTAGTAAGTGTCTGTGCTGGGAGTCATAGCTTACTCTTCTAACTGTAAATCTTGTAGGTTTTTTCCCCCATACCCCTTATGGTCTACTCTCCCATTAAATGAGTGAGTAAAGATGAGAAGAGGAAAAGAAAGGAGGGGGAAAGGGGTTTAGTAATGGAAAGTTGCTTTATTTAATGCACATTTTTTAATATTCACAAATAACTCTGTAAGGTAAACATTACTATCCCCATTCTGCAGATGGGATAACAGAGGACTGGGGAGAGAAAGTAACTTGCTCCAGGTCCCTCAGCTAGTAAGTAGCAAGAGATTGGATTCAAGCCCAGGTTTTCTTTCTTTGAAGACTTACCACTTTCCTCTACTCTGCTGCCTGGGTCATCTGTTGGACCTGGGATGACTGAGGAGAAGGTTCTGTCTGTGTCTCGGCTGTCTCCTGCCTCTCCCACTTGGAATTTGTTGGAAGATGAGAGCTATAGTTTTTTTGATACCCTCTTCCTTGTGAGGCACCTGAGGACCCACACGTTGCATCTTGGCAAGATTTAGAAGGAATTACTAATGACCTGCTGAGGTATTTTCATTTTGTTCCTGGAAATGATTAATCTTGAGGATTTGTGATGGCTGTTGTCACAAATACCCTTCCTTAATCCATAATTTGCTCACTTCCCTTTAAGGTAATATTTTGTATTTAAGAAGTAAAAATAAGCTAAATAATCCTGCCAGGAGGATTTGTTCACATTATATATATGTGCTACTGACCAAAGTAGAAGTCCACCTGAAAAGGATTCAAAAAATTGCCTTTTTTAAAAAAGTATAATTTCTGTCTCTTTTGGTTACTCTGTTTCTGTCAGTCCCTGCCTGTTTTTTGTAGTTTTTGTTCTCTTCTTTCTCCTTAGCT
Organism: Equus asinus; assembly: GCF_041296235.1. Classification (NCBI taxonomy): domain Eukaryota; kingdom Metazoa; phylum Chordata; class Mammalia; order Perissodactyla; family Equidae; genus Equus; species Equus asinus. The sequence goes on from NC_091791.1 coordinate 63,912,772, forward strand.
CATAGGATAAAATATTCCTGTTTTGATTTTTGTAGGTGATTTTTCAGATGCTTCTTCCACTTTGTACTCAGTCACTAAAGGTCCCATGAGGCCAAAAGGAGGCCAGTCCTCCTATCTTGGGGTCTGCTGGCATCCCACGGTTCAGGAGGGAGATGGAGAAGATGTTTTTTTCTAGGTTTGGGAACTGTATGCTCATGAACTGCTTTTTCCTCTGTATCTTTGCTGCCTGTGTAGTTCCAAGTAAGGTCAAGGTGATGCAAGGGCACTTTTAAGAAGAGAACTGCAGTGAAACTACAAACAGATGTTCTTTGATAACTCCTGAGGAAAGAGGATCTGGCTGAGAGACCCGTAGCTTTCACTGGTTGAGAATCTTTAGCCAGAGACTGTGTGTGTGTTTTAGTTTTATTCTTTCTCCTTCTCACCCCCAGAGCCATGGCATACCTGCTGTTGCTCTCAAGCCTCTTGCCAACAGTGGCATCTGCTCAGTGTAGCCATCAAGAATTTGAATGTCAATATCTTTGCCTTGAAATGAATGGAAAAGTATTTGTCACTCAGCGGCAATCATTCTTCAAATAAAAGGTTAGCCAGACAGGGCCCTTAATCAAAGAGTCGGTCTTTTCTGTCAGCGGTGCCTTTTAAATAGCAATGATGAAGGCTGGCTGTCAGGCCAGGACTTGATGAGCGAGATGATTGATCTGCATAAATCATTTTCTTTTAACATTGTCAGTGAAGAGTAAATTGGTGGGGCATTTTGGGTATTAGCTGTGTTGAAATTAATATGCAGTATCCTAGGTGTGTCCTCATTCATGTAGTCCTCATAAAAGAAGGTAGAAATTAAAAAGAGGCTTTTAGGCATGCATTGTTTTAACAAGAGAGTTGCACCATTCTTGCTGCTGTGGTCATCATCTTGCATGCTAAATTCAGAAGTTGAGTGTGTAGCACATTTTATAAGCTCTGAAAGGAATCTAGTTAATTTGGGAATTAGCTAGAGTCGGTAGCATTTAACAACCAGTAAATCTGTAAAGACTCACTGCTCAGAAAAAAAAAAAAAAAAAAGGAATCATTTCTGGTTTTAAAAGATAGGGTATCTACCCCCTAGCCTGCTGTCACAGAAATAGCCTCAGCTTCCGATTGGGTTTTGGCTTAAATCTGCATGCCATTACTCCTAGGTGAGTCTCCTTGACCATGATACTTAACCTTTCTGAGTCTATTTCTTTGTCTTTAAAAATGAGATTCTGGGGCCAGCCTGGTGGTGTAGTGGTTAAGTTCACACACTCTGCTTTGGCAGCCTGGGGTTCATTGGTTCAGATCCTGGCCGCGGACCTATGCACCGGTTATCAAGCCATGCTGTGGCAGGTGTCCTACATATAAAAATAGAGGAAGATGGGCACAGATGTTAGCTCAGGGCCAATCTTCCTCAAAAAAAAAGAAAAAAGAAAAAAAAGAAGTGATTCTGTTAATTACCTTTGGTGGGTTTGCTTTTGGTATTAAGGTGAGTATTCTAGGGGAAAGCACTGAGCATATTACGTGACACATGGTGAGAAAGTGCTCAGTAATGTTAATCTCTTCCCTTTCTTCTAGCCAAGTGAAAAATCACAAAACCTAGAGCATCAGCTAAGATGTGAATATCAAGGACATGTCTACATGGTTAAAATAAACAATAACTTGCCTTTTTTTTTTTGAGGAAGATTAGCCCTGAGCTAACATCCACTGCCAGTCCTCCTCTTTTTGATGAGGAAGGGAGCTTGGGCCTGAGCTAACATCTGTGCCCATCTTCCTCTATTTTATATGTGGGATGACTGCCACAGCATGGCTTGATAAGCAGTGCAGAGGTCTGCAGCTGGGATCCGAATCAGCAAACCCTGGGCTGCCAAAGCAGAAGGTGTGAACTTAACCACTGCGCCACCAGGCCAGCCCCCTAACTTGCCTGTTTTTGATCACTCCTGTGCTTTCTGGGATTTCTTGTGACCATTTTAAAATCAAAAACATGTTTCAAGGGGGTAGAAGAAATACCTAATTGCTGAATACTAGAAGTAGAGAGTGAGGTGGAAGGAGTCGGGGAGAAATGTGGCCAAGAACACTTAGAGATTTTTTTCTTACCATTTTTCTCTGGATTATATATCTGGGTTCATATTACTTGACTTTGGAATGAGCAAGTAAAACCTGTGTAATGTAGCACTGGGATTAAAAGACAAATTGCTGGGTTCGCATGCCAGATCTTCCCTTTAATTGCCCTGTGACTGTAGGCAAGATAGTAAATTGCTTCCCAAAGCCTCGATTTCCTCACCTCTAAAATGGGCATAGTAATAGCTCCTATTTACAGTGTTGTTAGGATGATTGAGTTAATATATTATGTAAAAAATAAATCATGTAGGGCTGGCCCCATGGCATAGTGGTTAAGTTCGGAGCACTCCGCTTCAGCAGCCCAGGTTTGTGGGTTTGGATCCTGGGCACAGACCTACACCATTTGTCAGCCATGCTGTGGTGGCATCTCACATATAAAGTGGAGGAAGATTGGCAACAGATATTAGCTCACGGCTAATATTCCTCAGCAAAATAATAATAATAATAAAAATCATGTAAAAGAGCACCTAGTATATACATGTCAACTGTGATTACTATGGATGAACGATTGGTTGGTTGAGAAAGATAGATATTGCTGAAATTCAAGTAGGTCAAATGTATCAAGGAAGAAACATGTTTAGATATAGGAGTCCATGGTAATGGTATACTGGAGTGAAATACTTGCTTCATTTTAGAGAAGCATCTTTACTGGAGGAATTAAGAGCCAAGATGATTCTAAAAGCGCCCGTGCTGTGGCTGCACAGTAGGTAGTGTTGGGTCACGGACCAGCGGCGCTGCTTTGCTTCCCACTCTGCTCAGTGTGGAAACAAAATCTAATTCAGATGGTCTTATGGACAAAACTAGCACAGAAGAGTATTTTTTTTCTGGCTTAATTTTTAAAACATTTTATGGATTATCTAACTTGTTGAGAAATAGGTTTTATAGGGTCTTCTGGTAGATAGTCTTTACTTGCTGTATTGAAGGCAAAGTTTAAAAGAACACTGGCTGCTTATCCAGGTTCTCCATGTGCCTCGTCTAATGGTAAAATCCACATCTCTGCCAGTGGGCACATGGCATGGACACCTAGGAACCTCTGTAACATGTGTGTGGCAGGCACCTGCATAAATTAGCAGGGGTTGCCGAACAGTACCTCTACTCCTTGGACATTTGAGTTACCTCCATTCTTGGAGATTTGAATTTTTTCTTTAGGCTTGTTTTTGGCTGACATGATTAGTTGTACTTGGGTTTTGTGTCCTCCTTTCCTGTATTTTGAATTTATTCCAGCTTGAGCTTTTGGTCTCCTGCATGGTGAGAGAAATTGCTCTAAGACAAGTCCAGAGAAATTTTCACAAACAGCGATGATTCAGTGGAAGTCCTCAAAAGGATTTGGAGGCAACAAAGGTATCCCCATTCTCAAGTGGGCCAAGGATGGAGATTTGATCTGTCCAGTCTTCACTCTTTGATAATGTGACATTAAGCACTCAGCATCATCACTGTGTTGATTTTTGGAAGAGACTATGAAACTATCCTAATATCTCCTCCAGGAGCATGATGGCTACACTGAGAATTTCCAGGAAACATTTTCTGCTGCTCTGGCTTGCAATGCTCATGGGCTGCAGAAGTGATGACATTGTCCTGTTAGATTCCTTCCTGATTCTGTCCTTATTAGACAAGGCACAGCCTATGTTATCTAACTGGCTACTTGATGGAGTCAGACCATATTGGGCGTGATATTCTGCTCAAGAATAATTTCATGTAATAAAGATCTGAAACAAGGTTTTTTCAGAGCCCCTCTAATGTTTCATTTATACCAATCTATCAAAACTATAGATATTTAGCCTTCTTTATTGGATATGAAATGTTAACTTAAAGCCAGTGCTGCTTTCTGTTTTAAATACCAATATCCATTACATGTTTCTTGCTGTAAGCACCTCTGACCCCTGCCCTCTGTTTCATTAAGCATTGTGAAATGTCCACCACCACCTCGCAGGGGACACATGTCATGCATTTACTCTCAGGTTATGATTCACTGGCACCTTGGACAACTGATCAACCCTGGCTCTGACCCTGACCCTGCTTGGGCCTTTGCAGACAAGGCACAGGATCCGTGAATAAATATTGACTGAACACACACTATGTTTGAGGCACACTGCACCTTGGGAAGGTTGGGACACTGAAAGGCACAACTTGGACTCAACTTCACTGAGTGTGAAATGCTGGAAAAGAGAGATCTTAGCCCAAGGGGCAACCTCATTACTCACAAATTGGTTAATACCTGTTTTTCAGTTATGGCCTGGTAAGGACTAGAAAAATATGGGCTGCTTCTCCTTGTAACATTTTCCCATTTTTGACAGTATGAAAAATGTGGATATTCATTCAACTCCAACACGTAGGAGGAGTCCATTGCTTAGTCCCACGGGGCTCCCGATTGTGTAGGAACCCCCCTAGTTTGGTATTTGAGCCCCTAGAACAAGTTCCTAGGCACCTAATTGGTGCACCTTTAATATTTGTTGAATTTATGAATGAGAGAGTGAACAATTTCCTCTTTAACATTATTACTCGTGAATGCCCACTATTATCCTTTCCTCCTGACAGTATCTTTGGGCCCACTAATTAGAGTAGCTCCTCTATTTTCTTGTTCCATCCCATGCCTGGTGATTCAGTATTCTGTCTTCTGCTTCCTTATGTTACAATCTCTGGGGTCCCCTTAATTGGGACACCTTAATCAAGGAGCCCTTGCTGTTTGAGCCAGGAGATGCAGTCTTGCTGCTTTCGCTCTCCATTGGTCAGGCTTCATGGGAGTTTTCCTGGATTGGAGACATTGGCCTGGCAGTACATCCTGTGCTTTCCCCATCACCTGTTGTGAGTTTTACCCAAGGCTTATCTCAGGAGGCCTTTGAATCTTATTTGGCCAGAAATCATTTTGGTAATTTGTGAACTTGATTGGATTCCAGTCTATCCCTTTCATTTTCAGACATGCCCACTCGATTTATGTGCCAGGCCTGTGATTTCCCTTCATCTCCTTTTTTACCGCCTGTGATCCATGGCCTCTGTTGTAAGAATTAGCAACTTGGAAACACTATTAAGGGCCCAACTACTTGACTCTTAAAAATTTCTTTTTGCCTTTTTTATTTGAAAATAATACTGGAATAGACATTTTCATTAAAAAGATACAAGTAATAGAGATATGAAAGAAAAGTCTGAAGATCTCTGTATTAGTTAGGTAGTGTATAACATAAAACCAAAACAACGGAGGCTTAAAATTGGAGTTTTGTTTTCTTTCCAATGAGAGAAGCCCAGAGGGAGGTGGGTCAAGGCTCTTATGTTAGCTTCACGGGCTCAACAGAGACAAAGCTTCTCTTTTCTTTCATAAGAAAGAACCACCATCATTTCCTAAATTACTTCATGGCTCAAAGTAGCCTCCAGAGTTTCAGTCATATCATCTGAATTCCAAGCGAGAAGGAGGAAGAAGGAGAGAAGAAAAGAAGCAGCACAGGCTTGCTGTCTGTCCCACTTTTAAGGAGGGGCAAATTTGTCTTTATCTTGTTGCTTATCCTTAGCCAGTCATGTGCTGCAGCTGACTCATCCTTGGTTCTGAGGACCAATTGTAAGATTCTCAGTTTTTTTGTGAGCTAATTGACTTCAACTTGGTCGCTTGAAGTTGGCCATAGTGGGAAAATTTTTTTTTTTTTAAAGACTTTATTTTTTCCTTTTTCTCCCCAAAGCCCCCCCGGTACATAGTTGTGTATTCTTCGTTGTTCTTCGTTGTGGGTTCTTCTAGTTGTGGCATGTGGGACGCTGCCTCAGCGTGGTCTGATGAGCAGTGCCATGTCCGCGCCCAGGATTCGAACTAACGAAACACTGGGCCGCCTGCAGCGGAGCGCGCGAACTTAACCACTCGGCCACGGGGCCAGCCCCCATAGTGGGAAAATTTACACCATAGAAATTGGTGTAAGAGCCAGCTGGTTGTTAAACATTTACCAGTACACAGCTATCCCTGGCTGCAGGGCAGGCTAGGGAATGCAATCTTTTGGCTGGGTGCATTGCCACCCAGAATAAAATCAGGATTTTGTTATTAAAGAAGTAAGGGGAATGGACAATGGATAAGCAAAGCCCTCTTTGCCACATTCTCCCTACTCTGCATAGAATTCCCCCATTTTATAGTATGGGTCTGCTTCCCCTATTTAGGTAATTTACTTTTCTCTTTTCAAATTATGCAAAGAGTAAACATCTTTTTGCATATATATTTCTGCATATGAGCTAGTGTTTGTGGACAAGAGTTTCTTTGAGGTGGATTTGCTGGGTCAAAGGGTGTGCCCGCTGCTTTCCTCTTTACAAAGAGCTCTTACCAGATGGAGGTCTGTTTCCTCCTGATACAGTATGGTGGCGAAGAATATGGATTTTGGAACCAGACACATAGGGTGTGAACACTCATTCTGACACTTCCTAGCTGTGTGACTTTGGTCAACTTACTTAACCTCTCTTAACCTCCATTTTTTTCCCCCTGTAAAATGGGTGGATACCTTTGGCCTCTGTGGGGTTCTATGACAGCCCAATGAGCTTGTGACTACAAAACACTTACAGTGAGCCTGGCAGGTTATAAACCCACAATAACTGGTAACTAGGGGCTTCTGCACAAAGAGAGATATGCTCATACAAATCTACAACATATAGAGAGAATAATGAAAATATGAAACCATCTTGAACGTTAAAGCTGTAGGGTCAATATGAGTTGTAGAAGTGAGCATCAGATAGGAAAGCAGTGAATGTTTAATGCATAGATTGGAATATTATTCCACTGACCCAAGGGGCAGCTGTAGGCTAATTGATGGTTAGAAAAATCTCAGAGTAAATCAAGCATGTCTCCAATTCATAAGTGCATGTTATAAATATATTTAAAATCATCTTCACGACTATTCAGTTTTCCATTTCTTTAGCACATCAGATGCTTGAATTGTGGAAGTTGACAAAAATCAACATAAATGTTCTTTTTTCTCCCCCAACTATATTGAACATTGCACAGATGTGTAGTTAAGTATTTATTATGAACATGCAAATATTGATGTCCCTAAGGCCCATTCTTTGATTTTCAAACTGCTGTTGCTATATTTGGAATTGTTGATTAATTTACAGGTCCTTGCTTTGACACACAGCATGTCTGACTTCAGGGCCACTGAGAGGAGCCTCAAGAAGAAAGGGGAAGCCAAGGCTTGATGTTCATAGGGTTGGACAGTATTTGATGACGGGATTTGCCTTGGGAAAATGGCAGCAGGAAACCAAATATATGACATGGTTTAGCGTGTGCCTAGCATAGAGCTTTGCATGTGATAAGTTCTCAGTAAATCTTTGCTCATTTAAAGAGACAGCCATAATGAAAAAATTATTTCATACTGGTCTAGAACCAGATTGAGATTTCTCAATCTTGGTAATATTAACATTTTGGGCTGTTGTTGTGAGGGCTGTCCTGTGCATTATAGGATGTTTAGTAGTATCCCTGCCTAGGTGCCAGTAGGATGGCCCTTAGCAAATTGTGATCACAAAAAATATCTCTAGACATTGCTAAATGTCTCCTGAGGGGGCAAAATTGCCTCAGTTGAGAACCACTGGGCTAGAAGAAAGTTTAACTCATTTAATATTTGCAACACTTCTGAGTTGCAGGTGTTCCTGAAATCATTTTTGTAAGAAGGAAAGGTGAAAAGAGGTTAAGAACCCAACATTGGACAGATGGAGTCTGATTCCAAATGTCATGGTCTTTTGCTTATACTCCTCTCCTTCCTAACTCAGTATGAGTGTACACATAAAGTCCCACAAGAGCTTCAGATGAGGTGTAAGGGGTATTTCTTTTAGAAGGGAACTACCCAAGAACTCTGATTATCTTCTGTGGGGAAGGTGTCTACAGTGGTTCTTGTGGATATTTAGTAAATCAAATGGGGTTTTCTTTTGGGGAACACTGAGACCAGCTTTTACCTCTATGATCTTCTTATAGTTTATTTAGTAGATTTTAAACCCTGGCGCCAGCAAAAGGGGCTCTGTTTTGAGCTATAGGTGCTGATTCTGTGAGGTGGATCGTAGGGGAAGAGCCTTCCACTTTCTACCATTTGGTGAGGCACTGGCCTGTAGAGGAAAATTTTGGGATATGCAGCTAATTATTAGAGTTACATAGCTGTAAAAATTATAACCTCCTATAGCCACACGTGAACAGTGTACTAGTGTACTGTCTTAACAGAGTTTGGGCACGTTGAGGGGTCAGGAAATGAAGGAATAAAATTGTTAATCCCCCCACGCTTTTATACCATCAAGAGAATACAAACCAATAAAAGAACTAAATGTTGGCAATACATAAAATATCTCAAGTGATAATAAAGAAAAACTGAAACTATATTGATATACAACCAAACAAGGTAATTATCATTATTTTTTAATAAAGCCATTTATCATCAATACATACCAAGGGGAATAGGAAAAATTACAAGCACAACAATGCCATCTTCCATAATTATAGCTATTAACAATTTAAAGCATAATTATGTGAGGAAGAAAAACTTTTAGGAAAGCTTTGTGCTGTTTTCTGCACAGAGAAGTCAAATTCTCACATTTCTAAATAGTCAGGATTCTTTACACGTTCCTGACTGACAGGATAGATGCTTGTCCCAACTTAGAGTAGTCATTCTCTAATGATCTTTCATTGGGTCCCTTCCTCCCTCTCCATTTCCAAGTTGGCCATCTGCCCTGGAGGAAGAGCTGGGATCCAGGAAAAGGTATATATGGTAATTATCTGTCCACTTCCTAAATGTCACTAGTCAAGAGGACTTTATTTAGCAGAAAGGTTGATTTGGGGAATCCAGGGTCTCATTTATTTTATCTGAACAAACTCTGATTAAGCAGCTGCTATTGCCTAAATATCTATGATCCAGGCCCTGGGGGTACAGAAAGGAATGAGATGTTGTTTTCTGTTGCTGAGTACCTTAGACTCTCAAAGAGAGAGAGACCTGTCTGCTCTCAGTGTTGAGATGCAGGTTAGCAGAGTGGTTAGGAGTGTGCCTTAGAGCCCACTAGCCATATCCCAGCTCTGCCGCTTACCACCTATGGGACCTTGCACAAATTAATTAACATCTTTGTGCCTCAGTGTCCTTATCTGTAAAATAGACATGATACAAGTATCAACCTGTAGGTTGTTATGAGGACTAAATGGATTGATATATGAAAAGTGCTTAGAAAAATGCCTGGCACCTGGTGAGTACTATGTAAATTAGCTGTCATTTAACCTGATGGGGCAAGTACTGTGGTTAGGTTACTTTGGATCTGGTGCAACAGCAGCAGTTGGGGTAGTTTGGGTCTGACGCAATAGTAATATAGTTCTCTTTAACTGTTGGTCATGGAAAGCTCTGTGGACAAGATAATGACTGTGCTGAGCCTTAAAGGGTGAGAATAGTAGAGGGTATTACACACAGTGGAAACCACAGGAACAAAAGTATGGATGGAATACAGAAACAATATGATATGCCTGGGTAATTATAAGCTGTATACCAGTATGACAAAATTGAACCAGTGGCAGAGGGAGATGAGGCTGCAGGGTCTCAGAAGTTTGGCAGAGTCTGGGTGGCAGACTCTTGACTTTTTCTTAAGGACGAGAGCCCCTAATGAAGGATATTAAATGTGAAGGTGATGGTGAGTCAGATTTGCAATCTAGATCCATCAGGAGGGCAGAAAGCAGTGCTGGTTTGCTCTAACTAGTGAGATGGGAACCAAAGGGAAGGGTTAAGGGCAACTTTTGGAATTTTTATAATTAGGACTTAGTAGGGCAATATTTCAGCAGGGTCATGCATGTTTGTTGGAAATAAACACCTGGACTGATTGATTCTCAGTTTAATTTTGGTAGTCGTTAGTGCTCTTTGGCAAATATCCCATTTCTCCTCCACTTCCAGGCACACGTGTAAACAAATGGTAGGATTGCATTTTCTTGTCCCCTTGTGTGAATGGGGTCATGTGAACAGTTCTGGCCCAGGAGTTCTAACCAAAAGTGATGTGTTACTTTGGAGCCAGGTCATTTAATTGCTGGAGTAAGATCCTTCAGAGCTTGCTCATTTTCTTCATCACAGCGACCAGCATCATTCCAGATAGAGTCTGTTCCATGAGTCAGGTCCCACAGGGGGATGACATGGAGCAGAACTCCCAGCTGATTCTTGATTAACATGGAGCATGAGTGAGAAATAAACCTTTGTGGTTTTAAGCCAAGGGTCAAAAAAACAAACTTTGTCTGTAAAGAGCTGAATAGAAAATATTTAAGGGTTTTAGTTTGTAGGCCATACAGTGTCTGTCATAACTACTCAACTCTGGTACATATAGAAAATATGTGAACAAATGGATGTGAATATGTTCCAATAAAGCTTTATTTACAAAAATAGGCAGCAGGTTGCATTTGACCATCAGATTGACTCTTACTTAAGGCACTAAGACTTGGGGGCTGTTTGTTACCACAGTGTAATTGAGCTGATCCTAACTAATACTGTACTCAATTAGCTTTTCTTATCTTTTTTTATAAGCAAATTTTACGTTAGCTTGTCTCTTTAAATCGATGAAAAATTTATGTGAAGTAAAATGCCCAGATCTTATGTCTACTATTAAATGATTTTAATAAATGTTTGGGCTCTATAACCACACCCCAATCAATATGTGGGCATTTCCATCATTTAAGAAATTTCCCTTTTGCTCCTTTACAGATAATCCCCACATCCTCTATAGGCAACCGCTGTCCTATTTGTGAACTTCATATAAATGTGATTATGTTTTGTGTCTGTTTTTTTTCAATATAATGTTTCTGAGATTTACCCATGTTGTGCATGTCAGAAGTCTATTCCATTGTATGAATATTTAGGAATTTGTTTATCCATTTTCTTGTTGATGGTTGTTTGTAGTTTTTGTTTATTATGAATAAAGCTGCTATGAGCATTCAAGTGGAAGTCTTTGTGTAGATCTAGGTTTTTATTTCTCTTGGATAGATACCAGACAGTGCAATTACTGGGTCATAGGGTAGATGTGGCTTTAAATTTATGAAAACTAGTGAAACAGCTTTCCAATGTGATTATACCATTGATATTTCCACCAGTAAAGTTTGAGATTTCCAAACTTTGGAAAGGTAGTCTTTTTAACTTTGTTTATTCTAGTAGGTATGAAAGGATATCTCATTATCGTTTTAATCTGTATTTTCCTGATGACTAATGATGCTGAATATCTTTCATGAGTTTACTAGCTGTTCATATATCATCTTTTGTGAATGCACTGTTAAAGTATTTTGCTCATGTGAAAAATTGAGTTATTTGTTTTTTGGTTATTGATTTGTAGGAGCACTCCATATATTCTGGTTATAAGTCCTTTATCAGATGTCTGTAAATTTACGTCTATGTCTATTTATTCCAAATATTTCTTCCAGTCTTTGGGTTGTGCTTTCACTTCCCTAAAGATGCCTTTGATGAGAAGAAGGTTTTATATTGATAAATACCAACTTATCTTTGTTTTGTTGGGGGAGGGTTAGTATTTTCTGTGTTCTAAACTTTGCCTTCCTTGTGGTCGTGAGATACTCTGTGTTTAGAAGCTTTAGAGGTTTGGCCTTTATGTTTAGATCTTTGATCGATGGTGAGTTAATTTTCACATCTGTGACTTGAGAATTGAATTGAGACTCATTGTTTTCCAGACGGTTCTCTGCTTGTTCCAACCCCTTTCATTCTTTTCAGTTATACTTCCCCCATTCAGTTATCTTGAAAACTGTTAAAAAATCAATTGGCCATAAATGTGTGGGTCTATTTCTGGGTTATCTATTCTGTTTCATTGGTCTTTCTACCCTTATGCCAATGCCATACTGTTTTGATTATTGTACCTTTATAGTAAGTCTTGAAATCAGGGAGTATGAGTCCTCCAAATTTGTACTTCTTTATAAGAGTCTTTGCCTTTTCTGAGTCCTTTGTTTTTCCGTATAAATTTGAGAATCAACTTGTCAATTTCTACAAAAAAATGCTTGTGAGGTTATGATTAGAATTACATTGAATCTATACATCAATTCGTGGAAAACTGACATCTTAACAATATTGAGTCTTCCACTTCTTAAAAATACTTCATCTTTCCATGTATTCAGATATTTTGTAGTTTTTAGTGTAGAGGTCTTTCACATCTTTTATTTTTTTCATTTTTACTTTGTGGTTTTGATGTCATTATAAGTGGAAATAAAAAAAATTTATTTTCCAGTTCTTTGCTTCTAGTATATAGAAATAAAAAATTTAAAAAAAAGAAATGTAATTGATTTTTTATGTATTAACCTTGTATCCTGCAGCTTTGCTAAATTCACTTAGCATTTCTAGTGAATACTTAGTATTTCTAAATCTTGGTATTTCTGTCTTTGGTTTTTAAATTTGTTAGGAGATCCTATGTGTAAGGAATCCTCTGGTTTTTTTTTTTTTGGAATAAAACCAGTTTACTTCTTACTTTTCAATTTTATGTATTTGTTTCTTGTTTTTGTCTTGCTGCCCTAGCTAGAGCCTCTGTTACAATGCTGAGTAGAAGTAGAACAGATATTCTTACCTTGTTGTCAATCTCAGAAGGAAAGTGTTCAATATTTTACCATTGTGTATTATGTTGGGTATAGATTTTCTTAGATGCCCTTTACGAGACTGAGAAAGTTTCCTTCTCTTCCTAGTTTATCATGAATTGGTGTGAATTTTGTCTAATGCTTTTTCTGCTTCTACTGAAATGATTATATGGGTTTTCTGTTAATATGGTGAAAGCAATTTGTTGATTTTTAAATGTTAAACTTATCTTGCTTTCCTGTGATAAACATAACTTGGTCAAGATGTATTATCCTTCGTACATATTTCTGGATTCAGTGTGCTAATATTTTATTAATGGTTTTTGAGTCTATGTTCATGATGGAAATTGGTCTGTAAGTTTCTTTTCTTGTAATGTCTTTGTCAGATTTGGGTATAAGGGTTAAACTGGCCTCAAAATAAGTTGGGACGTGTTCCTTCCTCCTTTCTTTTCTGAAAGAGTTTGTGTAATTTTAGTATTGTTTTTACTTTAATTTTTTTTGATAGAATTCACCAGTGCAACCCTTTGGGCCTGTTGACTTTCTTTTCAGGATGTTAAAAGATATTATTATAATTTAATTTTTTAAATAAGTATAGGGCTATTGAGATTTTCTATTTGCTCTTGTGCCAGTTTCATTAAGCTGTATTTTTCCAAGGAATTTATCCAGTTCACCTAAACTGTTGAATTTATTGACATAGAGTTATTCACAATATTCCCTTATTATCCTTTTAATGACTGTAGACTCTTTAGTGATAGCTTTCTTTCATTCCTGGATTGTTCTTTCTTTTTTCATTTCTTGATCAGTCTTACTAGAGGTATGTCAATTTTTTTAGCAGCTTTATTGAGGTACAATGTGCATTCCATAAAAATCACCTAAGTGTACAATTCAGTAATTTTTAGTAATATTGCATTAATAACATTCAATCACCACAATCCAGTATTAGAACATTTTTGTTACCTCCAAAAAATCTCTCTTGCCCGTTTGCAGTCACTCCCTGTTCTCACCTCCTGCTCTAAATAACCAATAAACTAGTTTTTGTTTCTATTGATTACCCTTTTCTGTATTTCATACAAACAGAATCATACAATATGTGATTTTTTGTGTCTGGCTCCTTTCATTTATCATATTGTTCTTTCTTTTTTATTGAGGTATAATTCACATACAGCATTATATTTGTTTTAAGTATACAACATAATGATTCAATATTTGCATATATTGTGAAATTATTACCACCATAAGTCTGGTTACATCCATCACCATACATCATTAGAAAATTTTTCTTTCTTGAGATGATAACTTTTTTAAGATTTACTCTTTTAGCAACTTTCAAATATGTGCAATACAGTGTTACTAACTGTAGTCATCATAGCATAATGTTTTTGAGATCCATCCACATGTGGCATGTATCAGTAGTACTCTGTTCCTTTTTATTGCTCAGTAGTGTTCCATTGCATGGATATAGACCATTTAGTTTTATTGGTTGTTGGACGTTTGGGTTCTTCCCAATATGAGGCCGTTATGAATAATGCTGCCACAAATATTTATCTACAAGTCTTTGGGTTGATGTATGTTTCATTTCACTTGGGTAGCTACCTAGGAGTGGAATTTCTGGGTTGTATGTTTAACCTTTTAAGAAACTTCTGGACTGTTTTCTAAAATGGCTGCACCATTTTACCTTTCCACAATCAGTGTGTGAGGGTTCCAATTTCTCCATATACTCCCAACATTTGTTATTGTCTGTCTTTTTTTTTTGGCCTTTCTAGTGGGTGTGATGGTATATCTTATTGTGGTTTTAATTTGTCTTTCCCTAATGACTGATGATGTAGAACATTTTTTATGTGTTTATTGGCCATTTATATATCTTCTTTGTGGAAATATCCAGATATTTTGTCCATTTTAAAATCGGATTATGTGTGTTTTTATTAGTGAGTTGTGTTCTATGTATATTGTGCATACAATTCCTACATCAGATGTATAATTTGCAAATACTGTTTTCCACTCTGCGTCTTGGCTTTTTGCTTTTTTGTAATGGCATTTTTGAAGTGCAAAGTTTTTAATATTGATGAAGTCCAATATATCAACTTTTTGCTCTTATGGATAATGCTTTTGATGTTATGTATAAGAAATCTTTGACTAACTCAAGTTCATGAAGATTTTCTCCTGTGTTTATCAATTTTATTAATATTTTAAAAGAACCAGTTTTTGGCTTTGTTAATTTTCTCTGTTGTTAGTCCTTTTTTATTTTATTGATTCCTGCTCTTTTTACATGCTCTGGTATTTTTTTCTATCTTACTAATGTGGAAACTTAGATCATGGCTTTAAACTTCTGTTATTTTCTAATATATGTAATTAAGGCTATAAATAACTCTCTTAAGCATCACTTTAGCTGCATCCATTAGATTATGCCATACTGTATTTTTATTAATATGCCACTCAAAATATTTACAAATTTTCCTTGTGATTTCTTCGATTCATTATTTTTTAGGAGTTGTCTAATTTTCAATTATTTTGGATTTCCTAGAAACCTTCTTTTTTATAGAATTGTAACTTAGTTCTGTTGTTCTCAGAGAATATACTCTTTGAGATTTCAATATTTTTAAATACATGGGGACATTTTATGGCACAGCATATGCTCTATCTTCACAAATATACCTGTGTACTTGAAAACAATGTGTTTTCTAACGTTACTGGGTATAGTGTTCTATAAATATCAGAACAATTTGTTCAGTCGTGTGTTCTAATCTATATCCTCACTGGATTTTGTTTTGTCACATGGTTCTATTGGTTCCTGAAAAAGGGGTATTAATTCTCTAATGATGATTGTGGATTTGTAAATTTCTCCTTTTAGATCTGTCTAGTTTTTGCATCTATGTTGAAGCTTTGTATTTAAGTGCACTCATATTTATGATTTCTATGTATCCCTGATGATCTGACCCTTTAATCATTATAAAACAGCCCTCTTTAAATCTCTAGTAGTACTCTTTGTCTTGAAGTTTACTTTGTCTGATATTAGTGTAGCCATACTGGCTTTTTTATACTTAAATTTTTCTAGAGTGTATGTTTTTCTGTCCTTTTACCTTCAACCTTTTTGTGTATTTATATTATAAATGCATCCCTGTAGATAGCATTCACTTGAGCCTTTATGTTTTACTCAGTTCAGTGATCGTTTCCTCTTAATCATAGTATTTAGCTATTTGCATCTCATAATTATTGATAAGTTTAGGCTTAATTACCATTTTGTAAGGTATTTTCTATTTATCCCATCTGCTTTTACTTTTATTCCTTTTCTTTTTATGCCTTCTTTTAGATAAATGGAATACTTTTTCATATTACATTTTAATTCCCCTTGTTCCTTTTTAACTATTTTCTTTTTAGGGTTTCCTCTAGAGATTAAAATTTGTATGCTCAACTTTGCTTAATTTTCCACAGCCTACTCAGTGTTCATATTGTGCAACTTGACATAAATATAACAAACTCACCATGGTTTAATTCCATTCTATTTACCTTCTCTCATTTTTTGGTGCTATTTTGTCATATATTTTGCATCTGTATAATAAACCTGCTGATATATTGTCATAATTTTTGTACTAAACTGCCAGTTTACTATTAGTTTTAAACTATTAGTATTAAACTGCCAATTTAAAGAGATTAGGAAAAAAAGATATTTTTATATAAATATTTACACCTTCGGATGCTCTTTATTCCTCCTATAGATACAAGTTTCCGTCTGGTAACACTTCTGTTAACTGTGAATGGAAGCATAATTTAGTCTAGTGAAGGGCAGCTGGTGATTAATTCTAT
Source organism: Equus asinus (assembly GCF_041296235.1). Taxonomy (NCBI): domain Eukaryota; kingdom Metazoa; phylum Chordata; class Mammalia; order Perissodactyla; family Equidae; genus Equus; species Equus asinus. The sequence goes on from NC_091791.1 coordinate 63,929,213, forward strand.
CAGTGTTCATTTATCTGTAAAAAAAAAAACCTTTTAGTTTTTCCTTCATTTTTGAAGGATATTTTTGTTGAATATGGAATTCTAGATTGACAGTTTATTTTTTATTTCAGTCTTTTAAAGATTTTTTTTCAATTAACTCTGACATCCATTGTTTCTGTTAACAAGCCAGCCATTAATTATCTTCTTGTCCCTGAATTTAACGTGTCTTTGTACTCTGGGTATTTTTAGGATTTTCTTTATCTTTTGTTATCAGAACTTTGGTGTGGTTTTCTTTGTATTTATCCAGCTTTGAGTTTATGAAGACTTTTTGATCAATATGTTGTTTTTTCCCCCCAAATTTGGGGAATTTTTGTCTATTATTTGTTCAAACACTGTTTTTGCCTCATTCTCTCTTCTTGCCTTTTGGGACTCCAATTACACATGTGTTAGACTGCTTGATATTGTCCCTCATTTGACTGAGGCTCTGATCCATTGTTTTAATCTTTTTTCTCTCTATTCTTCAGATTGGTTAAACATTATTGATCTCTATTCAAGTTGAATGGCCCTTTTTCTGCCCTAACATTTCCATCTGCTGTTAAGACCATTCAGTGATTTTTTTTCATTTTAGATAGTTTACTTTTTTTTTTTTTTTGGTGAGGAAGGTTGGCCCTGAGCTAACATCTATTGCCAATCTTCCTCTTTTTGCTTGAGGAAAACTGTCACTGAGCTAACATCTGTGCCAGTCTTCCTCTATTTAGTATGTGGGATGCCACCACAGCATGGCTTGATGAGCAGTGTGTATGTCCATGCCCAGGATGCAAGCCTGTGAGCCCTGGGCTGCCAAAGTGGAGCATATGAACTTAATCACTATGCCACCCAGCTGGCCGCAAGATAGATATTTTAATTTTATTATAGAATTTTGTTTGGTTGTTTCTTTGTAGTTGAAAATTTTATGTTGGGATTCTCTCATTTGTTTACTCATTATGGCACTCTTTAAATTCCTTGAAAATATTTCTAATAGCTTCTTTAGAGTCCTTGTTTGCTTTTATTCAAATGTTTGGATTATCTCATGGTCTGTTTCTCTTGCCTGATTTATCTTTTGATTATGAGTTACATTTTTATGTGTCTAGTATTTTTCAATGTATGTAAAACATTGTGTTAATTTATTTCAGAGATACTGGCTTTTGTCTTTCTCTGAAAAATGTTAACTTTTATTTTAAAAGTGTTGGCTGTCCTAGATTAATTTTTGCAGCTGAATACTGGCTATGATATCCTTGAACTTGGGGAGGCTTGTTTGTACACCTTCTTAGGGCAGCTCTGTTTCAATTTGGTGTTGGTCTTAGTACAATCACAATCCTGAAGCATAGTCTATACTTTAAGTTGTCTCCCTTCAGGGGTTTTGATATAAAGCTCAAAGTATTTACCAAGTCCCTTTCCTTGTCAGAATTAAAACTTTAAACTCTGACTTCTCTGTGTTGGACAGCTTATGAACTATCTGGTCGCTCTTTCAGCCTTTTACCTGTTAGTTTCTGCCAGGCTACTGGGACTTGCCCTGTGTGTTCCCAGTTCAGGAGTAAGCTAAGGATTTGTGAGGAGGTGTATGCAGATTTCCTACCTCTGTCACGGGATTTCTCTTTACAATTTCTAACCACTGTGACAACCCTGACCTCTAGCTTTTTAAGCCAGTGAGATGGGCAGCTTTCTACTTGAGTTCTAGATGCTGTGTACAGTGTAGACTGCCAAGTGGCCCAAGGGAAAAGCCATTTAAACACAGATATCACCTAATATGGTCCACTTCTTTGATAAAGGTCATTGAATTTCCTCCGTTTCCTGCCTGGTTTGATAGCTGTCCAGTTCCTTCAGTTAGTTGTTGATTATGTTTTCCCCAGAGTTTATAATTTCCATCTGTGAGAGAGTTACTCGATACAAGTTACTTTTCTTATTACCAGAACACGAGCTCCCAAGAGTAACTTGCTTGTATTCCTCTCTAAGACTGGAAATAGGGCTAGCAATTAGGATGTGCTTCTGGTGTTCTTTTCACTCTTCTTTTTTGGTGATTTGGAATATTTTTATTATGCAAACTCCTTCCAGTGAGCATTGCTCTTCAGCTGGATCCCTGCCTCAGCTTACTTCTATTTTTCATGATGAATGTCTTTTAATAAGAATGACCTCCATGCTTATTGGGAGAAATCTTCAAATGTGCTCACTGAAGATCCTTTGAGTATGTGGCTGAAACTGTGACTAATTTTATCATAAATTTTTAATTTTATTTTTTCTTGTACATCTGGATTTGTTCATTCACTCAGACAGTCATTAATCATGTATTGAGAGCCTATTTTGTATGAGGCACAGTTGTAGGTGCTGTAGTTTAGCAATGAATAACAAAAAAATTTCCACCTTCTGAAGCTTACTTTTTAGTTAGAAGAAGCAGAAAATAAACAAATAGTAAACAACTGTCAGCTCGTGATAAGTGTTACGAAGACAATTGAGTGCAATCAAGAGCTAGTAACTGTGTTTGTGTGTGTGCCTTCCTTAAGATACCACGGTCAGGTAAGAATTCTCTGGTGAAGGAAATGTTTGTACTGAGACCAGTAGAGTGAGAAAAAGCCTCCCATGGGAGGATTTAAGGGAAGAGGACTCCAGGCAGAGGGGATAGCACATGCGAAGCCCTGAGTAGGAGTGTGATTAGTGAGCTGGAGGGGGAACTAGGAAGCCTGTGGGCTGGCGTGAAGTTTATATGTGAGGGTCCGTGTGAGCCATAGTGAGTACTATCGCATTTGCTCTGGGTGAGATAGGAAGCATGGATGGTTTTGTATAGAGGAACAACATAATTAACTTATGTCTTAGGCTCTATGGGGGGCAAGAGGAGAAGTAGGAAGACTAGCTAGAAAGCTGTTGTGACTGGTGACAGATGATGATGGTTGATCTGAGTCAAACAAAATTATTTAAGAGCTTGCTATGTGCTCTGTATGATGCTGGCCACCTAATCAGTTGTGTTCCAGATCTCCTTCTTGCCCTGGCATGGATCAAAGCTTGCAGACCTTCCTGCTACATGGAGAAAACACACATGATAGGGAAGGAAACTTGAGTAAGGAAGGCAGCCCTGGCGTGAAGCTTTGGGCGTGGTGAAGTATTTGATTATGTGTGCATATAGCCACATACTTCGCTGGGTAAGTCATTGCAAATGTCATCTGGCTAATGTCCATTAATGATTAGTTAATTATAAGGCTGCCATTTCTGTCTTTGGTCTGACAGCTGGTTTATTTTACTGAAGGCAATATCTTTGGTAGAGTTCCTTTATCACATTAAAAAGGGGATTTTTAAAAGAGTGATAGGTTCAAGAACAGAGAAGATTAAACACACGCTATTAAATAAGAGAATCAAGTCCAGGGCCTGGCATGTAGAAAGTGTTTAATAAATGTTACTTGAAATTAGATTTACTGCTTTGTTTGATTAAAAAAAAAAAATACCCCATGGGGGCTCACCCGGTGAAGTAGTGGTTATGTTCCTAAGCTCCGCTTTTGGCGCCCCAGGGTTTGCAGGTTTGGGCACGGACCTAGCACCGCTCGTCAAGCCACACTGTGGCAGCATCCCACGTAAAAAAAATAGAGGAAGAGGGCTGGCCTGGTGTCGCAGCGGTTAAGTTCGGACGTTCTGCTTCTCAGTGGCCCTGGGTTGCCAGTTCGGATCCCGCGTGCAGACATGGCACTGCTTGGCAAAAGCCATGCTCTGGTAGGCGTCCCACATATAAGGTAGAGGAAGATGGGCATGGATGTTAGCTCAGAGCCAATCTTCCTCAGCAAAAAGAGGAGGATTGGCAGTAGTTAGCTCAGGGCTAATCTTCCTCAAAAAAAGAAAAAAATAGAGGAAGATTGGCACAGATGTTAGCTCGGCGACAATCTTCCTCACACCCACCCACATACACACAAATACCCCACCAATTTAAAAATATTAAGAGCCCCTAAAGAGAGTACCAATAATCAGTTAAATAGTTATGTTAGATTAAAACTAGAAGTAGCAACTCATGTACAGTCTCTTGATTCGTTAATTACCGAAGTTATTTGTGATCCTGTCCAGATGCATACATTAATGTGTATATTTTCCCCAGGTTCTTTTACTTCTGCCTTCTGGTTTTCCCTCTCTCCTTCCTTCCCCTGCCCTTTCCCCCCTCCCACTCCTCCTGTCATTTATTGAGGACTCACCGAGTGTGCTAGTCACTGTTCCTGGCACTTCATGTACAGAGCATCCTTGCAGCCTTCAGTTCAGTGTGGTGATTGAGAGCACAGCATGAGGCAGACCCATTGGGTTCTAACCCAGCCTCAGCCCTATAAGCCATGTGATCAGAGGTGTTTTTCAAACCTCTCCAAGACCGGATTTGCTTATCTGTAAAGCAAAGACGACGGTGCAGTTTTCACGCTGTGAGTGAGCGTGTGAGCTCAGCATATGGTAACATACTCCACAGGGCTCATGGTCATGGTTCCTCTTCTACATTTGAGCAAATAGAGACCCTGAGAAGTGCCAAGACCTGCCCAGGGACACATAATGCCATTTAGCCTTTCATACAGGTCTACCTCTCACCTCCTCTTGTTAAAAGGGAAAAGACAGGGGTAACTGGGTGTTGCCAGGCCAGCATAGCTTGGTGTATAAGAGTATAGCTTCTGTAGGCACAAATTCTGGCTCTGTTGCTTATTAGCTGTGTGCTCTTGGGCAAATTATTTAACCTCTCTGAACCTCAATTTCCTCATCTGTAAAATGGGGCTAATAATGCTACCTATTGCATAGAGCTGTTCTTTGATGAAATGAGTTAATATGTACGAAATACTTAGAGCACATAGTAAACAGCATGTAAGTATCACCTATTAATATTTACATTGATTGTGAAAGGTAATCGAGCATTGCCAAGAGGTTGTCTTTTCAGCAAAACCCAGTCCCAGTGCTCGCTTCTTGTACGAGTGGCTCAGACACCCACCCACCCACCCCATCCCTATACACAGTCTCATTTTTGTTTGAGTGGAGCACAACTTTTCTCCTGCAGCTCAATCACTGTCTTCCTCCCCCATCTCGCAGCCTCCCCCTCGGTTCTGGTCTGCCATCTGCTGACCCATTCGCTGCTCCTGTCAGGTCAAAGACAGCGAGGCCTTTGTGGGTGCCCAGGCAGCATGTCATGTCCCAGTGCTGTTGTACATCTTGTTTCAGAGAGATTTTGCTGTAATGTTCTGTGACCTTTTCCATTGAGTGAGGTAGTTGGAGAGGCACTCAGTAAGGGAAAATTGAGCTGTTTTATTCCTCCCCAAGGAGGCTCCTGTTTCCTTTCCACCATTCATTTGAAAGCTATCATTTTCTTGATTTTATAGCTGAAAAACACCATTGATTCACTGGGTGTTAGATGCTAAGAGTTCTCCTATTGACATGCCTATTGACAGTTTTCAGTATATTCTGCGTCTAATTATCACTCTTGGCTAAATGATACACCTTGTGGACTTGAGCGATGAAGTCGATGGCTCTCACTACATTGTTCTAGTGGTGCTTATTGAGCCCGATGTCACGACGATGTGTTTTATGTGATCAGAAAGAAAATTTCTGTTCATGTGCTGCATAATTAAAGCAAGTGCAGAGTGACTGGTGACAAAAAATCAGGTCGGCTGATGTCATCCCCAGATGACGAGAGATTTCTATGGTAAGCCGCTGTGACAGTGAAGAATCTCTCTTGGCATCTTTTGCTTTGAAATTTTCAAGGGTTTGATTTTCCTCCCAGCCCCAGCTAAGATTCCTCCTTTCCGCCTTCTTTTCTCCTCACATTTACAGCCCCAGGATGTGTGTACTCTTGTTCCTAAGGACTAGGGCCACAAAGCTTGCTCTGGGAGGAGCTCACTGTTGGTATGTCTGTGTTTTGGGGGGAGGCAGTTCATAGAATTCAAGTAGACAGAAGCCCACCTTTGCAACTAGGGAGGATGGATGGCTTAAAAAAAATCTTGTCCTTTGTATCTGCTAGTTTGAGTTTCTTAGGTTAAGGCTAAGGATTGAGCATGATGTTTTCTCTATGCCTGAGAGGAGTGGTCCCTGTGTGGGAATAGCATGTTCTGAGAGGATTTGATGATGATTCTTTCCAGCCCCAGATAGGCACACTGGGGGAGTGTTGGAGGCTGACACGAGGCAAAGGCTGGGCCTGTAGTAAGAAAACAGCTCTGGTGTGAAATAAACTCCTTTCTGCTTCTATTACATTTTTACTGATGCTATTCACAAACATTCTTCAGGAAGTGTCCTGAAGAACCTGCTTTCTCCAGTGCTGGTTACTGACATTTTCTGTGGGGCCAAGGGTCAAGGTTTTAGCCTCTGTGGACCTCAGTTTTCTCATCTGTAAAATGAACCAGGTATCCCTTTTAGTGCTAAAATACTGGGGCTTAGTGAGTTTTAGGGGCTTGAAGTAAGGGCTGGAGAATGTAAAATTGTTAGCCTAAGTGGTCTGCTGAAGGAATTCACTGGCCAGGCCACCATTGGTCAGAAATGAATACTTTATGTGTGCAGTTTATCTAAAATGCATCACCCTTTAATTCATACAGGACTAAAGAGACTTTAAGATGAAAATATGTTCTAGTGAGACATTTAATGATGGATGTCAATTGAAGATCTGAGTCAAGCAGAAGGAGTAGACATTTCCAAGCACCTGAGTTGGCAGTGAATTTGGTCTGATGGCTAGCAAAAGTCACGAGTAGAATTGGACTTGGTGTTGGGGGGCAGAGGGCGGTTGGGGCAGTGCAAAGGGATTAGGATTCTGAGGTATTGGGCAGCTGGAATTGTGATGAGAGGGACTTTTGAAGTCATTGAGTCCAGACAGATTACTTTCTTGGAAGCCAGAAAGGCCTTGTGTGACTTCTGTTACCATTACTTCTCACTTAATGAACCTCTGTGTGTGGCACTTTTGAAGTTCAGATTTTTAGAATGAGAGTGAGAGAAAGAGAAGGAAATAGAGATTAATATTAAGTCAAGGACGTAAATCATTTGACTTGAGAAAAATCCCCCATGCACAAGACCAGAGACTTTATGATTGAGTCCATATTTTCATAATTAGAATTTTTCAATACAAAAGTTTTAAGAATACTCAGTTACCTTTGAGAATGCACTGGTATTTCATGATTGGAGAACTCATAGTACTTTATCCTGAACGTTAAGTAAACCATGACACTTAGCAGGGTTCTTGAAAACTAAAGAAATTTCATATACTTTGTTTTGTGCTCATTATTCATGTTTATTTAGATCTCAACTAGTTCTCAAACAGTTGATGGTCCTTGATAAAGGGAGCATTCCTCTGCACATATGGGAAGAATCTTTGAGTATTCTGGTAGGACTATGGATTTTCTTCCTGCCTGACTGTAATAATTACTAAACATGTCTCTGTGAAGACTCCTCAGTACATCAATTATTGTTAATGCAACCCAGCACCACTGGAAGATTCTAGGTGACTGATCAGGGTAACTTGATCACCTACCTGTTAAAGTTCCTATTTTTTCCATCCTTAAGTGGTTGATCTTAGAAGCCCTGACCCTTAGAAAAATCACGGGCTATGAGGAAGACCTGTGGTTAAGGGCCGTGGTTGTTCTTCTGTGTGCTAGGGCCTCCATACCTTAACCATGCTTGATGTATTTTGACATTGGAAATTAGAGAAAAGAACGCACCTTGATGTTCTTTGACCCCCCCCCCCCAATTCTTCCTATTCTATATCTTAGGCTTTTAAAATGCCTCTCCTTCCTGCGTCTGTCTTTCTCTCACTCAGAAGACACCTGGCAAAGGTGTCACTTGGTGGATTTTAGGGCAGTACAAGAATTGCTCTGGTTAGGTTGGCGTATAATTTGATTTTCCATAAACTGCTTCTGGCCTCTACCTGTTTGATCTCTGGAATCCCTGTCAGGGGTGAGTGTGCAGAATACGTTTTCACCTCTCGAATCATTGTGACTTTAGCTAGAGGTCTGTCCTGTGGCTGTCGCTGCTCTAAATCCCAGCAAGTAGAGGGAGCTTGTAAGATGGAGCGAGCAGTAAGCATATGGCTGGAGTTTGTGTGTGGAGGGCATGCGGTGCAGGGAGTGGGGAGCAACATTTTCCCTCTGGGATTGTCAAGAGAGGTAGAGCCTTCTGAGGAGACGTAGAGGCACAGCAAATCAGACAGGGCCTGGGCCTGGGCTGCCCCAGGCTCACCTGGTGAGCAATGGGGCAGAGTGGCCTACATCGCCCAACGGTCAACGGGGATCTGGAATTCAATGCTTCCCTTAAGCAGCCCAGCTCCTTGAAATGGCAAATTATTACTTGTGTTCTTTTCTGGGTTGAGGATGTTTATGCATCTCAAATGAGCTGTAAAGGGAATTTTGTGCATTCGACAAACTTTTACCTTAAAGGAGGCAGGTTGGAAAAGGAGTGCCATCAGATTAAATGCCAGCTATTGTGCTTTTCATTCAGCTTGACGAACAGTGGTCTAAAATGGCAGGGGATTAAATTGATGTAATGACAAGAATTCATATAAGAGACTGTGGGAATGAGGTAGAATAATGCCGAGGCTTCACAGTATTGTAGTGTTCTTTGATCTGCCTTAGCTGGAAAACATAATATACTTGTATTTATGTTGATTCTAAATAGGGAGTGTGTAAACAGAGGCAGGTCATTTCTCTTGTGGTCTTTGAGTTGAAATTAAATAGCAATCCATTTTGAGCAATGGACATGTTTCTGAGTAATGAGTTAAGTGCAGCTTTTGAACATTTGGATCTTATTGTACATCACAATAAGAGCATTTTTGTTTGCTCAGTTGGGTTCCTGTTACAGAGGCAAACAGTTCATAGGCTTTTGTGAATTATTCATTTGTCAAAGGGCATTATTTTTATTTTTAGAAAAATTCACCTTTGTCTTGGTGAATTTAAGCACTAACAACTGCAACCTCAAGTAGAATAAACGCCTCTTTTTTCAGTATTAATCTTTGATTCAGGGAGTTGCAGATGAGATGTTCCTGTCTTCTGGAGAAATATGTATGTATCTTTCATCTGGGAAACACCTTTCTGGGGCAGTTCCAGCTGGTAGATGTCAACTGGGATGACCAAACACTTGGTCAATTGATGAGGGGAATGTCAAAGGTAGCTGAGAGCCATTTATATGCAGTGTGTTTGAAAGCACTTTGAAAAGTGTAGTTTTGTTTAATGTTCATGTGTATATGATATGAAAGCATATTTTTATTAGGTACATTTTAACATACAGTTCCAAAAAAGAAGGTATTGCACTGTGCTGAAACTTTGGTGTTTTTTTTTTTTCCTATATATAGCTGGAAAATCATCTTTATGCAATTATTTGAGTAATGTTGACACTTTTTAAGGCTTCATAGACAACTGCCCTAATTTCTTAAAATACCGTTTTATTGCCTCCACACTTACTTCAGGAAAATGTGAACTCCTTAGCCTGGGTTTGAGCCTGTCCACAATTTTGACTGACTCTTCTGCTCTGAAGCCCCTGTGCCAGAATGTTCTATCCACCACTAGTTTCCATTCGCAGCCTCAAATTTGTGCTATTGCTTATGCAGTTCCTTCTATTTGAGGGGCCGCCCTCCCCTGAACTTGCCCAACAGATGTAGCCCATCCTCCAAGGTACTGCTGGTTTCAGCTCCCCTTCCACGCTTTCCCTGCAACCTTCATAGTCACCTTCCAAATCGTGGACTTGTTCTTTCAGTATCACTCAGTGAGAATTGTCTATTGCCTTGTTGTGTAGTTGCCTTATCTTACCTGCTGTATTCTTAGGCTTATGGTCCAGGATAATAACAGTTATGATACTGGGAATAATAAAAACACTTATTCAGCCAACTCTTACCGATTCCCTGTTGTGTGATGGGTGGTGGGGATGAAGTGGTAATTACAAATCAGACATGGACCCTGCATTCATGGAGCTTATGTTCTAGTGGGAAAGATAAACCATCACATAGTCACTCAAATCAATGTAAAAATGTTGACTGTGACAGGTAACATAAAGCAGTATGTACATGGCACTCTGAGGGGTTGTGAAGGGGCATTGAACTATTTGGGGAGGTCGGTGAAGGCTCCTCTGAGGACAGGACTGACTACATAATTTGCTGGGCCTAGTGCAAAATGAAAATGCAGGGCCTCTTGTTCCAAAAATATTAAGAATTTCAAGATGGCAACAGCAGAGCATTCAGTCAAGTGTGGGGTCCTTCTGAGCATGGAGTCCTGTGTAGCTGAGCAGATTGTACTCCCAGGAAGTGAGCGTTGCCTAAGGAAGTGATGTTTTTGCTGAGATGTGAAGACAGAATAGGGTGGGGAGATGGTTCGAGGCAGAGGAAACAGCACAAACAAAGTCTCAGGCAGGAAGAAGGGTGGCACATGCAGAAACTGGTTGAAGGTCACTGTGGCTGGAATGCAGAGAGCAGATGGGGGACGTGATGAGGCCAGGGAGGTGTAGAGAAAGTGACATTAGGCCAAGCACAACCCTGAAGGTTTCTGGTCTTTATTTTCTGAGCCACACACAACTACTGAAGTGTTTTAAGCAGGGAGCTAATAAAATCAGGTTTGGATTTTGTGACGTCACGCTGGCCACAGTGCATGGGACAGAGTGGGTGGCAGGGGTGCCAGTAGAAGGACCCTTTGGAGGGCACTGTAACCATCCAGGAGAGAGAGTGGGGATTCAAATCAGGGTGGTGGTGGTGGAGCTAGAAAGTATGGAGGTGTATTGAGGAGACCCAGTCCACTGGGTGTGGTGGAGTGGCATTGAAGAAGCAGGAGATGCTGAAGATGATATCTAGATATCTTGCTTTGAACCATTGGGCTGAACCTCATGAAACTGCCAACATCCTACAATTTTTGATCTGCAGAAACGGCAGTTTCACATGATGCCATCTGATAGCTGGTGATTGGTAGGACATTCACTTAAAACAGGGATGCTTAGAGGATCAGGAGGGATTTGATCTGGTTTTGTTTTGGTGGTGGTGAGGTGCAAAAGAAGATTGCAAACTGGGGTCTGATACAATGACTTTGATGTGTCTTTGAAACCTTTTAAGTGAGGAGAAAGAGAGGGCAGTATGTCGGTCTAGAGCTTAGAGGCGTGGCCTGAGCAGAGGTATAATGTTGCTAAATCAGGTGCTGTACGAGCACTTCACAAGGGTTACCTCGTGTATAATTTGCAATAGTCCTATGAGGAATGTATTATTGTACGCTCTTTGCCAATCAAAATATTGTGGCTCAGAGAGATTAATGAAGTTGTCCAAGGTCACACAGCTAGCAAGTGGAGGAGCTGGTTTTTGAAGCCTAGTAATTTCAGTCCAGGGCTCAAGCTCTTAACCACTATGCATACTGTCTTCCTGATGGCTTCCTCACACCAGTATGCACAGCTCTTTGTACTGGGTAGGTCCTTAGGAATTCCTTATTGAATAAATAAATTAAAAACATTCGATGGAAATAGCAGCATATTCCCTTCTGAATACGAGATTTTTGGAAGAGGTTCCAAGGCCTCAAAGTGTGAGCAAACATAGGTGGAATTTAAATGATTGTTTTCCTGGCTATTTTCATAGCAATTTTCTCCTTTACTGATAAGCACCATCCTGAAACCCTGCTGAGGTCTGAACTTTGTCGAGAGCCTTGGTTGAGGACATAGCATTTTCTCTCACATGAGCCAATTAATGATAAATTAGGCTCCCTCTACAATGTTCTTGAATATTTTATAGAATCCTGGCATTTTAGGGCTGAGAGCTGGCTCAGCTGTGTTATACCCCTTCTGGCACCCCCAGAGCACATCACTAAATCACCAGGGTACTCTTTTCTGTTGTGCCTGGATGCTGACTCAGAATCCTTCTCAACACAGTAGCTCTCTCATTTTAGGACTAAGAAAACTGAGATCCAGAAAGATGTTGCTCTAACAATCAGAGTTGGTATGCCAGAGTAAATCTGTTTGCTATCGCTGATTTGAGAGGAATCAAAGAAACTAGACTCAATCTCTTTACAGGAAAGGAAGATGAAGGCAGAAATGGAGCTCACACCCTCATTCCTACTTTTTGTTTAGTAAGTAGTCCCTCCTCTGGTCTGGAAGAGTGAAAACCCTTCACCACATAGCAAATCCACTTCCCATATTGGCTCATTCAGCAAGACTGAGCACATCTTGTTGTGTGCATATATTTTTCATCAGCTGTTCCCAGGAAATTCCCCCATCATGAATGTGGACAGTGAATTGAGTGATGTGAATTATATTTTATTGGGGTTGCCTTTTGATATAACAAGTATTTCTTTAAGGCTTCTTGGTACCCTCTGCTATGCCCATCCTGGAAATACATTATTTTACTCTTTTTGTCCTTGGTGTTAAAGTGAAGCATATTGTTTCCCTTTATGATGCCATTAAAAGTCGATGATGACCTTTACAATGACTAATAGTTTTCATGGGGCTTTAATTATGATTTTTTTCGCAGAGCAGCATCAGTCCACTTCATACGTCTTTTATATCAGAGAGTCAATAAAAACTGCTGCCTTTCATTGATGCTATAGGAGATTTTATGCTGATGAGAAGGGATTTGATTTAATATTCTCTTTAAATAAGATCAACAGTGCTGCAGTTATAAACTCTTCGGAAAACTGTCAAGCCCATCAGTATAGCATGAAACAAAAAGTTAGCAGCCTGGTATAAATTAGCACGTGCAATGTGTGTTTAGGAAGGGTGGTAGATATTTATGACTGTGTGCTAAAACATAGATATATTTAGGGACTTCTTTCTGCTCTTTCGACCATTAGTAGGAAATGCAGAGAGTAGGATTTCATTACCGCCATCTCCCAAACTGCAAACTTTCTTGGCTAGTTAATGATTTTCTGGGGCAATTCTAAATGTGGTGACATGTTATAAACAGGTATTTATGATCTGTGATACAATCCTTAGTGAGTATGGATTTATAGTTAAATGGTGAAGTGGACATCCAGCCCATGATTATTGACAGAGCTTCTAGAATCTATATTTTGTTTGTTTCCATAATTCACACACACTTTGTTTCGGGGCCTGATTATCTGTGTAGTCTGTGTTTCCTAGTTTGGTTGAGAGGTGAGTATGAGACTTTGAAATTCAGGGATATATGCTCTGTGTGTTTGGGGGCAAGTGGAACACCTTGTCCCCATTCATATTCCCCAGTAACTTGCCATTTTCATTCAAGTATAATTAGGTGATATGATCATTCCATCGCTTTTTGGCTCTGTTCCAGGTGAACAGGAGCAGAGCCAACTGACCAGAAATGATTAGGGGGAGAACATGTGCATAGGTTGTGGCAATCTCAGAGACCTAGGGAGAATCCAGAATTTCCTAGATGAGAGTCACTGTGGCTCCTGGAACAGGGGTAGGCTTCTCCAGATGAACATCAGACAGGTGAGGATGTCAGACATGTTATAGGCAATGGGGGCAACATGGATCATGTTAGCAGAACAGGAATAGGCAAGAGGCTGAGCCACGCAAATCTGAGGCCAGGTAATCCAAAGAGAGAGGGGTGTCTAGCACGTTGGGAATATTGCAATACTAGACTTGCTGACAGAACCAAGGAGCGCGCTGGGGAGGCCACTGCTTTCATGAGGTTCTCTTTGGAAAGAGGTCCATTTGGGTTGCCTGCAGTGCTTGACCCATGGGGTGAAAGCACCAGACCAGAGTTTCATGAAATGTGGTCCCTGGACCACCTACATCTAAATCACCTGGGACTTTAATCAGAATCTCTTGTGAAGAATCTGAGAATCTATATTTTGAAGGGCTCCCTGCAAATCAATAAAGCTTTAGAACCGCTGCTCCAGATTTAAAGAGTCTTGCCAAGTTAGAAGAAGTTTAGATCTCCTTTCTGTTTTTTCCAGAAGAGTTTAGGGTTTGCACCTGAGAGATAGGGATATTCTTTGGATGGACCTGGAACAGAGATGTTTCACTCTACGGGTCCATTTGAGAAAGTGACATTCTCCAGAAAATATAAACTATATGTTTTCTTTAGATTGTGTTTTGATGTCTAATAGACACAAGGTTGCTTACAATTTTGGGTATCGGAAGTTCCCCCATCATGACTTCTATGTTGAAAACTCTCAGCCAGAAGATAGATTGTATACCTGTTGCTGCCTTTCACTGATCACACTATGCTTGTTCCTACAGTTGTGTCAAAGGGACAATCAAGATCTGACCACTAGATATTGTCCTAGAGAAAGCTCTGCTTGACCAAAATGATGGCTCTTCATCATGCTGAACGCTTTGGTGAAAATTGAAGTATGTGGCCCCCAATACAGATAATCCATTTGTCACTATTGAGAAGCATTGGTATTCTTGAATTTGCGTGTTTGTTTTCATTTGAATACTTGGTATCCCTTCTTTAGCCTTAGCATACATGTGTGAACCATTTGGGAGCATCACTTGTACTAGGGGGAAAGTGAAGAACTTTTGGGCTCTTTTGGGCTCAGGGCCCTAGAACTTGAAAATCCTGCTTTTCTGAAACATGGATTTGTCTTGTTTTTTTGAGAGTTCTCCATAGGCGTGAGTCATTCACCAGACCACACAATAGCTGTCCTGTGCCCAACGTTTTTGTCATTTTGGAGGAGACTAGTGTAAACTGAGAACATCTCTCTACTTGTTTTCCTGGGTGGTACTTAAGCTGCCTGAGTGTTCCTTTCTGGGATTTATTAGTTAATGATTTTCTTTTCAATAAACATTTGTAGCATATTTAGTGTGCTTTCCTAGAATGGAGAGGAAATAATTTGGCAGACTTTTCAGTGTTATTGAACTTTTGTTTTTAATCTTAGGACATCCTTTTCCCACCCAGCCACTCAGGGATGCTTTCCTTTCCCTAGCCTCGGCCTCACTGCCTGAAACGTTCGTGTTTTTTCTCCAAGACAGATTACCAACTGAGTGCAGGCCGCCAGTTGACATAGCCAGATCAAAACGCTTTGAATTTTGAAAATGATTCCCCTCTTGGTATTGAGCCCAGTGATAAAAGCAAAGCAGTTGTCATCTTGAAAACAGAGCTGTATACATGGCAGAGCCTTTCCAATTAGCACACTTAAGATGCATGTTAGAAATGATGGGAAGTGGGATGTTACAGAGCGAAATGCGGGTAATAGGGCTTTAAATTTTCGTGTTTCAGTTGATTTTTTTCTATTGCAATTTTAAGAAAATTGTTGCACATTATTGGAGCTCCTAAGTGCATCTTAACATTGCTCTTTCTGTTTACAATGATATCTTCAAAACAACAGGAATGTTGGTCACAAAAAAGCTTGGGTCCATTGGTTTTCTAAGTAGAAGAGGAGTAATCTATTATTCAAAATTACTGTATTACCATATAACTGGTCAGTTTATACGATTCTCTAGGTGGCTTTTCTGCCTTCTACCATGCAAATGGTTTGACAGAATCCCTGAACTGAACAACCTGGCATTTTTGATGTTCACCAGACTCAGCCTCAAACATGAGTTCTCTTCACACACAGGCAGAGAAATGAAAGCCAGATGTCCAGCATAAACTAATGGGTTTGTTACCTAAAAGTATCATATCAGAGTTATTTAAATGTGTGACATACTCACTAGAATGTGGATGTCTAGCATAGGGCCCGGTATAAAGTAATAATCTTTGGGGTGGATCTTATTAGTGCTCACTGATATTTCTAATTCTGCTCTCCTTCTGTGTACATAGGAAAGTTACACTTCCCCTCCCTCTTGAGATTAGTTTGTGCCTTTCTTTGGTCAATTCAGTGGGAGCAGAAATGATTTGTGTCAGTTTTAGATAGAAGCATTTGAGACCCAGTAAACAGTGCCCTTTTCTTATGCTCTGGTAAACCCTGTAGCCTTTTATTGAGAGACCAGCATTATAGGATGTTGGAGACTGTTAGCTTGCATCCCTAAGTGACTACAGTGATCAGAGCCCTCTCTCTACTGGCCAACCCAACTTGGACATGTAGAATGTGAGAGAAATAACCCTTTGTTGTTATAAGCTACTGAGATTTAAGGCTTGTTTGTTATTGCAGCATAATCTAGCCTATCTTGCCTAACATACTAATTAACATTTATTCAGTGCTATGTGCCAGGAACTTAAAGTACTTTATATGTATTAATTCATTTGATGATCACTATAACACTGGATAAAGGTACTGCTGTCATCTCCATTCTGCAGGAGAGGTAACATAGGTGCTCAGATGATAATTCACTTGCCTAAGATTACATTGCTGGTAAGGAGCAGAACTGAGATTTGAGCCCAGGCCATCTGGAAAATAATAGATGGTGAATGAGTGAGTCAAGATCAGAGAGAATTTTATGATTTGATGCAACATAAGGTATTTCATGTGGTATCATTGGAGAGGATATCAGTTGGCATTATCTGTCCCAGATATCTCTAGCTGCCTGTTATTTTGTCATTACAGTTGCTGATTTTTAGGTCTTGATTTTTATTTTTTGCCTTTTAGTAAATAGTTCTATGGTTGGCAACAGCATTTAAAGGTTTTGTAAGGGTAGGTTCCCCAAAAGAGCACATGAGTCACCAGAAAGGAAGTCAGGGACTCCAGGGAGAGTAAGAAGGAAACAAGGACTAGAGTTGCCCTGTGGCTGGGGGTTGCCCTCATGAAAACTGCATCTGCTGTGCTGTGCTGTGAGGTCAGAGAAGTAGAACCTCTTGTGGGACCTCCCACCTACGGAGTTGAACCAGACTCTTTGAGGAGAAGTGGGGGATGGGATGACTGCAGGTCTGCTAGACTGTTCATTGCTTTAGAAAGATGTGGGACAGTTTTCCTACATGGGCAGAAGGAGAAGTTGTGTGGCAGGGGAGTGACAAGGGGTGTGATTTTTCTCAATTGTTCTAAAGTGTTCTGGTCAAGAATAATAGTTCATCCATTCCGCTCCTCGGTATCTAGCTGGTTTGTTTCAGAAACAGCTTTCACACATACTCTTACACTGAGTTAGCTGAAGACCTTGGCCAAGGCTCTTTTGATTGTAAGTGACAGAAACCTCCTCAATCTTGTTTAACCAAAAAACATGGTTTGGTATAGGGTCATGTTATGGAACCACAACACGAACTGCTTAGCCAGACCTCATGGGGGACTAGAACAAGAACCTGGAAAGCTCTCTAGAGCCACACCTCCTTCAATTCTTGGAGGTTGTGCAGAGCTCCTCTCAGTACGTTTGCTTTCTCTACCTCTACCCCATTAACCTTCTCTGCTGCCATATATTCATGAACAAACATGGCCATAAGATGACTTCTGAGCTTATGGATCTTTAGCTCACATAACAATTAGAGACTGATAAGCAGCTTTGACTTCTACAAAATAGAAAGAGAAAATTTGATCCATGTTGAGTCATGGTCTACTCCTGGCCCCGTAAGCAATGTGGTGGGATCAGATCTGTCATTTATTCAGCAACATATGTTGAATGCCTAGGAAGTGACAGTCATGGTGTTAAATGCTGGGGACGTGAATATGAATAAGGCAACGCCTCTGTCCTTGAGATACTCCTGCTCTGGAGGGGGACATGAGGCCAGAACTCAACCAAGTATATCCAGAGACCCAGGCCTAGCAGTTACAAGGTATCACACTTTATTTTAATGTAAGGAGGGTTCTAGTAGTGCAATGAATGGCCCTTGTAAAATGGCAAACTCCCTGATGCTGAAATTCTTTAAGGTAGGTTGATCATCTCTATCATAGGATATTATCTGAGGAAATTCTCTCATCACACAACAGGTCAGACCAGATGATCCTTGTTCTATGAGTCTGTGATTTTATGGTAAACCATGTGATACAACCTATGAGAGCTATAGAAATGAGAGCTGTAGAAATGAATGTGGCCCTAAAGAAAGGATTGAAGGTGAATACAGAGCAGGAAGAATATATTCCAAGTTGACATAGTAAAATGTGTAAAGACACAAAGACGATGAGTGTGGTGTGTATGAGAGAGAAGGTACACATCTATTGGGTGTCTGTCAGGAAGCTGAGGGAAGGTAAAACAGGTTGATTTTTAGGAGGGTGTTAGAATGATGAGGTTAGGAAGTTGTATTTGCGGTCATAATACTGTAGAACTAGAGGGCACTCGTTGTAGGTGGAATACTCTAACAGAAGACTCAAGAAAAAGTGACTGAAGTGGGGAGTCCATTTTATTATCTCACGTAAGAGGAAAGCTGAGTTAAGCAGTTAAGGGATAGGTCCATCAAGGACCAAGATTCCTTCCATCTTTTTCTCTTCTGACCTTACCATATTGACTTGGTGCTAGGGCTTGTTTCCTCATAGCCACACCTGAGTGTGATGTTTCCATGAATCACAACAAGGTTGTACTGAAAAAGCAGGAGGGATATTTCCTTTCGTGCAGCCCTTTTTATTTGAGATATCGTCTTTCAAATGTCCCCCAGAAAACATCCCTTTGTGTCCTATTGGTCATGATTCATCACATGTCCACACCTTAGCTTTAGGGGAGGATGAGACAGAGGAAGGCAAACTCCCAGCAAAGAGGGGAGGTGCTGGGTAACAGTTGTGGAGTCAGCTGCCAGTGATATCTACCCCAGCCAGCCTATGCCAGTCCTGTTGTACCATTGCCTAATTTCACAGATAATGATGTATAATAGCTGTTGTATGTCCAGTATCTGTTACATGCTGGGCACTCTGCAGTGTTCTGTTTTCCCTCTTTGAAACAACCCTTCCAGGTAGGTGTTATCATTCTCATTTACTGATGAGGAAACTGAGTGGTGTGTGGGTGACTTGGATAGTTATTGTCTAGAGGGATTAGATCTTATTGAATCATAGAGTCACAGTCTTAGGCTTGAAAGAGGCTTTAGGCCAGCATTGCCCTCTTCTCCAAAGTTGCCCACTCCCACCTCCAACATCCCTGCCAAATAGCAGTGGAGACAACTCTTGAATACTTGCAGGGATGGAAGTTTCCTGACTACTGGTCAGTCAGTGTTCTTTCCAATCCACATCCCTGGCAAAGTACAGACCTGTCATGGGATAGAGGAGAACTGCTGATTTTCTTCTGTGGTTTTCCCCCACTCAGGGAGGCATCTTTTATGGATGCTGGCTGCTGTCCTAGTGACATCACGGCAGCTGGCATTGTAGGGCATGCTAAAACCCATTAGTGGGTATTCAAGTCCCCTCATGAGTGAAGTGGGGGCCATGTGAAGAGTTAGTTTGGCCTCCCCAACTTCCTTAAGTCCAAGACCCTGTGCCAGGTATTGCTATTTTCTATTTGTTAAATGTTAGTTGAAACAAAGGGCTGTTTTGTTGGGTTTGTGTTTCCCTGTGGAAAAGATTACTTTAGGCACATTTTAGAAAATGCTTTTAAAAGGAATCTTGTGTAAGTTGAAAACATAGGGAAAGAAAGCAAATGTCTTTATGGCTTTTTATTACAATAAAAATTGTAGTGAAAGCTCTCTCAACTTCCTCCTTCCTTCCATCCTACTAAACAAATTTGTCTGTGGGAGGAGGATTATGTTTAAACAACAGGAGCAGAGATAGGGAAGAGGCATTATTTGAGGGCCCCAGTACTTAGAAGGACACCCCAGTGACATTTCCTGAGTATTTGTCCAAATTAAAGAGGTGCTTTAAGAGTAAGAGTTTGTTATTGGTGGTAGTGGGAAGGAGTTACCCATACATCTGATAAGAAAACATTTTGAGTCGGTAATGTGAGATTTTGAGGAGGGGCAGGAGGGTAAAGGAAGCAAAATTCAGGCAGTGAAAAGATTTTGTTGTTGTTGTTTAGGGGGAAATGCTTTTAGTATTCATTTGCTCTCCTCAGATATCTTTAAATTTGTCTTACCTTTTTTGACTAACAAAAAGAGACTCTTGTAGAGATGTGCCAATTATGAGAAGTACTTCCTCTAAACATTCTCCAGTGAAGTTTGGTGATTGGCAGGTCATTGTGTTGGCAAGTGTGGCTCTGCTGATATCCTAGATATGTCAGTGACTTGGGACTAGTCTCTGTAGGAAATAATACAGGTGGTCCTCTGGTGGTCAGGAGGACCCTGACTGCTCCTCCACATGGCGCCTAAAACAGGCAAGGATACTGTCAATCTAGACCTGCACTGTCAAATATGGTAGCCACTAGCCACATATGCCTATTGAACAGTTGAAATGTGGTAAATTGAGATATGCTAGAAGTGTAAAATACACACTGAAGACTTAATGGGAAGAAGAATGCAAAATACCTCATCAATTGTCTTTTATTTTGATTATGTGTTGAAATGATAATATTGTGGATATATCAGATTAAATAAAATATATTATTAAAAGAATTTGTTTCCTGTTTCTCTTTACCTTTTTAATGTGGCTACTAGAAATTTTTAAATTATCTTAGTGATTTGTATTTCTATTGCACAGCACTGATCTGGATCGAGGTTAAACAAACTATTACAAAAACTGCCTGTTATTGTAAATAAAGTTTTATTGGCACATAGCCATGCCCATTTGTTTCTGTGTTGTCTGCAGCTGTTTTCATGCTCTAAAAGAGGGTTGGCTAGTTGCAGTAGAGACTGTATGGCTCACAGAGCCTAAAATATTTACTATCTGGACCTTTACAGAAAAAGGTTGCTAAACTCTGGTCTAAAGGATTCTGGAAGACGTGGCAGGACCTAAAAGCAGTCCAGAAAGCTGTGATTCTTGTCCCTGTGAGTCACTTCCTGAGGCAAGGAGAGAGAACCAAGGATTCCCCTGATGTCTTAGGGCCACTGCAGGCATGTACTTTCCTGTATAACCAGCCTATTTTCTCTAAAAATCTTGTAAACCTCAAACCCCTGTGCTACTGGAAGTCCAGAAAGAGAGACTATAAGAGCCAGAAAATTGACTGTGGATAGAGGGTAGGGGTAGAACCCTTTACCGTCTAGTGGAGGAGTGTGGAAACATTGCTGCTGATTCTTGCATCTCATTTTTTCATCAGAGGCACAGAGTTATGGCTGATAAGTAGGGCAACCATATGAAGTTAAGAGGCTCACCTGCCCTAATGAGCAGCCACAGTATCTTTCAATACTTTTGGGTCCTAAAGTTGTTTTAGACCCAAGAGCTCCCAAGAGCAAGAAGCTATTTCAAGGAGATGTGTAATCTTAATATCTTAGTTTTCATCTGACACCTTGGGAGATGAGTTTTTAGCTGGCTGAGTGTAAGCTTTGGAGAATGGTAAACACTAGGAAGGAGAGATGGAACACAAGTTCGGATGGCTCAATAGGCTGGAGCTGACCTTACCTAGACCATAGCCTTCTCCTGGAGCCGACCTGTGACCAAGGTCCATGGGAGGGTAATAGAGTCTTGATTCCAAAGTACAAATTAGCATGACACTTCCGTAAAAATCCCTTCCTAATTTCTTCCCCCAAAACAAATGCATTTCCTAGGACAAGATCCTGAATTGCAATCAAGTTCACCACAAATTGTGGGCAGTATTATTGCCTGCCAGCACAGGGCAAAGCGTGTTACAGTGAATGGAGTTACGGTATTCAGAATGAATTACAGGATGTTAGGGACGTGATTTACCACCTATAGTAAACAGGGCTTCACACATGGTGTATTTCTGCTGTGTTGGTTAGTTATTAACTGCAAAAAAGGGAAAATTCATTTAGAAGACGTGCCCATTTTTTATGAGGTAAGGCTGCCTGGAGATGCATGGCATTTTAAAGCAAACAAATTCCTGGGAGAACCTGAGCTTACCACCCAGAAATGTGGCAAGGAATAAAAACATTTACACCAGTTTAATATGAATGGTTGAAAAAAATATCTATTGCACATTGAACATGATATATGAAACCATAACCTACTCTTGTGTAGTAAGCAACCGAACCA
Organism: Equus asinus; assembly: GCF_041296235.1. Taxonomy (NCBI): domain Eukaryota; kingdom Metazoa; phylum Chordata; class Mammalia; order Perissodactyla; family Equidae; genus Equus; species Equus asinus. Next base: position 63,950,950 of record NC_091791.1, read on the forward strand.
TTCACCTAACAGATTACTATTCGAGTTGACATTATTCTGCATCTTTTCGATCTTCTCTTGCCAAGTGCTGGAGACTGTCAGAGAAACCTCGCCAGATACATAGGCACTGTTGGCCTGGGGGTTGAGAGCTCATAAGACTCTAGAAGGCAGGGGTTACCTATTGACCCCCGTGCTGCAAACTATAGTGGAAATCAAAAGATGACAGCCAGCATAAACAGCAGCTGCATGTGGAATGTCAAAGACAAATAGAGGTGGGACTTTCTCTGTCTCCTGCTCCCTTTCTAGTCTATAAAATGGAGCTTATTTCTTATCTTCCAGTAGAAGAAAAAATGCCATGTGGCTTTTGGGGAGCTCAGAAGTCATTCTTGGTTCATTCTTCCAACCTAGGTAGAACTTGACCTCCTCAAAAATTATTAAGAGGTGACTCTTGCTTAATCCTACTATGATTTATCTGCTACATGTTAGATGTTAAAGCTAAAAGGAATCTTAGGAGACTTTTTGGCGTAACTTTTTCTTCTTTCACAGAGGAAGAAACTGAGGCTGCAGAAAGGTTGATAAATTGCCTAAAGTTAAATGCTAGTTAAGTGCAGGGCTGGTGCTAAGAATCTCAATCTCTGGCCCAGAGCTCCTTCCATTCTACCTTTCTGCTTTTGTTTGCACACACAAAGGCACCTGGAATTGCTGATTTTTAAAAATAGAGTAACTGAAAATAACTCCTGATCCCTTTGACATTTGATTTGCAAATGGCCTGGGTAATTGTCCCTGTTAAGACATCTTGTCAGGCTGGTACATGCTCCTAATTTGTTTTATGATTCTGGGCCTATGGAACTCTTTCTTTTAAACTCTTGTCTTTAAAGTTTTATAATTCAACATACTCATCTCTACAGTGGATGATGGTAACTATTTTGTATTTGAGCAGAATAGCACAATTTGGAAATTTTAGAGAACTAACTTTACTTCCAATGCATTTGTGGCATATTTTAATAAACTGGAGAGATCAGTTATTGCAAAAGCAAAAGAGGTTCTTTTTAGTGTGAAATATATGGGCTTTGACATTTCTGTAATTTTTAAACTCTCAAGAATTGTATTCTGATGTTTTTTCTAACATCCCCAAACTTTAAGATTGCTATAGAACTCTTGGTTTATATTAATTCCATTTCATTTGTGTATTTTATGTGTTTAGTGGTCATATTTGAAAAACATCTCTTGTGAGTGTTCTGTATAATTTTGGCAGAAAATTACTTTTTTCTGTTTCTCTGATGATCCCTTGAGATCATTTTTGCATAAATCCGGCCTTCTATTTTCAGATACAAATCTGTTGTACAGATGATGATTCTTAGAAGAAAAGATGCATTTGTAGCTGAAAAATGTAAATTACTTTCCATGGAAAATACCTCTCTGGGCCCCCATTTCCAAAATGTGATGATTGCACTTTGTGTTTTTTTGTGCATGCTCAGGAGATGGTTTTCCTTTCAATTAGAAAAATCCTGATTGTGCGGCAGGTAGGATGTGGTGACATGTCTACTTTTGCCACATAGGCAAGTCAGTGGAGGTGCCAGAGGGAAAAAGAAAAGACTTAATATGGATGTGGAATTTAGCTAAGAGGAAAGGGTTTTGGTTTGTGGGGGGTCTGTCATGAGCGTTCTTGACAGAGCTAGTATGTTAGCAGAGGACCTTTAGACCTGGGGTCATTAAAATTTAATTATTACTCCTTTTTTGCAGTTCATCCTTGCTTTTGCTTTTTCATTCAGGATTCAAAGTTTTATTTGGTGTCTTAGGGAAGGGTTTTTGGAACAAATACCCTCCCCATCTCAAGTACTATGAAATAGGGGAGGACAGCGGAAACATCTTCCTAAAACATCTTCTGTTCAGCCTAAGGGTTACTATTTTTGAGGTACTTTGGGGCACTGCTGTAAAGCAAAGTGTAAAATCAACGTATTCAGATTTGTGCCAAAGAAAGACTCGAGTTTGAGAACATTTACATCTGTTTTCAATAATTCCTTGCATATGTTGCAGAATGTACGTTATCCATCTTGTTATCCAGGAAATAACATTTGTTGCAAACAGTTTGCCAATTCGTAATTTTATTGAATTTGTTTATCATGCTGTGGCTTCATATGAGGTCTGAAAGATGGTGATCTTTGGTGTTCCAGCTGTTGTAACATTCTGCAGTGGGGCCTTAATTCCGGGATGGGCTGGAATTCTTTGGAGGGTTTGAGCTTTCTTAGAACTGTAGTCTAAGAGCTGGCGTTGCTGATGGGCAGTTATTCTTGGGGAACACAGTAACTTTGCTCGCACACTCCTTAAGCCCGTTTTCATTTCTGGCTTTTAAATACAGTTTTGGGACTGATGTGTTGAATAGCACTCCTGGCGTGCCCTGTACCATCTCCTTTGAACCCTGCCCAAACTTTCAAACTGTTTTCATGTTTGGTTTGAGAGGACACTGCTCCCCAGAAATAAAAATATGGTTCTTTAGAACCATCCCAAAGTATCTCAAACCTGAAAACAAGTAAATTTTCTTCCACAAAGAAGCTACGAAATATCTTTTTGCTGCATAAATATTATCGTTTTCTTAAGAAGTTGTTGGTAGATGAAAAGCGAGTTCAACCAGGTCTAATTTTATCATTTTCCTATTTTCTTTAGCAGGCGTTTTCTTCACTGAGGTTTATATTGTCTTTGCCAAAACTGAAAAGAAAAAAATAACAACCTTGAAGGCTCTCTCAATCTGAATTATTCCTTAATGTTTTTAATGGTTTATTATAACCACACAAATGTAATCTTGGGGCCGTTTGGAAGTTACTGAGTTTCCTTGGAGATGAGACTTGGCATTTTCCATACCAGAGTTTGCTTTTGTGGCCTGGAAGTTGCAAGGCACATATATTTGGAGGGCTAAATATTATTCCCCACCAAGAAGTTTTGTCAACCTGACCTTCTCTACTCTTACAACGCTGCGCACACAGCAGTAATCTCTGCAGAGGAGAGCAAATAAAGTGAAGAAATATAGCAGTACGTGTTATTTTTACGTGCTAAAGTAAATTCTCCAGCATTAAGGCCGACTGGGAATTTTCATCTCAGAGTTCTCATGAATGCTGTTCCACTTTGCTGTTGTCCTCTTGAATCTCTTTTTATTATAGGTCTTTGAGGGAGGTATTTCTTGTAGTAATTTACTCAGCCAGACAGATAAGTGAGATGTGGAACTGTGGAAACATGGGGCTGGGAGAAGCCTCTCGGGGTTGGCTGGTCCTGTCATTCAGCCTGCAGGCTTAGGTACTGCAGTCAGTCACGTTGAAGGACTAATTCAGCTATATTTAGAGAATTTATGTTACCTATAGTTCCTGTGACAAGATGACCTTTAGCACTAGATTCGAAAGGTAGTTTTGGCAAAATGAACATTCTTTGAATGTTGTTTGAGCCAAATGACTTTACATGGTCTGCTGAGCCCTTTCCATGAGGTAATGGTCCAGGAATCATAGAAATCTAAGGTAGGACATGTGAGGTCATCCTTTCTAGCTTCCCATCCCAAAGAGGGAATCCACCTGATGCCACCTCTGACAGTCAATCAGTTTCTTGCTTGAACCCTTCAAGTGATGAGTAGGGAAGCACTTCAAAGGACAGCTTTCATGAGAACATTCTTTGTTTTGACAAGATGTCTGTGGCCCTGCGATTTCTCTCCATTGATCTCAATTCTGAGGTATGTAGTTTTTAAAAATCACTCTTTGAAGAGAAAAAATGAAAAATTCTAAGATATTAAAAAACAAACCAAGTCACTTTTTCCATTTTATCTTTACCCCATTCTGGTGTTCTCAATCAACCTTCAAGTTCAATTGTATCCTTTGAAAGAAGAAAACTAGATTTATTTATTCCCTTTTCTTCTGTATAATATGTTAGTAACACTTTTGAGGTTTTCATTAACTACCTTAGGTTTTCCAGAAGTAAGATTCAAATAAATTAAATTCATAAATACTTCCCTAAGTTCTTTATTCTTCCGTTAAATTCTTTGGGGTAAGGGAATGCTGTAGTATGGGTATTAAATTCTGCTTGGTACCTAGCTCAGCACTTGGTCTGTAAAATAAATGTTTGTTGAATGAATGTTGCATGCATACATTTTTAAATAAGCCAAACTTTTGCTGCTGAGAGATGTCAGTTGACTCCTTGTATCCAAAATTTATTTCATTACTTCATCATGAGAAGAATTTTTCTGCTCTTGGCTTCAGGAGTGTCTATTCATCCCATGTGCAATCAAAAGGCTTATCTCCTTCCAACTCCTCTCATCACAAGTGATCTTTGATGAGTTATCACTGGATCCAGTTATTTGGCAGCATGGCAGAGTGGGAAGTGTTTTGGGGTCCCAGCTCAACCACTTACCTGTTTATGAAGATTACCTGGGAAAATGTATCTAACCCCTTTAAATGTCCATTTTAATGCCCTCCCTTGAGGGGCTCTTGTGAGCAAAACAGTCTGTGTGAAGCACCAGGAACCTAGCAGGTGCTCAGGAGGTAGAGAAGACCATTATTTTACTTTGGTCTACTGCACTTAACCCTACATATCTTGCTGATTTTTGTGCATTTCAGAGATTTGAGTCCTGTCTCCGAATGCCTGCATTTTTGTGAACTTTGATTCTGAGATCCCATATACATCATCACGTTCTCTCTAGTTTCTTGAGCACATATTACAGGTTTTCTGTGGAAGTCATTTTAAAATATTTGGTCCGTTTGTCCCCTAAACTATTGAAATGTCTAGAAAATCTAAAAATTTTGATATCTAGTTGTGAAATCTCCCAGCCGATCTCTTACATGTGAAAATAGCACAAAATATGTTGTCTAATGCTTCCTAGTTTTAATCAGAAAATATAATTAGCCTATTTCTCATATGTCATGGAATACCTGAATGGCACTAGAAAAAGAAGGATTTTACAAGGATAATGCAACAAGATATTAGAGCGTGACAGGTGCCCTGAAGAGCGTGTCATGTTCCAGGATCTCTGCCTATTAGGGGCCTGTAGCAAGAACATAGAGGCTGTTCCATGCTACTTTCAAGGATTCTGATCTCACCATAAGTAAGATAATTTGTGGTAGAGACCTCCTCCTCCTCCTCCTCCTTTGATTGCCTCTTCTCTCTGCTACATTAGTGTCCTATTGCTGCTGTAACAAATTGTCACAAATTTAGTGGGCTAAAACAACACAAATGTATTCTCTCTCTGTCTCCTAAAGACTCACATCAATGCCACATAAAAAATACATTCACCTCATGCCAAGGTCCCCAAAAGTCTCAGCCATTACAGCTTCAAGTCCAAAATCTCATCTAAGTGTCATCAACTCAAAAGTACCAAATCTTATGATCTCAATAATCTACATTAGCTGTGGATGAAGCTCTCAGTATAATCCATTCTGGAGCAAAATTAGTCTCTATCTGTGGACCTGTGAAACTAGAAATATGTTGTCTGTTCCCAAAATACAATGGTGGGATAGACATAGGATACCAGTTTTAGACATTCCATTCAAAAAGGGAGAAAGTGAAAGGAAAAGAAAGTAATTTACCAGTACTAAGCAATTTCTAAATCCAGCAAGGCAAGCTCCAACAGGTTTGAAGTTCTGGGAATAATTCTCTATGGCTGGAGAATCTGCCCTCTGCATCCTTGGCTCTACCTTCTGGGCCTGAGACTTTGCCTTCTGGATCATCCTTTCTTTTTCATGAAAGGTAGTATGTGTTTGCAGCTGAGTAGTTTTATCAGCCTGTCTCCTATCTGAAGGATTTTGGTTACCTGACAGCATTCTTTCATTTCATCTTCAGTTTGTTTCTTTCATTCTAAGATGGCAGTATTTCTGCTGATAATACATTCTCAAAAACCTTGTGGTCTCTCATGTATGTCATTGTATTCATTCCATGAGATAGGAGGCTCCTCCACAGATCTTTCCTGGATAATCTTATCTCTATTTCTGGCTTCTGCTGAGATGGTTGAGGGGGTTCATGAATCACATGCCTAATCTCTTCAGAGAGCCCTCTGTGTGAATAACTACTCTGATCTTTTAATCCTTCTGTGGCACTAGTCAAATGTTGTCCAGTTACACTCTTGGCTTTCTCTCAAGAACATCCTTTCCTCAGAGTGTGTCTCCTAAATTTAGTATCTTTTGCAATCTGAATAGGCTGAGAATTTTCCAAATCATCAAGCTTTGGTTCTTTTTTGCTTAAGTCTTTCTTCAGTTTATCTTTTTCTTCTTGCATTTTACTATAAGCAGCAGGAAGAAATCAGGCTGTGTCTTCAACATTTTCCTTGGAAATCTCCTTAGCTAAATAACCATTTAGCAACTTAATTGCTTGTGAATTACAAGTTATGCTTTTCATCTAACTGTAGGACACAATTCAGCTAATCTTTCTGCCGCTATATAACAAGGATCCCCTTTCTTCCAGGATCCAGTAACGTGTTTCTCATTTCTTTCTGAGCTCTCACCAGCAGCAATTTAATGTTCATACTTCTACCAATAGTCTGTTTATGATGATTTAGACATCGTCTAAGAGAATATTAGTTTTCTCTACCACACTCCTCACTTTCTTCCAAGTCTTCACTAACAGTCATTAATGCCAATATTTCTGCTAAGAGTCTGCTTAAGGCAATCTAGCTGTTCTATCATGTTCCTTGAAATTACTCCAGCTTCTGTTCATTATCAAATTCCAAAGCCACTTCCACATTTTTAGTTGTTTGTCGCAGCAGCACCCCACTTGTATGTACCAAAATCTGTGTTAGTTTCCTATTGCCACTGCAACAAAGTACCATAGACTTAGTAGCTTAAAACAACACAAGTTGATTCTCTTATAGTTCTGGAGGTAAAAAGTTTCAAATGAGTTTTACAGCACTAAAACTAAGATGTCGTTAGGGCTGGTCCTTTCAGGAGGCTCGGAGGGGAGAATCCTTTAGTTTGCCTTTTCCAACTTTCAGTGGCTGCCTATATTCCTTGGCTTGTGGCCCTTCCTCCATCTTCAAAGCATATCACTCTATCTTTGTTTTCATCATCATACTGCCTTTTCCTCTGACTCTTCCTGTCTCTCTCTTATAAGGATTGCTGTGAATAAATTGGACCCACCTAGATAATCCAGGATAATCCCTCCATCTCCAGAGCCTTGATCACACCTGCAAAAGTCCCTTCCCCCCCCCCCCCCCCCCCCCCGTAAGGTAATATTCACAGGTTCTGGAGATTAGGACATGTTATTTGGATTATTTGGTGTTATTCAGCCTACCACACTGCTGTTTTTTCAGTACACTCAATTTTAGAAGGTTGATAAACAACATGTAGTAGTGGGAGGAACTAATTTAGGAGTCAGGAAACCTAGATTTCAATCTTACCTGGGCTACTCAAAAGCAGTATGACTTAGAATAAGCCATTTTGTTTCTTGAGGCCTTAATTTCATCAGCTGCAAAATGAGGGGATTAAACTGAATGATTGCTGAGGCCTTTTAGGACTTTCCACTGTTACGGTTCTTTGGTTCCGGGCTTTCATTGCAATCAAATCCTTCTTGAGAAAGAAGAAATGATGAGTTCCAGCTGTCAAAAAGTTAGGAGTGAATTAGCCAAAGTAGTTCTGCAGTTTGGTGTTGAGTTTCAGTTAAGGTGACTGTTCAGTTTCCTGTTGTTGTTCTGGTCAGATTGTGGACCTGTTAGGTCAGCGCCCATCAACTCAGAGCAAAAGCATTATCAAACACAGTTTCTCTTAGAAAGTACTTGGATGGAGTAAAGAAAAAGAATCATCACTGTCTAATGTACAAGGGGGTCAGGATGACTTAGATGGTAAAAACTGAGACCTGAGTAAAAAGTTTCTTAAGCTCTCCAGGGTGGATGCTATGGCTGAGGAAGGATGGTAAGGTATTCCAAAGGTCTCTGTCTCCAATAGAGAAACAAAGGCCTTTGGTGCAAATGTGCATTGACTTTTGCTGAATTCCTGCAGCTGTGGAGAAGGCTGCTGCAGCCAACGCATGTTATAGAGCTCCAGAGAGTTGGAGGTGGCATCGGGTGCTAAGCCTTCCACAAGCAAAACAGGGAAGTTAACTTGAGCCGAGCCCTCAAAGAAATCAAGTCATGAAATTTAAGCACTGATTCTAAGAGAATTCAGAAGAGGAAATTTATTTTTTCAGCTTGTCCTCTGGGACTCTGTACTGCTAGGGACTCATATGCAATATTTCTTTTGCTTCTAAGGGGCAATAAGTATGATGATGAAAATTTGAAAAGTCCCTTTGGTAAGGCCGTAGAATTTTCTAAACTGGTCTGCAAGGCTAAGTTAAATCTTGTGTTTTTAAAAAGAGAAATCTTCTATTCTGTACTCACATTAGCATCCCATCTTTGAACCTTCATAATTTTACTTGTGGTATTTCCTCTGCCTGGAAATTTTTGCCCACATCTTCACAAGCTAATAGTCTTCCCTGTCCTCTGAGGATTGGCTCAAATGCCATACTTGTAGATGGAGCCTCTTAAATTCTCTATCTCCAAATGATCCTTTCTTTATCTTAAACTCCTATTGTATTTCCAGTCTTTAACTTTTTAATGACGTTGGCCACAGTAGCTATTTACATATGTTTTTCTCTCAGTTACGTTATGTCATTGAGGAATTACTCATTTTTGCATCTCTCATAGTACCTAAAGCAGGAGGAAGGGCTTAATTAATATGTGTAGAAAGAATGAATAGAATAAAGATCTAACTTCATACTTAAGTATAGACTCAGTGGATATATAAGATATGATAAATGAGTACGTGTGGATATCTATATTGATATATGGATATTAGTATTGATGCAGATAGAGATGACTTAGTGCTCAGGATAGTGCTGAATATCATGATACCATGGGAGATATAAGAGAAGTATAAAATGAGATCCCAGGCCTTAGTCAGATTATATTGTAATTGTAGAGAGGATATAGGAAATATCAGTGAGCCATTGTGCTGGGTAGGGTTGCATTGTGTGGCACAGATGACCACTCCGTCTGTATTTCAGAGAAGAGGATGATCTCTGTGAGCTGGGGTAGTTGGAGAGATCTTTATGGAGGCAGTAGAATTTGAGTGTGTCCTTAGAGGATATTTGCATCAAATGCTTTTAGGTTTGAAGGTCTTTTTTAAATGTCAAACGTTGTCATGTTTGCCTACATGACAATAGTTATATCTTAGTGTTGGTTCTTTATAAAACAAAATAGAATGGGGAAAAAATGGTACAAGTTCAAGATTAATTTACACATGTTTTTAATGAATGTTTTTTATTGTATCTCCAATCAGGCTTGCCACAAATATGGATTTGAGGGCTCAGGTCCTTGGTGGACTGTGGTCTTCAGGGAACCTGTGGAGTGGGACCTTAAGAAATATTTGTGTAGTGTTGATTGATCTCTGGTTAAGATTTCTTGAGTTTTATACCTTTTAACTACTTCTTAACTGTGTCTGCTAAGGTTTAGCTTCTTTGTTGTTGAGTAGATATGTCCTAAAAGCTTTTAGTACCTGGTCCCAGAAAACTTTTTTTTTAACTAGATTGAAATGTATTAACAGTTCAGTTAATGATGTATATAAAAACCACAGTCACTAATGGGGCATTTTAAAGAGGGTTGCAGGGGGAGAAGCAACTAAATTTGATGACTGAAACATTCTTCTTTTCAGGTGTTCAGAACATTATCAGGAGGGTGAAAAACCAGAAACCACTGTGGTTAAAACTGGTGATATTACAGTGTGGCTTTATTGAATATATAATATTATCTCATTTGTAAAGTATTTTGCAATGCATGCTGAGTCAAATGCAGTACAAATACTAATACAATGTTCACCATTGCAAATACAGAGAAAAATGTCTTATGAAATAGAATTTAAACTTATTTCCAGTGATTCTGAATATTTAGTACAGAGGAAAGGTCTTTTTTTTATGCTTTTCATGCTCCTAGTTAAATGATCAGAATAAAAACAATCACTTGAAAATAAATTCTGAGAGACTGTTTATTAAGATATTATAATACCTTTGCTATTTTGAACTTTTGAATTCTAGCCAGATTGACCTGATTTATGTGGATCTTTCAAATGGTGAGTTCAGGTTTTTCTGGGATGAACAAATTGAGCCTCTTGGTTAAGCTGAAGTTTCTAAGTTTGTGATAATCTGAACATTGTCTTGTTTGTCAAAACTAAGCAAGCATTCTGGCTTTTTTTTTCTGGAGAACCAGAGAGAAATACTACTGCTGACTTTAACAAGTACTTATTTGTTTCCTATGCTCTCATCTAATATGAGTTAAACATTCTTTGTAATACAAAGAGCATTGACTGATTTCTTGCCAACTTATTGGTTGAAAGTGCTGTCCAGTGATGAGTGAAGGCATATATTTAAATATTGTACTGTGCGATAGATATTCTAAGAGTGGTAGGTGCTGCTGAGACAGGATTCTATAGGTGGGACATAGCCAGTGGCACTCTGACACCAAAGATTCCAGACAAGCTCTCCCAGCATGCCCTTGGCAGTGCCACGGCAAGTGGGTATAGAAATACAATGGATGTTGTCCTGAAGTTTCTGGGGGAGTCAAAGAGAAGGGGAAAAAATCCTCCAGGCCTATCTTTCACTTAGCTTTTTATTTTTAACAAATGAAAAATACATAGAGCAGTTGTCATTTGTTAAACTGTAGCAGAAAGAGCGAAACAGGCCAGTGGAGGCTTCCTCAAGAACGCTCATTCAGAATGATGAATGTGGCCAAACACACATTTGTTCGTAAAACTTGCAGAGTGGCTGAGCGTCATTAAGCATGAGAAATAGGTGCAGCATGCTGAGAAGAGAGTGGAGCAAACAGATGTTGTGAATTTTCACAGGCATCCTTCATCCACCAGTCCATCATTAATATAGTTGAAGGTGATCCTTTCTTTTTATTTAATAAGCACAAACAAAGTGCATGTGCTATGATTCTGCTGAACACACTTCTTTTTCTGTAGAAGTAAGAGCATGCAAGGATGGGGAGGGTATGTAGACAAATCAACTCTTTGTGCACCTGTAACATGATATCAGCCTTAAGGCTACAGTAGAGCAGGGTACCTCTTATTTTTCCTTTTCACTCCTGCAGTAACCCTAACTGCCCCATCACCTTGCTTGCTACCTAGCTGATTCTCCAGATCTGCTGGAGAGTGCAAAGCTTTAAGGCTTTTGACCTTGAAACTTTCTGATTCTCCTGCTTTCAGATGCATCCAACTTTTGTAGTGATGCATTACAATTTTTTTCTGAAAGGAGTTGCCCAGAAACCTTTTTTCCTCTTGGCAAAACATTATCAACTCTACCTGGACCATCCAGTTCTACTTCCTCCCTTCCTTTTCTTCCCTTTTTTTATCCAGGCTTTTGAGAGCACAGGTCTTGGCCGGCATACACTTACAGGTCTTCCTCCATGTCTGTGCACAGTCCAGGCTGTTAATCCCTCAACCCCTTGTCTACCACCAAAAAATAGGGAGACCTTTTTGTAACCTCATTTTCCCAGTCTGTTAAATGAGGATGGTAATGCCGTCTTCCCAGGGTTGGTCCAAGTAAAAGCATTTTGTGAACTCTAAAAAGCTCTTTACAATTATTATGAATATTGATTAATGATTAATTGAACAATGAGTTCTCTTTATAGAGTTTCACTTAGGAGTTGTCACCATATACCTAAATCCTTGTGGTCTCCTTTCCTTGAGCTTCACATTTAGTGCCAGAGATACTGGGCCTATGAAGTGGTGTTTGTCTTCATTGTGTGTGTGTGTGTGCACATTTGTGTATGTATGTATCCGCTTTCAGACAAGATTAGATGGGAAGAAAACACAAAGCAATAAAACTCTAATACAGAGCTGGGGATGAGATATTGCTTTATCTTGCTACTAATGAGCTATGAAGAATAAAATAACTTATAATTTTACAGTTGTCCCTTTCTTTATACAAACTATGCATTATTAAGACCTTGAATACCTTAAGGCAGAAGTGAGGAACTCTATAGTAAGTCATTTTAGAATAGAAAATATCTACTGGTAACTTCATATGTGTTTAACCTATTGTATTTACTTTTCAACCATTTTTGGCCCTCTGCATATGCTTTGATTTGGTATATTGAGTTTAAGTGTGTTTATTTGTATATGCTTTTGTTTTAAAGACCTACATCTTTATTATCAGAGGGACTCATTTGTGTTGTAAATGCTAACGTTGCCAGGGCTTTGTGATGATGTTCACGTACTCTCTAGCTCTGGCAGTCACCTTTGGCAGAGTTCATAGACCACAATGCTGGAGATTCAGTTTGAAGTCAAGAGAAGCATTGTTTTAGCTAACACTGAATCCACATTTTTTTCTAAAGATAACACTTTTGGTTCCTGAAGCCTTATGAACATGACAAAATTACACATTTATGTGGTTGGTGTGTTTTAATCATCTCCTTATGTGATCCCCCTAACTCTCCAATGCAGGACGTGTGTCCTTGGAAACTTTGAGTAGCCCTGGATTTCCTAGAGTTTATTTTTGAATATAAATATAACCTGAAGTTTGGAATGCTATGTTTTGTCTCTGTGAACGATTGCCCTCAGGCAGAACATGCATACAACATAGACTCGAGACAATCCTGAGAGCCTGGGTCATGGATTATGATTACCACATGCTGCTGCCCAAACTTTGGGAACCCTTCTGTTCCCTCTGGCTGCATGGGCACTCAGCAAATGCACAGGGAGGCAGGGAGTGTATGTGGACACCTTGGGTAGTGTGATTTGTTTTCGTGCTTAGTACCCTTTAAGACATGAAGATTTACCTGTGAATGAGGTTCACTGGCAACTTATTGTCCAGCCCAAATGATTACTGTTCAGGGACTTTGAGATCCAAGCCCCCTGCAGGTTTTCAGTGTTGTGGCCAAGAGGCAGGTAGAGTTGGCCTTGACACTTTTGGGTAACCTGCGTGGTATAAGAAAAAATGATTAGAATGTATGGTAATCTCTGCTGGTGCCTCTAGGGGAGTGAAGGTTTGTTGTTCCAGAATTGATCTTGGTCTCCACCCCTGGGTCATCTCAGTCAGGCCCTATCACTGCTTAGATGGACATAGTGCGCCTAGCCCTGGGTTTGGAAGCTTTCGGGCAAGTCCTGTTACTCCTCTCCTTCGGGTTCATCCTTGGTAGGATGAAGATAATGGGACCAAACTCACAATATGTTGAGAGGGTTAAATTTAAAGTTCCTCAGTTGCTTAGATACTCACATTTCTCTGGGTCTTTTTCAAACACCAGTTGAAAATATTCTCTATACTCAGCATCGTAGTGAAAACAACTGACATTTTAGGGATATCAATAAAACTTGGTCCTGCTCTAAGTCGAGAGTTGGCAAACTATGGCCTGCTGCCACTTTTCATATGCCTGTAAGCTCAAAATGACTTTTACGTTTTTAAATAGATGGAAAAATCAAAAGAAGAATAATACTTTGTGATACATGAAAATTATATGAAATTCAAATTTCAGTGTCTGTAAATAAATTCCACTCTTCTCATTATTGGACCTGTATTATAAAAGTATTATACTCAATTATTATTATAATATTTTGAATTTCATCAATAAAAATTGGAAAAAAAGTTTTTTTCCTCTTGTTAGTGCCTATATAATATCTTTGATTTTACCTCTTGGCCCACCAGGCCTGAAATATTTACTATCTTGCCCTTTACAGGAGTGTTTGCTGACTCCTGAGCTAAGTCATTTCACAGTTTCGCTAGTTGAGTGGTTTTCAAATTGTGGGTCACGATCTATTATTTATTGGTGAAATTAATTTAGAGAGTTGTAAATAGCATTTTAAAAATAGATGAAATAAGGCTGGCCCTGTGATCAAGTGGTTGAGTTCATGCGCTCTGCTTCCCAGGGCCAGGGGTTTCACCAGTTCATATCCTGGGCCTGGACATGGCAACACTCATCAGGCCATGCTGAGGCGGCATCCCACATGCTACAACTGGAAGGACCCACAACTAGAAAAAATACACAACTATGTACTGGGGGGCTTTGGGCAGAAAAGGAAAAATAAAATTAAAAAAAAGATGAAATAAAACAGAATAAAAGGAAATAGAAAATATCAGAGCACATTGCACATGGTAAGCTTAAATATTGCTTTATGAAGCCTTTTTTTCAGAGGGCTATGTGTGTGTATATATGTACATACATATTGAGTCATCATGTCAGCATACAGTAGATCATAGAGCGTTGGAAAGCCGTAATACTAGACTGCAAGCTCTGTGATGGCAGAGAGCCTCTCTTAGTCATCTTGTTTCCCTGGCCTGGCATAATGCCTAGAAAAAAATAGACTTCTATAGGTGTTTTGAGTTCAGGGAACAAATAAGGCATGATTATTGACTATTGTGGGCCCAGCTGCTAGATAAGCTCTGAACTTACCTTCATGTCTTCAACTGAATGCATGCGTGTCCTGAAATAAGGACGTATATATCAGTGAGTGGACAGATACTTTTTTTCTCAATTATAGAATATTCACACAAGAAATTGGGTTTGAGTTCCATCCTGAAGGATAGATATGCCATGTGACGAGTGTGGTGTATATAAAGGGGAAAAACCCCGGCCTGGGGTCCTGAGTTCTGGTGCTCATTCCACACTCAACTGCTGTGAAACTTGAACTAGTCACCCATGCCTCTGTGCCAAATTCCTTCAACCCAGGGAATTGAAAATGATAATGACTATTATACACCTTACCTGTGAGGATCAGATGAGGAAATGTGTAGGAGAGAGTGCACTGAAAAGTATAAATTCCATGCAGAGGCAGTGCTCCTTTTTATATCACATTAAAATATTTGTATCAGACCTCTACTGTGGGCAAGGCATGTGCCAGGCACAGAGGGAAATAGAAGCTCAAAAGTTGCTATTGATCTTTTCACCAGTTTAATGTGAAGACTCTAAGGTCCGTATAAGATCCTTATGGTTAAATTGATGAATAGATCAATAACAACAAAGATTTAAAATAAGGCAATAGCAAAGGAGATGTCATAAGGCCATCCATACCTTGTAAATGTTAAGACTCTACAAGGTGAGGCAAATGCTCTGGGTGGAGGTGGGGAGGAGAGGTGATGGTGAGAGGTGTGTGAATCTTGGAAGGGAAGGCATGGTCTGGTGTGGTAGTGGCAGCAGAAAAGGGAAACCCCTGTGGATGAAAAAGTCCCTTCTGAATGAGTGACTCCCTGGGCTAATTGGTGCATTACTCTCTGTGATGAGCCTGATGGTGCTGAGATAACAAAATGAAAAATCAAATGAGAAATGGACCCCGGGAGTCTAAAAAGTTAGTAAATTTTGACATTAGAAATATAATCAAACTTCACCAGTGCTTTTCTGTAGTGACAGCCAAATCCATCCATGTCAATGCAACAGCCTATGGTATGTGGTTTCATGTGGCTTTTCTTTCCCTTCTCTCTTTTCTTTTGCAAAATCAGCATTAGGCTATTTGGAGGACAGGCGAGAACTATTATGTTAAATTGTGCTACCTACAACTTAAGCTTCTGTCTCTGCTAAAGCTGCCAGTTTTTATAAACAACAGAAGACAGAAAGGGTTTACCAAGAATAATGTTGAAGCCCAAAAGAATCCTACAGCCTATAAATCTTAATAGAGGTTCTGAGATTCCAGCAGGGTGGATGTGTCTCTTTTACCCAGGCTCACTCCATCTTGGCTCCCCGGTGATGACTCCAATTTTCTCGAAACACAGGCACTGTGCCTTG
The DNA here is from genome assembly GCF_041296235.1 of Equus asinus. Lineage (NCBI taxonomy): Eukaryota > Metazoa > Chordata > Mammalia > Perissodactyla > Equidae > Equus > Equus asinus. The sequence goes on from NC_091791.1 coordinate 63,966,632, forward strand.
AATTTACTTGTGGTACTATTTGCCTACAAACAGGAATACATGCATATAACCTATGCAAATCAATAAAAACATGTCAAGACCCCTTAGATCACACTACTCTTCTAAAATGCAATTTATCTTGCTGCAAATGAGAGTAAGGGACTAGGTAACAAATAGCGTCTGATCATTTAACTAGCACCTGTTGTCAATGCCTTTGAAAACTGCATTTTTCGTTTGACATACAGTAAATTGCATTTTCATATATACCACATAGAAAAGGGAGTTGGGCTGTACATATGCAGCCCTTTATGAATTTTATGAACAGTGTATATTTTAGAGTTGTATGTTTAAAGAGGTCATGTCAAACGCAGCAAATCTATTTGTTCCCTCCAGCATTGGTTGTGAACACTGTACTTTTCTTATGGCTGGATGTTGAAGTGCAGCAACACTGAAAGTATAATTATAACATTCATGTTAGGTGAAGGACAATTACTATAATTTTTGTATAAAATTGAGTATAACTTAAATGTGTAAATGTGAAATATTATTTTTGAAAAAAAAGTTTCTCAGGGGAAAACTGCTTTTTATAAATTACATTTTTCAGTCACTCCCTTTGTTGCCTTAAATTATGAGCCACAGGTATTTTTTTTTTAAAATGCAGTATTTTGTTTGCAGATGGGTGGCTGTTGCACAAATTCAACACTTAGGCTTATCAGCAACAATGGTTTTCACATTAGTGAGCATGGTTTGGCAATATTATTTGACATCTGAAACAAGCTATATTATACCAGACATATCAAGTATAACTGAATGGATCATTTAGCTGGCATTTGTTTCAAAAACTCCCACTCTTCAGCTTTTGCCTGACTGTCATGATATGCCGGCAGTGAATCCCACATTCCCTCAGCTTCCATGCCTTTCATCGGCCTGTGACAGTCTCACGCTCACTTTCTACCTCAAGTCAAGTGCTATGTAATAGTGGCCATGAGGCTGTGTTCTTTTATCTCTTTTTTTTTTTTGGAGAAGGCTGTGATGCCTGCCAGCTGCAAAGGTCAGGGGCTTTGTGACCGTTTTAGCCAGGAATCAGGCCGTGAATTGTGCTTTTTCTCTTATTTTGAGTTCTTGATTGTAAGTCCCCCTGGCATGTCTACATTTTTTCTAACTATGTCACAGGGAGACCTGCTTTGTTGAATTTCATGTAACTTGGTTAGAAGCAAAAATGGGAAAGGGCCCTCCTACATTGCAATCATAAATAAAAGAACCACATGGGGGCAGAGAGGGAAGCAGTTGGAAATAGGAGGAAATGGTAGTAACAGAATTTTAGTGCTTCAAGTCTCTCTTAACCTGTCTAGTTAATTTCCCTTAGCATTCCGAGGTATATGGTCACAACATGGGGGCCTAGCCCCAAAGTTTCCCATCATTGCTGTTGCTGATCTACCTGTTTCTCTGTCTAAGGAATTCACTCCTTAAGATCTCAAAGCTAGGACTGTAAAGACCTCCACGAGAAAACTGGTATGAGAATGCTAAAGGTCCTTTCTAACTAAGAAGTAACGCGTTTACTTTGTGTAGTAATGCTGCTGCTGCTGCTGTTATTTGTTTATTGTTTTTGTTTATTTATTGGTTTTGGGTGGGAGCTTCTCTCCTTAAACTCAGTATGAACAGACCCCACTCAGCTTACTGAGCAAATTCATATCAACCATTCAAAATAATTAAAGGGAAAGAGAGACTTATTAAGTAAATTGAATAGTGAGCAAGGCTTAAATGAAAGGCAAAAGTCAAATAATGAGAAAAGTCATGGCTTAGTCTTATTTTCATTGCTTTTGGTAAAATTGTTTTTGTCGACACAAGCCAGAAGTTGAGCCTTGAGGTTAAAAAAGTCTTTATTATTTATACTAACGTCACTGAAAGGAACTGGCCAAAGTGATCTTACTGTCGGAAAGAAAGAAGCAGCCTCAACCCTCTCAATGTTCCATTTTAGATTAGTTGGAGACAAATTCATTCATTCAGTCAGTCTTTCATTCATTCCACAAATATTTCTTGATCATCAAATGTTATATGAAAAGTACTGTATTAAGTAGGGAATAGAGGCAAAAGCAAAAAGAAGTGATGGCGGCAACAACAACAAAGGAGAACAATCCCATTTACAATAGCATCAAAAGGAATGAAATACTTAGGAATAAACTTAACCAAGGAGGTGAAAGACTTGTCACTGGAAACTATAAAACATTGCTAAAAGAAACAAAAAAGACACAAATCTATTGAAAGACATCCTGTGTTGGTAGATCGGAAGACTTACTATTATGAAAATGTCCATACTCCTCAAAGCAATTGACAGACTTAATATAATCCCTATCAAAATGCCAATGGCATTTTTTGCACAAGTAGAAAGAACCATCCTAAAATTAATATGGAATCTCAAGGGACCCCAAATACCTAAAACAATTTTGAAAAAGAACAAGTTGGAGGCCTCTTACTTCCTATTTCAAAACATACTGCAAAGCAATAGTAATCAGCATGGTGTGGCACTGGCTTAAAGACAGACATGTAAACCAATGGAACAGAATAGAGAGCCCAGAAATAAACCCTGTGTAAATGGTCAAGTTATTTTTGACAAGGGTGTCAGATTACACAATGGGGAAAGGACAGTCTCTTCAACAAATGGTGTTGGCAAAACTGGATGTACACATGCAGAAGAACAAAGTTGAACCCTTATTTTACACCATATTCAAAAATCAATTCATGATGTATTAAAGACCTAGAAATATAAAACTCCTAAAAGAAAGCACAGGGGAAAAGCTTCAGAACCATGGATTTGGCAATGATTTCTTAAATATGACGCCAGAAGTGTAAGCAACGAAAGCGAAAATAGACAAATGGGACTGCATCAAACTTAAAAACTTGTGCATGTGAAAGGAAACAATAGTGAAAAGGCAACCTACAGAATGGGAGAAAATATTAAATCATATATCTGATAAGGGGTTAGTATCCAGAATATATAAGGAACTCCTGCAACTAAATAACAAACAACATGATTAAAAAATGGGCAAATTACTTGAACAGACATTCTGCCAAGAAGATATACAAGTGACCAAGAAGCATATAAGAAAATGCTCAACATCATTAATCATAAGAGAAATGCAAATCAAAACCACAATGAGATATTACCTCATACCCATTAGGATGGCCACTATCAAAAGAACAGAAAACAACATATGTTGCTGAGGATGTGGAGAAATTGGAACACTTGTGCACAATTGGTGAGACTGTGAAATGGTGCAGCCATTATGGGAAACAATATGTAGTTTCCTAAAAAAATGGAAAATAGAATTACTATATTATTCAGCCATCCCACTTCTGGCTATATGGTCAAAAGAATTCAAAGCAGAATCTCACAGAGAGATATTTGCACATACATTTTCATTGCAGCATTATTCACAATAGCCAAGAGGTGAAAGCAACCCAAGTGCCCACTGACAGATGAATGGATAAAGGAAATGTGGTATATACGTATGATGGAATATTATGCAGCATTAAACAAGAACCTGTCACATGCCACAACAGGGATGAAACCATATATAAGCATGGCATTATGCTAAGTGAAATAAGCCAGTCACAAAAGGATGAGTACTGTATGATCCCACTCATGAAATATCTAAAGTAGTCAAAATCATAGAAACAGAAAGTAGAAAGGTGGTTGCCAAGGGCTGGGGGAGGGGAAACAGGGAGGGAGGAATCAGTGTTTAGTGGGTATAGAGTTTCAGTTTTGCAGGGTGAAAAGGTTCTACAGCTCTGTTGTACAACTATGTGAATATACTTAATATTACTGAATTGTACACTTAAATGATTAAGGTGGTAAATTTAATGTTATGTTTTTGCCACAATAAACACCACCACCACCACCACCACCAAAGTAGATGTTGGTTCCTACTCTCAGGAGATCTTGGAATCTAGACATAAAGGTATAATTTTAGCTTATTTGTGATCAATATTATTGTAGGCAGGGAGTGGGCAAGGAAGGCTTCCTGGAGGAAGTGGGTCTTGGGTCATGGTAGTTGTAGCCCTTAGTCTACTTGGTAGGCCTTTTTTACCTTCCGGCTGCTGGTTAAGCAGTTCATGTTTCATAACATGCTGCTGAAGTAGATTATGGGTTTTCTTTGCGGGTGGTGGAGTGGAGGCCCATTACTTCACTGGCTAACTTAGCAGCTTTCTACTCAAGGCCACTATTTATTCAACAGGCCTACAAACATGCCTCTGCTCTGCTGAGGCCCACTGATGTGGTCCAGCGTTAGGCATCCAGGCCTAGTTGTCTCGTCTCCTGCTTTCTTCTGCATTGGTTTTCATACACATCTGCCTATTTACTTTGAAATTCCAGAGAAGAACAAAGCTCATAAATCTTCAGGATTCTCCAAATGAATTATAATTTTACCCACTAGTCGTTACCTTAATGCCTCTCTAATAATCTTGTGTACTCAGACTTTAGATACTCACTGGGAAGGAAAAGTGAAAGCAGTGTAGGACAATGACTTGCTTGTCTTTCCTCTTTAAGTTTCACCTGGCTCATAGACCTTCTCTTTGGGAAAGAGATGTGGCTCATTTTGTCCTCAGATCCATTCTTGCCGTTTCCTTGCTTTGCTGTCTATCACAGAGGGCTATTGCCTGCGGGAGCATTTCCCAAGCTCCCTGTCAGCTGGCTTCCTGTTGGTTTGACCCATGCAGGCCCTGGCAGGAGACTGGGAGGCAGGGGGAGGGATAAGCCAGGGTACTTCTCCCCATTCTATCTCTGGTGGCTTCTCTCACAGGGACTGAATCTCTGCATGGCTTCATTTCCTATGGGATATGGCCTGCCAGGGTTTTAGCTTTAATTAGTGACCTTGTCCTAGTCCTCTCGTCGTCTCGTCAGCCTAAGAGTGGTAGTGGTTTCTTGCTATTGCTTCTCCATCATTTGTATATCCAATTACCTGCATTAAATTCCTTCTTTTCAAGTATTAGAAGTAACTCTTATTTTCTAGCTTTGACCCTCACTGATGTAGTTGTTTTGTGCTCAAGGACTTCTTGGCAGTCCATGGGCCTTCAGAAAGCCCTAAGCAGTTCACTTGAGTAAAAACCCACATACTGAAGGAAAGCAAGATTGGAAACCAACAGTGTCAATTTTGGTGTGGCCACACATTTCAGTATTAGTTATAGGAAAACACTGTTTGCTGTGTCTGTAGCCAAAAGTGAAAGCAATTGATGAGAATGTGAAGGTAAACTGGTTTGTGTTTCATGAGTTTTACTTTACTTGTGGTAGCATATAAATTGTGAAATGGGGTGGAAATAAATGCTGAAGTCCAAGACTTTATTTTAGAGCATTAATATGATAAACATGGTGTTTTCATATTAAAGAAACTCCCATAGTCATAACTCAGCATGGTTACTCCAGCGAGTTTAATAAGGCCGTATTAATTATATGAGCACCTTGACAGTCTGGCATCAGGCCAGATATAAACTAGGAGAGCCCAGTCTAAGCTGAAAAAGGAGTGTTTGGATTGGAAATAAAAAGATCAGAAACTCACCTATATATTAGTCTATAGCCATTTTTGCATCTTATTTGAGATTGAAAAAGTATGGTAGGATTATTATGAAAGTTACAAATGATGGAGCCTTTTATTTTAGGAGTTTTATATTCCCTTTGGGATATGTTGGAGCTGCCCTAACAATTTGGCAAAGCACCTATTAGCTTCAAGAATTGGGCATTCCCATTCAAACTTACAAGTGTTCAAACATTGATATTATTTTCTACTTTCCTTTTTCTTCCTCCTCGGTTTCTAAGCTGCCAAGATATACAGGATGGGTGAGAAACTTGTATTTTCCTGTTACCCATGTAACACCATCTAGTTTTACCTAAGGACTGTCCAATGGTATGGAAAACATCAAAGTCAGAGCAAGAACATACTCAACAATATTGACTCAGCAGATACATGGGGCCTGGGATTTAGCAGCTAAGTAATCACTCAGTTCCTACTCTCGTGGAGTTTATAATCCACTGAAGAATATAGACAATTAGGATGATAACCAGGGGAATTTCAGGGGCTTGGAGAGCAGAGAGAAGCTATCTAGATAGATCTGGTGAGCTGAAATTTGAAAGACAAGAGGAATTCACTTGGTAAGCATCGAGAGAGGAGTGTTTTGGTCAGAGGGAGCAGAGTGTGCAAAAGTCTAGAGGCATGAACATGAGAGAATATATTGCCTTTCTGGAAAATGACACAGAAGTATTGTAAAGTTGGGCCTTTCTAAAAGTAAAATAGCATTTTTTGTTTTTTTTTAATTGCTGCTGTTGTTTTCTTCACTTCACCTGGGAGAAGATGATTTTGGTAGAGGTTGTTGTTCAACATAATTGAATATGATTAGGTATTATTACTTGCTGATGGGACTTAATTTTCTCATGTTTAAATGTGATCCATTATCTTGTGTCTAGAACATATTAAAATGACTTTTTAAAATGAGAAACAAGGGAACTCTGGTTATTTCAGTGCATCCTTGTTTATTGAACAAAACGGAAGGGTGCTGGGATATTTTAACACCAAGATTATACAGATGCTCAGAGCTCAGGGTTACAGGACTACATCAGCCCTTTGAGATCAGGGGGCTGCTCAGACTACAGTGGTAACTGAGGTTTATTATTATATTTTTTAGCCTTGTTTTCTTTGGTCTTTCCTCCTGGCTTCTCTCTTTTTCTTTCTTTCTTTTCTTCTTTCCTTCCAACTCGAAACTCATCAACTTGCAATACCCCCGATAAAACTCATTGATAATGCTGACCAAATTTTCTGGCTTCAGCCAGCTGTTCAGTTTTTTCTTGTGGAAGGCCCAAAACTCTTCTCACTACTTGTTCTGAAGATAAATTAGCGACTTCTAAATAATGCAGTGAACCCTAATTCTCTTTGATTAGTAGTGAGTTAGATGATAGCGACCCATTGAAATTGGCCATCAGCATAAATAATGAGTGAATGAACTGATAAAATGCAAAGTCACCGGCCGTCATAAATCAAATGAAATCCACTTTCTCTGGAAGTCACTGAAATTAGAAGTCCATGCTCCTATTAATTATTTTGCCTTCTGAAGACGACAGTGTTATAAATCAGCCTTGAAAGGCCCTTCACTTAGAAAACTGAAGGAGTGCGGCTGCCTGCAAATTGCTTTGTGTACGCACCTAATTGTTTCTTAAGTAATCCACCTTTGTAGCATGGCTTCAGGAAACGAAGAAGGTCCCTTTCAGTTGAAATCCACGAATGTGGCCTTAGGAAGGGCCATGGGGAGGCCCTTGGGTAGGGTCAAAGTGGAGTAGGCAATTATTCACCCTCATCCCTAGAAAAGATATCCCCATGGTCCTTATTTTATGACTTAGACCCCATCAAGGCCAGGCATTGTTGCAGTGGTTTTCTATGGCAGGATCCAGAAGGCTTGCGGTAGGCCCCAGGCCATTTCATCGTCTTGTCTCAACTCAGTTTCTAGCCAGGTCTGAGGAACCAAACTTCACTTGATTTCAGTGAAAACAAATATTTTAAAAATTGGGGAAAAAACAGAGATTGAAAAATTTGACTTCTCAGGTTCATTTTGAGTCATTGTAATCTGCATATATTAGGTGTGAAATGACACATAATTTTTGCTAAAAGATGGATAGGAAATTATATTCATTTAGGAGCCTATTTTGCAACAGATATTTAAGAAAGCATTTGGTGGAAAAGAGGTTAATTGCATGGTGGGAAATGTTGTAAATTAGTTTCATTTTGGACCACTACCTGTCATATCTGAAGTTCTGAAATTGAGACTGGTGATAAAAAAACAGTTCTCCCTGGGGGTGGTCTCAAAAATTTCGTCCAGCTTTGACATGTGACTCTGGATCGTTAGCAAATCTGGACAGAGCTCACAAGGAAATTCTCTGCTTCCCATTGAGTGTGTGTGGTTTTTTTGGCCTCTGTGGAGAAATGGATGGCAGTTTTATGGGCATGAAGACAGACAGCAGTAGGAGGTAGTTCTTAGGACCTCTGGGTGCTAGTCAGGTGTACAGTGAGCATCCACAAACTGTAGCTTTAGGATGGGCTCCCTGGATGGGAGTGCAGTAGGGATAGAGTTTTAGAGGAAAGAGCATTCTTACTTTTCTCTTTTTAAAAACTTCTTACCATCTGCTGTAGGCCCGCCAGATTACCCTGGTGGCCAGTATCATAAATGTAAATACTAACTTTGGAAGATGAAAATTATCTCCTGGACTGTAAGAAGCACATCATGTTACTTCTTTGTGTTGTGATAATTTGAGTGTCCTGGCCTGTTCTGAATCATGCACACAAAGGAGGGGTGTGTGTGTGTGTGCACACGCACGCACATGTGTTTTCCCGTATAGTTGAAAGAACAATCCGGTATTAAAGTGAGTAGTGTAAATTCTCCTATGTGAGTGCGTTCTGACGTTTGGTTAGTTGCCACCAGATCATTTGTGAGTCTGAATAACCCATTCTGAAAACTAAACTTGATGTATAATTGAGCCTTATGTCATGAAGTAGAAAGGAGCAGTTATTCCCTAGGATGTTAAATCCTGAATGCAACGATCTTCTGGGTTGTGTCCTTGAAAGGAGCCAAGTCTGTAATTTCATAGTGATTCCATGGGCTATTCCACACCATTGGAATGGGAGGATATCCTAATCCTGTGCACACCTCCAGAGCTGCCTAATCCCAGGAGGCGGCCTCCTTAGGTCTTGGCAGCTTCCTACCCTTAATAGTACAGTTCTGCCTGTTGTGGAAGAGGGGTCATGGAAGAAAATTGGGGGGCCCGCCCCATGGCTGAGTGGTTAAGTTCGTGTGCTCTGCTTCAGTGGTCCTGACTTTCGCTGGTTCGGATCCTGGGCGCAGACATGGCACCACTCATCAGGCCATGCTCAGGCAGCGTCCCACATACCACAACTAGAAGGACCTACAACTAGAATATACAGCTGTGTGCTGGGGGGCTTTGGGGAGAAGAAGAAGAGGGGGAAAAAAAGAAAACACAGCTCATTGTCTTCCTGACTTGCTTCTGGAAATCCAGGAGGCACCAGCCAGTGTTTTGTGCTCCAGGACAGAGCAAGACCTCTATGGTGGCTCCTTCCTGGGAGTTGATGTTGTGTATGTCTGTGTTGCTCCTGTTTCTGCCTGGCTTCAGTTTTAGAGCTGTGGTTACATCATGGGGCTTGCAATAAAGATTTGTTTATTGTTGGGCAGGGAAAGGAGTTCATCTGAGTTAGCAGCTCTAGTATTTGTTGGATTTCCTTCTGTTTCTGAGTTTTGTAGAAGATAAGCCAGGTCCAGACCATCTGCATGACTCTGGAATGAAACATTTATTGCTCACCATTTGTGGGTTTTAGAACATCCTTCTTTTTCTTGGGTGATGTTCCCTGGTGTAGTGCATAATCAGAGTGACCATATGTGCTGGTTTCCCTGTGAGAGTCCTAATTTATGACTGTTTTTCTGGCATAATTATTATTTTTTCTCTTTTTTTCTGGTGAGGAAGATTGACCCTGAGCTAACATCTGTTGCCAATCTTCCTCTTTTTGCTTGAGGAAGATTGTCCCTGAGCTAACATCTGTATCAGTCTTCCTCTATTTTGTATGTGGGATGCCACCACAGCATGGCTTGATGAGCAGTACATAGGTCTGCACCTGGGATCCTAACCTGTGAACCCCAGGCCACCGAAGTGCAACACATGAGCTTAATCACTACACCACTGGGCTGGCCCCTGGTATAATTATTAACAGCAGTATCTCCCCCCACCTTTTACTCTCAAAAGTATCCAGATTTGGATGATCACCCTATTTATAATATCTGAGAGGAATTTTAGTTGTCCCAGCCCCATAGAGACAGTGACATATTGAGGTAATCAAGGCTTTGGAAATATGCAGAATTTGAACTTATTCCCTAGTATGTGACTTTGAGCAAATTAACTTCTCTGAGTCTCTGCTTCTTTATCTATAAAGTCAGGATCATTGTACATCCTTCACAGATTTGTGCTGAGGATTATATAAAATAACATGTTAAGAGGGGCTGGCCCCGTGGCATAGTGGTTAAATTCGGTGCACTCTGCTTCGGTGGCCCAGGTTCACAGGTTCAGAGCCCAGACACAGACCTACACAACTCATCAGCCATGCTGTGGCGGCAACAGACATATAAAGTGGAGGGAGACTGGCACAGATATTAGCTCAGGGTTAATCTTCCTCAGCAAAAAAAAATAAACTAACATGTAAAGAACCTAGCAAATTTTTTGGCAGATAGATAGGTAAAGGGTAAACATTTCTTCTACTTTCTTCCTCAGAATAAGCCAAGAATCCTAGTGAGGAGGCAGAGCCTTTGCTATGTTTATGAACCTGACTTTGCATTGATGAAAATAGTTAAATAAGCATCAGCCAAATGTAACAAAGAGAGAAAGAAAATCTTACCCTTGCTACTTTCATGTGGAAAAAGAATGTGAGGAGAGATCCTTTCCCTAGAGGCTCTTGGAATGCCCCATAAAAAGAGCCACATGTAGGGCCGGCCCATGGTGTAGTGGTTAAGTTCGCATGCTCTGCTTCGGTGACCCAGGGTTCACAGGTTCAGATCTCAGCTTCAGACCTATTTACCACTCATCAAGCCATGCTGTGGCAGCGTCCCACATACAAAATACAGGAAGATTGGCACAGATATTAGCTCAGTGACAATCTTCCTCAAGCAAAAAGAGAAAGACTGGCAAGATGTTAGCTCAGGGTCAATCTTCCTCACCAAAATAAAATTAAAAAACAAGAGCCACATGAGAGAGAGAAGCTGAGTTCACTTTAGTCAAACAAAGGATTGATTTAGTGTCTAGCAACAGGAGCTAGAGGCTGGCAAGAGGTGCAATAAACGACTTTGTCTTTCAAATGTAATATGATGCTGAAAATAATCTATTGGTCTTGAAGCCTCTGTCTCTTCATCTGTGGAATGGGGATAAAAGGATTATAGTGAGAATTAAATGAGGTCATAAATGTAAAGGAGCGCTGTAAGCTTTGGGGTGCTGGGCACATGTGGGAAATCATATTTTTCTCGTTTATATAGAGCTAAGGCAACCCAACAACCTGAACACTAGCCCAGGGGTGAAATAAGCACATGAAGTAGTGCCATTGCACGTTAGAAGATTCACAAGTCTTTAGTTTTTCTTTTAATTATTATTTTTTTTTTTTAAGAAGATTAGCCCTGAGCTAACTATTGCCAATCCTTCTCTTTTTTGCTGAGGAAGACTCCTGAGCTAACATCCGTGCCCATCTTCCTCTGTTTTGTACATGAGATGCCTACCACAGCATGGCTTGCCAAGCGGTGCCATGCCCGCACTTGGGATCCAAACCGGCGAACCTCAGGCCGCTGAGAAGTGGAACGTGCGAGCTTAACCGCTGCACCACCGGGCTGGCCTCAGATTCACAAGTCTTTAAAACGATACTCATTAATACCCTGCTCTCTTTCTCTGAAGTTGCAGGAGGGCACACACCACTCTGTTTAACTGGCCCAATAGGGACTGGCATTTTTAAAGCAATTTGTACGGCTTTATGGAGATTACTATTCCCTCTCATGTTTTTAATTAGAGCCAAAGGAAGTTTATTTTCCTCAGGATTTCTAGCCAAGATGACTCAAAATCTATAGAAGAAGGTTACTGAGTGCCAGTGGCCAGGCCTGGCTGGCTGCTGTGACTGGTTCCATGGGACCCCCTCACTGGCTGGGGGGCAAGGATTCTGAGGCCTTGTGATTGCTGACTGGCAGTGCACGGACCCCTCTGTCCACTCGATGGAGGCAGGCACCAAATGGGTACCCTGCTTCACCTCACTGAAGGGCAGTGTGCAGCTCACACTGGACCGAATGTAAAGATGCTCATGGCTTTCAGGAGCTCTTGGTAGGAGAAGATGAAATACACCTGTGCATATCTGCGCCTCCTCCTTCTGGTACCTGTGGAACATTTCCTTCCCCCACAGCCCCCTTCCCACTAATAATCACAGCACAGTCCGGCAATGCATAGCTCTCTCCACCAAACTTAGAACTAAGTGGGACTCTGTGTTGCGTTTGGGTAGCTAATACTTTACATAGTGCTTACTATATGCTGAGTGACAGCAATGTTTACTTGAGTGCTGTGGTGTTTGTGTCCCCCCAAATACATATGTTGAATCCTAACCCCCAATGTGTGGTATTAGGAGGTGGGGCCTTGGGAGGTGATTAGGTCATGTGAGTGGAGCCTTTATAAATGGGATTAGTGCCTTCTAAAGAGGCCCCAGAGAGCTCCCTCGCCCCTTCTGCCATGTGAAGACATAGCAAGAGGTCTGTACCCCGTCAGAGGTCCCTCACTCAACCGTGCTGACACCCTGATCTTGGACTCCCAACCTGTGGAACTGTGAGGAATAAATTTGTTTGTAAGCTATGCAGTCTATGGCATTTTGCTATTGCAGCCCGAAAGGGTTTAAGACATTGACCGAGTTACACGCCTTCGAGAGGGGAGAGCCGGGATGTGAACTCGGGCTGAGTGACGCCACACACGTTGCTTCACGCTGTTTGGCTTCTCATCCTCCTCCATTGTCACCTGAACTTCTTCATTTGTTTGATTTGTTTCTTTTATAAATTTCTGAAAGGACTATGAGTACTTTGGAGAATGTTTTGGGAGGAGGTTGCTTTGCCATGTCTTTTTGTTTATTGCAAATTAAATTTTAATTACACAACAACAGTATCCTGCTTAGTAACTGCTAACTGCTCAGGCTCAGTTCTCTTTGGCTGCTGCTCAACCCAACCCAATCTCTTCCCCAGAGGTAATCAGTTAAGAGTTTGCTGTTTACTTATCCTTCTTCTGCAAATTTATACACCCACACACATCTATACACACTAAAGAATTTATAGTACTATGTAAGTTTGGCAACTTGCTGTTTTCACTCAATGGTATGTCTTAGATATCTTTCCAGGTCAGCACTTGTAGATATCCTAGCACTTTTTGACTTGTGCACAATGTTCCATAGTTTGGATATGGTGAAGTTTGTTTGACCATTAGCTTTCTGATGGGCATTTTGGTTGTTAGTCATTTCTCCTTGTCACATCAGTAATGAATGTCCTTGTTATGGGCCTTTCTGGTACATGTGCAAGTGTTTCTCTTGAGTATATCCTAAGAAGTGGAATTGCTTAATCATAGTGTATGCGTATTTTAAATTGTAATGGATACTATGAAATTGTCCTCCACAGTGATTTTATCAATATTCATTCTACTAGTGGTGTGTGGAAAGTACCATTTGACACATTCTCCTGCCAACATTTGCTATTAACACACATTCAAAATTATTGCAGTCTGTTGGGTATGCCATGGTATATCACATTGCCATTTAAAATTTTTCATTTTCCTGCCAAGTCTGAGAATCATTTCATATATTTATTGTCCATCGGTTTTTCCTATTTTGGATTGCCCATGTAGATCATTTGCCCATTTTTTCTATTGGCTTATGTGACTTTTACTTATTGATTTCTAGTAAGTCTTTATAATTCAGGTATACTTGGCCTCAGTCTCTCATATATTGCAAATATTTCCTTCCAATCTGTTGCCTGTCTTTAAAATTTATGGTGCTTTTTATTATATATCGGTTTTAAATTTTGATGTTGTCTAATGAACATGTCTTTTCCTTCATGTTATATGTGTCTTGTTTAAGGCTTTCCTGATCCTTAGGCCATAAACGTATTCTCCTGTATTTTTTCTAAAACTTTGATTGATTTAATTTTACCCTTTAGATCCATTGGATATATATATATATATATGCAAATGTTTCCATTTTGAGATCAAAATTAATATATATATATTTTTTAAAATGGATAGTAGTTGACCCCAAACCATTTGTTCTTAAGCCATTTTGCTAACCATTTTGAAGTGCTATTTTTGTCACGTACAAAACTTCTAATTAGATAACTGGACTGTATTGTTCATTGATCTATTTGCTTTACTATTAGACATGTTAAAACAATAATGTCTATGCACCCCTATGTTCATTGCAGCATTATTCACAATAGCAAAAACTTGGAAGCAACCTAGGTGCCCATGAAGGGACGAATGGTTAAGGAAGATGTGGTATATGTACATAATGGAATACTACTCAGCCGTAAGAAATGATGAAATCCGGCCATTTGTGATAACATGGGTGGTCCTTGAGGGTATTATGCTGAGTGAAATAAGTCAGAGGGAGAAAGTCAAATACCGTATGATCTCACTCATAAGTTGAAGATAAAAACAACAACAAACAAACACATAGCAACAGAGATTGGATTGGTGGTTACCAGAGGGGAAGGGGGAAGGAAGGAGGGCAAAAGGGGTGATTAGGCTCACATGTGTGGTGATGGATTATAATTAATTTTTGGGTGGTGAACATGATGCAATCTACACAGAATTTGAAATATATTATGATGTACACCTGAAAAAAAAACTAATGTCCAACCTTAGCAATGTTTTAGTAAGTTTGTAAGCCCAAGAAGTTACTTTGTGAAGCCTCATCATCTTTCTGTTGGTGTCACCATTATGTATTTTCCAAAGCAAAGGACTACATTAGCTTCCTATGTTCTTGGAAAGCTAGATCATTATGGTGTTTCTTGCTGTTTTTTCAAAGCCCACAATTGCTTGTCTGGCCCATCTTATCACTAACATTGGGATAGCTTTCACAGGTTCTAATTGAGGCATAAGAGTCAGCATGAATTTGGCAGGGGGATGTCTTCAGAAGATTCAGGTTCTAATTTTACTTCTGCTGTCATTTCTATGGCTGTATTTCACTTACTCCCTGTGACATGCTGGGGAAGAAGTTGGATTGTGTGGACTTAGGATCCTGACTTGTGCCTGCCACACATTGACTGTGGGGTTTTGGGGTAAGTGTTTAACTTCTCTGTCTCATCTATTAATAGGGATATTATCCTCTATCACTCAGGATGGTTTTAAGGAATCTTTATACAAATAATGTATAAGGGAACATTTTCTTAACTATAAAACACTATAAAAACTAGCACTACATTCTAGTGTATACGGGTGTTGTTTTTACTTTGGCCCAATGAAGATAATAAATCTTTGTCTTATCTACCTTGGAGAACTGTTTCAAGCATTGAATGGGATGTGCTTTGATCAAATCGAAAATGCCATACAAATTATTTATTGCTGATGAATCCCAACAGGTAGAATGGAATTGGCAAATATTAACCAAGCCCATGGGATTATTGCATTGAAGGAGGGTCATATCAATAGGCCATCCTTAGGGGAGAATTGTTGGAGCAAGATTTATGGAGGTCCTTAAGTCTTTACCCACTAGAATGAAAGAAGGTATAGTGTTGGTCCTTCAAGAGGGTGCAGGTGGTCCTTTAAGTGTGTGTAACAGGCAGCATGAGCACTCCGTGGGGTTCTTGTGCTGGGAGAATCAAGAGGCAGAGGGGAACTTCAGGTTGCCTTGTGTTATCAGTGGCTATGTCAAGTTTTTGTTTTATTTCAAAAAATAAAAGTTTGATCTTTATTTATTTATAAATTGTGGAGTGCTTTTCTCTTTTTTGCCCTGCTTCTCCCACTTTCACACTGAACCCAAATCTCCAACACTTAAGCAGCAGTCAGAACACTAGGTCAATAAATATTAAAGCAAAAGATTAGAAAAAGAAAAAAGAACAATAACCGGGCTTATTATTATAATTGCATAGGCTGTTTTCCCCTGGGAGAAAGAGTGCTAGTTGTGGTAAACTGTTACTTTGGGGACCCCAAATGAACCACACCTCCTGGTATTCACACTTTAGTGTAGTTCTCTTTCACCTTGACTTTAGACTTGGCCAATGAGATGTTAGCACGTGTGGAAGGCAAGCAGAAACTTACTAAGTGCTTGTACATCGGGGCTGTTCTTCTTGGAACATTTGCTCTTAGAGTCCACCTGCCAGGTAAAGAAGCTCAAACTAGCTGTGGGGAGAGGAGAGGTCATAGACCTTAGTCATTGTCCCAAGCTCCTGACATGTGAGTGAAGCCATCTGGTACATTCCATCCCCTGCCACCAGCTGACAGCAAACACATGAAGAACTTTAAGTGAGATCAGTAGAAGAACTGTCCAGCTGAGCCCTTATTAGCCCTCAGAATTATGGACAAATAAAATGGTTGTTTGAATCCACTATATTTGTTATGCAGCAATGGATAACTGAAATGCTGGATTAAAATACATACATACATATTAAACTCAGTTTAATGTATGAGCATTAACTGGTTTTTCATATCTGAGAGGTTTGTATTTCTGGACTTGGGTTCAGGCTGTTTTATCAGAAGACTCCTACCTCTCATTTACCTCCCTAATTTAGTCCACCCTCAAGGTGAGGTGTTGCATTTGGGGTATGTCCATTTCAGTAAGGAAAAGGTGGTGGAAGAAGCATTTGTTCCTTTCCCATTTAGACCAGTTCCCTTCCCTTCAAGTCCCTAAATCCAGAAGGGGCCCATAAGAGGAGGTGGCTGGGTAAGGATATTTATTTCTGCAGCTTGCATCCATGGGGGCACCTGGAAGAATTTATAAATCCATCATTTCAAGTCATTAGGCAGCATGTTGGTCAGTATAGGAGACTCTCTTCTCATTAATTCAGGGGAGATTTACTTGTGTCACCCTCATTAGTATTTATGGGATTTATCCACATCAATCGCTAGTGCATTAACAGGGAAATAACTAAACCTCCCAGGGTTTACTGGTGCTAATAAAATGAGCTGGAAGTTCCAGAAATCACCGTGATCAGAAGTATTCTAAACCAGGGCCTGTAATTGATCCTTTCAAAGTACCCTCAGGATGTTTTCCTGTTCGCTTCCCTTCTAGCAGCATTTGCATGTTAGCACGAAATCTAAGCCCTTCTGTATAGATTTAGAGTAGAGCCCACGTCTTACCATGAAACGATATGGGAGAACCCAATGGAGTGTTGAAAAAATTGTCAAACCAGAGCATCTAGGTAGACAAAGGGTTAAATTTCTTATAATTCTTTTTGTTTGGTCCTGGCTTATAAAAAAAAAAAAACACCCTGCATGTAAATATATTTTTTATGTATTCTGAACATAAAGATAGCTCTGTCCTACCATATTGATTTATTAGATTCTCTGACATTTTAGTTGTGGTCGTTATGTTATATTTATGAGATGAATGTTGGATTTCCTCATTATGTTATCCTCATTTATTTTACATACTTTTATGGCTGGTTGTGCATCGCTTTACAGTTAAAGCTTTATTGCAGCTGTTAGCGTTGGGGGGAGGGGAAGGCAAGCAGTTATTGATCAGAATTTACATGTTTACTGTTGTAATCATGATTTATTTAATCTGTTTGCACATATAAATATAAGCCCACTCTCTGAAATAAAAAATATATACTATGTTTTAGGAGTGTTCTTGTCACCCTCATACCCTTTGGAGTAGGGAATTTGGGGTTGATCCAGTGTTCCATAGATTAGCACTTGCCTTATAGCCTGGTGGTGAAGAGTGCGGACTCTGGAGCCAGACTGCCTGGGTTCAGATCCCAGCTGTAGTGCTTATTGCTGTGTGGCCTGGGTCAAGGTATGTACCTCTCTGTGCTTCCATTTCCTCACCTTCAAAATAAGGATGATATTAGTACTTACCTCATAAGATTGTTGTAAGGATTAAAAGAATAATATTGGTAAAATGCTTAGGATGTGCTTAGCACAGAGAAATTGCTTATTAAATGCTCGTCATTAGAACTCCAATGAGTAGGTGGTGAGGTAGTTATATTGGGGAGGTTCAGCTACTTCCAGGTGGGAACCTTGACTTTAGTTTTGATTCAGCAGGGTGAGGACACTTAGACATGCCCTAGCCAAGAAAGAGAAGGATTCACTGAGGTCTAAAGGTTAGTCCTGAAAATTTATTTTCCCATATATTATCTTCAAGTGTTTTCATTTCAGTTCTGCCGTAAGCTAACTTCTAAGGATTAACCCCACTTTGCCTCAGTCTTCTCATCCATCCTTTGGGTTTAATAATACCTGTCTAGAGCATGAGACAGCAGTGACATGGACTCTGGATTAGAAGTCTAAAGACATATTATAGCCCCAGGTCTGCCACTGAACAGCCTTATGACCTTGGCAAGAGACTTAATTTTTAGGAAGGGGCAAACCGTCTGCCTATGTTACAGGGTTATGTTGAGAATCAGAGGAGATGATTTTTGTGACCTAACCAGATATTCTAAAGCACTACATAAATGTTAGGGATGTGTTAATAATGCCACCTAACAAAGTTGTTACAAAGATGAGACGCTATAATAGATGTGAGAAGGCTCTGAAACAGCAGTGTGCTTTATGAACACAGAGGACAAGGTGAAGACTTAGCTTTACGAGCTCCTGTTGTTCCAGGTGTGAGTCCCAGCTCTTCCAGAGAGATGGAGGCTTAGAGCAACCCCAGGCTCCCTGCATCCTTGGTTCCAAGGGATTTTACCCCTTTACTCAATGCATGTGCTACTATTTAGTCATACCCTTCGGGAAAAATAAGTCTTGCCCTTATAATTTCCTTACTGTTTGTCTGTTGGGTGCAAGGCTGTGTATTTTATCTGCATCATTTAATGTAAGCTGCACATTC
This sequence comes from Equus asinus, assembly GCF_041296235.1. NCBI lineage: Eukaryota > Metazoa > Chordata > Mammalia > Perissodactyla > Equidae > Equus > Equus asinus. The sequence continues at coordinate 63,985,186 of NC_091791.1, forward strand.
TGCCCTTGTACCAGCAACTAAGCGTTTGCATTTTACACTTTACAGTTTGGCAGTGATTCTTTGAAGTAATTTACTTTTATCGTCTTGCTTCAGATTTTCAAAGAATAAACCATCTAGCAAAGCAGTTTGTCCTTTCTATATATTCATTTTGGCTTTGCGGCTCTTTAACAGAACTAATGATTTTTAATCAAATTTCTAGGCCACTCATCATAATTAGGTTTAGAATTATGAATTATGTACAACTTACTATTATATCACAGCTCCCTGTGATAGGTGAGTGAATTAGAGATCACCACAGGATTTCCAGGGCCTTTCAGGATGATTTGTGACATTTAAAGAAAAATCTCCAATATTTCCTCTGTCGCTTAAAACATTTACAGGAAAACCTGGGATTTTGTTTCCTTTTCTTTTCCCTCTATCTGAAAATGCAGTTGATTGTCAAATTAACCCGTAAATCACTTGGCCTCTGAAAATTTTACGTAGCCAAGTTTTAAGAAAAAAACTAAAATTGAATCTCAAAGATATTTTGCTGAGTGAAATGTCATACACAAAAGAATACTTACTGTATGATTCCATTTATATGACATTCTAGAACTTATCTGTGGTGATACAATCAGAGCAGTAGTTGCTTCTGAGGGAGCATGAGATAACTTGGTGGGATGCTGGAGATCAGAAACATTCTAGATCTTGATTGAGGTGGTTACATATGGGTGTATGTGTTTGTCAAAACTGATTAAATTGTACACTTAAGATCTGTATATTTCACTCTGCAAATATACCTCAATGAAAACATGAAAAAGTTAGTTATGACTCACCTGCTCTTTTCCTGTGTCATTTTAGATGCAGCTTTAGTGATGATTAAAAGCTGTGGAAGTTTTGAGGCAATATGATAGATGTTCATTATACCTTCTTAGCCAGGGCTTAAAGAAAAGATGTTATATCATAGTACCAGTTTTTATAAGTCATTGGATATTTGGAAAAAATTTGTTTGTCAGCTCTGTTTACCAAGCGTGTTCAAGTGGGTATCTGCTGTCTGAGTTAGCTATTATAGGGAGCCATTACTCACTCTAAAAATGTTCCCTTCTTTTGCCATTTGACTTATATGGAGGAATAATTTCTTGGCTAATTTTTTTTTTGGTATATACTTCTGAAATACAAGTCTACTTTTTCTAATGAATCATTATCATGTACTACTATCAAAGGTTATTCACTGAAAGCTCAAGAAAAGAAGCAATGAAAACTAATTTTGATTGTTAATGGAAATGTATTTTCAGTCTTAAAGAGCTTCCCTCAGCAATAATTATAGTTATGCCTCTTGGGTGTTTTTGGACTTTTAAATTTACATCTAGTAGTTCTTTTTCATTTAGCAGTTAATCTTTTAACGGAGCTCTGCAAATTTGTTCTTCAGTCTAGTGTTAGGAAAGGATTGACAGATTTTATTCCTTCTCTTCTCCTATTCAGTTTTTTTCCCTCTTCATTGTGCTTGCACGTGCCCAGGCTTCACTCTGTCTTGTGTTATGCTGTGTCCTGGTGTGACTGTGGTGGCGTGGGCCGTTAAGGGCCAGCAGGGAAGGGCTGGAGATGAAGACCTTGCTTTCCTGCAACCAGTGGGCATGGGTGGCACAGCTGGCTGCCTCTGCTCCACGCAGCACAGAATTGTGGCACAGCGAGTGAGCTCACAGAATGTGTTTGTGGGAACTGGGCAAAGCTCAATGTTGTGGCCCAAGACTCGGAAAACATGCAATCAGCCTGTAAGGAGACTGGCTTGCAGCTGCCAGCCTGGGGCTTCAGACTCTGAAGTGTCTGTAGGCAGGTAGGGAGATTTAAAATATGATTCGAGGCTTTTGAAGCAACTAAGATTGCTTGCTGGTTCTGCAGATTCTTTGCTGATTTTAGAGAGAAGCAGGGGCAGCTTAAAGGACACGGGAAGTGAAGGGTTTCTGGCAGGAAGTTTGCTTAGGTTCTGCCCTCTTATTATAAAACTGAGTGGTGCCAATTAACCTGGTTAGCCTGATTACAGAAAGCTTAAGCCACCACTGAGGATCCTGCTCCTGGTGAAAACTGACCCCCTCCGTGAAACCATGGAATGGCCAGACATTTGGGTATTTGCAAAGCAGTGCTGCACATTAAGGAACAGTTAAAATTAATCCTGTGTCCTGCAGCTCCTGAGAAAGCAAGCCAGCCCCACATGTCAATAAATCTAGGTCTGTTTGAAGCTAACGTCACTAAATCTTCGTCTTGACTGTTTGCTGGTGGTGTCAAGAGCTGCCCTGGAAGATGAATTTGAGGGGAGGATGAAAAAGGAACCATATTAAACTGCAGCTCTGATAAGTTTAGTTAAGAGGAGGGAGATGTGTCCTTGCCATGACATTCAGTGGCTGATATTTGTTTCCCTTTAAATAATATGCTGTACCTCTGTGAGAATGATGGTTTAGGGCTAGTGACATTGCATCTCCACCAAGGTTACTGCCTTCTGGACAGACAGTCTCTCTCCTTTCTTTCTCTATCCCACACCCTGTCAATAAATATCCACTTGTCTGAGGAAGTGAGATACAGATTTTAGAGCTGACACCAGAGCGTCTTCATTTCTAGAAGCAATGAGGTTCAACCCATGTGAGCAAGTAGGGAAGGGGGGAGGTTAGAGAGAAATTAAAGGGACTGTCAGAAGCAGTTTTAGTCATGAAACTGTCACGTGAACCTCAATAGCACTCACTGTGGAGGTACCAGCATTTTGAGAATTTCTCCCTCAAAACTTCATTTTCATATGCAAGATAGGTAAAATCCTGGGACTTTGGACTTTGGACTTTGGGTTCTATTTTCTTCTGCAATTCCCCTCTCTAGTTACCTTGTTTTATCCTTTCTGTAATTGCAAATCTATGACTTATGACGGCAGTCAGCAAGCTTCTTCTGTAAAGGGCCAGATAATATTTTTGGCTTTGTGGGCCATACAGTCTCTGTTGTACCTACTCAACTCTGTCTCTGTGGCACAAAAGCAGTCACAGTCCATCCGTAAGTGAGTGGGTGTGTCTGTGTTTTGGACACTGAAATGTGAATTTCATATAATTTCCCATGTTACGAAAGATTATTCTTTTGATTTTTTCCAATGATTTAAAAATATGAAAACTATTCTTAGCTTTCAGGCTGTACAAAAACAGATGGTGGACTGGATTTGGCCCATGGCCATAGTGTGTTGACCTCTGATCTGTGATTTTGCTGTCTTGTTACTTTCCTCTTCTAAGTACACAAAGGTGGTGGCAGTCCCTTTTGGTAGGAGGACATTGCTAACCTTAAGATCAAATGCATGGCCATATTCAACCAAGAGGTATAGTGGTTATGGATAAAAACAAGGCTGGGCTTGGAGGCAGACAACTCAGGTTCCTACAACAACCCTCCTTAACACCCACTAGCTATGTAACCTCAGATTGGTCACTTAACGTCCCTGAGCCCAAGTTTCCTTTTCCTTTTATTTCAGTGGGGCGAATTATACTTTCCTTGCCTGTATGACATGGCTATTCTGTAGACCAAAGAGTTAAGAGAAATGAGAGTTCTTAGTAAACAATTAATCATTATATGAATGTAAGGCTTTGAGGTTATTTTCACTGTTTCATTAATGTAGGTTTGCTCTTGTTAACTATGATGGTCGTTAATATTAAAGGATTATAACTCTTGTATTTCACCTGTGAAAACAGAATCAGAATTTGAATTGTACAAGGAAGAAACCACATATTCTCATTTCTCATCTTTCTTAGACTCTGATGTTAGCTATGTATTTCTGAGCCTCTCCAAGTGTTGTGGCTGTTTCTCTCAGTGCATCCAGACGCTCAGCCTAAATGAATGATCATGTGTAGTTTGACCTGTCCCACTGGTCAGAAAACCTTGCCTTCCTCTCTGTCTATCCAATTATAGTTAACCTTCAAGGCCCATCTGAAGTGCCACCTTATCCATGAGGTCCTCATTGACATCCTCAACCCATTCAGCATTGTTCTATGTAAATGGCTTGACCCTACCCCTGGACCACACCTCTACAAAGGGATCCTGTTCTCTAAAAGATGGACAGCTTTTAAGAAAGAGGGTTACAGCAAAGGATGGAGGTTGCAGGTTAGCCAATCAGGATGTTTTTTGACCAGAGTGAGTCCCACTTAAATCATTTACTACTGCCCAATGGGAGGAAGATTCAGATATGAAATAAGGGTAGAATCTAGAGAGGTTACTCCAGCAAGTGACATGATAGAACTTCTTTTTTTAGCCACAATATTCCATCTGTGTAGCCTGTTACACTTTTAAAGCATTTTAATGTCCACCAGCTCTTTTGATCTTTGTTACACACCTTTGAAGTACATAGAACAAGATTCTAATTCCTATTTGACCCTGAGGAAGTTGAGGTCCAGAGAGGTGAATTTATCTGTCTAGGCATCATGAGATGGTTAATAACAAAGTTGAGACTGGAGCCTAGCTCTAGTTATCCTACTCCTCTGCACTCCCAACGCCAAGCTGCTGTAGGCCTGGGTCATGGACTCTTGCTACATGTGGAATTCAAATTCTTGAGGGTAAGAGCACATTTATGTATGGATATATTGAACAAGCTGTCTTTGAGTATTCCGCTTGTCTTATCTTTCCTTCCCAGAATGTATTTGTGGAACAGGTTTTTGAGCAAGAAAGTCTGTTATATTTTCAGCTTCTTCTGTTCTGGTCATAGCTACATTATGTAAATATGTATATACGGAGTGTTTGCTTATTTATTCTGTCTGCACTGGGGAGACCCAGTACATTACTGATTCCCAGGCTGCCCTCTTCAGCCTAAATACCTTCGGTAGCTCCTCATTGCTCACCTAATGAAGTGTGAACTCTTTGGGTTGGTACTTTAGGTCCTCCATAATCTGGTTCCAGCCTGCCTTTCGCAACTTACCTCCTATCTCCAAGGAAGCCATCTGCCTCTCCTTTACCCAGCTCACTCCTCCATCCTGTCTCCTACTCCCTCATCTAAGACTTTGATCCACCAGTTTCCTCCACTTTTTCATGTATCTTCAATTTTCTGTCTCCACAGATAACTTCCTATTAGCTTGTCATGATGCATGTATTTTCCCAACTCTTAAACAAATTCTTGATTCTAACTCTCCCTCATGATAGTGTCTTCCCCTATCTTGCTTCTTCATTTATTTGAAGTGTCTCACCTGGGACTCCAGGTGATGACCAAGTTCTAATATCCAAAGGTAGGGACAAGCTACCACCTGAAAGCCAAATCTGACCCACCTTTTGTTTTTGTGGGAATTGTGAGCTAAGAATGGTTTTAAATTTTTTAATGGTTGAAAAAATTTTTAAAGAGAATAATTCTTGATACATGAAAAATATATGAAATCCAAACTTCAGTGTCCATAAATAAAGTTTCATTGGCACACAGCCACGTCCATTCATTTTGGTATTGTGTATGGCTGCTTTTGTACTACAACAGCAGAATTGAGTAGTTTCAAGAGACCATATGGCTCTTTGTAGAAAAAATTTGCTGACCCCTGTCCTAAGGCAATTGATCATAACTTCTGTGCATTTAGAAGGGTACTAGTCATGTACCACCCTTGGAAAAATTGAGAAAATAGTCACAGAAAGCACATTATGTGATTTAGATGAGGAACCCCTGTTGAAAAAGATGGACTCTCCCTTAATCCTTAGACCTTTGTCAACCAGATCCTGGAGCTAGCTTGCCTCTTTACTGAAATAGGTCCTCTGAAGCTCTCCTGTGACTTCTTAATCACCACATCTAGTGGGTGCTTCTAGGTCTTTATTATTCCATCCTCTCTGAACCGTTACACCCTATTGACTTTCCTTTCATTCCTGAGATTCTCTGTTTTCTGTTTACTTTGACACTGTAATCTCTCCTCTTCTGTTTCATCATCTGTCTTCCCTTCCTGTTCATTAAATATAGATGTTTCTTTAGTTTTTAACTTGTACTTGTGGTTTTTTTTTTTTTTCTCTTTCTTATATAGCCCTCTTAGGGAAACTGTGAATTCAGCTACTGTCTCTGTGCTGATAATTTCCAGTTCACTCTCTCCAAAACTCTAGTCCTATATTTCCATCTTTCTCCTGGGCATTGTCTCCTGTTAGCTGCTTTTCTCACGTTCACTTATCTTCTGTCCCTGACACCTTCTTATTCTCAGTCATGGAGGTTTAGAACCTCAGTTATTTGTGGTATATCTCCTTAGCTGCAAACAGTTAATCAACTGCTTAATGTTGGGTGATGATGTCAGGGTCCATCCCCTTCTCACCAATCTCACTACCTTTTTTCAGCTCCCCATTGTCTTTCTCTTTCTCAGGCTAGACAATGACTGTTTTTCCCGGCTCTTTCCCTTTTAGCCAACCCTGCATGCAAGCTGCTGCCTGACTCTAGTAGACACTTTTGGGGCCCCCATCACATCTCCTCAGTCCACCTCTGGTTTCAGTCATGGCCGTAATGTGTAGTTCCATGTGAGCTCAGACTCCTGCTGATGGTGTTTCACCTCAAGTTACTCCATGAGTCCTTCTGCTTTCTGCCTCAGGACCTTTCTAGCAGCCATGTGAGTCTGTGCATAAGCCAAGCTCGGCCTGGAGGTACAAGAGAGCCAGCGCTCCCAGCAGAAACAACCCCAAATCAGTGGGGGACTGAAGCTGATGGATAATTGCCCAGCTTCCTGTCCTTCACAAAGACAGTTCTAGGAGGATTTCTTTGTGCTTTGTAGGCAGGCTGAAGAAAAAGTCATACCCCATTTCCAAGAGCAGTGGCCTTGATAACGTACCCTGATACTGGATTTTCCTTCTCCCCTCTGTCTCTCCTCTCTGGGATCCTCTCCCAAATAATCTTCTTGTACCCCTGTGCTCATGTCAGGCTCTGCTTTTAGAGGGATTCAAACTAAGACACAGACCAGTCTTCTGAAAGCTGCTGCCCAGACATCTTCAGTGGCTTCACAAGCCTCCTTAATATAGTACTGATTGTATTCTGAAATCCTAAGCTGTCCAGGTTTGATACCAGCCTATTTTCCCAATCTTATCTTCCCTTGTTCATCCTAACTATTTGTTCCAGTCACGCTGAGTTCCTTAAGGCATAGGCTCTGTCTTGTGCATCTTTGTTTCCATTATTTTTCTCAATATCAAACACATGAGGAAACTAAATATACATGTGTATTTTTAGTGGATGAATGAATGTATTATCTTCACATGTCCATGTGTTAAGGCTCTTCTCCTCATTGCTTAGTAGTGACCCTTCCCTCCACTAAATTTACAAAACACCATATCTATACCACTCTGTGGTACTTTTTGTTTTCTACTTTGTATTTATTTACAAAGCTGAACTACTAAATTTGAGGGAAGTGATCTTGCTTTATTTTTCTTTATTTTCTCCCATAGACCTTATGGGCACATGGATAATCAATAAATGTTGGTTGAATGACTGAGAAAATGTCTCACTACTTTTCTAGGCATCCTAGCTCATTTTGGTTTGTTCTACTCTCTGTTCTTCAATATGTCCCACGTTTTCCCATTCCCATAAATTGAGGCTATTTCTTCCTCTCTTGCTTCTTATACATTCTTCTTACTGTGTTTACCTATGGAAAGTCTATCCATCCTTCAAAATCCAGCTTAAATATCATCTTTTTTATGACGTCTTTCCCAACCTACTCCCTTCACCCTCCCCCTATACTTCTTGTATCTTATGCATTTGCATTGTTTTGCTTTAAGTAGCATAATTTTATTTGGCTTGTCTTCCTTCCTTCTGGGAGACGGTAAGCACTTTCAGGGCAAGGCTGGCTCCTTCCTCATTGTGTCCAGTAGCTTTCTCAGTGCCCTGTAGTCAGTAAATATCTGTTGGAATGAATTAATTTGAATAGGTTAAATCATACCTTCTGGCCTTTCCATTCACATTGTCTTAACTGATGCCCCCTGACCTGTCTTTGTGTGAATTTCCTTGAGTTTCATTTTGATAATGGGAGAAAGATCAAGCAGAAGGAAAGAAATATATCTAGAGCCAGTCAGCATGATCTACTATGTTTGAGCATGAATATTGGAACATAATTTATAGGAATGCCATTTCAATTATTTGTAAAATATTTAAATAGTATAATCCAATTTACATTCTATCATTTCCAACAGCTGTAAAATTTACTTTACACCAAAGTTAGCTCAATCACTTTAATTTAGTCTGGAAAAACACTACAAATGAAAGCTTAATTTGTATTTAATCTCCCCTTTTGTTTCTACATTATGCCTTCAAATCATTCCTTTTAGTGATTGAGATTTAAACCAAGAGAGGAAAAAGGCTTGATGAAATATTTGAGAAGAATATAACCCATAATGAAAAGTTTGGAGTAAATGTTTAAAAATTTCAACTGGCTTTTTTCTTTGGGGTTTCAATTCACAGCAGTGTCTTTGTTATAAACCTGAGGTATGAGATATGTGGGTTACTTTGTCAGAATCATAAGACGATGACTCTCAGACATTTAAAACCACGTGATTCATTTGGAGCAGGTTACATTTATACCCTGTGTATGAAGATTGGCAGGGAATACACATGTGACTAACTATTATTTAGTGTGTTGATCATGCTCATATATTTCTAAATGACTTTATGATCATTTTGGTGAGTTTTTCTCTCTAAGATTTGGCAGTCTTCCAGCTCATGTCATCAGCAGGAAGTAGTGGCAAGGCAAGGTGGCAGAATTGTGACTATGACTTTCTGGCCCCCATATGGCATCAGATCTTATGTGGGGATGGGAGGAGGGGGGTCCCAGGAAGGGATAGAACAACCAAGTAGTGTGTTCGTGCTCAGAAAAAAAATAACCCTTTCTTGTTTCTTTGTCTGCCAGTTGGTGGAATTTATAGAAGTGTTATAGATACCCATACATGTCATCACCTGGGCCCTCTCCCTCATCCCACACTCACCATATCCCTCCTATCTCCAGTAATTCTCCTTGAGATTGAGAGGTGCTTTAATGAAGAGAACATATGAATGAATTAATCTGATCAATAAGAAAGAACTAATTAAGTAAAAGAGGGAGGAAAGAAGGATTTCAAACTCATTTATAGCAAAGAAGCACTAGAGGAGGCAATCGCATGTTACACTTTAGAGAGAAGATTTCAGAAGGGTGCATGTGATCTCATGCCTAGACTCTGGAAGACAAAACAGCTAAAGTAAGGAATTTTCTGGAGTTCCATCACGTTCTCAGAAAAGAGGAAAAGGGCAAGGCATGTAGACACCTGCATAGCTGCGTGAGATAAGATTTTAAAATGGGACAGAGTGGTCACTGAAAAGATGAGTTATGTTTACAAAGCACGTTCTTCTCTATGATATCAGATAATCTTCATAGCAACTCTGTGATTTTGGTCCAACATGGAGTAGTCACCCTACTTCACAGGTGAGGAAACTGAGGCCCAAGAATTTTAGTGACTTGCCTAAGGTCACACTGCTGATAAAAGGCAGAGTTAAGTTTCAATGATGATCAGGCATTTTGTTTCTTTCTGTGACATTATGCTGCAAAATGTTGGCAAAACTTTAAACAGATGATCAGAACCACCCAGTAAGCTGAGGATTGTAAAATATATATACCAAACATATAGAAGTAAGTAGTAATGACAAAGGGTAAACAATGGAAGGTTAGTTCTCCTGCTCCACTCACTGGGATGAATGGAAAGAAGCACAACTGCTCAACTCACATGTTGGCTTCCATCTTTTCTATCAATTCAGCTCCGTGAGCACAAGGCTGTCCTTGTCCCATACCTGTGTGTGCATATGCAGATAGGCAGGGACTATGATCATGAGTAATTATTCAGTATCAGGTCCACATCTATCTAGAAGCCCTCGCATGCCAATATTAATTACTTGACCATCCACCAGCCCCAATCATGTTGAACAATGGTGCTGTGTGTGTTGTAGCTGCCAGGATTCACTTTTCGACTTGTGTGTTTTAGGCATGGAAGAGTGGAGGTTATCTCAGCCATTTGGTTAAGTGGAGTGCCGTGAAGAGGGCTGATACTACGTCTCCAAACTGCTTCATGTTGATTTGGGTGAGACTTTTCAAGGTGTAGACTATACGTAAGCAAGTCTGTTCCTTCTTGGAGTTGCTGGGTTAGATGACAGTGAACACTTCAGTGGTCAGGGATAGAGGAGTTTGGAGAAGGATAGGAGGCCCCTCGTCATGGAGAAAGGGCAGAAAGGCATTTCTTTCTGGGGGAAGAGGATGGCTTGATTGGGGAATAGCAGTTGGCCCTGGTGGTGATACGTGATGCCTGAAAAGACGTGGGCGCAGCAGAGCCTGGAGTCAGCTTGGGGAGGGTCTGGTAGAGGCTGACTGAGGACTTGGAATTCTGTCCCATAAAACCTTCCTTGGGGGACCAATGAAGGTTGCTTTTTGTTTGTTTTTATTTTTAAGTGGGAAGTGAAATGCTTAGATTTATATTTCAGAAATATCACCTCAGGGAGTGATTTGGAAGAATGGACCAGAAGGGAGAAGAGGCTAGAGATAGGGGCAGCAATGAGGAAGCCAGTATAGACATCCAGGATTTGGGGGCGGGGGAGGATAGAGAAAGAGAGAAAGGGAAAAGAGAAAGGAGAGAGAAAGTATCAGAGTGGCAGAAAGGACAGCTTGAGAGAGGGGTCCTTGCAGGTGCTATCTTGAGGTAGGTGCAGGCATAAGCAATAAATAAACAAATAATCAAAACCAAAACGCAGAAACAAATATCCTCTCTCTACACACAAAAAGCCAGTAAGAGAGCACTTACCTGTGTAAGACAGACTCCTGTGTAAGGGCTTGTAGATTCTTGTAGGTCCTAACCCTCCAAATTTATATTCCTGGGCCTGATGTGTGACCTAGGGATCTGCATTTTGGTAATCGCTGGGGATTCTGATGTAGGCTGCTACAGACTTGGGGTTCAGTTTGGGTTCTGACCTCTGGCAAAAATTAACTCCGGCCTTCATGTCCTTTCCTAATGAATCTCCTAGGGCCTCATGACACAGCTACCATGCGTTCGGGCTTACTACGTGCTTGGCACTTTGTGAAGCACTTAATCAGCATCAGCCCTTTTAATTCAGACATTCTTGTTTTTTAAGCTTTTTGTTTGTTTGTTTTAAAGATTGGCACCTGAGCTAACATCTGTTGCCAACCGTCATCTTTTTTTTTTCTTCTTCTTCTTCTTCTCCCCAAAGCCCCCTGGTATATAGTTGTGTATTCTGGTTGTAAATGCCTCTGGTTATGCTGTGTGGGATGCTGCCTCAGTGTGGCCTGATGAGCAGTGCCATGTCCATGCCCAGGATCCAGGGAAACCCTGGGCTGTCAAAGTGGAGTGCGCAAACTTAACCACTCGGCCCAGTCAAGCTTTAAAGTATATCAGAATCAGCTGTGCTCAACCCCAAGCATTTCTCATTCATAAGGTCTGGGGTGGAAGCATGAAAGTTTGCATTTTTAACAAGGTCCCAGGTCATGTTGATGCTGCTGCAGGCCACACGTTGGAACCACTGTTCTACAACAAGCATAGGAGAAAAGGGGATTATCATCTGTCTTATGGGTGAGCAAACCTAGGACTTGGCTAGGATGAGTAGTTTGTCCAGGGTGGTAGAGTTGCAACTGAAACCTAGGTTTGTCTGACTCTCCAGTTCAGATTCTTCACCACAACCTCAAACTTCCATTATTCAAGGCCACGACTGGTGGATCTCTTTACCTGCTGGGCTTGGGGTTTCATGTCCTAACTGAGGGAAATTGACTTTCTTGTTACTCCTTTCCTGAATCTCTTCTTATAACATGGAGTCCTGTTCAGGGGGTTGGCATCATGTCTGGCAGAGGAGGCATTTGCTTTCTTGCTGTGATTTAAGCATCCTCTAAAGCATCCTCCTGGACTAAAATGCTTCCCTCACCAGGGCTGACCTAACCCCTCAAATTCCCACCAATAGAGTTACCTTCCTGAGATAAGGTTCTGTCTCCTGGTTGTTTCCTAGTTAATGTGTGAGCTCCTGGAGGATATGGACCACATCCTATTTGCATTTATAGCTCCCACACCTAGTGCAGTGCTGGGTTCATACTAAAAGGGCAACAAGGTGAGTGGATAAATGAGTGAATGAAATATATTACTTAGAGGGTATAAACAATTAGACTTACTACCTAGGTTTAGATTAGCCTAACAGGCAAACTAGTTTAGAAGGTAATAGGATGGGTAAATTTTGAATACTAGGAGGTAATACAAGGAGATGTCACCTTACTTAGCAAAAGCAAAACTCAGAACCTTCCAGGACTAGTGGGAATCTCTTCGAGGAGAGGGACTGATGATCTACCTGCCTCCATTTTCCTATGATTGATGCTGCCACACTGGTCCATGAGGTAAGCTGTTTTCTCATTCTTTCCTGGTACAAATGAGACAGACTGGATCACTTCTCAGGGATAATGCAGAGATATCAAGGAGTACCAGGAGTTTAGGTAGTCTGGCTTGCAGAGCCCAGGTTTCTGATTTTGCCTTGATCAGCTGCCTCCCAGGGCTCTGGGCACTGTTAGGTCTTTTCCAGTCCTTCTGGCAGCTTTTGCTTCCACATGATGGATGCTTTCCTTAATTCATAGTACCAGGAGCACTCTCCTAGATACTTGGGACCTTCCAAATCCAGGCTAAGGGAGGTATTTCTCTCACACTTACCTAGGTCTGCTCTCTTGAGCATTGCTTCTTGTCTGAAGACATACCTGTTCCCCAGGTGACTGCTAACAGGGATAACCTTACTATTCAGGTGAACTCTCAGTCCCCTGCCCACAGAGGTGTGACCTTATTGCCAGCACTTCATAATAAGCTAATACAATGGCTAATACAATCCTATGACTTGAGTCATACAAGGTGGCAGGTTGTATGAAGAGTGGGTTGGCATTTTCTCACAAAGGTCAGAGAGTCTGGAGTGTAGGGACCACAGAGTTGAGGCACCAGGAAAAGGGACAGAGCTTCTGAACATCCACTTGGCTTCTGCAGAATTTTGCTTCTGCTAGCCCTGCTTGCAGATTCCTTTAACTTTGAAAACTCCCTCTTCCCATCACTGGGTTCCCACCATACGATGAGGGTAGCCACACTTTAATTATCAGCATTGTAAGCCCTGGGACCTGCATCAGCAGTCTGGCATTCACAATGGTCATACTGCCTCAGATTCTAAATAACATGGTTGTGCTGATGGAAAATGCCGGCGAGGTCCCCGTAGATGTCACTGCTTGTTGCTGCACTGATGTATACAGGCCTGTTTCCAGCAGAATATAAAATCTAGGGGAGGAGTCCAGGAGGAGGCAGGGGAGATTCAGGTCCCCTGCCCCTTTGTTGGTCGTTTTCACACTAAGACATGGGGTTTGGGTGCCTTGAGGTTGTTAAGAGAAACCACTGGAGTTGGGGATTTTTGGCAGAGTGGTTTTATTTATCTTTTCCCTGTTTGGTGATTCTCAACTCTGAATGTACCTTTCTGTATCCACATGCCACGCTGATTTACTTTTTCCATTTCTTGGAATGATACAAAATGTCTGGGTTACAAAGGATATGGGGTTATATTTTCTGTATCTCCTTTATGGAATATTAGAAAGTTACTTGAAAAAACAGCTTGTTTGCCATTCATCCTTATAATTTCCTGTTTTGATTAGCTGCTTCTACACATGTGACTCTTAAGAGAAATATAAAACGTCCACAAAGCTAGCAATATTCTCTTAGATTTATGCAGTAGGTATAATATTTAAGCCAATTAAATTTTTGTTTTAAATCATTGCTGTTTGTCACTCTGATTCCTTTGTTTACAAGTTGTCAGTGTCCAATGAATAGTATGCATTTCTTTCAGACATTGTTAAAACCCAGTGTATGGAAACAGTGTTTATACCAGCAGCTGTTACAAATCTGGGGCTATGGATTAATGTCAGCTTCTGAATGTAGAGTGCTTTAGTTAATTCCATCCAAGGACAGATGATATCATCTAGGAAGAAGGCATATATTAGAAACTGTCAGCCAGAAGGTAGTAAAAGGAGGTGATATGTTATAAGGAGTACTAAAAGGTCATTCAAAGAAGAGATATTGCTAATAACTCAATTAAAATTTTCACGCTGACATTTTACAAATTTCTGTGTAAGCCCTAAAACATTTTCAAAGCTAGCTAAATTCATACCCTAGATTGGAAAAACAGGGGTCAAATAGGATTCACACAATTCCTTTGTGAGATGAGTAAACTGGGATAATCTCCTTTTCCAGGAAGTTCCAGCCAACTGATTCAATGAAACTCCTTTAATATCTAGGTGAAAGAGAGGAATTTTGCAAGCACTTCTTTTTATTGGGGATTTTCTGCTTTCCTCTGGTAGGCTTTGGGACAGGGCAACCAACTCATTTTGGCTCTCAACTTTCAGGAAACCAGTATTTGCCAGCCTGGTGCTTCATTGTAGTTATTTTGTATGATTTACTGCCTGGAAAACAAAAGAATCCATGTTCCTCCTGGGAGCCAAGAGGCACAACAAAGAATGGGGATAAAGGTCATTGGCTGAGCCTGCGCTTGGAGTAGAAATATTTCTAGACCAGGTGATGGGATGTGGCTGCCATGGCTGAACAGTCAGGCTGCCAGGGCACAAAACCCAGAAATGGCAGGGTTCATGAAATGGCACCTGAGTCATCTACTGCTGTCATGTTTGGAAGGCATGGTCCCTTCTTGAAGATGTCTTTACCTGGAGTCTACCTGACTTTTCTTTGTAGGTTTTTCTAGTGTTCAGTCACAGCTATGGTCACTCAATTCTTCTTCTTGTCCAATGAATGTGAGCATAGTTCTTTTCTTGGTATTTTTTTCCATAGTTATGGAGAAGAAGTGATATGTATGTATGTATGTATTCAGTAATTGCTTTAGCTGCCTACCGTGTACTTTGTGCTAAGGGTTTGGTGGTAAGGAAAAATAAACATGGCTGCTGCCCTCCTTGAGCTTACAGTCCAGTGGAGGTGAGGGCCATGAAATAGTCACACACACATACTCACTGACACAATTAGATGTCAAATCACAACTGGGGCAGGGCCTGGGTAGGAAGAATGTGGTGCTATGGTGAGACATAATTTGACTTAGGGAGCTTTCGGAAGGCTTTCCTGATGAAGTGATGTCTCACCTGCTGAAGGGGGCAGAGTTAATTAGGAAAGAAGAGAGAGAAGAGCATTGCAGACAGAGGGAACAGCAAGTACAAAGATTCTTGGCAGAGCTTGCTGATTACAGGGCATTGGGAAGAGGCCTGTGTGGCTCCTGGGGAGAGAATGACAGAGACAGAGCTGAGCCCGGGGAGGTAAATAGGATCAGTCTGTGGAAGGCCTTATAGACTATGGTAATGAATTTTACTTTTAAAAATGTTTAATAATTATATAGACTACGTTTATATTACATTTACATTGAAGCCAAGCCAAACCCAAACTTCCTCTTCTTACAATAATATAATCCTAATTCCTTTCCTCTTTAACTCTGGGGACCTATATTGAAGTTTGCAGCTGAGGATTTCAAACTTTCTTTTCTTTTCTTTCTTTCTTTTTTTTTTTGAGATTCCTTCTTCAAAGGTCATTGGCTGAGAACAGCAGCTATAGAGTACCTAAATGTTTGCTTAGAGCATCTCAAGGTGAGGTGTCTTAGCATTAGAAACTGTTGCCTGCTTGTCATGTTCATGGAAAGAGAGACACATGTTTTTGCTATGTACTGTGTACACAAGAGGCACTTAATAAATGCTTGCTGATGAATCAGGGGTGACATCCAGCACTCAGGAATGCAAAACTAAGTTTTATCTTTTCCAGCCATCTGAACATTGTTCACAAAGAGAGTCTGGGGAGGAGGGATGGGCATGGCTGCATCTGCTTCACTGTCCTGTATGTGTGCTTGGGCCATCTGATGCCAACTCCACGATGACACATTTGTCTTATTAAGTGTAAGCCAACTCTTCTGCCTCTTCTGGGGCGCTCCTGACAGTGGCCGTGGAGGACAGGGACATGCGGTGAAAGCCCAGTTAATATGGTCTGTAAAGGGAGGTGGTGGCTGCTGGGGAATGCTCAAATGAAGACAAATGCATTGTTAAGTTTTTATGGACCAAGGCCACACTTTCATTAAGCATAATTTACATAACATAACTAATGCTCAAGGCCAAACAGTCCTTGTGGCCCAGTGACAGCCTGTGACAACCGTGGATAGTAAGGCCTTGTGCAGAATTCCTTAGGTCAGGAAGCCTCCTCTTTCTTCTTGCTGGCTCAGCATGCCGGTTGCTTGGAGCTCTCTCTCTGACCTCTCAAGCTACATGCTGATGACATCAAAGCTACACCTTCTCCTTGGCGGCAAACAAGCTAAGCACCCTGGGCAGAGCTTGGTTGCCATGTTCCTTTCTTTTTCTTCATAGGACTTGGCTTCCTGATGTGAGCCCTCTGTAAGTCCTGGCTGGGAATTTTCTGGGGTTCATCTTGGTCTTCTGAGAGTTCCCTGGTTCTCCCCTAGGGCTGAGCCAAGTAGACCCCCGGTTAAGATGTTGGAGCATGAAGAGTAGGCTTTAATTAGAGCTGCCCATGTTCTTTAACAGCACGCCTCGGAGGTGAGGATGTCGGATGGCATCCCTGGTGTGTTCAGCAGTGGCCTTTGTCTGCACCCATCTTCATTACATGTTAATACCACTGGAGACACTTTGAGGTCAGCTTGTCCACCTTGCATGGCAAAGCAATTATCATTTCCTCTCACTGCAGGGGTGAATGTTCAGTATCACATGATGAATTTTTGCTGGTAATCAGAACTTTCTGCCCATTGGCCTTCAGGATATACTTTTGTGTTGACATTTACAAGGTATGTGTCAGGCAGAGCTGAGGTACAGAGTGAGAGAATTAAAGGGAGAGATGGCGGGAGAGGACCATTATATTCAATTTAATGATGACAATTTCTCTACATTTACAACTTCCAGAAGTAAGAGACAATAGATATGTGTCTTCTGCTTGCATGCACACTGAAGGAGATGACATGAGGAGATTCTGTTAGTGGGAATGGTGATATATTACCTTAATGATTTCATTGCTTGCCAAATAAAAGAAAAATTCTCGCTGTGTTGCAGAGCCCTGTCCTCATCAAGCTATTCATTGTGAGGCATTTGTTGTTAAACTGGAGGCATAAAGAAGAATTTTGACCTTCCATAAGCTGCTTTTGGATTTTTATTTTTTTCTCGACTACCTTGACAGTCTGTTTCTTCTCGGTTTATAGGACATGCATAAGCATTTGTGTATCTAATATTGAGGCTCATTAATGAATTCCAAGAGCTCATAGATTTGGGAAAGTGGGTGTTGAATTATGGAAAATTTCATAGTAGAGTTCAATGAAAGCTCTCCTCCACTATTATACTAGTGATTAGAAGGGCAGGTGACCATGTATGTGTGTAGGGAGGTATTATGTGAATTGTGGATAATTTGAACAAACCTCCCAGTACTATGCATGGAAGTTTAAAATGAGATGGGATCCTGTGGTCTAGGTAGGATCCAAGGAGCCATTTTCTCAGGGATGCTGGAGGCTGGATAATTTGAAGTGTAGATAAGCAGGGGTCCAAGATTTTAGTAGGAAAACAGTACCAGGTGACAAGCCTTATGGTTCAGGCAAGGCAGGTGAAGAACCAAGAAGAAGGTCAGAAGCTGGTGGGATTTGGAGCTAGCTAGGGTGAGATCGTGGATAGGTTTGTGGCTAGACCTAGAGCCAGGAGTCTTGGAAAATTCTAGATTTATTATTATATGAATCTGACCATGACTATTTAAAGGAGCAATGCAGGGCCTGACTGTAATGGCATGATTGTCATCTACTTATTCGGTGAAGTCTGCTTTTTCTAGTAGACTATCTAGATTTCCGGAGTAGTATAGTAATGTTTGTACAGTAGAGTTTAAGAGCTGAAAGGGACCTTTAAGGTCATGGAAGTCATGAGGTCAGAAGTCATGGCAAGGAGAGCAGGCCTACCCAAGGCCTCTTAGGGTATCACTGAACTTCCTTATCCAGGGATGTTTCCATTTATTTGATTGAAATGGTTCTGCCGCAGCTGGGTTGTTTGCACATCTGGCAGGCCTCCTTCCTGAATGTGCTGGCAAACTCTGGAGCTGAACCTAGTAACCCTACTTTGGACATTATCCTCTTAGAGATTATTTTTACCTACTAGTTGTATGACATTGGACAAGTGACTTCACTTTTCTGGGTCTAGTTTTTTCATCAGTAGAGTGTTAGAAGGTCTCTGTGGACCCTTCCAGCTCAAGCATAATATGGTGTGTAACTATTGCTGTGTATCTATGTAGGCCCAGTTAGAAGCTCTTGGTGTAGCCATCCATATGATTAGAGTCAGCCACACAGAACCTATGGAAATAGAAATGATAATGATACTTTTGTTCTTCACCCATCTGAAAGATCCTATGGAAGAGTCCTCTAAGATGTAAGCTTCTTGAGAACAGGGACCGTGTCTCGTTGTTTGATATCCCTACAAACCATCATATTGTCTGGTGAATATTTGGTGTTTAATGAATTGGGACTAACTGAGTATGAGGAAGTGATACCAAATTTCAGATAAGACATCTTTTTCTGAACTTTAAGAAGTTAACATAAACATTGCATAAGCACACATGCCTAGGACATCCTCTTCAAAAGAAACTCACCAACTCCACTTGGGCAGTCACCAAATCTGTCTTATTCACCACTGGTTTCCAAGTGCCTGGAACACTACCAGGCGCACAAAAGTATTCAGTAAATGTTTGTTGAATAGATGAATGAATACAACTAAGACATGGAGGATGGGTAGTTGGACTTTCCAAGGTTAACTGGGATACAGGGAGGGAATATAGACCTGGAAAAAGTGAAGAAAATAAGAAACTTAGTGGTAATATGTTTACTTTTGCTTTCGTTTCACCTCTAAGCTGTAGCTTAAATCTCTTCTACATACTAGAAAGTGACAACTGGGAGACCCTGTCTTCTGTTGACACTGGTCTGCAAATGGCTGCTAGTCTATGACAAGATAAGTACAGAAATAGAGCATAAGCATTTAGAAACTCTCCCAGTAAGTCGACACTGCATGACACCCAAGCATGTGATCACTGGATTTGTCTTGTTAAACACTGTATGGTCCAGTTTGGGTGTTGTCAGACTTGCATAGTGAATCACAAGCAGTGTACGCTGCACTCTGGTCATGCACAGTAGGAACCTGGACTGGCCCAGGACATACTAGGGAGACATGGTCCTTCACTACATCACTGGAAAGAAGCTGAGTGGAATACCTGGTTGTGTAGTCTAGTAGTCATAGAAATAATCATTAAAATATTAATGATTTTTTTGGTCATATAAAGCTGTTTCTGACTTGCTATGATACATATTGTCTGTGTTGCTGATTTGAGAAGGACTAAACTAGCCATACAACCCTAGTCAACCAAGTTGAGTTACAACCTGTGTGACAGTGTTTTTCTCTATTTAAGACTAGCCAGCCTTGAGTGGCTATTTAACTTGCTCCTTTGGCCTCATTAATATTATCCTGTAATCAAATGAGCTAATTAAGCTGTTTTCTATCCATTGATCAGAAAATATGAAAACTTGAAGGTGGCTCTAGCCATCCTCTGATCCAACTCCCTCATTTTTCAGAAGTGACTGTGGCTCAGAGAGGTTAAATAATATGTCCCAGGTCACACAGTTATTTAGCAAAAGAATTGGAACTAAAATATTAGGGCCCTTTACTCCTAGGTTATTGTGCTTTCCACTTCACCTTGAAGTTCAGTAAAGTCCTTTAAGATTTTGCAATATCCAAGGTATATCTCTGTTGTAGTAAGTTATGTACCTCCATTTGATAGAGGACCTAGA
Source organism: Equus asinus (assembly GCF_041296235.1). Taxonomy (NCBI): domain Eukaryota; kingdom Metazoa; phylum Chordata; class Mammalia; order Perissodactyla; family Equidae; genus Equus; species Equus asinus. Next base: position 64,004,987 of record NC_091791.1, read on the forward strand.
ATGGACAGATTTTCTTCACCAAATAATTACAGGTGATTTGCCTTTAGGAAAACTTGATTTTTGAAATTATGAACAAGGGAAACAGAAGAAGTTATTTATTTATAAATATTCGTATAGTATGTTATTATATATTTATATGTATATAAAATGTTTATATGTAAATAATAGCAAAATAATATATGTTTATTTATGAATGAAGTCTTATATCAATACTTGCTGCGTAGAAGGGTGTTGACTACCATTCATTGTAGTTCAGTCCCAAAAGGAGGATAAAACTTAACATAAAAGTATGTATTAATGGGAAAATAGGATGCAACTTAGAAATATTGATTCAAGCACATTTTCAGAAGTGAAACTATTAGAGGAAATGAGATCTCTTCATACTGTGAATTAAAATAGTAGGTAGTAAAAAAGGACTGGGTAGGAGAATTCATTTCCCTCAAAATATCATTCCTAACTTAGCAGGTTTCAATGCGGTCAAACTCAGGTGTTGGCAAACTGTGACCCACAGGCGAAATTCTGCAGCCACCTGTTTTTATAAATAAAGCTTTACTGGCACACAACTGTGACTGTTCACCTACTATCCTCTATGGCTACTTCCATGCCATAAGCTCAGATTTGAGTGGTTGTAACATGCCTTATGGTCTGAAAAGTCTAAAATATTTATCTTGCCCTATATAGGAAAAGTTTGCTGACCTCTAGTCTAAATGCATATCTATTATGTAACTGATTCTACCATCAGGCCAGGAGTCTTTATTTGGAATCCCACCTATCTGATGAAGAAGGAAGAAATGAACTTTAATCATCTTGTTCAGAAGCCTGTTTTAAAATCCTGTCACCAATTGCCAGTTTTTAGTCTGCGTATGACCTCCCAGTGATCCTGGGAGAATGAAATTAACCACCTCTGAAACAAACATTCAATCTTTTTATTTTTACCACTTTCTTGGTAGAGTAATAAATAAAGTCAATGACCCTGGATTCTATTACTATGTAAGAGCTCTTTAAAAACATCTCACCATCTGCTTAATGGCCAGTAATATGTTTCTAATGGTCACTCTCGATAAGACACTTTTAGTTCACTGCTGTATAATAGTCGTCCAATAGCCAAGAGGCTCCTGAAGTAATATGATCAAAGGCCAGTTTCCAGCTTTGTAGTGGCAGGAGCTTGGAAATAGTTCTAAAGAGAAAAATAGAGACATTCTGAGAGTTACGTGTAGAAACTCTTGTGTCATGAAGCCCTGGGCATGCAACGAGTGCATGGTCCACAAGTTGTTTAGTATAAGCTTAGAACTTTGAGTTTTTGGCATTTAAATGTCCAGTACAGTTGCAACTTGAAGTTGGCTTAATTAATTTGTCTTTTCATTTAAGATGACATACACTGAACTGTTGTCACTGAGAATCCTGCATCCCTGGTCTGGGCCCAGCAGCTGGTGACAGTCTGGCAAATTATGAGTTTTCCAGCTTAAAAGAGACTAAACTGCAGACAAAACAAGCCATTAGCTGAGTAAATACTGTATCTCTGTTTGGCTTCTGTAAGAAGCAGGAGATTAGCACGAGTGTTTAGTGTTCATAATTATTAGTAGGAGGCAAATAGTAGGCTCAAGCTGACTGGAGATTGTTTCATTATATCCAATTAACACCCACTTGATTATTCTTAATTACTTCTGCTTGATGATAGAGGAGTAAAGATGTCATACTTCAAATGTACAAATAACAACTGGGTCATCAATACACATATATTTGTAATATATCCTGCTCATTTTGGGGTGGCTATTTAATGTGATTTCAGTAGAAGGGTGGAAAATGAAATGTCCGCTTGTCGAGATTGTGGTAAATACTAAGGAGAACTTAGACAAGATGCAGAAAAATAGATAGCATAGAAATGGGTTTTTCTGTAGCAATCTGGTTTGGAAATGCCTTACTTGCCATTTGTTTGAGAATTCCTTTTCTACTGTCCATTCTTATGGTGGCACAGAAAGTAAGGCTGAAGCATAAAGATCAATGATTATAAATAGAAGTATCTGAATGCGAACTTTCTAAAAAAGAGTGAGCCCTGTATACATCAAATGGTATGAAATGGAAATCCCCACTCCAGTGGAGTTTGTGGAGGGTTGAGAAGTTGAGTCATAATTAACCTCTCTTTGAGAAACTTAATGACCAGCCTGGTGAAGAATATGAAATGTTAGCAAGTGACGTTATCTGAGAAGCGAGTATAAGGAATTTTCTTAGGTTCAAACCTGAAATTAAGACTACCATTAGGAACACTAGAAGTCATCTTTCCTTTCTCAAGCTTTTAGGGGAGAAAGAATAGATTCTTCCCCTTCAGTTATTTTCTAGGGTTGGGAGGAGTTGCCATTATAGCATACATAGAGGAGGAATTCTTTTTTTTTCTTAAAGATTGACACCTGAGCTAACATCCGTTGCCAATCTTTTTTTTTTCTTCTTCTCCCCAAAGACTCCCCAGTACATAGTTGTATATTCTAGTTGTAGGTCCTTCTGGTTCTGCTATGTGGGACACCACCTCAGCATGGCTTGATGAGCAGTGCTAGGTCTGCACCCAGGATCCAAACCAGAGAGACCCTGGATGGCTGAAGTGGAGCACAAGAACTTAACCACTCGGCCATGGGACCAGCCCCTCTTTGCTTTTCTGAGTAGAGGTTATTACAGTCTTCAGTTGCCCCTCCTTGCTTGCTTGTGGTGTCATTGTGGTGTCAGTGATGTTTCACTAGAAGAATTTGGATTGTTGTATTTTTTCCTGGATCAAATTTAGGTATTAAATCATTCTTAGGTAAAGAGAGAAGGAACCTGGCACCAGAAAGGAATGGTAAGGTTTGGTGGTTGTGCCAGGACATTCTTAGAACTGGCAACTTCCTTGAAGATCAGAGCTAGACATGCAGTGATGACATATTGGTACCAAACAAATCCACCGTCAGCTCTCGAAGTCAATCAACAGTTAGTTGCTGAGCACTTGCTCATGCATTGCATCAAACTAGGCACATGATGGAGTATGGAATGGGCTAAGCTCTCCATAGGTGGGAACATAAGTCTTTTCTATTACATGGTCATGCTTAACCAATTGCTGAATTGCATGGTTCAAACTCAGGACTGTAGTGGTTCAGCAAAGAAGGCTGGGCTGGGCAGGGAAGATGAAGACTTCAAGACTGGGACCTGAACGGCAGGTAGACTTTGGCTTCTTGGAGAATGTGTCTCAGCTATTGATGGTCCAAAGGCCAATGAGAGGAAAAACTTGTTCCAGGTGAGCAAAAACGTGGCCCCCTTTTCCTTTGATGCAGACTGGTCCAGGTCCATGCTCAGGTCCAAGGACCAAGAACCTTAGTACACCTCATGGTGAGCAAACACAGGTCTGAATCTTGAGATGAAAGGCCATCTCAGGGAGAGTGTCCCAAGGAAATAGAGTTAATGAGGATTCCCTGGGATCTATTCTATTATGAAGGAAAAGACATTAGGCAATCTGTTAAAGTGAAAAATTCATAAGTATGTTTAAAGATTTAAGGCTTAAATGGAATATCTTAGGCAGTCATTTGAAGTCTTTCTATATATATGGTGTCTGATATTTAAAAGGCACACAAAACATTAAAAAATGACCTCAGGAATAGTGTACCCTCCCCTGAATAATAAAGGGGTAATGGAGCAGTGTCAGGGTGTAATCGATTTCAACTTGACAAATGATGGTCAGGACCATCTTTGCTGGTGACAGGAGAATCCAACCCCAGTGTCCTCTGAGTGGACAGAAGAGGTTGTTTGGCAGGTTGTGTGAAGGTCATGAAGTTGTTTAGATCTTGGTTTTGTTTCCTTTGTGTGTGCATGTATGTGTGTGAGAGATGGTGGTGATGGTAACAAGGGTCTGCACAATGCTTCACAGAATGCAACAAGATTGCTTTAGTGCACACAGGTGGAAGGTTGGGTGATACCAGTTGGTTGTGGTATGGACCTTGTATAGCGTAGTATAGAACTTGGCCCAACTGAGAAAACTGCCAGGAAGTTGTTGAGAAGTTCCTAGCCTTCTGCACATGGAGAAACAAGAACGGATTTCATTTTGTTATTGCTGAGGTGAATCTATTAGGTCCTTGCTACTAAATGTGTGGTTCATAGACCTGTATCATCAGCATCTCCTGGGAGCTTGTTAGAAATTCAGATTCTTGGGTCCCACCCCAGATCTGCTGAATCAGAATCAGCATTTTAACAAGATCCCCAGGTAATTCGTAGGCCACTAAGTCTGTGAAGCACTGCTTCAGACTTCACTACTCATTTCTGGAACCATGTTTGGCCCCAGTTCTACCTTTTATTAGATATTCACGAGACTGTGAGTCGGTCCATCCTTCTGAGTCTCGGTTTCTTTTCCTTTAACTTGGGGGTATTTATGCCTGCTCCACCTACCACCAAAGATCTTTAGAATGATTAAAGGAGACAATACAAGTGAAAGCACCTTGTAATGGGAAAGCCCTGCACCAGTGGTTGGCAATAACAGCTGCCCTCTATAATCACCTAGGGAGCTTGAAACAAAGTGCCAGTGCTTGGGTTCCACCCACTCCTGCTCTAACTGGTCTGGGGTGGGACCTGCCATTGGTACTTTCGAACAACTCCTCTGTTGATTCTCATAGGCAACAGCTGGGGTTTAGCTGTTGTTATTCTGATCTTAATTGTTTCTATCCTCCCAGCTTCTCTTTCAGAACCTTGAGAAGTGTTGGTGTGGGTGGCAATGCAGTAGGATGTAGGGTTGGTTCCTGCCCAAACCTCCTCTGTAAATATGGAGCAGCATATCCTATTCTCCAGAAATGCCACTCCTGGGAGCATTTTACTTGGATGTTTAACTTGTCATCCTCAAGTTCCATGTATATCTGTTCATTTCCTTGTGCAGGTTGAGCACTGTGAACACTTGGAGAGCATGGCCTGCTTTCTGTTTCCTGTCTGTACAGCCAACATCTTACTCAAGCAAAGAGGATGTGTGTAAGGCAACGACATACAGCTGAGGAGCAGGAGACCTGGGTTAGAAGTTAACACCTTCTTGTTGGTCTTATCTGTCTAAACTACCTGGCTCATAGAGTTGTAGCAAGAATCATTTAAAATCAAGATAATTCCATGTGAAAATATTTTCCAAACTATAAAATGGCACACAAGTGTACAAGTGTGCTTGGTTAATTTGAGTGGTGGAATCATGTAGTGAAAGGATACTGACTTTAATGTCAGGAGTTAGGCCCAAATGGAGACACAACCTTTTAACATAAAAGCAATTAATATTTAGTGAATGCTAACTATGTTACTTTTCTTTTATACCTTCAACAAATATTTCCTGAGGGTCTATTATGTTACAGGTGTTGGGAAACAACAGTGACTAAAACAGAAAAACCCCAAAAATCAAATGTACCCTCATGGAGCTTACATTTTCCTGTGTGGTGTGTTGGAAGAGACACAATAAACGTGCACATGTATTTCAGGAAGTAGTAAGTAGTATGAGGACAGGTAGAGCATGGTGGGGGGAGTAGAGAATGAGGAGGTGGGGCATGCTGTTCATAAAGGGAGATCAGGGAAAGCCTCTCTAATGGATGGTGTTTCAGTGAAGACCTGAGGGAAGGGAGCGGATGAGTGATCTGGATTATCTGTGGAGGTAACAGCACATGCAAAGGCTGGAGGCAAGATCTTGCTTGACACCTGTGATATTGCAAGGAGGCCAGCATGGAGAGGTGGGTTAGTGAGGGAAGTGCCTTAACACAGGAAATCAGGAGCTGTTTCAGAGCCTGGGTAATGTAGGGCCTTTTAGGCTCTCCTTGGGACTTTTAGGTTTTATTCTGTATTAGAAAGGAAGCCATTGGAAGGCATTGAACATAATTTGACTTAAGTTTAAACTCAGATTGATCACTTTGGCAGTGGTGTCGGGGGAAACCAGCCAGGAAGTTAAAGTGGAACCAGGGTGACCAGTAAGGAGGCTATCGCGGTAGTTCACATTGGTGTGGATGAGGGTGGTTGCCTTATGGGTGGTAAGGTGTGATCAGATTCTGGATGTTTAGAATGAAGAATTAAGAGGATTTGCTGATTATAAATGCCATGTAAGGTAGGAACAGGAGGAAGAATGGAGGTGCCATTTATTGGCATGGACGAGCGGGGTTGGGCTAATCATGAGTTAGGTTCTGGACTTGTTAAATTTGAGATGCCTATTAGCCATCCAAGTGGAGATGTCAAGAGATAACTGAATCTGGGTCAGGCCTGGGGATAGAAATTTGGGAGTTTCTTTAAATATGTAAGTGATACTTAAACTCACTGGGTGGAGGAGATCACTTTATTCTGCACCAGAAACATGGAAGGAATTAGTGTGATGGTGATGATCAATGGGTTTGGTGATCATGGTAGTATTACTGGAACTTAATCAGCTCTCGTGTTCTCTGATTCCGTGTAGTGCACTTGCTCATTATAGTCTCTGTCTACTCTAATTTTGAATCTATTTTAATGTCCATAAATTACAGCAAAGGGAAGAAAATATGTTATTGATTGAACTCTTTGGCTTCTGTGTGTCTATGCGAATTCCAGTGCACACTAGAGAAACCCTTATTCCACAGTGGCCCAGATGAACTTGTTACCTTAAGCTGGCTCAGCCCAGGGAACTGTAGGTTGTAGGGGACTGGCAATCTTGGCCTACCCTTCAGGACTACAGCACAAAGCAGGATGGATGAGATATTTCAAATCATTACTTACAGGTGTTCTTTAAGGGAGTGCTTGGGAAGTTTTACTCAATTTAACTTAAGACATAAGTAATGCCATTCCCAATTCAGGGCAATGGCTTAGAACCTGACTCAATGTCCTTTTTGCTAAGTAATTATCCAGATTTCCTTACTAAATGTTATTTTATGTATTATGTTTAATGGCCTCTTTCTTTCGGCTATGGTAGGATGGTAATAGCAGCTTGTAATGGATCACATACTCATCTTAAAGTTCTGCCTCTGGCACCTGTGGCCAGCATGGAGGGAAGCTTCTGGTCAAGGCTCAGACCCATTCCATGGCCCTACTCACTGGATTGGCTTGCTTCTCAGAGGCCTAACAGATCACCAATAACTTCTTAACCTTTACAGCATTCCTCACTTTTAAAAATCCAGGGGCAACAAACTGGACAATCTAGAAGAAATGGATAAATTCTTAGACTCTTACAACCTCCCAAAACTGAATCAAGAAGAAATAGAGAATCTGAATAGACCAATCACAAGTAAAGAGATTGAAACAGTAATCAAAAACTTCCCCCAAAATAAAAGCTCAGGACCAGATGGCTTCTTGGGAGAATTCTACCAAACATTCAATGAAGATTTATTACCTTTTCTTCTCAAACTATTCCAAAAAGTTAAGGAAGATAGAAATATTCCTAACACGTTCTATGAGGCCAAAATTACCCTGATACCAAAGCCAGACAAGAACAACACAAACAAGGAAAATTACAGGCCAATATCGTTGATGAACATAGATGCAAAAATTCTCAACAAAATATTGGCACACTGAATACAGCAATACATTAAAAAGATCATACACCATGATCAAGTGAGATTCATACCAGGGAGACAGGGGTTGTTCAACATCCACAAATCAATCAATGCAATACACCACATTAATAAAATGAGGAACAAAAACCACATGATAATCTTCAGATATGCAGAGAAAGCATTTGACAAGATCCAACATCCATTCATCATAAAAACTTTCAATGAAATGGGTATAGAAGGAAGATACCTCAACATCATAAAGGCCATATATGACAAACCCACAACCGACATCATACTCAATGGGGAAAAACTGAAAGCCATCCCACTGAGAACAGGAATGAGACAAGGGTGCCCACACTCACCACTCTTATTCAACATGGTACTAGAGGTTTCAGCCAGAGCAATTAGGCGAGAAAAAGAAATAAAAGGAATCCAAGTAGGCAATGAAGTGAAACTCTTGCTGTTTGCAGATGACATGATTTTATATATAGAAAACCCTAAAGAATCCGTTGGAAAACTATTAGAAATAATCAACAACTACAGCAAAGCTGCAGGGTACAAAGTCGACTTACAAAAATCAGTGGCATTTCTATACTCTAATAACAAACTAACAGAACAAGAACTCAAGAATACAATCCCATTTACAATCACAACAAAAAGAATAAAATATCTAGGAATGAATTTAACCAAGGAGGTGAAAGACCTATACAAGGAAAACTATACTATAAGACATTACTGAAAGAAATCAATGACGACATAAAGAAATGGAAAGATATTCCATGCACATGAATTGGAAGAATTAACATAGTTAAAATGTCCATACTACCTAAAGCAATCTACAGATTCAGTGCAATTTCAATCAGAATCCCAATGATGTTCTTCACAGAAATAGAACAAAGAATCTTAAAATTCATATGGGGCAACAAAAGACCCCAAATAGCCAAAGCAATCCTGAGAAACAAGAACAAAGCTGGGGTCATTGCAATCCCTGACTTCAAAATCTATTACAAAGCTATAGTAATCAAAACAGCATGGTACTGGTACAAAAACAGGCACACAGATAAATCGAACAGAATTGAAGGCCCAGAAATAAAACCACACATCTATGGACAGCTAATTTTTGAGAAAGGAGCCAAGAACATAGAATGGAGAAGGGAAAGCCTCTTTAATAAATCGTGCTGGGAAAACTGGGCAGCCACATGTAAAAGAATGAAAGTAGACCATTATCTTTCTCCATACACAAAAATAGACTCAAAATGGAACAAAGACTTGAGGGGAAGACCTGAAACCATAAAACTTCTAGAAGAAAATACGGGCAGTACACTCTTTGACATCAGTGTTAAAAGGGTCTTTTCAAATACCATGTCTACTCAGACAAGGGAAACAAAAGGAAAAGTAAACAAGTGGGACTTCATCAGACTAAAGAGTTTCTGGAAGGCAAAGGAAACCAAGATCAAAATGAGACTACAATCCACCACATGAGAGAAAATATTTGCAAATCATATATCTGATAAGGGGTTAATCTTCATAATATATAAAGAACTCACACAAATGAAGTGCAGAATAAACAACCCAATCAAAAGTGGGCAGAAGATATGAACAGACATTTTTCCAAAGATGATATACAGAGGGCCAACAGGCACATGAAAAGATGCTTAACATCACTAATCATCAGGGAAATGCAAATCAAAACTACACTTAGATATCATCTTGCGCCCATTAGAATGGCTATAATCACCAAGACAAAAAACAGCAAATGTTGGAGAGGTTGTGGAGAAAAGGGAACCCTCATCCACTGCTGGTGGGAATGCAAACTGGTACAGCTACTGTGGAAAACAATATAGAGATTTCTCAAAAAATTAAAAATAGAAATACCATATGATCCAGCTATCCTGCTATAGAGTATTTATCCAAAGAACTTGAAATCAACAATAAAAAGAAACTTATGCACCACTATGTTCATTGCAGCATTATTCACAATAGCCAAGACATGGAAGCAACCCAAGTGCTCATCAGCTAATGATTGGATAAAGAAGATGTGGTATACATATACAATGGAATACTACTCAGCCATAAAAAAGATAAAATCGTCCCATTGACAACCACATGGATGGACCTTGAGGGCATTATGTCAGGTGAAATAAGCCAGACAGAGAAAGACAAACACGGTATGATTTCACTCATATGTGGAAGATAAACAAACTTACGGACAAAGAGAACAATTTAGTGATTACCAGGGGGAAGGGGGTATGGAGGATGGGCATGAGGGGTGAAGGGACACACTTATATGGTGTCTGACAAATATTAATGTACAACTGAAATTTCACAATGTTATAAACTTTTATGACCACAATTTAAAAAATAATTCAGGGGACCCTAAGGAGCATATCTGGCCAGACTGCTCTTTGGTCTCAATTCAGAGCCCTCTTTGGAGAGCTATGGGTGACAGACCAAGCCCTAGTGGGGAGGAATGAAGTGACATAGACCCTTGGATTATGGTCAGACATCATAGACGCCTGATCAAAATTACGAACCACTGCCATTGCACCTCAAGATGGCCAATTCCGTTCAGTACCCTGATCAGTGGCTCTCAGGAAAGGTTCACTGGATTGAACTCATGTGGTAGGAATTATGTTATTGATGTTGTTTGTATGGTGTGTATGTTGGACAGTATGTATGTCGGCTTCTTAGCGATGACTTCGTTATGCAAACAGTCTTTCAGTAGCTACTGAGCACCTACTACCAATTGAGCCCACAGATAGTTACTGAGTGCTGAGTGGGTACTGGGCACTGGGAGGATACCAAATTATCTGTCCTTCATCTGTGCCTGCTATAAAATTAGGTTCTCAAGAGAGTCAAGACTAAAACCCACATCAAAAATATGTATACTACCTAGGAGAGGGGAGTACAGTATTGGCCCTGGTATTTATAAACAGGTTAGATGTATTTCCTGCCCCCAGAGAGTTTCTAGACTAGTTGAGGCAGCAGGGTACACTTGATGAAATGTTGAATAACAGAATAATGCTTAGTTTTAGAAAGCAGGAGAAGTAACAGCTTCCAGATGTAATGAGGGTGTGTGACCCTTTAGGCTATACATCAGAATCACTTGGGGAGCATTTGAAAATGAGGATATCTGGGCTCCAGCCCATATCTTTTTGGCATCTGTGTGTTTTAAAAGTTCCCTGGGTGATTCTGATGCATAATGAGGCTTAAGAACTACTGCTTTGGAAGGATAGGTGGAATTTGGGTGTATAGATGGAGGTGGGAATTACAGCTTGGCATGAGAAAGATGTGAGCAATGAATGCCACAAGGTGAGTGCAGCAAGACTCCTTAGTACAGTAACTGTTGTTCCCTGGCCTTGATGAGGGTCCTTGTTTGGAGGAAGAGTGGAAATCCAGTGAGAAAGGGCAGCTATCGGAAGAACTTGAAGTTCTGGAGAAGAGATTGAATTTTATCCTGAAAGCTACAGGGATATCATGTGGTCACCACCATCCTTTATGTGACTTCACTTTCAATAGTGAGTATTTGGACTTTATTCACTGCTTGATGGGCAACTTTTGAGCCAATGAACAACATGAGGAAAGTGGTGTTTTAAGCTGAATGTGTCAGGTGCTGAGTGGATTCAAGCAGAAGGTATCTGGAAGCAGAGATTAGCCATGACCAAAACTGTTTCCACAAACACCGCCATCAACAAAAACGAATATTGATTGAGCCCTCACTATGTGCCAGGTGCTGTCTTAAGTTCGTTACATATATCATCTTTTTAATCTTCACAGAAACGCTATGAAATAGGTACTTATAGTGTGCTTATTTTACAGATGTGGAAACTGAGGTGCAGGGAAGTAATTTGCCCAGAGCCACACAGCTAGCTAGCATCAGAGTCAGGATTCAAGCCAGACTGCTTGATTCTACTCTGCTACAGGCTTTTATAACTCCTAGAACTTTGGCAGTGATAAGTGGAAATGGAAAATTGAGGTACATCTTATGAAGAATAAACTTGAAGTGCTGCGTGTTGTTGGAATAGCTTGAGCATGCTTAGGAATATCTCCAATGTGGAAGAGCACCTTGCACAAAGGAACTGAGTAGGATTTAGAATGGCACATGGAGGATGGCAGAAAGCCTGTCTGAAATAGTGGGTCTGTGTTCAGAACATAGGAGAAGAGTTAGAATAGGAAATTGCTAGCATGATGGCCCTATAGGCACTCTGCTAAAAAATCTCAGAGACTGTTTGAGAAGTGAGTATTGTAAATGGGTAGAATATTGGTTTTGGAGTCAGACACATGTGGGTGTGAGTTCCAGTCCTCTCCTTACCAACCTTGTGACTTTGAGCAGTTCATATAATCTCTGCATCTCAGTTTTCTTACCTGTATACTAAGGATGATAAAAGCATCACCTGCATTGGAGTGTTGCAAAGATTGAGCTAATGGATATAAAGTGTGTATGAAGTACGTGACATATAATACATACTCTATCAGTAACTGCCATTACTACCTTTATGATTCTCATTCTTACAATAATTGATGGACATAGAAATGAAATAATGACAGCACAATTTTGGAGAGAATACTTTAGCATTAATGGGTACAGCACAAACTCAGGAGCTTCTGGGATTCCAATTCTGGCTCCATCACCTGCTTCCTTTATGATTTGGGGTAATTTACTTAACTTATTTCTGAGTATCTCCATCTGAAAATAAGAAACCAGTATTAGCTACCTTGTGGGTTTATGATGATGATTGTATATGTTAATTTGTGTAATGCACTCAGAATAGCACCTAGCACACTCAGTTGTTTATTGATGATCTAAAGTTGTTTTTTTCCTTTTAGTTGTGGTTTCCCCCTCTTCACTGCCTGTTGCCACTGAAACACTTAGACCTTCTGGTTATCCTTGGTATGTAGGGACCTGGGGGCCCATGGTGTCCTCTTGGCTGAATCCTATTAAGTGTTGAGAATGTGCGCCCAGAGATTCCCTGAGCCAAGTGACCATGACTGCCTGGATGTTATATGTGGTGATGATTTCACATGAAGGGCCAAGCCCATCCGTTACAGGAATAAAGCTGGGCTGCAGGTTTCTGAGCTCCTCCTCCTCACTAAACATTGATACCTCTTCTCCCTTGCTGGGCACTGCACTGAGACATAGACCTGCTCCAGGAGGAACCCAGAGAAAACAGTGCTAACTCTGGGAGCATGCATTTGTGTGCATGCCTGCACATGTGTGTGTGTGTGTGTGTGTGTGTGTGTGTGTGTGTGAGAGAGAATATTTATAGCCTAAAGGTAGTTCTTATGATGCTTTGCTTTGTTTCATTTTTGGGGGTTGTAAAGTTGAATAAAAGGCACTTAGTTCAAAACTTTAAAAAATCGCTACTGGGCAAAGTAATTTTGTGTCAGCCTTCTGTTCAGGCAGATTTACACTGGTTATAAATCTTTGAAATTAAAGTCTAACTGTAGAAAAGCTGAAATGTATTCAACATTAGCAGACACCCAGCCCTGCTCTGAACCAGTGGCCATTCTTCCCCCATGTATAGTAAGAATATCTAGCTATAGGTTTGGGCTAGTAATAAGTTTAAATATGCCTCTTAGAATGGGGGAATGGCTCTCCGATGAGTAGCAGAATTTTCTATCAACAATTCTTTCTCCAGAACCAAAGGTTAAGTTGAAGAACTTGATTTAATGACAAAATTAATTAGGCCTTTAACATTACAGGGTTCTTGCCTTTCGTTTTCTAATCAAGATCATGGTCTAGGGCCAATAGCCTTGTAGGAATGGGTGACATAATGCTTACACTTGTTCTTCTGATGTTTAGGGGGTGGGTTAGAGGATTAAGGTGAATTAGTTGTGCTTAGAAATTTCTGAGTTGACAAAGGGCCTGAAGAATGCCTCCTAGTCCTGAAGCACGTCTTCTTCACCTTCAGCAAACCTTAGATTTATAATATTTTTGCTTTATTTGGGATAAACTTTAGGGACTTTAGGGATTATCTAATCAGACCTTACACTTTGCAGCTGGGGAAACTGAGGCTAAAAAGACTCAGAAATATATCAGTAGTTACCCAGGTCATTTGGGCAGAATAATGGATCTTTTAAGGTCTGACTATCTACTTCGGATCAAAATGGTCTATCTGTAAGCACTCATTCTTAAGGAAAAACAAAACCTCTTTTTGTTTATAGAACCAATTTATGCTGTTTATGGACTAGTTTTGTTAGAGCACTTCTTCCTACTACTTTTCAAGGCAAATGTACCCGATGTGATCTTGGTTCATGGGTATACCAGTAAAGACTCTAGGTTGCAAAAAAAAGAAATTGCCTCTTGCTCTCTTAATCAAAAAAAAAAAAATAAAAAAAAAGAAAAGGAAAAAAAAGAATCCATCAGGTGGTTCTCAGAATGAATTGTAGGCTAGGGGACCTGGCAAGGGAAAGGGACAGATATCAAAGCAGGTCCAGAAGTTCCGAGAACAGGATACAAGACAACTTTCTGGAGGCAAGAACCTCTGCCTCCAGTGCTTGCCACTGCTCCATCACAAATGAATTGTCATCACCCTGTGTCTTTGTCTCACTCTTTCCTGATTCTAAGTCCAGGAGGCAGAATTCCAAAGACTGAGCTGAGGTGCTGTTAATGTTTTGGCTGTCAGGGAGGCAGGGAGAAGGGGGAGTATGGACTCATTGGCTTCTACTGGGACTTCGGAGTAGGCACTGCCCACTCCAAGACCTCACCTAATGGGAAATTCCCCAAAACTAGAAAAAAAAAGAGTTCAAGTTTTAGATATTCTGAAGCTTAAGAAATGGGCAAGATAAAAGACTTTGTGGGTCACTCTGAAGCCTGACCATGCTCTAGAAATCTGCTTCTATGGAAAAATATATTCCAAGTTACAGAATAATTCATAGATAACTTTGGGGTGCAATTTACTTCTTGCTTTGGCCTGCTCACACTTACATCTTAAATATGGGTCTGCTGGTCCAAGGCCTTGACCTTGAAGTACAACTCTTTGGCAGGATTTTGGAATAATACAGGGGCCCAGAAGTGAAAATACCTTTGGAAACACTGACATTTCAGAAATGCTAAAATCATCCATCCATGCATGTTTCCACATGGGAAATATGAATGAACACACTCTCTGTGCCTGACACTGTGGTGGACAAAATGCTGTGTTGTGTCCTCCTGCAGCTTGGGCTTTCGTCTGATTCACATGGGTGCTTTGACTTCTCCCTTGTAGTAAAATATTCAAATGCAGACAAGAATATTGAGGGAGGTTAGATTTTGGTTGTAGGCCAATAATTCAAGAACTCCAACCCTCTCAAACAAATTGGTGCTTGCTTTTCCAGGAGAGAGGCTTCTACCAAACTTGGTTCAGAATCTTCAGCAAACATTTCTTGCCAGACGTGATGCCAAGGTAGATCTAGCCATGGAGAGGTTTATAATCCAGTAGAGGAGGCAGACATTGAAACCAATAATGTCTATGTCACGTGTTGAGTTCTGGAACAGCAGTATGCCCTGTGTGCCATGCAAAGACAAAGACTGAAATTGTTCAGATGTGCTGGTGTTAGGAAGGTTTTCCTGTAGCTTGTCTTAATCCTAGAGCTGCAATGTAAACCCATTCTTTCTGTTCACCTGTGCAGCCAGTCCACAGACAGTAAATGGGCAGCTGTTAGATGCAAGGCCAGAACCACAGCCTGTGGGACTAGCAGCTGAGGGCATCCATTCAGTCAGAGATGTCTTCTTTTTTTCTTTTCCTTTCTAACAGTGGTCAGCTATTGCAACCTCTTGGATTTGAGGATGGATGAAACATCCACCCATGGCTATGGTGCCCACTTCAGCTCAGGCTTGTGATATTCCCAAGATACTAATTCTGCATGGAAAAGAATAGAGTCTACGAGAACTGCCTTTGGTTTCGTCTTCCTCTTCAATGGTACATAGTTGACTCAACTCCCTCGTAGGAGTGTTCTTGGGGGAGCGCTATGTAAATCCACATCAGGCTCAGAAGATAAATGTTCCTTGACAGACTTTTCTTTATTAATTTGCATAAACATTTGTGTATGATTTTATTTACGTTGATGAGGCAGAACAGTAGTTCTTGGGCTTTGATGTGTGTGAGCCTTGGAGATTAGAGCCAGGCCCCTTCCTTTGAGAAAACAAATACTTTTGTGTTGATTTCAATGAGATATAAATCATACCCAGGAAGTTTACAGTTGAGTAAGAATGGAATAATTACTGACTGTATACCAGAAGAGGACGTATTTATGAAACAACTTGAAAAAGCTTGTAATCCCTTCCCGTATTTTGAATAACTAATTGCTGTGTTATTGTGGCATATTTGTACCACAAGAGTTAAGTCTGTCAAACGTTTCCCTCCGAAAACCTTGTTTTAAGGGATTTCTAATTTGGTCGTAAAAATGTGCTCCAAGTTGGAGCTGACTTGATGGGAGTCTGTGCTTGGAACAGTTGATTTGAATGGTGCCAGTCAGAGTTAAATTACAGGCTGAGAAGAAGGAAACAAACTTTTTAAAAAGGAGGTGTTTATGGTTCCGGGTTCCCCTAAGTACTTCTTGAGGATCAGAATAGCCTCTTTAAAATAAATTGCAGACCATTAGTACACAATGCAAGAAACCCCTTTGGGACTGGGTTGGGGGAGGGGAAGGCAAGAGGAGATTGATTTGGGCTGCTTTTCAGCTATGCATGCACGGTATATGCTACTCAAGCAGTAGACTCAAGGAGTGGTTTATGCAAGCAGGAGACACAGTGGACATCATTGCAGATCCACTCCAACTCTGAATCTTAATGGGCATTTGGGTTTCTTGGAACATGTTTTCCCCTTGGACCTCCTCCATGTTTTCTTTTTAAATAAACAGAACAC
This sequence comes from Equus asinus, assembly GCF_041296235.1. NCBI lineage: Eukaryota > Metazoa > Chordata > Mammalia > Perissodactyla > Equidae > Equus > Equus asinus. Next base: position 64,021,314 of record NC_091791.1, read on the forward strand.
TGTTGCTTACGTACCTTATGCCCCCAGAAATCATAAAGGCCTACTACAGAAGACCTCAAGTTTATCCTGTCTGCTGAACAGGAAGGTACCTGCTCGATAAGCCTGTTTGTCCAGAGATTTCCCCCATATATGGTACCTGAGATTCAAGCCAGAAAGGTAGTCGTTGGCTAGGAATATTTATTTGATTCTGTACACAGAGCCTGGGTATCTTTCTCATTGGTCAACAGCAGAAAATTCAAGATAATGGGAAAGAGAGAGAAAGAAAGAAGGAGATACAGAGGAAGGGAGAGAGAGTGGAGTTGGGGAGGGAGAGGGAACGATTATGTCTACCTGTTTGTGAGACCTCGAACCCCAGTGGTCTGGGCACAGCCTCTGTTCTCTAGCACCTGCAGTCAATGGAAGTGAGATGCATTTACAATCTAGCTTGTTCAACCTCAATTCAAATTTCCTTGTCTTTTTTTAGATTTCACCCATGCCTTAATGACACTTTTTTTTTTTTTGAGGAAGTTAATTGCATTGGTTTCTTCAAGAAGCATCACTTTAAACAATCCATCCTGACTGTGAAAACAAATACATGCTTGACTGACTTCATTTATTCTTCTCCCAAACCTAAATTAGGATAAAGCCATTTTGGATAAGAAGACATGTGTGTGTCTTTGTCACATCTTTTATCATCACGACTGCTTTTCCAAATAATACAACTTGTGACAAATGTGAACATTAATTACAGTTAACAAGGAAATGTCATGTGAAGTGTTTATTGGGGGGGGTGGGGGAGGAGAAGAAGAAAAGCACACCAATCAGTGAGAGTACATCTTACACCAAGCTTCAAGTCAAAGAGCAAAAGTCAGAAATCAAATACCATCAGTTATCAAATTATGTTAATGATTCTAATGAAAGCTTCTGGTATTTTGTTCAAGAGTGTGTTGCTGTAATGGTAACTAATAGAACAAGAGAAGCTGATTGCCATGAATTAATTAGAACTGACTGCTGGAGTTTCCTTTTTATTTATTTATTTAATATTGACAATCTGTTTAGAACCTGGGGTTTTTCATGTGGTCCTTTTCTTCCCTTCACAAGTCATCGGCCAGTCTCAGAGTGAGAATGTAACTGTGTTTTCTCATACCGCAGGTATCCCTCACCTGCCCCAGGGTTTTGGCCCAAATTGATGGCAAACAAATTAAACTAATATAGAGGGAGGACTTGAATATCCATACACCAGTCCACCCTTTGACATTTGTAGGGCTCAGGGTGAGAGTACAAATGAGGCCACTTGCCTGATGCTCTCTTCCCTTCTCTTTCTACCCCTGACTCCATTCTCCTCCACAAGAGGCCTGCACTTATACGCTTGTGGATGCCCAGCTTTCCCACCAAGTTCTACCCACCAGCAGTTGCTCATTGGCTACCCCTTGGACTTAGGAGTGTGGGCCCTGGTGATACCCTTCACTGTAGGAAGGTAGGACCCAGAGAAGAGGTCTTCGCAGGCCCTAGAAGAAGCTCAGGGCTGTTTGAAAAGGGAATTTTGGGGTCCTGGATATCCATAACATGGTCTACTAACTGGGGAATAGGCTCCAGGTTAGAAATTCCTTGGCTCATAGACTCTGTACCTCATGGGGAGGAGGGGCAGATGGAGGAGGGTCAGAGTGGGGCCCTCTGAAGCACTTGGCCTAGGACAAAGGCTCTGATTACTTGATTTCTATAGAGGTGTTGCACATGCCTATCTTTGCTTTTGAGTATCTGCATGTGTACATCTGGAGCTCTCTCTCATTGAAGTCTACTTTATTCTTTGTTGTTGTTGTTTATCCTTCATTCCTTCATTTATTCAACATTGATTGGACACTTATATGCCAAGCTCTGGAGACATAAAGAAAAATGAGTCAAGATCTCTGCCTTCAAAGATTTCACAGGATTTTCAAATTTGTGACTCCATAACCAGTGCTAGATCAAGATCTGTTCAAAGGTCTTCCAGGTCTTCCTTGTACTCTGTTCTCTGTGTACTTTTTCCCTTCCATGTCTTGGCAGCAAGTATTACAGATCCTGCAGAGAAGAAGTGAGGAGTGAACACCTTGGGCTTGGAAGAGGTGAGCTACCCCAGCCTCCCCAGTGGCTGTTGGGCATGCTGTGCTCATGGCTTCCTTTGGAGCTGCCCTGGGGTCCTTCAGAGCTTATACCACGTAGCCAAAGAAGTGCCCCCACTGAATCCAAACCAGAAGCAGATAAAAGGGGGAATCTGGCAAGGGGCATCCCTCTCACAGAGAGCCTTCTACTGTTGTGGTGAAATGGCTGGGCCTGAAGAGGGTCTGCTCTAGCTGGTGACCGCAGGCTGCCCCTGACTGCAACAGGGATCTTTTGAGGGGCTTCTGCCTAGAAAATGACTTATGTCGAAATGAACACATTTCATTCCCATATTAAAATTTCTCTCTATATTTAAATCAGTAAGAGCGTTTCCTAAATCTTTCACTGTGGAGTGAAGGTGTTGGTCATTACCAAACCAACAATGACCATGCTTTTGGAAAACTAATTGTGCCACCTGGGTAACTGAGCACAGGTTAGCACTGAAGCCCTTGTTCTCAGTGTCGGGAAGCACATCAGACTGTTGAATTCCCTTCACTGAGTAAATTGGTACCTTAGAGTAGAAACGATTTCCACATTTGCATAGTTGATTTCATTACTATCGCCATTATTGATGCCCAGCTCCTCTGAAAGAAAGGAGCCATAAAAGCAAATAAAATCACTTTGTGATTCCATTATTGGATAAATTACCACATTACTGCCTGCGTTTTAGGGCTAAAGCCATTCCCCACATTTGCATAGTTTATTTCATTATCATTATTAATAACAACAACAACAATAATGATGATGACTAGGATCCTTGAATGAAAGGAACTAGAAAAATGCCACTGCCTGGAGCAGTCTTTGTGGACTAGCTGTGATCACTAAGAGTCCCTTTATCTCCTGCTGAAATGCAGCCACTTCATGGAGTGAACCAAAAGCTTTTCAAAGATCTCACATTAAACCCATTCAGAACTTGCGGGGTTGGACTGCTGGTCTGAAATAGTAACTGGTTACTCCTTGTTACTACTAAAGACTTAGGTTGGGAGTCCCTGCTCAGCCACTTATCTAGTTGTGTCTCTTCAGGAATGGTGCTGAACCTTGCGGAGAGCCTCAGCTTTGTTGTCAATGAAATGGGAATTATGACGCTTGCTTTGCAATGTAATGAAGAGCAAAGGAAATGGGGAATGTGAGCAGGTTCTATAGACCATAAAGCTATCCATAGATTTCAGAGACTAATATCACTGTATCGAACATTGAAGTGACTGCCATGGCTGGCATGCTTGATAAGGCTATTTAATGATGACGGGGCAGTACTAGTTTATGTCCTTGGTTGGGAGAATTTTCCAAAACCTTCCTTAGATTTCTAAGCCATTATTCTCTAACATAAGCAGGGAAAGGAGAGAATACTTATTTATAATTACCAGTGTTTGATATTTCCAAATAGCTTACTTTGGTAACAAACATTCCCGGGCTGATGATGGCTGTGATATCATTCTTGCTTACCCAGCGATTTCTGATTATGCCTATCTTTTCTCTCTGGCCATGGAGCCAAGAAGTACACAGTCTTTTTGTCTATTAATTCTGAGGTTCTATAGCAAAAAGAAGGTCCACTGGTGGCCGTCTCTGTGGTTTGCTGGAGAATTTCCCCTCTGGTTTTGTTTTTATTATTTTATTTTATTTTATTTCTACTGCACCAGGGGCTCCCAAAAAAATGAATGTGTCAGTAAAGGATTTGACAGTATGTTACGACAGTCATCAATCCACCAAGCCCTGTAGCCATAAATAAGCTTCATATGCTGCCACACTAAAGAGGACAGTTTTTCTTCTCCAGGACATTGAAAATGTCACAGCGAGGGAATTGTTTGTCCCTGTCTCCACGGCAACGCCACCAGCACTTATCATTAACTTTCACACCAAGATTTTAATCAGCGCTCTTTGCGGCCTGAGACCAAGTCAACATCAGTCCAAATTTTCAGAGCTGTTATTCTAATTATGACGAGAAAGCTATAGATTGATGAGCTGAGTTTTCTGCGAGGACTGGTGGCAGTTAATTCTCCTGACCCATGTGGCTCGGGAAGTCTCTCTTAGAGATGGAGTCTTGAAAGTTCGATTATTAGTGACAGCTTGTAAGTGAGAGGAGCCTTATCTCTCCAGAGAGTGTTGATAACTTGAGACAAGGTTTAACTGGGAAGTAGTGAGACAGTGGAAGGAGGGGAGAGAGGGGGAGAAAAGGAGAAAGAAAGTGCACACTCCATCTGCAGCCTGCATCCAGCGTAATGAGAAAATACGGACAGGCACAATTTCACAAGTTGTAAATTCTGGTAGCCTTCAGTTGTAAATTCTGGTGGAGGCTGTTTTACTTGGCTATCTGATAATGTGTGAAAATATTTGTCCCTCTGCTTCATGGGCATGGGCAAGCACTGTGTTCCAGAAAATGCATTAAACTTCCCAGCTCTCTCCTGCCTCTCATTTCTTTTTGGTTTCCTTTGGTCAGGAGAACGCTACCAACAAAAATGAGGATTTGCAATTGAAATGAAGTCTCCTTCTCATTTCTCTTAACTGACTCCCACTGCCAGCCTCTTTTGATTCTAATTTCTAGAGCCTTTGGGTTTTCAATGAGAGGGAGAAGTTAGAGGGGCCCTAACAGCTCTCTCCCTTCATATTTCTGTCAGTGCCTCCTGTGCTTTGTCTGCCCTCTTCAATCTGGCTAATGCACATCCTCATCTTCTTGGCCCTGGGCAGATGACACCTGTGCTGTTGACTTTATGCCTTCTTCACGTTCCTCTTGGGAAGTGGTGCCCATTTCCTCTCCAGACTCAAGACATTCAGCTGAGCCATCAGTCTGGTCAGGATAGGAGTGGGAGTGATGATCTCTGTGGTTGTCACTGAGGTCCCACTAGCCACAGGATTTTATGGTCTTGTTGTACATTTCAGCTGCTTCCCAAGGGAGAATGCAGCAAGGCAGTGTGTTGAGGTCAGAAGAGCTCACTGGAGATGCCCCTCTGAGTCCAGCTCTAACCCTAGCTCTGCCCCTGCCTCACAGAGAGGGCCTCTCCACCACTCTGTTTTGTCATCTTTCAAATGGCGATAATAATATCTGACTAGCTTCCTTCACATTATCAAGTGAGGAAATAGAATTAAAATGCTAATATTTAATGTGATCATTACATTAAAAAAATGTGATGCATGCATGAGTGATGTCAGGTGTTGTCTGCTTTTTCGGTTTGTCTTCTCCTCTATAGCCAGAAAATGATGATGCTATTACATTTTATAGTGTTTTTTTCCAAATTATTTTCACATGTTTAAAGCAATTGCAGTTATCTCCGTTATCTTTGTTTTGCCTCTGAGAACACTAAGGCACAGAGAGGTGAAGCATCTTGCTTGTGGTCACACAGCCAATTAGAGACCTAACCACTATAGTACTATCATCTCCTGGTTCCCAGCATGTGGCTCCCTAGACCATACTGCTTACCATATTAATAGGCTAGGATTAACGAAAAAAGCAAACCCAATTAGTTTCTGTTGCAGCCCTTTTACAATCCTGTCTTGTTTCCCTGTGTGTTTATATGTATATTTTAATAGCATTCCCTGCCTTTTATGCTGAGGTTGCTCGAGGTATGTTTATAATGGTGGCGTAATTATAATAATAAAATACAAATCCATCCACAGAGCAAGCTCATTACCGGCTGGCCAGGTAAAACAAATAGGCTTGGCGTTGATGCAGGAGCAAGGCAGTTTATTTCTAACGTGGTGCTGCTTTGAAACACACGATGCTTTGCTCTTTCAGCAAAGGAGGCCCTGTGTTCTGGATGTAAGTGGAATTTGGGGTGCAAGAGTGATCCACTAGTTGAGATGTCCAGCCAGGTTGCTAACATAGTCTTGCCCTTTTAGTATCTCTTTTTTTCCAGGGGAGAAATGAAAAGCAAAGGGGGAAATCATTCCTTCCCATTCTCTGTAGCTGTAAGAGCTTTCCTTGAATACACAAGGAGGTCCGTTAGCATTCAAACTCCTGGACATAGAGTTTCTAATGTATACAAAAGGGAAAATTATTGTTATGAACAGAGCCATAGGAGAGAGAGAGTGTGTTTTTTTAAATGCCTGTCTGTCCTTGTTAATTAGAAGTGCACATATTGGGAAATTAACTATGAAATACTAAAAATGATAAATTATTCCTATTTGAAAGTATAAATTAAAGGTTTAGTGTATATAAAATTTGTCATGTTTAATTGCAAGTTCAATTAAAATTCAGGGTAATGATGATTTATACAGGTTTCTGTGTAATTTGATATTCATTAGCTTAGCCAGACACATGCTGATATTAGCTCGTTAATTATGTTTCTTTTTGTTGAAGGCAGCCTTGTGAAAGCAATCTGCTCAAAGTTTTCTAAACTCATTCTGCTAAATGAATATTTGGCAGCTGTTCATGTTATTGAGATGGTCACTGTGGCTTCATTTCACTCAAAGACTGCATCAATCATACCTTCTCTGTGACAAACAAGGGTTCTCATTACAAACCCATTTATGAAGGTTATGGCTGACATTAAAGAGTGATTGCATGGCACTCTGCTGTTACTTTACAGTGACATCAGAGTGGAGCTGCCGTTAATATCTATTCCTCCCACGTGGTCAAACTGTTTAAAACACGTGGAGAGGGAGGGTGGGATCACCACAGTGGCTCCAGTTCAGTTTCTAATACCATTGGCTCAAACTTGGGAATTAGAACTCCAGTCTCAGAAGAAGGACCCTCAAGGGAACAGTGGTCCAGGCCCCTGTTTAGGCCTTCAAGGGGTTGCCATACCGAGTTAATCTATATGGTCATTGAGATCCAGAGCGTTTAAGGAATTCTCTCATAGTAACACATTGACTCTGAGCAGTGGAGTTGAGCACGACTGTTGGGGAGGTGAAAGTTTAAATGCTGGGCTGACTGATGAAGAGGTTTCCGGAAGAATATCTACCATTATTGTTGGAGTTGGAGGAATCACCATCTGGCTGGGAAAACAACTATGTAACAGTCCCCTGCCCTGTATTTTTGGAAGATGTTTAGTATTTTATAGGTTTTTCACAGCTGTTATTATATGATCCTCACACTTTACTTTGGGTATTGTGGAAAGGCAGGAATTGTCTTTCCCTGTTGACAAGTGAGGGAAGCTGAGGCATAGGGAAGTTGATTGATTTGTACAAAGTCACCTATGTGGATACTGACAATGGCCGGACTTGGTGCTTTGGGCTTCTCTGCATGTCACAGTGTTGCAGTGAAGTCTCTCCAAATAAGGCATTGTTTCCAGTTTTGTTTTCTCTCTACCAGCACCCTCTTGCACGTGGGAACGTTAACTCTAGGCTGACTGTTATTTTAGTTTCTGGCCATTTGTATACCAATAGGTAGCAAGTCTGGTTTGTGATGATAAAATGCAATGAAAATTCCTTGTGAGAAATTATAATTTTATAATTATAAAATTTTATAGCTGTATTTATATACTTGTGCATTTTTAAGTGGGACGTGATTAAGGACTCTTTTTTTTTTCTTTGAGAGCCATCTCTTATGTGTTGGATCTTGCTTTCAGGCTGCTATGTCTCTTGAAGTCTTTGTGGAACAAATGGCTGGCTAGCTGGCTACCAAAGTCATCCTTTTGTTCCATAGTGAAGAGTTGCTGCTGGGACTGTACCTTCCAGCACCCCTTCTTGCTCCAAGTCTGGTGGAGTGACTATTCTGACCCCAGCCTTCACATACTCTCTTTCCCTATCTGTCAGTTAGAGGAGAAGAGTTCAAGAGATTTAAGAGTTTGTAGGGTCATGATCTAGAAGGAACCTGGGCCCCTGAATCACCATGTGGAAGACCGCCTGCTGGACATCTGATTGGACTTTTCATAAACAAAAAAAAAATCTTTTATGTCCCTAAAATATTATGGTTTATTTATCACAGCAGCTTTTGTTGTTAGTGCCATCAGGTCCATGCTCACTCTTACTGACCCCGTGTACAGCACAGCAGAGCCCTGCCCAGTCTTTTTGCACCGTCTTCTCATCTTCTGGTGCTATATCAGCCAGGGCTCCACTGATATTCATAGGGTCTTCATGGCTAATTTTTTCAGAAATGGGTGACCAGGTCCTTCTTCCTAGTGTGTCTTAGTCTGGAAGCTCTGCTGAAACCTGTCCACCAAGGGTGACCCTGCTGGTATTTAAAATACTGGTGGCATAGCTTTCAGCATCACAGCAACACACAGTTACCACAGTATGACAACCAAGAGACAGGTGGTGTTGTTCTCTGGGTGGGAAACGAACCTGCGCATGGTGGTGAGAGGACCAAATCTTAACCATAGACCACGGGGGCTGGCTGTCACATCACAGCAGCTAGCCTTATTGTAACTACTTTATTTATTCATTCTGTAAATATTTGTTGAAAATTTTACTCTGGGCCAAATCTTATGTTAAGGGGACATAATAATGAAAAAGATACTATTGCTGACTGCAGGGAACTCAACCATATAGAAAGCGAGCTACACAAGTAGAAATATTTCACCCTAGTGTGTAAGTGCTGTAAAATGGGTTTAAGAGAACCCGAAGGAGGATTCTTTTTTCCTGAAATGTCTAGTGATATAGCAGATTTAAACTTCAATATTAGTAGAATCTTTTATTCCAAGTGAAATTGTGTGTGGGAACCTCCAATTCATAAAACAGAAAGAATCTGAGGAGACTTTGGTAGAGATGGGGAGTGTAGCTCGCCTCCCTTTGGCCCTCTTGGCCTCCTCCAGGAGCCGCCCAGAGCCCGGGGCTGTGCAACAGCCTCTGAGAACCTGCAGAGAGAGATTTAAGCACAAAGGTAGACTGTTCTTTTACTGACTTTTTTTTTTTTTTCATTCTATAGGTTATGGTACAAGGTGAATCTTTTAATAAAATGCTCATCCGTAGTCAGTGGAAGTTTGGTTGTTGATGGGCAGAAAGTTTATTCCTGAACTTCTTTTTTTGACCATTACTACCTACTTGACCTTGGGTAAATTCCTCTTTTTGCCTCAGTTTCTTCATATGTAAAACTGGGATAATGTGTCTTTCTCATGGGATTCTTACGAGAATTGAACAAGTTAATATACTTAAAGCTAATAGTATACATACGGGTCTGTCATGTGGTGGATGTGCTACAGTGTTGGCTATCTGCAACCCATGTGTTAAGAGCACATTACATTTGTGAATACTTCTAAATTTTGACTGAATAAGCAAAAGGATACAAGAACCTAGTTCAACATTTGGGGAACAATAGCTTAGTCACAAAACTCTGAGAGGTAATTTGTGATTTCCTTTTGGTTCTGTGCACCAGTCAAATTCTTTTGATGGTTTTCTGGAATTTAGGAGGGATGGGAATTCTCCCTCATTGTATTAGTAAAAATGTGCATCCTATTCAGGAGAAACTCAAGTTTTTTATTTTTGTTATTTTTCTTTCACTTCAGCTCCTAGGCCTTTATGTACCTAGACAATGTAACTTGGAACTTTTTATTTTTTGATTTCATCACTTTATGTCTTATTAACGCATTTTGTCAGTGTGGAAAGCCCTCTGGTGGTCGAAGTAATTCCTGTGTGGCTCTTACAGATGAGTGGAATAAAATCAAGTTCATGTTAAAGAGCTGTGTTCAAATTCTATTTTTCTCCTTTGCTTTCTTTTTCAAATTAAACCGTAAAGTGATTTTCCATTGGAACATTTTAGTTCTAAAGATATCTGGGGAAAAAATAGTAGTAAGATAGTTCCTTTTATCCAGATGAAAATATGTTAGTGTTGGTAGTAACATTTTGGAAGATTTACATGCTGCTGTCTAACTTATTGTTGTCACTCCAGGGGTGAAAGTTAATATTATACACTCTATCATCAGGATTCTTAGAACTTCATACAATGGTAAGGCTGCAAGGGGTGACTTGGAGGTTATGCTCTCATTTTCTGGAAAGGAAAATTGAGGCTCAGAGAGCAGAAGTGATTTGCTCAAGATGTCAGCAGGGAGCAAAGTCGTGAATAGAAGCCAGGTCTCCTATATGCTGTTTCCATATTGCTTAGGGGGTATCATAGCTGGGTTAAGCCAATAACCCCCTTGGCTCCCTACAGGTCCCAAGTTGACCAGGTATCATCAAATTCAGCCAGGGGATTCTTCTTCCCAGGCAAAGCTCAACTCATACTACTCTTGGGTTGCTCTGTCCCTTGCTTCAAACAAGACAGTATGCAGGATTTTCTTTTCCTAGTTTAGTTTAAAACTTGGTTGGTTGTGTTGACTGGAGTGATCTGGCATGAACGATCACCCTCAGCATATCCTTGCCATTAAACAGCATTTCTTGGAAAGGATTGCATTAATCTTGACTGGGTGCTGGCTGCTGCAACTCATCATAAAGATGAATGACTGATGGGTGACCTATGTCTGGTGTCCTAGGAGGGTTGGATACCTTGGAGATGCAGAAACATCTGTCCTGCTCTGAAATTGGCAAGACAAGCTGGCTTTTCCTTCCCTTGCCTGATGCTATTGCCTGAGCTTACATTATGTTTCTTAGTTTCAGTCTTTGGCTATGTCTCATGTAGGCTGGGCCCCAAGGCTATTTCTTGGTGCGTCCAGTATGACGTGGTATGATCACAAGGACGCTAGAGGGGTGGGATGGGGCCACAGAACACCTCTAATGTATTCTCCGTCCCAGTTCCTGGGTACGGGCAGTACCATCTGGGAAGGTAGGGTGCCAGAGGCTGCATAAAAGTTTGAAATTTAGGGAATTACCCAGTGTTCTTGGGTTGCTCCTCTGGATGTAGGTGCGTCTTCTCAAGAGACTATTTAACTCTTTATATCTTCATTATAGTCCTCATTGCTAAACCTCACAGGGTGCGGTTAGTCTGTAATGCTTGCATGAATTAGATAGCATTTATGAAATAGAGAACAGCTAATAAGATAGGATTCAATTTATGTGGCATGGTCTCATTTGGGAGGTGGGGCAGTGAGTTAAATCACTCACTGTTCTTCAGCTAGCATGCCTGATTTGAGTCCTTATCTTGAAGCTAGACACTGTGGCAGATAGAAAATAAAATGTGGCCCCTGCCTTGAAAGAGCTTAAAAATCATCTCCTTTGTATGAACACTTCCTGAGTGCCTGCTGTATGTCCAGGATCCTGTTGGGTGCTTGAGGCTGCAGAAGTTCATGCTGTCTGCAGCAGAAGCTGTTGGTGGCCTCTCACGTGCCCTCAGTGTTATGACTGGGAGGTACACACCTCCCACCAGCCACAGGCATCTGCGCCTCTTTGCCTGAGAGCTTTCTCTGGCTGCTGGAGCTCCTTTGCCTGTGGCAGGGTAGGTTGGAAATGCCAGAGAATTAATGACCCTTGGGAGCAGCCTCACCCACACCATTGACTGACAGGTGCTGATGGATAAATACCTCATCTTCCTCAATTGGGATCACTCTGAGGCACATTCTTTTTTGTCTCCCAGAGTTCCCAGCTGCAGTGAGCGCCAGTTGCCCAACAGTGGTGACTTGCTTGACAAGGTACCATGCACCATTATTTCCCTTATTCTTCCCCCTGTCTCACTCCCTGACGCCTGGGATCACCTCCCCCAAAATACTTTCACTGGAATCCTTGTCTCAGCATCTACTTCTAGGGGAACTCAGACTAAGAGAAAGGTCTTTCATGATCCACAAATTCCTTTGACAGAAGTCAGATTCTGATGAATACTGCAGAAGACATGCAAAAGTGCTGAGGTAAAGTAGGAGAGAGAGAGAGATACAGTCCAAATAGAAGGCTCTGGGAAGGCTTCTTAGAAGAGGTTGCACCTGAACTAGGCTTTAAAGGATTGGATAGGGATTTTCCTGGGAAGTTGTAAAGGGGGAGGGCATCCCAAGCTGGGAGAACAGCTTCTGCAAAGGGCTGGAGGTGGGAGGAAGATGAGGCATACATGGAAAATGGTGAGTATCTGATATGGCTGTGGTGCAGGGCACCTTGGGGTAGGGTGGGGAATGTAAGGAAAAGCTACTAGGGGTCTAATTATGGAGGGTTTGGATGTGAGGCTGAGACATGTAGACTATTTTGTGGGCAGTGGTGAGCTTCCAGTTACCTTAGCAGTGAGGGATAGTATTTGTCTTTTAGGATTGAAGGGACAGGAATAATATACATGAGAAATAGAAACTTGGTAAATGGAGGCTATTGTGTGGCCTCTAATTGCTGGGGAATTTCATACTCAGGGGAGGAAAGTGTTAGAAATCAGAGCAATCAGGGAAGTAGCAGGAAAGAGGTGGAAGTGAGTTTAGTTGAGTCTATTCATTCCCTGAATTAAGGGAAGGTTGAAGCAAGGCATCCCAGACAGTACATGCAAAGGCCTGTGGGTAGGTATGATCTGGAAGCAAGAACTCATCATGACTTAAGTGGGCCCCTTCCTGCATAAAGAGTATTAAAAATATTGGTGTAAAGATGAAGCTATTATTATATGCTGAAGCATTTTCTTCAGCCTAGTTAATTTTTTTCCTTTAGTTTCTAAAAGAAGTTCAAATGTTTTTGTGGTCCCTTGTTGTCTCACAGGCCCTAGGCAGTGTGCTCCCTGTACCTGATGGAGAAGTCAGCCCAGCCTGGCTTAAGGGGATCACAATGATTCTTCTCTACATACCTCTCTGAGGCTAAGCTAAGTTCTCTCAACCCTTTTTATACAGTTGTAAGACTTTTGTTTTAGGTGGAAGGAAACCTCTGCATTCATCCTCCAGGCCCTGAGAAAGTCGACTTGGGGGCACAGTGCAGGACAGCCATTCCAGGTACACCCAGTGGCCCACATCAGGAAGCCCCCAGAGAAGAGTGAGGGGGTAGAAAAAAGTCACGTGGCCCAAGGAGTTATGTCTGGCTTTTTGTCTGTCTGTGTCAGGTAAGCAGGCTCATATTTGCTTGTCTTCCCTCCTAAATCCCTCATGAACTCATCCTTCAGAAGGCTTGTCCCTCCTCCCAAGTAAGTGAACGCTCATCTGCGTTTGGCTACATGGCCCCTCCTTGTGCATTTCCACTAATGTCGCTGTTGCTGGGGAAGCTCCCTCCTGTCTTTCTGTGCTTCTTTGAAAATGATCCCACAGAAGAAGAGGTTTATGAAATGAAGTCAGACCTTCTGAGAAAAGACCTGTGAAAAGTAGCCACAGTGAGATGACTGCCAAGGTTTTGGTGGTGTTTCTCTTCCTTTTCAAAAATAGAACACATGCAACCCATAACTTGCAAAAAGGATCAAAAAAGGAGAGAAAATTGCAGCTGGTGGTCATTTATCCACTGTTATTTGGTTGCTCCTTAGCTTCCAGCTGAGGAAATGGCTAGTTTGTAATAATGGGTGTTTCACCTCTCCTACTAGTGGGTTGTGTTTTACTCCAAGCTTAGAAATGAACTTCATTAATCCCATGAGTGGGGAGAACAGAGATGCAGTTTCGTCTATCCATATGATTTGCATCATCAAGATACACTTATACTACCATATAAGTACATGAAATTATGATTTTGGTGAACAGGGACATGTTTTAACAGACAGTTTTTACTTCTTTCTCCAAAGTTAAGAAGCATAATTCAGCAAGTGAATGCCCTCTCCAAATATCAGACCCCCATATTCTGGCAAGATAGAGGACCCATTAGTTTCCTTTTATAGATGCAAAATTGTGATTGAGATGTCTTGGTCAGGATGTGACCTAGAGTACAGATCTCTTAGTTAGTTATTCTCTTGTGTCCTTCTTTTCAAATGATCTTTCTTTCTAAACTAGGTTGATTTCTAAGAGTGTATTTGGCACCTTAATTATAGACAAACTTTCTCAGTGGATGAGAAGTCTGCTAATTAATTATTTTAAATGTCATTTAGGTATATCAGTAGACAGGTGTTATTTTGGAAACGTGGGGCGACATAACCTCTTGTGGCTGTGGCCCAATGCAGGAGTCAAAGTCTGTATGGTGTGATTTAATGACAATAGGAAAAAAATCCTTAAAATACATCCCTCTCCCCTTAACACACACTCACTGGCCCATTTAAAAAGCAAGTTGTCATTTGGCTGGCTTAAGTTAGTATGTCACTACCAGCTGCAAATACCATAACTTTGCATTATAAAGTCAGAGAAGTTTAAAGCTGACAAGGACCTTAGCAATTCTTATGTTTAATCTTTTTTATTTAACATTTGAGAGAACTGAGGTTCAGAGAGGCTAAATGACTTGCCCACATCACAGCTTGCAGGACAATCTGAACTTGACTCCACGTCTTCATTTGCAAGATTGGTGTGCTTTCTCAACTGAACTGTACTGCCTTACCTGGATTCAAGAGGCAGGGACCCAATGATTGGTATTATAGAGATGAGTAGACATGGTCTACTCAAGAGGCTGTCTATCCATCTAGTCCAGCAGGGGGATACGATAAGAATACAAGTAGCTAGAATACCAGGCTAGCGAGTAGGTGTCATGAAGTGGCCACACTTGCTATGAACTTCATGAGGGAGATTCCACCTCCTGGTGGAATGTGCATGCTTGTGCACTGACCACCAGAGCCCCTGAGCTGCCCCTGCAGGATGCTGACCTGCAAGTACCAAGCATCAAGATGGTTAGGCAGTGGGTGTGGGCAGGAAGCTTGGCAACAGAGACTGCCCAGCACATGTGGTTCCTGTTGGCTGCCCCTCCCTGTCCCTGTCCAGAGCTCTGGGCTGTCAAGGCTGAGACATCGGAGGTGGAGACAGCCTTCACCCAGATGAGATCACTGCTTCCCAGCACCTCATCTCTAGGAGGTCACCTCATCTCCAAGCGTACTGCCTCCTGCCCTGTGAATGGAATCAGAGCTGCCTTCAGGAAGGCCCAAGTGACTTATAGAAAACCACCCCTACACCTCCAGGGCTGCCTGGCACACACCCCTTAGTCTGCCCTGCTTTTCTGAATCTTTAAAATAAGGTTTCATCAATTTTAGCATACAGCAAAGGGAAGTAACCCATGGCTTATAAATAATGGCAACAGCTTTATGGAAATACCTAAAAATCACCAGGGGCACATAGTAAGAAAGTTCTCTATCTCCAGGTATGAAAACACGCCAGTGATTACTTGTTGAGCAAGACCCTGTCAGCTTTTTTATTACAATACATTATTGGGTAATAGTTTTAAAATTATTTATAGGAAGAAACTGAGTTGTGTGGAGAATTCCATCTTTTAATATGTTGTCTGTGAATCTCATTAGCCTTTTTAGCCTAGGTGTTAGGAGGGAAGACAGAGAATTGGCTGTATTTTGAAGATGGAGCTCTATATACACTTTTTGTCGGGGCTTGTTGATCTTATGTTAAGTTGCTTCTTTGAGAGTCTTCCTGTGTTACAGCTCTGGTTTCCATGGTATTTACATAAACCTAGCAACAGTTTGCTGTGTCGAAGCAGTGGCAGGGCCTGCGATCTCCTCTGCCAAGGAGTAGGAGCAGGATAGGGTGCCAGCTTTGCGGGCCGTAAATAGGGAACAGCACTTCCAGGTAAGTTACAGATTATGTTAGATTGGTAGGGAGGGGTAGTCAACACCACCTGGGGGGTGTGTAGACTCTCCCTTTTCTCCAGGTGACAAGGGTAGCTCCAGTGTTCTGTGTTTTTGAAACCTACCTTGTGAGTTCCCCTATCCAGTCGCACACTAAACAGAATGGATTTCAGCAGCTTTGGGAGTGCTGGCTTCAGTGTTGCCCTGGCCACGTTCTCTGTCTTAATGGAAGCCCATCCTGGGCATGAGTTGCCCTAGGGAACATGGCTCCATGCTGTCCACAGTCTGTGCTATCCACTGACCCCACAGCTGGCTGATCAGCAGGCCCAGGGCTCAGCTCTGAGAAGGACCCATCCCAAACACCCCTTCTAAATGGAGAGCTGGCTTCCTCTATCTGGGGATGTTAGTGTGGTCAGATGAAGGCTGAGTCTGGAATCTGGGGAGGGGAACAAATACTAATTAATAGATCATTATCCAATGTTATCTCTTTAGCCATCACTGTATCAGGTACTAAGAAAAACCACAGCCCTGGAGGCAGCTAGACCTGAGGTCAGACACTGGCACTAGAATGGTGCATTTAGTCCTTCATACCTTACAAAAAGGCAGGAAATTGAAAAAAAAAATCAAATTAAAAGAGATTCATTAAGAACAATAGAAGGAAGAAAGAGTTGACTTCAAACACAGTGACCTTGGGCAAATAAACCCCTGTAAGCATCAGTTTCTTTACCTGTGAAGTGGGAATAATAGTATGTACCTCCTAGGTTTCTGTAGGAATTTGATGAGGTAATAGAAATAAAGCACTCAGAGCTGTGCATGGCACCTGGGTGGTGATGAATAACTGTTAAGGCTCACTAGGGTCTAGTAAGTGCAAGAGCTGGATTTGAACCCAGGCAGTCTGGTTGCAGAAGGGTTGCCTTAGCCACTGTGGTACAATGCCTCCCAGCACCTTGTGCGGCAGATGTCTTGAACTGAGCCATGAGCAATGGGTAGAATCACACCAGGCAGAAAAGTGAGCTTTGGTTTTGGGGGTTAGCAGCATGGTGTAGATGAGTATGAGCGTGGGGGCCTTCCTGGGGACCTGCCCCATTCTTGCCTTTATTCACCCATTCAGTTTACAGACATTGATCAGACATCTGAACTGCATGCATAAGACAGTCCCTCCCTTACATAGTTGGGATCTTGGAGAGGACAGTGAAGAGAGTGACGTAACTGATACAGAGGATTTGGACTGCAGAGTGTAAAGAGAAAATAATAACGCTTACTAAGTGTCATGGATGGTTCACATGCTTTGCAAATCTTAATTCATTTAATCCTCACAATGGCCCTAGCAAACAGTTTCCATTATCATGTCCAGTTTTGAGAGGAGAATCTGAGGTCCAGAGAGAGATTTAGTAACTTGACTGGGGTCATAGAGCTAATAAGGGACAGAGCCAGGATGCCACGCTGGGCAGCCTGGCCCAGGCTCCTTCTCCTAACCTTTGCTGCACAGCCTTGCATAGAGGACAGCCCTAAAGCTAGAAGGAAAGTTCAACTTTGATTTACTGACAAACAGAAGGATAGTATAGGCTCAAGATTCATTTACCTGGCTGGTCTGCATATCCTGGTTCTTGGCATTATTTGGAGTATCTTTTAGCAGTATAGGTGATTTCATCTTAAAGATTTTGTTTGGTTTGGTGGCATGCAGGTACAACTGGAGCATACAGATCATGCTCACTGTCCCCCTGTGCCAGCAGTGTGTGTGTGGCCAGAAGTCAGTACGGAAGCAGGTCAGCATCTGGTGCTTCAGGGGCCAGCCTGGTGGTTCTCCTAAGATGCAGAAATACTTCTGTATTAGGGAGTGATGGTAGATTTTTAGACTCATGGAATCTTAGGTAGGGAGTCTTTGGAGCTCATCTCATGAAAACTCAAGGGGACCCTCCTCAGAAGAAGCTTTTGGGAATGCTTAGAACATTCTGTAAAATTGTTGCTGTGGTTAGAAGACTGCAGGTTTTGTGGCAGAGTCTGTATGATTAGATACGTTTCCTCTTTCCCTGGGATTTGTGGCCTGGAGAAGATCCAGAGGCAGCTTTGTAGGTTTGGAAAAATGCTCCAGTTTTTTCTGGGTCCTCTTGATGCATCCCTGCCATGTCTGAGTAGGCAGGATGTTTAAATACTTGATTTCCAAAAATGCCTTGTCCCTGAATTATTAATAATTATCCCTCCCTCCCTCCCCCTTACTTTCTCTGCCACTCTCCCCCGTTTCTCTCTCTCTCTGAAAGTCAGCATCACCTTGACCAAATCGCTTGAGCTGACCTTCTGCCTTAGCCAAGC
Organism: Equus asinus; assembly: GCF_041296235.1. Taxonomy (NCBI): domain Eukaryota; kingdom Metazoa; phylum Chordata; class Mammalia; order Perissodactyla; family Equidae; genus Equus; species Equus asinus. Next base: position 64,039,120 of record NC_091791.1, read on the forward strand.
ACTCAAGCTTGATTCCCTTGTGGTTGGGGTTTGGGGCACCTGCCTCCACTTGCTCAGGCTGTCCCCTCATTCCCAGCCCCTGGGCCTGGCGAATACATCCTTCTGAAAAGCCTCTCCGCATTCAGTGCTGACTCCTTAGAGACTTTCAAAACATCCTCAGGTCAGAAATTGCTACCCTAAGCAAACCTAATTGTACACTACCCCCAAAGAGGTCCAGATTTGAGATTACTCACAAGGACTTTTTCATTTATGATACATTTGACTCACAGTATAACCATTTGTAAGTCTTTTTCCTGTGAGCGTCTCATAAGCATCCTTTTGTGATGCCTATGACTTAGAAATGATTAGAGAAGCTGCATGTGCAGAAAGCAAGGTGTTTCACAAGAAAACAAAGGTCACCCGGCCAGTAATATCAGTAATGTGGGATAATGAAATTAACAGGAATCTAAGAGTTTGACTGACACTAGGTCAGTGCTATCATCCATCTGATCCAACCTTCTCCCTGCATTTTACAGATGAGGAAGCCAAAGTACAGAGAAGAAACTTTCTGAGGACTGTCACATAGTTGGTTATGGCAGAGCTGAGTCCAGGTTCTGTGTCTTCTTATCCTTAGCACAGTACCACATCCTAGTTCCTCCTTCTTTTTCAGCACCAGGATTTTCTAGCACATTCTCAAAAGGCCAAAAGAAAGAGAATAGAAAATGAAATACAACTCAGCCTGGCTTTACAATACCAGTCATAGGAGGTGCTCAATAAACACCTATGACTTGCTGAAGCCCCAGGACGTGCCGCCTCCTCCCCGTGCATGCGGCTCTGTGCACTTGCAGGCATGGCCTCACCCTCCAGAGATGGGCGTGAAGGTAGGCTGGTGGGCCATTTGTTCCACTGAGTAATTTCCTAGAGACAAGGGAGCTTGTGCTGTGTGTGATCTGTCCAGTGCCTCTCATATCCAATAACTTTAAAACCAATCAAATTAATAATGTAGGGAGAAACAAATGGAGTCACTCTTTAGATATTTAAACAGGAATATTTCTGCCACTGATGTGTAAATCTTTAATGGGATATGAGATTTGGCAATAAACAAAAAACTAAATAAACAAAAATGCCAAGTTGCTGGAGACTTGGTTCCTGCCTGATATTACCTTCCTCAAATAAATGTATTTGTTGGGGAACTACTTCATATTAGGTGGTGTGTTGTCACGACAGGGTCATAAGGTAGTGACATATGTGGTCTTTGCTCTCAAAGGACATCCACTCTGGTGGAGATGGGACATATATGTGTAGAAAGATGAATACAAATACAGATCAGGATATGCCATGTGTCAACTTGGTTCTCCGTGTAATCTCTGCTGCCGATATTCAGGGGAAGAATGGACAATGTGTAGGCTAATTACCTTCAGACGGGAAAATTATGCTATGTAATATTTTCACCCTGACAGAGTGTATGGGGCTGAATGTCAGCTCCTGTAGGAGATAATCTGAAGAAAATTTAGAGTAGTTATTAAAGATCTCCAGCGGAGGTAGAAAAAGGCTATGTGTGTATGTGGTGGGCCTGCCCACACCCATGTAGAGATGCTTCTATCTTATAGATCCCAAAAGGGCTTCCTGGATAAGAGTGAGGCTCCTGAAAATAAAGTTTAAAACCAAACCGAAGCATGTTTTATTTTCAAGATTTAAAATTTCGAGAAGCTCTTGTGAGCAAATTTTCTTAAAACTGTGTTTACATATCCCCTTCCTCTTTCCCATCCTTCCTGAGTAGGCATTTAATATTGATAAGCTTCCTATTCCCTCGCCCCACCCCCATTTTCTGTCTTCTGGACTTTTTAATGTGCCTTAGACGTAAATTTCTTCATCCTCCAATTGCATGCCCCTCCTCAACGACCCCGTTTTACTTTTTATCTCTTTCTTTTCTGTTATTTTCTGCTGGGGTGAGTAAGAAGAACCAAATGTAAAATTCTAATGCATCTTTATTCAGAGTTGATATGCGTCTCCTGTCCACCCAGGAGTCCAGACTTCCTGACAACGGGGGAGAAGTCATGGCATCCATCTTTGTTCCTTCCACATTCCATCAAGCAAACTACATTTTAGGAACAATTCCTCCCTTTCTGGCAAATCTCTCACTGTTCAGAAAGAAGAGTTACTACTGCTCTTCAGCTTTGAACTGTCTCCACCTTAATGGTCTCTTTCCTTCTTCCCAGGCCTGACAACATGGAATTTGGCTTGGTTTGCCCTCCTTCCTTGATATGTCAGAGTGGTTGAGGTGAACTTGTTTGGTGGACTGTGGGTGTAAATGCGCTGATCGAGTCGAGTATCTGAGACCAGGGGAGGGGTGTGGAACTGTCCTTGTTGGAAGCCCTGTTGTCTGTTTCCTTGGTTCTTACTGGCCAGTTTGGAAGTTGCCTTCTGTCAGCCACTTTTCATTTGTGTGGTTAACTGTGGACTCCTTGCTCAGATTCTCATTCTTGCTTTATGTTTACCATTTGACACAGGGTCCCAATATTAATAGCTATCTTTTCTGTGTACCTATTTTATGCCACCCTGTACTTTTCACCATGGGTATAAATCATTGATTGCAGGACTGTTTTCCCAGAAGTTGGATAAGGACTCAGAGTCTTTTTCAACAATGTCCTGAAAGTAACCACCAAATGACCAGATTTATCATGAGAATTGAAACCTATTTGCCCTCCCTGCATCTAGCTCAAACACTCATTTTCATGTCCGGCCTGTACCTCTTGGTAGAATTTTTTTTCTCTATTCTTTGCATTTTGTTTTCTGTACTCTGTTCTTCATCTTTTATTGGTGGTGGTGATAAAGATGATGATGATTATACTCAGCATTTATCAAAGTCTTACAATATGCCAGAATATACAGGGTACTAAACATGAATTATCTCACTTACTCTTTATAATAACTATGAGAAATACTATCCTCATTTTACAGATAGGAAAATGAGGGCCCAGAGAGGTTAATGACTTTCCTGGGGTCACAGAATAAGTCAGTGTCTGAACTAAACCTAAAACACATTCTGCCCTTTTCTCCCTGTCTCAGCACCAAGTTCCTTAGCACCTCATTACACCTTCCATAGTCACTGAGTTTTATTCTTTGTCATTGTGGCTTACCTAAATACTGACTGTATTGGAAAAATTAAAATTATAGTGTCCTTAATAAAATAACTTTGAAGGGGGTGTAGATGCCTGCACTGGGAGTACTTTTTGTGTGTGAAACAAAAATTCAACTTGTTATAGTCAATGAAGTCAATGGTTCAGTTAATAATTCCCCTAATGGCATAATTCTGCTCAGTGCTGGTGATGGATATCTTTAAAATCAGAGACTAGATTTAATGACAAGACATGTAGAAATCAGTACCATCGTAAATACAGCTGGAATGAGAACTTGATGGGCGAGAAAAACCCCTAGAAATCACTTGATGTTATTGGTTCCAATCTCATAAATCTGAGTCTTCAGTCCTTCCTGTAAATCCTCCCATCCATCCCACTAGCACCCTAAGCGTTTCCCCTTTGCAAACATATGTTTGCACCTCCCCATGAGTTTTCTGTGCTCAGGGATGTGCTTGCACATTGGTGTAGTTATCCACGTACTGTGGATGCATGGAAGAGCTCCACTCTTTGTGTTTGTTCCTAACAGGAAAAAATATTTTCAAAGACTCTTTTTTAGGATGTCTTAAGACTCCTCCAGGTAGCATGCCCTTCAAAGGAATGACCTTCTATTTTATGAAGTCTCCCTCTTTGCACTTCTCCCTACCCCCTTGTATTGGAATAAGTCTCCAAAGACTCACTGTGGCCTAGGACCAAGATGTAGGCCAAGTGGAAACACACGAAAGTGATTTAATAGAAAAGGTAATTCCTATTCAAACGGGATGGTCCCTTATTCATTTCCACGGATTATCATCAAATTTATGTCACCAGCAAAGGAGCTTTATTGAGTTTCACAGAGATATTCCTTTTGCTCTCATTGTCGTTAGTTGGCATGCTGACATTTTCATATGTGTCTCAGCTAATGCCTCAAAATTACTCCATCTACAAATGTAACAATTGAACAGATAATTTTAATAAGATTCAGCTTGACTTCAGACTGCACTCCTTCCTTTCTTTATAGAATGCAAATTGTAACCTGTTTTTAAAGCCGTGCAATGCAGTGAACTTTAATGGGATTTGACAACATCATATTAAGCACAACAACTACGCATAATGTACCGAAAAATTGGACGTGAAATTGGAAACATAGCTGAGAACAAAGTAAATTTACATGGTTTGGTAGTTTGAATGTCTGATATCATATTCTCTCATGCAAGCCCCATAAAAAAGCAAAGGATTTAACAATGGATATCAGCAGAAAGTGCTTTTAAAGTTAAAACTGATGGATGGCTTGTCAAAAAAAATAATTGCATTGGTTGGAAAGTCGGGACGCGTGCTGAGGGGGAGAGAACAGGATATACAGAGAGGATGATGGGAAGTGACAGTGGTCTGTCAGGAAGGACTCTCTGCCCAGAGGAGTGTGAAGCCAGAGCTATAAGGTGGCAGAGTAGAACAGGCTGTCAGAGCGGGAAAGTGGCTTTAATACCCTGAAAAGCAAAGGAATCCGCCTGTCAGCTTTGCTCAGCCATGCTGAAAGAGGAAGAGAACATGGCATAAAGTTAGAGACATTAAACAAGGTTGGGGTGGGGGCAGGGAGCAGTGCCGGAGAACACAGGCAGGCAGTGGGAGGGATGGCGGAGGCATCTTCTGTGGGTTGTTGAATAGTTGATTTTCTATTTTAATTTTTTTCCCTTTTCTCAAGGGCCAGTGAATTAAATTTGAGGGTCTGGTGCTTCTCTCCGCTTTGAAGAGAAGGCTGTTGGAAGAAGGCACACGCAAATGGCCGCTGCCACGCTGCCGAGTGGGTGTCCCTTTTACAAGCACACCTAGGGATGCCTGGGCCTGTTTCTGGCTTCTCAGATCTACAGCCGCATCTGCTGACCTTCTCTTGTCTTCAGGTTATGCTATCCATTCTCCCAGGGGCAACACTGATATCAAGTCACTCTGGGACTGGCTTATCTTCTGCCAAAGTGCTTCGAGGACTTAACATGTTAGCCATACGACAGGATCGTGATTAAAATGCAATGATCTGATGATTTTTCCATAAATATTATTTTGCTCTATCAGCATTAGGTTTTAAATAATTTATTATTCTTCCTTAATATACTCCTGGCAGTGAGGTTAATTTGGTCATCTTGCAGGGGCCTGGCTGGTAATGAACATTTTTATATCAGGCCTTGGAGTACTTCTTCCATAACACATTGTCTTTACGATTTAATTGGCCCGGTTGCCTGAGAGTGTTAGGGTCTAGGAGGCGTTGGAATATGGTAGTTTATCGTATTAAAAATATTTTGTGGGGGCCGGCCCGGTGGCATAGTGGTTAAGTTCTTGCACTCCGCTTCCACAGCCTGGAGTTCACAGGTTCGGATCCCAGGTGTAGACCTACACACTGCTCATCAAGCCACACTATGGCGGCATCCTACATACAAAATAGAGGAAGATTGCCACAGATGTTAGCTCAGGGCCAATCTTCCTCACCCCCCAAAAGAATGAAATTGTGTCTCTGAGCTTAAAAAATATGTTCTGAGAACCATCCAACTTCTTGAACTGTGTATAGCTCAAAACAATTTTAGATTTGGCCTACTAGTTTGAAGGGGGACTTCTTTCCAAAGAAATAACTACACCATTTGTGAAGGAAGGAGATGGTAGTCATAGTGGTACTGGCAGCAGCAGCAGTGCAAACACTCATATAAGCAGTTATTATGTGCTGACAGTATCCTAAATGGTTATATATTAACCCATTTAATTCCCATGACAACTCTATGTAGTAGGTTCTATTAATATTGCCATTTTGCAGATAAGGAACCTATGCCTGGAGAGGTTAAATAACTTGCACAAGGTCACATAGCTATGAAGTGGTGGAATTAGGATTCAAACTCCGGTAGTCTGGCACCAGAGTCCATGCTTTTAATCAGTGTCCTATGTATGCACAAGTATGTGGGAACACACTTAGATGCCAGGTTGGTTCCAGTTTTATCTCTGTTATTCTTGTGTGTCTAATGCATTCTGAGAAGGATTTTATGAGAATTGGGTGTCAACAACAGGCAAAGCAGGCTATCTAGGAAGGACCAAGGCCCCAGAGGAATCTTCTCTGTGCTGTTACCAGTGTTAAAAGAGGGGCAGGAGAGAGAAAAGACCGAAGGACAGCAGGAAGAACTGTCCTGATCACAAAGGTAAACCAGCCTTCACCCCAGAATAAAAGCACACGTACGAAATTTTAGTCTCGTGCTCTGAAGACAAATATAGACTTACACGTCACACTCAATTCTAGGTGTAGTATACCAATTTCCAGAAGATGGGGACCTCTGCTCATGATCTTTCTAGGGCCTGGCTGGAGATGTGAGCCCATAGCCTGTCCTTTTTATCTTGAATTAACACAGTATAGTATGAAATTCCCCCGTAAATTGATTAATTAGTGGGGTTTTCCCCTGGGAATTTATGGGCATATAAATTTGGGACCACACCCACATCTTGTAGGTCTCCCAGGGCACATCTGGTGGGTTATGGTGGTGTGCTACCCACTGCAGCACCTGATCATGCTGCCTGCTTTCCTGGGCCTGTAGCTTCACTGTAAAGGAGCAGAGCAGCTTTCTGTTCAGTGAGTGGTTTTCCTGCCCCAACAGGAGATTTGGTTGTTTTTTTCCTGGGAATCTCTGGCCTTTTCCTATCCTGTCTGACCAAGTGGGGACCCTTCCAGAGTTCTACATAATAAGACACACCTGTCACTGTCTTTCTGTGTTTCCTGAGACCCGGGTTGGTTGGCGTGGTGTGTCTTTAAGAATCCTCCACCCGCAGGGCTCCAGGCTGCACTCTGGCTACGGCCAGTCTAAAAGCTGGGGAGCAACACTGCTAGTCTCCAGTCGGATCTTCAGGAACAAAATTGGGATTTCAACTCTGGAATCAAAGGCTTTCAGGGTTGGAGTGGATGGAGCTTAGCCAGACTTTTCAGGGTCCCCTTTCAGGGGCCTTCAATGATGGGGAACTCACTATATCCAGTGGCAGCACAAACCAATGACCTGAGACAAGTAGGAAGTTTGTTTTCAGGATGAGCCAAAGGTGTTTCCCTGCCACTCGCATCCATTAGTCTCTGTTCTAACTCCTAGGACTACACAGATCCCTAGTGTAAAGTGTGTATGTCATATGATCTGCTGTAAGACTGCACGAGTCTCCAGCCTGTACAGACAGGCCTTCTTCTCCCCCTTTGTGGGCTCCGTTGTGTTTGTGGGAGAGACCTTCTATCAAAACGTTTCCCTCTCCTCCTCCTTTCCCCTTCCCTCTTCCACCCTACTTTTTCCAAGCTTACTCTCTGCAATGTTTATGGGATACCTACTCTTGCACCAGAACTCAATGCCTTTCATTAATTTGGGGTAGCCCTGAATTTGGAATTTAAGTCTTAAGAGAAGGGCCTCCTGACTTGAAGCAAGGGAACAAGACACATTCCCCTCAATGAGACTGGAAGTTGGTGGTGCTGTTTCCATTTTACGGATGAGGAAAGTGAAGCTCAGAAAAGTTAAGCTACTTGCCCAAGGACACGAACCGTAGTAAACAGTGGAGTAGATTTGGACTCAGGTCTGCTGACACCAGCCTTGGCTATTTACAAGGCAGGTCTAGTGTACACATTCTAAGTGTAGGTTTCAGAGCCCAGCAGGCCTGAGTTCAAATTCTGGCTCTACCACATACTAATTGGTGACCTTGAGTGACTTGCTGACCCTCTCTTTGCCTTAGTGTCCTCATCTGTGGACTGGTGATAATAATAGTCCCTGCCTTGTGGGGTTATTGTGAAAATTAAATGAGATAATGCATATACAGCACTGGACATGGCACCTGGATGTCATAATCTCTCAATAAGTGTAAGTTTAATATCATCGTCATCATTTTTTCTTAACTGCAGCAGGGAGTGCCAGGGCTTGGCACTGTTGGCTGCAGAACCTGAAGTGGAGGCTGCTAGCTCTTGTGGGGGCCGTGTCAGCAGATTCATGGGGTGAGTGCGGATAGCCCTTCTTGCTGATGCTTTACAGTTGAGGCTGGGCAGGGTCTGGGAAAGGTGGCAGTGGCTTTTTTTTTTTGGTTTTGTTTTTTTACACTTTGAGAAGATTGCTGCAGTTATCTGGAAATCTATTGCTCAGGCAAAAGCAGGATTGCGTGATACAATTTAAAAGGCCGGCAGCTGCATTTCATCCTTTTCACAAGAAAATAACCCCTTACTCCAGTGAAGCTAAAAATAAAAATGGCAGTACATTTGGCAACCACGCTTCTTCCTTTATTACCTCAGCAGTATCTGAATAAAATGTCTTATTAAGCAAGATATAAGGGCAATGAAAGGGAGAGTAAGTCAAATTAGTTGACATCTAAAGCTTGGTGCATCATATACGGTGAGGGTAGTTACTGTTTAGTAAAATGGATTTAATGCTTAATATAAATGCTGATATTTAGATGGCTATATTTTGGCAACTCAGGGGAAAGAGTGGTGGCTTTTTAGCCAGCAGATCTAGGTTTTAGGTTCTGCCCTGACACAAACCATTCATGTGGCACAGGGTGATTCTCTCTGTCACCTTGGGCCCCACTTCCTCCATATCTAAATGAAGGGTGTTTCCTGGAACCCAATGGCTCTGTGGCAGGATCTCAGGGTCACCTGGGGAGGGAATCAGTAAACAGGGCTCTGGAGACCCACCCCCATTCTGACAGGTGCCGTGTTGCCTGTATCTGCATTACACATTGGCCCTACTGGGTGAGATATTCTTTGAAGAAAGGATTGCACCACTAAAAAATAGGTTTCAGAACCACCACATTGGGTAATTCCCAAGAAGCCTTGCATTTTGCACTTTTGAAAGTTCTGTGATGCCCACGTAGGAGCTGGCTTTGGGAGCAGACTGGGCTCTCTTTCAGTTTGACCACCATCTGTGATCAGAAGGACCTGGGTGCTCGGGGGGCAGGGCAGTGCCCTAGAACACAGCACAAGGTGACCAGGGGAGGAAAATGGCAATAAAGCTTTTTACAAATGTGGATGGGTGCAGACATGTGCGTGTGTACTGGTGCAAGTGCAGATCTGAGCATTTTGGTGTGTGATGTGTTTGTGTGAATGAATGAGCATAGGCTGGTGCATGAGTTGGTAGAACCCATGTAGAAATCTGCATCTTACATGTTTATAGAGAGGAGATATTTGCATAGCCAGACCCATGAGGCCTATGCACTAGGGACTGTCCTTGGCCACCTCGTCTCATTTATGCCTGCCCACACTGTGGTGGATTAGCTTTTATCTTCCTATTTGAAATGAGGAAACTGAGTCTTGGAGAGGCTGAGTAATTCCCCCAGGGTTACACAGCTACTGATTTGGAGAGTAGAGGGATTATAGTAGGTCTCTGTTTAATATAAGGCTGGGATCTGCCTGTAGCGGATAGATGCACACGTCTTCCTGTGCTGACCTTCAGATGGCCTTCTATCTGATAGTGGGTCACCAGTTGAGTAGCCTTCCTCTGATCAAAGAAATGAGGATGGCTCATTCTTTCCTGTTGAGGTCTCAAAGCCAGAGGAAAGGGAAATCAAGCCTGACATCAAAGGGTCCCTTGTCTGCCCAGCCCTCAATTTCTGTGTGAGGAAGAGCATCTCTAAAGTGCCAGAGAACTGTAGATTAGTTTTTCAGGGTTCTTGGTTTTGTGTGAGTTTCTGTTTTATTACTTTGGGCATCTCATAGTTGGGGTTTATAATGATGTAGAATGACCAGGGTTTATTCCAACCGTGTTTTTTGCCAAGAAAACTAACAGCATTGTTGGGGATTTTTTCAGGCCTGCCTTCTTGAATACCTCCCTTCCCAAACTTCTGTTGTGACAGAGTTGGGAATCTGTTTAAAAATAAGGCTGATTAACAACAAGTACTGTGCAACACCATTCCTAGGTGCCGCTGGAAAAGAACTGAATACAGTCTCCACCCTGAGACCTTTGCAAATCTTGCGACCTTTTATTCATACCATGAAGCACATTGAGGACTTTGTCAGTCATGCTACTTCCTTGGAATCATATGCTGAGAGGCTTTTATTCTGAAGAAAAATGTCATGAGAGCCCTGAGTAAATTTATGCTCTGCTTCTGATGGTTCATGAAGCCTAAACATATCTAATAATAGTTCTTTCACCTGCTTTGCTTAAGACTAAGATCTTTTATGAACACCTCTCACCAGAACCATCAATCATTGTTTAGAAATTTAAATTTTACCAAGTAAAATGAGAGTGGATTAAGGGCAGGCTTTATGCAGGAGCTTAGGACTTTTATAGAAATAACACTTTCTGGAATTTCTGATGCCTTATTTGGAGACGAGGGGAAACTACAACCCTTGCACACTGCTGGTGGGAGTATATACTGATGCAGCCATTTGGAGAAATCTAGAAGTATTGACCAAATCAAATATGTGTACTCTATGACCTAATGGTCCTACTCTTGGATTTATAACTCAGAAAAGTTCTATAAGAACTGGATATTAGATCATGGTAATGACGATGTTGCTGTTGTTGGTTTCAATGATCATGACTGTTAGATTGAAGGTAATTTAGATTGTAGTTTGTTGATAATTGGTCAAGACCCTTCTAGGGTATATTCTTAGTAAGCCATTTGTCAAAGTTGCCTTCATCCTAACTCCTAGCCTTCATACTATATGTTCTTTCAGAATGCGTTGTTCAATTAGTTGATTTTGCTGGAGTCTGTATTGTGAATGTAAATTATGATTTCTTAGGAGGGAATTAATCTTTGACAATAGAAAAATAGAATCTCAAATTTGAGATTCGAGGTTATTTAATCCAACTCATCAGCCTGATAAAAATTCTATGTATAGTCTTCATTATGGGTAGTCTGCTTGGATTCTCCCAGTACTGGGGCATTTCCAACTTCCAGAGTTAGAATATCTCCCAAGAACAAATAATCAGACTCCAAAGTTTTGGCACCATTAGACAAAATTGCAGGATTTTGCCAACTGAATTCCTACAGCATTTTCTAAGGGGAAGATAATGCTGTTCTATTCCATCTAGTTTCAGTCGCTGCATTGATTTGCTTGAGTGCCAAAACTATCTTTTACAACAAGTTAAAAACAAGTTTGAGAACCTCAGTGCTTCTCCAGGGTGGAATCAGCTTTGCTTACCCAGGAAAATAAGGCTTTCTGGAGATGTCGTGGACATGGTGAATAGGGACAGCAGGGCCAACTTCCAGTGTCAGAGGTCAATCATCTCACAGGTGTTCTTGGAAAAGGAAAAAGGCAGGAAGTTCACTGCCAAATTTGACCTTACCAAAACTTATAAATATGTGTTTATGTGGCTAAATTGTTATCACTAATTGACTGGCATTTTGTATTAAGGGCCTTCAGTTCAGAATTTTCATTGCTAAAGGAATGCTTATAGCTTCATGGAGGCCCAGATTTCTAGAATATCAGTTTGGGTATACCTGAAATGATGATGGTGATAGATATTCTGATCCCCTAACTGGAGATAGAATTGACAAAATACTTTTGGGAATCAATATTGTTCTTATAAGGCAAGAATCTGAATGGAAGGGAAACATGTAAAACCAGAATCTGCATTATTTCTTTCCTCTAAGTTTCTTCTCAAGGAAATTCACCTGAGAATGTTTGCACCTCAGTGAGACTTTAACAGAGAGAACTTCAAGGCTCTGTGGAGCTCTTAACATCTTCCCTTACCAGCATTATCGAACCATCTGATTGTCCTACTAGGGAAATCCTGTCCATGGAGCTGGCTTTGCCAGTTAGGTAGCCACCTTTAGGCTGTCCAATGTTTATTGATTTAGGAGACTACATTCGCACATCAGGATCAACCAAAAACCATTGTGTTTTGTCTCGTGGCTTTTTCGTCTCACCACATTAAAACTGTGTTTGGCCACAAAATCCCTGAGACCCTAGTCACACACAGACTGTACATTTCAACAACAAAATACAGGTTCATGAAGTCAACTTTGCTATAATTGTGAGAACACAGAAATCCTGGACTATCTCAATAACCAACCATTATCATTTGTGCCAATAATGAGTTTTTTGAGTTCTCATTTCCAAGACTGGTTTGTCTTTTGTTCTTTCCCTATGACTATACTTGCTTACAAGCCTGAAAGAGTTTATAAATACTGATGCTCTTTTGTCACATGATTTTGATTTAAAGCTTTCTGATCTACATAGCCTGGCAGATCAAGCTACATGACTGTGAATCACATGTCTTGGGCCTTCCTTCCAGCTGGTCGTAATAGAAGGGATGAACATGGAACAGCTTAATAGGAACTATTCTAAGCAAGCAGCCCAAATAAATAGAAAAAAGATTTTGAAAAAATTAAGTCATACTGTTTATTCCAAAGGACAGCCATCATTTTACCGTTGCCATTCTATATGCAATACTTTTGTGAGTTTTATGCATTAAGCAACTGACTAGAAGTTACATTTAGGAGTCTAGAATGGATTATAATGTTGAATACTGTTAAGGATAATGTCAAGCTCTTTGGCATAATCCACCAAAAATAGTGTATGTGAAGATGTTCTGCAAACTATAAAGTTACTTGACCAAAGCCTTCATCAAGAATCAGTATTAATTCTGCAGAATTAATGAAGCATAGATTCCTTTTCAAAATGACTCAAGATGTTCATAGATACTCTAGTTACATACCTTTCTGAAATAATCACGGGTACTTTCAACACATGGCTTTCCAGATGCTATCATTTCTGACAGTGGGTCTGAATTTAAGGAAGTTGTGGACAGGAAACTTATCTGAGCTGTCACCATCCTGCCACATCACCTTCAAGCAAACAATCAGGCTAAAAGGATAGTCAGACTACTGGAATGTCTTAGTTGAGGATGCTGGAGGAGATTGGCCAATGTGATTCACCAGGCTCTTCAACCCTTAACCTATCACTCCACATTCAACCATGGGAATTGGTTCTGATGCGTCACTGATGGGGAATTAGCTCAAGACTTGCTATGAATACCTACACCCATACTTGGATGAGAACTTCAAGAGCAAGACCATATTCCAGATACAGGGATGGCTGCATTGTACTGTTTGCAGAAAAACAACGTAACACTTAGTCTTCATTCAGAGCAGTGGATCCAGCCCACAGCAGTTTCCTGACACAGTAATTGAGGTCACAGAATGTCCAGAGTACAATATAGGCTCTTGTAAGATGCTCTAGGACCATGATGTAGATGAAGCTGTAATTCTTCTTTGGTCATGCATCTGCTAGAATGGTGTATCTAGTACTCCAGACCTGTCCTCACTACATAGAAGTAGCTTCACAAGCTGTGTGAAGGATTGGTGAGATGGATGAGAAGACAAGGAGAATTCAGCCATATGGTATTTTTTGGTGTCTTTATATTCCTGCTGAGGGTATATTTTCAGCTTCCTGTAGTTGTGCCTTGCTGTATGGGCTTTGTCTAAAGAAGCTTTTGCCTGTATAAAGGTTGTTGTAGGAAACCTGCTTATGCACTTCCTGTCTCCTCATACTTATAAAGGGTTGCCACGTCCAGCTGTTTGGGTAATATACTGCAAAACTGTAAACAGCAAACTAAGAACAGTATCAACCATAACTACATCAGGAACCTTCTTAGGGTTCCCAGTAGAGTTAGTAATTGGAGGGCCAGGTAACCCCAGCTCTCTTGGTTAACTCTATGACCTTAAGCAAGCTATTCAACAAAAGTGGGCCTTAATTTCTGGATCTGTAAAAATGTGTGTTTGTGGGTCCTAGGGAGAGGAAAGGCACCATCTATGGATCTAAGGAAAATGAAATAGGAATGGGTGGCTTTATCACTAATTATGGCATAACTATGTGTAATTATGCTCATTAGGCACCTCAGAGTACATTTTTACCTTAGCTATTTTCTTTGTATGAACTGTTGGTTTTCTAGGACTGTTGTTTGGTTCATAAAAGGAGGGAGACAGATGTTAAATATGCCCTAGAATTGTTGTCATTCCTCATCTTACTTTGCCGTGGATGCATTGATGGGAGAGAGGAGAGGCCAGGAGGAGACTGGGCAGCCAGTAGGACCCTGGGCACCTTTGGAGGTGTCCCTTCTCCGAACCCTGAGTTAAATGCATTTGTGGGGAGGGGTAAGGCCAAGATTTCTTCTGTTTAAATATTTTCCTTGCAACAGAAAACAGAGTGAAACCAGAGACCTGGGTGATAATTAGAACCTTGAAGAGGTAGGTCGTCAAGGTATAAAGGCTTAGTCCATGGCAAGTGGGGAAAAGAAACCTGCTCAGTGTACAGGACTCAGGTGCTGCTTGGCAAGCGCTCTGGGGGCCTTAGTCACTTCCCACTAATGGTCTTGGTATCAGTCCCATGTTCACCTGGGAATTTCCTGGAAACACATGCTGGCTCCTTTCAAGCTAAGCAGCTACCTAGAGGAGGTGTGAATTCTTAGAAAGTGGGTTGCTTCCCTTTCCTCTTAGAACAAATTTCCTCTAAAAGAATTCCATATGACAATTGAAGCCAATCTGCTTATGAAAAGGTTTTATTAAACTTGATGGGACTTTACTCTCACTTAGTATATCACAGAAATTGTCCCTCTGGAGCACTTTTCATAGCTAGAGGGTCTCCTGGCTTAAATGGTTCTCTGTGATCAGGGCTCCAGGCCCCCATCCAGTGTCTCTCTTGGTTTGCTCTCAGCTTCTCTCTAAGAAGGAAACTTGCTTACAGCCACTCCTACAGAAACAAAGCTCCCTGTTCTCTTCCTTCCACCCCCTCCCTTGCTCCCATCACTATGCTCCCTCTCACCCCACTCCCCGAATTCCCTTTAAGCATTGAAGGTCCTGAGGAAGGGAAGGGCAGGGGTGAAAATCTGAAACTGCCCAAGATGGATAGTGAAAACACCATGCATAAATAAATTACAGCACAACCCCCAGATGAACAATGATTGTGTGGTTGAAGACCTGGCTGAAAAAGTGTGTCAGGCACTGATTGGAAGCTTGATAAATGCAATGACCTAACAAAGGATTGACTTCTGCTGCAGACAGTCCCCTTTTAATGGATGGAAAGGGAGGAAGCTTCATTTAGAAGGGAAAGGCTGTTTGCCGTGCAGATATGACAAAGGGGAAGTAGACAACCATTGATTTACGTTTGGGAATGACAGTTGAAAAATTCAGCAATAATCATGACAAATGAGAAGAGATGCAGTCAGAGAAAAAATGCCAATACATTAAGCCTGTGAAGAAATGCCAAGGTCACAGAGAAAGGTTCCCAAACTTCTGGTTTTGACAACATTAATGGAAATAATAGAAAAGATGAGGGTTTGGGTTAAAAGGGATGGCTTGGCATGAAGGCTGCAGGTGTTGGTAATTAGCGGTGAGTTTGGAGAGGGAGTGGCAGGAAGTCCTCCTTACACCACTGGGAAGACGTCTGTCCACAAGCAACTAAGATACTCCCCACTGCTGTCAGTCCCGCCCTCCTCTCAGAGGTTTGGAAAATCAAGCAAGTGATTTTAATGTCAGTAGCAACAGCAAGAAGGAAAAATGTGGGCTGGGTGTGCTTGTGATGCTTAATGGGGGACATCAAATCAGATGTTTTGCTCTGGCCTCTGGACTGTGGTGTGTTGCCTCCTTTATTTTTATTTTATTTTTTTCATTTAAAAGACTGATTATAAATGAGAAGGTGATACATTTTTAGATCATCTTCCTGGTCAAGCCTGTTTGTTTTTTTTATCCTTTTTGTTTATAAGGCATCTCGTGTGTCGAGTGCTGTATTTCTATATTCCAATATGAGAGACACAATCCAGAAAGTTCTACCTATGGATGTGAAAAGTAGGTTTAAAAATGTGTATATATGTGTAGGGAGGGAAGTTGTGTGGAGGAAAAACCCATGGCCTAGGAATCAGACCTGGGTTATTGTGAACTGCTAACCCCGCTGTGTGAATGTGGACGAGTTGCTTCACTTCTCCAGAGCTCCATATGCTCATCTTTGAAATGGGGACCTTCTGAGGGGTGGGGGAAGGTCACTGAGATCCCTTCCTGGTATGATCTGAGGAGTCAATGTTATATCCAGACATGGTCTATGGGTATGAGTCTATCTGTGTATCTATTTGTATATACAAACATATATCTAACGTGTGTATCCACACATATATATAGCTTGTATTCATCGAGCCACACATTTTAGGTGTTTATGCAGCAGTTAACATTGCAGTCTAATGTTTATTTTGGTTTGTTCTTACCAAATTTGTTTATGGGTTGAGACCCAACTTCAAGTAAATATTTTACTTAGATCAAGTGAAATGTTATAACATCATCATTTTGTTTACTGGGTAAAAATTATGATACATAAGTTGGGGGGAAGAAGTCCTAACACCCCCGAAATAAGTGTATTATGGAATCAGTTACCAATTCAGAGAATGGCAAAATATTCTCCATGGCAATTCCTCAGTTTCAGACAACATTTGAACTATAATTACATTTTTGCTGAATTAGATGAAGAAATAAACAATTTTTTAAAACCTTTATTTTATGTGAAAAGTTTAGGCAAATGTATCTTACTTCGTGACTACTCTAAATGAAAAATGATTTTATTTAGTCAACCAACTCCCTTTAGATAAGCCTTGAAGAGACGTTATCTCATTAATAAGAATGATCCATTTTGGAGCTGCATTGTATCACAATTCCTTTTTTAACCGAGTAGATTTGGAGGCCTGCCCTGACAGGGTTAACCCCTAGCCCCATGTCACCAAGAGCATGTGGCTATTTTTGTTTGAATTTTCTGGGCATGTGAAGGTTCAAAATAAAACAGGTGCTGTGTTTCAAAACAACACCCCACCAGCCCAAGCATGTGAACCATCAAGTTGCCAAAAGCTCTCGAACTTTCATCAGTTAAGACACCCTTTTAGCTGTAGAAATGAAGGAGGGAAGTACCAGATTATAAATGAGTTGGATCTAGTATTTGAGATAATGTTGAGTCTATAATGGTTTCTTATGACTTCACTCTACCTGGGGCTGCAGAGCCAGTGTATAAGGAAAGTAGCCTCTTTAGATTAAACATTTTCTAATCAGCTTTATCACTCATATCTGAATTTATCTTATTTGAGGAAAATGCCAATATATTAGCAGGCATGTATGATACACAAGGTGACCCTACCAACTTAATGACATAATACATTATCCTTAATGAAGTCAATATCTTGTCTTTTAGCTGTCTGTCTATTGGGGCGATTAATTGCAGTGTCATTAAAGTTAGCTCTCTTTTCATTTGAGCTTGACAAGTCGCATAAAACTAATGTTCTTAGTTATCAGCTACTGGAATAGGATGGAGGATGGAGGAAATTGTAGGACAAATAAGGGGGTACTGCTACAGCTAACTTGAAGGCCTTTTTCCAATGACTGTTTCCTTAGGTTTCTCCTTACCCAGGCTCTCTTGTTATTTGAAATTCAAGGCAAGGCTAGACAGCTCTTATTTAGACCAGGGTTCAGGTTGGAGAAAAGAGGGAACTGCTGAGAATTACACCTGATTTGGGAGACTTTGAGCCATTTAGTAACAGAAGCTTGATTACTGGAAGGGTTTCTCCACTAAATAAATTTGCCCAGTTATCTCCTGAACCAATGTACGTGAGCTTGATAGCTTGCCAGAGAATGTGATAAAGAATGGTTGAAACCATATTTTCATTTAGCCTTGAAGTTTTTCTGATTTAATGGGCTCTCTGGCAGAAGGGAGGATTGGGGGTAGTGGAAGGGATCTGTGTCCAAACCATGCTTTGCAAATGGTTCTAATAAACACCAGCTAATCATGGGCAATGTGGGAGCGACAGCGCCTGGTCCACTGCTAATTGTGAAGCCAAAGAAAGCCTCACTCCCTGCCTTCCCCCTACCTCTGAAACTACAAGACAGGATGGCTGTAATTTACAGTGTGTTATCTTTGTCTATAGCAGCAAGATGATATGAAGTAAATCAAGGTACGAGTAATGAAAGACTGAGAATTTATTCCTTGGAGCACACTTTAAAGTGTAGTATCTGTTATAGTGGCACTGCCTGAAGACCCTGAAATGAGACTTGGATGAAGGGCAATAAAGCAGCATAGAGGCTCATGTTAATGTTGTTTGTCTGAGGTTAGTAATTGGGTTCCACTGATGAGTTGTGTGAAGACAAAGTGAGAATCCCAGCTAGTATTGTAAATCTTACATTGTTGGAACAAGAAGCAATCCTAACAAATATTGATCCTCTCCATGCCCAGAGGCGAGGAGGGAAGCAGTGAACTGCAGAGCACTGGCTTGTTTCAATAGCACCAATTACCTTAGTGAAACCAGCGCTCTGCATGAAATCCCAGGGTGACTGCGAATGGTGAATTATCCATGATTAGGCTTTTTAGATGGATCCCCCCAAAATCACGCCAGCTTAGCATTTTGTCTCAATTATCCTTGTGGTCCTAAAAACATATTTTGTGGAAACGATTCCTTCCAATTATTAGAGGCCCTGGTCAGATGTGGACGCCAGATATGAGTATGTGGCCGGCTGCTGTCTTACACACAAAGGGACTGAAGTGAATACCTTTGAGTTTGACCACTGGAAAGATGGGGCTTTCCACTTTGTGTTTCACTCAACAGCACCAAGTTTTGGGGCCCACACCCTGCGTGACTTTGTTGCTGTTTATTTTTTTTCTTCCCTCTATTTGTGGTTAATTTATGTCCTAAAGATTCTTGGAGAGATGATCTCCAGGGAAGAAAAGGGATCTCAGACTCTGTGTTTTTTGAGGCTGACTTCCATTCATTTTTAATGTGAAGGCCTTTTAAAGATCTGTGCTCAGCTTATTTGAATATGAGGCTTCCTTCCTTGGAATCTTCCCTGTGTTCTCTTTGGGAAGAATTTGGGCCCATGGGAAGAGCCAGTGTTCATAAAATCTGGGAAGGTCATGCTTCATTTTGTTTCTTCCCAGGAGGTGAGCACTTGTTGTCAGCGTCCCTTGGCACCTGCCCTCTACTCCATTACCTTTGGCTGTGAGTTTTCACTAGGTCCTCTGAGAGGTCATTCTGTAGCCCCGATCTTGACTTTGGGCTGGGTTAGGCTAGGTGAATGTTTGGCCCTTGGACTCCTGCCCCCTGTGCTGCATCAGCTTTGTCATGCCACCCAGCCCTGTGGCCTCTGCTGGAAGGGATATCCCAGGGGGACCTCAGAGCATTTGGTGTCTGATATGACACTGTGGCATATTTATACCAACACAGTACCTCAAGCTGAAGAAAGATAAAGTCAGGCGCCCCAAAATCAGGCACACAGAGAGCAAGTATTTGAATAAAAAGTACCGTATACCTTCTGAAACTAAAATTGGATGTAGGGTACATTTCCAGGATTCCATGACACAGCACTTAATTAGGTAATTCTACAAATGTTTATTGAGTATCTAACTTAGTGACAAGCACAGTTGAGTAAGATGGATTTTCATTCTAGTGGAAAGGGATGGTGGTGGTGATATAATGTAAACAGATATGGGCAGTTTCTGATGTAAACTGTAAAGAACACAGAAAGAGCTATTGGGATAGGAAGTCGCTTGGGGTGGGAAGGGGCTTCTTTAACTAGAGTGGTCTGAAAAGGCCTTTATTCTCCTCACACTACACACGAGACATTGGAACCAAACACCTCCACCCAGTTGTATCTCTATGCATGTGCTCACAGTGTTCTGGAGAGACCTAAAATGCCTTGTACCCCATATGTCTAATTTCTATTCATTTTTCAAGGCCCAGCTCACAGACCATCCCTTCCATGAAAGCATTCTGGTTCCACCAGCTAAAATGAGCATTTGTACTCAGAGTTCCTGTGTAGCATTCCATCCTCACTCAACTTTGGTAGTTGGCACTTTCTGTCTTATATTATAGTAGTTTGTGTGTTCATCTCATCTCTACTCCTTGCCTGTGGGATCCTTGCATACAGGAACTGCATATAGTTAACATCTTGTCCCTGATAGCACTCAGCAGTGTCTTATACATAGTAGGTATTCCAGAAATATTAATTGAATGAAAACATTACAGGGAAGAGCTAGGAAAATTTATAGTGTGTATATATGTGTGGGAGCTGTTGAAATTGTCTGGAGTTTGATCTTATATATAGAAGTGCCTCAGTGGAACACCTATTTACTGTTGTGTAGACAGTGGGTTTGTTATATCTGAATAGACTAGTGATGTCTGCCTGCCTCTCCAGGCTACAAACACATTTTGGAGGGATTGTTAACTTGAAGGTTGTAATAAAACCTTTACCACTCTGAACAGCCAGCACTGGTGTCTGCTAGGGGCAAACAAAGGCAAAAAGTAGTTCTGTTGGTGAAAATGATTTGAAAATGTTTAAAAAAATAGTTGTTCTGCAAATGTCAGTAAGCTCAGCAAATGCAAATTAGCTGCCTTATGGTTTGGATGGAGCCCTTCACTTCCATCTTGGGAGTGCTGCTCCCTCCAGCCAGCCCACCCGCGCACTCCATGGGCAGCTCCTACTCTTCTGGACAGGACAAGGGGAGTAAGTGAGTCCATTGCCCATTGGCCTCCTGAGACACCTCTGAGGATTAAATTACTAATGACTGTAAAGTGCTCTGTGAAAAGAGAGTGCTCTATAAAGTGTTATTGTTGGGACTGTTAACAATGGAAAACGACTTTTAATTTAGAGAGAGAACACTCAGCATAAGGAGGGGTAGCTGTAAAGCTTTTATCACCACTATGCTTTCCCGAGGCTTCTTAGCTGTTGGTGTTGGCGCCATGGTTTGCTCTCCCAGGAGTTCCCTCACCTGCTCACAGGACTTAGGAAAGAGGTCAACGTCTCATTGGCAGGGTTCTATCCTGATCCCTTCTCGTGTCACAATTTCTTGGTCAGAGCTGTGATATGATTGGCCTTGGATTACCTATCATTGATAGGAATGTGAGATCAAGGAACTTTTCCTGAGAGCCTGCCAGTTGGACTATAGAGTATCCTGTGGTCTGGTAGCACCAGGAATCCACCGGGCAGCTGCACAGACCGCAAACCACTTGTAAAGGTAGGGGGCTTAGGACAGTCATACGTATGGTCAACAGCCTGCCCTCGGCAGACAGGCCCTCCTTTCATTTCTTGAGAAACATGACTCATCTTGTCTTCCTATTCAATAATAATATTCAGTTTTTATTATAATTTGCAAATTTCACCAACTATTCCGACCTAGGCTTCTTTTTCACATTTACCTTTTTCCGTGTCACATTTATGTGGTTGGGAGGTTTAAAATACAGTTATACCTGTGCAGTCTATATTATTATTTCATGTCTTACACATTTTGTATGTATTTTTAATCACTGGGTAGGATTTACTTGGTCAGGTCCTCATTTTAACATGCATTGCTGTGAATGGGAAGGGGGATTTCTGATGTCCTTTTTCTTTGGCTCTTCTGATTCCTTTGACACCCAACCCTCCTAAGCAACATTCAGCCCCTTAAAGAAAGGAGTCTGTAAACTCAGGATTTATCATAGAAATGCAGTGATGTGTCTGCATTTTTATGACCCTGCTAAGTGGCAAGTATTCATTTGTGCCACCTCACCCCAGATGCCCATCCTGAGGCTGAACTGTTTATCATACTCTCATCTCTTTCTCAAAGCCTGAACAAGGAGCTTGGGACCACTATAAACATGTTCCCTTTCATTAAGGAGGAAATTATTATCATATATTTTTGTAATAACCAATAACATTTCAAATTACTCACATTTATGGCTTATAATCAAGCTTATGCTTAACCTCTAATCCTCGTGAAGCTGGTAATGATGGGCTCGTTAGTTAACCACTTATGGGAAGTTAAGGGCAGGTAGAAGGCCATCTGATCAGTAATTAACCAGGGAAGCAACTCGTTTTCTGAAGTTGAGATTATAAACACCATGCTTGGCTTATGTTTACTTGATAATGAGCGAGGTAAGCCTTCTTAGCTTTGTGGTGATGCATTGGGGGATTTGGCCAAGGCTTCTCAGTGGTTAATGTGCCAAGCAATGGTAGTGAGGGCTACTGGTTATTGTACCCTGGGTCTTCAGGTTCTGGGTCTGTATTCTCTAAGCTGAGTATTTAGGAAGATTGGTTGCAATACAGTTGATGGCTAGCACTTGAAGGCATTGGTCCCTCTGTAGCTGTGTGTTGTGACTGTGGTTTTCAGTAGCCTCTTGTTTGCAGTACCATCATCCATTATTCTGGGATAGTATGGGATATGAATTACTGTGTTGATGTATGTCATGTGCTTAGATTAGCTTTTGAGTTGACTCGCTCATTTGGGGGAGAAGCTCATATGAAGAAATGGGCCAGTTTGTAGTCAGGCGTCTTGATCATGTCTACCAGCAGAATTGAAACAGTGGGTTCAAGGGAGTGTGGTTACAGGATGGTTGTTCCTTAACTAGACGATGCAGTTAAATGGCTCTGAGTTGGATGGTTTAGCAGAAGCACTCATTGATGTGTTAAGCAAAAAAAAAGGAATATAAGATAGAATCATCCAGAGTCTACTCTCATTTAGCTGCTTTGAGAATTATATTTTTAAAGTTCATTTTAATTATTAAATCATCCCTCAAAGAATCTCCTATTATCACTCATTTAGGTGCCAGGAACTTTATAGACCTTCTCGCATTTAATCATCCCAAGAACACGATGATGGAATTATTATTTTCCACATTTTACAGATGAGGAAACAGAAGCTTCAAGAACTTAAGTGACTTGCCCTAGGCCACACATCTATCTGGCTCACACAGCCAGATAGAATTAGTTCTAGGATCAAAACTCATGCTCTTAACTTCTGTACTTTACACTTACCTATATGTCTTTAGAGAGAAAGTTATCCCAAATGGGTGGAGTTATCATAGATTTCCTGTCTGTCGTGTAAACAAGAATGGTAATTGATATCCTGTATTATATTGGCTACTATAGTTGGGACTGCAATGGCTTATTGAGAGATTCTGACATATTAATCCAAATCAAACAGAGACATTTCTGGATGAATTCTATTAGAAATTATTTGCAGTTTGTTAGTACCAATGGATTTGAGATTGACCATAGCTACTTATCATCATGGAACCATAGGGCCAAAAGGAGCCTTAGGGGAGTTGTCTAGCTCAAGAGTGGCAATCTCAGTTTAATAACAGTTATTTGAACAAGTATTTATTAAGGACTGACTGCATACCGGGCAGGGTTGTGTGTTCTGATGATTCACATACACTTATGCTACACTACAGTGTTAAAATTTTGCTTTAAACAGCTGTATATCATTGAAAGAAATTGAAAGAAGAAAATAAATGTAGTCTTTACTTTTGATCACATATTGGCCATTTCCATTGCACTTCATTCCTTTTTGCAGGACAGAAATTTTACCTGGTAATGTTTCTTTATAAACTGAAGAATTTTTTTTATTGTTTGAGTCTCTGGCAACAAATTCTCTATTTCTGTTTATCTGAAGTTGTCTTTATATTGCTTTCATTTTTGAAGAATATTTTATTGAAGATAGAATTCTGGTTTGACTTTGGTTCTGGTTTGACTTTGGTTCTTGCAGCGGTTTACAGAGGTCATTCCATTGTCTCTGGCCTCCTTTGTTTTTTGTGGGAAGTCAGGTGGCCCTTCTAACCAATATTTCCCTGGATGTATATTAGGTATCACTTCTCTCTGTCTTCTTTCAAGTTTTTCTCTTTAACTTTGATTTTCCTAAGTTTCACAGTGATATTTGTAGGTATGAGTTTTTTTTTTTTTTTTTCAAATTTATACTGCATGGATTTCTCTAATTTTCTTGTATCTTTATGTTTGGTTTCTTATTGTTTATTTTTACTAAATTTGGGGAGTTTTTGGCCATTGAACTTCATATTTTTTTCAGCTTCGTCTTTCCTCCTACTGAGACTATAGTTACATATGTGTTAGAACATTTTAAATTGTCTCACAGATCACTAAGTCTCTGTTTGTTGTTTTGTAAAATATTTTTTCCTCTCTCTTTCTGGTTAGATAATCTCTACTGATCTACCTTCAAGGTCACTGACCTTTTTCCCCACCGCCATCTCCAGTCTTCTGTTAAGGTCATCTAGTGTGTTTTTTTATTTTGAATATTGTCCTTTTAGATTCCAAATTTCCATTTGATTCTTTTTTTTGAAGAAGAAGAAGATTAGCCCTGAGCTAACTGCTGCCAATCCTCCTCTTTTCACTGAGGAAGACTGGCCTTGAGCTAACATCCATGCCCATCTTCCTCTGCTTTATATGTGGGACGCCTACCACAGCATGGCGTGCCAAGTGGTGCCATGTCTGCACCCGGAATCCGAACTGGCGAACCCTGGGCTGCCGAAGTGGAATGTTCTCTGATGAGATTCCCTTTCAATCCATCTGTTCATTCATTATAATCATATTTTTCCTTAACAACTTGGTCGTGATTATTACAGCTGTTTTAAAGTACTTGTGTATTAATTCCATAATCTGAGTCATCTAATTGTTAGTGTCTATTCATTTTTAAAAAAGTTTTGACTGTGGATCACATTTTCCCTTGCTTTAGCTTGTCTGGTAATTTATTATTGTATTTTAGATATTGTGGATGATACACTGCATAGATTGATAGACTGTAGTTCCTGTTATTTTTTAAAAATATATATAGCATGTTGAGTTTTTGTTGTAACAGGCAGGTCACTTGCTGGACTCAAATTGTGTCTCCCCTGTGGTAAGTAGTAGCTAGGATTTCTGTTCAGTTCTTTCAGACTTCCACTTGTTACTTTTCAATCAGCTTCTTGTAATCTTCCCAGAAAATGTGCTGTTTAGGATCACCCAAGGATTTGGTTCCAGGTTTTTCACAGGTTTTGGAACCTCACCCTTTGTCATTCCCTCCTTTCTGGGATCTCTCCCCTCACTTTGCAACTGTTCTGCCAGTGGCAAAATCCACCCATCCATTGACTCTTCTAGCCAATGAGGCTGTGACTTTCTGCCTGTGTTTTAGCCCTTCTGCCTTGCATACTTCTGTTAAGAGATAACTTCCATCCAATTTCTGCCTGCTTTTGGTTGCTTTCCAATGTCTTCACATAGTAGTTTTTTGAAAATATTTTCTCTAAAATTTATCATTATTATCTATGGAAGGGTTAGTCCAATATAAGCTACTCTGCCATTACTGGAAACTGAACTTTAGATCTTCTCATTGTTAAAGAGAAGCCAAAGATATAGGTTTTTATGTGAAATCTCTTGATTATTCATTGTAGGTAGCTATGCTAGTATTTAAACACCTTGTATGGACCAAAAAAATCAATCATGCCTATGGGTCAAATATGGCTTCTGGGCCCCCTGTTTGCAGATTTTGAACTAGAACTAAGCTTTCTGAATCTCAGCTAAGTACTTTCTCTATTAGGATAAGTTAGTGTCCCTTTCTCTACCTGCTAGAATGGACAACTTATCAGATGCTATGGCATGGGGTAGAGTTAACATGGGAGATGTTAGAGAATAACCCTTGTAGAGTGTGGGAAGCAGTAAAGCCAGTTGGAGAAAGGAGTGCCATGGTAGGCAATTACTGGACTGCTTTCCTCTCTTCCATTTGACCCACTAAGTGTATTTGGCGCAATGAGGACAGGCAGATTGGTGAGCTGAGTCCAGCTCTCCTCAGATCATTCTTATATTTAAGGTTGCCAATTCTTCCCTCCTCCCCCTAGGCCTATGTGAGCTGTTTGATGTTCTAATCCAAAGCCCCATCATCCTGGAGAACTTTTTCCTGAACTCTATCATGTCACCAAGGTCACTGTGCCCCTGTGCAGGCAGACAAGGAGCATGAGGCTGCATCTGGGGCCTTGGGATACTTCCCTCATAAATGGCAGATTTAGGACCAGACAAGGAATTGGTACATCAGCCATAAATCCTGAGAAGAATGATGCCGGATTCATTTGACTGCTGGCATTTGATTTGTGGATGTGTTAAAGGTCTCTGGACTTCTTCAAGGAGTATGATGAGAAAAATATGGTTCAAGCTGCCCATCCCATTTCTCATTGAGCTTTGAGTACTCAATAAGTAGGCAGATGAAAACGTTGACTATTTGGGCTTCCAGGTCTGGTCCGTTCCATTTTATAACATTAGTAACTTTGTCTTTAAACTCCACTTTCCTTTCCCTGGGCTCTTTTCATCCTCTGTAATAGTTTCCTTCTGCCTTCTGCAGGCTTATCATTCCCTTATGTTCTCTGTAACTCTCTTTAGCCAAGCATCCACTCTCAGGAGAATATCTGATGTCAGCCACAGAGTGCTAGCATGATAACATTTCAGAACAGGAAGAAACTTTTCAGGACTTGTGGTTCAACACCTTCATGTCATAAAGGGAGAAACTAGGGGTGGAGAGGAGAGAGGAAGTTACCTGAAGCTGTATAGCTGGTTAGGGGCAAAAGACATGCCTGGAACTCAGTTTTCCAGACCACTCCCCACTGGTCTGGTACTATTCCTCACTTCACTGCAGCATTTTACCTTTGACATAAAATTAAGGCAGACTGTTTCTCTCTGGGGTGAAAGTTCTCTCCATCTGAGGTAGAAGATTGACCTCCCTGCTCCTGCCCTTAATTCTGGTGTGCTACTAGTTTGAAGCACATGAAATTGCCAATATTTGACCAGTTTCAACCTACGCAATGTCAGTTTCATATGGTTCAACCTAATCTTTAGGATTTGACAAGCAGTACCTGTAGATTTAGAAAGCCCAGGCCACCTAGCCTTTTTCTTTGGGTGATTGTTGATTTGGGGATTTGGTTGACGCAGGTGACTGTAGCATGATGCTGATGAGCTCAAATCACAGGTCAGAGGACTGTGTAGGCTTCTGGGCTTGTCTCTTTCCCTATCCCAGTAGCGAAGCCTCACTCCAGGCAGCCATCTCAACAGCAGTGATCCAGAAGGGGCTGCAGGTGGTCACAGTGAGAGGAGGCTGATCTCCATCACTGACTGCTGTGGTGCAGCAGAAAGAGAAGTGGCCTTTGATGCTGATAAGCCTGACTTTGAGTCTTGTTATCTATTACTTTTTAGCTGGGTGACCTTGGGCTTAAGTTCTTAAGGTTTCTGGTTTTTAGTTTTCTCATCTTTAAAATGGGAGTTAAAAGATTTTCTTCAGGATTTTTGAAAATTAAGTGACATGATATGCAAAAGCACTTGGCTAGTGCTTGGCACATAGTGAGGGCTCAATAAGTAGCTGGATTTAAACATACACACACTCACACACACAGACACACACACAGACACACACATACACACACACACTTCATGGTACCAGGCTGCTAAGCCAGTAATGTCACCTTTGATTGCACAGCACCTTGTGCCAAGTCATAGGTCTCTCCCTTTTCTGCTTGTCTATTCTGAGCTGGTTGTTTCAATGTTCTTGCTAGATAATTGGATTCTGTGGATAAAGTTTATCCTCGTAGGTAGATTGTATTTTCACACAGGGCAGTGATGTCTTTTGGCACCCTCACTAGTCCTGCCTCAGCCATAGTGTCATAGCAGGGTCTCGGATGAAATAAATGGATAACTAGAATGAGCTTGTTTACAGACACTCACACACCCACTGTATGTATAATTTAGTGCTGATGTTTGCATAGTGTTATACATTCTAGCCCCATGTTTAATGCTTGGTGATTGTGAGGGTTAAAGGTGGCTGTTCTCAAATTGTAGACTGGCTCTTAGAGTCTGACACCAGCACTCTGTATCCTTTGGGGGGGAATGCTGCTTCCACCCATAGATTATCAGGGAATGCCAGCCAGGTTTCAATTGCCCTGTGATAATGCAGTACTTTGTTCCTGAGCAGGTTAACAACTGATATCCCCATTATGTAGCATATCATGAAATGAATGTTATTGTTAAATATAAGGACAGGACATATTAGTGGTATCTTTTATTACACAGTCTTCATTATAAAAGAACAGCTATTGCTAAAGTAGTCCTCATTTGATAGGTAGCAAGACATTGTTCTTGTGCTGTTGGCTCTGATTAAGGCTGGGATGATGCACTCTTCCTGCCTGTTATGTCCATCAGGAAACAAGGCAGACCAAGGTAAAATAGATGAGCATATGTTGGCAACAGATTAAAAAGACTGGTGTAAAGTCCATTAATAATTCTCATATTTAGGATTTGCTTTCTACTGTACTTACCAAATCTGCAACATTTAATCTCTCCTCTGTGAGACCAGCTGAGAGAACCTTTTCCCCTTCTGAGTGATAGGCCTGGATTTTCTGAGACAGAGCATTTGTCTGTCAGGTCCCATGGCTGCTGTGGTGATTTACTTGCCGTCAGATGATGTTGGCGTCTGGTTGGTGATATAGCCTTGCTGGATATGGGGAAATTTGTTACCTTTAGCTTTGACAGAAAGATAATTGCTGATGGTTAACAGAACTGAGCCAAATCCGTTGGTTTTTCAGTAACACAAGTATAGGACTAGCTTTGAGAACCCTGATTTTCTCTGCATAAAGTTCAATTCTAGAGTTGTTTTTTTTAGTGTGTGTGTATGCATGTTTGTATCTTGATGGAAATGCATCAGATTCTTCTTTTTCATTTTTTTTAACTGCTGGCAGCATACTGAAATACGGATTAAGGGAATGTATGTTCACTCAACAAAGAAAAGACATTAGGAGAGAGTTGAGTGTGTGTGTGTATGTGTGTTTAGGAGGGGTGTCCTTGAGGCTAGCCAGCGACTTGCAAAAGAGGTTTATCATCAGTGGGACATTGTTTTGTTAGGCATCTCTCCTGAGAATACATAAATCTGGGCCTCTGTCATGTGGCTTGTCGGTTTTTCTTCACACTGTGCAATCAAGAGATTGGTTCGACAATGCTTTCTAATGTTTGAGCCTCAAGGGCTTCTCAGGAAAAGTCTTAAAAGGATAGGAACAAGCTCAGAGAGTCCCAGGGGATAGAACTGTGCTTCACAGAGCAGTGGGCAGGTTCTGGACTTGAGAGGGTGAGGGGCTCACCCAGTTCTCCTGGAGGAGAGGGTTGGGGGCAGGTCATAGGGTGTAATTTGAGAAGTCTCTGGAAGGAGTATGGAGAATGGAATTGAGCTATCCTCTAGCCCTTCTCTCTCATCCTCTGGCCATTGTAGAGATGGGCCCCTGAGGAGCCCCACTGTTAGGATTTTCCCCTTTGGAGACCTGGATTTGGGACTTGAGATGTTCTCCCTCAGTGACTCAGTGGGCTTTGGGTATGTCAGTATTTACCTGTAGGGAAGCTTGCTTTCTGAGGAACTGAGTTTTGTGATCTGCAGGTGCTGTGTGTTGAGTGTACCAGTTCACCTCCCTTTTCTTCTGCCTTTCGGAGAGTTTTCAATCTGCTCCAAAATTTGGGAAGGGGGCAGGAAATATGGCTACTAACAAGGCTGTCATATATTGATACTACGACTTTTTCTTGGCAACAGGAATACTCTTCCTGAAAGCCTAGAGAACTCTAGGTCCTCAGTTTTGCAGGAGAGGGTCTTCTGGATCATCATGGTGTCTGAGGGTGGGAACCTGGAAGAGCCCCTGCTGAGATGCCAGGATTTCTAAGAGGAATCAGATGTTGTCTTCCCTGTTTAGCCATGTGTATGGATGACTGTAGCTTTTGGATGCTAAGCGTGTCACCCCTCCTCATTGCTCACATCTGTTGAGTCACCAAGCACTCATAATCCTTTGCCAACAGAGTTGTCACAGCTCTCCCCTTCTTTCCCTCTCCGTAGGCACTGCCCTCACCAAGGCCCTCATCAGTTCCTCCCTCGACTTTTGTAATGGCACCTCAGCTAGTCTGTGCCTTAAACTTCCCTTCTTTTGAACATATCCTACCCATTGATTCAGTGGTTACCTTTCTAAGACACTAATCTGGCCATGGAGCTCTGACAACAATTTACTGTGTATCTCCTGCTATTTACTTCCTACCTTGTTCATACTTACCTCCTCTTTCCTTCCAGACTGTACACTCTTTGAGGGCTAAGTCAACATTTTTTGTTTGTTCTCATGAGATGTTCATTCCTCTCATCCCTGCCTTTTAATTCTCATGTCATTCAAGGCCCAGCATCACTGCCATCACACCTGGGATGCATTTCCTACTGCCCCTAATTGAAATGAAGTCCTCTTTGGGGACCACTCGTTATATTATTACTAATGATACTGTTTTCTGTGTACTTGTCTCTGGTGCTTACCAGCTGATGAAGCTCTTATGGGCCAGAGACATATCTTACTCTGCTCTGCCTCTCTACCACCAGGTACCACCCTTAGCATAAAGTGATCACTCAATAACATTTAGTGAGTGAATGAACGAAGTTAGAATTTGATGATAGATTTACAACTCCTGAACTGTTCATTGCTAATGCCTGGTAAATTACTTACTTCTTATAAGTTAGGTTTTTATTGAGAACCCACTGTATACACATCAGTGTTTCATCCAGGAATAGCAGAAAAGACACATGTATCACCACTTCCTGATTCCACACCTAAGGCAGACACCACCAGTTGGTCACAGCATTCTCTCTCAGTGAGGCCTAATATCATCTGTGAATTTGGCTCAATGTCAGTCCTGGCAGCTAACTCATTTGAGTTAGCATTGGAAGTGAAACTTTCCTGCCACCCCTGGATCAGTTATAGTTAGAGGTTCTGAGAAGGTTGACATTGTCCTTTCCCAAGGGCACTTATAGTTCATGAGGGAGATTAAGTACATATTTTTAAAGTACTTAGTATGTGGAACATTTAGATAATAATACAAGATACTAAATGATTCAGAGCTAAATGGGTACGAGAGGATGCAGACAGTAAGTATCAGGGGAGCTTGGAAAGTGAGGGAGCATGCTGAACCAGTGCAATCAGAGAAAAATTCCTGGAGGAGGTAGGGCTAAGCACCAAAGGAGTGGGGAGGACAGCCTATAACAGGGGGAGAATCAGCATGGTCAGCTATTCAGAGGAGACAAACTCAAAGAGAGAAAAGCTTTATGTTCTTTTCTCACAATCAGGCAACCTCTAATGATGGAGAAGCCGGAAGTATCAAGGACATGGGACACTGCTGTAGAATTCTCCTTGACTTGACAGGTGGTACATAATGCTGAATAATCCCTTTTTAGATTCTTTACAATGAGTAATCATTAAAAAAAAAAAAAAAACCCACCATTTTTGAAATCTGCCTTTAACCCTCAGATCATCTTTTTCCATTTCTACTCTCTGGACAGGGAAAAACTGGAAAATTTCTGTGTGTTTGTTCTGCTCTCCGTGGGTAACCTCTCTGCCTGCATGATAAATACACATTTGAAAATATCGATTTGCTGCTACCCCTTTGAAAAGCTTAAGAAGGCTGACCTCTGCTTTAGTGTTCTTAGACTTGAATTTTCCAGACTGACCAATTGACCCCTGGAAAGGCTGTGAAACGTTGTTACCTGCGGTCCTGGAGGGCCCTTTTGGAGGCCTGAGGACGTGGTGGTGGCGGCTTGGCAAATGCCTGAAAGAAGGGCTTTTTAATAAAATTCTATGTGTCCATGGCTCAAATCTAGTGACTTTTAAATAGCTTGTAAAAAGGAGGAAATCTCCGTTGTAGAGACTGTGAGAGTCACCCCAAGGGAAGTGCCGTTTTCCAGACATGTCTCAGAAACCCTGGTCCCCTAGGCCCAGCGTGGATGATAGTGTGTTGCGCCTTAAAGTTTACTTCTTCCTTCCTCCCGCCCGCACCCCACCAATTGCTCCTTGTTTTATGTTCTTTCCTTGGTTTTACCAGTGTGTGACCTCGTGTTGTATTTTTTCTGAATGACAATGAAAGTAATTGAAAATATTGATTGGCAGTACAGTTAAGTTGTCAACACAACCATTTAATTTGTCAGGAGGACTTGTTAAATTGTCAAAAATCATATAAAAAAACTCCTTCAGTCACTGATGATATACATTAGAGATGTTCATGAATCAAATGGGCCATTTTGGAGATAAGTGTTGAAAAATTCTGAAATGGCTTTCTTCAGATACGTTTGTGTTCTCTCCCTTTCTCTTCTCTTTTGCGTTCTCTCTCTGTCTGATTACACATTACAAAGAGTATTGGAATCATTTGGGCAAGACAAGGTAAGTGAGGGATACGTTTGTGAGTGGAGCCCTCACAGAGCGTATCGGATGACAGAACAAAGATCATTTTATAGCATTTCAATTAGGATGTTCTGAGGCAAATACCGTGATGTTATTAATTAGGACAAAAGGCTTGCAAAGTTCCTTTTCTTCATATGTGTAGGATTTAAAACATAGATCTTGGGTTTTTTTTTTTTAAGGAAATTATCTTTTAAGGGCTCCAGGCTTATAGCTCTTGAAGCCCTTGTGAAGGTAGGTGGGCAACATCTGGCTTCCTTTTCAAATACTTGAGACACTACTGTAACCTTCCTGCATTTCCACTGTTAATTTAGTTCCTGAAGGGCCTATGTTCCCAAATGGAATTGGAATTAGCTTTGTTTAGATTAATTTAAGAATAGTGCTATCTGCTACCCACTGGTCAAAATGAGTCAGGTCATTCTTGATGTCATTAGTCTTTAGCTCTACTTAATATAATAGTGTGTTAGGACTCAGAAATCCAACTTTATCTAGTTTAAGGGAATAAAATATTTTATTGGAAGGCTACTTGGGTCACTTCCATGGTTCACAAGAGGGCTAGTGTGGTAGGCAGAATTCTAAAAATTGCCTCTCAAAATTCCTTGCCCTCTGGTCCTGAAAATTGTAAATGTGATCTTACTGCCATGATTGTATTATGGTATATAATGCACAGTAGACCTTAAAAATGCTGGATTATCCAGGTGGGCCTAATCTAATCACATGGCTCTTAAAAGCATGGAACTTTCTTCAGCTGGTAGAAGAAGACATCATAAATACTCAGAGAAGGAGGGGGTTTTGACACGCTGTTGCTGGCTTGACAGTGGAGAGGCTCATGTGAGAAGGTACCTAGGCAGCTTCTAGAAGCAAAAGGCGGGTCTCAGCAGGCAGGCAGGAAGGAATCAGAGACATCAGATCTATAGCTACAAGGAACTATATTTTGCCAGTAACCTGAACAAGCTTGGAAGGTGATTTTATTTCCTAAAGCCTCTGGATAAGAGTCTAGCCTGAATGACACCTGGATTTTGGCCTTGTGATACCCTGAGTCTAGAGCCCAGCTGAGGGGTCGGGCAGGTGAATGACGTCCTAGGCTTGGAGTCATGTATCCACTTCTGTGTCCAGGAGCCAAGGTAAATCCTCCCATGACAGGCGGCTCCCTACCATAAGCTCATGGACAGGCGCCAAAGAAGGGAATGCAGTTTGGGGAAGACACTACAATAAATGCCTACCAAAAGTAATACTGAATTTCATGTTGCTAAGATGCATGTTTTTTCACATTTTAATATCTCTGAGATGGGGATGACTCTTTCCAAGTCATGATGTCTTTTGAAAGAAAGCTATAACCAGGATGTATTTGTTAGGACGTATTTGTCTCTGCTTGTGCTGGGGCAGCTATCTTGGCGATGCCTCTGAACTGTAATCCCTATGGTTTCAGTCAACAAACCACTGAAGAATCACTCAAGGAAACCTGTAAGTCTGGTTATTGTCTGAAAACCTTCTGTTGACATTTCTGGTAAGATTGAGAACGTGGCAGTATCAAAACTTGCAGCACGTAGGTCCATGGCTGCATCAGCTATACTCTTGACTGACAGAGAAGATGATACTTTGAATGGAAAACACAAACATTGAGGGGCCGGCCCTGTGCCTGAGTGGTTAGGTTCGCGCACTCCGCCTCAGAGGCCCAGGGTTTCGCTGGTTCAGATCTTGGGTGCGGACATGGCACCACTCATCGGGTCATGTTGGGGCGGCATCCCATATAGCACAGGCAGAGGCACTCGCAACTAGAATATACAACTATATACTGGGGGCTTTGGGAAGAAGAAGAAAAAAAAAAGATTGGCAACAGATGTTAGCGCAGGTGCCAATCTTTAAAAAAAAACGAAAACACAAACATTGATAAATTCCGACTTGAAAATTGCTTCTAAAGAGTCAGATGGTGAATGGACGAAGTTTTGGAATACCTTATCTCATGTATTTTATTTATATATGTATATTTTATAAATGCACACGAGTGATAAAAATCTGTGTCTAAGTTAGTCTTTTTAGGCTATTTTAATAAGCATAAAATAAAAATTCAAAGCAATTGGAAAGCATTATGTTTCAGTTTAATAGCTTTGTTTTTCTCAGTGGTACATAAAATCATGGCCTATTAAAATCAATGGTATGTTAGAGCCAAGTAATTTTAAATACAACATTTTTGTGTATTTCACGTAAGTTATCTTATAAGATAGGGATGTTTTACTTAGGAAAGTTGAGATCAGGGTTTTGGCATTGTGATTGGCTTCAGAAATTAGTGCCTTTTTAAATTCAGCATTGCTAAGGTGCCTCTTGATTAGACTCCAGGAGAATGGGTGGAGATCCTGATGTAGAATAAAATTATGCTAATTGTGTATCTCAGCCTCTATACTCCAAAAATGTCTCCTGCTACTCTCTACCACCTCCGATGGCTCTGGGCTCTCAGTTGGGATTTGTGGTCAGACAGGAGTGGGTTAATAGGTAGAAGGATAGGAACCAAAAGTGTATGGAGTAGGTGTCCCTGGTATTTCTAATATGGCTTTACCTTGTTTCTGGCCCAACTTAGTGTTTTTCTATAGCAGAAAGAACACAAGAGACCTCATTTTTGTAGCATCTTTGCCATTAACTAGCTGTGGGACCTTGGTCTCAGCATTTACCTGTCTTGGGGTTCTCTTCCTATATCTGTAAAATGGGAGTGCTGAACCATAGCACCTCAAATGTTACTTGTAGCACTAATGTTTTCTTTTCACAAAATTTGTACAGTGTTTCCCTTATTGCATGTCTTTGGTTTCCCATTTCTCTATAAGTTGGCTCATATTTTGTGAGTGCCTGTGGCTTACTGAGCCCTCTGTGGAGCTCTGTGTGGGAGGGAAGCTAAAGATGTGCTCCTTACCCTCAGGGACCTTACATTTTCATTCAAGAGAGGACAGATCTGAAATGAGAATAGTTTGAAGAATGTGAGAGTAGCTAGCAGAGTGAACAGTGTGGACTATTAGGAACCACAACATTCTGAGAGGGGTTTCTTTTGTTTAGCAAGGAACAAGCTTGAGGGTAAGGGGTAAATGGTCTGTGAACTTAAATAAATCAGGGGTGCTGATTGTGTTTGTCTATTGGGGTCTCTGAATTGCCTCTCATTTGTCCTCATTCTGGGCATTTAAATGGGCTGATGACAGCTGCAAAACATTTAACGACCTTTAGGAAAGACTTTTTTTCTCTGAGCTTCATTCAGAGGGCTCTGAAGGTCAAAATGGAAATTGGATGTCTGAGTTCCCTTTCTTCACAGAAGTCTAGACTCTGCCACCAGGGCTTGGGTCACTGCATAGCCACTTCAGGGTTATCTAATGCCTGTACTCTTTCTGCTCCCTGAGGTCATTCAGGGACCCAGAATCCTTCTTCTTAGTTGCTCTGCCATTCTTTAACTAGTTGTCCTTGTCTTCATGGCCAAAGCTGGCTCACCAGCAACATATATGTGCTCCATTCCATGGGAACAGAGGAGACAGCATGAAGCATAGCCAGCTTCCCTTTTCAGGATATGACATCAACTTTGCACACAACACTTTCCTCATATTCTATTAGGTTGATCTTAGTCACATGGTGTCATTGAGCTGAAGGGTAGCTGGGAGATGTAGTCTCTAGCTGGGCTGCCATGTACCCTGCTACAATTCAAAGGGAATTCTTTTCCTGAAAGGAAGAAGGGGGGAATTGTGCCAGGGGACAGTTAGCAGTCTGCCGTAACTGCTGTCATTGAGATCTTATGCTTTTTGGCCTTTCCTTCCACTAAGCAATGAACTCCTTACAGCTGGCGTTTATACTTCTCACCTTATGACCCCAATGTTTCTACTAGAATTTAGACATTATAGATGCTTAAAAAATGTTTGCTAAATGAAAGAACATGTCAGTAAATGAATGAAGAAGTGGATTGGTGATGGCACCCGAAATTTGAGGCCCTTCTTTATTTCGTGCGCCCCATGCAATGTTCTTTGCAAATGAGCACATGTAGCTGAACCATGAGTGGGCTGTGCTGAGTTCACCCTGTGAGAGGAAGCTTGGCTACACCTGCCACACAGTCTTTGAACCCAGGACTGGGAGAGATGGAGGAATATTTCATTAATCCTTGCACCATTTAGCCTCCTTATCGAATGGCCCAGACCTATTCTTTGTTACAGACAACAATGAAGGGTGCCTTTAAGAAATCTCCAGTGAGTACCGAGGCATTGCAGATTAGGTCAGTAGAACTGCTGCTAGGTTGAGCATGATGGATGAGCAGGAGAATGAGTTTCTGCTGCACGGTATTGTGAAATCTTTTCATTGTCACCAACGGGCCTATGAGGAACTGATGAATGAGGGAGCAAGTGTCAGAAACGCCCTTCCTTGCCCCAGTACAGTTTTAATATCTCCCTGAGCTACAGGATGAGTATTGATAAAAGTAAAGTTTAAAAATAGCCACGGAGTCATGGGTAGCCATGATTTAAGGAGAACAGCAATGGGGTTAGAGAGGGTTCATTTTCCTGAAAGTGCGTGAGAAGGGGAGAGGGAGAGTGAGGAGAGAAGCAGCAAAGCTGGACTGTGAGGGGAGAGAGCAGGAGGCTTTTATAAGAAGCTAATGTGATGAGGATGACGAGGGCTTTGATGGATGAGTTAGATCCATCTGGTCGCAGTATATGTAATAAATAGCCGTGCTCAGATTTGACCTCTCCCACTTACCAGACACATCTTTCTCTTTTGGGATATCTAGGAGGGAGCTTCCATTAGAGGAAAGAACCCGTCATGAGCCAGAGCTGGGGATGTTTATGGGCTTGTGCAGAGGGCAAAAAGGAGACGGTATCCGAGTTACAGGTTTATAAACTGAAAACTATAGCCTGTGCGCCTTGCTGAACATGGTGCTGGTGACAGAAGTGTATTTTGAGGGCTGGGGCTGCTGCTGATGCAGGGAGAGGAGAGGGCTGGAAGGAGGAGGGCATGTGGGTACACAGTAATCCAAAGGGCTGTTTAAGGGACACCTTAGTGTCTTGCTTATGGCAGATCCAGGCTCCCTTTGTCACACCTTCCCTTTGCTGTGAGCAAATGTTAAATAAAGCTGGAACTGAATGGATCTGTAACTAGGTGTATAATTCTTAACTGGGATGGTTTGGGAATGGGGTATTCTGGTCAATTCAATTTTCTGGTTACCTTGTTAGAAACATTATGAAATGTCTTTTCTCATATTCCTGCTTTAGAAAATTCAAAAGAGTGAATTTATCCTTGCAGGCCTTTGTGTTGATTTTGGCTCACTATCAGTGACTGTTGTCTTCCCCTGAAGATATAAAATATGTCCTGGGCCTGGAGCCATCCCCAAAGGGTTCAGGTTTAAAGGACTTGCCTGATTTCTCTAATAAATGTAGAGCTTTTGCTTTTTAAAGAAATTTTTGGATAACTCAAGTTTTATGAAATGAAACTTCATATTCAAGAAATGATTAGGAGGGAAGTGAAACTTGCCACTGGTTTGTATAGCTGGGAGCAGATTTGGAGAGAAAATGGATCTGCCTTCAAGAGTAAGTGGAAAATCTAAAAACGTTGACAACTTGTTTGCATCCTTGGAATCAAGAAATCCTGTTAGAAGCCCCTTCCTGCCCCTTTTCCTCCCTCTTCCTGGAGAAACCACCTGGAACACTGGGAGCAGATCCCTGCTGTGGCAACCCTACTGGAATGTCACCCTGTGTGGCAAGAGGGCTATGTTTTAGCCAGCACAATCCTAGCTTTTCTCCTTTTTGTGGGAGACCTTCTGTGTTAGAAGCTGGGGGTGTGCATGCAAAAGCTGGGAGACTGGCACAGCAAGTGTTTGAGTCAGAGCATCCATCCCTACCACGGTAACCCTCACCCCTGAGAATCTGGGCAAAGCTGTGACCTCTCCATCCAGAAACTGGCACACACACGTGCACATTTTTGCATATAATTCAAAGGAGTTGCTGCCCCACTTTGAATTCCTTACTAGGTTCAGAACTCTAAGTAGTTATGAAAGCCTATTTCACACACACAACACACATATCTACATGTGTATATATATACATGCACATACATACAGATATAGTATATATATGTGTTTGCTTGTACACGTGAAATGACTAATCTCATTCAACTCATGTCCAACTTGTTAATGATCAATATTCAGTATCAAAGGAATCCCAAGACTCTGCCTGCTTAAGAGCATTGAGTTTGTCGTGTAATTTAAAAATTCTTTTGTGGTTTCTGTTTGCTTTGAATGTTAGTTATAAGTTACAGCAAAAACTTTCCTTTTGCAAAAAATATAACTAGATTAAGGCTACTCAAGTGGGACTATCCAGCAGAACTCTGACCCAGGTTTAGTTTGCCTTTGCAACATTCCCCTCACCACCTTCCCTCCTTCCTATCCTCTGCTACTCTATTTCCCAAATGCCCTATGCTGGCCAGTGCCCTTGCTCCACAATGTGCCCCCGTACTGCAAGCTCACCTTCATCCATCTTCTTTCAATTAAATAGTCTCAGCTGGATATTAGGAGGAAAACAGAGCTCTGGGGAGCTAATTCATACTAAAGTATGAAGATATGATCACTCCAAATTTCCACGGGTAGTCATATTTAAAAGAGGACATGTTTGAACACAAATCAATCTCTAGCTGCTGAATTTTGGACAATATAGCAAAGAAAGAATTTTAAGCAGTGATAGTTTAAAAAAAAGCCAAAAAAAAAAAAAAAAAAGAAAGAAAAGCAAAAAAAGAACTAGTTACAAAGGGAAAGTTGCTGAAGAGACAAAGGATGATAAATGTGGGTATTGTTCTTCATGGAAGAACCACTTGGAAAGATTTGAAGGCAGAAATCCACCTCGGGCACCAGGGACAGAAAAGAGAGAAAACCTTATGTGCAGAATTTCACAATGCTTCTAACTGGAGGTTTCTGTAATGGGGAGGAAAGTGGTTTTAATCAGCTTTTATGGGATGAACCTAGTTTCCAAAGTGAAAAGTCTCTTCCTCCTCGAAGGGGCAGACTTGTCAAACCTTTGGCAAATTTTAGGTGATGATGTTGTGTGAGGATGGAAAGGAACACTGGAGTCAAGATGAACAAGGCAAAGTTGCGAATCTCAGGAAGTGGTCCTCCACCCCCAAGATGTCTTCTCTTTTATGAAAATAATAGATGTTTTTTAAAGAAAAAGCAATGTAGAGAGAAGAAAAATAGTTCCAATAGCCTTGGCAGCCCCCAAATTAAAACCTCTTAATATTTTGATGTATTTCTTTCTAGTATTATTCTACTTTTTTAATATAGAGTATTTTATGTCCTGCCTTTTTACTTAACTTTATAGCATGTGTGTTTTCCATATAATTATATACTCCTAATGAAAAGTACTTTAATGACTACATAATATCCTTATAGCAAGGTTTGGTTTCATTTTGTTTTACTATTATTCAATTCACAGGTACACGTGTTCTCCCTGCCTGGATTTTGGTTTCTTTCATTTGAAGCCCTAGAAGTAGAAATACGGGGTCAGAATATGAATGTGTTGAAAGGTCTCTCAGACCTATTGCCACACTGCATTAGTGAGAGGTTATGGCACCTCTGTTTGAGCCGAGTCTTGGGCACAGACTTTGAAAAACAAGAGAGCCCCTGGTCCTCAGTTGCAGGTGTAGGGAATGCTCCTTGAAAGGCCGAGAGAGACAGGCATGGGGCTGCTTCGTAACCTCCCCTCAGGCGCGAGTAGGTCTTCACTCTGATAGTCTCCTATAAAGAGACGTTCATGTGTCAGAGCTGCCGTAATAACGAATTCCGAACTGGGTGGCTCAAACAACAGAGATTTATTGTCTCACAGTTCTGGAGGACAGAAGTTCAGGATCCAGGTGTCAGCAGGGCTGGTTCTTTTGAGAGCTGTGAGGAAGAACTATCTATGCCTTTCCCCTGTGCTCTGATGGTGTGCAGGCAGTCTTTGGTGTTTCTTGGCTTGTGGATGTATTGCCCCAATCTCTGCCTTCATGTTCACATGGCATTCTCCCTGGGTGCTTATCTGTTTCCGAATTTCCCCTTTTATGAGGACACCAGTCGTAATGAATTAGGGTCCACCCTAATGATGTCATCTTAACTAATTTATCTGCAATGACCTTGTTTCCAAAAAAGCACATTCTGTGGTATTGAAGGTTTAGGACTTCAACATAGGAATTTTGGGGGATACAATTCAACTCATTACTGAAAGGATTCATCAGGTGTTAGGAAGTGAGCTGTTGGGGATTGGCCCTGAGAGCAAGTTACTTCCTTGTTCTGGCCCTGGGTTTCTACCTCTCTAAAATGAGGGTGTTGAACTAGAGCAATGATTCTCCAAGTGGGGTCTCCAGACCAGCAATATCAACATTGCCCAGGAACTTGTTAAAATACAAATTCTCAGGCCTCACCACACACCTCATGAATCAGAAACTCTGGAAATGGGGCTCAGTGGTTTATGTTTGATTAAGTCCTTCAGATCGGTCTGGTGCACAGTTAAGTCCGAGCCTCACTAGAGTAGATCTTTAGGATCAGAATTCTGAAATGCTGACATCAGGACACGTGCTGGAGGGCACTGCCCTATGCATGTGGCCTGCCTAAAGGGGTGCAGGTCTAGCAAACAACCCCAGCCAGTTTTTCAAACCCAAATTATAAACTAGTTTTTGTCCTACAGAGTAGCTCAGTGACTAATTCCAAGGTTTTTGTAAGGCCCTTCTGTTCTTCCAGTCTGCATCCTGTACCCTCAGAAAAATACATTCACTTGAGCTAATGTTTATTGATCAAAGAACTGTACCAGATCCTGGGCCCACACTTTTGAGCACTGCTCCTTGTGCAACAGTGTGGCTTTTGTTTCCTCTAAACTTCAACTTGCCCCCTTTTAATTTCTATTTTTTTTTTTTTTTTTACCATTGGCACCTGAGCTTACAACTGTTGCCAATCTTTTTTTTTTTTCCTTCTTCTTCTCCCCTAAACCCCTCAGGACATAGTTGTATATTCTAATTGTGAGTGCCTCTGGTTGTGCCACGTGGGACGCTGCCTTAGCATGGCCTGATGAGCGGCGCCATGTCCACACCCAGGATCCGAACTGGTGAAACCCTGGGCCACCGAAGCAGAGAGCATGAACTTAACCACTGGGCCCTAGGGCCGATCCCTATTTCTATTTCTTAAGGGATACTCAAGGCCAGTGAAATGGCAGGCCCGTGGACCTAGATATAGAAACATCCTGTTATTGATGTATGGATTGTACATGAAAACCTAATGGAGACTGCTATGGGGTTCAGGGAAGACCAATTAGGGAATTAACTCATTAGGGCCCAGCATACTGCTGTTATATCTATTTATTTATTTAGGCTAATGTCTTTTGCTTATCTTCTTACAGCTATAAGTATCTGTCCATGGTTGATAATGTACTTGAATTTCCTTAAGTATATTAAAATTTTACATATCAGACATTTTATAACAGGAACCGAGGTTTACTTTTTACTTTGGCATCCTGATGTTTAGGGTCTTATTTATGATAGTGAAGTAATTAATACAGCAAAAGAGTCACACACTGGCCAATCAACTTTCTCGGTATCTGACACTACCTAATATGCTTTTTCTAGCCATGCTACCTGTATGAACGGGTTTGTAACCCTTGTTACAGAACAAAGTTTTGCGGAGAATGTTGCTTATTTCTCACATCATCTGCTGCTGGATAATGTCTGCTTTCTTTCTTTCCTTTAGTCCCTGGTAAGACACCTTTTGTTTATCTCTTCTTCTTACTGATTGTGTTTTATTCGTTATCTTTTCATACAACAACTAGGGAGTCCTTCTTGGCACTGTGCCTATGTGGTTCATCCGAAAGAAAGGTAATTTCTGTGAGAAGATCTTAGATGTGGACACCAGGGGGCTTGGGTTCCAAATTCAGTTTGTTGACTCACTAAGTGAATCCAGGAAGGTCACATCTTTCTCCTTTTTCTCAGTCTCAGTTGTTAGGTGAAATCAGACTTGTTATATCTACTTTTGAGTGAGTGTGATAGGGATACAAAAATAGTGGATGTGACACTGCTTTGAAAAATGTCAAGTGGTGTGCGGATGCCGGGGATTCTATGCATATCCATGCACCTTTGAAATTTTTGTCCAGTTCAGATTAAAGACAACTTTATTATTACCATTAAATCTGCTGACAGAGCAAATATGCTAATATGTGTGTGTTTAATTGTGGCGGGCTTGCTTTAATCTTTCTTGCTTTGGGGTGCTGCATTTCATTTTCTACTGATGCGGGCCTGGTAATGATCACCACTGATATTTACCACATTTTATTAATGTTATTTTTATGATCCTGCAGGAGATAATTAGGATTGGGTGTGTTTTTTTCATGTTCATATTGTGAAATTTCAAGCTAAATAGTGACATGGTGAGGAGGAGTGAAATAGCACAGAGAGGGAATGTGTTACAAATAAACTCAATCCAGAAACCGTATTTAACATGAATTAAAATTAATGTAGCCCTATGTTCATTATTTATATCTATTATGTGGAAAAAAACGTTACTAGACTGTCAAGAATTGGATGTTACGAAATGTTCTAATCCTCCCTTTGGAAAGCATCGAATTAACACACCGTCAGTGAGAAAAAATTGGGGGGTCGGGGTACACAGGAAACATTTTCTTTGATTTATTTATTTTAAAGCTTTCATTTAATTTCTAGCATTTAATAAAATCAGACATTGGCTGGATTGAACTAAGTAACTTTCTTTCCATCAGTGTGAGAGTTAATTTCAAGTCAGCCTCGGTTGGCATAGCCTTATGTTTTGTTTCCTTTTAAAATTTGTTCGTAAACAAGTAGGGTCTAGATTCAAGCAAAACTTCTCTCCATACATAAAATGATCAAAATAGTGGAATTAGGAGGGCAGTTCTGTGACCATAAATAAGATCTTTGTAG
Source organism: Equus asinus (assembly GCF_041296235.1). NCBI lineage: Eukaryota > Metazoa > Chordata > Mammalia > Perissodactyla > Equidae > Equus > Equus asinus. The sequence goes on from NC_091791.1 coordinate 64,082,081, forward strand.
AAACCGTTGCCCCTGTATATGCACAGAGAAAGTTCTGGGTAAACTTTAATTTATGGAGCCTAGCTAGGCTCCTGGTTAAGAGTACCTGACCAGTAGTCAGAAGACCTGTGTTCGAATCCCGGTTTTAACACTCTCTGGTGACCTTGGGCAAGTTACTTTAACCTCTTTAAGCCTCAGTTTCCTCATCCGTAAAATGGGAAAAACAGTAGTACCTAACTTGCAGGGTGATGGTAAAAAGTTAAGTGAGATGCTGTTGTGTGTAAAGCATTTGGTACAGTGCCTGGAGCATAACAAGCTCTCAAATATTAGCTATTGTTGTTTGTGTTGCTACTACTATTACATAATAAGAATGATAATTTCACTGAATAGCAAACAATACTTACTGTATAATTTAGTCAGGGACAGAGCTGCAGGGCCCAA